>NC_090949.1:30881176-32081176 GCF_040807025.1 Struthio camelus | reverse complement strand
CTGAAACGTTGATGTGAAATAATTTGGTTTGGAAAGGACTCCGCTAGATTACATGTTGCCGTGCCTGTAATTTTTAGTCTGCATAATTAGCAGGATAGCAGATTTTTAGTGATATGAAGTGTTAAGGGCTAATTGCTCCATTTTGATCAATGTTGCCTTCAGAACACTGTTTTGTCCTTATAATACTTAAAACTATATCTTCCTACTTCAGTAACTTGTATTATCGTGGGAAACTTTCTTCCAGATCACCTTCTACGCCTTGAGCAAAGGTAGTAGAAGCTGTTGGTTGTTCAGATGAGCTCCACTGCAGCCCAAACCAGCCCAGTTGTCCTGTCCTGTCCCCTCAGTCCCTCTGCTCACAGCCTTCTTTTCGTACCTCCTGCTTCGTTTCATGGGTAACAGAGGACTTAACTGTGGTGGTGTCTTTCTGAGGTGTCTGCGAGATGCTAATTTTTGCAGTCTGGTTGGAAGAAAGAGGGAAGACGTGCCCGAAAACACTCCATCCTTCCCTGGTGACTGAGACTGCCTCCCCCGAAAGCCCTTGCAGTGGCTGCTGCTGGATGAGGTGTGTCTCAAGAGACCTAGTGATCCTCGACCGTCCCTCTGCATGCTGTTGCCTTGGACTGGGTTTATCAGCAGCCTGGACACTTAGTTGTTCTGCGACTGCTCAGTAGTTAGTGCTGCATGTGAGACCTCTCTCTGCTGTGGAGCACCAAGTTTTTCACCCAACTGTGTGCACAGCCTTTGTGTAGCAGTTTATAAGGTGAAGTGCGTAATACTGGTATGCCCTTTCTGATACCACTTTTTTCCTGAGCCACCTGTGAAATGGCTATGTGCTACCTCTGATGTTTTCATTAAAATAGCAGCAAGCGCTAACATCAGTGTTCAGGTTACTTGTAGAAAGCCCCCAGCTTTTGTAGACAGTGAGCTGATGATGCCAGGGAGTTCACAAATACTGTAAATATGCTGAATCTGTTCCTAACCTATATCTGGCAAGGCCTCAGGCCGGAAAGATGTCTGGGTTACAGCTGGGCAGAAGGGGAATAGTTTTAGTTTCCATACTGCTGAGGCTTTATTATAGAGGAAAAAATAATCTTGAACAAATATATGCTCTTCTAACTGTCAAAAATTGCAAAGACATGAGCTGGATTTGAGGAGCAGTTGTCTAGGCATTGTGAATATATTCCTAAGAAACTGGGTTTGATAGACAGGGGAGGACATGCAAGCTGCAGATTTCAGCATTTTTTAAATTTCATTTTCATTTCTGGAGTCTCAATCATCTTTTGTGTGCATATGCACAAATATCCATGCAGGCAGAGTTCCCATTGCAGACTTGTTCCCAACTTTGATATTTCAGAAGTCTAAAACTGTGCTGTTCATATTTCCAATGCTGCGTGGTTTGCTGTAGCATAAGGGTACCTTGTGCAAGTACCGTTGCTCAAGCTACTGATATGGGTAAGTGGCAACGACGTGCCAGGAGGGGCGGCTCTGACTGCTGGCTCTGTCGGAGGCGAGTGTTCAGGCCCTGAGGTTGCCCAGCTAAGAGGCAGCTCGCTTTAAAAACCTAGTACAGTAATTCATCCGAGATAAGTCTTTTGGGTAAAATTCCAAGTGCAGATTACTTTCGAGTATCTTATTTCCTTCTCTGCTTCCTGTCTTAGGCTGTGGCTGGTACTTGCCCTTGCCTCGCGCGGGAAGGGCGGGTGGTGGGGCTGCACGCGGGAGGTGCCCACGCAGGGGGCACAGGCGGTGCTTTGGTATCCGATTGAGAGGATTAACCCAACTTTCTGTTCCTGGGTCTCTGCAGCCAGTTGGCCTCGCGTTCGCATTCAGTTTGCCCGCTCCTTGAGCGCACTTACTTGTGTAAATCTGCTCAAGCGTTTAAGTCTGAAAGAGCAAACAAACAGGGGAATGAACAGACGGCTCCGCAGGCTCCGGAGGGGTCGCCTGCTTCCCCTGCTCGCTCCCATGAGCGTGGCCCCTCGCAGCACGCACAATGCCGGCTGGCAGCTCTCCTTTCCCAGGCCGAGCCTTTGCTGTGCAGTGTAAAGCGCCGTCTGCACGCCCAGCGTCTCTGCTCCTTTAGAAATGCTTCTTGGGCACTGGGCACCGGCTCCTTTCTCTTAATGCCAGGTCTATCTGTGGTCACCTGCGCCCGGTGCCACGGGCAGGGTACTCACGTGGAGCCATAGACCATGCCTTGTCCCATGAGCGATGGAGCTCTGATTTATCAAGTAGCATGATGTGGGTTAGGCTGCTTTACGCGCTGGCCATGCTACAGAGCCGCTAATGCTCATATCACCTGGTAGGTTTTCTCTTGCAAAGATGCCAGTATTGTTTTATTGCAGGTTATGGCTTGGTTTGATACATGTGTTGCTTTATTATTGAAGAAATTTGGCCAATGTGTGAGGTTCTTCAGACATTTTTCAATTCTTATACTCCTGTTGCATGGCAAGTATTTTGGTAATCGGTTGCCTGTCACCTGGTGAGTCTTGGCTGTTTTGGAGGCTTTGCTACCCTGGGTTATCGTGGTGCTTCTTGGAAACGCTCCTCTTCTTGCAGAGATCCTGTGGTTGATTTTAGCATAAGCAATGTTGCACATTCTGCGTTTTGGCACAGTGCTTTCTGTATATCACCCTACGTGCTTTGCGGTTCGTATCCTCTTCACCCTCATATCCTTCAGTCTTGCACCAAACCCCTAGCTCCCAAGTTGAATAAATGAGACAAAGCAAACTCTCCGACCAAATTCAGGTCGGAGTTTCAGGCCAGACAGGTGATTTTAATTTTGCCTATTCTAAATCCCCATGCAGCCTTCCTTGGGCATGGCATTCATTCCCGTCTCTAACTCTTACATGGCAATGTCTGTACTGTTCTTAAAGGCTTTTGCGTTCCATCCTTGAGCATCTAGTGTTTTAAAGGTTAAAGGGCTTACAGATAGAAAGGATTTGTAGATAGAAGAGATTTCCCTATCTCTGTTAGTGCAGAATTGGTCCTGACAGCGTGTTCGCAGTTGGAAAAAAAAAAAAAAAAAAAAAACCCACAGCCTGTAATTCTGTCACCTAAATCCTCTGTTCTCATTGTCAAACAAAAGAATGTCATGAAGCATAAAGCAAAAATCTCTAAGAACTGCCACATATTTTAACGGAAATCTGGAATTAAGCCTGTTTTACAGAGTTCAGTGCTATATAAAATATCTTAAGTGTTTTGGGACAGCCTCTTCCCAGGAAAGAGAAGTTTCTTGTTCTCCGATGCCAGCTGAATGCATCAAGGTCCCCCAGCCAGCAGTGCTCGGAGGGAATCGGGCTGTTCCTGGGCCCTTCTATGTCCAAGGTCTAGTTAGTCTCTCCAGGCAGGTCCTGCAAATACTGGTTTGGTGTGCCAACTTGCATCCATTTTAAAATATGCTCTTCCAAAGTTGGTTGCTTTATTTAAAATCCAATATCTTGTTGTAAAGCCAGTTTTCCAGGCTTTTCGCAGCAAATAATGTTTCGAAAGCTGATGGATCTTGCTTTTTCAGCTGAGCTATGATGATGATTTTTGCGGTGAAAGTGGCTTTCAAACTTTCCTGCTTGTGCCCCTGTTTATTGTGAACTCATCTGCTGCAGATGTATTTCTTTTTTGACTTGTGATCCCACGTGGGATTCTGACCCCTGTTTTGGGAGCAGTTTGCCTGGTCTCTCACAAAAGTGTATTGCCTCTTGCAGGCTCCAGCAGCAGCTGCTCAGCTCCTGGAAGGCAGTTTTTTGGTGATACTTATTCTTACTTTAGGTGCAGAACGCTGTCCGAAATCACTCCTGGCATATCTGCCTCAAAATCAGGGGCTTGTTTGCTATGCTGCTGCTGATTTAGTGTTATCACACACTGTTTGGTTTTAGTTTAAAATGTCAGCCCTAATCAAACACACAGGTGTTCCCTGTTGATTATATCTAAGGATTCCTGCAAGAGGAGTTTATTTATAAATAATATTTGCGATTCCTGTTCACGTTTTGCGTGAACTCCAGTGAGGATATCGCAGCATTGATTTTTCTTTCCCTGCTCTTTCACTAAGGTGAGACATTTTCTGTGGTGTTAAAGTGCTGGCAGGCTCGGCCCTCAGTCAGGGCAGTCTGCCCTGCTGCTTTGCATTCACCCAGGTTTCTCTCCTTTGCTAATAAAAATAAACAGATGTTTAAAATGTCAGAGAACTCACCAGCCCTCCTGCTGCACAGTGGGACCCATTCATGTATGGCTTTATTTGCCTCCTGGCGATGATCTCCTGAAGTACAGGAGAGACAGCTGAGGAAGGGCTGCAGGTGAGTTGCATGAGACCCAAGGCTGCCTCCCAGGTGGAAAGTCATTAGCACCATGAGAGAATTGAGTCTTCCCGAGGGGAGTTGCTGGAGAGACCTGCCAGCACAGGGGTTTGTCTGATACCCTCTTGGTGAAGGGGAAGTCTCTGTCCCTTGAGGCAGGCTGACCAAAGGATGGAGGGTAATCCTGCAAAGATGTCGCCGTGGGTAAGACATGCTGATAGAGGCATGTGAAAACACTGGGGGCCTTTTCAGAAGCCTCATGGGGAAGGCTAGGAGGAGAGGGAACGTGGAAGACTTCAAGATCTGCCAGTCATGTTATCTTTTCTTTGTTTCAATGTGGAATTTTGTATCCTAATGAAATGGGTTCCCAAAACCAAACTTGCGGTAATCCATAGGTGGCTTTCTTCGGCAAAGTTCTGCTGTTGCTCCTGGGTGTTGATTTGCGGTATCCTAGTTTGAACCTAGACTAGACGCTGGGTTTTGTATTCGGCAGATGTGGCCTAGGTTGTCTCTGCTGCTCATCTTTGAGATACCTGGAAGTACATCATTGCTTAACTGGCCCAGAACTGGGTCTTTGGGAGATCTGCTAAGGCATTTGGTACCATTCTGTGAGATTTGAGCAGATCTCTTGATCTCACCTGTGTTGAAAAGCCTATCTGTCTTTCTGAGTCGGGATACTTTGGACAGAAGTCCAAAGACAGAAATAGTAAGGGTGCTCAGTTGATTTGCACTTCATCCTGCTTCAAATTCAGACTTCTTTCCAGGAGTGGAAAACCAGTTTGTTGTCCTGATGTGACTCCCTGCACCTCTCCCCACCTCTTACGTATTTTTTTTCTGGGCTGCTCTGAAATACAGTACTCCTCCAGCATGTGCTCCTCCAGTAGGATATTGGAACTCTTAGATCTTTTTCTAGTTTTAAACAGGGAAAAAGCAAGATGCAGAGCCGATTCCTGGGAGTCCTCTGGAAAAAAAATTATTGTGCCTTGTAAAAACAAGTGGTTTTACTTATTGCAATTGAGGAGTCAATTAACTGGCTAATTAAAGCAATTTCTCATTACATAACTGCATTCTGATTCATCACCGTTTCCACTTTGCAAGACTGCCCCAGAGAGCAGAGCCTTTTCTGAGTGCTCTTTGTAACAACTAGAGGAAACAGTTGTTCATTTTGTGTTCAGAGGTGGCATAGAGCTCTCAGGAGTTGGGAAAGCAAAAGATGGTTGGGTGGGACTTCCCTAGACTGCTTGTGGAAATAAACAACGGGATGTCATCCAGATGGTTAAGAGAAAAGCGATTTTCTCAGCCATGTTTCTAGTGCTAAACAAAAGCAACAAAAGCAGGTAAAGAATACTGGAGACCCAGCTGTTAGTACAGAAAATGAGGTTTAGGATGCCCAGAGCTGTGAGACTCAAGGTTACCCTCTGGAACATGCAGAATGTCTCAAGCTCTAACCAGTATGCTGGGTTTGGACATGGGTTCAAAGCTTATTTTCAAATAAACTCTTAAATTGGCTGAGAAGAGAGTGAGCTTCTAAATTCTGGCAGGTTCCTCCTGTACAGAAAGATAGACTGAAGATGGAGTAATTTTGTAATAAAGAATAAATTAGAAAAGTGGTAAGGTACTGAAATGTTGTATGGTAACTGTAGGTATATGAAAAAATGAATGAGAAGAATTTGAAGTACTTTAAAATCTAGAATATGAGGTTGTAGTGGGTATAGCTAAAACTATGTATGATATCAAGGTGCTGCATCTGAAGGAGAAGAGAAGGGAGAGCCAGGTTAGTGGTGGTCGTTGCTGGTGAGCCATGGTTTGATAGTGAGGGAGAGTGGCAGAGAGATTTCTGAAGTTGAGATATGAGTACTTCAAAGCCCAGAAGAAATTGCATTTGGCAGCTGGTGCGGACTTTGAAGACTGAATAAGACACAATTGAAAGAGCTGCACTTAAGATGTTCAGCATCCTTCACTAGTGTGGCATCTGATGTGTCCTGATCCTATTGTACCTTGGAAATAGGACTCGAGTAGAAACCTTCCTGGATTTCAGAGCTTCTCGCTATGCGCAGAAACTAATTAAACTAAGTTAATGTTGTGGGTTTGGTTAGAATTCAGGTATTTTAGCTGGTGTCCTATTGATGGCCGTGAACTGCTCAAGAGAAAATGGTCTTGTGATTTTTAAATGCTGGTTTCAGGCTTAAAGAGCGCAGCTGCTACCTGTGCGTGTGGCAAGGACTGTGTATGCCAGTGGTCAGGTACCTTGCTCTCCAGGCCTCAATTCCTCGTTTGGAAAAAGAGTATGTTGCCTCTGTGTCACAGGGACGTTTTGGGAAATGATCATTAGTGTTTGTGAATCCCTCGTGCTTCGGTGATAATGACCTCTGCTAGGAATAACTAGGCTTCTAAAACTCGGTGGGAAATTGTTTCATTCTTTGAACGAAAAAGATACTATACCCTGAGAACTGCAAAACTTATCGGTAGGGTATAGTGAGGGGGAGAATTAAAAATAAATTAAAAATAAAAAACTGGCCTATTGGTAATATTCAGTATCTGCAGACTATGGTGAAAGAAGAGAAACGAGAAAGGGGTAACGATGGCTTTTACAGCAGAGTATTATTCCTGTGCTTGGATTTTCAAACATAGTATAAGATGGAAGAAAGGGAAGCAACCAGGGCAGATGACGTTACAGAAGCTGGGGGAAGGATGAGGAAGATTAAATACGGGGCCTCTTATTTCTCCTAAAGTATGTTGTGAGGAGAAAGAGTAGTATACAGCTGTGGAAAAACTACTCCATTCATAACTGAGAAAGAGGATTAGATTATTAATGACTGACTTACATTTTGTAAATATATCCCCAACAAGAAGAAGAACAGAAGTTGGGAAATAAAATATAAGTGCTTTTCAGAACAGCAAAATACTTGGGGAAGGGGGATGACTGGAGCATAAGAAGCCCTAGGACATGTTGTAGGGAAATGCCTGGCACTGGTAGAAACAGATTACTACAGAAATAAATCTTTTATGGGCTCAATTTTGATGATTTCTGTTGTGGGTTGAACATGCATTTGGGATTTTTTTGTGGTGGTTAGTTTTTTCTCCCATGGTTGGAGTAGGGTAGGAGGAGAAAATCCAAGTTACTGGCCTGTTAATGTAAAATATTTCACTTCAGACCGCTACTGCTTGGTGTTGCGATTGTGGTGGAGCTCCATTCCTGCCCTTGCGCGGAGGCATCAGCCTCCACGCGTCCCTGACGTCCCGGGGGGAAGAGGCGTTCTTTCTGCCCTTCCGTTCCTTCTCTGACAGATGGCGATTTTTAGCGGCACGGTCTCTTCCTCTCTCTATCAAGTGATCGGGATCGCTGTCGTGAAGCTCTCAACGTCTCTCTTCCCTTAGGGAAGAGGAACCCTGTTTGGAAGTGAAACCCGTGTGTCCTGACAGGGTGGGTTGGACAGCTGGCGGGGTAGGATGTATTCGTGTTTGCTGGCCTTTAGGAAGTACTCTTGTTCCCAGCTCCAGCGCTCTGACGCACCTCAATTACGAGATCATAAATAAACGATTGACATAGGCCAGGAAACTTCAAAGCAGCCAATGCAGTCCTAATAGGTTCTAGCTTGATAAATAAACCATGCTGCTACAGTCTAAAGAACTCTTAAATTTTTCTTTTCCTTCTATGTTGGATCAAAGCTTCTTCCTTGAGCTGCAGCCTGTCAACTCTCCCTACCCCTTTCCTCCCTGCACATCCCCTGCTGATCCTTCAGTACAAGCATCCGTACCGATGGCACTGGTTTCTTTGTGGGGCGCGCTAGACTGCCGAGATGAATCAGATCTTGATACACACTTGCAGTTAGGGCTGGTGGAGGAAAATGATTTTTTTTTTTTTCCTGAAAGGATTTTTTTTTGCCCACCTTTGTGCTACTCAGTTGGCAAGTAGTTCTTTAGACACTGACCAAGAATCGTTCTCTTTTAATTTGTTTTTTTTTTTTTTTTGTTTAATGATGTGATACAATCATCTACCTTCTAAGGAAGTGATCACCACTACCTATAGGCATAACAGTTATGGCCACATTGCGTGCTCTTTTGGCTGCCTGTGCTGCAGCTTTGGGCCCACATTTGGGGGTTTTGTTCCCAACAAGACTGGGACACAATGAGGTGACTTGGGAAGGGGTTGCTTGGGCAACTGAAAGCCCGAAGATAGCCTTGCTGCTATGTGCCTTCCCTCACGGGTACCTGCTGCTCTTAGTGCTCCCTTAACTCAGCCTGAGTCGCAAAACTGGATGTGGCTTGGTGTTTTTGAGGGCCCTGAGAGGGGTGCTAAGGCCTTTTTTCCCAGGTCATTTATTACATTAAGAACCCTTTGGTTTGTGTGTCGCATCCTCGCTTTTCCCGAACCTCTCTTTAAGACATAGCCCACCCACTTTTCATAGTCTGAAAGCAGCACAGGATCATTCGGATGTCCATGTGAATCCCTGGCAGACCTGGAGATAAACTTGATGTGGGGTCAGCGCTGCTATTTTCCACCTCCTTTTTTCTTTGCGAGTTGTCTGTATCAGCAGCAAGCTCAGCACAGAAGGACGGGGAAGTCGGGTCCTGCTCTTCAGGCGCCCGCCGCGCTGGCTGTGTATAGCGTCTGTGCCCTTCGCAAAGAACACGCCTTGTAAAAAATGCCCAGTCTAAAATGCAGTTAGTCATATGTTGGAATCCATACTTCCACTTTAATTTGTGACGTGCCGGCCCAATGAGCGGATATATCGTTGGCAGTTTTTCCCGTTCGTGCTCCGTCAGGGGCACGGTGCCGCTCTCGGGGAGAGAGAGGTGCCGTTTGTTGCTGGGTTAAATACCAAGTTCGGCATCGTCTCTGTGCTGGAGAGAGGAGGGGGAGAAAAGTGGCAGGGGCGAGCTGAGCCCTGGTGTGAGCGTTTCAATGCTGACACATCAAGAGCTGGAAAACTGTGGAATGGCCTGAAAATTGCATAACGGGCAGTTCCTGTGACCTGGGCCCCAAGAGCTTGAGGAGGTCTGTTTTGTTTTTTGTTTTTAATAACAATTGATTTAATAAAAATTTACACGCCTGTTTTGTGGGGGGGGGGGGGGGGCTGTTTTCTGAGTGGAAAGATCCGACTTTGAGAAACGCCTGCTCGCTGCCTGGGTGCTGATGTCCACCACCACCCATCCCCGTGGCTGCCCCCTGCCCAGGGGAGGAAGCTGCTCTAATTTTCTGAGGAGAAGAAAAACAAAATCCCCTCCTAACTTCAGACAGACAGGGAAGGAGAAGTCATTGCTGGTGTTGGCTTCCTAATAGTTGTGCTTAAGTGAATCCTTTCAGCAAGGGCGAGTAAAATCTGTAGTTTTGCATTAATGGAAAGAGCCCAGTGTCCAAGGAGCTGAACTTCTAGGCTGCCCTGCAGGCTCACTGGCTCTGCCACAAGAGATACTTGCCCGTTGAAAACTGGGCCAAACACCTAGGCGCAGGCTCTGCACAAAGAGTTTGATAAGTATTTTAGTGTTTTGCGCGTCTTGTTGCCAAAAACTCAGAGTCTAAAAGTGTCTTCTGGGGGGAAGGATCTTTATGCACGCTCATGTTTGATTCAAGCGCTCGTTCGCACTGCGTGTGGCTTAAAAAAAGGAAAACTTGAAAATCAGTTCTGTACCCTGCTAGCATCCTCAAAGGAAGCCTCTGGTCACATCAGAGGCAATCTGCTGTCTTTGTATCTTTTTTTATTATTATTTGTTTTGTTTAAAGCTTCATTGCTTATGAAGTCGTCTGTCACTGTCTGTAGAGACCTGTCAGTGCCCTGCCTGTGCATCTGCCGCTGCTGGCGAATAACAAATACGTTTCTCTGCAGCGCCCGCACTGCCGAGCCGTCTGCGTCGGCTAAGGGAGAAACGGTTTGCTGAATTTACACGGCCCGTTCAGTCCTTGGCCTCCTCGCTCGCACCACCGTTAAGGTCGCCAATTAACGTTAACCGTAAGGTGGGCACTTCTCTATTAGATACTGGACTGACACCATCAGCTAGGCTCACGTGGGTCCCCAAGCAGCTGCCAAGCAGTAATGTGTACTGCATGTTTACTTCAAATCCTTCATGACTGGTCATTATAGTTTATATTAAACTATTTGTTTCTAATGAAGAGTAACAGAAGTTAAATGATTGTGAAAACCAAATGCAATATGGAAATGAGTGGTGGACTTCTAGCCACCAGCTTTCTTACAGTCAAGGAGAATACAGAGGAAGGAAGGGTAAATTCACTGCAATTAAAGGAAGGGGAGAGGGAAATTCACTGCAAATAAAGGCGTATCTTGTATGAGTTTCAAACAGGAACCTTGAAAATTTTCTTAGTGAAGTAAGGATGTGATGTTTAGTAGCAAGTCTTTAATTCACATATTTTACCTTATTCTTAGCAATGCTCTATTTTCAGTCTACCCTTGCATGCTCACCTCTCGGGGTGATTTTTGTCTGCCTGGAACCAGTAGGATTTGGTGTCCTATTTATGCTAATCCTCATAGGTTTCATATGTATTTAACCAGTGAGCCGGGCAGTTTGGACCATGTGCTGATTGATTGCTCCCATATCATCACTAAGTTACTTTAAAGCCTGCTTTCCTCATTGAATGTTTTTTATAAGAAGCTGGACAAAGTGAAAATGAGATTACTCAGGCTGATGTTGGGGCACTGATGCTGTATCGAGGCCTCGGTGCATGCTACGACTTGGCCCAGCAAACCTCTCCAGTACGCGCCACACCACGAGCAGGGATACGGTCCTGACCAAGGCGTTAGAGCCTACTTCTCTTAAAATGGAGAGCTCGACTGGACTGGATCTGCTGGCCTCACTTTAATTGTTTACAACTGAGTAAATCCGATCTGTCATCATGGAAGTTAACGGGATCAATCCTGGCATGAGAGCAGAACGAAACCCTGAATCCCGCCTGCTTAATACAGCCCATCTTTTGCTGCTTCAGGTCCTTAACTCTTATGTGTATCACTTCAAGAATGCATTTGTTTACATTTTTTGTGTTTCGCAACGATAAAATGTCATCTGTCAGCATGGGTGAAGTCAACGATCCCAGTGCTGTTCAGGTTAACTTAGCAAATTGCAGTTCATTTGGAAATGGGGCACTTAACCATCCTATTTTTGTTAGGACTTTTTAGATTTTTTTTCCCCTGCAGATTATTAGCTATGTAGTGTATGGAGTAATAATTGCTATATGGTTTACATGGAGTTGCTTTTCAGAAGCTATGGCTAGACAGAAAGCTCAATATCGGATCACCTAAGATTAAATATTTGTAATTTGGTGGTGTGACGTAGACGGAGGAAGTTGCAGTACGTGAATGATGCTGTTGGGTTAAATGGCATCGAGGCAGAAGAGGCCGGAGCAGTGCAGGTTACAGACAGGTGGATTCTCCCTAACTCGTGTTTTCTGGAAATAAAATCTCCCCTGCAGTCTGTCTGTCTGGATAGACTTAGATCTTTCCTGGTGACACTGCTGTAAGCTGAGATTGGGTTTGTCCCAGTGTCACTGAGCTTAGTAATCACAGCACCAGTGTTTTTCAGCGGCAGGTGATTTTGCGTAGCTCGGTTTGATATCCCTCATCCCTAAATCTGGCTAAAATGTCACACACTGAAAACGATTTGACTCTTATTTCTCCTGTAGCCGGCATCAACTCTTTAAAATCAACTGTTTGTGGCTTTGTATAAGCATCTGAAGTTTTTCTCAAATTCCTATTTGGCACTGTTTGCTCTCTGTGACTCGGCGCGGGGTCTAGCTGCCGCGGCTCGGAAAGGCAGGTTTGCGGGCGTTAGCTGCAAGAGACGTTTGTCAGTGGGGAGTGGAGGAGTGAGGAGAGGTGCTGGAGACGCTCAGTTAACATTTCACTGCAGTGCTTATAGCTCAGCTATTAGCATATCTTGGGAATGTGAAAATGAGCAGAAGTATAAATAACGCAAGTTTGTAATATCCAGGATGAACCAAAAAGAAGCAAACGGCATAGGAAGTGGCTGGGTAAGTTAGAATTCAAAAATCATTCCCTGACAGAAACCCAAAAGTTCCTATTAAAAAAACAGCAAGGGTTATTGTTGTTAATAATAATTTTAAAGCCAAGCAACCCTTAAAGAACAGTGCTGCATCTTTCCATGCAGATTGCCAGTTTCTGCAATGATAATTGGGAAAACTCATGCCCAAGCCTCAGTACAAAGCTACGTGAGCAGAGACAGAGGGGTGCCATGTCTCTACAGGCATCTCTCGGCTCTCTCCGTGCTCCAGGACAGTCGCCTGTCCTTGCGCGCCGTGAAGTAATATGTTACCCATCAAACAGGAGCAGCTGAAGTGGCACAGAGCCTTTGGGCTCATTATCCTCCACAGACAATGCAATGCGACAGTGAAATGGCTGATGAAATCTAATGCTGTCTTTTCAGCTAAAAGCCAGCGTGATGATTACAGCCATTCATTTCCTGAAGGCCTCTGAATGGCGCGGATTAATGAGAGCAAGGCAAATGTACTGAGCCTAATGACCGCACGTTGCACTGCGTCATGGAGCTGACTTCTGCCCCAAGCAGCTGGACCAGCCCTGGCTGGGGCCAGCGTCAGCCTCTGCCACCCCATGGCTTTGCGGTGACCACTGCTTTGCTGTGGTAGTTGAGGTTTGGGGCTAATTCAAAGGAAAAACGTTTAATGTATGCTCAAAGCAATTAATGCAAGTGAACGTGTGTGGTCAGTGCAAAGAATTGTTCAGCCCGGGCACCACCACGTAGGCTCCATGCAAGCAGGAGCTGTGGGGTTTCTCTGGACCTCTGATGCTCGCGTTGTTCTGTGACTGGGACAGTGCTTGTGTGGCTCGCTGTGAGGGTTTCTTTCATGTGCGACAGTGTCTCTTGTCTTCTCTTGGGATCTGAGAGGACTAGTTGAAAACACGAATGACCATTAGAAAGCTAAGAGCAGCAAAACTCAGTAAGGACCAGCTGAAGGTTTGCAGGAGAGTCATAGATTTTGTGCTGTGGTTGTGTGTGGCTTGAGGGGGAGTTATAAGGAGATACACCTGGAGCCACAGTTGAATATTCCTCCAAATTCGGTTGTAGGCATGCACCTGTGTTGTTGGACGTGGTTGTTGAAAGGCTAGGTAGATTTTATCAACTTAATCTCCCTGCACTGAGGAAAGAATATGACTTTTCCTGTGCATTGATGTACTCTGCTTTACAGTGTCCCACCACGCTACGAATGGCACTAGCTGTGGAGTTACAAGGCTTGGAGACAGCGCTATCGGCAGAAGCAGATATGTGAAACTGTTGGTTTCCTAAAGACCAGAGTTACAGCTTCTCGGGCTTGCTATTGAGCATCCTCAGCTCAGCGGGAGGTTGTTGCTGGTGTCCCTGGGCTCTGGCTTGGTGTTACGGTTCTTTGAAAGACAGTTACAGGCAATGGCTCTTGCATTCAGAGCTATTAATCTTTGGTAATTTTAAGGATATGTATGCAGTCCAGTGGAGATGCATGTTAACTCTCCATCCACCCCCACCACGGTGTCCTCTGATGAGCTGACAGCTCCAGGCAGTTAAGCCTTTGCCTGACTGCTGTAGTCACCCGGTGCTGCCATCATTGTCAGTCAAGGGGTGGCTGACTCCTGAAATAAATACTGCCCGTGTAATTAGTATGTGTAGCAGCAGAAGGTTTTAATTATATGGTTAACTACACAGGAATATAGGATTTGTCATATGGGATCAGTCTGTTGGCCCTTGGTGGCTGATGTCCTGCCTCCAGCAGTGGCCAGTGCTGGTTACATTCGTGCACAGCACATCATTTCTTTATGCCTTGGGATTTGTACGCTCGGGCGCTTACAGAAAAGTCTCCCCTCTTGCTTTGTTGCAGTCCACTTGCGCCCAGAAGAAAAATTCCTCCTCTGTGAGCCCTTTCACTCTGTGGTGGTTCAGGCTAACACAGTGACTTTGTATTTGATGATGTTTGCTAGGCAAAGGATTTAAGATGAATAAGCTCTGTATTTTTCCCTGGCATTAACAGGAGACTTGTGAAAGTCTCCTACAGAATTTACTGGAGTTGGTCTGTGGTTCCTCCCTGTCTTTCGGGGCCTTCTGCTGGCTGGTGGAAATTTACTTGATAGGTGACCAAGTGGAGAGCTTCCAGAGTTTTTATGGTCCTATTACCCTTCCCTTTTTGCCTTTCCATGTGAATAATTCCCATGCAAATCAATCTTGCAATTTTTAAAAATGATTTAAGAATGTCAGTGTTTTTGTTTTTTTTTTCTTCTTTTCACTTCCCATTTGATTAGACATTGACTGCTGGCAACTAGTTATACAGTTCTGATCTAGAGATGCCTAAAACAGCAATCTAAAAAATGCATTTTGGCTCCCATGGCGTGAGGGAGGTACTGTGCAGCCTACCATTGTGAGCAAAGGGGTATGAAGGGGAGGAAGGGAGAAAAGCCTTCTTCCTGGTGGCATTGTCCATGCGGGGCACGTGCAGCCCTTCCTGCTTGCAGTGCAGACGGCATCTGACAGGGAGAATTGCTGGTCCTGTAGCACTGGGACTCTCTTGCCTCCTGGTTTATAGGAAGAAAGGTGTGAAGCAGCTAGTGCCGAGTGCTGTTGAAAGATCTCAACCTGCTGACTTCTGACTTTCTCCAAGTTCAAGCCTCCTGCTGCATGGGAGGTTTGCTCATTTAGCCATGTTGGCTTTAGCAATACGGGGAAACTCGCTCACTGTGAGTCAGGGGGTCTCAAGATTTCATTCGTAGAGGTCACTAAGTGTGTGAATAGCATAACAAATTTCATCTGTGAGCCTCAGACCAAGGCTTTGCAGATTCGGCATGAGTCATTAGCTAACCCTGGGAGCCTCTGATAGGGATGCAGCCGTTGGCAGCAAAGGAGTAAAACTTCTCAGACAGTTTCTGCTGTTTCAGAGACGTTTCTCTAAGAGAGCGATACCTGCAAAATCTATGCTTTTGCATCAGTTTAAATGCATCTTCACAAGGGCTTTTGCCAGAATATAAAAGTAAAAAAAAAAAAAAAATATATATATATATATATATGCCAGAATATAAAAGTAAAGCTCACGTGACCTGGCAGTTTGTGTTTCTCAGGTTGTAGAGCAAAAAAACACGGTTATCTGGAATTGAGGATGGAAGGGGCATAAACCAGTGCCTGAAATGCACGTTATGAAAAGGTCACTGGGAGTTGCTGGAAACTCTGAGATGCTCTGGCCCCTCCAGGGGTTGCACGCAATGCGCAGCATAGTCAGGGTGCAGAAAAACTGCTGGTAACCTGCATTATTCTGAGGATGTTATAAGCCAAAACAAGTGTGGGGTGTTATCTTATTTTTCATTCTTAGTGCTGATAAAGGATTTAGAGATCCCATTAGACTGAGATAAGCCTAAGAGGAATTTTCCTCATTAGTCATTACTCTTTTGACACTAACTAAATTGGAAGGGGGACGGTGGAAACTGAGGGCTCTAATGATTTTATATTTGCTTGGTTTAGATATGGTTGTGGGGGCTCTTTTCCCCTAATTTGGAAGATTTGGGGGTGATGAAATACACTAGAGGCTGATAGATTTTTAAGGGTCAAATTAAATGTTACATTTTCATAGGGGGGAAAATCTCTTTCAAAAGTTCCTGTGCTCCCACCTGCTGTTTGAACCCCACACCTCAGTTCAGGGCCCTCCCTCGGCATGCTGGTGGGGCAGTTATACCTGGATCACCAAGATGACTGTGATTTTAAAAACAAGCAAACAAAACCCCAGGAAAAAAATGTCACATTAGACTGTACCCTTAACTGCATCAGTTTAAGCTTATAGCTTTCTTGCACACCCTCACTGGAAGGCAGTGATGAGAATGCAAGTGTAAGGAAGGCGGCCAGATGCTCTATTCTCATTCACAGCTGTAATGCACAGAAGGCACAGCAACAATTTACCTCTCAATTTTTCTCTTACTTTTTTCATAGGTTGTTTAACAAAAATGCATATTCTTCTTCCCTTTTGCTGTGTTTGGATCGGAGGCTCTGTGTCCCAGCCACAGGAATTGTGTTAGCGTGTAAATGTATCTAATGGCCTTAGTTGTGATTAATGTTGTCCAGAATTTCCCTCTTTAAGCCCTTGCTTTCAGTAGCTTCATATTTGATGATGTTTTTCTCGGTTTTAGCAATCTAGATCCAAATATGCTTTGCATCTGCTTCAAACTGGTTTTGTTGCTAAAGCAAAAGATAAGCTGTTTATCAGAGAGACTTAAAGAAAATACTGTCTTGCTCTTGTATGTCTGTTTGGTCTTCACGGGAAAACTTAAGTCATGAAAGGCTTGAAATTGCAGCTTTGCCTTTGTGTTGGGGATGTGGTTTTAATAGCCCCGTTAAGATTTGGCTGGGTGTGGATCATTGTTCAAATCTCTGTAAGATGTGTGCTTAGTTTCAGTCCTGGAATTTAATTTTTCTATCTTTTTTTTTTTTTCCCCTTCTCCAAAACCTGAGAAGAATCTTCAAGGATTTCTATTAAAAGAACCTTGAAGGCAGAGTCAAGCACTTAAAAATTAGATATTGTCAGAATTGACAACTGGAGCTGTGCTTTGCAATCTCTAATACTATTTTAGTCTAACTCTTTGTCTGCATGTAAAGTGTCTCACGTGTGATCTGAACCTGGAGATGAGTTCTGCAAGTTCTGGCTCCTTAAAAGGAATTCTGCTTTGCTGGGATAGAGAAAGTATGGCAGATGATTTAAAAAAAAAAAAAAAAAAAAAAGTGCCTGCCTTTTTTTTTTTTTTTTTTAAGTACATTTACACAAAAAAGTACATTGTAAAAGCAGACAGATCTTTAGCTTGTGTTTCAGCAGTGCACATTGGGAACAATAGTATTGGGAAGCACCGAAACGGCTATTTGTATGATTTGCTGCAGCCTTTGCTATAGGGTATCATTTACTACCAACAGCAGTAATTGTTTGCTGTACCTCCCGTTGTAGTTAGGGGATTGCCATAAATCTTCAGGCAAAATAAAATAAAGCAGCACAGCAGATATGCCCATCTATTCACTGATTCTGCACAAACCTGATTCTGATATTAACACTTTTTTCTTGCAGTATGATTGCTCTGATTCCAGTGTAATGTTTTATATCACTGTAGTTGAGAACAAAATTAGGCCCCCTGTTTTTACCCATGAACTAATGATTCCAAATTATATCTTTTTAGCTCTGTTGCTTTTCCTCCAGTTATCTGTACCTCAGTTGTTTAGGAATTCCCATTGCTTTAGCATGTGTTTCTGCATGTTGCAATACTGTGGGATGGGACTGCACCAAAACCCGTGTTGCAAACGTACCTGCCCCCAGAGCGGCTGGAGGAGCCTCCCATGCCTTGGGCATTTCTCATTAGCACTCACGGACAGAGTAATATGATGCATGCTCAAATATCAAGTCTTACTGCCAGCAACAATTTGCTTTGTCTGTTTTTAGTTCTAACGTCAGTAACAAGATAATTTGTGTATTTTACATATTATTGTTGTTATTATTACTATTGGTTTGTTCCACATAATGTTTAATTTTCTCATGGGATACCAGAAGAAATCAATCTTGCCAAGACAAGCTTTTCTGTGGCAGGAGATGTGAAGCGGTAGCGTGGAACCTGACTGTGGAAGCATTTCTGTAGCGCTCAAAACGTCTAAAAATCCTGCTGTGTTGTGAAGTAGCAAGGGAGAAACTACCTTCAGCAAACAATGGCTAGTTAATTTTTTAAGGTGCATTTTGTTTGTGCTCTGCAGTGGGCTGGATCAGATGATTTGGATTTGGGTTTGGGAAAGCAGCTTAACTGCTGACATGACCCGTGAGTCACGGATCACGTGTTGGCGCTGCTGGCGTGCGTTGGAGCTGCTGGAAGCGCGTGGGATACGAAGAACGGGGATGAACTCAGGGAGAGGAGCATAGACGCTGTATGCGAGTGGAGATGGACGACTCTGTCAGTGCAGGAGCAGCCAGTGAGCTCCTGATTGCAGGAGGAGCAGAAGGCTGGGGAATTTGGATTGCCAAACCCCAGTGTAGCATCATCAAAGCTAATGGTCTGGAAGGCAAGGGGGATGGAAGGGGTCAAGGTTTTGCACGTGATCATGGAGCAGGACTGTAGAGGGCTAGAGAGTTGGTGTGGTGGAGGAGGAAAAGAGATAGGAACAGGGGTGAAATGGGATCCGAGTGATTTGCAGAGAGGCAGAGGGGTATATTGTGGAGAGTGATGGGCATTGTGCAAGAGCAGGAAGAAAAAAGCTTGAAAAGAAACGATAATCTTCGGAGCTTAATCTGAAACCAGCCTTCCAGACTTTGTGGTTCACTTTGTATGATCCCTTGGCTTTAGGCTGAATATAATCAGTCCTGTCTTCCTCAGAGGAAGCACCAAGTTTTGTGGCGTCATGGGAAGTTCGTCGCTGCTACTGTAACAAGGGTTTCACAGCTCTGTACCTCGGAGTGAATTCCTAATTCAGATCCTAATTCAGGGCTCAGAGAAGTGAAAGGAAAAACAACTTAGTGCCTGTGAGGATACCCCAAGTTACAAGGGCGGTGATTTCCCATGAAGCTGGTCATACTTACCATGTGAACTTGTCCTTATCTCTTGCTGATGGAGCACGCAACATGCAGCTGACTTTCCTTTTGCTTTGGCATTACACCTGCTGGTTTTGCTTCATACTGCACCAGGGCACCAGCTGGTCTCTGCTTTGAGAGCAGAGGCTGGTGCAGAAAGACCTGGGGAGCAGAAGCAGTCCCTCATGTGGTACTCGCCAAGTCATTCAGATTTCTCTGCAGCTACCTCGTTTTTCATCCCATTTGTGGGCATTAGGTGTATAAGTTAGTGTGGGAGTTGCAAATTCATGGAGCCTTGAATCTTTGCGTGTAGAGAAATAGGAGCCGTGATCCTATAAATGTGATCTTTGCCTTTGTGATTCTGACCTAGGCAGATATAAGCTTCCACCCGGTTGTACTTATTTGTAGAGTTTTGACTGCAGTACATGAATATAGAGCTACGTTTGTGCATGTGTGCAAATATGCGTGCATATCTTCATTATATAATATGGCAATAAGCTGTGGAGGTGTTGTGATAGCTTTTATTCAGAATCATTCTGAACAGGTGTTTAAACAATGAACAGTTGTTTAAAATAAAAATGCATCCTTTTGTGTAGATTCAGAAGTGAAATCATTGTAATAAAATATCTGTGGAGGTGTTCCGTTGTCTCTTGGTCCATCAGGACTGAAATTCTTTGTTTCTCTCACCCCAGAAATGCAACAGGAAATGTTTTTAATGTTATCTCCACAACTCTAAAGCACATAGTATATATGGTTGCTTATTTATTATAAAACAATATATGCAGATGTCATTGAATGAAACAAAGGTGGGTTGCCTTCAGCTGAAACCCTGCTTGACAGTAGATGATTCCCTCATGTGGATGAAATCTGCACTTCAGGTATACACAAGAGGTAACCAGGTATCTAGAGGCTGAAGAATCCACTACAAATAGTTAGAAGAACCTCAGCAAGAGCCTTTGCCCCATATTCATTGCCAGTAGACTTTTGAATGGGAAAACAGTTTGCTTCTCTCCTGTTAATACAGCGCAATCCATTGATACATGGAAAAATTTCCAAACATGACTGTGTTTTGAACAGGGTGTTTTTCTTTTCTTTGTCCTTATGGAAAAGGCAGTCTATGCATAACCCTCTCCCTGGCCCTTGGTGCCAGCACTATCTCTGAAGATAAAGTGTTGAGATTAGAAGAACAGAGCTCAGTGTTAGGCTGTTATGAGTTACTGGTGCCAGAGAAGCGGATTAAATTATTTTTCGTTATTATCTCATTTATCCACTGCAAAGACAGCTACTGCTCACTGTTGCTTTCTTGGCTGGTTGCAAAGAGCGTGCCTCAGTTTCTTCTTCCCTATCTTGGTGGCTGCTCCCTAGCCAGTTGTATTCATAACTAACATCAGTTCAGTCTGATAATCTTTTTTTGTGTTTAGATCAGTACTCCGCCTTTCATTTTAGGGGTTCTCTCTGCTGGGAGCTGGTAGGTACCCGAGACCGTCCATCTGGCTTCCTGTCTGCGAATGCTCAATAAAGCAGGCAGGTTTTATTTTCTTCTCTTTTGTTGCTTCTGCAGGATGTCCCCTACCCTGTCTCTTCTTGCGCTTCTTTCCCCCAGGTGCAGTGGCAGGTCTCCTATGTTCTGGCCTCATATGAGGCTCCATTAAACGAATCTCAGCTTCATTCAGCTCAGGCTTTAAGCTCCTTTCTGGAAGTTGGTCAGCACAGATCCAGCTTGCTTCAGTGTGGGCTTTTTCTTTCTTGCCCATCCTCCTGGGTAGTGGGCAAAGCTTACTGAAAAGGGTTGGCTGGCCCCAAAAGGTGAGATAGCCTGTTGCAGCTTCATATATGAAGTTGTGTCAATGGTTATGGGACTTATTAGCTGGGCCTTTAAAGAGATGCTGAGAAACTGGCCAACCTAAGCTGTTTCCTCTGACTTTTCTTCCCAGGCCCTGTCAGTCCAGGGCTGTGGGGTTGAGGTTTGAGGGGAGACCAAAGCCCTGATGGCTCAGGCAGGCTGTCAGCAGAACAGTAGCTCTCCAGAGAGCTGCTTCTGGCCTTTCTGCCCAGTGTCACGTTACAACACCGAGAACTTCAGTGCTGAGTCCATAAAATAGCATTTATCTGTGTTACAAAGAAAAAAAAACTGGACGTTTTCCTCACTTACTTTGACATGGTATTATCCTGTTTTGCTGCTCTCTGCTCATTATATGGAGAATGAAGCAGGTGGTTTTCCCTCTTCTTTCCCAGCCCCTCAGAAGAGGGCACAGCCGGCCTGGCCTTCCCCTGTAGCGGGGGATTGACCCATTGCACCTTTCGTTCTATTTTAAATGGCCTGATGACAACAAAGTCCAGGTGCTGCAAAGAAGGATGGGAGCTCCCTCCTCAAATCCGAGAGTTGGATGGCTGTATTGCAGTTCCTGCTGCTCCTGTAGGTGCCATCTAGTTTTCACGTGGGCTAGATGAGTGGACAGTGAGGTGGATTGAGAACCGGCTGGATGGCCGAGCTCAGAGGGTTGTGGTGAATGGCGCAGAGTCAAGTTGGAGGCCTGTAGCTAGCGGTGTCCCCCAGGGGTCAGTCCTGGGTCCAGTCTTGTTCAATATATTCCTCAATGACCTGGAGGAAGGCACAGAGTGCACCCTCAGCAAGTTTGCTGATGATACTAAACTGGGGGGAGTGGCTGACACACCAGAAGGCTGTGCTGTTGTTCAGAGGGACCTGGACAGGCTGGAGAGGTGGGCGGAGAGGAACCTCCTGAAGTTCAACAGAGGCAAGTGCAGGGTCCTGCACCTAGGCAGGAATAACCCCAGGCACCAGTACAGGCTGGGGGTTGACCTGCTGGAAAGTAGCTCTCAGACGTGGGTGTAGCTCTCAGACGTGGGTGTAGCTCTCAGACGTGGGTGTAGCTCTCAGACGTGGGTGAACGGGAGGGAAGGGCATCACCGTAAGGCACGTGCTGGGTTAATGTGTTGCTGGAAGAGGAGAACATGAGCCTGGTAAAGATAGTAGTTGACCTCCATAGAAAGAGGAAATCTAGGACATGCCATAACACGTTGGTTGCCTCCCCAATGCCCTCCGTTTGGGATCTGTTCTGCAGTGATGCCGTTGAAAGGCATAAATGACTAGATATTGCCAAAGCTGTGCACGGAAAGGAGGGCAGTGATTTTAGCAGGGGAGTGAATGCAGTCGTTGTCCTGCAGAACTAACTGCAAGTGCTCTACACCCAAGCTGGGAAAGCCCTACCTCAGAGATCCCTCCTTTTATTTAATTATCATAGCAACTCTTTACCCTTTTAATGTCTTTAAGGCTCTACTGAAAGTACAGAGGTCGCAGTGAAAGTTTACTGCTGTGTTCCTGGCACGCTGGAGGCTCCCTTAATGTCCCCTTGCTCCGGTTCACGTGCTCTGCTGTCCACTTTTGCTTTAATGTGGACTGGAGTTGTGGCTATTTTTCCTGCTATACGTTTTGACCTAAAAATACCCAATATGAATGGAAGGTCAATCCTTTAGATGGATGAGTCGAGTTTTCATTTTAACATTTAAGTTGATGCTTGAGAACGTGGGATTGTACCCTTGGAGCTGGGTTTACTGGAGCTTGGCCTTGATTTACCTTGTAGCAAGTGCAGGAGACCCCCAGCCTGAGACAGCAAGTAAAGCTAAAACTACAGCGAGAGAAAGAAACCCACAGAGAAGACTGCTAATTATATATTTTGACCTTGTTGCATTAGAGATGGCATCATCCACATTAGCCACTATTCACCATCATTCCCTAGGGCCTGAATTGCTTCTAGACAAGGAGAGAAATCTGAGGCTTTTATTGTGGCTGCCTAGTTAAGTTACAGAATGAAATATATGCCATGTAATGCTTTTGGACAAATTCAGTGGTTCTTAGGTGCTTTTTCATGCCATTTGTCTTGTGTAGCTTTAAGAAACTTTTGTAGCACACAGTAATTACACGACCGAAATAAAATGTTGGACAGAGGATGGGAGTGAGCTGTCCAAAGAGGGCCGGCTTGGAGCACAGCATTGCCTTTGTGGATGAGGAGGGCGGTTGTTCGGTAAATTCCTAAAGAAATTTGTTCGAGTGATTTGCTTTAAATGTTGGCGGGTGGCTCGGTTGTCTGCGTGCACGATCAGGAGCCAGAATTAGTGCTGGGATGTCGTCCCGCCAGCGATCCTTTTAAAACGTTCTGGAGCCTGGAGCTCCTGCTCTTTGGTTCCTCGTACAAGGCAGGATTTATCCCAAGGAGGGCTGGTGACAGATCTAGTTAAGTCTGCTCGTGCTCTGAGGGTGGGAAGGGAGTGGGCAGACACAAGTGGGAGAAGAGGCACACTGTGAAGAAAGAAGGGGAGAACAAGTTATTTTCTGTAAATCTTCTTAGATGACATCAGCGCTGTGTACGAGAGGTATAGGAGGGCTTAGTGCAGCGTCCTCCGCCTGACTCGGTGTCCACCACTGCTTACCTCACTGGGGGAAGTGTCTGTCTAGTATTAATCTGAACTGGATGGGGGGTTAGGTCTAGTTTGTCATGAGGTGGGTTTGGCTGCTTAGCCTTATTTTCCTGCACAAACGACTTGTGTACAGTCAGCCTCAGCATAGAGATGTTTGACTTTTTTACGTGTGGAATGGTTTTGAATGAGGGATGGAAGTCTCAGAGCTGTAAGGAAGTGGGTCTCCTGCCTCTCTTAAGTGTCTTGTTGGTCAAAAAGGGTCCAAAGTAATTGTGAGACATCCTAAAACCTGCACAGGAGAGCCCTGTTCCCGTCTCAAGAAAAGAGACGGCGTTCATCTCCTGCACGTCTTTGCCCCAAATCCATTGGAAACTGAGCCGCAAGAAGTGCTGGCACTGCGGAACTAGTAATTCACTTTCCGTGGCTGAAGGCAGAGTTGTTGCTCCTGAGCCTGGCTCCGTGGCCCTGTCGGGAGCTGTCAGCTTTACCCCGGGCAGAGGCCAGCCCATTTTGCAGTAAGGAGTGATGAGATTCACCCCCGTGGTCACTCTTCAGCTCTGCTTCCACAAATCGCGGACGGAACAAGCAAAAGCGGCAGTAACCCTTAGGAGAGGGTGTGCGCTTCCTCCTTTGGGACTGCCTGTTTGAGCCGTTCCCAGATTTTGGTAAAGAAGCACGCACACACGCGCGCACACGGATAATTTTAAGACTGAAGTAAAGATGTAGCTGCATGAATTAGATTTGCCTTTTTTTTTTTTTTTTAGGTGTTGGGCTTCCCTGTGAGAAGCCTGTGGCATTTTCAGACAGGAAAGATGCTTGTGCACCTCAGCACCTGCGCAGCGTCCTGGTCTGGTTTTTGTAAGGGTGATGACGCTGCCTTGCCTGCACGTGGGACAGGGGGCCTCCCAGAGGGTGCCCTCAGCTAATTTGTCATCAGTTCATCGTATTTTCTAAAACTATATTTTATAGTGCTGTTTTCAAGCCTGGACAAAAAGCACAAACAGCGTAAGCTAACGCCTCATTTTTATTTATTTATTTAAAATCCCATGCTGCCAACTTGACCCATTTTTTCCATTCTACCGACTGTTCAGATCTCGCAGATTAATTAGTCGAGGAAGAAGCAGCTGATCCTGGAGCGAAATCCATACCCACACATTCTGGCTCTCTGATCCCACCGTTTTTTTCCGTTCTGGGATGTCGGCTGTTGGTATTACGCCGTGCTGTAACAGACCAGGCTAGCCATTATCATTAGCAGTGGGTACCAGCTTCAAAACTCAGTCATCAACGAACAAAAATGCTGGCAGCTAAATTGAGAAATCCAGCCAGGAGGAAAACAACCCAGAGCATCAGCCAGCCGGCTGCTACTCCCTGTGCAAAAGAAGGGGACTGTTCAAGACAAGTCAGCTGAATGTTGTCTGACATTTAAAAACAACTGGTCTGTTGTACCTGAGGATGCTATTAAGCTAAGAAACCTCAACCCAATGCAATTACTGTAAGCAAGCCTCAAAATGACCGCAAATGGGCTGAATGCATATGTGTGTATGGGCAGTCAGTTGTCACGTGTGTTGTGTGGGGGCCATGTCTCTTGTTTGTTAGAGCCCTCGGACGTCTCGACAGCGTGCTTGCTCACACCTTGGCAAATCCTGTTACACCTGAGAGTCGTTGTACGTGCCATTTGTGTTCACATCCTACTGAATTTAGATTTTTTCCTCTTTTTCTCCTTTTTTCTCCCCCCCTTTGAAAATGTTATTAACTAGAGCATTAAATGCTGGCCTCCAGCAGGGCCTCTCCATATGTTTACAACAAATGTTTCCTGCGCGGAGGGAGGATGCCCGTGTGTGTGGGAGCAGGCAGGCAGAACAGGGCAGTTCCCAGCTCCAGCCTCCCCAGGAGGTGAAACTCGGGTGCTTGCAAATGCTTCACAGTTCGAGGAATTCAGATGGAAACAGATTGTCGCATCTCCCGACACACCTTTCACCCACGGCGAGAAGAGGACTGTGAGCACTGTGACCAGATTTTACTCCCTTGCGGTGCGTGAAGATTGGCCTATCTCCTGGGGGAAGTTGGAGCCATCCTCCTGCGTGGCACAAACTGCGTCAGCAGATGGGTTAGGATTCACAGCGGCGTTTCGAGTCAGTGGGGATCGACTTGCCCCTCTCTGCTTGGCTTCCCATCCCCAAATGCCACTTCTGTGCACAAAAGCTCTCATAACATGCTTCATACCAAGCCCCGTCCCGCTCCCTCCATGGGTGCCTGGGGAGGATGGATGGCGTTGCCCATTGATGCTCCCCAAAACTTTACTTCTTGCCTTGGTTCCCTGCCAGCTGGTGCCAGCACGGGGCTGTGGGGTTAACGGCTGCCAGCGCGGTGAGTGCAGCACTCCCAGAAATGCCATTTTCATGTAGGAGCCCAGGGGCTGCATTGGAAGCGACTCTTCTAACGCGATTGCCGTGGTGCTCAACTGAAATTGGGCATCACTGTGTTGTTCTCTGCGGTCAGCGCTTTGTAGATTAGCGCTTCAGGTTACAGTAAAGGCAGAGAAAATTGGAGCTGTTTTGAACGGTATATAGCAAATCATATTCATCAGTTTTATCCCCATTTTGGCTTGTAAATAATTCATAAGTTCACCTTCATTTTATACGAATGTGTGCTGTTCACAATGATGTACCTTGAAGGACTTATTTTTATTTAGAGTGTATGTTCATCATCTGCTTCACCTTCCTAATTTGTGCCGTGGCTGTCACCTAGCGCTCAAGATACTGTTTCTGCTTCCTGCTTGGCAGTTGAAACTTAACTGGGGAGAAGCAAATAGAGTAATAAATAATATGCTTTGGTACGCGTTTTCATGAGGAATAATTGCTTGAACTAAAAGCTTTCAGGATTCATTAAGCACTGGGCGTTTGTGGAAATGCTATCTTGAGCGTTGATGAATAATGCAACATGAGTGACTATTGCGCGTTGAACTCTGCCCTTTTAGATTATGTAAATATTTTTGACCCTAATCATATATATTGTAACATCTCCTGATTCAATTCCTTGCTACTGTAAGGAGAGGACTGGAACCAAGAAGATCTGATTTTTCTCCTTTGGTTCATATATAGTTATAAAACCACAGGAAACAATTCTTAAATGTTAATTAAAAACATTTTTGTTCCTCATGTGAGAGAACCACAATTTCCTCCTAATTTTTTTTTTTTACTTTTTTTACTTTTTTTTACTTACTTACTTTTATTACTTTTTTTTTTTTTTTTTTTTACTCTGACTTCAAGAGTGGGATTGAAAGAAAAGGTACAGCCTATGCTGTAGGCCATATGTGGAAAATTTCAGCTCAAATTATGAGTTTGGCAAAGTGAAATGATTGAAAGCCTAATTCACAAGAAATGTGCCGTACATGATGACACATTAAGGTTTTGTCAACATGCCTTTGGGAAAGCTACAGTAGTTATTACATTAGCCATAAATTATGCAGGCCATTTAAACAAGTTATGTTCAAAATAAATCTATACTATGAGATACCCTCTTGTTTTCTGAAGTTTTGATGCATGTTGCAGAGAAACTACTTCCATGTTCCAAACACACGCTGAAAGATGAGGCAAAACGCAGCCCAAAACTAGCAAAGCTTCAGACATGTCTTTGACTCTATTGCTGTATAGCCAGGCACTGTTGGTACCTCTCGGTACTTTTATCATGTCTTTTCCCAGCAGTTCTTTCATGTTACCTGGGCAATGCTTGAGCAAGTCTTGTCTGAAACAGTGTGGCTTGGTTCAATGAAACAGAAGCTAGATGCTA
This sequence comes from Struthio camelus, assembly GCF_040807025.1. Lineage (NCBI taxonomy): Eukaryota > Metazoa > Chordata > Aves > Struthioniformes > Struthionidae > Struthio > Struthio camelus. The sequence goes on along the minus strand of NC_090949.1, from coordinate 32,054,131 downwards.
TTGGGGTCTGAGCCCGGGGAAGTGCGGCAGCATACCTGCTGCACGAACGCGTATTCCTCAGCATTCAACTAGTCTGAAGCTGAAAGCAGGGGCTGCAGAGCCCCTCAAACAGAGTGTCGAGACTGCTGTTAGATAAGTGTTCTTCCCCTCGCTTTGAAGATCAGGTTGGTTTGTGAGCAAAAGCCTATTGTGGTTCCTCCTTCATTTCTTCTTCCTGTTCTTGGCATTGCTTTTTTGTTAGCAACTGACCCAAAGACAAGCTTGTTGCCTTCTTTGTAAGTAGGCAGGAAACGTGATACTCAGATGCTGCAATTGCGAGCCTTGCCCTGCCGACATCGATGGTGCGAGCTCTGGTGACATCAATAGAAGCAAAAATGGGTCAATACTTTGGAAACTTCTGCTATTTAAGGATAATAATCCAGAAACTGCAACTGAAGTTAGTTGCATCATTTCTTGAATTACTGTCAGACGTTAACAAATATTTTCCTTATATTAACAGCACCGCCCTTTGTTGTCTCAAAATGTCCTTGGCCCCCCCCACCCCGTGTGGCCTGAGTATCTCAGAAGGTTTCATTTAATTCAGAATGCTACTCGAGGCTGATTCACACTGTTGGTTTTATGCTTTATGATCTGCTGTGTTGGATTTCTGTCTTCTGCCTAACCTCACTTAACTCTTAACAGCTCTGTTGCTTCTGCCTTTCTGAACTGCTGACAGTGAACCACTTGGGCTCTGTAAAGTTTGGTGTAAAGTACTGCGCTGAACTCCTGGTATGTGCGAGGCCCCATAAGTGTTTTCACCTATTTATTTTCCAGCACTTACGTGTTTCCTGGGCACTTTGATACAATGGACAGTGAATTTTGCTTGAGGAGTCTAGCTGCGGCGGTGCTTAGTGTAATCAGCTCCTGTGTAAACGGCTGGTTCTTCTCCAGTCATTTCCCAAATGCCTTGATGGCTACCTTGTTACATCACACTCTTTAATGGTTTATGAAGCAGACAAAACGTTATAATAGCTTTAGGGCTCGTTTTCATAATATCAATTTGCAGTAGCTAGATAACTCTTAATTTTCATTTTATTGCTTTCATAATTGTTCTCGAAGGTTAATAACAGTAGTTTGGCAGCGCTGGCAGTGCCTTAGCATCTGTTTCTTGTTGAACTGTGCACCGGTCTGCGTGGACCCGTCCTTGGCCTGAATCAGAGCACCGGCAGTCTGTAGCTGGAGCACGTTTGGAAGCAGAAGTCGCTCTCCCACAGTTATTCTTCTGTTTTGGCATGGGTTTGGGCATAGGTGAGAGCAGAGCTGTCATCGGGGTGACTGCACCATCGTTGCTCTTTGGTTCCTGGGCAGGTAGACTTTTCACTTCCATTTGTCGTCTGTGAGAAAAATGAGGTTGACATGGAGGGAGTTAGATAGAGAAGAGGATGCTGAGGCTGAGCCTGAGGCTCCCCTTGGCTGCTCCAGTGGGTTTGTGCTTCTGGGACAGCTGTTTCCTTTAGTATCACTGAAGGTGAAGGTGTCTCTCTCATGTTAGGTGAGAAACTTGTAATTGTCCAGCATAACTCATGAAAAGAGCAGATCGCAAGACTTCACTTAGAAGAGAAATCCTGTTTGCACTAGTTTTTATTTCCCCTTCCTTTCCCCTTGCATCCCTTCAGAAGTCCAGATTTCATTTACCGGCATTGCATCGCAGAGTCCACCGCAGCCCTTGCTGGAAGGGTCTATGAATTATTCGCTCCTAAAAGTGATGTGTTAGTTCTAATCTGAACTTTCCTTCAGCTTGAAGTTGCTGGAGCACGCTAGACTTCCCGCTAGGCTACAGGAACCTTCCACTCCCCGTTTTTGCCTGCAGGATAGGTGTTCCCAGTCAGTAACCAGATGTCTCTACACATCTGCTTTGATAAGCTGTAAAAACTGAACTACTTATTTCTGCAAGTCTCGAAGCCCATTAAGGAAAACAACTAGTTAATTTGACAGAATCTCATTTACATAAACCTATGTTGTCTTAAAATTAAAGATGATAAATGTAATCCACTTTCTCATATGAGGTAGAACTGATATTAGGTTGACAAGTCCATAAGCACTCATTTATTCTGTTTAAATTCTTACACAACACTAGCTCTCTTGGAGACTTTGGGAATGACACCAGTGTTCTAAGATTTAAGGAAAATAAACAGTAATTCTTTACTGTCTCTCCTCCACCAGTTCTTTTTAACTCTTGAGTGCAACTTATTTGCCTGGAAAAGTCTGCGTTCATTAACTGCTCTTTACTGTCCTTCTGCTGTGGAATGGAAGCCTTTTTGAGCATTTTCTGTATTATTACAGATACTTGTAGCATACTTTAAAATGTCTTTAATCTTTAATTTTGCTGCCTAGAGAATTTCTTCCTGTACCATCTTGGTTTCGGTCTTGCTTTCACCGTTCCTGACCCTGTCTTTATTGCTCGCGGCTTGCCTTTTCATCTTTCCTCTCTCCAAGTAGGTTGTTTTTTAAAATTAAGTCTGTCTTTTTATTGACTATGGAATGAACTTCTGATAAAATGTTCTGGCCCTTAAGTGAGAGACACAGATTTCAATTCATCCTTGGTTCCTCAATAGTTTTTAAGCAAAATACCCTGCATATTATGAAGAAAGTTAACACACACTTAACGAGTTAGCTGGCATAGTGCGAAGGACCATTTTATTATCGAAAAACATGCTGAGGATGGCATAAATGTCCAGGGGATGCTAATAACTGTTTTATTAGTCTTAATTTGCCAGTGGAGTGATTTAGTAACAGACCTTTACCACAAAGATAATTTAGCCGCTCAATTATATCTAAATTACTTGTGCCCTTCCACTCGATGTGCAACCTGTTAGCCCATTTGCTGAAAACAGATAAAGTTGGAACATGTTTTGTAAAGAAAAGCTGATTAGGGCATAGAAACTAGTTTAGTCGTCCTTGTGAGGGAAAAAAATTTTTTGGAATATTTTGTATCCCCCTCCCCCTTTTTCCTGCAGAAAGATGTTCTTTGTCTGACTTTGAGGGAAGTTTTCTTTGTGTCATTCGTGGTTATGGATTAAGAGCTTTCAGCCCATAATTGATGGAGCAGCATTGCTGAATACACAGCAACAAGAAGAGCTTCTTCTTTCAAGTGTTTTAATGAAACAGAAGTTTCTTGTTGCCGTCTAATGGGCTTAAAGACTATTAAAAAGAAGTCTCCTCTCCTTCGGTTAATCAGATTTCGTTTGCTCCCCGTGATAGCATCAGCTTTCTACTTCTGACACAGTCTGAGGGAGATGAGACCTGAATGTTTAATTTTAAAAAGAATGACAGAAACAATTTTGTGAGAGAAAACATCTTTTGCGATTCTTGAAAACAGAAAAAGGGCACGGTGGCAAATTCTTTCCTTTACAGCATGTCTTACAGCAGAATACGTGAAAAATACTTGCAAATTCATAGCCGTTAAAGTGAGTATATTTTCACAATAGTATAGCTTTTCTGGAAAATTTATTACAGAAATCTGCTTTCTGACTTCTTCCAAGATCTATTGCAAGAATATTTGGGGAAGGGAACGCTGTTTTTTTTTTTTTTTTTTCCACTGCTTCCCTGGAGAGCAGCCTGGTGACTCTCTGCGGATTTGCCGTGCTGCCGGCTGCAGAAAGAGCCGCACGTAGCCGGTGCGGTGGTGCTGCTGCGGCGCGGGCTGCCTGCCGCTGCCCGTTACAGGACAAGCTTCCCTGGGTTTTGCCAGGCTGGGACCTTCCCGAGTGACCTTTTCTGAAAATGGGGTGTTTTCCAAGCTTTTCATTTATTTGTTTGCTGTGTATTAATTTTTGGCTAAAACGAGCTGGACTGTTGAGGGAGCGTGACAAAACGCCCCAAGGGAGTCGGCGGGTTCGCCTTCGGTGGCGAGGCTGGAGAACGTTGGCTTAAAAATGGCATCACCGGGCACAGAATTACAATGGTGAAAAGAAATATTCGGGAACTCCCCGCTCTGCAAATGAGGCACCGCTTGGTAGGAAAAGATACGGGCCCGGGAATGTTGTTTAAGTCTATATCATAATGTAAATGCACAAGGGGGCTCAATTAAGGTTGCTCAGGAAATCTTGTTTGGCGGTTTCCTTTGAATGTGTGACTTTTAGAAACTTCATGCGCCCTTGGCACAGCAGCTGGGCGCGTTTCTTAAAGAAACGCCTGATGTGCTTGCGTCGGGGGGGCCCCTGCGAGCGGGCGCTGTGAGACCCCCCGTGCTCGCGCGGCTTCAGGACGCGGATCGCACTAAAGCGCAGGCTGAGCTGTGCCGCCAGCCGCCAGGAGGGTGCCCGGCGCGGGCTCCTGGGCCGTAGCCGGTGCTCGCTGAGCAGCGGGAGTCTCAGCACTGAGTTTATCTGGGCAGGACATTGTTCTCCCAAGCCTGTGTTTTGCGGGCAGTATTTGGAGCAGCAAGCGGACGCGAAGGTGGTGGAGAAGCCGGCGTGGTGGAGCCTGCGGGCGGGCAGGACCTGGCTGCCAGAGCCCAGAGGGCCCTGCTCTGCCCGACGCGTGAGCCCTTCTAACAGCACCCGGGCTGCAGACGGCGGCTCCAGCTGCTTCGCCGGCCAGGGCTCTGTGGCAACAGGTATGCTGGGCTGCGTCCGCGATGGTCGCAAGCTGGTGGGTTGTTTCAGGGCTGCCCGGTCTTCCTATTATGGGTTTCCTTGACCCATTAGGCTGGAAGGTCTCGAGGGCTGAGGCTTTCCATGTTTTATACCAAAAAAGCGTTACGCTACCAAGCCTGCTGCTAGTGCGTCTTTTTTGGAGAAGGGATCAGTGAATCGTGCGGCTTTCTGACTTCTGAACTCGACTGGCGAGGTGCTCGTCGTGGCGCGGTTCTTTCCACAAAGGCAGTCGGTAGGCGTGCGGGGTTATACGTGGGTACGCATGTGTGCTTTTTCGCCAAAGTAGGTGGTTGCCTCCCTTAACTCCAGCAGAGTTCTTTTTTCTGTAGGGAAAAATAGGGAGAAAAGTAATTTGCTTGTGACCCAGCTATGTGCAAAGCAGTCTTTCACGTGGTTGATTTCTTTATTATTATTTTGTTTTGTTTTTTAGACTAGCATTCGAAGCGAGCTGCCAGTTGGCATTCTGCGCAGGGAACAGAATCATCAGCTTTGTCAATATTTTACCCTGATGTGTTTTGTTCAGTGTAAGTTGAAATTAATTGCCTTTTTCTTTTCTCCATAAAACCAATTACAGTTCTGTCACCTGTTTAGGATTAATACTACTGCAGCTAGCTATTTCTTTGAGATAAATATTCCACTTAGTACACAGGTATTCTATTTAACATAGGTTTATTTATATGCAGAAGTTGCATCAATTTAAATTAAATTTCTCTAGCCAATTATTGTAAACTTTTGTGTACATCTCCTTAATTTGAGTTGAATGTGGCTTATGTTGATGGAGTTTAATTAGGTTCAGCGAGGAAATTATTTAAAATACTGCAAAATCAAGATTAAGAATGTCCAGTCGGTGTTTTTCTCCTGAGTTTTGTGTTGAGGTGTTAATACTGCCTTCATTTAAAATTTTTAAGCCTAGTCAATGAGTAAATAGGTGAGAGCCTTCAGTGATGAAGATGATGGGGATGAAGAGAGAGCGGCAAGATCAGGCTTCCACCTATATAAAGAAGGCTTCTACCTAGGGTTCGAATACTAGGCTCTGTCTGGATATTGAGGGTATTTTCAGTGGAATGACTTTAGTGATGGTGGGAAGGACAGGTTGACTGTACTTTTTTTTTTTTTTTAATTTACTTCGTACTTAGTTATATTTTAGGGTAAAATAATGGGAGGAAGAGGGTGATAGGAAAGTGAAGCTAAGCAATGGCCTTTGAAAGTGGAAGAGGATTTCAGACATCATCAGAGGTGGAGGATGCTTGGCTCTGCTTAACAACACACAACCTGTGCAAGTTGCTTTTGGGTTTGTTGCTTTCAAGGGTGCTGCAGCTTGTCAGAGCTGCTGCTAATCGTTGCCCTCCCGTTCCGGTGTCTGCTCAGGCGTTTTACCCCAGGACCTCTACTGACCCCAGAGACCTTGGAGCACCAAGCAGGAATTTGCCCTGATTGTGCCATCTGTATTCATGCAAGCAGGTAAAGAGGAAAAAGCCCAGAGACCCAAAGGCTTTTGCAAAGGTTCCCATCTGTCAAACTCAGGGGGGTTCTGGGACTCGTTCTGTTTTCCTTTTGGCTGAGTTTAAGCCCTTGGTAGGTTACCTTTTTCCTGTAGTTTCACTGAGTACAAGGTTTGGCCCTCAGCGCTCCATTCAAATTGGGTGGTTTTTACAGGACTGTGAAGTCTCTGCTAATAGGTCTCTGTTACCAATATCGAGGATTTCTCTCCTGCTACAGATTGTCAGCTCCAGAGGTTTAACTTTTGTGTTGTCAGAGTAAAACAAGATGCAGCTAAAGTTTGCAAGTGAATAGCCGTATATAAATTAGCCATCTGCTTCTGAGATACTAAAAAGCGATCTAAATACTGCTATGAAGAAAACAGTGCTCTCTAATCTGTGTACTCACTGGAGACAACTTCTGTGTGGCTCAGGTACGTGCTCAGCGTGAACTCCAGCCTATCCAGCACACCAAGAGTGGGTGCTACGCTGAACCATTCATGTGGGAAATTAAAAAGTCTGGTGGACGCATGATACGGTTCTGAGAACTCTTGATAAAACTCATTACCTTTGAGACTGAGCTTTTTATTCCAGTGACATGCATGCTGGTAGTTTTGCAACAGCAGGAATAATTAAAAGAGAACTATATATTTAAGTATTCTAAGGCTCCATTTTAATAGAGCAAAAGAAGTAATTTCTGTCTGAATATCCACAGGATTAAGTGGAAATCTCCCCTCCGTTGCCTTCTCAAAAAGATGTGGGTTGCCTAATTGGAATTGTACTTGTTATGCTAAAACAGTGAAAGGAGACGTGAATATATTAATGCAAAACCTTGAGAGCACTGAAGTAAACAGGAGTGGTTTGACTTGCATCATCAGTAATATGAGTTTATCAGAGTTTAGTCTGGAGAGGAGCTTTATTTTACTTGGATATAATGACCGCTGAGAAGCCTTCAGTTGGTCTTCCAACTCCCTGTGAGTTAGCTGTTTAAAAATCAGCAAGTTAGCCTGTAAAAATTCTGCAGAATGTGGTGTAAAACAGAGTGAGCGCTATCGCACATCTCTTTCGCCCGTGAACTTTGTCAAAGCTGGTTGGTGTTCACCAGTGATTCTCCAAGACGGGGAACAGTAGGGAAAACTTTCAAATCCCAGCGTAAGGCAGACGCTCGGATTTTAGACACCTGAGTAAGACTCTTTTGAACGTGGAGGTAAATGTAATGAGAAGTTTAGTAAATAGCAGTGACTGTTTAGGAGCGACTGGCCCCCTCTTCTTACACCCCTCCACGTGGGCCAGAGGTGTCAGAGGAGAGCGGGAAAGGTGGTGCACTTTCTCTTTCGTTTTGAGGGCATATTGGGAAGTTCAGTCTGGACTGGAGCATGGATTTAAGCCCTAAGAGCAGCCCAGGGTGCCTGCCTGGGCAGCCAGTGCCTGAGCTGTAAGAAGCAAGTGTACAACTGGCAGCATGAACCACTTACACCTTTTACTTCACCTTTTTCACAAGCGAATGTCAGATTACTCCTTCAAGTTGAACTTGCAGCTCCGCTACAGTGGAAACCCGCAGAGGCCATCTGGCAGCCCTGTGAGCGTGGCCATAACAATATGGGGTAATATCAAACCCATTTTAGGTCCATCTTCTTTGAATTGTGGGGGGAGAGGAGTAGATTATCATTGCTTGGGACCAGGAAGCTTTGGGGATAGTCCTGTGATTGTATGTGGGAGTCACTGTATGCTGGCAGGCCCTAGACATTTTTTTTTTTTTAATTTTTTTGTCTTATTACTGCAGGATTAGGCCCCCACTGGAGCGTGCGCTTCTGCACAAGTCACTTCAAAACAATTGACACTGTTGGGCATTGAACTTCAAATCAATAGGTAATTCCAACTCTAGGCAGAATTACTTTTATTTCCATTTTCACATGGGGCAGGGTTGCGAATACGAGGAGAAATTCTCAATATGCACTAGTTCCATTTCAGCCTTTGTGTTTGATGCCAGCAGCACGATGGCACGTGTCCTTGATCTCCTTTGATTCTTTCTGAGCCAAGATTAATTTTAAGCTAATGATGACCAGGCAGTAATAATGACGCTGCAGCTCTGGTAGCTCTCAATTAGACATGTAAAATCACCAACTAGAATGTGTAAAATATTTTGGGACATCCCTATTGTTCTGTTCCCGAAGTTCCCCTGCCCCGTTTGTTTATATGGTCTTTGGAATGACTTATTTTCTCCATTCGACTAGTGGGGAGGGCCGTCGTTGCTGCATCTGGCTCTTGTGGTCTGTCCTGCTCTTCCGCACGATCTGCGGAGAGAGGAGCAATTGCGGTGCACGTGGCGTCGCCTTCCTTTGTTCGGGCCCTGGCAGGCTGCTTCTCAGCTGACTCGACTTTGAAGTTCTGAGTTCTCATTTCTAAGAAATCTGTTATGGGTTTTTTGGCATTATTTCTGGCATGTTTATGCAGCTTTCCATTCATATCCACTTCTTGTCAGTGCTTCTGCATTGGTTGGTTTTGAGAGAGATTTGGGGTATTATAAATAATAAAACATAACGAGACAGAGAGATCTGTTCCTTATTCGACAAAGCTCTTGGGAAGCAGCGTTCTTACTAATTCTCTTTTTGCTCGCGACACGAGGAGGAGGATGGACGTGCATCATTAAGGGGGCGGCATTGTTGTGTTTTTATCGTTTTGTCTCGGTGCGTGTTTGTGTTGGGCAGAGATTGGCATGAGTACACCAGCTCTCACACAGCATCATTGTGGAAGCAGTTTATGTCTGTTACTTGCGAACAGATGGCAATGCATTATTTTTGGCGTGGGGGAAGGAAAAGGAGACCTCAGGTTGCATATGAATAGGCATCTCCAGGGACTGTCCTCGCAAAAGGAGGATGCAAAAGGAAAAGCAGAATGCAACTTACCTGGGGTTTCACACCACGCTTTGAGCAATCGGAATCAGTCCAGTGTATCTGTAGCTTCTGGAAGTTGTTCAGACCTTGTGCCGGGTGCAAACACGGTAGGGCTGATGAGAGGGTTTGTTCTAGCCAGCCAAAAAGATACTACTGGTAACTTTGGGAGTAGTGTTAGAAATGCATAGATAGATGGGCAGGCAGGTTGGATGGGAGACATAAGGGCTAGCCTAACTGCATCACTTGGGTTTTTATTATGTGCCTGGACCACGTTGTACTTGCTGTACTGTTACTGCAGAAGAAAAAGACCATTTCGACTGTAGAGAGGTGACAGCTCATGCAAGGGGGAGTACAAGGGGATTCTGCTGTGCTGAGGTCAGTGTAATAACTACTAGAAAGAGCACGTTGCAAGCTTATCCGTATTCAGTTTTTCTTTGACATTGTAGCAAATGGCATTTTCAAGGAAGGATCTGAAGGCAGAAATGTGGTACCTTAGTTTTGCTTATGGACTGCTCCTCTGAAGAACTAGGGACAATAGGAGAGAAAGCAAAAAAGACTTCCGTGAAAATATACTGGAGGTGAAGTGAAAAGTGGTCCCTTACTGGAATGTGAGAGAAGTGTGAGCTCATCCAAGAGGGATGAAGTGCTAAAGTGCTGGTCGATCTTTCTTGCCGTTTGTACCAGTCCTTGGATGGTGGTGGACAGCCAAAAGGGAAGGCTGCATTTTTCAAGGACAGAGAAGAGGATCGTGCAGTGACTGGGGCTGATGAGGATCTAGATGAGAGCTGTACCTGTAGGAAGAGAGAGGAAGCATGGCATGCTAGATGCCATTTGGGTGGGATAAACTAAAATACCAGTCAAAAAGTGAGGCACAGACTATAGACAAGTGGTAGAACATGATGGTAGCAACTTGGTGCCTGAGAAAAGAGGTTGCAGGGATTTGGGGGTAAAGATGGAGAGTTTTGTTTCAGCCGCATAGACCTGTGGTGAAAGGCTGAACATCTGTAAGGAGGAACCGAGAAAGATGCTAATTCTTCTTCCCCGTTGGAAGTTTTCTGATTCCTCCCTCCCACTCACACACATCTGCTTGCTCCATTTTGCACCCAATTCACTCGCTGTTCAGCATTCAAACTAGCTCCCAGGGCTGCATGGGAAGGACTTCAGTCCAGCTGCCTAGCTACCTCCAAAATAAACCGCGTTTGAAATTGGGGTTGTTGAGCATCTAGGACAAGCGCTCAAGGGCCACACATGCCTTAGGAGATGAGCGCAGAAGGCAGATGGAGAAAACATGAGGCCCTGGGGAACTTTAAGAAATAACGTGGGTGAACCGTAGCGGTAAAGATTCATGTGATCCATTACTGGACTCTGAGCACAAGGTAACAGTCGTCTTCCATATCTGCTGATATCTTTGGAAGCAAAATATGAGCGGAAAACAAAGTACTAGAAACCTTTGTTTTCCTTGCAGTTAATAACTGGCATTTGATTTCAAACACCACTTGTTTAAGCTCCCAAGAGCATCCTTGCAGATGGAGGAATGAAGGATGCTTGGGGGAAGTGGGAGCTCTTAGTGCTCTCATTGCAGGTCCAGCCTGGGCATTCAGGGCTGAGCGATGCTCCTGTGCATAACGCCTGGGAGTTTCTCTGAGATGCATGTGCTGCCTGGTTCCCGGCAGCTTCTTAGATGTCTGGCTTTAGTTTGTTCAAATAAAAGTTGACTTGCAGCATGAGATAATTTGTTTCTTGGGTGCGTTTTTAATGAGACCTCCAGCAGTTGGAGAGCCCTAGAGGTAGTTCAGTGTCCTCTGCTCAGTGCAGGTGAATATCTGACAACGCTCAGTGATTTAAAACTCACTGAAACATTGATTATCTCTTTCATTTTTAGTTCTGAATGTTTTACAGCAGTAAGGTGGATTTGTTTAGAATCACTGCTGCTTTGGCTTTGTGCTGAGCGTTCCTTCACAGAGCTGGTGCAACAGCAGATGATTTCAGGTCGGATCAGACTAATGAAATGCTAAGACGTGATTGTACGTGTGTGTCTGAGAAGGTCAGCTCTGAGGCTTGCCTTTGGCCTTTTCCTAAGAGAGTAATTATATTGTATCTCACTCTTTGGGCAAGAGTGCTGCTCTGTTAGCAAGCCCTGGTCGAGTTAATCATGCTGTTCTGAGCAGACATGTAAACAAGGGTTGCACTGTGTATAAAGAAGATTTGGCTCCTGTTGTGAAGACCACTTAAGTATAATGGCACTGAGTATATGCAGATGTCTGTATTAGCTTTCGACACAAGGGTGCTGTTGCCTTTCAAGTTTCTTGGTGTTAACCTATTGGATCATCACAAGGCATTGATATCCTAAGATGGCAGAAATGATGCTTACAAAAGCATCATAAAAAGCTCTAAAAACAATAACCTCTTGTTTTAAGCTGTTTTTATAAAAGATAAAAACTGTGCACTCCAAAAAACAATTAAAATTTTGGCACTACAAGTTTGCAGGGACAGTGTGTGCCAAGCTCCTGGTTTATGCTGTAACCCTTTAGTGAACGCACCTTGCAGTTTCGTTTGGGTCTGAGCGTTTTAAAAGCTGAAACAGAGATTTGATTTTGTCTGGATTGTTTGTAGAAAGGATAACTTTATTTGATCTTAAAGGGAGAGAGGTGGGAGGAGAGTTCATACAGGCATACATTTTTGGGGATCGAAAAGACTCGCTCAGGACTAACTGGCGGGACTGACCTCCTCTGGGTGGCCTGGGATACAGAGCTTTATTTGGCTTTAGAGTGTCTTATTTATGAAGACTCACTAGCAGTCAGACAGGTTACAAGACATAGAGCTTTCTAATCAGTATTTTTAGGTACTTTTGCACATCCAAATGGTGTGTCTTTACTTGCTGTTGCTTATGGCAACCTTGTTTTTTCCCTCCCTCTAACTAATGCGTGGTCAAGGGGGGACTACGCGATGATAGATTTTGGTGATCTTAGTGCTCTGTCAGAAATCTGGAAATCCCTGGGATGCTGCTGTATAAATAAGCACTGCTTTCTAGCTATGGTAAACCTCTGGATCTGTCGTCTTTGTAGAATATAAACTCCATGTGAAAAATGATGATAATCTGCATAAATAAGCTCTATAATACAGTATATTATTTTAACAAATGAGGTTTCCGCTGAAATACTGAATTTGTAAAGATCTTGTATTTGGATATCCTATTTTAAGAAAGTAACAGAAAGATTGTACGTTTCTTGACTTGAATGCAGTAATTAATTGAAAACATACAGGAATTTACTTTTCTAATGTATATTCTCCATGATACAAGGCAATAAATATGTTTCACATATTGTCTTAGTCTGATAACTAAATCCATGAGGAAACTAAGAACATGCTTCTACTAACTCTGGGTCTGGGAAAGCTTCAAGTAGCTGGTGGTTTTGGTGATTAAAGTTTCCAACTTCAGACCTAGTTGCAACTTGGGAGGGGCAGGAGGCAGCTTGTCACAGTTATCGTCCCGATGGCTGAAATGCCACCTGGAAAAAAAATAACAACCTCCTCAAAGTTGGAGAGGGCCTTGTGCCCAGTTGCTGATGCTGGATGGATTTACACTAGCATAAACTGGAAAACTTTTGAAGCAGTATCACTTTCCTTGTTGGTTTTGTTCTCCTATTTCAGGGTTGAATTTCTAATGTACAGATTTTGCCTGAAGCTTTTTGTCACTATGAGTTAACTAAATGGAGGTGGCTCGGTGACTCCTGCTGGTTCTATCCGGACAGGTGTAACCGTTCATAACTTTTGTTATAACTTTATAGCTGTTTATTTTTTTCTATAATTATTTTGACAAGTATTGTTTTTTGGTATGGTGAGGTGGTTTTTTTTTTTTGGTATGGTTGTTTATAAGCGCAAATCTGGCTCATTCAGCCAACTGGAACTATCAGTGGACTTGAGGCACACCGTGAACCTGTGTGTCTCGCGGGCTCAGGAGCAGGAGCTCTGCACTCAGCTGTTTCCTCTTTGCACTTATGCAAAGCAAGGGTCAGATTCTCACCCCGTGTTTGCTGACACCAGCGCTAAAGCCAGTGTCCCTTTCCCAGCGATCTCGGGTTTGGACAGGGAACCCTGCAGTAACCGGCATAGGCCAACCCGGGTGGTGCTCACTGTTTCCAGTGATGCGTGCAGAAATAGCCACGGTGGTGTATATGCGGGGTGTAAAATTTATTCTTTTTAATCTTTTGTAGTCACAACGAAGGAAAAAAGCAATAGGTGCCATTCCTTAAAACTGTACGCTTTGCTGGAGTTGAAGGGCAGGCTGGCTGCACCTTCATGGAGTTACTGTGGAAAGCTAATTCCCATCTCAGGGTCTCACTGGTGGACAGGAATAGCGATCACCCCAGGCTCTGGGCTGGTGGAAGCTGTACGGCTTTGAAAAAGTCCTCCGTCTGTCTGTCCCAGGGACTACTGTGGCAGACCCACTACAGTCGGGCAGGCCAACAGGATGGTCCCAGCATCGGAGACTCCAGGTTGGGATGTGCTTCACCAGTACAGTAACATGATGCTGATTTCCCACCCTTCCCCCCTTCCTTTTTTCTGTTCTTATTTGTTCCGTGTTTCCCTTCATTTTCCTTATGAAAACATAAGCATGAGGTTTAGAAAGGCTTTGTCGACTCTCCTGTTGCTCTACGTGTACGGTGTACTAGCCCCGATGGGCTCTGGGCTTTTACCAGCAGTTGGGGCACGATTGTTCATTTCTGTAGCAAAGCAGACATCAAGGTCTCTGTTGCGGAGACCTTGTAGTCCAGGAATGCAAAGCAAATGGAGAAACTGGAGAACAGGAAAATAAAAATGATGCAAATGTCAAATGATGTGGTGGGAACTGACCTTAGGCAGATCAAAAACTCTTTTTATTTATGTGAAAATAGCAAGACCAGTTACTTTTTTTACAGACGTTTTTCACGTCCGATGCCACATTGACGTCAGGAGGCGCTATGAGTTGCTGCCGCGAGTGCCTAGAGCAAAATTTTGTTGGTGCCAAATTTGGTTTTGTTGTCAGTGGTTCAGTGTTGCTGACACAAACTATTGTTTGAAGAGGCCTCTCCCAAGTTTCTTTTAAGAGCTATGATAGAGCTGGGGCTTTCTGAGAGACTTCAGTGAAGGTAGTTTAATAGTCGGCCGCTCAGAGAGGGTTTTTTGGGATGGAGAAGGACAGAAAATAGTACCTGAGATCCGTAGCAATACCGGCAGAATGGAGCAGGCAAAAGAGAAATCAGGGGACACCAGGAAACGATCTGAGTGCAGAGCGTTAGAGGAGGGACAGGAAACTTCTGCTTGGTGCAAAAAAGGCACTGAAGGGATGACGTGGTCAGCAAGACTCGTAGGGAGACATCAGTGCCTGTCTAGGGAGGGCAGAGAGATGGGAACTATGCCTTAGGGTGGAACACAACACACGCTGGTGCTCTCAGTCAAGAGAAAACCTTCCCAGGAACCAGCAGGCTGCATGTGGTCCATGGGCAACAGCAATTTTGGCTGCAATCCAGAGGAAATCCTTTGGAAATTTTCTCTGCAGAAGGAGACAATGAAATTTTGTGCCTTGTCTGCCTGAGCCCCAGTTGCGGCTGTGGTACGGCTTGTGTGATGATGGGTTTACCTGGAGAGATGACTCTACAGGAGACCTGAATGAAAGAAGGCTTGAAGGAATCGTTGCCGATAGGGTTTGCCAGGAGATTTTAAGCTTTTATCTGTTCCGTCAGTTAAATTCAAAGCCAGGAGAGGCTAACAGTGTTGCAGAGGTGGCTTTCTGAAGGCAGATGGAAAAACACTGGTCAGTGAGCAGTGTCGGCATGGGAGGAGGTGCCCTTCCTGCTCTTGGTGCCTCTCCCAAATGTTGCCTTACGTGCTTGGCTAAAACCTCCGCAGTGCACCGCTTTGCATGTGCTTCATGCGCTTCCTCTTTGTATTTCAAAGTGGGTTTTAGATTTTGGGAATGGCTCTTTCTGCAAGAGTGATACTTCTCAGTGTTCTTGCAGCGTCTGAAACGTCAAGGCCCTTGGGAAATAGCAAGCCTAATGTGTGGTGGTCAGTGCTAATTAAACTTCTAAATATTTCCTCTTGTATCAGGACGTGGAAGATTCTTCTCTTTTGTTTAACTTGCTCTGTGGTTTCCAAACTCTGACCCCCTCCCGCCCCCCACCTTGATCGCTTAATGCATGCCATCATCAGAATGCTTGTTTCTCTAGGTAAAAAATGTACTATTTCTGGAGGGAAATGGAGAACCTGCAACCAAAGAGCTGCTTCCTTCTTAGTTAGGTTTGGTTTTTATTCTGTCTTTTGTTGTCTCTGCTGATAATTGTCAGGTAGTCTAAATAGTCACTGCTTAAATAGGAAACTTTCTTCATTGTTGCTAGAGAGAGTTGCTTAAGACAAACAGACAAGTAATTCTGTGTAATCTAGTGCTAGCTTTGGAGTCAGTTTGTCCTAATGGAATTGGCAGAGTTATTTATAACTTTTTATTGCTTCTTTTTGGCAAAGAACAAGTTCCTGGTGCTCCTAGAGACCTCATCCTGTTGAGTTCCCCCTCCAAAAAAAAAAAAAAACACCAAAAAAAACCCCAAGAAACTTTGAGGTCAAGGACATGAGTGTGTTGCTGTGGTATTGCAGAACCATGGCTCAGCTCTGCCCTGAGCTGGCATCTCTGTGCCATCTCAGCCCGTCCCTCTAGGTGCAGAAATGCTCTGGCATAAAATGCAATGAAAAGGGTCCGTGGCTCAGCCTGTGAGACTGCAGTACCTGAGCACGAAGCAGGTACCCGTGTTACTGCTCTTTATTTCTGTCATCCTCTCAAATCTGGAGAAGGCATGACTTCATAGGTGGCTTTATAAGTTCTCCCTCCTATTTGCTTACACCTGGCATGTAAGTGCTTGGGAGCAGAGCGGCAAGGGGGAGGTTCAGGAGAAAAAACAATCCATAGTTGTGCAATGGGGGGAGTTCAGTCTCATGGAGGATGTGTGAATATCTGCAGTGACCGCTGTGGTGAGCCAGCACGGGCGGTGATGACGTTGGTGTTTGCATGGCTTCTTCAGCGCACTTTGGGCTACTCCACAAAACTCTTCCCTCTGTGACTGCTAACTGAAAATTTCTGGGCCCTTTATGCATGTCAGTTAATCTCCATCTGTTTCAGTTTTGGAAGTACAGAAATCCATTCCAAATCCACGAATGGTAAGAAGGTCTACACGATCCTTTCAAGGGAAAGGATATATTTGAGTGTGGGAGCTTAATTCTGCTCTTTTACGTCCCTGAACAGCTGCTAGAAAATTTGACGCTTCCTGTTCTTTGCATCGGAAAGAACAATCTGCATTTTTCGAGATTCAGGATGTGCAGTGAATACAGAAGATCACCAGTCTTGCTTCTCTTTTCGGGGAAAAGGTGCAAAATTATCACAAAGGAGACGAGCACTGCAAGCAAAGCATAATCCAAATCCCAGTAAAAGCCAGTCATTAAAATCCTTTTGCATCTCCTTGATTGCTGTCTGTACGTTTGCCCAGTGCTCGTTCCTTTATGCCTAACGACAGCAAGGGGAAAAACACTTCTGGTCTGCTGTTGAGGGTCCACGAGACAGCACCACCCTGCTAGGTAGACGTTTCTGTCCTCCTTCCTTTCCGTTTCGCTGTTTTGTATCTGACTCTTTGACACTTGCATATGGCAGGAGTCAGAGGAAGGATGGCAAGGGATTTAGCCTGAAGGAAGATAGACTCTGATAAGAAAATGAGACCTGCAGCCTGGGATGTATGCATGCAGTCTGATGCAGACTGGCCAGCTGTAGTTGTTCTTCACTGGAGACGTGCTTGGCACAGAAACGCTGCTCCCTGTCTCATGGCAGCCACGAGGTAGATGGTCCTTGAAAGACTAGGAGATCCCTGGCATAAAGGGAGTTTGCACAGAGGCGAACTCTTGTGTGTGAAAATGAGAGCATAAACAGCGTAATTCCCATTGCAGAGTTTCCAGCTGTCATTTCCTAGAAAGTAGGATTTGTTCTCTGACTTCCTTCCTGGGATGACAAGATATCCCAGGCGTTAGACTTGTTCAGGCAGAGACTCAGCGTCTCCATACGTCTGGTTTCCAACGGGTTTCCTTTAGGTAAGTCGAAAAGCATCCCTGTTGGCGTCATGTTGCCAAGGTCTCCTCGGGTTTGCGAAGTCTCCTTGGGTTGCCAAGGTCTCCTCAGTACCATTTTTGGGCTCTTAATCAGTAATGCAGTTCTCCACCTTTTCATCTTTAGTATATGATTTAGACTTGTTTAAAACATTTTCTGCAAAAAAGACTCTGTGACACTGCTAGAGTTCACTTAAGTGCAAAATGACAGCATATATTTAAAAAAAAAAAAAAAAGAAGGAATTGGGGAAAAGATTGAAGAAAGTTGGCATGTTTGCATTACTTGATCTTTTGTCTTAGTGCTGCCCAGCGAAGCAGAAATATTTCCAGTGGCTATGTCTTGGCAAAGAGTAAAATCAGGAAATGTTTTTCTTAGATTTTTTTCTCCTGAACACACACGCACATGTCTGCGCATGTACTCACAGGATCTAGGAATCTCACAGGTTTCTTGCTTATTAATAACCGTTAATTTTTATGGAGGCGGCCCCCATAGGAACAGTCATGAAAAAACAGGGCCCTGTTGTGCAGGGCTCTGCGCAGACCTGTCGCTTGGGTAATCTCCGTCCTGGAGATAGCACGGTGCTGGCGCAGGACAGCACACAGCGACTCGGGCAATAGGGCTCTGGGAGGGACACAGAAGATGAGGCCACAGGGAAGGAGAGGTTAGCATTAAAACTGAGCTCAGCCTTGTTCTTTGCCTAGTCCCTGCATCACAGGGATAACTTAAAGATGTTTCTGTGTTGGTATTGTGGAGGGCTTTAAAGTAACAGGAGCACTGTTAATTCTGAGTTTTTCCACGCATAGGAGGCAGCTCAGGAGAAGAACACAGAGGTCATGAGCATCCCTGTGAATTCCAGGCTGGATTATTTCTTCTTGTAACTGCAGTAGGGTTTTTTGTTTGCTTTGTTTTGTTTTATGTTAAGATCAGCAGGTGATGCGCTTTGTCTTTGTCTCCAGATACAGCAATGTTGCCGTTTTTGAAGCCTTTATCCACAGTACTGTGTTGTGCTAATGTGAGGCTTTTCCTTCTCCATAATATGCTTGTTGTATTATACCATCATCCATCAAAGCGGTGGTGAGGGGAAGTAGAATTGTGTTATGTTTCAATGTTTGGTGCGGAAACCTACTTTAACTTACTTAAATAGATTTAGTCAATATATTTTTTCTTTAAATTGTCTATTACAAGTCAACTTAATACCTTATACAAATACTCATTAAAGCAAAACCATGGAATAAACTCTCTGTGTAAGCAAAGAATGGCAAGTATTCCAACCATTTAATGAATTTAACTGTTCAAAGAATAATTCCAGACCCTTACAGCATATTAGGAAAGGCTTTGAAGTGAATAATAGATAGAGTGCCGCATATTTGAGAAAATATATTTTCCTTGCGTCAGGACTGCGTGCCTGATAGGATTTCTTTACATGCGTACAAACACAAGGCTGGTGTAAGGGAGCATAGCTCATCTCATATTAGTAGAACTGCACCTGCCACAGTCTCTTCTGGATTTGATTCATTGCATCTCCATAGATGTTCTTTTTATTTTGTTTTTTTCACCCAAACTTTTCTCTCGAGTGGCCTCTGGGGCTGCGCTTAGGTACCTTGTTGGAGTCCTAAACATGTGTCTGGTTCTCAAAAGCACTTCATAGCGCTGGAAGGGACCCTGGCATCTAGACCAAAGTTCACTTGCATGTGTTTGCTCTTCTGATTTTAAAAATGATGGGATTTTACTAGGGATTTTCCTTTCCCAGCCAGCCCAAACAGCTCTTGGGGGATTATGAGATACTCGATAGTGGTATGACAGGAGGAAACCTCTCTTCCTAACCCCAGAAGTGACGGAACAATGGTGGCTTGTGTTCTCCATGCCCCTGCATGGCATGCGGAGATGAAGGAGCTGTGTCCTAAAATTATGGGATCTGCCTAGAGAGTTGTTGTGCTCCAAAGCACAAGATAGGCTAGTTAGAGGAGAGTTAAATCCCTGTGTGGGGGCTTGCTGGCTTGTCCCGGACCTGCTGTGATTGTGCAGGAAGGGACAAACGGGCAGAAACGTGTAGAAGGGAAGAGAATTGGAGCCTTTGTGGGCAGACACGTTTCCACTGTGTCATTTCTTATATATTTAATTTAAACACATGAAAAATAGGTTTCTGTTCTGCTTTGAAGATCTTTCTACAAAGCTGTGAGTCCATGAACAAGCTTTGGCACTTTGCCTAATAGCAGTGAATCTCTCTCAAACTTGACACAGAGCAGACGACCTGAGAACCAGCCAGTAAGGGTGACCAGGCTGGTTATGCAGGTGGGATAAATGAGCTACTCATTTGGAAACAAACAGCATGTATGGTTGAACAGACATGTTTTGAAACATACATGATTTGAATTCTTCCAGCCAAAGGCAAAAACTTGCTTATTTTTCATTTTAATTGGTATTGCCACTCTTAGCTACGGAAATTGTATGAATATGTTGCTCAGGAGTTAATTCACAAACTACACAAGTTTGTACCTGTACCTCAGGTAAACTCTCAAAGTAAAATGGTTAAAGTCAGCAGCTGAAATGGCTAATGGGACAGAAGAAAAAACATTTAGGGGGAAAGAGGGAAGAGTTATTGCAGTGCTGTCCTAGGTTTTATATCCTCCAACTGACAGAGCATTAAAGGCCTGGATCCTCAGCAGCAGTGGATGTGAAGAGCTCCACTGATTTCTGTAAAGCTACACTAGTTTACACCAACTAGGACTGTAGTCTAATATATTTAGAGATGTTTAGCACAGTGCATTTGTCCAAAAATTTGATGATAAGTTTCTCTACAGCGCCAAGGAAGGTGTCCCACAAGCAGTGGAACGCGCTCAGTACATCATGCCAATTCGGTCGAGGCTGAATAGCAAACGACAAGCCACAGAACTGAGTAAATGCCTCTGTAATTTGTCTTCTGACATCGTACTGCTTGCAACTCTGCCAAGGAAATAGAAAAATGTAGAGAGCGCCTTGAGCAACCGGTCGTAACAGAATGAATCCAGCTTCCAAAACTTGTAACTGGGATGCTGTTGTCCTCACACATGCCAGCAGCTACAGAAAATTAAACAAAACAAAAACAACCCCCTTAGAGAAAGAAAGAAAGAAAAAGGAAATCCTGTGAAGCTACATTTTGTGAGAGTGGCATAGATGAGGCAGTCTGTGCAGCAGGAGTGGGGCAGGGTGTGGAAACGGCAGTGAAGCCTCGATCCGTGTAGCCTGCTTGCACCAGGCCCCAACTTGCATACAACTTCAGGAGCTCTGACCAGCAAGAAGTGAAGAAAGCAAATGTTAGCAGTTCCTGCCAGTCACGTTCTGCTAAGTGCACTTTGTCTGGTATGGCAATACAGAATGACACAGTGTTGATGAAGAACGCACTTAAAGAGTAAGAACTGCTCATCTAGGCAGAAACTCTCCATAGGCAGTAGGTTAGGTCCTAACTTTGCAGGAAGGTGTACTACCATTACTACCTTCAGTATGAAATGAGAGGAACTAAGCAGAAGTCAAGCTTTTCTTGAAGCTTAGGATCCTCAGAGTTTTGATGCAGTGCAGTTATCAGCTCCAGCCTGTGTCACTGACACGTAGGATCACTCCAGGGATCTCCTCAACCTCCAGGGTGCTTAGGAGAGACAATGCAGCTTTTTGGTCATGCCAACATTGAATGTCCGGGATCTGTTCCTGTTGTGCCACGCTTCCTCCTTTTTTTTTTTTTTTTTTTTTTTTTGCAGGCATGTTATTAAATACAATACTTTTTGTACATATCAAGGAGATTTTTCTCTAGATAAATACACTCTTCAAACAAATCTAATGGCAGAGATTTCCTGAACAAAAATAAGCCGCCACTTTCTGTTGAAGCTGTGCTAATGACAAAACATAGCCCTTTTCATCTTCAAAGCACTGTGCAAACTTTAAATAATGGATTTTTTTTTTTTTTTAAGCAGGGCTGTGAAGTAAGTATTCATGTTCCACATGAAAGATGGGAAGCCAAGAAGAGAGGTTAAGTGGTTCAGTTAAAGTTGCCAGGATCAGAGCCAGATTGGAGCAGAGACTCTCCAGGCTGCCTGGGCCCAGAACGCGGATTCATATTTGTTCATGCTGCTTCCAGTCTGGGATCTAGACATAACAGCCAAAATCAGTGGAATTTCACTAGGAATAAATTTGTTCAGCCTTTCTCATGTGCTGAGGTGCTGCACTGTGGAGCAAACATAGTCTCCGCTGTTCAAGGGTATGTATTAAAATAAAATCCGGACACTTTCTGAATATTAGAAAGGAACTAAAAACCAGAACCTTTCTGTGTGTTTCACTATACAGCCTGAGACTATATGCACATTCACCTTAAGAGACCTAGAATTTCATTGTGTTTCGCTTATTATAAATTCTTGTGGTCATATTTCAGACTGAGCTGCTTGTTGCCCCGTATGATATTGTAAAACTCAGGGCTCTATGCACGGGTGTGTACTGTATATGCTGCGTAGCAAGGGGATAGGAGAGGGAGGAGAGTGGCTCTAAACTTAGGTCGATAAGGGGGTCTGATCATCTCCGTGAAACACGTTTATTTCTTTCCTTTAGTTGGGAATTGATTTTGCAGCATTGGAACTAGGTCCTGTGCTGTCCTTCTCTGCAGTAAAGAAATGAACGTAGGCTTGATGTTACCAGACGTTAATGATGAATTTTACTCACAAGTACAGATCAATGAACATGATATAAGTGTACAAGGATTTATAATTGGTATTAGTACTTACTAGAACATGGAAGTGTAAAGATCTCTCATTTCTGCTAGCTCTAGCCATTGCTGATAATGTGCCCATCAACCCTTTGCTCAGACTATCGCGTGTGTTGAGGGAACAAGTCAATGAATGGTCTCAATGGATGTCTTGGACATGGGCAGTATTCAAAGGACTGGAATTAAAATTGTTTGACTTTGCCATTGGTATTGGCTGCTCCCAGGGAATCTTTACAGGTAATCGTCATCTCAAGTGAGACTGAGAAATAAAGTTGACTTCCAAAGCTTTTGGGCTTTGGAGAAGCCTCAGCCATCCCCTTAGGAAGGTGTCTGTGATAGAGCAGCAATATGCAGTGTAGTGAGTTTATGATGCCCTGACTGTTAGGGTGGCTCAGCACACTGTGATGATAAGGTCTATTTATTCCAAGCACAGTAAAATAAGCAGTATCGTAAGGATTTTGTTTTCTTCGTGATTCACTTTCCAAATGTTATAAGGCAAATGCAAAGGGAATATGACGTTATGTAAGAGCTGGAGTATCTGAAGTGAGAGATTTGCTCCAAAAAACTATGCAGATGGCAGGTAAATATGCAAGCATTTGAACCAAATGAAAAAAATGCTGCTATATTGATCTGTGTAAGTGACTTGTTTATACACAGCTCACCAAGGAGCACATTATTGAAACAGGCAATAAATTAGGATGAACTGAATGCAAAAGATGGGTAGAAAGGGTGAGCCTACCAGAACAGTTCAAGCAAAATCCAGTCAAAAGGTCAGGGTACTGAGTGGAAGCTACTGTTCCCATGAGATTGGGATAGGAGAAGGCATACCAGATGCTTCCCAGTTCTTCACTGTTGTCAGAAAGATTTTCCTTTGGAAGAGCAGAATTCCCTTTTGCAGTTTCAGGTGGGTGAGAGGTTGGTCAAAATGCAGCACGTGGTCTGAAACCAGCTTCAGATCTTGCATGTTTGTTTGCTTTCATAAAGTGCTGCCTGCAGCCACAACGGGGCTTGGCTGTCCTTTCCCTTCAGGGCTCTACCCCTTCAAGGCCATGGAGAAGGGAGCAAAGCAACTTGGATCCAAAATCGTTTATAGCAAGCTGCAGCTCACGAGGATGACAATCTGCAAGCATGGCGTTCTGCAAGAGACATCAACATATGAAGGTCTCCATAGGCTGCGTCTCTGCAGATGAGTCTGGCAGCTAACTTGTCCCAGCAAATACAAATCTCAGTGGGCTGGTGCATTTGTGAATTACCTGCACTGTCGTGAGGTCAGAGTGAAGTCCGATTGCATTAGAAAGAGCAAAATGTGGTAGAAGAGTCTTTGGAAAACTCAGTGTGTGCCAAACCTAACAGAGCAAGGAGAAAATGCTCAGAAAAGAAGGGATGTTACTACAAACAGAAATTTCTTGAAGAGGAAGCACTCACCTCTGGCATCGCTGGGTTGTCCCAGATTTCCACTGGAATCTGATTTCTTTGGTGGTCAAATACCTGCTGCCATTAACAGTAGACTAAGGCTTCTTGCAGTTCTCTCTCTCTCTCTCTCTCTCTCTCTCTCTCTCTCTCTCTCTCTCTCTCTCTCTCTCTCTCTCTCTCTCTCTCTCTCTCTCTCTGTTAAAAAGTAGATTTTAAGTGTGAATGTGTCACTTTTGTTCCTTCCTATTGATTAAAACCAGGCCATGCCTTCCTTGCTGCAGAGGATGACCTGCTAGCATGACTAGTAAGACCCCACCAAAGTTTTTAATAGGATGTCACGAAAATGGAATATGCCAACGTGCTCCAACCTGACTGGTTTCTTGCGTAGCCGTTTCAGTGAATTTTGAGCCAAAAGGCAAAACAGCGCACACCTTGCCATTACCAAGATCTTGTAAGGTATGGGAGCCTCAGGGTGGTGGAGGACACCTCTGCGTTATCGTATAGGTGCGACCTTTGGTCATAACATTGCACTTGTCCATTCAACCTTAAAGAACAACTCTAGGTGGGAGTGGTGAATCAAGTGATTCAAGTGAAGAAACAAGTATTTGAGCGTTGTAAATAGCAGCCACATATGTGTTTATTGGCTCCTATTGTATGCCCTGGAACACAGGGAGATAAAAGCGTGTTGGTAAGAAATGTGCCTGAGCTGGAGGATCCTTAGAAAGGTGTGTTCCTATTAGATGCATGGTTGTAGCAGCTGAAGGGTCGCCTAGTTTCCAAATAGCTCAGGGTGTATACTTAAGGTTATAACAAGTGTGTATGAGTATGTGTGTACGTATGCGTGTGCAAGCATGCACGTGTTAGAAGATTGATTTCCAGCAGGCATGTTCAAACTCTTCTGCAAGCAGGAGAAGTGATAATACTTGCAGAAGAGTTTGAACATGCCTGCTGGAATCAATATTCCTTCACACTAGCAAGATAGTGTAAAGCTATGGCAGATGTTGGCTCTCTGATACATAAAGCTGGAAGAGGAAAGAGGACTGACTATTTGGGGATCAATTTTTTTTCTCTAAATTTCAGGTGAATGCAGATTTATTCCATCTCCATAGACTGTTTAGTGTTTTGGCCACTGACAAATAGATTAGAAGCAGCTGAATTTTTTATGGCGGTAGAGTGATTTCTTGCTTGCTGCTAGCAGTTCATGTGGGCAGGTTTCAAGAGCATCTTAAAACTTTAGATAAAGGGGCTGTACGTGCTCAGAGGACAGAGATTTCCAGTGTTAGTTGTACAGTGTACACAAATTTAAACAAAAAGGGTTATTTTAAAGCTAAATTAGAAATACCTGACATTACTTTATTTAGCATCTGTCTCTTCTGTGCTTGATTGTGAAGTGTTGTCCTTGACATGGAATATATAGGATGTCCTTAGCGTGCCCTTGCTGCCCAGCCCTGTGGGAGGGCCGGGAGCAAGAGGGCGATTTCCTAAAAGGCTTTAATAATATCTGAATAGCATTAAAATAAATGCAGTTAAAGTTATGACCTTTTGAATCTACAAAATTACCAGCAGGCACATTCTGGAAAAGGGTATGTGATATATCGGTGCCTGGGGGTGTTGAGAGCATTGTTGCCTTTTAAATACGATGCTCTTGATTTATTATGTTGTCAAAACATAGATGGTGAAGCACAAAAGGGCAGCAATGGCAGCTCACCCTGTCCTTGTCCAGCACCGCGGAGCAGTCAGCAGGAACAAGAATATCTGAGAGCGGCGGAGTGGCTGGGGGGTCCCAGCGGTTTGGAGCTGGTGGCACGTGGCTCTGGAAGAGCAGAGGTCCTCACCTGTGCCCCCACCACCTACAAACTAAAGCTTCACCCTGACATCCCCTTTGCTGCCTGCATAAAAAAAGATGCTGCAGTGTGGCAAACGGTACCGTAAAATCACACTGTGAGAAGCAGCAATGAAAGCAACTAATAAAAACTAGCATAAATATCCTATTTAAGGATGAATTTGTACAAAGCTGAGAACAATATGTACTTCTGAAGGTGGGGTTGGGGAGGAGGTGGAAATACCATTTCTTAGGCTACGGATTTTCCACAATTTTTTGTTTGAATTAATCAAATTTTAGTAGTTTCTTATTGCTGAATATGGGAAAAATATTTTGATTTGTAACTTTGTGTATGCGTGTTCTGAATGTTATTATTAGTTTTTAGGTAGTATTGAATCTCTAAGGACAGGCCTGAAGCTGAACTAATTGCAGGCTTTGTATTACTCTGATACTTAAAAATGTGGTAACCGTTTAGGTCTCGCGTCAGGAAAGCTCTGCTCCTTGCCTGCGCTACGTTTTGGTCTCGATGCTTACCTGAACTTAGGCTGACCTGTTAGTCGAGCTCTTCCAAGCTGTGTTTGGAAGCACTACACGACTTGAAGGAACAGGGAGATTCTGTGTTCTCAGTTGGATTTAGGTCAGCAAGGATTTCTCGAGATGATATGATGTTGAACAGCAGCCGCTAAGCAGGCAATAGCCATCATCAGTTATGTTTTGATTATTAGTTACCCATCTCCATCTGGCCTTGGATGATTTAGGGGGAAGAAGGTGAGGTTTGATCTAAAGCTTGTGCCTGTGTTTAAATTGAGTCGGAATCAAGCTAATGCAAGAGAGCAAGGGACCTCGTGTGTTTTCCAAGAAAATTGGCGTGAGCTTAAATTCTTCTAAGGCGCAGCTTATAAATCCCTCTCTCCCCAGAATAACTTTATGCAAGGTACACACTACACCTGGTGTTGGGAAAAGTCAAATTTAGTATTTGAGAGACTGCCAGCAAACCGACAAATCTTTGTTGTGCAGCACAGAGCCGCTATGTTAGCAGTCCTTAATTCAGTCTTTGGTGCTCTCGTGTGCTGTAGCCGTGGATCTGTGGCTCGCCCTTGCTCACTGTGCGGCAGCCGTGTAGGGTCCATGCCCTGGGTATGCCAGGGCCACGAGCCCTGTCGGGGTCTGACTTGGGCGGAGGGCCCAGAGGGTGTGAGTTGTGCAGCCTGCAGGCCCCAAGATGTTTCCAGGCATTACACACAAAAGGCTAAACAGCTATTCCACTATTGACGGCAAATTTTGACTTAGTTCCATGGGAAAAGAGAAAAAACTCAGTGCAAAGTCCGTTGCATAACGAAGGCTATCTGGAGATGCCGATATTCCGCAAGTCCCCTCTGTTTTTTTCTGTTCCCAGGGACAATCAGTTTATTCTCATTTTAACATCTTCCTAGCAGTTCTGACCCATATAAAATTCACCTGCTAACTGGATTGCATGACAGTTCCTAGCTGACCCCAGGAGCAGAGTGAAGCCTTCATAACTTCATAATAAACTGCAAGAACCAGTTTGGGGGGAGCCGAAAAGAAAGAAAAGAAAAAAAGAAAAAAAAGTGGAGTGAGGAGAAGGATGCAGCAAGCTCTGTTAAACATGCAGCCAGCTGGAGAAAGTTTTGTCTTCTAAATTTTCCAACAGCACCTGCTCCTTATGTGATGTCAATTAATTTTTGGACATCTGTCTCCCATTAATAATTTGGTTCATGATAAGTTGCCACATGAATGTCCAGAGATACCTGTTTGGTGATTACCTGACGTGGGATTGGACTGGTATTGCCCTGGTAAGAGGTTTAACAGCATCTTCTGATTTTTGCTTGTTTTTTTTGTCCCTAACCGCTGGGGAAATAGATGAGAAGTGGAGAGCATCGAAGTCTGCGTGCAGTTACCTCCCGTGTGTGTATGCACTTCTTTTCCGTGTTCCTCTACCACCAACACCATTTCCTTTGGCAGAGGAAGGCATTAGAGAAATGTGCATATGGACTGAAACCTCCAAAGTCCCCCACTGACTAATCATATTGGGATTGAACTTCCCAGTGCCCAGTATCACAGGACTGAGTCATTTGAACAAAATTATTTCCAGGTATGCTACAGCACTGTAGAAATTTGCAGGCCTTGATGCCTTTAGGTTTTCTGAAGGATTTGTTTTTCTTCATTTCCATCTTCTGCTTTGGGAAACTGCACACTTGGAAGTGAAGGGAGGGATGGTTAGACCACATCACACAGCTTTTCCTCCTGAGCAGCTGCGCCTTGTGGTTGCTGCATAGTGGGGAGGCATGAAGATCTTTTCATGCCCTTTTAACTTTTTGGAATGAGGGTTTTAAAGGCGAGACTCAACAGAATTAATTATTTGTGAGTTCACAAGAAACCCTTGGTGCTTTTGTGCACCAGTTCCCATTGGTACTGAAGTCGGTCACATTGGTGCCTCTAGCGGTATGAGCGGGGCCAGAATAATTTATAACACCATGTCCCAGGCCCTGTTGGACTCTGGGTATGTCAGAAGTTGCTGTGGCTTGAGCATGTGCAGCGCCAGCAGCTTCTTCCCGTGGTGTGAAGCAGGATTTCTAGGAAAAATCTTTCCCTCTTGCCTCTCAAAACATTCAGATGAGGCAGCGACTGTCAGGAGAGGGCTAGCGAGCAGGGAAGCCTGGCTGGGCGTTGTGCTCCTTCATCTTTCCACTAGGCCTTAATTACTGCCATCCTCAAGCCCTGACACAGAGGTGACGGGCCCCGTGTTGTTTTCCTGTACGGACTTGCAGAGGGAACGTGAACTGAGGTGCCTCCTGCCTCTGTCGTGCTGCCGGTCGCCACGTGGGGAACAGCAGACTTGCTAGCGTGGGGAGAAGAGGTGGTTCTCCTGGTTAGGCTCCTTCCACGTCCCAACATCACCTACCACTGAACGTTTAGTTGCTAGGTTGCTTTGACTTTGGTGCCAGCTGCCAGCACACCCTAGGCTGCCTGGAATATGAGACATGCTCTTAAAGCAGATTTTGTTTTGTTCAAGGCAATGCTGAAACCGTTTTTTTTTAATTTTGGTTTTAGTGCTTCAGTAACTTTATGAAGGACTGTCACTAATTACTGAAGAGCGTGTTTTCTGCTCAGAACTACAGAGGCTTCTGATTTGTGGTCTGGGGCTGTTGAACAAGCAAGGGAGAGAGCGTGCAGAATCTTAAAATGTGAATGCCTTTAATTCAGGGAGAAGGAGCTATGAAGAGCTCTACAGGAGCTACAGGTTGGGAACTCGGTCATGAACTATCAGTCTTCAGCAGTTGTTTCTGCATATATGGTTGCCGAAGAGATGGCATAGGTGTGGCTGTGTTTCAGTCCTGCCAAGTTTCTCCTGATGTTGGAGTTGCATCAGGCTTAAGGAGCGCAGTGCAAATTACTGTTCATCAAACTCCTCTCCTTTCAGAATTGGTCACTGCTCTGTGCCACTTAGCTCCCAGCTTTTGTCGGCCCACGGTGGTCACTCCTAGCAGTAAAGCGTTTCTGATTTCTCAACGCAGGGGTGATGCTCAGACCTATTTTCCCAGGTAGCAGGGAGGTCTGTGGGAGGTTGGCTTCACCCTGCTGCCCGGGAACTGCTGCAGAGCACAGCTGGGCCCAGCAGCAGCTTCCCGTTTAGTCTGCCGCGTGCTGAGAAGCGTGCTGTGTCGTGAAACTCTGCATACGTGAGAAGATCAATCAAAGCATGAGACATGGTCAGACTGTGCTGCTAGGGCTAAAACTTAAAACGAGGTTTGAAATAGGGAGGGAGGGAGAAGGAACAGTCAAGTTGTTTATGACATTGAAAGACTGAGCAAAGTTCTGAGGCGTATAAGCTTCCCACTTGGCTGCCAGATTGATAATAGATGAAAAAATGGTGAGAGCTGTTGGCAGGTTTAGAATATCCTGCTGATCGAGATATTATTCAACCCCTTGAAAGCCCTGCACGGTAATTGCACCTGCCTCTGCTAAAGCTTGCCAACTTGATGGGCAGCTTCTGACAGTTGTGATGAATAGTTGGGAGTGATCTCTTGGGAGTTTGGAGTTCTGTATCTCACTTTAAAAAATGAAGTTTTTTGTTATTTTTTAATCATGACGCTGCCATCAAGGAATGGGTGATTGCTCAGCAGATTTGTTCTGAAACCTCCATGTATCACTCCTAGCCTTTGTGCTTCACGTGAGATAAGCCACAGACTGGAGTTACTGCTGGATTCACAAGAGAAAGGCCCACCTGAGACAGCCTATTCAGCTCATCTACTATTAGAATTAGGGACATGGGGGAGAGAGACTCGGTTGTACACCTCTTCCCTATCCTCGCCGTAACTTGCCCTCTAGATGATGCTCCTCGTGCCCAGGATGACAGTTAAGATTCCTCTTTTGTCTTGCTCTTAAGTGGTCCCAAGATCTCGCTCAAACCCAGGTTTCCTTCAGAGCCACCCTTACCGCTGTGGTGATCCCATGCATGCTGGTTTGTCTGCTCTCCTGACTCCTTGCACAACTGGCAAAGGCTCCAGAGTTTACAGAATTTGGGGAAGTATAGCCTGTTCCTTTTACTTCCAAGTTGAGCACCCATAAATCTGGGTTTTCACTGAAAACTGATTTTCAGTTTCTGTGAAGTAGGAAGGCTTTGACATGACTATGACACAAAGATCCAAGATTTTCTGATGACAGCGTGTCGTGACCCCTTGGAATCTTCTCTGATGAGCATACTCTGGTGTCTTTGGGCCAGCTGGCAACGTATTTGGTATACTCAACAAAATATTGGAGTATTTTTGTGAATGTTCATGTACCGTAAAAAGGTCTTTGTTAAATGCACAGACACAAGGAGAATTCTCTTGATTTTGAAATAATGTCTTCTAGGATTTAAGTGATTGCTCCTAGCTGGGCAAGGAGAGGCCTAATACAAGGAGGTCACGTCTGATGTCTTTTGTGGAATGATCAACATCTCAAGTGACTGTAACTGCACAGAGAATCCCACTGGGCAAATTGTCATACCCTAATGGAGTCCCTTACCTGGTCATATGGGCTATCGACAGTAACTTAAGCTGGTCAGGAGAATAAGAATTTTTACTGAAAAGGTGCACTCTGTTAATTTGGTAGACTTCACCTTATCCAAAGGAAAGGTGGAACTGAGATATCAGGCTCTTATTGCCTTGCTTTTGGTTCTCTACAGCAATTGAGCAGCTTGCACTTGATATTTTAATCGGCGAAGTCTCATGTAGCCAAGCACTTGATAAAGCGTCAGTATAAGAGAAAAACTAAAGGTGTGGGAGCACTTTAGCAATACCCAAGCAGCTATGTGGGCTGCAGACAGCAGGACTTCTGAGCTAGGTTTCATTTGTCTACGGGATCTGCAGAGCTGTGCCCACGGGTCCAGACCTCTTGTCTTGTTTCAGGAGTCTTGCTGGAGGATATGAAGCCTAGTAATACATTTTATTTATTCCATATATCTGACTTACAAGTAAGAACTTATTTGGCTGCTGATGCCCTGGTAGCTGAGCAGTTAATTTCATTTATCTTCTTTCTGTTGTTCTCATCCTTGTTGCCCCACCGTTTGCTCTCAAGAAGGATCCAGTTCAGCACACTTCCAAAAAAAGACAGTGCACCATCCCCGCTCACGACAGTCTGCTTGGAGATGGACTAGCAGTGTGAGGATGGCCTGAGCGTCTGGTATCCAGAGCTGTCCTGGCTCTTGCTGGTCACGAGGAGCTTTAGGCGAGGTTACCCCCGGTAGATGCCCAAATTCGAGGGCACCTCCAGGCTCCTCCTGAAAATCTGGTTCTAACTGTTCTGTTTGTGAAGTGGTTGTAAAGCATTTGGGATTTCTCAGTGAAAAACGTTGTGCCATGGAAAAGAAACCTACTGTTTATTACTTAGCTGTGATGCAGAGTACAGTTTTGGTTTGTTTTTCTCCCCTCACTCAGATTTTAATCTCTGAGCTGTCGTACCTTTTAAAATTCCTAGTTATGTTGCCTAAATCCTTATGGTTATATTTGCTGAAGCTATTTACTAACTTAATTTTTTCAGGCCACTAACATAGCTACTGCTGCGCTTGGTTTATCAGCTTTTTTGCAGAACGGCCTGTGCATCCAAAGCATTTCTTTAATACTCTGAGTTTTAAGATTGCCTCACACATCAATGCCAAAGGCAAAACAGTGTATATTTCTTTTTATTTTTATTTTTATTTTTTGCAGACAGCAGAAATAAAATCGTTGAAATGCAGAGCTCTGCTGCTGCTTATTACCAGGCATCTGTCAGCACCTGAAGCTGCCCAGTTTTCTTGTGCGTAAAGTTTTGCCCCAACATCAGGTCTTGTTTACAGTCGATATCCAGGGCAAGAAGAAGTCAAAGGAAAAAAGTGATGTTTCCTAGGGAATGGGAACTCTGCGCCTGGCACTCGTGAATTACAAGGCTGAACTTTTTTGTGTCCGTCTCTCCTCCTCCTTTTGCTCTGGTTTGTTGCTGCCTCCAGTAACATTTTTCCCAACTATGGTACCATTGACTCCTGTGATAGTTTAATAGTTTCTGCTGTTTACACAGTTGTCATTTAAATTGTGATGACTGCAATTTGCATGCAAAGTTGGTAGGCCCCCGGGTTTACCGTGGTACCCTAAAGGTAATTTGTATTCTCATGGCTAGAGTTGTCTTGGTAACACTTAGGTGACTGGAAACCATTTGCAGATGGGAATTTTAATTCCAGTAGTGCTCCGTGGTCCCGATTCTGATGGTGACAGGCGGTGCAGTGCTCGGTAGTTGTGAGACCTTTGAACTTTACCTCATGTGGTACCAGGCTTAAAGATGACCTTAAAAAAAAAAATCCCATTGAAGAGTTAAAATTGCAGCATGGGTTAGTGGTCTTGGTGTGTGGTAATGCTGGGGACCCAGCAAGTTATGGAGGTATCGCAAATTTAGGGCTCCATAGTCTAATGGAGGCTGCAAGCTAGGCTTTTACATACTCCCCTTTTGAGCAGGACAAGAAGCTATTACTCACTTATTTGTTTAAAAAGTGGCTGGTATCTCATTCTGGCTGTTCTGGATAGAAAGCGTTGATGCTTCATTGCCTGGGAAGACCAGTACAGAATGGGCACTGCTGGAAAAGTGAGAAAACATAATAATACCGTCACCTTGGAGTCATTTGCATGGTCATTGATCTCCTGTAGCTCTCTTCATAGCTGTTATTATGAAAATAGCAGTGACAAAAGACTTAATTGGGAGCAAGGTATTGACACAAACTTCTGTGTTGCTGGGCTTACGGTGAAAAAAAAAACCTCTTTTATTGCACGTTTAAAGCTGGACTAAAATAATGCCAATGCACTGTAGCCATACATCATGGTGAAAGAGGCTTTTGGAGGTAACGTGAACTGGAGTAGCTACATTGACCTCAGAGCAGATAAGCCATTTCACACTGGCCGAGGCCAAGGTGCAGACAGGTCGGGTGTT
Organism: Struthio camelus; assembly: GCF_040807025.1. Lineage (NCBI taxonomy): Eukaryota > Metazoa > Chordata > Aves > Struthioniformes > Struthionidae > Struthio > Struthio camelus. Next base: position 32,021,584 of record NC_090949.1, on the reverse strand, counting down.
TGGGAATTATGGACTGAAATCTGCTGAGATGCTTCTGCGTCACGCAAGAAACGCTTGCTCTGCTTTTGCCGTTCTTTCCTTTTGTGAATGAACCTCGGGAGAATATGCCCCAAATCCACTTTTGTATTGCTGGAGGAAAGCTATTAGGCTTTGATAGTGGCTTACGTTCATAGAGGTTTCTCCTTTTTATGTCTCACTAACGATGTTTTCTGAAGGTTTCACGTAGGAAAGTCAGTGGCCTCAAAAGGAAAAAAAGTGAGAAACGTGGTGGGGGGGAAAGAGCAGTAATCACTGGGAGGATTATGCGTGTGGATGTCTTGGGCTTATGGTACTTGATCTTTCTGCAGTGTTCGTGTGGGACTCCTTAAGCCATAGAAAGCTCACAATTCCATGTAGCTTTATTTTCCCTTTATTCCCATAAAACACCTTTGGAAACCAGTTCAAAGACCCAGCAGAATTTTTTATGCTTGTCAGTCATACCTTCTAATGTATGTTTTAAAATGCTTTCTTCCCACAAAGTCAAGGGAATCGCTGATGAGCGTGACTACTCATTAGTGGAGGAAAAAAACCCACCCTTTTGACTAGAGAGAAGATCTGTCTGCAGCTGATGCTGCCGTAGGAGTGGCATAGGGATAGCTTATTAAATAAGTTAAACCGTCAGTTCCTCCCTTTGGGTTCACTTTTGGCTGCGGATCCCCCTGTTACTGATGTTTTACCATGAGCTGCTAGCAATGGGCTGCTGCATAGGACCAAAGGAGATGGCCCATCCACCTAGCCTCGCTTTACTGGGCTGAAAAGGTCTTCGTTTTCTAAATCAGACGAAAACTGCATTCATCAACATCCCCTTGTTGCATAAAGGAGGAGGGGTTGTTTGTGTTTAGAGGCAGTAGGGCAAATTGGTTTTTCTTTGTCTTGGCCTTTCTGTGCTATCCCCTTGCTGCTCCTCCATATCCAGTGGGAGAATCAAGGTCGCTTTGTTGCCTCCTGCTCATTTCCATGGCAGCAGATTAGGCCTTTGCAGAAACAGGTTGAATGGCATTGCGTGGACCAGCTGTAGGGAAGGAAACTATAGAATTTGGGAGTGGAGGAGTGCAGGAGCAAGAATGGAGGTTGTCGCTAGGATTGACTGTATGTAATTGCATAAATTCCATCAGCTGCATCCCATGGTTTCAACCCCTTGGAAGCTGTAAATAATGCATTTTAATTAATGGGTTGCCAGGAGCTTTAAAAAAAATCAGATTGAGCAGCTGTAGAGACTGGAACGTACGTGCAGTTTGACTAACTGCTGGTTGTCCGTTTTATTTTAATCAAGTGACTTACAGAGCTGTGAGCTCCTGCCGTCCTCTCCGTGGCACCCATGGAAGCCCACAAGCTTCCTGAGCGAGGAGATTGGGCCTCTGGGACTCTGTCTAAAGGCTGGCAGAGGAATTTTGCAATGCCATTGCCTCAAAGCCGTAATAGTCGTGGAGCTGCCTTTCTTTGTGTGATCCTTCTGGTTTGGGTTTTGCATTTTCTGTGTATTTGCTGCAGCCGGTAGCGAGTGCGAAGTCTTCGATTCCTGTCGTGTGTTGGCTGCGCCTTCGGACTGGCGGGTGAGGAGGGGGAACGAGGAGCACCTGCTCTTTGTAAACACGTAAAATATTTTGGAGTGATGCGTGCTGTAGTTGTGCTGTAGTAGTGATTGGTATAGCATCTAATAACTCATTGGACTGAGGAAATAGCTAGCAAAAAGAGAGACTGCTCAGTGTAAGGGACAGAGGAGATGTGTTTTTAATTCATTTCTTTGCCAGCATCTCCCTGCACAAGCAGGGTCAAGACTCTGTGTCTCTCTGCCTCAGTTTCCCTCCGTGTGCGATGAGGATGGCAGTGGTGCCCTGAGGGGGGATGCTGAGGAAGGAAGGTGCCTGAACAATGGGAGATGTCGCAGCGGGGATGGGAGCGTGTAGGCACCTCAGACGGATAGATGAAAGGGCAGTGTTGGTCCGTGGTGTAGCCCAGATTGTTGACGATCTGCCGACTGCTCCCCCGCGACCTCCCTTTGCAGGAACCCCAGAGCAAGAGGAAATGTGCCCACTAGAAATGTTGACACTGGTTCCACCATCTGCTTCTCCTGTATTAAGTTTCCTGACTAATTGCATGTTGTGATGCCGTACCACATGGTAGCTTTGTTCTCCACATGAAAAGACAAAGCCTTTTTGTGTTTCCCGTGGACCTTTGAACCCTGCTTGCCATTCAAGGCCATGTCAATGTGACACAGTAGCTGTTGATGTCTTCTTGCCTTGGCGATTAGAGAGCCCAGAATAAGTGAACTTGGTCATACTTGTTAATAGGTTAAAGAATATTGTGGCATGCCTCATAATTTCTATGTTGTGCCTATTCATTTCACATCCCCAGGGTACTAGTGTTTAATATTGCGACGTACAAAAGGATTTGACAGCGCACGATGATTGGTGAAGAGGGTTGCGCTCGAGCGGAGGAGCTGCGTGACCGATGCCCAACTCTTAACCTGACCATTTCGCTTAACGTGACGCAGGAGCCCATCCGCTCGTGATTCCTGGCAGCACGCTAATAGACGGTTGTTTGGCACCGTTCCGCCACAACAGACTTGGATCCAAGGATGAACCTGCTGTTCAGTCTGAAACGATGCTGGCTTCGGAGACGTTTTTCAAAATGCTTTTGTGTGTGATCCCTTACAATTCCCAGAGCTCTTATTCAGTGGTCTTGAAAAGCAAGATTCCTAGCAAATTAGTCATCCGGAGTGGCAGATGCAATTCATATCCTCTTCAGAGAGCAGGTAGCACAGAGCTGTAGAGAAAGGCACCTTCACGGCCCCAAAGACTGGGAACACCCACAGACATCAGTGCGGCGGACTGTCTAAACAGCATTAAGAATCAGAGGCTAAATTTTTTACCATCTTAGATGTTCCTACTCTGTTGCTGCCCACTTAATTCAATTTGGCTTCCTATAGCACTTCCATTGGCGTGGCATAAGAATGCCTTTCAGTAATGTATGTTATGATCTAGCTACTTTTTTTCCACATGTAACTTCTCTGTTGGGACATACCAATTATTACTTTTTGTTTTCCATTTCTGTTTCTGGTGTCTGAAGTGGTTAAAGAATTCAGGACAATAAATGCAAGGTCAGAAAGAGGAACATTTGGAAAGAATCCTAGAAAACAGTTTTTACTCCAAAATATACCATGAGTTTGCTAAAAACAAAGCAAACAAAAAACCCAAGCAAGCAGCCAGAAACGCTGGATGAAGCCTTTAGAAAAATCCTGGATGATCCCTACTCTGTTCATTACTATTGACACTTTATTCTTCCGAGATGCCTGGAAGGCACTATGAATTTTAATTCTTGTATTTTTAGCCTTCCAGGAAAGTAGACCTCAGGGTTTATTTTAAGTATATAGAATATTTCTTATACTTTTCACTTTGCAACTTATTGATTGGAGTAGGGAGAGGAGAGAAAGAGCAAACATTGATTCAATTTTAAGTAACTGGATCATCCATGGAAGTGTCATAAAACGCGGTCAGGTTCTAATAAAGAAAACAAATGCGGCAGAACCAAAGTAACAGCTTTATTTCCCCTGCTGTCGGCCTCAAAGCAGAGTGATCAGGTGTGTTACTACTCACGTAATTCCCTCGTCAGGAGTACAGACCAGCATTGCGTTTCCCTACTGGCCACCCACGCTAAGTTGGGCACAAAACCAGTGATATTTTCTCAGTTATTGCAAATTTATTACTTTTTCACTGTCTTCTCTCCTTGTTTCCTGCAAGCAGAAGGGATCGTTTTGCTGCTGAGAGGATTGAGCCTTTGAGTGGATTTGTCAGGTTGTTGATCCTGACTCTTGAAGAGCCTTTGCTTATTTTGGATTGTTACAGATTGTGAGATTTGAATCCTGCTGGGTTTTCGACGTGTTGTTTGATTTGGATTATTTATATTACAGATCTGAGCTATTAAGAATGAACATGTGTTTTAGGGAATGTATAGCGCTCATTCATAGGGATGTTATATACGTGTGTTGTGTTGCACTCACAAGCAGAGCTTGCAGGTGCAAATATCAGATTACTGTTTTTCCAGGCAGTTGTAGTAACAGTATGCAGCCTGGACCGGGGCCAAGTTCTGAAAATCAGCCCTTAGGGTGGTATATATTTTTCTTATGTCTATTTTAAGACTGAGTCGCAGTGCAAGTCTTTGCCTAAAGTCTTTGGGAACCCCCGTGTGTAATCTCCCACTGCTTTGCTCTCCATGGCAAAGGTAGGTAGCAAAACCCCTTCCCGGCAGAGGGGTTTTATGCTCCCCCAGCCCAGGTCACCCAAATGACCAGCGATGCAAAATACACAAACAGGGCTTGGAGAGCAAACGCTAGCATGGGCATGGCAAATGCACAGGCTGAAGATTGCCAGAAGATGCCTTGTGCTGATTTTAAGACAGCATATCGTGGCAGTGCAGGACAAGGCAGGCGGTAAGGGCACTGGGCCAACTCCTCGACTCTTGCAAACCGTCCAACCTGCAAATGATAATTTTGGGGGCGGCAGCTGGCCTGCACCGTGGGAGCCTGGCGGGGGGATCTGCAGTAAGGGCGAGTCTGCCCAGCGTCTGGGACTCCTGGATTTTCCTTCCCCTTGCAACCTTGAGTTTCATCAAACTTAGCATGAAATTCTGCTGAAATTGGCTTTGATGTACTGTCACCTTGCCGGATGTGGGATAAATTCAGGCACGGAGAAAGCAGTGTTGTGTTGAAGCTGTGCAAGGCTACTGCTGCGACATAGCGTCTCCTCTGTAAACTGCAGCGTTGTAAGCTTGCGATGCAACAGCATAACCCTGATAAGAAATAGAGGCACTTCAAGCTTTGGGGGTATTCTCTGCCATCCTGTCAACTAGTCTTGCAGATTGTGTCAGCACCCTGTTGAAAAATGAATGATCCATTTAAAAAAAACAAAAAAAACCCAAGTTGGACGGAAACCTTAAATGACGACTATTTATTTAGGGAGCCCATTGCGCTCGTAGCCCTATGACAAAGGTCATGTTTGTAGGTGGGAGCTGAAATTGTTCTGAAAAGTTCTGAACTTTCTCTGTTCTGCCTTAATCTAGTTCTTAGCAGAAATAGCCTTCAGTATGTTTTGTCCTCAGGCAGCCTGGCTTTTTTCATCAGAGCATTAATTGTTGAACCTCATTCAGAATGAGAGCCACTAATAATTTGGGGGTATCAAGCGTTTTCAAGCACCAGGGATTGTAGGACAGTATCAGCCTAGTTGAAGATTCGAGTCCAATACTTGTGATCACTCCAGAGTTGCAGAGTCTGGGAAGTTTTTCCTGGTTTTCCTATTTCTGTTGGGGAACAGTTCTGTCTGTGACCGTCCTGTCAAATAGCCGCGTTTGTTAGCACCTCCTTGAGGTGCGTAACTCTGACTTAGGATGAGGGTTATAAAACCTACATTAAAAACAAAGACGACCTCAGAGGATGTCATAACGACATCTGCGTCCAATCTTGCACAGAGAGCTCTAAGGCCAAAAATTATGCACGGACTTCAGCGGCGTTTCGTCAGGGTGGAATATGGCCCCTGGTGTTTAATCCCAGAAACAGCAAGACGGAATGATGTCGAGTGCCTTTGGGGAATGTGCAAACGTCCTTCATTGGGAAATAACATAGATGTAGGTGCCACCCAAGGTCTTGTGTCTTGCAAGAGCATCTTGCTGCTTGTTAAAACAAAGCAAAACAAAACCCAAACCAGACAGACAAAGCTGACAGTTCTGTCAGGAAAAGTCAGTGCGGATGAACTTTAGTCAAAGAAATGTTTCGAAACAAACTGGTAATTCAGAGCATACCAAATCCCTCGACGAGGTCACGACTGCAGCAATATGGAGCTCTGGAAACGCGCTCGGCTTCCATGGCAAAACCAAGCTTGCGCTTTTCTGCAAGGAGGACGTTTTGCCTCAGCCGTGAGATACCGTACGGCTAGCTGTCGCTAAAAGGCATGGGTCAGGTCCTTGGCTATGCCACGGATTTCTTCCATGGCTTTGGACATGTCACTTGATATCTCTATACCTCCGTAACAGAGGACAAATAATGCATGTCTTCTGCATTTGAAGTTGTCCACTCTCTTCCGCAAGGAGAGCTTTCTGCTAGTCCTTTTGCACAGCCCCTGCCACCATCCCTGTTGTAATAAGAACTGCATTTTTCTGCAGTGTGAGGCGCAGTCTCTACGTTTGCCGGCTCCCTCATCGCCTGCCTGCTGTGGGAGGAGCCGCGTCGATGGGAGCTGGTCCGCGGGCACGTTTCGTACTGAGCAGCAGGTACTTTCCCACGCTTGCCACGTTGCAGCAGGGCTTATCGATAGCACCCACTGGCGACTGCAGGCTGGACAGGATTGTCAGCCTATTTCTGAGCAAAGCTGCGTTGTATTTAAGACATCAGTAGAAAAATCTGCCCCTTGCCCAACCCTTCCTCGGCAGAAGCGCTTGATTTACCAGTAGAACGGTTTTGCTCTTTAATTTTTTCCTTTAAGCCCCAGAGATTTGAACACTGAGGTGGCGTGGGTTCCTTGAGAATAACAGTAACAAAATTGTCAGAGAAATCTGTGTTTGTACAGTTCAAAAGGTCACTTACGCTTTGCAAGTGGATATTAAAAGAGTTAGAAAGCTAAAGGCAAAACTGAGGGAGCAGATGTTGGAGGGGACGCTTGCCCGGAGGAGCGGGGAGCGTGCTCCTCAGAAAGGAGGCAGCGCTCAGGCTTTCTGCTGGGGACGTTCCCAGCTGCGAAACTCCCCCCCACCGCCCTAGAGCCCCCAGGGAGGGTTTTTCTTGCACGCACAAGTTAACGTATTTTACAGACGGTCTAATTCCCTCACAGGGGCAAGCCAGTCCGTGCGGTCATCTCGCCTTTGGCTTCTCTTTGGGGATTACCACTGAAGTTTTCCATTTCTGCTTTCGTTGCTGGTGAAGCACCGTTTGTAGGCACAAATTAGGCTTTCGTCAGACCAACTTGTGTGTTAGAAGGAAGTGAGACTTTTGAGCGTGCAGTCCCTGCTTCAAGTCTGGAATAGGAGCAGCAACCTCAGGACAGGTTGGGGGAAGGAGGCTCAGATTTTTAACTTAATTACTGTAGACAATTAAGCCATGTATTTGTTAGTTGATAGCATCACTTTAATTTCCTACATGAGAACAAAGTACTGCCTTAGCGGTGTTTTCCGTAACGTGTAATTAGGTGCTGCCGTTTTCCTGCTGGATAAACTCGCTGTTAAATGTGAAAACGTATTTAAATAATTCGAAGTTGGGCCCTTACGTGTGTTAGCATTGAAAATGCGCAAAGTTGGATACTTTTGCTACTAATGAAAATCCCGGGTGACATCTCTTTTTCTCCTTTTAATGTAATTGGTTTGATTTAATTGATCAGAGAGGCTGGTTCAGTCTGAGCATCTGCACTTTTACGTCGGGGCTGCCGTCACGCGGCCTTCCAGGCGCGCCGAACCCTCCCCTCGTAGCTCTGCCGGTCGGGCGCTGCTTTAGGAGCCTGGCTCAGGGCGTCGAGGGGAGACGTCGCTTTTCGATGCGTTTCATGTGGAGCATCAAAGGGAACGTAGTCCACGTCGCCTGTTGGAGGTGATGGGATTCATCTCGCTCGGTCAGTGCAACTACCTGCTGAGATGGCGGCGGCCAAAAAAATAAAAGTGGCTGGATTCAGGCTGGTTAAATATTCCCTTTCGTGACTTCAAGGTGTCCTTAGTTGTCTGAAAATGAAAAGGGTTTGATAGTCGGCGTCCGCTAGGATTTCCTGACGTTTCGGCCCTCGGCTCTTAGCCGGTGCCGTCTCGCGGCTGCGCAGCGACAGGCGCGGGGGACTGCCGGTGCCGAGGATTTGGCGGTGCAGGGGCTGCCGAGCCTCCGGCAGGCAGTTGCGGCCGAGGTGCTGCCGTGGGGGGCACGGCTCCCGCGTGCTGCACCCGCCGTGAGAACGGCTCGGCTCGGGCCTGGGCCCTGCGCAGCCGGGAGGCCGCACCAGGGCTGGTTGTCCTACCTTCGCCGGGATCCTTGCTCCTTTGCAAAATCAATGCGGCGTTACTCCACAGCAGGGCTTAAGAGTAGCTGGGCAACAGTATCGTAAGATGGAGGTTGAGATTTTCAAATCTCCCTAAAAGATCGGGGGGGGGGGGACATCTTTTGGGGGTATAAGTTGGCCAAAGTATTTGGCGTCAAGACCGCAGGACTGATCTGAAGGGCCATGACACCAACGAACTGGCCAGTGGCTGATTCTCCTGCTCCAGGAGTTTTCTGAAGTTGGGACCGTCAGTAAAGCTTGCAGTGATCTTAACTTTGAAATTAAAAAAACAAAATGAAAAAACACATTATTTTCTTGTGTTCCTGGAGACTTTTATTTGAGAGTGTAACCTGCAATGTCACGGTGGCTGTGGTCACGGTTGGAAGTTGCCTGATGGTATAAACTGAAGCTCTTTGCTCTCAGTCCAGGAGATCTCCCGAGTGCTGAATGACGCCCTCAGCACCCACCGGGCGCTTGGGGAGCATAACAGCTCACGGGGCCAAGGACGTGACTTGGCTCAGGTGAGCTCTGCTCGCTGCCAGACCAAATTAATTGCAATCCTTGAGAGCTGCAGCGTGGGCCGTAATACCGATGTATCCTGCTAGCGGTGTGTGTCACACTCAGAGCTGCCACAGGCACCTCTTGGGGCTGAGTGCTGGCGGTGGGGTGTGTTGAGCTCCTGAACTCGTGTGTTGTCTCTTTTCTGCTTTTCGCATAGAGTCTTGTCAGCTACTCTGATAAGTCGCTGATCAAAGCGGCTAGTGAAGTTTCCCAACATGAAATGAAACCCTGTTTTATGAATTTTGATTTTTCCTTTTTGGCCTACTGTCATCTTCCCATTCTCACATCCTACAGGGCTGTGCAATTTTACTGCTGCAGAAGGAGCACACTTTCACTGTGTGGTCTCTTTATTTATTTTATTTATTTATTTATTTATTTATTTTTAGCAACACGTTGGATGAAACTATTTTTCCATGAGAGGGCTGGACACTAGATGCCGATGAGAACGGCTGTTTCTGTGGCATTGCACAGCTGTAACGATGAGTTTCTAAATCACATCGTTTGGCAGGAGGTCTGCTCTTCATTCAGGAGCAAAATAGGAGCAGGGTCTAGCTGAAGGAATGAGGATAGCAGAATAAAAGAAGCCCAAGTTTTCAATGTTTTCATATCTGAGTATTCTAGGTTGCTTTTTTTTTTTTTAAGGGTCACTAGCTACCTCTGGTGCGAGATGGAGAAGCTGCCAAGGCCCCAGCTGGCAGGACCTACCTGCAGGCTGCCCAAGCTGCTGCCAAACTCGATGCACGGTGGCCAGCTTGGACCCTTATTTCCCTCTGCGGGGCTGTAATTGCGCTTGCTCGCTCTGCAGCTACCAGCTGTATGAAACCTGCAGGAGTAGACTTGTTTTTGACGTTTCCTCCCTGCTTTCAGATTGGGTGGAAAGGAGCCAGCAGTTGCTGGATGGGGATGGAAGCGAGAGAGCACGGCCCGCAAGGTTGCCTTGCGTTGGCGTTCGGGAGCGCTCTTCCTGGCCTGCTTTCCTGTTCGAATACAGCGCCCAGAGCCTTAATCTCAAACTTCTGTGTTTTGAGTTTTTACTGCGTAAAATTTCCTTCTCTTAGGAAAAAAGCTCTCTGATTTATTAACTGTCCTCTTACAGGCAAGTTGTGATGGGAAAGATGGCCTTTGGGTGCTTTTACGTCACCACGGCCATTAAACAACTGGAATTTTGCTGACAAACTGTTGATGATCGAGAAGAACTGTGTTCACTGCGCTCTTCAGCTAGTGTTGGTTTGGGAGAATTAAGAGTAGCAAAAAAAGAAAAGATTGTAGTGTGACCTATTGCATGGTATTATAGACGTGCAAAGCAGGAATAAGCAAGAGACATGGATTGGAAATTAAATTGCAGAGGCCTGGTATCTGGTCCAGGGTAAGTGTAAAAGATGCTCCTGTCCCATAAAAGCTCTAGAGCTGCAGCAAGAAGTAAAGTGAAGTGAGTGAAGTTGTGTGTGAGTTGGGGTTTTTTTTGGAGGGGGGTGACAGGGTGGAGAAGGTTTGGGAGTTTTTTTAGAAAGAGGAAGGAAGATTAAATCCTGGACCTCTTAAATTCAGAAACCTGTTTGACTTTAATGCCAGGGGTTTCACCTTTCAGAGAGGGGTATTTTTGACAGTCAGAAATCAGTTAGATCACCCAGTCCCCGCTCCTAGCCAGTACAGGATTTGTTCCTTTCGGTATGTATTTATTTCCCTTTCAGTATATATTTATTTTCTCCAGTCTAATCATACATATCCCCAGTGACTGCCTTCTTATGAATTCCCTCAATAAACGTTCATGAGGCCAAGCTAGTGTCCCCACGTTCTCTGTTTTTAACCGATTCCTGAATCCTCACCCTGCAGTGTAGGGTAAAGGGCATAAGTAATGGAAAGGAAAAGGATAATTTTGCAAAACCATGGGCTGTGCTGGTTTGGCACAGTTTAGTGCAAAGTTCAGTATATTGGGGTATTTCTCGTTCATAGTTGGTTACTTTAAAGTTGAGACTTTGATTTTAGCTCTTGACTTTCTTCACCAGCGCAGAGAAAGGGAAAAGACTTCCTTCAACCGAGCTTTCCTTTGGAAAGATGCCCAAGCCAGGACTTGCCCTGGGGCCGAGCCCCCGGCAGCACCCGTGGTAACTCCTGCCCTGGGGTTCCCGGTGCGTCTGCCCAGCTGCAGGCGTGGGAAAGGAAAAGCAGGTACCAAAGACAAGTCAGGCAAGAGCCGAAATAAAGCCCGTCTCTTTTGGTGCCGCTGCGTTGATCAGGTGAAGAGGAAAGGCTCCATGCCCACGGTGGTGGCCCTCTCCTTTGTTGGTCCAGGCAGCGGTGTGCACCCCGAGGAGCGGGGATGCCCCGCTGCCGTGCTGGCTTGGTTGCATCCCTTTGCGAGGGACGCTCGCGGCGAAGGCGACACGTCTCGAGGGAGCAATTAGGTTTGTTGGGTTGTTCCTGAGAGGGCCAGGTGAAACCGTAAGCCAAACCTGCGCACGCCCTGTTGCCCAAAAGGGATGCGTGTGTTTTATTCTACGTTTTAATGCACCGCTGACAGTTTATGGTGTGAACCACAATGAATTTTTAATACAGGATTGATAGAAGAAAGGTGTATCACGCGGGAGATTAATAGAAAAGGTTGTCTGACTTGAGAAAGAGAAAAGAAGAAAAAAAAATAGAGAGCAGATATTTTAATTAACTGCTCCCTGCCGGTGTTGTGAGCCTGGAGACACTGCAGTTGAGTGCCAGAAGGTGAATCTGGTTGAAAGCAAAGTGATACCAGGCTGGCCTTAGAGGTGAGAGATGAGACAGTGTTTCAGTCTTCTCTCAGTTTTAATAACCCGAGCAGCTGTTTGCACCACAGAGCCCAGTTTATTTTAATTAAGGCAATCTGTAGAACTGTAGCTCTTCTTTGTTGTTATTTATTTGTTGTTATTATTACTCTCCAGCAAATTAAGTATAATATATAAAATACAAATAATGGCAAAAAGCAGAAGCAGTAAAGAATCAGCAATAGTAAAAGCAAATATCACAGTCATGGCTGCCTTCTCCTCAGTCCTGCTTCTTTAAGAGATTATCGGCAGCTTAGATTCAAACAAAGGACCAAATGCACTTCTATCTGGCTGATTTATCCGGCCCTGAGCATCGGACCTTGGGGTGAGCGCTGGCGGCGAGGGCGCCTTTTGCGGCGGTGGGGCCGCTGCTGGTGGGCCGTTGTGCGCCCTGCGCCTTGCGGAGAGGGAGGCTGCGCCGGAGGAGCACGTTAACACCTTCCAAGTGACGCCCGGTGATTGTCGGTAATGTATTTCTCCCCCTTCTTGTGAATCCCGGCAATCTATTAATTGTGCAGTGTCAGGGGAACAAAGCAATCAGCGGCACCATCTGCTGCGAGCGGGTTGGCGAGGCTGACGGGAATCCTGCTACCCTCCCTTCTGGCTGCGACCCCGCGCGCGCGCTCGCATCCCGGAAATAACAGCGATCGCAGTGGTAGATTGACGGGAAAAAGGGCGGTTTAATTTGAGGCGGAGAAAGAGTTGTACTTTGGTAGACTTCACGTCCTTCCCCTAATAGCAGATATGGACGTTTTATGCAGTCAGCTCCCCAGCAAGCGGAGGAGTGCCCCGGTCTTGCTTATCCAGGCATGCCTCTTCGGTGTCCGCTCAGAGCTCTGTGCTTAAACTTGCATTAAATGCATCAGATTAAATCTACTGTGTCTCGCATAGAGAGATGCAGCCTGCTAGGATTACAAATCCCAGCTCGCTGAGTTTTGCCTTGCTTTGGCAGTCTTCTGCTGTTGGCCCACGGCATTGTAGCTCCATCGGGGACGTTTCCGGGCTATGTCCTGCAGACCTCTGCTGGCCATGGTTGATCTCGAGGCCACGCTTTGCAATTTCTTCCGCACTGCTAACTTAACTGCTGCAGATGGCAGTCGGGTCTCCGTTTGCGGAAGAGACTCGTGATAGCTGGTTCCTCAAGTTTGGGGTTTCCAACCTGGGAGGGTCTGAAGCAGACCTGCTCTGACCAGTGGATGGTGTGCAGTATTTTTGGAAGACTGGACTGGATTCTTAACATGATTGGTCTCACGTAAAACTCTTGGTCTGTGCATTTGTCTTTCAGTATTAGTTTGTAATATCTGGTTCTGTAACACTGAAGGGCAGTCATCCATTTTATTAAGAACCCAGCTCACTTAACAAAGGGAAGGGAGTAAATGTATGTTCACTTTATGAAGTGTGTCCTCAGAGATTGTACATGTGCTTAGTGATGTTTTGCAGCATTTTCGTTTTGGATGCCGGTTAAGGGAAGCTGCATACTTTGTGCATTAGAAAATGAATACTTCATTTCTGACATGTAACTCTCTCCAGTACCTCGCGCAATCATGCCCCTGTTTTCTGCACGTGACCTACATTTCACACAGCTCCCTCTCTGACAATCAGGAGCTCGTTTAAGAAAAGGAATATCAAATCAGGGAGGCTGATTTGTTATGCTTAAACTTTGAAAACGTTTGCTGGAAGAAACGTTGAGGTGGCCATGATGTGTGCACGTTGCTTATATTGGGAAATAATTATCAAACTCAAACCTTACCATGAGGACGGCGTTAGAGTAGCTTGCCAATGGAGGCTGTACAGTCTCCATCCTTGGAGGTTTTTAAGACCAGGCTGGATGAAGCTCTTGAGTAACCTGGGGTGACCTCGTTGCTGATCTGCTTTGAGCAGGAGGCTGGACTAGATGCCTTCTTGAGGTCCTTTCCAACCTGTTTTCCTGAGATCCTATTAGGTTGTGAGCAGCTTTGCAGGGAAGAAACAAATCTTCTCCATGCTACTACTTCCTATATAAATTAACTACCAGCACAGGTAGATACTGGTTAGTTATAGTCTTGCACTCTGAAGATGACTAAAGACACCACTGCAAGTGGCAGTGGCTGTTAATCCCATGGGAACTGAGGCTAAGGACTGAATGGGCTGCCTGTGGAATTAGTATCTTTCTGCTGTAGTGGACATATGCTGATTTGTGTTACAGGGCGCTGTTTGTGCTCTCCCGCCAGCGCAGAGGAATAGACCACCAGTTAGCTGCGTGAGTTTGTCAGTCTTGCATCTTTTTCAAGCCCTAGATTAATGTCAGCAAGCAAAGAGCTTGGAGTGGTTGAAATTTAATTAAGTGATTTTTAGTGTTTGGAGGCGTGCTTTGTGACCATCTACTGTGGTGATAGATTTACTAGAGAAGCCATGAATACATTACATAAAAACGTTATTACTTAGATTATAGTACTCCAAGGCAGAGACTAGTTCATCTTACATGCCTGTAAATCATGCAGCATGCTTTCAGTTCCATAGCAGTAGCAACTTTTTGGTAGTACAAGCCCTAGTTATTTATTTTGATGCAGAACTTCCTTCTTTTTTTGACTGCCCAGAAGAAGACACAAAAGAGCGGGTTTGTTTTAAAAAATGGGGGGCGGGGAGATAAATGTTTTGGAGAGAAGAAACAGCCGTCTTCAATACCTGTTTGACTCTGTCATGATGTCGAATGTGAATCCCACTTTCATGAGTGGGGTTGGATGCAGTGAAGGTCTTTGCCCTGTTTGTCTTCACGTCCATTACTTTTTTTCTTCTCGCAGCAAGGAAAACTTGTGCTGAGTCTGATTTCACTTGTGACAATGGCCACTGCATCCCCGCCAGGTGGAAATGTGATGGTGAAGAAGAATGTCCTGACGGGTCGGATGAATCGGAAGCAGCGTGCAGTGAGTACAGAACGCGTGTCTCGGACGGGGTGCCTTATCAAAGCTCAGAGCATTAGGAAATCGGAGGTGTTTGTCCCACCGCTTGCAGGATGATCCTTCAGCTTTTGCTTCTATTATAATAGGAATTGAAGACAGAAAAGGTCTAGGTCATTCAAATCAAATGGTTTCCAAACTTTCAATTGTATCCATTTTCCAGACTGTGATATAGGCAGCCCTATCCAGTCTGTAACAGAATTAAAAACATCTCTAGCTCTCTTGTGGATGAGAGCTTAGCTGCTTGTAGGGGTCATGCTCAGCAGCGGTGCACGAAGGTTCATGCTGAATCTGCTCACTGAGGAGAACACTCATAAGAGCTGAGAGTGCCAAGGCAGATGTATGGATCAAGAGCTATTATTTAGTCCCTTACCCACAATCTGCACCATTGCTTGCTGGAATATACGTTTACTAGTCCACAAGGCTGCACTGTGAATCATTTAAGGTTTGAATCAAGCACCGTGAAATCTGCGCACCTGGGATCAGGCCTTTTGGCAACCCAGACTGGCAGCGTTCTGTGTGGTAGCATCTTGAAAGTCCTCATTGCTGCACAGACCATTTCTGTCGTTATGGGCGACCTTTGCAGTGTTAGAGCGTTGTTCATTGATTTTATTTATTTATTTGCCGTGCGGAACAAAGGAAGAAAAAGGAAAAGGTGTAAGATCGGCAAGGTAAAACAGCTGAAGCAGAGAGTAAACATGACAGATGTTCACTGCAGGTAACACCTTTTAAAAACACATTGATTCAGGAAGTAAAAGGACATGCTTGATGTTTATTTGGTGCATTTTATCTTAGTTTTTTTTCACTCTTTGAGGAGGTGCATCCACTTCCCATTGTCCTGGAACGGTGAAGGGGTGTCTGATGTGGAGTGGAAGAGAATCCCAGGAATATTTTAATTAAAACACTAGCTAACATGCAGACTTCTATATGTGTGCTTCCTTACGTGTGCAGGTTTGTTTCTGGACAAATCAAGAACTAATACAAGCCACTCTATTGAATTTCTGGTCATGTACTTCACAAATGTATTCCTATGGGTCAGCGGCAGTGTTGGAGGAAATATTTATCAGATTTCACCAGAATGTGGCATATAGGGGACTTTACAATGAACTATGCTTCTTTTTTTTTTTTTTTTTTAAGCCTCATAGCCAGTTCTACCTTGCTCCCTAATTAAGAAAGACAAATGCACTTGTCTCTTGCAGAAAATGAACGGTATTGTGTCTGCAGCCATACACAGACTACAGAAAAAATTATTTCGGTAGCTGCATTAGCATATTTATGTACTGTACGTGCTGGCCTTTCACCTTCCATCCTCCTTAGTCAAAAAGCATCTTATTAATGCTGCTTCCAGTCTCTGTTTGTCACTGGATGGGGGTTGAATAACTAAGCAGCTCCGTTCGCCGTAGTCTCCGTCTGCCTGTGAATCTGTTGTCAGAGGCCACAGGACAGCCTGTGTTTAGAGCATGCAGCTCCAAGATCTCTGATGATTTCCCTTGATCATCTTCCTTTCCTTTTCTAGCCGTTTCACCTTCCATTTTTCCCCCCGCTTAGGTTCCCTCTAGGGAAATCACCTTTGATACTTAAGTATCATAAAGGAGACTTGACCTGAGGCTCACCAGACTGATGGTATCAGGTGAATACGCGGCCCTTTGACACGTCTCACTGCTGAGGATGGGAGTGAGGAAGAGTGTGGTCTACGACACGAGGAGGAAGCAGTTCCTGTTCTGTAGTATATGCCCGACAGTGCAATCAGAAATTCCTTGTGAAAGAAAGCAGCAGGACCTGTATGGACCTATTCTTAATTTTTTTTTTTTTTTTTTTTTTTTTTTAAGTACCACAGTTTCAAAACCAGGTCAAGGACTATGGTGTAGCCACTCATTTTCATTCGCAAAAGATAGTGTCAGTGTCTATGAGACAGGAAACCGAGGTTTCAACCACAGAAGACAGGTCTGCCGTTCATATAGCCCACCAGGACCTGCAGCACAGGCTGCACCCCAGCCCAGGCTCCGCACCCTGAGACTGGCTGGTTAAAGCTAGTTTTAATTACAGTTCCCGTCCTCCTTTTGTTTGCTTTTAGCTGTCTCAAGCAGATTTACTGCATAAGATGTTTGATTTTTGCTTTGAGTTTTAGCCAAAGCAGATCATTTTTTGTACTATGGATGCAAGAACCTGTGTCTCGAAGTTCATAGGATACTTGGTACGAGCTTATGCCTGGCTTGTGGCTAGCACACAAGAGAAGGTAATGTTTCTGTACGTACTGGTTGAAAACTTGCCTTCAAACCTTAAAAATGTCTGAAAGTAGAATTTTGGAACCTTACTGGTTTTATAGGATTATCCAGATCTGAGATTCACGCTTAATCAGATGAAGATCAAGTAGTTCTAATCTTACGACTGCTGATAGTTATTAGGCTTTTTATTTGCGTGGGAAGGACTTTCTTTTCAAATGTTTTATATCCCAGTGAAAGCATGTGTCATCTCGAAGACCGATCAGATCTGCTCTGTAATCAAAGAGAAGCAACCTGATAGTGCAGAAGCGCCGCACCAGTTGCGGGATTAATTCACGTATGTTTGCAGATCTTTCTGCCGCCGTTGTTCCAAGGCAGAAGCGCAGTTATAAACCTGGTGGGCTATTAAGCAGCAAACTGCAGTGTTTCGCTTTACTTTTAA
Source organism: Struthio camelus (assembly GCF_040807025.1). Taxonomy (NCBI): domain Eukaryota; kingdom Metazoa; phylum Chordata; class Aves; order Struthioniformes; family Struthionidae; genus Struthio; species Struthio camelus. Next base: position 32,004,586 of record NC_090949.1, on the reverse strand, counting down.
TTTATACCCTTAACTGACAAGGTCCAGTCCTTTTTGTGTGTAAATGCCATTTAAGGGCAAGGAAAAGGCTGGAACAACAAACAGAAAATCCAATGAGAGGCAAAACATGTACTTGGACAGTCTGGGAGAGCTTATTCCTTTATGGTCCCTCTCTCCAGTCCTATTTTCTTATTCCTTGACGAAAGCAAGGCTGAACTTTCTCCCTGTGGTTGAGAAATGACTGCAGGCGCCTATGGCTGTCTCATCTCCCTGTTTAGAAATGCAGCACGGCCCTTTGGAGGAGTCTGCGCTGCGGTGTTTCCCTGGGGAAGGGGCAGCTTGGGAAATGGAGATTTCTCACCTCTGGCAAGATCAAACTGCTTTATAAAATCAATAGCTTGCCGACAGGCCACGGAATTACCAGCGCGTTTGCCAGGTTCCAGGGTTATTCCTCGATGAAAGCAATGCTGGGACATTGTCCATAGGCCCCTCGAGCCGGGGAGGTTGAAGGCACCAATAGTGCTGACTGGTGCATTTTAGGAGCAATTCCAGCTCGGGATGTGATCACAGCAATGCAGTTCCTCTCAGCATCTACCAGCTGCTAAGGGGCTTTTTATTCTCCGAATGCTTCTTGTAATGCTTTTTTTAAATATATTTTGTGCTTTCTGATTGGTTGTTGGGGATGTTATGTCCCTCTCTCTAAATGCGCAGTTAAAGATAACAGTTTGCGTTCCTCATTTTTATGTAAAACCCTCCTAAACCAAAACAGTGCTTTGCTACTGCCTTTTTCTGTTTCCTAGATTGCTGAAATTGCTCAGCTTTGTATCTGATAGTGTCCTCTCTAAGGGTGTTACCCATCCTCAGGTTTTAGGACAGCGCGACCTGTCTCATGTTGGATAGAGGAGATGTCATCACGGCTGGCCTGACTTCTGCTGGACCCATGATGTCCAGGCCTTTTCTGCTGTCCAGGCATGTTTCGTGTCTTTTAAACCTCATTTCCTTTAAGCAACCGACTATTGTCTCCAGGGGTGGTAGCTGTAAGGATAACTTTTATGAGTCCCATTGAATTCTAGGATGATGGGGTCTGCGGGGCGTCTCGCTGTAGCGGCTTCCTGATGCTAGTTGAAGGCTGATCAATTTGTAGCACAGGCTGACTTTTGGAGATGTTTTCTCAGGCTTTTAGTTTGAAATGAATTATTACAGATAAGAAACAGCTTATATTTTCTCCATCTTTTCTTGGAGTTAGATCCTTAACCTAAACATACTCTCGCATCCACAGGTTTGTCCAAGTGAATTATTCATGGAACGTGCAAGCGTCACCACTAAATCTCAGTGTTCTGCCATCTGTCAGTTTGTCAGTGCTATTATCTGGCTGCTGAATTTATTTCGTCTCGTTTAGTTTATATTAAGGTTTCAAAGAAGTGTGTGTCCCTTTTCTATGAGCTGCTCTATTCAGGGGGCATCTTGTGGGCTGGATCTCTCCTCTCTGAGGTCGTCATTAGAACTACAGTCAGTTGTGGGGGTGGTTTGTTTTGCCTTCTGTTTTTGTATCGAAGCAGAAGGACCCCCTAAATCAGGAGAAGCCAAACCTCACTTGCACAGAAATTGGTCAAGCAAAGGGTGGAAGGGGCAGAATTCCCAGGGTGAAGACGTTGCACTGGATGGAGGCTGGAGGAGGGAGAAGGAATGCAGTGTTAAAGAGAGGAAGGTTATTTTGAGGCACGTACTTAACAAAGGAAAGGAAATGGATGGTGGGTGGGATGGAAAAAGAAATAACATTTAGCCATGGTGAGCTGTTGCTCCTGGCGGGGAAGGAGAAGACTCAGTGCTTGGCTATGCCCGATTCCAGCCTCGCTTTCCTCACCTAAGCCTTTGAGATTCAGCACTTGCCTGGGCTAGGCCTCTATTTGGGACAGGTTGGCTGCATGTACCTAAAGCAAATTAGCCAGTTTGTAAGATACAGACCAAGAAAATAACCAGGGGGAGATACCGGCTTGTCCTCCTGTTGTACATGAGCCATTGCTGGTTTTCCCTGCCTGCCGCTAGGGAATTCTCGGAGCGTGCAGCGGGTGCAAAACAGCCGTCGCTGGAGGATGCTCTGAAATGAAAATGGATTTTGCCGCCACCGTGCCAACTTGTTAGTATGCACGGAGCTCCCCACAAATCATTAAAAAGGATAGCAGAGTATCTGGAGGTGGTGGGAGTACAGTTAGTGCCTCTTTCAAGGAGGCACCCGCGACTCCCACGTACCTTGCCAGCAGCTGTTTTGAGATGCAGAAAGCGTTTTCGACCTGGGAGCAGGCTCGAACACCCGCAAATCTCATAGTTGCTGCAGCGAACCTCCACCAGCAGCGCGGGGGCTGCGGCCATCTGCGTGGACTCTCCCACCGGAGAGCCGGCCCCGGCTGGAGCCCCGGAGTCATTTCTCGTTGCTCCCACTCACTGCAGCCCAGCCTGGCTCGCTGCTCGCCCTCGAGCAGTGGTGCAGTTGCCACCGTCATGCAGAGGCTTTGCTTATGCATATGAAAAGATTGCTCACTATTTTCCTATCTGCCTTCTCGAAGCCAAGAGGGGGAAGGGAGGCCGTTTTTCTTATTGAGCTCACCAAGACCTCTACCAAAATGAGTGCTACCCACCTAGCGCTATTTCAGCGCAGATATGGAATCGCTCTGCTTTTTTTGCAAGAAATTTTAAATTTCCCTCTGAAGTATTTTGATTATTTAATCAGTGACTTAAAAAAAAAATTCTCTAGAGAAAAATAAAAACAAATGCTAACAAACAGTAACAGCACTGATGGGAACACAAATTAAAGGGGATAGAGCAAGTGAAAATCTAAGCTGGCAAACTCTTGCCTTAGGACATTGTATATATAATGAGATCGAGGAACGCAGGCAGCATAAACTCACCGCTTCTTATTCCTTATCAGATACGTGACACTCTCCTAGTTAAGAGCAGAAATTATTATACAGAAAAGTATAGCCGGGTGTTATGAGGAAGAAAAGAGAAGGGAAGACCTGAATTCATCCTGCATGTAATAGAGGAATGATTTAATAGGACAGGTTTAATAAGCAGCAGTCCTGGAAATAGATTTTTTAAATGGAAATGGAATATAAAATAAAACCCTGAATGTTAGTTTGAAATACAGTACCAGTTCATGCGGTACTTCTATTTCTAAGTACGTGTCACTAGTCATTCAGGGAGATGTATCCAAACTTGACAGTTTTATTTTTAATGGCCGTTATCTGTGGTCCTAGGCGCTTTGGGTGCTTCTGTTACATATACTGATCTCTTATAATGATTATTACTTCTGTCCTGGCTTTCTATCAAGTTGCACAAAAGCAAAAATTGGGTAATTGTTGGTATTGCTCATCCCCAAATGCACACTTCTCCCTAGCTCCTCACTCACCCCAAAGGAAATTACGTCTGTATTACTCCTCTTTGATCCCGATCTCCTGCATGACTGGCTGAGCTGGGTGACATTACCACGCTTTTGTGGAAGGCGACTTAATAGACTGTTCCCTGCCCTTGGAGAACTTGTCCTGGAGGAGAATGATGGAACGGCTCATTCGGGGCGTCACACGCGCACGCACACACACACACACCGGGCCATTGACTTCAAGTAGCAGAGGGGAAAAATAAGAAAACTAGGCCAAATCAGCCAGGCAGAGTCAGATATCAGGTTTTAGGACCTCAGGCAGTAACAGAGAGTTGTTTGTTTTTAATAAGAGTAGTGATGAAACGCAGATCTGTTTGTGTATGTTGTGATATGGGGGACAGGGACTGTAAATGCAGTGGGATACATAAATAAAGACCCTTCTGCTTCATTACCGCTGCTGGATGGGATTTGTTAGAGATCATTCAGGGAATTGCATACACTGATGTAGATGTCAGGTGCACAGGAGTTCATTTTTGCAAGGAGTTTTACCAGGCTCCCGCTGCGCTGACTGGCTGTTATTGCCAACAGAAAATGCCACAGCCTCGGTAGTCCTGTCGCTGTCCCCTGGCAGAGCCGTGGGCCATATGGAGCGCTGCTGAATTGCAGCAGCTGAGGCCAAGAGCCCAGATTCCCACCACGTTGGTAAAACAGATCCAGCACAAGGCGCAGAACCTGGGAACGTTTCTGGAGTTACGGAGTCCTCCCTGTAAGCAGGCAGAAAGACGACAGCCTGATTTTCCAGAGGCCCAGACTGGGGTTGCAGTGCTAATGATACGAGCTTTGATTCATCCCGGTGATCAAATCTGTTGAGGCAGAATAACATGAAAACACCACAGGGCGTTTTTTCCTGGAGTCACAGAAGGGACCGCTGGAGGTTATCTAGTTACACAAATGCTCAAAATGGGTCCACCTAGATTAGGTTGCTGAGGGCTGTACCGAGTCGAGCTTTGAATAACTCCAAGGGTGGAGGTCCCACAACCTCTCTGGACCCTGTCCTGGTGCTTAACCACCCTCATTGGTGAGGAAAAAATGCCTTACATCTAGCCAGAATTTCTTTAGTTGGAGCATGTGTCTGTCACCTTTCATGCTGTCCCTATGTCTGGCTCCATCTTCTTTAGTCCTTCCCCATTTTGTGGTTGAAGGCAGTAATAAAATCTTCCTTTAGTCTTCTCAAGACTGAACAAACGCAGTTCTTTCAGCCGCTCCTCTTATGTAGCCTCTCAGTTCAGATTATTTTGTCAAATAATTGGAAATGACATAATTCTGTAACGAGGATAAAGTTTTTGCATTGTTCACCGTCCTCTGTCAGTGCTCTACCACATTAAAAATATAATTTAGAAAACAATTTGATTTTATATCTTTGTCGTGCTACTTAGCTAGCAGATCTACTTAGCAGTGGGTTTTGGACTCTTTAACAACTCCTTTTATGGAAAGGTGCATCATGAAATACTTCATGATAAGGCTGGACTTTGAGATGGAGAAGACCTGCTGCAGCCTGTCAGGAGACCTGGAGTTCCCTGCGGGTTCTGGCCTACTGCCTGCTGTGTATTTGCTCTTGCGCTCTTCAGTCTTTTACTTTTCCTGAGCAATGTTTTCTCACTGACTCGGGGATTTCGTTCAGTGTGTGCAGGCATTACTCCTAAATGCTTTTGTATTTGCGTCCTGAATATTTCCTTTTATTTTCACCACATTGCTCCTGGCAGTAACTTGTAATAGATTTTAAAAAGTCCTTTTCATCCTAAGCAGGCGTAACTCTTCAAATGCTTGCGAATGTACCTTTACTCCTGATTTAATCATCTTATCTCAGCCAGTATATACTTTCTTCACAAGTGCCTCTTGTTCCTTAATCACTATAATTTCTCTGAATGCCTCCAAGTGTGTCCTTGCTGAGCAACCCAGAATTGACCTCGGTATCCCAAGGGGCCTAAAACCACAGGGGAGGGGACGGCAACTAACACAAGAAGTCTTTGACAAGGTCAGGAACAAAATCTAGTTTTTCCTGCATCCCACTCCTTTCCTTGAAGCATGAAATTATCCTTTTACATCAAAGGGAATTCAGGGAACTCAAACCCCAGCTGTTTATCCCCAGTAGTGGGATCCCTTTAGCTGTGAATATCCCCTTGAGGGGTGGCACGTAAGCAGTGAATTGCATCATTTTTGATGGTTACATTGCTTTGGTGGTTTCAGCGTTTTACTTACCTACAGATACAAACAAATTCAGGGTACATAAAGATTATGCTCCAATTCTACCAATGATAAAAACCTTTAAGTAATACCTGCTCCAAAAAAAATTTTTTTTTTTAAGGGAAGGTGGTTAGTGTTTATACCCCATAAGTCCCATTTTCAGAGGTTCTAGTCCAATAGGGAAACCAATGGAAAGTCCATATTGGGTCTTTTCTAATGTTTTTGCTGTTCTCTCCTTAAGCAATGTTACCTTGCAAGAAGGTGACTTTTTAATATTGCATTGCAGGCTTTGACATTTGCAGTGTTCCCACGCCTCAGATCTGCTCTGAGCTTTTGTTAGTTGACTGCTACAAAGATTTAAATGCTGGCATTTAAATATTTTTCCTATTGGTCTAATGTATTCATGCAGTTCATAAACAGGAATGGTCATAAAAGGTTTTGATGCTGCCTTTTTATGGCTGTAATTAATCTTGCATTTATTTCAACGGGAGAGAAGAGCAGGAAAATGAACGTTGAACATATGAAGCTCTAGTATGTGTAATTATTTAACAGCCTATAAATACTGAACTAGTAAAAACTAAGCAGATTTTCAGAAATATTCAGGCAGGTTTTCACTGCCTAGTGCTTTCATTCTTTCCATTCTCTTCGTGCTTGCTTTCTGAAATTCAGTTTTACCAAATTTTTTATATTTATTTCATGTTCATTTATCGAGGGGAAAAATTCATGGTTAGTGTACTTACCATGGCAGATGGGAAGAGGAAATAGTTTCTAGGAATCAGAAGCAAAACGTAATTGGAGAATTGAGATATTTTGGTGATTGAAGCAATGTTGGGCCTTAAGAGTACAGAAAGTAAGTTGCCTGGTTTTTCCTTTCTTAAATGGGTGAAGTATAGCGTGAGGAAAATATTTTAAGAGGTGAAAATGTAGTGGCGTTGTTTAATATTGTTTAACATCTTTTGTATTTAAATAGTGGCTGTATTTTAGTACCATATGGATTTATTGTTTGTTTGGTTCTAATAAGCTACTTTTGCCCAAGTTGAAACTGTGACTCCTAATTCTACCATCTTTTATTTAATAGCTATTTTTTCCCCTCTCTTTTTTCATTTGTACAGTTCTAGGATTATGTTCTCATTCAGGACAAACTCCCACTGAAACCATGTGCAGTTTTAGTAATGGTCTTGTGATAACTCCAGCCTGCATCCTTGACGATTAGGATCACAATAAAGATTGGTCTGATACGCAGTCTCCGCATGTCTTGGGAGATAATTTATGTAACTTAAACCTTGCACTGGAGATCTTTAATTGTCTGAAATGCTTCGATCAAACTCTGCTCCGGGTGCGGGTGTGGTTGTCGACAGTGCCATCTGCACGTGCGAGAGCAGTGCGGACCTTTACCCTGCACGTTTATGGGCTACAGCGGACTTCCACAGCTGCTGAGAACGTAAATCTGGGCTTTACGTTAGCAATAGCTTCTAGTCTGCTTTCTAGCGACGCTGTATTTAGTGACTGTGTTCAGAGTGATAGGTTTCAGCTCACCTTTTCTCTGACTTGTATTTTAACATGTTAAGACATGCTAACATACTAAAATACAGAGGACAGCTCATGAAATTTATTGGACCACGTGCGTGTGCACGTTCTCATACCAATAGACTCTTGCCAGCTATTGCACTGTGTTTCTGGCTTATGCTGCTGGACTAGTCCTCTTACCAAATCATTTCAATACCCAGTCTACTACTGTGCTCAACTCCAGTTACTGCATGAAGGCTGGATTCTGTGTTTTGGCGGAGAGACGATAAATGCTGGTCATCCAGCGTGAACATAACCAGTCCTGCTTTTGTACAGGGAGAAGCACGCCTAGCATGTTTGAAAGTCAGTGATTTCATTTCTGTCCATTTTAACGTGCATTTATATGTGTATAATTATACATATATATTTAGATATGTGCATGCACGTAAACAAAAAAAAGCATGGTGTGCCTTGGAAGCATTTCGTCAGGTATATCGGCACCCAATGGAGTGTAAAAAGGAGAAACAGCAGTTAACATACACTTTCTGCAAAGGCTTACGTGTTTCAATTCCTGCCTCTAGACACGCTGCAAGAGTCACCGTTGGAGCCGAGTTGTGTGGATCGGCGGGGCTATTTGTAATGAAGTGAAGGCGTAGATGGTAGAGGAGTCTTTTCTTCTCAGCCACAGGTCTGCATAACGCTGTTCCTGAGCAACGGCCTGAACACGTTCAGTTGAAATGCCACTTAAGCTGCCAGGCTTAGAAGGTGCCTCTTTTATTCTCTGAAACAGCAAACTGGTGGGGTATTTTTGTGTGTATATAAAAGATGGAATATTCACTCTGAGATAAGAAGCACAATTATTTTAATAGCAGCCGAGCCTCTCCAGAATTTCTTTCCATTTGCACATACCAATGCACTTGAGAACGAGGACATCTTATAAATGATTAAGTCTTTGCTCATCTACTGAATCCTTTTTTTTTTTGGCCTGAAGTTCTTCATATCCCCTTGGTCCCTTTGAGCAGGAATTCATTTGTTGATACCTTTAACACCTCAGCAGAGTTGTTGGCTTTACTGTGAAAAGCAGCATCTTCTTTTGGTATGATCTCGTGCATCTTCCTGAAACAACTGTTGCTGTATAGCCATGCAGATGTTACCAGCACCGGTGCAGGATGACTTCCTTTCAGCTGCTGTGGACACTAGAGGTACATGATATGGAGTGTAACATTGTATGCAATTTTTGCCTTAGTATGATTTTTTTTTTTTTTAAGTCCTAGATGCTCTTTTGTCTGTCCAGTCCTTTAATAGAACAGAGAGGAACATAATGTAATGGCAAATACAAGGTGAAATCCAAATGTTGCAGCATACTTGGGTTTTTCATTTAAATAAACTGTAAAAGGGAGACTTCAGGTAGCAGCAAAAAGAAAAATGTTTAGCAGTGATTTCTGGCAATCTTCTGGAGACCCATATAATTCCTCTTTCTGTAATTTCTATCACTCATCTTGGCAGGTTTAATTATGTTTGCTCATCTGGGGACCTTTGTGGCTTTAGTTTCCCTATCGATAAGAAGCACTTTTGCAGCCATAATCTCTTTTACAGATGGATGTCGTCTCCATGCAGCTTGCCTCCTTTATCCTTTGTATTATTCTGTCCCCCTAGCGTTCTGCGGGGCTTTTTCCCCTCTGTTGTGATTAGACTTGTAGCAATCGCTGTGAACGAGAGAAAGAAAATGAGCCTGGACAGAGGGGAAATGAAAGAGCAGCTGCTGAGAGGCAGGCTCAGAAAACCCCGCGGGGGCATGCTGGACTCTTAGCCACAGTTGAGAGGCTGCTGAAGAGACCAGGTTTTTATCCCTGTTTGTCACCGCGGGCTCTCGATGGAGCCTGGCACACACAGCCTGAGCCCTCCTGCTCCCGGCCGGCCGGGTCCGGGACCGCTTCGCGGGGAGCCTGAGGGAGACACGGGAGCCGGCCCGTGCACGCGTGCTTGCACGTGAGCTTCCCAGTCGCGTGTGTCCCGTTGAGCATCTGGAGAGGAGGCCCTGGAGCAGATCCGCCCCACTGATGTGGCCGAGGTGTTTGGAGAAGAGGTGATGACCAGCCGGGCGGTAGCCTGACATGGTAGATACCCGCAGCTCGGGACCCCTCCCCACGTCTCTGGCCTCTCTGGCCATGCTTTTAGTGATAGTCTAGTCCTGCTTTCCAGGGCAGGCACTGAAAAGTCGCTCTGTATCAGCTGCCCATGAGTGCAGCTAGCGGTGCGTCACCTCGAGGACCTGCTGGTTGCTGGCCCGCGTGGAGACGGCGTGCTGATCAAACAGGTTGCTCTGGCTGGAAAGAGTTGGTAGGCCAGGAAGACAAAATGCCGTTGGTAAAATTTTTTGATCCTCCGGATGTATCAGAGTACCCCAAGCTTTCATATAGTTTATGTAAAAATGCAAAAAAATACCCCCATAATAACAGATTTAATTAATCTGTGAGGAAAAATTGAAGTGTGCTTTAGAGGAGGTGATTTGAATCTCTCAACCAGTCAGGTACAGTTCTAGTAGGGCTTTTCATTATTTTAATCAATGCCTTCTTCCTGGCTTGCACGACATGTTCGTTTATAGGAAACAGCACAATACTGCCATTTATATTTCTTTGCATAATTAACGCCCCATAATTACCTAACTGCTTATCTGATGAGAAACTCTGAGAAGTAGTTCCTGATCCATTATATTCAAGCCAGCCAGCAAACTAAACTGCGTTAAAGGGATTAAAGAAATGTTGTCAACCTTAAAATCGCATTTTTAAATCCTGTTTGCGCTTAACTTTTCTACTGTCAGCCCCTCCTATGTTGTACTTCTATCCGATAACCACCAAGCAGTTTGCAAACCCTAATGAAAGCGGGTCTTGTTTTCAGCACCAAGAAGCCTGTGAGGAGCTTCAAACAAATAAATGAAGCCAGAGTCCTGCAGCGGCGTTCCCCCTTTCGCGTTTGACTGACTCATTGCGTTTGCAGCAGGGCATTGCTGAAGCCAGTGAGGTTTGCAGCGGCCTGTGCAGCTGCTTTCCAGCACGGTTTAGTGCCCTGATGTTGTTGCAGGTAGGTTGGCGGAGTGGGTTGTATATTAGAACTGACACAAGTGAAGCAAGAAGACTAATGAAAGAGAGGAAGAGCAGCAGGAATAAAATAAAGATTATAATAATAAGATCAAAGGGTCCCTTGTCTAAGGCCAGGCATGGTTTGATTATTACATTTATAGATATATAATTCTATTAAGATTATTATAGATTTGGCAAAAGTAGCCATCGAGGGTGGATTTGAGGAAGAAAAAGAGCATGAATAAAAAGTACAGAGAGGATGCCCTGCGCAGAGAGAGAACGACGCCGAGGTAGGAGGGCGAAAGGAAGAGGTGGGAGAAACGTGAGTCCGGTGTCAGCGGCGGAGCATGCTGCCTCTGCTTTGCAGACTGAGGGAGTGGTGGGAAGTGAAGATGTTGGTAAGCGTGTCTTCAGGCCCTTGCATGAGGCCGCTCAGGAAAGTTGTTGAGATGCAGGACAGGCGGTCGAGAAACCTGGGTTTGATTTTTGGCTCTGCTGCTGCCCTGCAGTGGGGCAGTAGTTGAGTGAAGGCGTTTCGAAGTGTCACCACCTACAAAACAGAGCGATGTAATTTTGTCGAAACTGTTCACACTGGTGCCAGTCTGTCGTCCTGGGTGACTGGAGTAAGTCTATAGATAATACTCCTCTTCGATAGCTGCTAGGTAGTAACAGGGCTATGAATTGTGGCTGGATTTTACTGTGTGGTTAAAAGCTCTTAACTTGGGCCTAATTTCTTGCCAGTTTATTTATTAACTGAGTAAAAGGTAAGGATATGGGGAATTTTTAAGTTGTACGTTGTTCTTTCACAATCCCTTACTTAAATTTTCTTCATGTCTCCTTAATGAAAATTTTCTTAATTTACCGTTTTAAAGGAAGTGGTGGAAACGAGTAAAGCCTAGACTTTCAGAAGTGCACAGCAAATATCTCGTAAAGGCTCTGGACCAAGACCTTTGAAAAAGATTGCAGATTTTTTAATGCACCTTTTTGGCTGCCTAAGTGTAGGCAGGTTCTTCTAAGCTGAATGTCCTAAACTAATGGCTTCTGGGCAGCAGTTTCTTCTGCAGATTTAAACTCTGTAGTGCTAGTGGGGAGGGGGGCATCTGGCCATGTCCGTGCTTTAACATCGTGTGTGCATGCATCAGTCGTTTAGTGAGGGCAATGAAGTGTGCAGGCTCTGACAAAAATTGAGCTTATGCAAGTTCTTCAAAACCATCAGTGTGAAAGTTTAAAAAAAAAAAAGAAGAGTTTTGAATCTCTGTGGCCTACAGGCACAGATCATCTTTCCCATATGTGCTCTCAGATTGTGCATCTTGTTAATGTGTTTAGAACTATTTCTTGTTACTTTTCAGGAGCCAGTAATCTTGGTTGTGAAGTTTTAAGGAGAAATTATTGAGCAGTATTATGTGCCAGGATTATGGGGGAAAAGCAGAATTTTGTTCATTCTTCCTGTCCTTTCTTTCATTTCCAGATTATGCAGGTTTAAAGAGTACTCTTTGTTTTATTGAAAATGCAGAAAGATGGTTTTAAAGGAGGCCTGCAATGAAAAACAGATAAAAGTAACAGAGCTAAACCATATGGGTGGCCTTAATTTTGGGCACAGGTCTGAGTCCTAGTGTGCTAGATTCTCTCTTTTATCTGGTAGTAGCCACTGTGCTGTGGTTGTGCCTTCATGCCAGCTCTACATATATACACATACATTTTTATAAGTGTGTGTGTGTCTTAGCTCTGCATTACAATTTCCTTCCACAGAATAACGAATGAGGAGTTTTTCTGTTGTGACTTTGCTTTCTTTATGAGATGGGAGCCCATGATATTTTCATAATATGGCATAAAATATGTATTATTATTTTGAAAGATTGGCTTCAGGAGATGGTCTGTGATGTGATTCCATTTAGCAACATGACTCAAAGTGCTTTTCTCTTTGCACATATTTAAGAGCTATGGGAAGTTAGTTATGGTGATTAGAAACCACCAGGGAGATGGCCACTGCGCAAACATTTCAAAAGGAGATGGCTGGAAGCTAGAGAACGATGCTTAGCAAAGGCCAATTTAAATAATCTGGAAAAAAAAGTCATGCCTGTAATACGTATTAAATTGAGGAAAGATCTCTAAAATTGTGTAAAAGAAGTAAAAGATAGAAATCGGGGATTCGTGTTCTTGAGAAAGGTATGTTCACTGATCATGCAGCACCAGAAACTTCCTGTTTCTTGGAATAGTCCTTGCTTTTTCATAGACTGGCAACAGTTCTACGTATTCTTCCCCTTCGCTTGGATTTTGTTATTTAGTTTCTATGTTCCTGGCTTGGAAGAAGTGTTTTTTCCACAGGAGTGTAAAACAGCTTCCACTGGAAGCTGTTGTGCAACACATGTCCCAGAAGGAGTGAATATATCCCTGTCTGCTCGTCAGATATTATGAGAACCAGGGCTGCTGTGTCTGCCTTTCAAGACATGCTTTTGCTCCCACTGAGCCAAAGGAAAAAGCTGTGGTAGTTCAAACCTGCCAGTGTGCTGACTGACTTTGTCCTGCAATTGCTCACCATCTTTCCCAAAACCCAGAGATCCTGAGAGCTCTAAATGAGAGGCTGACAAGCTGAGACCAGGCTGACCTGCCAGATGGAGAGAATGGAGAGCTTCGGGGGAGAGAGAGAGAAGGACCAGTGGTAGCACGCGGGCCTTCGACGGTTGAATGCACAGGTGTGAAGCTGTGGATGACAAATGCCAACACATGTGATATACTGGTGCACAAATCTGTCTTTTAAAAACCATTGACTGGGCCTGGAAGCCCCGTGCGTTGGGTAATACACGTGTGGTGTTGAGTAATGGTTTTGTAATGGTGTTGAGTAGTGGTGATGACCTGGGCCTAGACACCGGAGAGACTAGGCAGGCAGAGTCAGTTTGTTCTGCAGACCGGAAGTCGACAGAAGCATGTCCTAGCCCGTTCCTGAATGCGCTCGCGTAACTTGCGCTTGATTTTCTGTATATTCTGGTTCTGTGAAAGTAGGCTATTTCAAAATAGTTGTTGAAATCTACATGGTGGGGGCACTTGTAGGCTGGTCTTACAGTTTTGCGTGGCCTCATACTGTTACCTACGTGGAAGCAATCCTGATTAAAGAAGCTGATGTAATCAAGTCATACATTTAAGCATTGACATGAGCACACTTCTCTGGGTGTTGTCAATCATGATGTTTGAGTTATTTCAAGCAGTCAGAAATGGGTATTTGATTTTACTGATTTTGTATGGCCACTCTTGTTTTTTCCCCAAATTATTACTCAACTTTGTCCCTCAAACAGAAGGAAGAGCTCTTTAGGTGTTCAGACAGTTTTCAGACTTCCAGCTGCTGTTTAGGGAGCCTGTAAGAGATTATGTCCTTTACATTTTGAGGAGGATGCTGGTTCAGCTCAGCCCGCGTTGTTAGCTCCAGCCTGGCATCGTCGAAAGTGTGTGCGGTTAGAGGCCCAGGCGGTAATTGTGAGGCAGATGAAAATATCCTTCCCTCTTGTAAAAGCAGGGTAGAAGTCTGACGTGTCTCCGTTGGAGAAAACGGCTCGGATGCACGTGCTGCTGTGGCGGAGCTGACTCCCCGCGGCAGAGCTGACCTTTCTGCGGATGGTCTCCAGGAGCAGACGCGGATACTGCCTTCTTGTTGCTCTTGTCTTCAGCCTGGTGCTGAGCAGGGCTGAGTAGCTCTTTTGAGTCTCACAGTGAAGCTCCTGCAGCAGCTTTCCCCTTGCTCTCTGCTGATCTTCTCTCCTGCAGCTGTCAGGTGGAAAAACCTAAATAAAGACAACTTTGTCTTGTCGTCGGAGCAGGTCTGGGAAAGGTCGGACGCTGAGAGGGCAGCAAGTTATTTAAAGTTCTGAAATCAGACTCCCTTAAGTGGCTGGCAAGGAAATTATATCTGACCTGCATAGCAAATGAGGTGGGCTTTCAACTTGAAAGTCATAAAAAACGACTCAATTTAGACCAAATGCACTCCTACCTAGTATAGGGAAGATCCCTTGTCTCACAGATCCTGTCTACCTCTTTTAGTTAACCCAAGTTAGAAAGATCTTCTTATTGAAAACATTAAGATATCGCATACCAGCCCTTGACAAGCAGTGTATAACGATACTCCGTTTCACTGAGCCCTTTTCCCCCTTGCCATGTGGCAACCAAGGGGATGTGTCCGTTTCTTGCCAATAAATATACTTCAGCCACTGGATTTGCAAACAGTTTTGAGAGCACCAGAACTAACGAAGCTTGATTTCCTGTTCATTTGTGTCCCGGGGCTGGTTGTCTTTTTGGTGCCTGAGAAGGTAAGGACCCCCTGTAAAAGTTTTCCCCGCTGAGAAATTCTAAGTTTCCTCCTGCATGTGGATTCCTTATTGTCTAATACGTGTTGGGCTCATGTGGCAGCTCCTTGTTCTGGCAGTGTATTCTACCCAGGCAGGTATTTTCATTGAACTTACAGGAACTTAATTCTCTTTGAGAGGTCTTATCTTGTTATTTTTCTTGGATTTGGCCAGTGTATTTGAAAGTTAAAAGGACAGAGAGAGAGAGAGGTTCTTGTTTATCCTATAAACGTTGTTTCCATAGGAAAACAGTATAAAAAACAATGATACTGAAAGCTTAAATGATTATAGGCTAGCTACAAGAGGGTAGTTAGAAATTAAAGACGTTGAATAAGGAAGGTGAGAAGTATGCATGATTTATGACCAGGTATGTTAAGGATTGTAAGGAATTCTCTAAGTGTATGAAAAACAAATACATTTCTGACAATGATATAGTGTGATATCCAGCAAGGAGAGTAAAACAGTAAGCATGAAGTAATAGAAAATGCAGAAAGCTTAGACTTGTTCTAATTTCTGCTCAGAAGGAGGTGGAGGAAGATACATTTGCACGTTTAGCAACTTCCCTACTACCAAACTGCAGCTATTAAATTTGTATGGTTTTAAGTCAGCAGTACTGGCAAACTGTCATTGAAAGGTGTTTGAAGACAAAGCCAGTGAGGCTGCTGATTTGTGTGTGTGTGTGTGGTTTTTTTTTTTTTTAACAGATTTTTGGAACGTTCATGGGAGTTGCTGAGAATTAATAAAAAGTTGATATTTTCATGGACATTAAATGGACATTAAAACATTAAATGGAGCCTATACAGATCCTGCTGTAATAGGTCTGTGGTCCATGACTTGAGTTCTTAATTGCTACAACAATACACAGTTCTGCTCCAAGAACAGTATGTGCCGATCATGCTGTTACTAGTTTTGGAGAAAACTGTGGAAGGGCTGATAATGGAACACATCTATCAAGAATAAAAAAAGAAATCTATGTCAACATGTTATCAGGAGAAACACGAGTTGTCTCACTTGTCACTGTTTCTTGGTTGAATCACTACCTTGTTAATAAGATACTACATGTATTAATAAGATATTATGTGTTTTTTGTGACATGTGATTTGACTTAACCATAAAAGTTATATAAACAACAGGTGACAGAGAGATGGTAAAAGACATTAAAATGGTGAGCCGCTATGAAGTGGAAAGGTCATTATGCAAGGGGGGATGTGACCGATCTCACAGGGCTCACATGATTGCAGAGTTGAAAGATACACCTTATTGGAAGGCTATTGGATTTACTGAAGAGCCGGTCGAGAGATACCTTCATCAATTTACGCCTGTCTCCTTAGAAAGACGTTTCACTATGTAGTTTTTTATTTAGTTTAGCAAAAGCCAGCATGATTTGATCCAGTGAATAGAAGCTGAAGCTAGATAAGTTTGGACTAGAGATAAGATACCATTCTCAACCGGAGTGGTAAATAAACAAGTGGAATGACTTGTCCGGAAATCTCTACCAAATGAAGTCTTTAAAATCAAAAATAGATACCGGTCTTACAGATAATTTGTCACTTAAATGGGGTTGATGTAGAAATGACAGGCTTTTGCTGTGCAAACATTCAGCTGGTTCTAGTGGCCCTTAAGCTTTGAAACACGGGAAATTCTCGCCGCTGGTGCGAAGTGACTTCAGGGAAGCCGCGCAGTTGATACATGGAGGAGTTTGGCCCGGTGTATTACAGACACTGCAAAGAGCAGTAAGTTCTGCCCCTTGGAAGTTACTGCATCTGGGAGTTGCTTGGGCGTACATTCCTCTCCCAGCCACTGTCCTTCCTCCTCCCTGTCCTCACCCTCAGATCTCCAGAGATGGTCAAAAGAAACTGTGCCAGGACCTCCATCAGCCACAGCCTGCAGGTGGGACTACCTAGATCTTTTCCTTATAGTTAGCACCTTAAGGCCAAAGATCAAGTTGAATTAGAATAAAAATTAGTGTCTTTAACTAGAATAAAAGTAACTGTTCTGAAATTTTTTGAAGTGTTTATACACAACTCTTTTCCTGCCCTCTGTGTCCATTCAGGGTGATTCCTGTATCCAAGACTTAGTTTTGGGCAAATCGGTGTCTTTCTGAGCTGCAGCTGACTGTGCAAAAGGCCCCTTTGCGTCCCTAAAAAGTTTGTTTTTTAGCAGTGTGAGTCAGCTGTGCCTGCTCTTGCTTTTCTCCCTGGGCACCCCCCCCCCCGCTGCGGTACTCCTGCTCGCCAAGCTCTTGCCCATGCTCGCACTCTGAACATTTCTGTCTCCTAAATGTGCTCACTCGCTCTGAAAGGCAGGAGGCATCTACCCCTACTTCTAAAAAGGTGAACCCCCACCTGCTGATCTTAAATCTCTTAAGAAACGTGACAAACAAATTAAGGACAAGCAGAGCAGATGCTTCACAGGGGTCAAGAAAGCCACCTCCTGCTCTGTGATTCTTGGAGATCTTTCTGTCCTCAGGAAAACAAAAGGAAATGACAAACGGGAAAAACTCTGAGAGGGGACAGGGACAGAGTCAGGGACATGTCACATGGAGAAGAGATGCCCCTGGTGTGATTTTGCCGCAGAGTATTACGCTTACTGAGTGGTAGGGGGATTGATGGCACAATTCTCAGGGAGTTGATTGCTCTTCGCTCAATGCAGTTATCTAATATAGAAGGCTACTTCTGTATATGTCTAATCTGCCCAATCTATCCCCAATGATAAAAGGACACTTTGTTTCAGATAGCAGAGGGTGCTTTCGGGGGTTGGTAGACCTACTCGAAGTAGCCACATTGTCTTCAGGAGTAGGTCCGCTGGGAAGCTGACAGACAATTCACGGTTAAAGACAGCTTCCATTGTTTGAACAAACTCCGGCTCGTTTTCTTTTGATCAAAAGTGCTTGGTGAAAGGTACAGCTTGGATTCTTTAAAGCAGCTCATTATAGTTTATATTTAGAAGTGGGAAGAATATATTATTAATTATAAGAAAGCTCTAAAGCAGGGAAGCTGTTTAATGTCCTTGATGAATAGAAGCGTTATTGTACTGATGGAAGGTTACGCAATTAGCAGTATATTCATTAGGAGTTCATCAGACATCAAACTGTCCTTATCTTTAGGATAGTACTAGAATAGCTGACAATTTGCTAGTTACTGCATAAGTGATAAGAGCAAGAGACAGGGACTGCCACAGGGAAATGCGATTAGTATAGTTTACGTATCAGTTATCTGCTGGTTTATATACATTACTGTACATCTCAATGTATGGACTAAGTACTCTCCTATTACCTCGATGTAAGTCTGTGGGTTTTGCTGGAAAAAAGTGGAAATGGAAGTTGGCCCCACATAGTTCTTGGCTTATATGGTTGCTAAATGGGCACAGACAGTGCACAGCCACTGACTGCAAGGATCATTAGAACTTTTTTCATGTCGTTTGTTCCCACAAGCCTTATTTACCAAGTTAGCTGGCTGATGGCTTCTTTCCAGCATCCTTCTGAGTGATGCTGACTTTGATCTCTTTAGCACTTTCAAATCCACAGTCTGCATACTGACCCTGTAAAACAGAGCCCCCCTTGCAGAGGCATTTCTCTATCTTTCTGCTCCAAAGAAATGCAGGAATTTTAACTAGAAGGAGCATCTCGGCAACGCGGGGATGTAACCTTCTTCACGTATTTGTCTCACAGGATGAGAAATTGAGAGTTTGAGATTTGCCTAAAACCACAGGAGGGACTAAGAGCCAGTGGTGAGATCAGAAGTTGGTCGTCTGAGTTCCTGGTCCTGTGCTCAGCCTCTTGTCTAAAAATGTGAGTAGTGACCAAGGTGACGTTGCTGGAGGCTTGCACTAAACCGGGTTCCAGTCGGTGAAAAGGAAGTAAATTATGTCTAGAAACTAACTTTTAACAGTTCAGGGTCCCAGTGCTGCAGAGTTGAAAGAGGACTGGAAAACACCCTGTCCTTTTTAACTGTAAACTAAGAAGAATCAAACACATTTGACTCAGTAAAATGTAAGTGAGTCTCTTGTCCAGAAAGCTGTGCAAAAATTCTGCTCCTAGATGCTTTCAAACTGCTCAGTAACAAATCACAAGAGTAAATAGGGTTGATTTACTGCGTGCTGTGTTCTAGGGTATTTTATCACCAGACCTTTAGCAAAGAAAGTTGATGTTAATAAAGCTGCAACGTCTTTAAGCCGAAAGCCTACGAGTAACGAAAGGAGCATTACTGCTGAGGAGGAGAATATAGCTGATGACTTGCATTTCTGAAAAGAAAACTCTTTCAGCAGCCGCCGCTAGGTCAGGCCTCGAGGGATATGGAAGTTAAGGCTTCGGAGCTGGGTCTGGTGTGCGCGTAGGATGCCTAGTTAATGGGAATTAGGTTGTGCTATATTAGCACGCAGCTGACACCGCCAGGCCGATACCTCCACAGATGACACGAGACTTGTAATAAGTCGCACACCCGTGGAGGACGGCCAAGGCAGCTGCTGGCCAGCTGTGCACCCCGCTCACCCTGAGGACTGGGTTTGGCAGCTGGCTCTGCTAATGGTGACAAGCATTCATGCCGAGCATTCGTGCCTTTACCTTCCGCCTCCCGTTTCTTCTTCGAGGCTCCTCCACCCGCCGGCGCGGCGGTGTTGGGCCTGCCCTGCCGCCCCGCTGCGCGGCTGCCCGTCTGCGCTGGCTCAGCAGTATTTCGTTCCCGGGAGGCTGGCCTGAATCAGCACAGCCTCGAAAGCGTCGTATGCCTCACTAATCGAGGGGCGATGCAGTGGACCCTGATCAATTTTAAAGGCCGTCTGCAGGCAGATTTGGGGTTCCCCAGTGGGCATCCCTCGAGGTAAGCAGAGGGAGAGGGTGCGGGCGGAGGACGGGAGCTCTGCTCTCGGCCAGGCGGAAGCCTGGGCTTCGCTTCCGCTTCTGGGACAGAGGAAAGGCAAATTTTGTTCCTCTTTTTTTGTCCACCCGAACACACCCACGGCTGCTCAGTAAAAGGAGAGGAGACTGACCTGAGCCTCCTGCGTTGCACGTGGCAACGTGTGCACAGCTTAACAGGGTGGTTTTACACCTAGACAGCAGCGGGATGGGAGGCTTGTGCAGGACAATGCTCTAAATTGTTCGTTTTCAAACCAGCTTTAAAAACAGTAGAGTTTTAAAGAAGATTTTTTGTTCCGGATAGAAAAAGGGAAGTATTTTAACTATCCATTTTAAAGCCATTTCCTTGGGATTTCTTTAATCTTTTTAATTTTTTTTTTTTTTTTTAGCATGAGGACTGCCTCTCACGAAAAGGAATGTTTAATAGCTTTGCTATTAGAAACGTATCTAAAGAAACCTGGGTGAGAGCTGACTTTTGCTACAGGTCTATTTGTTTGCTAACTAATAAAGTTAATTGTCAATTTATTAAATTATTAAACTTTTTAGGATCAGCAGGGCACATTGCTGCTTTAGGTACATCAGTAACAGGTTCTTCTGCCACTGTTCTCATTTCTTACTGTGAAGTCTAATTTTTTCACCATGTTTATCACTAAGGTCTTCTCCCCTTTCCTCTGCGCCTATCCGCGCCCCAGCTAAGGGCACGGGCAGTTGATCCCCGTGACCGCAGAGGCCGAAATAAAATTTTAAATAGCGCAAAATAAATTGAAGCGCTTTAATGAGGAGAGTCAGGTGGTAGCTGCTCTCGAAGAGCAGGTGGGTGGCGGGCAGCGGAGGGCAGGAGGCCTCGGTGGCGGCGCGGGGGTTCGCCGGGACGGGGGCAGCGTCCGGCCGTGCTGCCTCTGTCCGCCGAGCGGGCTGCGGCGACACTTGTGGCACCAGCCTCTTTGAAGACTTTGCCGCTGTACTTTTTTTTTTTTTTTTTTACCCATAAATACCAACAGAGACTGGTTTTGTGCTGATTTAAGTGAGTGCCTTGAACTCTTCCTGTGAGCAGATATAAGTTAAGGTTTTGTTCTTCTTGGGTCTAAGGGGGCTGGTGTGCCTCATGCCCGCTGCTGATAAAGAACAAAACAAAACCTTTATACAGTGACTCTCCTCTTAAAAATCAGTGTGGGAGTAACATCCGTTTGCAATTTAATGTGAGGGAGTAAAAGGAGCAGTCGGCAAGGGTATGTTCTGGTTGGTTTCTGCATTTAATACCGGCCTCCAGGATGCTGGCTGGGATGGACCGGTGGCTGGACCCGTTTTGGCAACCCTCAGTGTGGTCTGTGGCTGGTTCCTCTGGTTCTTCCTCTTTCAGTTCAAGTCAGTAGCAAAGTTTTGTGGGCCAGGATTTTTCCCTGGGTGCTTGAATGTTCTTCATTATAAGCCTTGGGTAAAGCACAGATTTGTCTCATCCGGAGAGAAGTCACGCGGAGGCCAAAGCTGGCAGCAGTGGGGAAGAGCGGCAGCCGGCCTCAGACTTCAGCTTGTGAAATGTTCCTTTTCCTCCCCGTGAGCCGGGAGGGCTCTGCCTCGTTGTGATTGAACTGGGCGCCGGCCTGTCATGACAAGGCAATGTGAATGTCTTCTCTGGCTTAATCTGAGTAGCCGTTTCTAGTGACCAGGTGGCTGTGGTGTCAGGAAAGATGCGAAGCTTTGTGTAGCATTCGAAGGTGGCAGGTGGTTCACGGTATCTCACGTGGCTACACACGCTATAGCGTTTTACTCAGACGAGATGGAGTAACTGCATCTACCGCGCGTCTGTTGTATGCCTTTTCTGCCCTTTTCTGCTGTACACCTTTTTCTTGCCCCTCTCGCTCAGCTGTGCAGCAGGACCAACACCACCTAGCACTGTGGAGACCCAAGTGAGTAGTGGTCAGGTGGGAGTTCTGCGCGTTACTGTTGCCCAGAGTCCGCATAAAGTGATAGTAAGGATTGCCGTCGGTGGGTCGTGTTACATCTTGGTTGAGCTTCTAAGAGGATTTGTGTGTCTTGAACCAACCCAGGGCTTAGGGACATCGTACTGGCGGCGATGAGAAGCTGGGCTGAGTGAACTAGCTGGAGCGCAAAGGCCGAGGCAGTCCAAGGATGGCCCTTGTTGGAGAACTGCTCGCCCTCTGTGCTGGGGCTTTGTATGTCCCCTGGGAAGGGTTTTGTTGTAATGAGTTGTTTGGGCGTAAAAGCTGCTGTAGGTTTCTCAGGGAATGACTGATACGTTCTTGACTTCCCCTGCGTTTAATGGCAGATAATAAAACGTGTTTTGTTTGGGAGGAGAGAGTCTTTACTGTATCATGTAGCTCTTTTTTATACTTAAATATAGTTTATGGTCTCACCATGGTGTTCACCCAGCCTTGACAGTGGAAGAATGTCAGTGTGTGTTGTATGGGCACTGCTAAAACCCTGCCTTTTCACAAGAGTTAGCTAATTAAAACAACAGCAACTGGGCCTGTTGTGCACCACAGATAAAGAATGGAAGTGCCATCAAAATAAAAGTTAAAATTAAAAATTAAACAAACCTTGTAGAGCTATGAAATTAATTAGGTGAGACATGCTCAGATGATTGTGTATTTGCTATGTTGCAGAAATACAGAAACAGCTGAAGTCCTGCCAGTGTGACTGAGGAGAAGGAAACGCTTTTCTTATCCTGGTTTGATGATTTTGATTTTAAAATGGGTGAATAAGACATGGCAGTCATGCATCTAAGAAAAATGATGGGCTAGTACTCTGAAGCCCCAGAGTACTAGTCCTCCCTGCCCTGCCCTGTGTGTTGCCTTCAGCAGTGCCAATCTCTCATACTTCTAGGAAAGGTTTGGGAGCAAACCAACCCCGAATATATCAGGATAGCTCTGAGCTTTGGTAAAGAATCCCTTCCTGACCCATGGAGGTGATTGACTGAAGCTTGATTATTTGTCACTGTAAAACCTGATACTTTTTTGTAATGTCTGTCTGTTTGAAACACGCCTTTCCTATTAAAGCCTTTCCTGTGCCTTGCTTTAATCTGTACAGTGAGCCTACGTTTCAATAACTAGGGTTAATCTTGGGATTTTGAATTCCTGATTATTTCACTTGAATCTCAGAGGTGATAATTACAAACGTGATAACCCGTACGAGAGCAAGGTACATGCTGTCTGTTCTGGACATGCTGAAGCCTTTGTGCACTAAGCCTATTTCATCCCTCCGATCTCTGGGTGGAGAAAGAGTTGGATGATGGTTGAAGACCCCTAACCTGTGCTATCTTATCGAAGCCTTTCTTACCAGCATACAAGAACACACTTAGTAAGGGCTGTACTACTCCGTGCGGTGGAGTGAAGTCTGTGTAAATCCTTTTCCATTCCCCTGGGAACTTGTGAACAGGAGTCACTATCAAACAGATCATGATGCAGAATCTGGCTTTTTCTCAGGCCTTTCAACTGTTCTCCCTGTTAATGATCTTACAATTGCTTGACCTTTATGGTTATGTTTTCTTAGTAGCTTTCCTAATTTATCTTTTGGGTCATTTATAGTAATTCTATGTTCAAAGTTTAACTTAATTATCTTTTTCTGCTGAAAGAATAGATTTTCACTTCTTCTTTGCCTTTGCATGCTCCCACAAAGGTTACTGTACATGAGTGCAGACTTAT
The DNA here is from genome assembly GCF_040807025.1 of Struthio camelus. Classification (NCBI taxonomy): domain Eukaryota; kingdom Metazoa; phylum Chordata; class Aves; order Struthioniformes; family Struthionidae; genus Struthio; species Struthio camelus. Next base: position 31,981,556 of record NC_090949.1, on the reverse strand, counting down.
GCACTCCAAAACGTAGAGTCAGGTAGGAGCAGTCTGCGTCCTCGATCCTGGGAATCAGTATTGCCAGTGTGCTCCAGCTGTGACCTGACCGGACCGTCCTGTGCGAGCGGGTGGCTGGGTCAGCCTCCCCAGCCAAACCTGCCAACAGAGGGATCAGTAGTGATTTTGATTTGGTCTCCTTCCAAGTCTCCGAATGCTGTGGTCTTAATTCACATAAGCCACTAATCATGGCATTCATTTTGGCCTGGACTGCTTTCAACTGGAAATGTAAAGTCTCCTTTATTTTCTTAGTGATTTCAAGTGTATGCACAGTATAAACACGGCGAGCAAAGCAAATGCCGCAAATGGGTAGAGTTGCACGGACTTCGCTAGAAGATACAAGTTTGTGCAAAGCTTGCCGTCTCGGCAGACTCACGCTGCCGGACATGGCAGAAGGGGAGGCTGACTGCAGAATACTGATCTTTGTGGAAATAGTTCTCTGATGAACCTTCCCAGTAATGGCTTCCGAAGACACAGATGGAGATGCAGGCAGCCTGCTAAGCTGCGGGTTTGGCGGGATTTCCGTGTGGTCCTGGCATGCCGTGTACATCAGCATGAGAGAAACCCCTGGGCCACATCCATCATGGGTGTTGCTGCCCCCACACAAGCACTTCTCACTGTAAGTGAGGATCTTGTCTGATACTGTTTGGTTTGGGTTCCCTTGGCACAGAGAGAGGGTAAGGGAAATTATCCGAGTCTAACAATATGATTATATGGCACTCTTCAGCAGAAAATCTGGTAGCATCTTGCAGAGTTCAATGAAGCAAAGTAAGGTAACAGCAACCTGTCGCGAGCTACGGAGCGAACCTGCGGGCGAATGGGGTGGAAGCCTGTGTCACTCGTGTCCTCGGTGTACCCAGTGTCGGCTGGTGGCGAGGGGAGTCTGGAATATACAGGCATGTATTTTGTACAATGTATGTACAAAGTTGTGACTGAAATGCATTTTTGAATCATAAATCTCCCAGAATTGGGAACTCAGTCCTGAATTTCACTAAGCAATCTCTGCCCTTTGGCGCCCTCCCTCCTCCCGAACAGGTACTCGGTTGGCAGCTGTACTCGTCTTCAGTGGGAGCACAGAGGTACTAATATGGCACATGGGCGCATATGAACAGTTATTTTTTTCTTGGTATGTCTCTGGGGTAGGAACTGCCAGCTATGATGAAAGAAAATTTAAGGGCAGTATCTGAGGAGGAGAGCGCCTTGTTCCTTTAAAACCCCCCAAAATCCCTAAACTATCACTGAGGGGGAGAGGTAGGATTTTTAAAGTCCATAATAGAAGTAGCCTAGGAAGTTTTGCAGGAGGAAGTTATTGGGATGTCAGAAATGAATAAAACCATTTTAGTACAGTATTTTCTCTGCTATAAAATTAAGTTATGGGTTTGGGCTTTTTCCTGAGGAACCTGGGAAAAGGGAGGGGAGGGTGGTTGGGAGGAGATGGGGGGGGATATTTCAAGAGATGGAGAAACTGCTCAGACCTGTGAGATGATGTGTTTCCACAAAGGCTGGTCTTTTCACGGATGCAGTCTGTTGATGAAAAGTTGTGTGGGTTTCCCACCAGTAGAAGTTGCTTAATTACGTTTTGTGTATGCTCTTGGAGTACCTGTTTGGTGAGAACCTGACAAATGGTCTTCTGAAAGTAAATCAATTCTATTTTCTTGGGCTTTCTTGAATATACATGTTGTCCGGAGCCTGAAAAGCACAGCAGTGGCACAAGAGGAAGCAAACAGTGGGGCGCCAGTTAGGCTCTATGGTTCTGTGAAAGACTTTGTAGCCTCGTGTAAAGAAAAAGAAGAATGTGCCATTGGCGGTAGTGAGTAAATGGAACCTTCTTGTCTTCTTTGCTCTTGTCTTCTTATAAATAAACCATTGTTGTCCATCCTTGGCATTTGCAGTTCATTGTGATAAATTGGTCTTGATGTGTCTGACATTTCAACCAAGTTGTTTAATGGTGTTTCTCTGAAAAGGCAGGCCTTGCTATAACTTACGCTGGTCCAGAATATATCCAGGGTACGAGCTCTCGCTGTCACGTACGGCCCTAACCCTTTCCTTTCTGAGTGGATAAAGAGGAAAGGAGAAAGTAAACATTTTGGTCACATAAGCCCCAGAGGCCTGGGTTTGTGTAAGCAGTGTGTGGGAGCCTAAGCCTGGGTTGCGGTTGCTAAAAGCCTGTTTCGTGACATGGGTGACCACAGTGAGTCCACTCGCACTGCCCCAGCATCTCTGGGGAAAAAAAGGCTTACTGAAATAATGCAGAAGGATTTTCATCAAAATCTTGCTCTGAGTTTTAAGCAAGATCCCACCCGTTATCTGCCGGCGCTCACCAGGCTCGTGGCTTCCCTGCAGCGGTTGCTCGGGTGCAGAAACTGCTGGGACATGGAGACCTGGTGAGCTGCGGCCAACGGCAGCTTCCATTGCTGCGTCCCCGACCCTCCGGGCTTTGATTTACGTTTTTAAACGTCTGCAATTGCCCCGTCAGCGTCAGCGGGGTGATTAACACAGAGATTGCTTGCCATAAACGGGAACCTTCTGTCCATACCTTGCCAAGCCTTTCATCTTCCCAAAGCTATTAAGCACCTGCCCACAGCAGCCAAACAAAAGTAGTGCCCACACTTGAATTGCGAGCAGTAAATTACCTTTTTGCCGGTCGGTGATCACACCGTGTTATGACAGCGCTCTATAATTATGTGTCACCTTCTGCAAAATCAGCTGTGTAGAAGGTGTTCCCATGTGTCTTGACCCACTTCATTCTCAAGGGAGAGTTACCACGAGCATGAAAAAGCAGGTCCTACGTGGCATCGAAAGGGCATTTCTTTCCATTGCCGTAGTCCAGACAAGAACTAGAACGCTTTTTTGGGTTGTGGACCAGTAACCTGATTAAGATGTGTCTCCTTGATTTTTATTTTTAGTTTCCCATTTTTCCCAGTATGCCGGTCGAGTATGAACCTTACCCTTTAATGCACCGCACAAACGCGGACAGGAGGAAAACTTTCAAAGTTGCAAAAGCATGGAGAATCATTGGGAGTAATAAATCCTAGAGAGGAAAGTTATTTTTATCTCCTATTTTCCGAGCATTAAGTTTTGTTGCGGTAAAAATGGAAGTCCCCGAGCAGAGGGTGGCCGGGGAACAAGCCTCAACGCCAGCCCGGCCTGGGGAAGAGAGAGGCTCTGCCGCGGGGCAGCCGCTCGTGTCACAAAAACCCCGACGGGTGCTGGAGCACCAGAGTCGGGCACCGTCGTCCCTCTGTGCTGTATTTGTGGGAAAAAAGCCTTATTTTCATCTCAGCAGACCGGGGGCGCTGTGCGGGCTGGTGTCAGCTCCTGCTCGCCTTCCCGGTGTCGGGTGATTTTTATTACCAAACTGCTGCTAATAATAATAGTTTAAAAGCCTACATAGAATGGTTTTTCCCCCCTCTGTTGTGGATCATGCAGCATGCATAAAGGTTGTTTAGGCATGCAGCGAGCAAATTTCAACAAAGGGGCGCTGTCTTGCCCCAGGGTTATAAAACTTCATTACATGTGTTATTAACTGTCCATCTGTGGCAGGAGCTAATTTTTCTTGATGCATTGATTTGCCCACAGCTTCTAGAAACAAAGCTTTATATAGCGATTCAAGGTGTAGAGAAGCCAGAGAAATTCTGGGATTAAATGACACATCTTTCTAAGTGGCTGGTTGATGCTTTGGGGCTGTAAGAGGCCCCTCGAAGGCCTTCGGGTGCAGGTGAGAAGGAGGAGGTGCCGTTTCCATCCTCTCTTGCTTAGCACCTGGGAAGCTGGCTGGCTTTGCATGAAAATCTTTGCAATGTGAAAGATATCTTTAATTCAGAATTTAGGTTCGTGCCTTTTCAGTAGACCTGCAGCCATATATAACATTGCCATCATTAGCACTAAAGGAAAAATCCATATGCAAACGGTGCTTATTTTTTGCAGAAAGAGTAATTGGTGTATTTGATAAGCAAATTTACCCAATTAGATAATGATTCCAGAATATTAGAGGATATATTGTTCAAACTGTGCAACATTATACATTTGAAAGAATATATTATTTAAACTGTGGGACGTTATGTGTTCGAGCAGCCTTGTCACAATAAACGTAGATATGTTGCTCTTCTCTTCAGACTAGTATGAATAGTAAGTAACTTCATTGCAGGAAAAAGGAAGGAATTTTAGCAATGCAAAGTAGTTATACAAAGAGAATGAGCTTCACAGCTTGCTTGGTTCCAGATAAATTTAGCAGGGCTTTTTTCATAGTTGCATTCTTGCATGTACTGGGATTTTTGCTTAGCTCACAGTCACTTCTCATCTAGGTAGTTAGAGTTAGGCTTGTGTAGCACCTGTGAGTTCATGCTTATGCTTTCCACTTACTTTCCCAGGTTTAGTGACCATAATCTGCCCAGAGCATGAAGTTTGGAAATTGCCCTACAGAACCAAGCACATAAAATAAACCCCGATGCTAAAATCAGGCAACTCATTTTTCTGACATATTTGGAGGTCCTATTTGCAGAGTAGTTTGTCCAGCGTTACCTGCTGCTGCACGGGGTGCTAGCGCTGTAATGGCAACAGGTCAATGTAAGCAGGGGGAGTCACTGCACAAAGACAGCGAGGAGAAGGTGGGATGGGCAGGAGACCGCAGGAGCGCTAGAGAACAGCGGGGCCGGTGCGCACTTCGCTGCCCCTCAGTCACCGAGGTGGCCGCAAGCAAGAGGCTGCGAGGGAGCGGCGGCGAGGAAAAGTCGTGCGCGCATCTGAGTTCTGCTCTGCTCCACTGAATTCCCCTGCGTTTTTAAAGTTAAGTTTCTGGGGTTTTCTTGAAAGAAACCCTAGCTTTTCTGAGTTTAAAAGTCTCATGATCTCTTTTGGGGACACTCATGCGAGAGAAGATTTAAGCAGTCACACCTCAAAACTGTGGCTGACTTGGGGTCTCGTTACAGTATGTCAGCACGTTGAGCCATGCAAAATAAAAATAACTTTAGAAGCGCAAACTATGTTAGCGATGTCTAGAGTTTTGTTAAACTTTTTTTTTCTTTGTTTTATTCTTCTAGCCAAGCAAGTATGTCCAGCTGAAAAAATTAGCTGTGGAGACTTAAGCAACAAATGTATCCCGTCGTCCTGGAGATGTGATGGGCAGAAGGACTGTGAGAGCGGTATTGATGAGGCTGGTTGCACTCCCGGTGAGTTGGAGTAATGCTTTAGTACGTATGCAACGTCTCCATTGAGGACTGTAGAAGTCCTAAAGTGACTTTTACAAATTGCGTGTAAAGGGATGACTTTTCCTGCCAGCAAAATTCATTCACTCCCCATTTGCAATGCTAAGTAGTGGATTTTAGCAAAAGAGAGGAAAAAAGACTTCTCCAGTTGGAGCTGGCTGAAGAATACAAAGTGAACTGTATGGAGAACTGAGTATTCTTTTACTCCTGTAGTAGACTATAGCTAGTCAGTCTGAAACACGAGTATCAGGATTAGTACCCAGATGACTTTAGAAGAGCTTGGAGGACAGCGTTCAAATCCTCATCTGTGACAGCCCAGCAGTTCGCTGCCACCTCCCTCCTCCTGCAGAGTGTAGGGCTATAGGCTAAGGGTAGCTTCTGCTAGGATATACTAAATAGGCCTGGACAGTTCTTTGTAAATAGCTTGTTGACTTGACTGATCAGGGAGACAATGATATTTACTGTTAAGTTATTTATTGTGTTAGACAATGCTATTTACTGTTAACGATTTTAAATTCAGTCCCTAAACGGTCACTGCCTTTTATTAGGCCTTTCTCTGCTGAATAACAAAATTCTTTAATAGTGTTTTCCCTCTGAAAACTCCAGCTCTCTGTAATCAAGTCACGTCTCAAACTGTTTCTGTGGATAAAACTAAAACATATTTAGTTCTGTATGCTTCTAACCGTCAAGCATTTTCTTTTCAATGAGTGCCTAACTCATTTTTAAGGCTCCCTTTGGTATCGCAACTGATTTTCCAACTTTTGCTCTATGCAGACCACCAGAAATTAGGCAGTATCAGTCTTACCAGGACCGTGCAGAAGTAAAACCACCTTTCTAATCCTGTTCTCATACATCTTTACATTTGTCTGTATTAAATTCTTGTGCAAATGGTCCTAGGCTCTTAAGAAGCTGTCTCTTGCTCTGTGTGACAGTCATTGCAGATGAAATCAGCAATTTTCTTTTTACTTTTAGATTTTTAGTGATATTGTTGAGTAGTAACATGGAAACACACTGATGTTTCTGTAGTTGATAACTGGATTTTGAGCTCTGATACCTACCTAGCTCTTAATCAACTTTATGTCTGCCTTACTAAAGTTGTATAATGAAAATGGTTTCATAAGAAAATGTTGAGGTTCTGAGAAAAACACCCTGGATACATTGATTTCTGTACAGGCAGCTTTGCTATCGCAGAAAATACAATCTTACCGAAGATTTTACTCTCTGAGCAACCTGTTCCAGTGTTTAGCCACTCATTATGAAGAATTTTTTCCTGCATGCAGTTGAAATTTTCCTTGTTGCAGCTCGTGCCCATTGACTCTTGTCCTTTTGCTTTGCACCTCTGAGAAGAGTTGGGTCTAATTCACTTACCTACAGAATAGACACGTTTTCCAAAGCATTTCCTTTCCACTTTTGGAATGACTTAGAAGTCCAGGGGTATCGGCAAGAGGTTGCTGTGGGTGTGCTGAGCTCTGAGTAGTTCCTGTTGGGTTTGCTCGCAGGGCAAAGGCGTGGGTTGCCTTGCAGGACCTCCTGTTTCATGTGAGCGTGGGCGTTTCCTAAGTAATAAGTTATTAAGACATGGTAGCTTGGTAATGTTCTTACACTGCTGGTCCTGTGTCCCTTAAGCTAATTAAGTTATTTTGGCAGTTTTCAAGTCTTTTCTTTGTTATCTGCGTGAAAACCTTAGTGTTCTCTCTGTGGGATATGTATTTTTTTCCACTGAATAGGAGGCACCTTTGGATTAGAGGCAAGTTCAGAAGAGAATTGTAATTGCTTGTGAAAAAACAGTTCTTTCTGCAGTATGAATTAGTGAAGTTAAAACAAATTTTACATAGGTGGCTGCCTCCACTAATTCAGTGCCGCTGCTTACATCAGTTGTTGTTGTCTCACGGAGTCTATTACTTATAATAAAAATTTGAAATTGCTTGCTTTGAACTTTTTTTCCCCAAGGCTCTGAGGTAGCCCCAGAAATGAACTGAAATGTGTTCTGAATGCAACATAATTTCAGTATAATGACACTGTTAATGGGTTTAAAACAGCTGAGTGTTTCCCTTCTGGATGTTTCAGTGTCTCTTGTGTTGCTTATCTTCCACTTCTTTAGAGCATGTGCGGGTTCTTAAAATGGAAGTTGAGTCCAAGGACAAATTATCATCTGCCGGTGCTTGTTGAGTAGCTCTCATGAAATGAATTAGTGACTTTGATTTAGTTCCTGACGATCAGGTGCCGTTCCCACGTAGGCTGGCACCTCGGTGGCAGTCGCGGCTGAGGGGTCGCTGCTCAGTGCGAGCGTGGGCTGGGCTGTGCTCCGGCCAGGACCAGGCAGAAAGACACTGACGGGCAAAATCTGAACTTCCACTGTGTTTTTGTCTGAGTAGGTGCAAACATCAGAGGCTTTTGGTCTTTGAGGTCTGTCAACTCGACACCTTTCAACAGCATTAAATTCCCTTGGAGAAGGAAGCAGAGGAGACGCTGCTGAATGGCTGTAGTGGGAGCTTTTTCAGTAAGGTTGGTTGTTAAATTGAGATGTTTGCCTCATGGATGTGGACAAATGTTTAAACTCTGAGAGCTCGTGGAGGATTGATAGCTATCCTCTCTTTTATCCAAATCTGATAAACCTCACTAAGCCTCTCCACTGATACTCTGTTACCACTCCTATTTCTTCACTATTTAGAATCCTCCTTCATCCCTTTTCTCTTATCTCCGCAGCTGATTCAAAAAAAAAAAGAGATGTTTGTTCCTGGCCTCTTTTTTTTTTTCCCTCCCCCCTTTACTCCTTTTTGGTTCTCATTTTAAATGTAGCTTCATCACAGACTGTCAACTGCAGCCCCTTGGAGCAGAGCACCCTTTTATAGCTAGGGCTGCACCTCTCAGATAGCCAACAAACTTGTGTGTAAATAACACATCTCTCTGCATAAATGTTTTTAAGGGATTTTCTTTGTGCTCAGGGTAATTTCCATGTTGAGAGTTTGCATGTGCAATAAACAAGTGGAAGATGAGTTGAAGATATTGCAAATGAAAGCATCCAGAAGAAAAACCCTAAGCCCTTTCTAAATCCACGTTAATAAAACTATTACTTTGAGCTAATGTGATACCGCATTTTAATGAGAGCTATTCCTATTTCTTCATGGGAATAACTGCCTCTTAGTATTATAATCCTTCCAAAGAACTTATGCTAAATGTGGAGTTCATAAATATTACTTCAGCCTGCATTTCTGCATTTGTAATATGTAGCACGAGCCCTGGTTGTGCTGAGGCTGTGCAAACAACCCACCCATCCCTATGTCAAAATGTTCACAGTCCTATGCCAAAATGTTCACAGGGAGGATGCTACAGCACGAGGGGGCACAGTAGGAAAACAAGGGTTATGATATCAGTATCATTCAAAAAATGTAAGAATAGGGCAAGTGTGTTACAGACTGTCCTCCTGTGTGTGCTTCTGGCCTCCAACAACTTGCTTTGAAGATGCGACTCTGGGTTTAATAACTCGTGATGGATTTTTCTTCACTGTCTTGTCTAATTGTTCTTTGAATCAGTGTGAAATGCATCCAGTACAATCAGGGTAGGCTTTGGCGACGTCAACTGGAAGGGAGAAAGCTGCTGTTCAGAAATTTCATGCTCCCCTTTAAGCTTTGTACCAGGCACATTCTTGGTACTTTATCCCGCACAAATGGAAGAGGGACTGGTGTACTACACCCCTCTCCTTTGCTTTTGGTCATCTTGGAGACTTGCTGGTTGTCTCAATGGGCACCCTGTGTGATCTGAAATACCGTTCAGCACACCAGTGCACAGGGTGTCTTTCCTTCGTGGAGGGGGAGAATTTGCAGAGTCTTGTGTGATGTCTTTGTGTATCTTCCCTTAGACAGAGGGTTTGACCGCATAGCGAGCAAGCTCTGAACTTTATTATCTGAGTGCAGGGAAGTTGAAAATAAATGCATCCTCCCAAACAATGCATAAAAAGTCAAATATTTCCTTTGAGCTCCTCATCTCCCCCTGTCCAAACCAGCCCTATAAAGAGCTAGCCTTGAGGGTAAGAAAACAAGCATCTATTAATCTGAAATAAGGGTCCTGTTTGCCATGTCTGGAGTGAGAAACAGCAATTTGATAGATGAAATCCATTAAAATAAAAACTTCCTTGGAAGTGCATAAGATAGCCTGTGCTGGCAGGTTAGGCCTGACCTGGTACCAGCATTAGGAAATTCTGGTAAGGAGTCCAACCACTGACCCCATCATACCCCTCGGAAATCGTTATAAATGGACAGTAATGTACTTTTTTTTTTTCCTATAAGAAAAGATTTTGTGAAAAAGAAGCAAAAACGATGACATTTTTGCTCTGTGGGGAAACTTCCTGAGGAAGCAGTGGAAGCCCTTGTGCTGTGAATTTTTCAACCTGCAGTGGATAAAGCACCAGTGATTAGGGATCCAGATTCGTGCCCGCACACAGGCTGTAATTGTACCAGGGATTAATTGCAGATGCTAATCCTCGCATGTAGGTAGCTAAGTACCTGTCTGCCTAAATAATTTACTTCCAGCAGGTTGAGCAGTAGGCTTTAAGCCCACCACTAACTTTCAGTGCACAAACAATTTTTGAAGGTGCAGATAATCTGCCTGCTTAACATAAAAGAGTATTTAAAAAAAAAAAAAGACCTGTTAATTTTTGGTTCTTTGGAGCAGTAGTCTGTGTCTTTACAATACTCACTATATTGTGGTCATAAGTCAGGTTTGCTTCTCTCAAACAGATATCAACAGTTAATAACATAAGAGGCAGTCCTGAACTTGCTGGCCTGGAGGTACTGCCTTCCTTTTTTTCATGTCTCTGGTTCAGGTTTTCTGCTCCTGGTGTAGCTAACCTTTCTCACAAGGATTGATTGGACAAGCTTGGGAACACATTTACTGAGACTAAAAAGAGAGAAATTAAATGTGAAAGACTGTAATTAAAGCATCACAACTGAGGGTACTGCAGAGGCTGTTAAATCTCCATTAAGGGAGTTGCTGACCAGTGTTTCATCAGCCGCTCAGGAGAGCAGAGAGCGTTTCCAGATGGCTTTAGAGTAGAAGCGCCGCTATCCTTTAACAGCAGGAAGGCGCCTTGCATCCCTTTAACCGGCACCCCTGCTGTCCCTCCTGGTAGGGCCGTGCAGGATCATCAGGAGAGAGGGCCAGGCTCTGGCCCCATCTCTTCTGGTTGTGTTACTGATCTTCATCTGGACCAGTTTTGCAGCCGGTGTGGGAAGTGAGTCTTGCGGATGAGGAGCCAGAAGTGCCCAGTTTTCCCTCTTTGGACAGTCAGATACAATGAAATGATGTATTTGTTAATACATCGATAGAATAACAGGATATGTTCCCGTGCTGTGATTTACTCCATTTAACTGCAGTACAGAGACAGAGCTGTCCGTGGGAACCTCTGCAGCTAGCGGACAAACTTACCCGAATGTCAGCAAGCTGTCCAAGGGAGAGAGCCAGGAATTCCTGCAAGTAACAGCCTGGTTACTGAGAGCATCTTCTGCTGCGTCGGAAAACAACTGCATGTGTGTTACGTGTGACAGCAAGGTCGTCTCAAATCTGTTCTTGTGCGTTTTTTGCCTTTTTTTGGTCCTCTCCACGTGTTTTGTCTTTTACTCTCCTCAGACACAAAGCTTTACGTTCTCAAAAAGGCGTTTGTGTAAACATCTGCAACCTTTTATGAAATCCATAAATACTCGGTGCTGATGTGGCACTAAGCTGTTTGCGCTTGCATCCTGTTCTTTTGACCGGAGCATGTTCAGTGACTCAGAGCTGCGCAGGTCCCCCAGCTTTACATCTACCTGTTGCGTACTTGCATCTCTCGCCTGTTTGTGCTGTGTACCCTGCAGGGCCAGCTTGCTTTGCTCTCTTGACCCCTGTTCCCACTAAGCTTTAAGCAAGTTAAAGACCTGTATATGCGGATGCGGTTTGCAGTGCAGTGTTTGAATTTGCTGGCTACTCTTTCAAATATTTTAAGTACAGGTAGACAAGATTATTTTGCAAGCAGTAGGTAGGGTTGTGGCCACTGACAGCAGCAGAGGTTGTTACTTAGCACTAGCCCTCGTTCCTATAAACTTTCTTGACTTCTCCCCCAGCTCTCCTGCAGACTGACAGGTTGCCTTTTGCTTACCTGAAAGTCAGTGGAAAGAAGTCTGTTGACTCAAGTGAGTTTTGGACCCAGGTCTTTTGGCTTTTCAGCACTGGCCTTGTATCTCAGAATTAGTTCCAGATATTCAGCCCTGTCATATGATATGCCAGAATAGAAAGGAGCTAACTGGGTAAAGTTTCTTAAATTAACAAGAGAAATAAAAGAAAGCACAGGCTTGTTCAGCTGTAAGCCATGTGTTCTTGCCATGGTAGCTCACAGCCTCCAGGTTTCCGTAGTGTATATATAATTTCTAAGATCCTCAGGGTAGGAATTTGTCACTGCTTTTTGGCAAAGCTCCAGGCGCATGTGTGAGTCTCCATGAAAAGCAACAGCGCTCACAGGTGAAGGGTTCCTCTTCTGGCGGGTCCAAGAGCAGAAAACTTTCAGAGCCGACTCTTCCCGTGCCCTGCTGATCCTCAACAGCCCTCCTGTCACCTGAGAGCCATTGGCACAAGGGACAACTTAAGGCAGACTTAAAGCTGGTCTAATCCCTGCCAGCGGATCCAGCTGGTGATGAGGCAGCTAACGTGGGGGAATTACAAAGCTGGTTTCAAGCCACCTTTGCCTGCACTACTCCTCACCCTGCACTCGCACAAGCTGGAAAATCTGACCTTTTTTATTGACAACTGAATAGTTTTATCCTGTTTTTAGTCACTGCCCAGAAGCGGTGAGCATCAGCATCATTTTCTTCCGGATGCAGTAGGAGGTACCAGTGTTTCCCATCGAAGGGCCGCACTTCCAGTGCCATCGGTGGGGACGTGCCCATACCAATTCTGCTCGAGCCACGTCTCTGCAGAATGGGCCGAGAGCTTTTTACTTGGCGCTAATGTAGCACTAACTTCATCTTCCTTTGCAGCCTGATTAATACATGCTCTTTCATCAAAGCGATGAATTCTGGTCGTTGCCTTCATTAGCAGGCTGGGTGCAGAGCGGCGTGCTGTTCCGCAGTCAGTTCAGAGGGAAAGCGAACACAAAGGATCGCGTTTGGCCAAATATTTCCCCTGAGGAACCCAGCCAATTTTAATAGGGTGAAAGCCCATAGTATTGCATTTGTGGAAATAGAGGGAATATTTAATCTAATGTCGTCGTTCGTGATTATTTCAGCGCATGATGAAAAGAAACATGGCTAGCCTCAAATTCCTGTCATTTAAAGAAAACGCCTATAACTTGACTATAGTTGCTGTGGTGGATGAATCTACAATTATCCACAAGAATGGAAAGAAAATAACTATAGATTTAACAAATGAAAGTCCTTCACAAATAAGATAAGGTAGCACAGCAATGATATCCTCGGGGTTTTACATGATGTTTAATTACTGGACAGCTGGAGGGATTAATGCTTGTGCATTATGCCCTGACTCTCAGAAATTGAACATCATGTACAGCTGCCACTTCATCACTGCTTAAAGTATTAAAGCTCCTTCAAAAGCAGTAGAAATTGCAGAAAAATCCCCATTGTTATTTAGGAAAAATTGCAGCCCGTATAATCATATTTGTCCTAAGTTCCATCAAAACAAAACAGCAAGAAGCTTGGCAGTTACCTTTAATTGCACTCTGACAGTAAAAATAAACATAGTTTCATTTTTCACCTATTGGATGTTTGTTATAATTAAATGTAAAGTAGCCCATTAGTTTAAGGTTAGGGGTAAGATACTCATTCCCTAAGTCAAGAATTGAGCCGTAAAGCTGTGGGCTAAGCTGTGTCAGAGCTCTGCACCTGGGGAAGGTCAGTGCGAAATGGCTTTATTTTCCCTAATCCTGACTCTTTAGTTCAGGTTTAGCAAAGCATAGACACAGGCAGTGCTCGGCAAATGGAGTTTCCCAGGACTGACCGGTGCCGTGCCCAGCACAGCAGCCTTGGCACGTTCGCGTGGGATTGATCCCTCCGTTGCAGGTATTTTGTCCATACCGCTATGTTCCATGGGTAACTTATGCTTTAAAACATAGAGAAGAAGGCACAAAATGAAAACAAGACAATTCAAAATTTAGTATTCTGCCGTGTTTTCTTAAAGATACATTGTGGGGGAAAAAAGAGTGAAGGCAAGGGGAACACATTGCAAATGCGTACACGCACCCCCACCCTCCCTGCACGCACACCCCCACACATCCCAAAACAATGATTTTTCACAGATTGTGGAAGAATGGTACGAAATAACTATTTTTCTACAAAGGTTCAAAACCGAAGCCTAGTACTGCAGGACTGCATGTTACCTGTGCGCACCCGCTGTGTCCTGCTGCTCTTTCCGGACTCTAGCTGGAGAAGTTGTCTCTGATTTGTCTTTCCCATCTTGTGTGTCATACTGTCAAAGGGGCAAAATTTGGCCTGTAGTTAATGTTTCTCCTCTGGGCTGTTGCTCGGTCAAGAATTAGAGCTCTTGGAGTTGAAACAGCCCAGAAATTGTGCCTGTTATGGACAAAAATGCTTGTATTTCACGTCCCTGAAATGCTTTCTTCGCAAGAGGGCGACTATAGTTCTGAGCAAATTCATCCCAAAAGCAAGAATCTGTTTAGTTATATTAATCCCCGGTAAGTGACAGTGACGAGGGTCCAGTTACTTTGGTAGGTATGTGAGTACCAGTTCCACCCTTTAGTGGCCGTGAGTACCTGTGCTTTACGCTAATTAACCAGGGCTTAACAGTCAGGCTTGCTCAGTGTATGATTTGAAGGCAGAATCAACTCGGTGCACCCCTGCGCAAGAGTGAACCACGTAATGTTTGATGCAGAAAAAAAAGCAAGCTGCTTTGCAAGACGTGCAAATGGATAGGATGACCTCTAAAAATTAACTTTGTGGCTGAAATACACCATTTTCATACAGAGGAAAATATAATAGTTGGGTTAATTTTGCTTATGTTTTCCAGATTTGTTTCTTCAGTAAGATACGACTAGGCGGGTTTAGCTCACAGTAAAATATGCTTTCTTTCTTTCCAAAAAGTTTTAAATAATTGCATGCAAGTATTATGTGAATGAAGCATCATCTCAACCCAAAGGCACCAAGTACTGCCTTTGTTTCAAAGCACTGGCATCTTAAGGGCAAATCCTGATGTCACGGCAATCGCCCTACTATTACACCGAGTGCAGTTAGCACAGGACCCTTACTCTTTTAATTGCAGTGAGTGTCACTCAGTGCTGAAATTTTCCATTTGAGCAGAAAATTGAAGACCTGATTGCAGCTCTTCTGTGGTATCGTGAGTACATTGTGCAGGTACGTTGTTTACATAAAAAAAAAAAAAAAAAAAGCTGTGCCCCTAGTGCCACATAAGTAAAAAGAATTAGGGACCATTTGTTGCCTTAAGAGAGCCTTGCGCTATTCCCCTCCCAAAACTACCTCAAGGGTCTTGTATTTGTCGACTTGGTCTGTCACACGTGGTTATATTCATAAGCCTTGAATCTGGCTACACTGAATTCTGCTGTTTTTCCCATTGTGTCCTGGATTCTCCTTTTCTGAAGTGCTTTACCCTTCGCATTAGTTGCCTTGCAAACTGTTTGATTTCAAAGGGATCTTTCTCAGTGTTGTTGCAGCTTCGTTCCAACTCCTTTTGGACCCCTCTCTCGGGAGACCTGCGAGAGGCACCTGGGGAAGCTGGGAGTGGGAGATTTTGCAGAAGGGGTGGTGAGACTCCCCAGCCTTCCCTGGCTGCAGCTGTGCTCCAGAAGAGTTAATAGTGCCATGTGCTAAATGCAATGTCCATTTAAGTCCAATGGTGAAGCAAATTGCAGTAAGAAGAAATATCTCCTCTCAGAGAGGATTCCCATCAAGCAGACTCGAGGAGCGGAAGGGGGGATTTTTGGGGGTGGTGACCTCTTTGCCTGTGCCCGGAGCTGCGCTTTGCTCCTCAGTGCTCAGCAGGGTTAAAACCCAGGAGCCTCCGCGGCGGTAGCTAGCTGATGATCAGGCTGCAGCCAGGCTTTTTGGGGGAGAGCTCTGCCTTGCCTGCTCTGCCCGCCTTGGTTCGGAGGCGCAGCCCACGGGCAGCCCCCTGGCTTGCGTCTGCTCTGCCTTTGGCAGATAGACCTGCGTGGCGATCTCGGCAACAAACGACCTTTTGCCTAAGAGTATGATTTTTTTTTTTCCCCTACAAGTGCTTGGAAATTTGTGGGCAAGGAGGAGCTGACCGGCCCGTGCCATAACTCTGTACCACTGGGCTTGCATATGAAGATTTTGCCTTTCCAAGTTAGGAGAAAAACGGAGCTTTCAGATTTACCAAGAAAAAACAAATGGTGCCATCTTTTGCTAGTTTTAATGTGACTAAAGTATAGCTTTTAAGTTTATGATGCAGGCCTTTCCTGAGCTGGACAGAAGAAATGAGAAGTCAATGGAAAAAAAGGACAAATACAACGTGATGAATCTTGTCTCTGTGTTAGCAGGAGAGCACAGAGTGAGTGAGAGAGGTGAGCTCTAGGCGTGGGGCTTGGCCCGGCAAAGCAGCTATGGTTTAAACTCTGCAGCGCCAAAATTAACTCCTGATCATGCAGAAAGGTCCATGCAGGCAATCCTCAGAGCCACAGGGAATCCTGCTGCATCCCAGAGGTCTGCGTGCACGGTAAAACGCGCTTGTTGAGGAGGCTCGTCGCGGGGCCGGGGCCCTCTTCTGTCCTGCTCCGCTCTGGGCGCTGCAGTTGGCGGTCCCTCACTGCAGAGCACATCAGAGCAGCCGCGAGTTTCGTGGATGCGCTCAGATGTTTCTGAGGGATTTGCCAAATTGGTGTAATGTGTAAAATTGCCATTTTAATAAGCAAGTCGTGTCTGAGGGAATAGGAGCGAACACGTCCCATACAGGCTTCAATTTTCAAAGTCAGTAAAGAAGCCCATTAAATGCATCCCAGCATATTTTTTTTTCCTGTTTAAATTTTGTCTAGTGCAAAACATCACCAGTTTGATTCAGCTGATTATATTCTAATCAGAATATAAAAGAGCAAGGGTAGGTCTTTATCTCGCAAGATCCCCGTGGGGTGTCTCAGATTCGAGCAGAAAGCTGCACGGTATCAACCGTAGGTGCTCTGATGACCTTTTTTTCTCCCAAGCTGCTTTTTTATCCTTACACCCTCTGCACTTATTTTGCACTTGTTCTTATTTTGGTGTCGTTTTCAGTCATTTAACGGGGAGAACCCTATGATAAACTTCTTGACGTTTTCCTGGTATGGAATATAACAGGAATATAACTGCAAATAAGAGAGAGCAACGTTATTGCCTATTGCCCATAATCAGAGAAGACGGGGAGGAAATTCAGAGTTTACATATCTTGTAATGCGTAAGCTGCTTCTCTCCATAAATTGTGAGGTTATAATTAACTATATTTTCAGAAAATTAAAACACTTTGAATGAATAGATGATGCTCCAAAAATGTATTCTAAGTCAGTAAATACATTTTTGCACAAACTATTATTTATCAGCAGGGGCTTTGGCATCTGGTTGCTCCATTATAATTAAGTAATGCTATGCAAATACTGCTCCAGAGAATGGGAAAAAAAGCTCACTGGCGTTTGAGGGGAGCAACGTGGCAAAGGCAGCGAGTGCCCGCAAATATTAATTTGCAGGAGCACGTGCGACGGCTCCTTAGCTGCGTTAGTGATTTGAACAATATCAGGAATTACTATTCCTTCTGCAGCCTTCGTCTATATGGGCTTTTCGGTATCAATCTCCATAGCAACAAGCAGTGCTGGTAGTGAGGCTGCAGTTCAGCTGCGTTATTCCCTCCACGGGAGGCCTGTCATTTTTTCGGAGCAATGCACTTCAAGGGCGGCATCCTTTACCTCCATCTCTTTTGCCGCCCTCCTTGGAGGGCAGCTTTCCATGGGAAACTTGCCCTTCTGGGCATGAATCTGGGCTTTAAAGGCTGGTGTTTGACTGAAGCTCTATATCAGATATTTGGTAAGTGCACATATTGTCTGCAGACAGAACAAATAGCTTAGATACCATTAAACCTGAACGTCGATACTCGTTAAATAAAACTAACGTGATAACAGCACTGGTAACCGGCCTGGGAGTCCCAGGTTAATTCAGTGTCTCTGGACTCTGTGACCTCCTTAATTCCAGCCCAGCTCAGAGATTAATTTCCATGGGCTATGCTAGCTGGGTTTGCTCTTAAAGCAGACTACCTGGGCAGATGGAGCTTAGACATCTGCTGCTGCAGCCTTGTGGAGCTCAGATCCTAAACCGCACGGTTCGGGCCGTTTCTGAAGTCAGCCCACCTCTGCCGCCAGTGTTCAGGTGGTGATAAAGCAACAGCAGATCCCTCTTTCCCCAGTGCAAATGTTAGTAGGTACCAGCCATCCTCTGCCTTCCTTAAAAAATCCACTCTCAGATTTAAAGAAATGGGAAATTTTGAGCCATGCTTCTTTGAGTTATTCCAGAGGGGTGTCAGAAAACCATACAGTGTAATAATTTATCTTATTTTCTCCTCTTCAGCCTCAGTAATTGCCCTTACCCACTTTACCACATGTTTTACCAAATAATTGTCTTTCCATAAGCCACTCATGTAATTTCAAGAGGAACTGACTCCTTTGGAGGACAAAGATAAATTAACTATGTGACTCTTACTGAAAAGCTAGAAGGTCTTAACTAGCATTAGCAGTGGAAGCAGTGTTACAGTCCATTGTGCATCATTCCCAGCTCTTATTAATGATGGATGTCCTGTTTACTTCACATTTCAGGCTTTATCCAGATTTGAAGATCCCCGCTTTGGAGCGATGCCCCTTGTAAAAATGTTGCGTACAAGTATCGAGGGGGATTACAGTTCTTGGAGTGTGCTGCGTCTTTCTGGCAGCCTTCTTTACTTTATAAGTATGTGCCTAAGAAGCACGTGATGGAATTACCTTTATTTTTGAGTGCAGTGCTTGAGCTAAGATTGTCCTTGCTGCAGCAGACTACTCAGTAAAGCCTCTGATTGAATCCTGGCTCAGGGCAAAAAAGTACCATCACTTAAAGTCTAAGCCCGCATCTACAATATGCGGGCTTTTTCTCTTCTTCCTCCACCCAAAGGCTGCTTCCGCTCCTCTCTCTGGGAGACGTGACAAGATCGCAGGTGGAGGCTGCAAGGCAAAAGTTGTGGCTGTTGTGCTACACTATGTATCAGTATATAGTGCAAGGCAGAAATTAATGCAGAGCTCCGCGGGCGTATGTTGTCTATAGGCCAAAGCGTATGCACGTTGCCATTTAGGTGTGATACTTTGCTCCCTAAAAACGTGAAAAGTCTTCGTGGCTTACAGTACTCTACGGAACTGCTTTTGTGATTAGGCTTATTTACTGCTTTGAAGCCTGTTGGTTAAACACTTCTTGACAAACTTTCCCAAGATTTCCACTGGGATCACTTCATATTTGAAGTAGTTTTTGCACCTGAGAGCACGACACTTACAATTTCTTTGGCATTAAGAAAAGCAAGCTAATATTTGTTTCCTTTGTTTTGTGCAAAGAAGCTTATAATAGGACAGAGAGCAAAATCAGAGAATGCAAACAAATTGCTCAAGTCAAAGAAAAAATACCCCGGTGATCATTTAATTACTATTCAAGGCATTTGTACTGTAATACTTGGGAGGCAGTGAAATGCTGCAGTGACGGGACTACCTAGGTACCCTGACAGGTTTATGAACAGAGATGTAAGGTAAGCTATCTCTGGGTCTTTAGTTCCCCATGCCCATCCTCTGCTATGTAAGATAATTAGTAATGCTGCTCCTTATTGTTATTCTTCAAACCAGCGCCAGGCCAGGCAGCAGAGACCTCAGAGAGCATGAGCGCGTTGGCTCTTGCCTAGGTGCAGAGGCAGCATAAGCAGCTTTTCTCCTCTGCTGCCCACGTGGCTGGGAGCTTCGGACTTTGCTTTATCCTGGTGCGCCCTGCGGGCTCCCGCTGTCGAGAGAGGATAAAGGAAGGGTGAGAGGAATCGGTGCGGTATCTATCCTGGGCAGCAGGAGAGCCAGCTGCACGTGGAGACGGAGGTCTCTGCTGGAGGCACGTGTGACCCAGGAGGAGCTGTAGATGGCTGGCCTCAAGATGGTCGTTAGGTCTGTAAGCGAAGAACAGGGCATTTTTCTCTCTTGAGTTCATGCCTGGAGCAGCGTTCTGCAGAGGGGGACCACGCGCTCCCATTTGGGACAGCACCAGGAGAAGGGATCTTGGCAGCGTGGAGGCTGCAGGTGGCACTGGATGCCAGTGCCATCGCTGCAGTGCCTGCAGTGGCAGCCCCAGCGGCTGGCACAGCACAGTGGTGGCAGCCCAGTCCGTTTGGGCTGGTTGACCCCAGCAGTATCCAACTGCAAGCAGGAGACCAGAGCGCAAAGAGTTGCTCCCAGCCTCTTGAGCCTTGCCCCAGCACAGGCCACCACCTGCCAGCACTGGTGCCACTGGCCCCGTTTTTGGTCCCCACCTAAGGACGGCAGTGTTGGGAAGGGGCAGTGAGCAACAGCAAGCCTGCTGTGCTTGTTCAGCAGAGGGAGGACTTTTAGTCTCTACTGCTGTCATCACGCTAAATTTACTTTCTAAAAAACGACCATGACCATGCAATTTTCTAGCTACTAACTCACAAGCTTCACCTGAGAAAGTCCTCATGAGAGGTCGGAAAAGCTGAGTTGCTTCTATTTTCTGTCTTCTACTGAGATTCTCACTATTTTTATACCTGCATTAGGATTTGTAAGTACAGAGGAGGAGCTTTTGTGCAAACTTCCATTGTCTCTATCCCACACGTCTGTTTATCCACTGCTGATTTGCCTGCGCAGCAGATTTCAAAAGGGAAACGCGTACAAACAGAAGGGAGGGGTGGAGGTGGGACCAGGACAATAATAAAGAAAGAAAAAAATGGGCTCATTGTAGTTCTGGAGAAGGAAATTAATGCACGTTTGGAACGTGCAAATCACTGCCGCCTTGCCCAAAAATTAGGGATCAAAAGTCTATGCAAAATTTTGCTTACTGATCAGTTTCTGAGATTCATCAGAATAATGCCAGAAAAGCAATTTCGTCCTCTCAGCCTTAATCTGTTACAGAAACTGTACGTATGCCTTGCAGAATTGCTGCTTCTCATTTTATTTTTTGAATTGATTGGTAAGATTATAAATGTTAACTTAAATTTCCACTTGGCAGGTCCATAGCATTCATCATCTGAAGAAATCCTTAGTTTATACAGGGGTGTACTGATCTGTAGGATTAACAGATCATTTTTTTCTAGTTATGGGATGTGGATAGAAAAGCATGCACAATTAAGAAAAAGAGGGAAAACTGGAGCTCTTTTCATTTTCATGGTCTCAATTCTGCCGTGCAAAATTTTTTAATATGCTTCTCTGCTTGACTGTGCTTCTACTTCAGGTGGTTATGAGAGGGATTAATCTCCTAATGGTAATTGTCTGATCCAAGTTTCTGCTTTTCAGAGAGCAGAAAGATTAGACCCTCCAAGGGACAGTTCTTGTCTGAAGGTAGGTGGCAGGAATTGCCTTTTGAGGGCATCTCTTTCTCCAAAATGCCTGGACCAGATGATGTTTCAGTGGCTAATACTAAGTGAGATAAATTGCTCCTTAGGTGACGGCACTCTGTTGTGTCTAATTACTGATGTAGGGTTGGCCCCACAGCAATGGATGCTTGAAAGAAGAGCTGAGAGAGGCTCTTTAGCGTTTGTTCCAATGCCTTGTGGAGGGAGTCTGTGTTGGGCTGAAGGTCATAGCAGCTTTTGGAGTCCAAACGGTTTCTTATCGATAAGATAGGCCCACTGCTCAGCAAGTGAAGGATGATCGTGCTTGGTGACTCGTCTCACTGTTAATCGGATCCAAATGGAGGAGTCTACAAGTTGTCTCAGGGAACCAAGCTACTGAATCAAACAGATCCGTCAGATTTGCTATCCAGCGCTAGCTGGTGCAAGGCAGCCCCCCCGCCTTTTCCTCCGACGAGTCAGATTGCTGCTCTGGCAGACACAGGAACATCTGGAAAACCTGCGACTGGCTGGGAGGGAGCACAGGGCGGTCGGGGGAGAAGTGCCTGTTTCGTCACGCTCTGCTGCAAAACTCCAAACTGCTGAATTGGACAGACAGAGCACAGCAAGTTCGGAAGCTAAAATGTAAATAAGCATCAGTGTAACAGTAACTCAGGAAATTAATGAGTTAGTGAACGCATTCTTAATTGCTAGATAAATAGAGTTTCCTTTGCAGGTATAAAGCAGGCATAATATTTCAGTAGAGTACCGCGGGGTTCCTGCTGCTGTCTGTAAAGCTGGGCTATAACAGCTCCTTCGCGGAGCTGCTGCTGCTTGCCAGATGTGCTCCCCATTGCAGCTAACGGTGTTGTCTGATCTGTGGTTTATCGCAGATGTGAGAGCAAATAGTTCTGCTGCTGAAGACAAAAAAAAACCCTCCCAGGTGCAATTAAAAACAAAAAAAAAAGCTTTCTTCGAGATCAGTTGTTTAATTCGATGTAATGTGTAAAAGCCATAATTTTCCTGTAGACGCCTGAAACTGCTGAAGCAGGATTTTTTTTTTTTTTAAATCACTGACTAAATTAGGAATGGTTAAAAGTACGCACAGTGAATTTCTCGCAGGGTTTAGGTGCTCCCTCGCTCGATGAAGTAAAGCGACTGCTACCTGCACACCGTTGGGGTACCTGGAAGTTGGGTTTGAGCAGGCGTCTGGCAGCGGGGAGCCTTCGGCTCAGCCACCCGTCGCAGAAACGTCTCGTTTGTATGTTAATGTCGAGCGGTGATTTCCAGGGAAGGCGTTCAGTGTGTTGTAAAGGGCCTTACTGGCAGATTGCAGCTAAATTGATGCTCAGCTCACTAAATATTTACCCTACACATCCCACTTAATATGTCCAAAACCAGGCACACTGTGAAATCCTGAAACCCGATTCTGTGCTTGTGAAAGGCAGGAGCTGGTAGTGTCAGCGCGGAGCGGAGCGATGTGCTGCGCGAGCCCGCCGGCGCCTGCCGGCACACCTGCAGCCCACGCCGCCTGGGGCCTCGCTGCCTCCCCGGGCACTGCGGGGCCACGACGGTGCCGCGGCCAGCCCCTGCTTCCCCTGCCTGCAGCTCTCCCCGTCCTGCTGCCCCTTCTCGTTCCAGGCTGCCCCGTGCCGGCAGGCGGCGGGGAAGCCCGACCTGGCCCCCGAGGTTTGCCGGTGCCAATGGCTGATTTGCCAGCTCCGTTGCCTCCTGCTGCCCCGGCCAGAGGTGGCCGTTGCATCTTCACCCGCTCCTTGCAGCGCTGTTTGCCACCGTGCAAAGCGTTTTGGGCTGGGGCAGCCGAGGAGATGCTTTTGTGCCTTAGCCCATCCGCTGTCTCAGATGTTGCTCAAGCGCCAGAGCTGGTGCAGCGCAGGGGGGCAGTTGGAGGCCTCGCAGCTCACCTGTTTGCTTTCATCCCCCAGCGTGTTCCCCCAGCGAGTTCCAGTGCAGTAACAAGACGTGCATCTCCGCCATCTTCGTGTGCGACGGGGACAACGACTGCGGGGACGGCAGCGACGAGCGAAAATGCTCCCCTCTGACCTGCAACCCCAACGAGTTCCAGTGCAACAACAGCGTGTGCATCCCAGAGCTGTGGGTGTGCGACAACCAGCCGGACTGCGAGGATCAGTCGGACGAGTCCGTGGAGAAGTGTGGCTACGACGCCAAGGCCCTCAACACCTGCGCGGCCCACGAGTTCCAGTGCGGCAACGGCGAGTGCATCCACCTGAACTGGAAGTGCGACGGGGACGAGGACTGCAAGGACAAGTCGGACGAGCAGGATTGCCGTGAGTGTCGCCAGGGCTAGGGCAGGGCTGAGGGGTCTCCTCGGTGGGGAGAGCGGCCAGAAGGCCACCGCGGGCTCTGTTTTAAGGCAAGTCTTTGATGCGAGGTGTCTGTGCAGCAGCTGTGTGCCTGGCAAGGAGTTTCTGTGTCCCACCTGGGTGCCCAGCCAGCGGGGTCAGGTATATTCCAAGCTCCTTTTCCGCTTTTCCCTGACAACGTGGCAGGGGCTGCGAGAGCTGCTGGGTGGTACCGTGCTTCTGAGGAGATCTGTTTCACTAGAAGGGAAAGCAACAGAAAACAGGGAAAATATTTCAAAGCCCTCAAACCACGTGGTGGGGTCACAGCCCGGAGGTGAGAAGCCACAATGCTAAAGGGACTATATGATCAGCAGAAAAAAAATAATGTATTTTCTGCCTGTGAAGTTAGAGCGTACCGAATAAGACAGCCAAGAACGCAGAGCGTACCGAATAAGACAGCCAAGAACGGCACCTCCTGAAGAATCCAGTTTGAAATGCACTTTGAGTTTGGCTTGTTAAAGGCACCGAGCTATTAAATAATGGATTTCTTTTCAGCTGGCTTTATGCATTTAACATGGTGTTGCTTGTGTGCACGGTATTTTTGAATGTTTCATCCATTTTTAGCCACTTAACTGTTCAAGCTGGTCACTTATCTGAGGAGGGAGAGACAAGAAAATAAGAGCAAAATGTTTTGTTAAAATATTCATAATCACAAGATTGAGATAAAATAAAATATTTACATAGCTGTATGTATTGAGCAGTCCTGACATTGGAGCACCTCTGGGAAGGAAAGGTGGCACCTAACTGCAGAAACTAGATATTTTTACAGATGTACATAAGAAAATATCCACCTTCTGGCAGCAGTGCCTTTTCATACCCACGATGACACCGAGGCCGGGCTGGCGAGCTCCGAGCAGCTGTGTGGGACAGCCCTCCAAGAAGAGGTGCAGCCAGACTCTCTGGGGCAGAGAGAGCCAGATGCAAATTTGGAGGCTTTTTAGCAAGAGGAGGAAGAAACGGCAAGTCCTGGACACCAGCTTGTGCTGCAGGAGGGCAGGAGGATGAGCTGTAGTTAGCCCTGGAGCCACTATGGCTCTGAAAGCGAGGGAAGGAAGAGCTGAGGACTGTAGGAAGAGGCATGAAAGCAGAGCGGGGGAAACCCGCTGGGTTTTGTTAGGGAGTGCAAGGAGGTTGTCGCTGCCTTCCCACCCGAGCAGGGATGGACGAGCAGGAAGCCTCTTGCCTCAGCTCCGAGGAGATGACGCTGGAGCTGACACCGAGCCCTTGGGCGGCGCTTCCAGGGCCGATGCAGCCCCGCAGGCAGCGTGGGGGTGCTGGAGTCAGGAGACGAAGTTGGTTCCTGGCGTCTCTGTTAGTACGAAGTGACGATCGGAAGGACACCAAGCGCAAGAAGCCTCCTGTGCAGCGGAGGGCCAGGAAGTCGGTCTCGCTCATCACCGAGTTGCTGCTGGACTTGGCCGCAGTGCAGGCCGGCTCGTCGCAGCCCCCGGCAGAAAGACAGGTTTTTCCCTCTTTTGCACCAGGTAGCGTCTCTGTTCCCCCTTCCTCCTGGGGTGCCCGGCTGAGCTCGGGCCGCGGAGGAGCGCAGCGCTGAGCCTCCCTCAGGGAGCAGCTTCACCGCTGCTGGGCAGAGGGTGCAGCTGGACACTGCTGCAGCACAGCACAGCGCTGACGGCCAGCGGGGGAAGGAGGAAACACGGCGAGAGAGGGGGACAGAAGTGTCTTGGGAAAGCTGCGTCCCTGCCTCCGGAGAGTTAGTGCCTGAGGTTTTATCCAGTGCATCTCGGTACCTCACAGCGTTGCAGCTCATCAGCACAGCACTCACGGCCTGAGCCGCTTCCAGCCCTGTGGCCCAGGAAGCCACCAAAGCCACCACAATGTCCCTCTGTGCAGGGCGCCTGCTTCTCTCCCTTGCATCCCTGCAAACCAGGAATCACCCTAGTGCCGTCGCAGAGCATAACCCTGCTGCTGCTTAAGCGGTGGGGAGGCATCTCGAAAGCACCGGCCAGGAGAGGACGTGGGAGGCTGCGTGCTCACGTAGCCAGTGGGTCACCTGGGTGGGACTCAAAACTGCTGTTGCTTTGTCATGCTGAAGGCAGCTGTTGCTTGGGTGCGCGCGCCTGCGGTGAAGGAGTGACGTCTGCGCGCCCTGGAAGCACGAAGTCACTGTTCATCTACTGGACTTGAAGAGTTTAGAAATTGACCTTCATTATTTTTTATCTCACCCAGAAAGTCTCTTTTTGAGACCCGGGGTGGCGTGACATGCAGCGAATGACAGCGGCGCGACGCTGCTCCCTCCCCTTAGCGACAGCAGTGGCACAAATACCGCTGGGTTCGGCTTGATTAAAACTGAAGATAACAGCAGTACATCTTCTCTTGCAAATGGGGCTCAAATGGTTTTTGCATTGTATAAAATGGAGAGATGGGAGCTAACCCGTTAAAAAATGTCATGAGGCCATCCTCGGTCGTTTGTTATAATCGCTTTGGGGTGATGAATGAGGAGAGTGGGAATGAAGGGTGACAGTCGGTAAACAGGTCTTGGCTGCAAGACAGCAAATAAATAGGAGGGATTGAGTCATTTCGGGGAAGGTGTGTGAGAACATTGAGTGGCTGTTTTTTTCCCCCAGTATGTATATTCAAATATATGTATAAGATGAACATTGGGTTAGATTTATTAGTCTCCAAAACTAGAATGGTTATTTTCAAAAACATCCTTTAAAACGTCAGGTTAGGGCATCCAGGAGGGAAATTAAACAGCAGTTGCGACTAGAGAACAGATCCCTTGAGACCTGGCCTCGCACTTCTGTGCCTCCCTCTCCCCATCTGTAAAATGGGATTGATGCATCTTGCAAACACTAGGCTTTTCTTGATGTGAAGTTAATACTTGAAAAGCACTGTAAGATTTGCATACAAAAATTGCAATAAAACTGCCAAGTGAGTTGTGTCAAATGATGGTAGCACTTGGTGTGGGACGAATCTCATCTCCATTGAACACATGGAGAGAGAAGAGATGCAGGCGCAGACTTTGGATCTGTATTATATAGGCTAAATTTGAGCGATTCACCTTTATGCCCAGTATTTGCAAACAGAAAACGTGTCTGCTTTAGCATGCCTGTTTAGCAGGGTTTTAGTAAATTGTTTCATATCTGCTTTGCGGAACTGTGGAGAGAGCTATGAGACTGCTGGGATTTCACTGATACAACCCTGCAATGTTGTCTTTGCAGTTGCTACCAAGTTCTCCTTCCTTTTTGTTACTTTTTGACTTGGAAATCTTTCTGTTCCTATCGTTTAGCTAAAACCGCTTCCTAGAAGAACTTTGAGGCTACAGCTGATCGCAGTTAGTGGGATTTATAACAGCTGCCTTCCAAATCTGTAGCTCTTGTCATGCAGATTTACATAATAAGCTACAGGCCTGTTCCTGCTCCAGGAAGGACAGTGCTCCTCCTGCCTTTAGTTACGTGTGACACTGTTGGTAGGGTTAATCCCTATGGCCAGAAATGGAGGAGGCTTTTTTTTTTTTTTTTTGCTGTCTCCAAGTGTAAAAGTTGCTACAGAAAGAGTGAAATAAACCATTTTTCATGCCAGTGGGTGGTCACATGATGGCTAAGAAATAACTTGCAGCAAGGAGATTTTAGATTGTAGGCTGGACAGTAGGAAAGGCTTTGCAATGGCCAAGGTTTAGCTTGGCAGAGGTCAGCATTGCCTGGGGGAAGTTGGGCTCTCTGTCGTCGGCGATTCCTCCGAGCAGGTCAGACATGCCGGCAGCAGTTCAAGCAGAAGTGCCTCTGCCTCCCTGCGTGACCGCTCAGAGCCACTTCCTGGTTCCCCTAGACCGCCGCGTCGTTTCCTCCTCTCCTTCATTTTTCCCAGTTGCCAAATGGTTAGTTGGAGCTGCTGTCCCAGATGTCCCAGTGAGGTTTCCCATCTATGTGCCTGGGATCATTAGCTGAAAGGTGGTGGCACAGCTGAGGCCGTAACTGGGCTTGTTGCTCGGTGCTTTTTCTTGCTTTGCAGCTTTTTATGAATAGTGTGCGTATGGCTTTCCTCTCCAAGGAGCAGCACTATTTCCAAACGTTTCTCTTGTGAATACTGTATTTTTCTGAAGGCAACATGTCCCCCTTCCCACCAGCCCTGCAGTTGCTGCTCTTGCTATCTCTTGCGCCCTTCCCTGGCTGTAGATGCGCTAGAGCTTGGTCTGGTGAAGCAGTCCCAAATCTGGACCCTGCATCCTGTGGGATGCTATCACGGATAACGCTGAGCCTTTGTACGTACTAATATTTTAGAGTATTGATGCTAGCTCACTTCATGTCGGTGGCTCTAAAAGTAGCAGTTTCTGTATTAGAACTAGTCTGTCAATTTTTCAAGGAAACTCTGCTGTGTAGCTCTTGCCTCCCATGTAGTAACATCCGTGCTGACCTCCTCTAGCTATTCAGAGGCAGTGATTTTCTGTCATGTGGTACCAGGCTGCGGTCAGTGAGATGGAAAGGCTAGAACTGAGATCTCTCCGGAGTGTGCTGCTTGAATGGGGTTTGAGAACATCGGGAAGACAGCCCCCTCAGAAGTAAGCCGTGTGACATGTCCCAGGAAAGAGGAGCCTGTTTTGCTAGTGAACTACGGGCTGCAGCCCTTTGCTGGGTAGATGCCTGTACCTGTTGGGCTAGTGGCACATGGCTAAAAGGTGTCCCGCTGAGAAAGACTGCAGTGCCACGTAGCTAACGCTTGCAATGATCTCGTTCCAAAGCTCTGGTGACCTGCCGACCGGATGAGTTCCAGTGCGGGGACGGGACCTGCATCCACGGTGCGAAGCAGTGTGACAAGGTGCACGACTGTCCCGACAACAGCGACGAGGCAGGCTGCGTCCAAGGTATGTAAGGGCAGCACTGCACCCTCGGGCTCTGCAGTGTAAGCCCACGAGGGCTGCCCGGCCACAGGAAAGGCAACAGGCCTGTTCTGCCCCTCTTGGCTGAGGCAAGCTGCTTCCCGTAGAGAGTTTTAAGCTGTCCTGGCAGCGGGGCTGCTTGGGAGAGATGATTGCGTTGACCAGGCAGACTGCACGTCTTATAAAGTTCCTTGCATGATACTCAGGCTTCATGTTCATTTGCTTAATCCCATCTCATTTCTGCTAATGACAACCTCTTGAAGCTTAATGTCAGCCTTTTGGTTGTCATGAGCCTCGTCTAACTTAGTTGCTTTCCTCTCTTGCCCGACATGACAGAGTCAGCATGTGAAAGTCCCAGCAAGTTTCAGTGTAAGAGTGGAGAGTGCATTGACGGAGGCAAAGTGTGCGATTTCCATAGAGACTGCAGGGACTGGTCTGACGAGCCTCTGAAAGAATGTGGTACAGTACTTGCCTTCTACGTGTTGCTCCTGTTGTAACTGCTTCCCCTCTCCTCCATCTGGCGCTCACAGCTTTGAGTGTAACCACATGTAGCTGCTAATGCCATTTCTCACTCTGCTCCTCCTCCCTTGCCTTTACTCTCGCCACATAGCCCACCACCCTTTACGTGAAAATAGTAGCCGAGTCTGATCATCTGCAAGCTTGAACTGTGCCCTTCTCAGTTTAGCTTTTACTCTTGGAGGGGTGCTGGAGCTGAGCACAGCATGAGGAACCAGGAATTCCCTCTCTTTGCAGGCACTGGTGTCCTCTCCAGCATGGACCAGTTTGTTTAGCCTCACTGCCTAAATTATCCCTGAATTGATGATGAGGATAACGTCATAAAGATGACTTGGCACTAGGGACATGCTCTGAAGGTGAAAACCCAGCGAGTGGCAGTGACCACTGAGAGAGGACTTCAGCCGTTTCTAGGTTTTACGTGTGGTTGCCACTTCCTCAGGAATGACAGCAGGTTGCTCTCTGCAGCGTCCTGCTGGACTCTGGGCTAGCATGAGCCACCAAGCCATGGGCGCCAACCTGGTCTGCATCCGGCCTGGCAGAGCCAGGACCCCCGAGAGCGCCGGGCTGGAGAGCTGGGCCACCCTGACAGGCAGTACAGCCCGTCTCTCGCCCCCCACCCTGGGCACCGAGGGCAGCCCAGGCTCAG
Organism: Struthio camelus; assembly: GCF_040807025.1. NCBI lineage: Eukaryota > Metazoa > Chordata > Aves > Struthioniformes > Struthionidae > Struthio > Struthio camelus. Next base: position 31,952,390 of record NC_090949.1, on the reverse strand, counting down.
ACAGGCAACTGGCTTCTCCCTTCCCGTGCCTTCATGAAGTGCCAGAAGCCTGGAGCTCAGTGCCTCTACATACATATAATACCTCACGTTCAGGAAGAACTGTCAGACTCTCCTCTGTATCAACGTGGGGGGGTGTGCACGCCAGGGAGGATGCGCTTGCCTTGTGCTTTCAGTACGTCCTTGCTTTCTTCCGCACTAATCCGCCTCTCCCTGTCTTTCTGAGTGGGTGTTGCAGCTTGTCTGTCTGTGGAGGTCCCCCATCGGAGCTGGCAGCCCGCTTGGTCTCAGGAGACGGAGCAGGGGCACAGCACACTTGGACTTGAGGCCGCGGCTGACTCGCTGCGATCCCAGGCTGGCAGTGAGGTGTCACTGGAATTAGGAAACTGAAAGGAAAACAGCCCCGAAAAGAAACAAGTTTCTTTAAGGCTGCAGAAATGAGGCACATCACCGTGAACGTAAAGCACAGCCACGCAGCAGCCAGGAGATGTCGGACACGCCCCTCATCTCAGTGTATCCATGTGGCTGCATGCTAGACCCTAAAGAGCCCTCTGAGATTCCCCAGAAAGGCCCTGCAGAAGGCAGGCCATCGCTTGTCTTACCTGAAGTGTGCAGTGAGCTGAAGCCTGGGAGATGGGCTGCAGCTGCCCGGCAGGCTGCTCTCCGCTGGCCTCCTGCTCAGTGCGTGCTGAGGACTGCAGCAAATGAACCAGCACTTGATTCACTGTCTCTGAATCCATCCCACAAAGCACCTCTGAAACCAGGGGAATCATCTGAATGAGGGTTTGCTTGTTAGTTGAAACGGCCTTTGGTAGCATTTTGCAGTGCGTGGGTGTGCATGTTTATGACCCAATTTGCTAGAGGCCTGTGCAAGTGTAGTAATAGGTGATACCCATTAATAAACATCACTGAGGAGCGGCAACACACAATGTGACTCTGTAGACAGCTTCTTGGAGTCTAGACAACTTGCTCTATTAATAATGTATTGCTATCTCTGTGTGGGTATCTTTGATACGAAGGTGAAAGCATCCTGCAGCTGAGATGGGGTTCCTTCTGGCACAATAGTTTCCTGGTCTTACTGACTTTAATTGGCTTGTGGTTGTTTTCTTTTTCTTCCAAGAATACAATTTAATGGCTCTGCTGAACTGCTCACCTGCAGTGTGCAAGGAGGCACAAAGTAAAAAAGATAAATGAAAAATTTGGCTTTAAATTGCATTAAGGATTAAAGCAAATCAGTTCAACTTGTTCCAGTGAGCCCCTATCCCTGAAATCCCACTGCTTCTATCCAGTAGTCTTGCACAGGGGGAGGACCTTCTCCTCATCCTGGGTAGGCCAATTACAACAAGAAGAAATGTTATTTCTGGCAGAAACAACACCCTCTCATGCCAGCCTTCCTCAGCCTCTCATTCAGTCATAGTTACAAGGATCTGGTTAATCTGTTCTTCATTTCAGTGGGATCAGAGAGGCAGGCGGTCTTGGATTAGGCAGGGACCTGGGACAGGGTGGGGGCTGAAACTCCATAAATTGCACGCTTGGGCCAATGCAGGTTGCCAGCAGAGACTGTCATGTGGGAGGTGTTTATGGCAGGACTGTATATCTCAGTGTTAATGGAGTATCTCTGATGGACTGTACTTTGGTGGTTTCTGGAATTGTCACATGTCTCGTTCCTTGGAGCTAGCTGGGGAAGCAGTGCAGTGTTTCACATTAGGGGCCCCTGGGAAACGGGACTCCCCAAGCATGAATTATTAAAGCTCAAGGAGGCTGTTCAGAAAGGTCAACATGAACGAGTGTGTGGGGAAAGAGGAGCCTCCCGGAGAGCGCCCTTCGGTCCCTTGGAAGTCCCTCATATCTAGCAGAACATACTCGAAGCAGCAGCCCTCGGATGGGCTGAGATGTGGAGATTTACATATGCTGTATCCCCAGGGCTCCCTGCTCACTTAGACACTAGCTTTTAATCCAGATGATCCTACAGTATTGGTTTGAGGAAAAAAGAAGCAAGAAAGAGATATGGTGGTGGCTTCCTACATGCAAAGTCACTCGTATGCTCTATGTGGCCAGCTCCTGGCCAAAAGCTGATAGCCACCAGGAAATTTCTGAGGACTTTGACCTCTCTTAGATTTATTCAATCTTATGATTAAATCATTTTTAACAGATAATCTGTATACCTCTTCCAGGTGTGAATGAATGCTCTATGAACAATGGTGGTTGCTCACACATATGTAAAGACTTGAAGATTGGTTATGAATGTGAATGCCCTCCTGGATACAAGCTTCTGGATAAAAAAACGTGTGGAGGTAATTTACATGCAAACGGCAGTTCCCTGTGTTTTACCCTACAGAGATGTGATTATAGTCACTCCAGCATTGCTCCATCACAGATGGTTTGATTTCATGTTATTGATGGGTTTCAAACACTCCTTTCAGACATAGATGAATGTGAGAATCCAGACGCTTGTAGCCAGATCTGCATTAATTACAAGGGGGACTACAAATGCGAGTGCTACGAGGGATACGAGATGGACACCCTGTCCAAGAACTGCAAAGCTGTAGGTAAGACACTCCACAGGCCCTTAAACACGGCTTGCTCAACATTACAACTCTGATGAGAAAACACACTTGCAGGCCTAGGGCTGGGGAACGGAGACGAAAGGAAACTAGCAAGCGAAGACGTTCATTCCAAGCAGCGCAGAACTGCTGCAGTGATAGCAGATGCGTCTCTAGGCAAGAACTACTGATCATGCAGATCAGAATATTTTAACAGTGTGCAGAGCAAGATTACAGTCACTAGTTGGCTGTTTGAAGCTGAAACTAGAAAAGAAGGTCTCTTGACAGGTGTTATTAAAAACAGTGCAGCAAAAACACTTAGCGGTAGTAGTATTAAAAAGAAGAAAACAACCCAATTAAGGCATGGTGGGTTAGCCACCTCTCCACCCTCCCAGCCACCTACATAAATGACAACATGAACATCAGAAGTTTGCTTAGCTTATTGCAAAAATGTACATTCATGTCAGAGGGATAGAAATTTGAACTGTGCAAGATTGAGCATTAGCCATGATGAAGGTTTGTTTGATGGAAACTGTGGGTCTCTTGGGGAAGGGTGAATTACCTGCAGTGTAGAATTGCCCCTCTCACGTTATCCTGCACGTCTGGATGGCCTCTCTTTTCCCAGGTTCTGTATGGTACGTACAGTGTCCTGCTGTCCTCTTAAAGTCCATTAGTCTCTCAGTCTGCAGTGAGTTGGGACTGACCCACATCTTGAGACACTCAGCTCATTGATCAGAAAACTCTGTTGTGCTTGAGACTCCGTGCTGAGAGCCTTGCAGAGCCGTGTATTTGAGGGCTAGAACCTTGTTCCAGCTTTTCCTTTCCAAAATTATGTTCCTCAATGCCCCTGTGTCCTTCACAGTGAAAGAGTGCTCTTCCCTATGATCTTTTACTCGCCACAAACTAGTCTAATCCAATAAGGTCATTTCGAGTCTCCCATCTTGTCCCTACTTCCAATGGGGAGGCGCATAACCAGCCAACAAGAGCTTTAGCTGTTTGACTCAGAGCTTATTTTAGTGATGCTTAAGAACATAGAGAATCACTGCATGCCAGGGCAAGGATGTGCACCTCTTGGTCTGAGCCCAGAGACATGGGTGCGTGTCTCCTAGAGTGGGAAACCGGCCTCCGTGAGGCCCCTTGTGAATAACTGAGGGGGCTGAGGTGTTGGCTGTGGTCTTCTGAACAAAATAACCATTGGGTTATTGTGCCTCCTGCTCTCCTGTCTTTTGGCAAATTCAAGTCCATTTTATGCATCTTGAGAGACTCCGGCCTCAGCTGGCCTGAGATCACAACTGCAGTAGCAGTATCACCGGCACCTGGGCTGGAGGCTCCGGCCCCACAGGGAAGAGACTGAACAGGGTGCACCCAGGGTGCAGGTGGGCAGTGTGAGTTTTGCATGCACACTCGAAAATGCCTCTGGCAACCCGTCCTGGCTTTGCTGGATATCAGCGTGGCACTATCTTGCTTCCAGGCAGCCCAGAGGGCTGCGTCTTCCCTGTCTGGCCACAAGTCACCAAAACTGTTTCCTTTATTTTTTTATCTAAAACATATGATTGAAGATGAGGATATGTCCCAGAGTTTTGCTTGTGGCTTACTAGCACAACGGGCAGACTGAGAGCTGATGTGTGTCCATGGAGCAACAAAGCTGCTGCAGCCCCCCGCGTCCCTGTGTAACAGCTCTGACTCTGGAAGCCGTTGACACTTGCTTCTGGTGTGGCGCAAAGCTTCCTCACAAAGCAGAATTGTCAATGACTGACTGTTGCTCTCTTTGTTTTTGCTTGAGGAATGGAAGCTCTATCAAGACCTTAGATCAGCTGCTAAAATGACAAATGCACTTATTTTCTGTGATAGGCAAGAGTCCGTACCTGATCTTCACCAATCGCCATGAGGTCCGTAAGATAGACCTGGTGAAAAGGGACTACTCTCGCATCATTCCCATGCTGAAAAACGTAGTGGCACTGGACGTGGAGGTGGCAACAAACAGAATATATTGGTGTGATTTGTTCTACCGAAAAATCTACAGGTAAGGGCTGAGGGAGGACGTGTGTTTTGGTATCTTTCCAAAGATCTGCAGCGAACTTTGCAGGATGCAATGAACATAGGGAACCTGAGGGCTTCTCTTCCCTTACTTGACTGCCTGTTGTGGCACAGACTTGTGGAGTTTTTCAGAAATTGATACAGAAATCAGGGGCTTGTGCAGTTACTGATTTGATAATACTGGAAGGCCTTTCATCAGTACTAGATCCTGCTGCATTTGTGCAACTACGTGTAGGCTCTTTTTTACTCTGTCATAATATTGCTAAGTGATACTATGGGAGACTGCAGCAGCGCTGCGCTGTGAGGTTGCTGTACAAGGAACCACACAGGACTTAGCATCTGAAAGCGCAAAGGAGGCCAACAGTGGGAGAGAGGAAGTGGCAACACAGACACTAGTCGACTGCTGCAGTCTCTGGTAGACCTGGGTTTAAATTCACAGCACTCGACCACTTTCCATGTTCTGAATTTCTCCCTCCTCCTTAAGCTTTTTTTATGGCATCCATCACAGTATTGTCTATCAGAGCTTGTGAGTCTGCCTAGTCAAACAGTGCTTTTAATTTATGTGCTGAAAACCCCCCATGTATATTCTGATTTGCATAGCTATGGCACCCTATTGCAGCTTCCGTGGCGATTTGTTGTAGATTTTAGCTAATGATCAGGGAAACGTTGATTGGTTTCAGTGCATAGGAGCCAAGTCAGGCTTTCTGCAGGCTGTAGCAGCCCCCATGCCATTGGCAGGGAAATTTGCCCAATCTGTGCTGAGTATGAAGCACTCAAGTAGCTAGCCAGGTACACTGAGCAGCCCTGGGGAGCACTAAAAATGGGCAGATGGTTCAACAGAAAGGTGGCTGTTTTCACTGTGCCTGATACTGTAGGGACAGCTAGGGTGGGTAGGGGCTGTGTGTTCATATGCAGAGAATTATTGAAGACACTCTTATCCTTCTGCAGCTCTCTGCGAATGCCCTGGCGCTGGGGCACCCAGAACACTGTTCATACCCTGAGTGTGACTATACCAAGCCTTTTTCTTTTTCCAAACAGCAGGATTTTCATCTCTCTCCCCCCTGCTTTTGTTAGCTTTTGTTTCTGCAGAGCAAGCTGTGTCGTCATCGTTTCTTAACAACTAATATTCCTGTTTAAGATATCACTAATATGAAACATTTTGAAGCAAAAGGCCATCATGTCCCTCCAGCAGAGAACAGGACTCCACCTGTGGGGAACAGCAGTCCGTAGTTATGAGAGGCTATTGTAAGGTGCAAACTATGGTACAGGAAATAATTGCTCGCAAGAGATCCCATCTTTCTTAATATTTACCTCACTTCCCTTTCCAGTCCCTCTCCCATTGAGGAGATGTCCCCATCAGAGATGCGAGAAGATATTTTACAATATCTAGTTACTGGGAGAAGTGACGTGTCACCTCTGTATTTCAGCGCTCTTGTCCTGAAAGCCCCATGAGCCCCTCTCTGCTTCCCCACCACTGTAACAAGTCACAGCCAGGGTGCCATGCAGCAGTGCACCGCCAAACTGGAGAGAATCAGCTGAACTGGAATTGTGTACTCAAAACACGTGGCTTGGAAACATTGTTGGACACCCTGCAGAAGCCTCTAATGATACCATTTGTTTGGTGTTGGGTCAGAGAAATGTAGCACCTTCTGGCTCACCAGAGCCACTCCTTTTAACACCTTCATCTTCTGAAGATGCGGTATTTTACTGTTAATCTGCGTAGCCATTCCAGGCTGAGGTGCAAACCATGCCACAATGGCAAAGCTTTTTGCTTGGAGACATTTGTTTCTAAGTCTCTCAACTGATGCTTGAGAGCTCAGCTCCAGTGAAACTTAGCTTTTCATTCCCTGACAGGGAGTAGGCTAGCCAGGGAACGGGAGAGGCAAGTCGTCTTGGAGTTTCAATCATTCAGGGAGAAAAAGATCTTTCTGTTATTTTGTAACTTTTAAAAGATGTACTACATTATTCTAAGAGCCAGACTAAGGTCTTAGCAACATGGATGCAGACTCGGAATAACTCCATTTCAGTTCACTGAATGTAATTGATATTGATGCAGGTGCAATAGAGCAGAATCAGCCTGTTGGTTGTAGGAGCAGTACGGAGTTATTTATGGAACGTACATGTGGAGTTTGCTGCCTTTCATTAGCATTTTGAAAGATTTTTGAGGCTGCCACTGATCTTAGTGTATACTTCTGTTGTATCTAACAAGAGAGCACATGCCAAATCATTACAGCTCCATGAGTTTCTTTGCTAAATCAAAATTAATTACACAGGTCCTAATTCTGCAACACATTTAAACACATTTATTTGCATGTTGAGTTCAACTCTGTTCAGCAGAGCAAAGGAGATTATACTTCTAATGTCCGTAGATGCCCTAAATTGAGCCTATTGAAGTTAGGTGCCCTAAGTTAAAAGTTTTGCTGAATTACGCAGTTACAGCAGGAAGGAGACAGAAAAATAAAATGACAGTTCCCTGTCCTGCAAATCCCTGCCATCCAAATAGAGGGAAATAAGAACAAATTGTAGGAGAAAGCAGTGGAAGAATGCAGCACACAGCCTTAAAGGCTTCTGGGTTAATCGTGCTGCCACACGTGCGCTTTCTTTCTGTGGGGTTGGAATGGTTCTGCCTAGCGTTCAGCTCTCTCTGAGGTCTGTCTCTGTGTGCCTCTGCACAGCCCTCTCTGTGCCTTGTGTCAGTGCGGTGACGAGTCTTGTTTTGCAGCGCCTACATAGACAAAGCGAGCGACACAGCTGAGCAGGTGATTTTGATAGACAGCCAGCTGAACTCTCCCGAGGGACTCGCGATAGACTGGGTTCATAAGAATATCTACTGGACAGATTCAGGAAACAAGACTATCTCGGTTGCCACTGCAGATGGAAGCAGGAGAAGGACACTTTTCAACAGTGACCTTAGTGAGCCAAGAGCCATTGCTGTCGATCCCACGCGGAGGTAGGTGTGAGAACCCCAAAAAGTCCCTTGTCCAACAGAGACATTCCAGTCCTCTTCTGCCTCTCTTACAGACTCAAAGATGGTCCTCATCTCATCAAGGCTTACAGATGCCCTTATCTTAATTATATGATTAGATCCAATAAAGAGGGACTGCTGAGATACTTTGCAAGTATATCTTTGCAAGGCCTCTGCAGTGAAAAAAATCCTGAAAATAATGTAGGTCACATCTCAGATGGGCCTGAGCTGGTCCAGGCACACAGGTTATGTTGGGGGCTCAAGTAGTCTGACAGGAGCATGTGCTACTTGGATGGATAAGTGAAGTCCAAAGATCTAGCAGAGATACTGGGAGATGGTTTGGATAGGGATACTAAGCTGAGATTTTGCACCCTGGTGCAGGGTTTGTGGCAGAGCAACCTGTGGGCAGAATTTGCATCAGGAGTATGGTGGCTTCACTAGTCACATATCAGAACAAACTGAAGTGGCTGAGGGGGCTTTACAGTATCGAGCAGAGAGCACTGCACCTCCTCCTCAGATTAGCAACACAGATTTCCTACCCTTGAGTCTGATTTCCTGGTTTCTTTTGTGGGGCTCTTTCAGGTTCATGTATTGGTCTGACTGGGGAGACAAAGCTAAGATTGAGAAAGCAGGCCTGAATGGCGTGGGGCGGCAAGTACTGGTGACGGACAACATTGAATGGCCTAATGGCATCACGCTTGGTAAGTGCCAGGGTTAGAGCTACAGCATCCATTTGTGGCTGATGTCAGTTTAGTTTTACAGTTGCACAGAAAAACTGTAAATGGTGCAAAGGCAACTGCACTCAAAAACCCTGGAAATACTCTGTCACTCACTGCTCAATGACATGAGTTTCAGTAGGAAGCATGGGGCTAGGCAGTAAGCGTGGCCACAGTCAGGATCTCATATTGCAAGCACTTTGAGTTGCTTTTAGGTGGGCCTTGAGGCAGAGTGATGGTTTTGAGAAGGATACAGAGCTGAAATAACTCTTTGGAAGTCTGGGAGGTATCACAAGGTCCTAGGTACTAGCGTCTCTGGACCTGTCTAGGAGGTAGTGTCAGGAAACTATTTTGGACTAATGCATGGTACATCAAGCAGAGAGACACATCGTATGGAGCCCTTTCCCCGTGGGCCCGCCCAATCCCTCTGGATGGGGTAGTGGAGATGGAAGCCATCTCGGCCCGTATCCTGCTGGCACACAGAGGGCTGCAGTCGTTGTTGACTGCATCACTGAGCAGAAGGAATGGAAAGGAGGTTTCCTTGCGCCCATAGGACAGTAGGGGACTGCCTGGTCTGCAGCTACAGCCATGTGTGTGCTTGACACCATTCAGATGTGAGGTTCTCTGCTTAGCTTTGTATTCCAAAATTCTGCCCGTAACAAGGATGTAGAAGAAAATGCTGCTACCATAGCGCAGTGTCATATGACTGCTGTTGCAAACTAATTATGTTATCCTTCAGTAATTAAGAAATTAATTAATGGCTTGTTTAATTATAGAATTTGTGGTGTTTTGGCACTCATCCACTTGCATTCAGTTCAATGAATCTCATCCAAAATGAGTGAATCTGCCCCAGAAAGAGAAACTCAGTTCATAATATTCTAAAGAACCTTGAATCCTGCCTTCCTGCTTTTACCTGTACCCTCCCCAAAATCTGGCTAGTTTGTTGTAGGAGCGTCCACACCACCTGCGTTCCCCTGACCGGCAGCACAAGGAAGGTTTCTGGAACCCAGGAGTCTTCATCACTGAAAATGTGTAAATTTCACAGCTCCTTCAGCAAGGTGTTTCATTTAAGTCACAGTTGTTCTCTAGCAAGAGGCCAAGGACTAAATAGCCCCCAGAGTGACGAAGCCTCTCGCTCAGTGAGGGGCATTGATAAAGTGATCTGGGAAGCCCACACTGCTGCTGGACTGCTCCCCCTGGTAACAAAAGAACCTCATTGTACAGAGCTGTCATTCAGGCGTTCCCCACACACACAACAGAATGTTCCTCCTTTTTAATCTTATTTATAGGGTCTTATCCCGGCATATCTGGGCACTGAATCAAAATCAGAACTACTGTTTTAAAAAAAAAAAAAAAAAGAAAGAAAGAAAAAAAAAAGGCCCAATAATAAAGAGATTAGTCATGCTGCCAGCAGGAAAAACATGCTGGGCAAGAGAAAAGAGTAGCCATAGCTGTGTGTAATTTTGCTTCATTGTGTTTCACTTCTCAGATTTGCTGAATCAGCGTCTCTACTGGGTAGACTCCAAATTGCATTCACTGTCCTGCATTGATTTCAATGGCAGCAACAGAAAAGTTCTGATCTCTTCTGTTGATGATCTGAGCCATCCTTTCGGCTTAGCAGTGTTTGAGGTAAGAGTCAAGAACGGATGCAGAACAGACTAGAGACTGCAAGAGGTCTCAAAGCTCTTCTTGATTGAAAGCTCTGCCTTTTGCATAGCACAGAAAGCTCAGCGAGGGTGTTCGCTGCTATAGAAACCGATTAACCTGGTGTGGGTTCAGCACGGAAAACAGTTTTCCAGAGCCCTCATCAGGAGCAGTGCCGCATCTCATGCTCTTAATGCAGTACCAGTGAATCGGTGAGGGCAGGTGGTGCCCACAGTAACACGTCTCACATAACTGAAAAACTAACAGGCTTCCCTTGATTTGCAGTGAGCCAACTGTCCATGCAAAGGCCAAAACTGTTGGCAAGGGAAAGGAGAACCCACTTACTGTGATGAGCAGGTGGGACAACTGTTCACTGACTGACTCTGCAAAATCCCACGTCTTTTGAGAAGTCAGACTTTGAGGGGAGCTGCATGGGCCCAGAGCAGCCTCTTGGCCTGTAGTCGAGCCTTTTGCTGCTCTCAGCAGCTTTATATTTCACACCATGTTGACATATCTGTCGCACTTTCTGGTGCCAAGAAAATCCTTAGGGGAGGCCTGTTAAATCTTCCTTCATTGGCCTTGCAGGCTGATTGTTTCCATTGTCCCTGTGGCAACTGCAGCATCTGCAGAAGTATCCTCAGAAACGTTTTCGCCAGTCTCTTAGGAGTCTGCAGGCTTCAGTTGGGAGTTTCTGTACCAGTAAGGCACTCGCAGGGCTCCCTCTGCAGTCACTGCGCACCAGTGCATTGCTCAAGTTGGGGACTTGGTACTGAAAAGGTGTTATCTGTTCACCTAGTTTAAACGGAATCAGATAATTCTCGTTCAGGCTGAACAGCTCCAGTTATGACATGTACACCCTGCTACACATCAGAGAAACTTCTCTTTCAAAAAATTACAGCTCTGGCCCTACAAACACATAAGCCTATTTTCACAAAGGTGTTAGGCTTCTAACTCCTGCTTGAGTACATTCCATAGAAAACTAAGTTACTCCTGTAGATTCAGTATTCTCTGTATGGTGTAACATTCAGAATCACACTATAGCCTGACTAAGAGGAACGCAGTAATTAATTAAATAGTACAGTTCAGATCCTCAGATGTCACCAATGAAAAACCAGAACCTGCTGATAGCTGCAGAAATCGCCACATAAATAGGCATCCGCATTTCTGTATTAGGTTTATACAAAGCTAGAGGGGCAGAGCTCGGGGCTAATGGCTTCCTTGCAATTTGTATCTCGTACTTAAGATCTAAAGCGTATGTTCAAAACTGTGCATTCCCCCTCCTATCTCTGGAGTTCTCGAGGGGTGTGGGAGACCTCATTCAAATCTCCGCTTTACCTGGGTGGAAGCAGAAAAAGACATCCAGCCCTTCCTCATCCTGGCAGAGGATTGCCTACCATCACAAGCCTGGAGCAGTGAAGGCTGATCTCTCCTGCAGCTAAGCCCCTTTCTGTGAATATCTAAATGATTACGGGAACAAAAGCTTGAGCTTTGGCACCTCTTTCTAGGTAAACCGAGGCAGACAAAGCTATCTGGTTTCACTGTCAGAGTGTGTGCCAAAGGCTCCTTTCCTTTCTCTTTATTTCACTTAACTAGGTTGGCTTTTGACTCGGCAAAACCTCTTCCTTAAAATCCTGACTCCTCCCACACAATGTATATGATATCTAAGCATCTGATTTGCTGCACAGATTTGCACAAGACACTGCTGCTCTTTAGTTTTATCCTGTGTCAGTAGAGTCTGGAAGGATCTCTCCTGTTATTTATCTTCTTTGTCAGAACGGCCAGCTAGAATAACAGACAGTCCCTTTGCATAAGCGCTTGATAATGTGCCCTTGTGCTCCAGCACTGTGGTTTTCCTTACTGAAAGCAGTTGGTTTCCCAGCTGGCAGCAGCATAAATCCTGACTGAGCAACTAAAAAAACTTTTATAACTGCACTTCCTCTACACCTGCTTGGCCAGTTTTTTTGTATCTCCAATCATAGGATGCCCTCCAGAAGATATTAATACAAAAGAGAAATAGATACCAATCTTCCAGATGTGCTCTCAGCACTGGCCTCTTCATAGTTACCGGTTTAATCCAGGTCCTATCTTTGGAAAGGAGAAAACAATCAGCAAAGATAGCAAAAGTTTCTAGCAGAACCCTTTGGTTCTGTTCATGATCCATACTGTCTGTTTAAAAAAACTGGCCAGAAATTGAATGGATGAAACTCTTCTATATTTAAGCAAATTTCTGCTCCCTCTTCTTAATCCCATAACTGCTCAAAATACTAGGCACTTCTATAATCACTGTAGGATTGCTGTACCTTTAAACATTAGAAATGACAGTGTTCAAAAAAATCTTCCAGAGAGAAGCAGAATAAACCAATAGGTGTCCCTAGGTAGGAACAGCAATGCATTGACTTTCTGAATTCTGGAGTTTATTTTCCAACTTGAACAGATTTGAGCACAGTCAGATCAGAAATCGCATGCATTTCCTTGCAGGACAGGGTGTTTTGGACTGACCTGGAGAATGAAGCAATCTTCAGTGCAAACAGGCTGAATGGCTTGGACATCTCCGTTTTAGCAGAAAATCTCAATAATCCTCATGACATTGTGGTATTTCATGAATTAAAGCAGCCTAAAGGTAAGACGTGTCCTTGGGGTTTCATGTCCCTAAATCACTAGTAACTAGTACTAGAACTAGTAAATGATATGCCTCCTGATGGTTCTTGATGAGGAGAAAGCACAGGTAATAATGTGAAATCAATGCCTAATGTTTGAAGTTCCTGCATAATTAATTCAGCAGCAGCATTTATTGAAAAGTATCCAATTTGTTAATAGCTGTTTAATTAGCATCTTTGATAAAAGGGAGTTACTCTCATCTCTCTAATGCTTGCCGTTCATTATATATTTTGGCTGTACTGCACTGCAGTCTGGAAGTATAATTACAACAAGGTAAGCATATGTGTAATGGCATTCACCTCCTAGCTTCAGCAACAATAGCAGTGAAGATGAAGTGGCAGAGACTTCAGCGTAGCCTAGCAACCTGGGGAAGTTACCTGGTTCCCTCTGGGATCCTACAGCCAGCCCTGAAGCCCCGGCCATCACATTTTCATGGCATTTGTTATCTGAACTTTTTTTAGAACAGACTGTATACATCAGGGAACACATACCGTAGTTATACCTCCTGATGCAGCAGAGAGACTCTTGAGAGACTGCCTGCAGAAAACGCCTAAAACCAATAGATATCTTGGGTCAGATATTGGCTCCCTGTGTGAAACTTGGGATAAGTTCAGTGAAAAAAAAAAATGGCTTGTCTCTAGCTGCTGTTAATTGTGAGGGAACATACAGCTGGATGAAGGATGCTCTCCTGGTTCAGCAGCATCAGCCAACAGTCTGTGAATGTTCTAAATTATTACTGATGGTCATCAACAAGTCATTCAAATACCATCTTTACTGTGTTGTATTTGGACCATTAGCTTGTAAATTACGAGTACATTTGATCAAAAAGGCAAATGGAGTCCCACAAGGCCATTTAAACTTTCATCTGCTAATCTCTCTTCACAGTTTTTAAAGTAGGTCTGTTAGGTTTCACTGTACTCCAAACTGTAAAGATGATTAAGCAGACAGATTAATTGAGGGAGTGGAAGAAAGGCTTCTTAAAGGAGCTGATGTTTCTTTGCCAAAAATAACAAATAGGTAATTAGAAAAATAACTTGTCTTTTCTTCCATCCTTGAACAGCTCCAGATTCCTGTGAGCTCAGCCCACAACCAAACGGAGGCTGTGAGTATTTGTGTCTGCCTGCACCTCAAATCTCTCTTCATTCTCCCAAGTATACATGTGCCTGTCCAGACAACATGTGGCTGGGTCCTGACATGAAAAAATGCTACAAAGGTAAATATAACCACATCAGTGTTGCACCATTCAAACAAAATCATATTTACAGCATCAGTGAAAATATTTCCTGATGGTGGAACACAAATGTTAGCTTTTGTAAACCACATACTTCCTGGCTTCTGAACACAGCATTGTGGTTTTCTTAATTGAAAACTTAAGTGTTCTGGAAAGCCTAGCCAGAAGAAGATACAGGATGAAGAGGAAAAAAGAGATAAGGCCCAGCACTAAAAATGTGAGTGCTCAATAAATCATTAAATTTGCAACATTAGCGCTGTATAGATACTGGATCTTGAGAGGCCACAATCACTGCTGGTAATACCTTGAATGGACTAGTGTTCACAATGTAATTTTCCCTAACATGCAAATAAGTCTTAGGTGCAAATTCAGTACCTGCTCAAAAAATAATAAGGTGCTGAACTTTCTTAACTACCTACCTTCCATCTAGAGTCCTTTATAACTATTAATAAATAAAGCCTGAGTTCAGTAAACAATTTCTGTAGATGTAGGTAGGGAACTATAGGTAGCCTGCCTACCTGGCAAAGACGATTGGAATTGGGTTTCTGTTTCTAACCACTAAACATCACCATCCTCTCCAGAGTTATATTACCACTTGTGCTTTGCTTGTGTACTTCCTTTGACCAGATTTCACGGTTGTTCTTGCTTTTCAGATCTTCCGGCTACTTCAGCTACGCTACTGGTTTCTACAACCACAGCATCCCGTACTGGCACTACTCCTACCACAGCTATTGCGACTGTAATTGGCAGGGCCAGCAACACCACTGAAGTCACCCTCAAAACTGTATCAGAAGCTACTATCACTATCCCAAGTTTTCGTTTACCTCCAACCACATCAATCATAATAGAGTCTGAGATAACCACTGGAAACAGCAATTTATCACAGCACTGTAAGAGAATCAGGTTCCTCTTTTCTTTGTCTAGATTTACATTATAACAAAAATCTGTGCACTGACGAGAGGTCTGACCTAACAACTGAGCTATAAACAGGTTAGAGGTATGCATATTCTGCCATGTAGAGAGAAAAATCAGATGCTCTTTGTGCAAACATCTCTGTTACAATGGCTGATGTGATTCGAATTGCTGTAGATGTGGAGGAACTCCTGTCAGGCTCTTATCCCACGCATGAAAAGCCGACGTATAGATGAGGCCCTGAGAATTCATACTAACCTTCCCATATGCCTCATACCGCCAGTTCAGTCTGGCTTCAGTGCCGGTTGTAGCACTGCATACCCTAATACAGAAGATTGTACAGCTGCTTCACCTATTTTAATCATTTGTTTAACTAAATATCCTTGTGATCCAGTGCCAGTCCTGGGTGAAAGATGCCTCCTATTCAGCTTTAGCCCTGCTGGACATTTGGTGTTCCTGCAGCCCAAGTGAAGCTGCATCTGCTTTGCTTGGTTGTGCTCTGCGTGTTAACGTTGTGTGATCCATGGCATATGTTAAATGAAGTTTTGTGCTACAAATCTATCACAAAAGATATCTCAACAGAGAGCACTAATAGGCTCTTCTAATGTTCATCCTAAATAATGAGTAAGTAATGAAATAGCAACCTACCATCTCAGTGCTAATAGGTAATCCCTCTGCTGTCAAGGTAAAGCAGAAAAACTACTTTTCCAAAAACAGTTCTAGTCCAGAGAGAAAAGTTTCTTCTTCAAGACTGTCAGTCAAGATCTCAAACAGATCTAGATTGCTCTAAATATAAAAATAATACAGTAAAATATTACTTTTTTCTAAACATTCCACTGAGCAGAGTAGGCACTTTCCATTGCATCTGGAAGGCAAAAATAAACCATCTATAAGCTCATTTTTGAGCAGGGTGCCTATCTGTAGTAACAGGGATATAGTGCACTCTGTAGTGCATGTGGGAAAGCATATTTTGGTTTCTAAACTTTACTGTCATTAAGTTTTCTCTGTGCAAATTTCCTTTCAAATGCAATAATTAACTTATGGAAGCTAGATGCTAATAGTTGTCCCTGTCTGAAATAATCTGGCCTATTATTAGATAAATAACTATGTAGCAGACCTACCTGCCACAGGGAATTATTTAAAAGGATAAATTACTTTTTAAGTTCCATGAACTGGTGTCTTGTAAGACAAACTACAGTTAGTTCTCCTTCTCTGAATTCCTGGTATTTCAGCATAGACAAATAGCAGCTGTGCTGATTTCTTATCATAAGAGCACAGAACAAGTATTTTGAAGTACATAGCTTTAAACATAAATAGTTGTTATTATTATTATTGGTTTTCTCTGGTAAGTACAATATCCAGCTGAGATTTTTGAGGGTTGTTCTTGCAGGCTGAGGCAGCTTGCAGCAACCAGTGATATATGTGTTGACTAACTCCTTGGCTGTAAATAAAAAATAAAAATTAAACAAAAAGCTGTGCAGACAGCTTTGAACTATGTTCTTTTCCTGCCAGCTCTGTAAATCATTGGTTGTGTCAGTACTAGAAGGTGTTCTACTGTGGACTTTTAAGAGCGCTATCTATACCCCCACACCCCCCCCCCCATACATACTTCAAAATACCAAGTTTTTTTTAACTGACCTCCTTTTTTTCATGTTTGAAAATTGCAGGCACAAATATAGTCATTTATTCATTTATGGCTAGAGCTTCCTTATTGGATAACACTGAACTGAGCACTTAACTGACCAAAATCTCCCAGTGTCTAGTTTGTAATCCTGCTAGTGTAATAGCACTTTATGGCCAATTTGTAACTGAAGCTTCCACACAGTGACTCTATGGCTGTTTTTTTGCTTCCTAGGCAGAGACAGCTCAGACTTGTGTGTACATGCTTTGCTTTTTATCCTTCTTCCTGATTATTTTATTACACAACTTCCTGTAAACTTTCTGATTATGAAAACTCCCTGATGGACAGAACAACGTAGTTACTAACATTAAACGTTCTTTAGTCATGATTATAAACACAGCAAATGACCTCTATGATCAGAATTACTTCTATAATTACAGATGCAAATAACAGTCAAGGCTTTGATTCAACTGTGACTGCAGCTGTTATTGGAATTGTCATTCCTGTTGGTAAGTGGACTTGATTTAAACTTTGAAGGAGAATTACACTGAAATGTAACTATAAATATACTCTTCTGGTTTTCAGGGTTGGGGGTGGGGAAGAGTACAGAAATGGCTGAAATGGGGCAAAGTAGTCTGGCTTTGAGAAAATTGTACAAGCACAGACATCTACATGGGAACATACCCATGCCTTCCTGCCACCCCTCCCATAGCTGGCTAATAGCTCTTTCTCTGTCCCACAGACATCTACATGGGAACATACCCGTGCCTTCCTGCCACCCCTCCCATAGCTGGCTAATAGCTCTTTCTCTGTCCCCTTTCCTCAGTGGTCATTGGCTTGCTGTGCATGGGGGGATACCTCATCTGGAGAAACTGGAAACGGAAGAACACTAAAAGCATGAACTTTGATAATCCAGTGTATAGGAAGACAACAGAAGAGGAAGATGAAGATGAAATCCATATTGGGCGGACTGCCCAAATTGGACACGTCTATCCCGCAGTAAGTACCAGAGGAAACACCTGAAGGAGAAGAATAATTTTGTTTAGATAGATAGATATTTCCAGCTGATTACATCATTGGTTATTTGCAATATAATTACGAAAAAACAGAGCTTCTTTAACAATCTTTGAGGGGGCAGAAGCCTAAACTTGTACGCAGCTCACATTGTTGCCTTAGAATATAGTAAGATATTACGTGTAAATGAAGAATAATTGTCCTAATCAATACACCTAGTAAGCTAGTAAGTGTAAAGCTAGCTCAAGAGCTCAATATGTGACAGCTGGTTTCTTATCCTCTACTGGCTTCCACGTTACTGTGCTTAGATTGCTACCAAGTTCCTAGACTATCTATCTTAAGGATAACCTGGGTTTCCCTACAATCCAGGGAGAAATCATTTCCCTTATAATATAACAATGCAAGTAAGAGCCAGATCGCCTCCAGGGAGGAGTGAATGAGATTCTGTAAGGATTTAAGGAAAGTTGCCTTGACGAGATGAAGCGTTTTAAAAAGTAAACACTCGTTTTGATAGCAAGTCCTGTGTGTGCAGCAGAGCCTGCCACAAGAAAGAGAACCTGTTCTACGCCGTGGCTTGTCTCTAAGGAAGCCTCCCTCCAAGGAAGAGCCCTGGTGAGATGAAGCACTGGCAGTAGTAACTGCTATGTATGTTTAAAGAGAACACATAGATGCATGAGTGAAAGAAGGCAATAGAGTTGCTATAGAAAAGCAGGCACTTTAGGTAATGCCCTATATTATATGAAAATCCTGCTAAAGATCATCGTGGAGAAGGTGTCATCCCCTATAAGAAGCTTTACCTGTGTAACGTACAAGTGAAATAAGCTTTCCAACACCTCTTTAGTAACACTTGAGTTAGTAACACTGCATTTGGGCGAAAAAAAATCAGTGCATAAAATAATTTCTGTCACCATTACACCAGGAACTGCAATGAGATTTTTTTAACAGAAAATAAATTTAGCAACAGAATCATTATTTGGTTCTAATGCATCAAAATTCACAAGTCATAAATTTTATCCTCAAGTGTGTTTTTCTTCCTCCACAGCGTGTAGCACTAAGCCTAGAAGATGACGGATTGCCATGAGGATGAAGTTGCTGCTCCAAACAGAATGCACTGAACAAATTTGCTTTGGATCACAGAACCTGCTTTTTCTTTTTAATCATTATTTATGTTGCTGAAGGGTAACCACAAAGTTATAATGAACTGCAAACATCCAAAGGATGTGAGAGTTTTGTATGTATAATCTTTTATACACATTTTAACTTGTTGCACTACCCATTTGTGATAGTGAATAAGCAACTGCTGAGCTACTAACTCAATGTACATAACCAGCCAGGCTGAAGGTTCAGTAGCTATTGCTTTATTTTAAGACTATATTTATAGATTCTTTGTAAATATGTTGAATATGCTTTGTGGCTATCCATCAACATAAGTAAAAGAAATTTATGTACAGGCAGTTTAGAAATATTTATTAACAAAATCTGGATTATAAGATCTGTTCTGTAAATATAGTAGAGGGGTGAGAGTATTTATTTTTTGTATGTTTGGCTTGCTGTGCATAGATTATCTGTGTATATATCTATCTAGGCTAGATAGATATATAGGCATATAAATATATACATATATAAAAATATATACATATATTTTAAAACTACTAGCCTAAGTTTATGGAAATTAGGGATAATTGACTTTCTACAGGATGTTTGAAAAGTTTGCTTTGAAATCTAAGTAAGAAAGAGCTGTACCGTGAGATAGCTGGTGAACGAAGCACTTCCAGAACAAACAGAACTCTGTTTTTTCAAAACTGTCTCCTAGGGGTTGCTTTTACGTTCTCCGGTCTTTCACGTTCCTCTGCAATGCTTTTAATTGAAGAGCTGTTGCTTACAGCATTTCAGTGAGGAGAAACTCCTACAGCGCCCATTTTTTTGTTTTGTTGCTTTTTACAGGTTGGCACAAATTTGGTTTAGGGTATTTTGTTTGTTGTTTTTAAACGTAAACCTAAATGCTTTTCCCCAGTGGGACTCTCGCACCTCTCTTACAGTAGCTTAGAATAAGTAGAAACAAAGATTTAGTCATATACTTTCACACACCCAAAGTGAGCGTTCTCATATGGCTGAGCGAGGGTGGGGGGGGCAGAACACAGTAACAAAAGTTGATTCCTTTTCTACTGGCCCTTTTCCTCCTATTCTTACTGAAGAGTCCAAATTTATGAGAGGCTACGGGGTGTTTCAATTCACCATGCATGGAATTCATTGAAGCTCAGCAAGCATCTTCCAAATGAATGCAAATGGAGAAACTTGCCCCACAGTAGATCTGACATACAACAGAGCGCGAGGCAAGGAGGTTAAAGGACCAGTTCGTAGCTTTATCAATATCTTTGAATTCCAGGAATCAGCTCTTTGAAAACAATCCACAGGAAGAACGAAGGGGGAACACATTCTGATACATGCATGATAAATACCTTTCCTCTTTGGTTCCCAAACTTTGTTTCTCGCTCCTGCCACTTCTTGGTAACACAATGCTGTTAAACCATTCTCTCCAAGATAACAAAAGGGTCCAAACTATGCATTATTTCTCCAGATATAATTAGAGTGAACAAAACAGAATGAAGTTCAAAATAGTTTACATAATCTCGCCTGCTTCTGCAGCAACGGGGAGTCAGGGAACGCTTACATGTACTCATTTATTGGCAGAACTTGTTACGCTCTCCTTCTGTTAAGGAATTTAATGTTTGTGCTATTTTTGCAATTCAGAGCTACTGATTTAGGAAGGAGAAATACAGAATGCCATCTCCCTTGCTGTACAAGTTTTGCTTTTCTACACAACTACCACCTGATTCCTTTCAGTCCCCCCAGAGAGCATTCAAGGGCCGTGCACTGGGATAGACAACACTAACTAAGCTTTGTGTTCAGCAAGCTCCCTGTTCTTCACTATTAAAACCATTACAGCTCATCAGCAGGTGCAATTCCTCCTCCTTGAAGGCCAGCTTCATGCACTCCTCCTTTTTTTTTCAGTCACAAAAGTAAGGCCGTCTCCAAGGTAGTGTTTTTTCCACCTAGTCCATCCTACAGAAGCTGATTTCTAGCACTGCTTTCTATCAGTCTCTCTGTGTCCTAGCTAGCTTCTGTGAGCTCAGAGTGACTATGTGGTTTGGCAAGCTTCCTCTGCACCTTGAGGAAAACTCACTGTTCTTTCTCATTTCATTTTATGAGATAAAATTCCCAGGCCCCTCTGCTATTGTACTGACGATCCCAATTCTGTGGCACTGGGCATCTGCACATCAAAGATCCCAATCCAAAATCGCTGTTAAAGGAAACATACTTTGATTTGAATGGTCCCTGAATCTAATCTTAAGTCTGTGGGAAGTAAATACACTTACCACTGTGCATGAAGGACCAGCACCTCCTTCTTGTGGGGCCCTAGAACTGTACAAAAAGCTAGGAAAAGCTGCCTAACAGTCTTACATCAGTCCAAGCTTTCATAGTCAAGTAAGTACAAGCAATACAGCCTGGAGATGGGTTTTCTCTTTTTTTTTAAAAGGAAAAATTCACACTGTAATGTGAGATGGAAGTTGATTCTTAACTAAGAAAAGGAACAAAGTGGCTAAAGAGCTATATAGCGTGCATTATGGCAATACTAAATAACCTCAAAATATTCATTCCATGGTCTAAACAGGCAATATATAAATAATCAAGCATCCTTCTATTCAAATTTTAGATTTTTAAGGCAGTGAAAAAAAATGATGAGCTAACAATTATTGTTTTAAGGTATGAAGCTCTGTTTTTACAAACCCATGCACTGTGTGCATGAAGAAAAAAACTGAGAAAAGGCTGTATGCGATAACATTGTAACTAACAGAAGAATGTAAATATATTTGAAAGTTCTACAGTTTTGATACTTTTTTAAAGACATACACAGGCGTGCGCACGCACGCGCACACACACACACACACACACACACACACACACACACACACACACACACACACACACACACACACACACACACACACACACACCCCTCCCGCCCCCCCCCCGTAAAAATCATGTATAAAAGGCTGCAGTTTTTTTTCAAACCATTGTAAATGAATTTACTGTTCAGTGTTGATTTCAAACTTTACAGATTTATAACTACTGAAAAGTCAAACACCAAAATTGTTTTTTAAGAAATTAATTATTTTAAATAATGGTTCAGCTTGTTAGGATGATATTTAACATTGTAATCATTTCTGATCTTTGTCTTGTCATACTGAAGTTCTGTTAGAGTATGTTCTTGCTTGGTGCCTTTTGTGTTTCAGTTTTTATGTTATGGATTAAAAGGACCAGGGAGGGATGGGGGAGGGATCTGCGCTATGTAACATTTGCTGTACTTACATAAATGAGGCGTACTGAAAACCAAATGAATACATTTGTAAAACAGTGCACTGTTTCTATAGAAAGATTAAATTTTTTTTTATCTGGGCCTACTGAATTAATTACTTTATAGTACTTAAATGCTGTCCTAGAGCTAGTACTGTGTGATATTTTGGGTTTCCTTAGCTTTTAATTGTCCAAAGCCAAAGCAGGACCTGGGAGTACTACTGTGCTACTCTCTTTACAGTTTCACTCTGTATTCAGCATCTTCAACTTCACAATGGCAACGCTGAAATACTTCCTATTCTACATGCAAATGAACAGATCAATTTTTTCTGAATTCTTTTCCTCTGCCACTTGGATTTTGATCATCTTCAAACCACACGGACGATAGTGCCTGGCTCATTATATTTAACTATGCTAAATAATTACAGCCACGATGTGATGAGAAGGAATAAGCAAGTAAGTAAAAACTCCAGCAGTACAAATACATTGGTCCTTATCCACTGTGAGAACATTTTTTATCTCAAAATTACCTGGCACATACTACAAAATGGTGCCATTTTTAACCCTAACTATGACATATTAGAGTATTTGAGCACTAATTGCAAGCTACTAAATTTCTTTTAAACAGCTTTTGATAAACCACATTTACTGATGCTGAAAAACATATATTTCAACCAAATATGCACCCTTCAGTCGCTCACAAAAAGGAGAGGTGCACTGCTATTCTTGGAATCACAACAGGCGGTCTTAACTTTTCTTACATTACCAACAACCCAGCACTTCTATGGAAATTAAGCCAAAAAGTGATCTAATGTACTAGAACTGCAATGGTAGCTTAAGATGGACACATGAGCAACGTACTCTTAAGCAAGTCACGTATTAACAGTTCAGTTAGCTAACTCCCTCTTCCCTGTCCCTTGTAAAAAGGAAATCATAGATGAGAAACAAGGATATTATCAACAGAGGAGAGATAACTAGAGGCATTTCATGAAATGGGCAGGAGGTGTGGATCTTACATGAACTTCTCCCCATTGTTTACTGCATTTCCCAGAGGGGTGAGAAGCTTGAGCATGCAGATAAATGTTTACAAGACTTACCTGTTAGGTATTGCAGTATGTCCCCTTTGAGCTGTCTTTGCAGGACGTCTACTGCATATCTTCAATTTGGTCATTAGCCAGTGCAATACATTGGTCTTAAAACACCAACAGCCACTGATTATGTACCTCTTGAAAACCAAGAACACAAAGACATGCTTCAAATGGGCATTCTTTTTTTCCTGTCCCAGGAATTTCACAGAACATACTCAAAGAAGCATGCTGAATTACAGCACTGAAGACAACAGACTATACGTTCTTCAAATGGTTTGAGTTGTTATAATGCCTTTTGAAATGGAGTATTTATTAAAAGTAATTCTCAGTTAGGTTCCCCCCCCCCCAAAGCAACACTGACAAAAGCAGTTCAGGCCTTTCAGACAAAAATTGTTATTACAAAACTGGTAAGGACTGAAACTGAAAATAGGTCTCCCTTTCAGTTAAATAGCATAGCAAAGTAATATTGTCGCAAATATCACCAGGGCTGGGGGGGGGGGGGGGGGGCAGTGACAGAGCCTCAGAAAAGAATCCCAAACCTGTCTGAGCCTTTGAGGTACACCTGCTATAACAACTCGGGGGGGGGGGGGGTATTTATTTATTTTAACCTTATACTGTATTAGCAATAAAATTATATATCAACTTATTTCTAAAGTTTCACTTTTTACACATACATAGTAACTGTTCTTTATGAGATAATCCATACTAATACTGTGTGGACTACTTTCATTAAGATGCAATACAACTATACTTATGCATATAAATCCCTTTAGTGTTTATATAATGTGTGTAAATTGGTTATTGATGTTAGATTTCTGTCTTCTGCAGTAGTATGTGTGCATCATTTCCTTACATTGAGTTTGATCTCTGTCAAAGCAGTCCTTGATTTTAACTTTTGAAACAGCTTTAAAGCGCACTTCTTATTTTACATCCTTCCTTTCAAGAAGGTGGCTGTAGCCATGGATTATTGCAGGTTTTTTCACTGCACGGTGACTCACTCCAAAATTTTTCTCAACAATACTACACCTTATAAAGGCGCCAGAAAGAAAAAAGGTGGGGGGGGGAGCAGAAGCAATACTACTGAATAATCCAGCAAGGCTGATAATTCACATATACCTTTTCACTGTTGGCATATGTATGCACACTCATGACACCAGCTACATTTTTCTTTGCAGTTTTGTGTGTGTGTGTGTGTGTGTGTGCGCGCGCGTGTGCGCACGCGCCACCTGCACGTGCAAAAATATATAAACAGCATACTTTTTTATGGCTGGTATATTACACTGGCACATATCCAGCACCAAATTCAGTTTTCTCCTAATGGCACAGTCTCAGCCTTAAGAGAGATTCAAAGGGCAAAAGATGGCAGCAGAGAAAGTGGAATTTACATGTAGAATGCATAACTTTGACTCTTAAGTAGGCGCTCCTTTTAGATTCGTCATTACTCCATTTGCACATTACTGGGTGGCCTGTGGCCTGCTCAACACACCACACATACATACAGACACACATCCACGCTTACTTTGCAAGTCCTGCTTTCCTCTATTCAAAAAAAGTTATAGCAGTATTTTAGGAGCACTCTACAGAGGAGTTTGCACTGACCTTGGATGCCCTGGGAACAACATACTGGTTGATGAAGGCATGGTAGAGTCCCACGTGACAGCTTAACAGACAAGCTTAAGCTTGTTGTAGATTGTCCTCATGACAAAATTTTTGCAGCTGTGTGTTCCTGAAATAACTTGCAAATGGTCATTTCCATGATTCTGTCAGCTAGCAAGTCTAATAAGTTTGAAGTTTTTCTTTTTCTCTCTTAAAGAACAAGGCCTGTTAACAGAAAAAGACAATCCCCTTGATGTCAAGACTTACAAAAAGACTACAAGGTGCCGGGAGGGACGGGAGGCAGGGAAAACAAGTACATTGATGGCTGGTTAAGGTCTAACACTAAATCGAGTTTGTGAAGAAAAAAGGACCCATCCCAAATATACTGAAAAGGAGCTGCTGGTAGAGGTGATCACTACCAGAGACGCGCTGCAGTATACAGGGTGCCAGGTTTCTAAAGATGGCCTTAAGAGGGTCCTTCACACCAGATTTGAGCCTCACCATGAAACTTGGGTCACTTACCAAGGAAGGAACTTTTTGGTCAACTTGAGAAAAGCAACAGCCATTCCTGCTGCAGACTGGTAAGTTGTCTACTAGGGGACCTGGTTGAGGAAAAGGCAACAGTCAACACAGTAAGCCAATATTAATCAGAATCAAGCTGTGGAGATGCACCTAGTCCACACCTTAGGAGAAATGGTCCTCAGAGCTTTCCTTGTGGCTGAGAACCATCTGCAGGCTAGTAGTAAGCATGTCCTAGCAAAGACTGCCATCACATGATGAAGTGAAATATGGTAAATTCACTTTACTGGAGTGAACCAGCGCTCAAATTCTGTGCCAACTTGTCCAGGACTAGAGGCAGGACTGTCTGAGTAGTTGCACATAAAGAGAGAGAATAAGCACTAATTTGCTACAGTGGGGAAGGATCTGGAGGGTTGGCATAGATTGGTCTTCCTAGTCACAGGACAAAAACACGCAGAGCTCTGTCCTTAAGTAAATATTTTCAAGTCCCTGTGACCCAAAATGGAGGTTTGACATTCTTCAATGTAGTAGTGACAGAGAACTACCTAGCAAATAGTTTACCAGGCTTGTTGCTCCTTGGTCAATAGGAGATGAACAGACTACTGAGCTACAGCATCTCATTTTTCTTATAGAGCTATGGAGCACAGGCTCCCCAGCCAAGACATGAGTCGCACTGAACCAGGTATTACACAGCTAAACAGAAGCTTGTGGCTCTGATTTCACAGTGGCAACCACAGTAGAACACAGTCCTCAGCTAGCTTCAGGACTACAATAGTTTACCTTGTAACAATTTCTCCAGAAGTGAGGCCATATACTGCAGGGTGATGAACTTACTTATATTTCTTTCAGATAGCTGGTGGTAGTAGCCACTGGGGCGGGGGTGGGGGATCACTAAGCAATAGTTAAGGCTATGTTCTTAGATCTTACAGCTAACCTGTAACTGCAACTGATCTCTAACTACATCTCACAAAACTGAATGAGCGTGAACATGATTTAAAAAATAAAATAAATTCTTTTAAAATTATTTGCAGCGCTGATTCATGTTCAAATTTCACTATGGACATCAGTGGGAGATTGTTTTTAAAGGACTACATGCAGCTACTTGGTAGGGCTTCCTCACTATTAAAGAAACCATTGCAACCTTTTCAACCATGACAAGGCAGCCTTCTTAATTAATAATGAGTTAGCGGTTACGATAATGTAAGAAGCAGATCTCCCTGATATTTTGACAGACCCTAACCTAGCTACATGGATAGATTATACAGGATTAAAGCAAAGAGAAGGCCAAGTTGGTAAATATTTCCCTTGGCTGCATATCAGTTCATTTTTGTAGCCCTTGTCTGAAGGCTGCAAATTTAGGTGGAAGAGTAGAGGTTACAGTTGCAGTGTGTAGCCAAGTACAACTGAGGCCAAACAGCAAAGACATTTTAAATGACCCATTTCAGGGTTTTTATCTGCTGAGTCTGCCGGTCAAGAAATTAATTAGTTCCAGCTGTAGCAATTTACTTTCATGCATATATATTCACCCACTGGGACTAAGCTGAAAGCACATACATCCATTTAATTTAAGCCACTACACCTAAAGGATAACAGAAAGCCTTACAACCAAACATTTAAGAAAAATCCCTGAATCTACATAGTTTGCTAATAAGACACAGACATAAATAAGATCTAAACAAAGAGAACACCTTGCAATAACGCTTAGAAGATAAGCAATACTTGGAAAGTAACGTTCTATATCTGAGTTTTGATGGCAGCAATTTTCTTACAAAGGCTAAATCAAGTTTTAGATTTCCAGAAATAAAGAAAACTGACAGAACTCATTGGAAATTTACATTCAATTATCTTTTTTATAGCTTCTTATGCATTAGCAAGGTCTGAAATTTGTACACATTTAAAAGCCTGACCTCATGAACTGACTTCATATTACTTTGATACTAAAGGGCAATAAAAGTGGTGAGAAGGTTAATAATAAAAATTTGTTCAAATACATCAAATACAAGCTGGAAGCCTGCTAAAGAGTAGGTGAGGTTAACAGAATCTATCATGTCTCTATACAGGAAACTGATGGCGAACATGTTTTTTTAATTTTGCATGCAACTTTGATCTTCCCACCTCATAAAAGGCCTAATGCAACTAGAAAAGATACTGAGAAGGGCAACAGGGATGACCTAGAGACGTTTTACACTTTTCAGGGCTTCAACTCAGAGAAAGACTAAGAGGATATGCAGTACATACCCGTGAAATCATTAATGTGCAAAGAAAGCACTAGGGAATAATTATTTGCCGTTTCTCACAATACAAGAACTTGAAGGCATGCGATAATATTTATTCAGGTAGCAGGTTCAAAATACATAAATGAAAATACTTTTCACAGAATGCATAAGCAAACCGTGGAATGCACTGCAACAGTATCTTGTGAGGGCTAACGATATAAATTAACGTTTAGTCAGTAACTCAAATTCACAAAGTGCAGGTCTGTCTGTGGTTTTGAAACGCAGTGTTTCAGATGCATCTTCTGGCTCATGAAGCATCTAAACATAAAAGCTGAAAGCTGGGCACGTAGCAGGCAAGGATTGCTCTATATATTCACTGTTCTTGAACTCTTTCCTAAGCATCTATTACTGGCTATCAGAAATGAGATGGGGTAGGTGGAAGTTAGTCTGATCTAGTATGACAGTTCTGATGATCAGATGAATAATTTCTCCTATTTTCTTTTTTTCTCTTAATCATTCTGTCTCATTTTGCTACAGAACATACAGAAACTGCGTTAAAAATACTTTACAGTAACAGATATATTGTCCATACGAATAAACAGTTCATGCATCTCAAAAGCAGTTCTGGTTCCGTGTGGAGCCCTACCGGACAATTATACACCTTTCATTCCTCTGTTCCTTAATCTTTACAACAACGAAGAATGAACTTACCCAAATTCATTGACCATACAAACTCCATTATTGAATCAAAATGATTTGGAATGTTCTCAAATTGAAAATTACTTAAACAAGACTTGCACAGAAGAAGAACAAAAACTTATTTTAATATCTTATGGTAAGGGAAAAGGTTCAGGGCTAATGTGAAATCGCTGATGTGCCTGATGAAAGCAGTATTTTTCATATAAGAAGAAGGGGGTAAGAAAGTTAGCTGAGGGCGTTCACCAAGCAGTGGATGCTGAACATCTAAGACAGTTGCAAACTCTGAATCCTGTTCTTGTTCGCCATATCCAACAACCTGGAAATTCAAAGGCCAGAAAAGCAATAAGAAGTGGATGGTAAAAAATCCAAACTAAGCTTTACACATGTTTCATAAGTCAATTTAGCAAAACATTATGAGTTGGATTCATTAGGACTCAAAATTCTAAATGAGTAGTCTAGGCTCCCTTTCTAGTCAACGGACGGTATTTTCAGGTAGTGCTTCATCCTCCCTGTCTGAAAATGGAAGCAGTCACCTCCAGAGGGGTCTCTCTCCACTCGTGGCAGAAGCAGCTTAACTGTACGTCTAACATCTAGATGGCTCGAGCTGATAAGATTATTCCCACTCCTGAAAATTACAGGGATAAAACCCACTACAGAATTTCACGTATTTTCTGCAACTTTCAGAGTTCTTAAGTTATGGTTTTAAGTAGCAGTGGGAGTTCAGAGACTGACATCCAGTGCAAATAATATTTTTAATCCCATCATTCAACTGCTACATTTCAGAATTTTAAAGTTTTGGACATTTTTTCATAGGATTCCACCTTAAAAATGCTTAAGTCACAGGACATGGGTAAGAAGAAAAGAAGAGGTCTTGGAATTTAATTAAGAAAGTCACATTATTAATTCATTTTAGGAAAGATATAAAGGAAAATATTCTAACATTGTACTGATTACAGATTTACTTACATGTATACTGAGTATTTTTCTATCATTTCCTCTGAGAGTTTGGAACCATTCAACCAGGTCTGCTTTGGTAAATGATTTTAATGCTTCAATCTAAATCCACAAAAGTACATTTTATGAGTCCCAAATACTGCACTGGTATTTTAAAAGCTATCTGATTGCTAACGTTAAGGACCACTTGAAATATCTTTATAAGCCTTATGTTTTCAAATTTATGAACTCGAGCACCAAATATGAGCCTAATAGCTAAACAGCAAGCTCTGACAGCAGCAGTCTCTGATTTAGCCAGTGCTTGGCAAGTGGAAATAAATTGAATTTTCCCAAGTTTTGTGAAATAGATCTGAATTTTAATCCCTATTCACTTGGAAAAGTAGTGGACAATGCCTTCAAAACCTGAAAGACTCACTCAAAAGATTAGTTTCGATGTTTATTCTTCATAACACATGGGTAATCATTTTGATTTGCGTTTCAGCCATTTGTTGAAATAATATTCTGCCTTCTATTCAAAAAGAGTATTTATTAGGAAAACATAACGGCCCCTCTGAAGCCAAGAAGAAGTTATCTCCAGTTTTAACTGATCTGAATTTCATTGTGTATTTTAAATATAAAGGGCTAGTAAGATGCAAGAATGCGACTGAGTTAATTCCAAATTAAATTCATTACCTCGCAGGCAAGCCTGTCAAAAAGATACTGCTGACTCATCACTTCATTCCAATTTCTATCTACTTCTTCACCAAGAAAAGAATCTTCACATTCTTTAATATTGATCAGAGCATCGACCTGTAAAAATATACTTTTATTAATACTCTTACAGGAAGCCAAGAATCCTGGAAAAGAAGTATGATTAGAATTCAACTAACTTAGGCTGCTGGTCAAATGTATTAAAATCAATCAGTAGTAATGTTTACTGCAATGACTGGTATCTGTAGCTAGGGCAACTGTCTTAAGTTCTGATTCACCAACATCTCGTGAGACACCCGAGCGCGCTGAACATACCCCTGAACCCAATACTGCCTTGCACTGTAGGAAATACAGCATTAAAATCCATAAAAGAAAAATCTAAGTATCCTCTGCTCAGTTATGAGGCAAGTCCCAAAAAACGTCCTTCTGTTCTCCATCCAAAGTCACAAAACAAAAGTAGGAACAGATACAGTATCACTTTTCTTTCTTCCTCTCCAAGCAGGCTGCCTGCTATGTTTTTCAATAAATCAAAAAGGAACACAGTTATTCCTTGGAGGTGTCCTAGGTTGCTTCTTTCCGATTACCTGAGCATGGAATGCATCTTCAGTTAAAAGCTTCATTTTTTCCTCAAAGTGCAAAAGAAATTCTTCTATTTTCTTGTCAACAAATTCAGAACTGAAAGATGACAAAAGGAAGAAAAGAAACTAGAGATAACGCATTTACCTTTCAGATTCAAAACTCTCCTATATCAGACCTGGGGTCTTCTGCGTTCTTTCAGTTAGGAGAGGGAAAATCCTCACAGGTCTAAGCCTCATTCAGGTGACACCTGACCAAAAATCTTTATCTCTAAACTACTGTTAAGACCGCACCACCACTTCTATGTCTGTGCCTGGCTTTCCTATTCCTCTCAGTTGTCTTCTGTGGTTCTTTCGAAGCTCTTTCTCCAATGAATACATGATCATGATCTCTTGCTTAAAGGCAATACCCAGTAAAGCCACTTTGTCCACACGGTATTTTTAATCATATCACTGTGAGCTGAATGAGAAAGATTTTGAAGCTGGCATGTTTAATTTCTGCCCTTCCTTTAAGACTGTTGTGTGAAACTGCAAAAAGTCTCCTATGAAACATAGCAGTCTTCAAAGCGAACAGTGGTATCATTACCCAAAAAGGCACATGCACAGTCACTTAGGCATTAACAGTGCTAACAAATAAACAGTTTGAAAAAAATCAATAGCTTAATAATTTCAAAATAGATGCTTTGGGAGGTTGTGTTGTTCACACATGCCTGGTCTTTAATTGTCAATTAAGTAGACTCTTAACAAACTGCAAAGAGGAACAGCAAAAATTTTAAGGGTAATGGACTTGAGAAAAAAAAGAGCACCTGCTATCCAAAAGGAATAAAAAGGAAAGACGCTAACGATCTGTGTAATATTAACATCATAAAACATGGAGTATACGCAGCAGAGATTTTCAAGAACTGTGTAAAATTATTTTCACTTCTAAAACTCACAGATAAACACGAGTTTCCAAGAGCTGTACCATAAATAGCTGTAACTGTAAATACAAGCATTATAAGAATAAGAAATCTTTGGAATCTGGAATACCAGTCCAGGTATGTGCGGGTCTGCACATACTGTCTCTGAACCTCAGAATCCCCAGCTGGAAACCCTTGAAGCCAAAACATTCTTAAATTAGTAAGACTTACTTATTCTTGGTTGCTTGTGTTGTTACAGTAATGGAGAATCCAATGATCCCAGAATTATTTCTGCAGGCAGGATACACATGGTAGCTTAAATGAAAGAGAGGGGAAAAAAAAGGCCATAAGCACAAATCCCTTTATATCCATAATCCACAACAACCAAATAAGAGCATTACCAGCACTTAGACCTGAAGTTTCAGTAAGGATGCCATTATCAAAGACTCCTGACGAGCTAACTTAAAGACAAATTCCAATACTAACAGGCATGACCTTTTCTAAGTCCAACTAGTCTCCTTTGCAGCTTTGTTATACATTTGATAAACAGACCTAGATAATTATTTCTGAGAATTCCTGTAAATTAAATATAAGAAATTACAAAATAGACCACAAAGGGTTCATGCTGAGTTCTCACCAATCCAGCTGAAACTGTTTTTAGGCACCTGCAGCCACCAAATACCATAGTTGAAGCCATGGCATATTCCCTGCTGGTTAAAATGGACAGTCTGACTGGGGCTCTCACATTCCTACCTCTGATTTAGAGACCAAGACTATTGAAAAATATCTAACCTCTCAGTGAAAGCTAAGCTAGTTTATTATTTGTGGACATCTCAGCTGACACTTCCCATCCCACAGGTTACAGTCTGAGAAAAACATGACATTTCCTTGACAGCACTTAACATTTCCCTCTACAGGTCTGAGGGCCACAGGGATGAACACAGAAATGGACACCATGCATACGAGATCACTGAGGTTGCCAACTTCTTGAGGAATGACACTTAAGGAACCCAGGAGATTTACCAGGTGTGGAGGAGGAAGCACAGGCAGAAAACAGCTTCATGTTTCTCTTGAAGAAATGCAACCTTTAACTGCTACGTCTGCCTTTCAGAACTTACTCTGATAATGTCTGTACCTGATCAACTCTCAAACATTAGAGATGCCTCAATAGACTGTCATTTACAAGCACTGGTCACTTCTGCAGAAGAGGCCAAACCTCAAATACTTTAGCCATTTTGAGGCCAATTAATATGAGCTTCACCCCAATGCAGTGAAGCATGAGACCTATACATGAGAAATCCAATCTAAATTTTCTTTTTTTCCGGGGGCGGGGGGAGGATGGGGAGGGGACAGAGGGGTCTTTTTAAGTTCATTAAGAACTATCAGTATGGACTCTGATCAAGAAAACTACCTCATCTGTTGCAGACTAAGAGACAAAAACACAAGTCTTTGTCTCACAGTCCAAAAAGACAGTTAAGGATGTTCCTTTGCCTTAGCTACCACTGTCTATCCAGGATATAGCAACAAATGAACACTGGTATCTTCAGTGTCACAGTTTATATGGACATCCCCAATATATATAGATTGCTTTCTTCAGGGACATTATCAGTTTATAGAAGCTTTGCTTATCTAACTGCAATATAGAAGCTACCAAAGCAACTAAATTAGATGAAGAAGAGTATTCAAAATTTGAACACTGGCCTAGATTCAGACTGTACATAACGCCAATAAACGCAGATAGGAAAAGACCCCAGGCTCCACTTCTGTACAACCAAAGGTAAGGAACAGACCCATCTGTGGACCTAGATAAATTAACTGAGTAGCTGTAACAGAAGTATCCAGTGATGAGGCTGGGTTTGTTTGTAGTGTATTACTTTGTACTTTCAGATACACTATTCCAATAATTAGACACAGGAACAGTTTCCCATAGCAACAAAGTATATGGGACTAATTGTTGAGGAAAAAAAAAAAACAGATTAAAGGAGCTATATATACCTCCTGACAAAGAGCTTACCCAAGTGTTTCTTTGGTTCGCAGGAAACTGAAACAAGGCTCTTCCATATGGGTCTGAAATATAGCCTGAATTTAGTCAAAATGTACTCCTGTGTTCAACAGCAGATATTTTATCATACCCACACTGCTTCATACCCAATAGATAAGCACGGTCAAATCAAGGAAGAAGGGACTAAAACAACTAAACTCAAATCCTCCTGTTCTCACTGTGCTAGAAAGAAACTAAAACAGGGAAAATCTATGTCCTGCAATAGTGTAAGACAGGAGATTAATCTTCACAAGAACTTATATTTCACAATGAAATTTTTAATTTATTAGTTCTTAAGTGAAACAGCACATTATTTGAAGTACCATGCTCAGACAGTCCCAACTACTTATACCAGGAAAGTGCTAGTAGGATGTGACAAACACACATGTCTTTAGAGTTATGATCTTGTCTTAATACTAATCACTATTTTTCCAAGCACCAGACGTTGCATGGAATATAAATGCTGCCTATACAAGTGCCAGTAAGCATTCAAGATTTGTTAGGAAAGGTCAGACTTACCACAAGCAACTCCATAAGAACACATTCTCTTAAATTCCTTGCCCCAGCCTAGAACAAACAAACAAACAAAGCCAGATTGGATGGTCTTCAGCATTAACTGCTCAGTAAGTTATCACAAAAAATGAAAAGTCAATGATTTCTGGCTTTCCATTGTGCCTCCAAAGCAGACAGCAAACGATTTCATTTCAGATCCACTGCATGAGTGGAAAGACTATCTTGAATTAACTGCGGGAAAAATAAAGCATCAACGGCAAGAAAGACAAGAAAGGTGACGATATCAAGACTGGAGTGGGTGACATATGGAAAAGTAGGAGATACATATTCACAATAATTGTGTATAAAATAATATAGGCTGCAACTTCATCATGGATTTTAGTAGGTCTCAAAATAAGTAGCTCTTGTGCACCGGGAGTTTGCTTACAGAATCACTATAATTCAGTCCACTTTCCCTGCAGAGTGATCACACAGACAGGTTCTGCTTTTTGGTGGCTCTGTGTTGATACTCTTCAAATTGTGACTGCACCGCAAACCACTAACATAAATGATTATGTGCAAATTATGATTATGTGCAAATCTCTAGTGCATTACCTGATAATAAACTGTCACTTCAGAGTTGGCATCATTTTTGTTAAGAGTTTTCACCTTACAGAGCATGTGCGCATTTGGCAAATCCACCACCCGGAACTGAACAGGGCAGGAATGGGCCAGAGGAGCAAACTGGAGCTTTCTGAAGGGAATACAAACAGCAGAGCGTCAAACACACACTCACGTCTTAGGCAAAAAACACAGAACGAGGCATCACAATCCAGATGCCGTCAACTCAGCATCATTCCCCTCCCCTTAAAACCACTTCCTATTTAATGAGCAGAAAGACAGAGAGGCTCTCTATATTATCATGATAATATAATTAAATGTCTTCAAGGAATTTCAATTGTGCTTTCAGTATTCTTCCCACCCTAGCCAACTCCTCCCCTCCAGAAAAGAATAACTGAAGCGGAATTGTACAGGAATCAAACAGATACTCACTCCACAACATAACTCATAAAATCCTTTGCTTCCTAGGAGAGAAAGTATAAACTTAGTTTAACTTTGGAGAAGGGAATTATTTGTTCCAATGCATTCTGCAGCATTCAGAAAGAAATTGATTGCCTGGCTTTGCCATGATATTCCAGTACTCTGCCAGTGATTTGTCAAGTTCCAAGTCTCTCAAAGGTGACAAGAGGGTCTGCTTTATTCTATATTGCAGAAGGAAAAAAACTCACCAATATAATTTCTTGCTTGGAAGTCTGTAGACTCTCTAAAGAAGCAAGAAAAGAACCCATGAAAGATTCAGCATAATACACTTCAAGCAGATAGCACATCAGATACAAGAAACTGAGAGGAGTACCCTGTCTTGCATGTGATGCTGAAATGCTTGGAAAGAAACTCCAGCTCCAGCTGAGGGAAAGCCAGCAAATAAGAGAACAACAGAACAGTGCAAGGAGGCAGGTAACTACATGGTAAGTATAATGCTGCATTCCCACAAAGAAATCTTAACTCTGTGATAGTTTATGCCCAAATCTTCAGCTTAGCTTTCAAGCCAGGATCCCAAGAGAACACCTCTGAAATTACCAGAGCCTCTAGTTCTAACAAAATACTTCGGCAAAAGTTTCTACAAGACTGCTTTCTTGTTGTAAAAACAGCCAACTTGTATGTCTAGTGAGAAATAGAGGGAGCACTGTACAAGTGTATCTGGGGCTAAACCTTGGTATGACCAGGTTTTTAAAAGCTAAAATGCCTGGTCTACATCAGAGTGCTAGCTAACACTTTGGCTTCTAGACAGACAGATGAATTGTGAGAATGATAACACGATCTTAAGGTGTATTACTGCAGTCAATCCTATCACTTGGCTGTATATACACTACAAATTTAGCAAGAAAACCAATTCCAACTGTGCATTCTAACAGCTGCACAGTTAGAATGATCCCACTAGAAATACAGACTGGCAGAGTATACAGAGAACAACTTCTGATTCTTAAATACACCACAGAAACCATATTTGAAGCATAAAACAACTACTCATTGTGTTTGCACGATACAGGGGTAAAATAGCAAAGTATTCTCAACTGCGTTGGCACTCTCATGTCACCCGGATCTGCCAAAACACTAGTGGAAAATAAGGCTGTCAAAACGGTTAGTAGTAGTTTTTAAAACATAGCTATTCTACTAAAAACAAGACAGAGCCCAAACTTTCACTACTGAGCTTAATACTTACTTGGCATGTTACATTTCCTTGTGCTAAACCCTCCACAAATAGCTGTGACTTGAAAGCCTTAATAAAGGACAATAAAGACTCTGCAGAAAGTCCCTTCATTAATCTCCTGTATTTGTCTATCACAGACCACTTGCCATGCTCCAAAATTACATGATGTAGGTCCCTAGAAAACAAAACAAAACAAACAAAAAAACATTTTAATTCAGAAATGCATTTCACAACTGTAGCAAGCAGAGAGTAGACCACAACGTCTTGGAAGGTTTCACTGCAATGAAAAACAAATTGGTAAGAAAATCAGTCAGTGTTACTGCAGAAGTATTTCACACCAAAGAGCCAACCATTCAGAAAGAAAAACAGCACATGCCGCTGAGAAACTGGACTGAGCAAAAGTGATCTGACAAAATGCAACCACCATACATCCTCCAATATGCTGCATTTCCAGAGATGACATTTCGCACGGGATTGCCTTTTTGCTGGAGTTGGTTTGGCAATATACAACTGAACTTTTAATGCACAGGTCCTCTCTTTCCTGAGGGACCTATGCATTGTTTGCACTACCTATACAGCAGCGTGTAATCCTATATACTGGAGTACAGCAGAATGACACCCAGTTCTTGTCATTGATGCATTACACTGCTGTGCATTTCTTCATCAAAAAAATGCAGAATCAGAAGCTTTTTTAATCTGCAGGTATACAGATGCCTTTTAATGTCAGTTAGCAAACTCAAGGTAAAATCCTAATGAAGATAACATTATTTGTTGTGTCAATAGCTGTTAGTGATATGAAGGCTAAGAAATACCCTAAGCTTTGATCTAATGTCTCCATTTCAGGATGCACTCTTCCTTCCTAGCAAGAACAAAGCCACAGAGAAGTAACCTCTAGCGACTACTACAGGTCAGGAGGCTACAGCCTTGTATAATTTTGATTAACATTTTCTCTTTTAAGAAATTCATCACACAGTGCTATCAGAATATTTATGTCATCAGATACAAGGAAAGGATCAAGTAAGATGTCAGGTTATATTCATACGGTACAAAATACTGCCTTTTCTCATGACTTTCATTAATGTAGTTTTTTGAAGAAGATTCTAGGTATCTTTTGCACTTTTGGGCTACAAAGAAGCTCTGACTCCAGTAAAGATCAGGCAGATTTCTGGATCAAGCAGAAACTTCGCTGGTTGACACTGACCTTATGCAATGCCAGTTTTGTCAGCTTATCAACTTATCTGTACATCTGCAGCATCAGGCTTCGAGTATCTCCTCTTCTCTCTTTCACCATATTTTTAAAAAGAAAGAGCAATGAACAAAAGCTGTCTAAATAATAATCAAAGTATAAATAAAGTTTCTTCCAGGGAGAACGAGGGGGACTGATAAGGAAAGAGAATGCAACGTGTGCGATCTGAGCCCGGTGGCAAATAGAAGGAACCAAAGGGCAGCTGCGCTGGGATGCTGGAAGAGGAATGACCCCAGCTGACAATTTTTCAGATTTGACAATTTTCTAAGGAGAAGTTTTAACCTTACAGTGGGTACACGCAGAGGTTACTGACAGAAGAAATGCAAGCAACTCTAAAGAAAAATATATACAATAACCATCTTTATATAGGAATTCATGTTAACTTTTGGAACTTGATCGTTAATATTGGGTACTTAGTATAAAGCAAAAATATTTGCCAATATGAAAATTGGACTCTTACAGTTATTGTGCTGGCATCTACTACATTCAACAAGATTATGCAAAGCACTGTATGTTAATTTATGATAAAAAGATAAGCAACTCCTCAAGCTGCTACAGTATGCTACTATGACAACACAGGATAAACAAAGATGACTGCTTTCTTTTCTACCACCACCCTAAAATTAAGCCTTTCCCACAGAGACTCACTTGGCTAACACGTCTGGTTTGATGAGCATATTGAAATAGGTCTTTTTTAGTTCCTCTTTAACCATCTCAAAAACCTCTGGAGTAAAACTGAAGTTAGACACATGGTCAATGATGAGCTGAAACAGTAGCTGTAAAGAAAACACTATTTTCTTAGTCATTTGTACCATGAAGAGGAGAATGACTTGGTTCTTTTCAAATCAACAAAACATGAGACAAAAAAGAGCTTCCCAAAAAACCACTGTTTAAACCTGTTACACTTTCTCCTGGCAACTAATCAATTATATATAAAATACAGTAAGATCTTTAATAAATAAATTAATTGTTTAAAAATAAATGATCAGTTACCAGGGCATATCACAGTCACTGCACATCAATCAGATAAAAATGTTGTTAAAACCATATGAAGCTTTCTAGGTAGAGAACTTAAAATTAGATGGCTCTCTTTCAATACAAAATACATTAAGAATTTAAACTTATAATAATCAGTAAATCACAACGAAAATTATTTACTTGAAAACAAAGTCCACAAAGAAAGAAACAGTCTAAGTATACTGATGGGATGAATCTGGACAGGAAAGTATTCTCTTATATCATCCTGCAGAGTATGCAAATAGCTTGCTCACCTCTAGTCTCAAAAAAAGATATCATAGAAGGGATGAAAATTCATTCTACTCCTTTCATCTCTGCCTCATAGTCAAAATGTATGCAGGACTCCAGAGAAAACAGAAAAGTATACCCAATTTCAGAATATATAGGTATTCCTTGAGTTTTTTCTTGTTCTAGATTATTCGTTTTCTTTGGCTTCAAATTAAATTCTGCTCCAAGAGTTCCCAATAATCTCTTCCTTGTAACTGAACAATTGGGTGTAATAACCTCTCTTACTATTTAGCTCTCCTCCCAAAGGCCATCCCTGTGATGACTGA
Organism: Struthio camelus; assembly: GCF_040807025.1. NCBI lineage: Eukaryota > Metazoa > Chordata > Aves > Struthioniformes > Struthionidae > Struthio > Struthio camelus. The sequence goes on along the minus strand of NC_090949.1, from coordinate 31,913,841 downwards.
AAAGCTTCTGAAAGCCAGCTATGACAATTTGAGAACTGAGATTAAAATTCCATCTTGGCACTGAGACTAATAACTTTAGTAACACAAGTTCATCGTGGGTCCAGAAGTTCACAGTTAACAGAAGGCTCTTGGCCTTTAGCTGAGATTCCTTAGAAGTGTTAGCATTTAGCAGCTAAGTCCCCTTGCTAACACAAACTTACCTGTATTGCATATATATCTCTATTTTACTCACCTAACAAGAAACCATTATCAGCGGTCATACTTGTAACTGCTCTTTTCACATAACCAGCTGGTGGAGATCAGTCTGTGTCAAAGACACTTTGTGTAGACAGGGGAGGTCAAATAGTCAAAAAAGAAGCACCTGTGACAGTTACTGTCTATCTCATAACATGGAACACAAAAGCTATTAGGAAAGCACTTTTTAACAACAGCTGTATTACGTGGAAACAGGCAGGAGCAAACACTAACTTGTCCCAGCTTGCTGCTGTGTGCCTCATTATTCCTCCCCAGCTTTCTCCCCCTTGCACCTTCAAACAATATGCTCTGCACACATACCTGCCCTTGTTATCTGTCTTGGCCCTGGCTCTTAGACCACTTCCATTAGAGGAAGCCATGGGAAGCTTACACGTAATAAGCAGAAGTTAAAATCAGATTTATACTGAGAAGAGTTGCATTATAAATTTAACATCAGATTTTAGTATTTTTAAACAGTTTAATTTGATTTTCTCTCTTACTGCATGCAAAAAACACTGACTTGGTCAAAGATCAGTTCCTTTGCACTTAACCTTCTTTACTCCATACTCATTCTTGTTGTAATTCGTAAGTCTTCCCCTCACTAACCTTACATGTTTTGAGCAACTCAGCAGGAAATGCACATGGTTGTTATACACAAAACCATTACCCCTCTATAACCTTTAATATGATGTAACCACATGAATTAATGAGTTGCAATGTAAACCTAAGTCTTTCAGGCTTCTGACTAACTTACAAAACAATGTTCAGCATCTGATTTGTTGAACTCTGTCAAGGAGGATGTCCATTTGGTACTTACAGGTAGCTTATGACTGAATCCTTTCACTCTAATGATCAAACCATGCTCTCCAGCCACTAGTTTGTACTTCAGTTTAGCGATATCAGCTCCATATGCTGGTTCTGAGAGATTCAGAGAGAGGATGCTAACAAAAATCTCTAGCAGCACCACACTGCATGAATGAAAAAGGAAGTGAGAGTGGGAATCAACACAGAAAAGACACACATATTGAAGATAATAGTTTTAAAAATAAGCTGTTCAGGCTAAAAGCTTGAAACACCTAGCTATGAATTAGTTTTTTCATGCAAAGGACATACAAGAATGTCTTCTAGGATTTCTGACATGAAACCTCAAAGTTTTGTAGATTTGATGAAAAGGAAAAAAAGGTTATTAGAACTACAAAGTATAACAATCCACACCATTCCCTAGAGTACACAAGGATAACACCTAACTTGAATAAAGAATCATTTTTAATTGTTTGTTTGTAAAATACTAATAATGCTAAAAAATGTGTTAAAGGTAGCTGCATAGAAGCCACTTGGAAGATTCATATCTTTATCTGAAATGGAAGTGGCTGTAATGGAGACACAATAGGTATAAATATATTCTATAATTTTAAGGAGACTTTCATGATGGTTAAAAATTGCAAAGTGCCCCAGAACATTAGGATCAAGCATTTCTATTAAAAACTCAAAACCTACATTGCTGAGGCCTGATGAAAAACAGGTATACAAAGATATTTCTAAAAAATTGGTTCTACCCCTTGTTGCAATAGACAGTCTTGATCAAAGGTTAGTGGGCAAGCTGCATATGGGGGGTGGGGGTGTAATGTATTTATGGAGTTACAAACAGAAGACGATGCAACACACACACACTCTACTGTTGCTCTGTCTCAGGTTTTTCCACAGCTATATACAGGAGATTTTTCAGCTTGTTGAATGTGCTGCCCACAGCTGGTGGTCCATTCCAATGGAATCTTTGATGAGCTTTCTGTTTCTGGCAAATGACTGTGATTACCATAAGGTTTATAAACTACTGTTACATTGAGGCAGCTGCACTAACCCCTAGTATGCATTTCCTTTCTCTGGCAAAAATACTCCATTCCACATCTCCTCAAAAGATAACTACTGAACTACAAAGAAAATTTGAGGAAAGAAAGAAAGTCTTTATTCTAATCTGTGTTGGACATTTTAATTGGTACTACTTCATTGTAGAATAAATTTTCTGTCTTGGTCTGCAAGGTATATTACAGAGAGAGATTCTTACCTCTTTGCAGACTGTTGTACCTGTGCAGAAATCAGGTGGAAATGTACATAAGCTGTGGAGAAAGAAAAAAAAAAAAAGAAAGAAAGGAAAAAAACAACTGCAGAAACAATGTCAAAGGAAAAAACAACTGCAGAAACAATGTCAGCTTCAATTCAAGTATGCAAATACTTTTCCTCTAGACTGTTCTGTTTTGGCCAACTTATTTCTTTGAACTACATTTAAATCTAATGAAAACTTGGAATTGTAGTCACTTTGCATTTAGAAACTGGAAAAGCCACTCTTCTGGTGAAAATAGATTTAATATTTATTCAGCTTGTAAATTACTAAAGACAAGTATAATGTCTTTATCTGTTTCCATTATCTTTATAGATGTTAATATTACTCTGTTTCTGTCAAAAGCAATAAAAAGGGCTCTAAAACAACAAAAAACTCTATTGCAGTATATAAAGCTACGTTTGAGCTACATCAAAAAGCTTCTCAACAGGAACTAAAGTATTATCCTACATAAAATCATTATACTAATAATAGTAAATAGTTTAATTTTATACTGTGTCTCAGTGATTACAGATAATATTTTCTGAGTATACAGAGAGAAGATGAAGGTTTGAGGGCAAGGAAAGATTGGAGTTTTTTTTGGTTTGGGGTTTCTGTCGTTTTCTGGTTTTGTTTTGTTTTTATCTGTTTGTTTTTTTAAACTACCAGACTTGCAAGCCTAAAACTGGCTCTTTCCTCCCAGGTGCTTTTGCTCCTGAGATGCTCTCATATTCTCTTAGTTAGATTTTTTACAAGACATCGACATTTCTTTGAAAAGAGGAAATAAAGTGAGTTGTGAAAAGGGCTTTCAGTTCCTGGGGCAGCTTCATGTTGAGAAGTCAGAGGCCAAAGAAACCATAAGAACGCCAATAATTGGTCAGACACTGTCTTCTACTGACCTATCTTTTTAAGGTAAATACTGTGATGCATTCCCATAAAGAAAGGCTCCAGAGTTTGAATCACTGTGCAAGCTCTTGCACAGTGAACAAAAGAGGAAAAAAAAAAATCCACTGGAATCGAAGCGGCTTATCAGGCTAGCATAGTTAAGACATTCAAGTTTATATAACCCAGGTAAGACAAGCGAGAAATAAAGATATAATCAGAGCCAGGCACCTCTGGTATACTAGACTGCATGACAAAAGTAGCCAGTTAGAATTTGGTTGACTGGAGGCAGATGAAATTAGGAGAAAAAGAAAATAGAAGAAAAGAAAAAAAAGCAAGAAAAATGCCCCTTGAGCTTCAACAGAAATAATGCAGTTGCAATGGACAAAGAAACGTCAGGTACCCACAAAGAAGATGACTTTTTTTCTCCAGCACTGGACTGACAAAGCCATACAACACAAATGGTGATAAACCAACCTCAACTTTACAAAATCTATCTATTTGATAATAAAAGAACAAAAGATATGACCTTTTCTTTACTATTAAATAAACCAATCTCGTTATACCAAAGTCTTCTTTTTGAATGTAAGTTATTGTCTGGCCTTTCTTATTCTACTGCAGGATAAAAAGCGATGGGTAAGCATTTAAGCTCTTTTCTTCTTCCTAAATCCAACACTGAGTTATGTGTCACCATAAAGAGGAAAACTTGCACACCTTACCTAACTTCAGCATAAGATCTTCTGTAGGTACCATCAGAAATCTGCAATATCTCCCCCAAAGTTGGGTTTAAAACCTCACACACAAGCAATCTGCAAAGACTGGTGCTGAAATAGGGGTGAATAGTTGGACTAGGGGCCAAGAAGGTAAGAGCAATGAAGGATAGGATACAACCGGCTACATAAATGAGACTCAAAAAATAACAATGCTGTAGCTCAGCGCTAACATCTCTCTCCACAGATGTGCCTCAGAAAAAACCTATTTGATATGAAGAGCTATCTACTTACAGAAAAAAAAGGCTGTACAATGAAATTGAATAGGAATTTAATAAGAGTAACGATTGGTGCTCCTGGATTTTGGAAGGTAGTGAAACAAAAAATTCCAATTCTAAGAAAATTGCCAATACTGACTACGTCATAGGGGAAACGTGGAGAAGGCTTTGTTTTGCACATTTGTTAATGCACTAGTTACCTTTAGGTTTCTTGAATTTCTTGTCCTTCTTGTACCACATGCATCCCTGAGGTATATTCAGAATTTTGACTGGATAACCCATGTTGGGAAAATCAGGTGCCTTTAGGGAAAAATCAGTGGCTAACATAGAAACACAACAAACAGGTGTTTATATCTGAGATACACTGTCCAAGTATACTACTTTCCAAAATAAAATTCTCTCCTCTTTTCTATGTCCCTATGTTACATTAAGTTGCACACAGCTCTTTGGACACAGAGGTAATTAATCTGGTCCCATAGCAGTACTTGGTCTCATAAGCAGTACCAATCTTAAAGTGAAGTGGACTACTATGATATATTCAAGAGAATGCTTTTTACTCTTTATGTTCCTTACAAAAACCAAAAAAACTGTGCTTTCTAAAACAGTGTAGCTAGCCAACAGCTGCAACAAATTAACTAACTTCAGTTCTCTCTAACTGCCTACAGATTATTCTGAACACATTACGACTGCTGTATTTCACTTTGTTTTAAAAATATGGTGAAAAAACAAGGCCAAACAAAATTTGGTCCAAAATGAAAATTTCTAAAAATCTTTACAAGAATTCAACACAAATAACCATCTTTCTATAGCAAGACAGATAGTGAAAATGGGCATCCATATAGAAGTATATATAGAACATTTTTCAGATATCACTTATTCTCAAGCAATGCAATCTAGGGAAGAAAACAATGACAGAATTCAATTGGACACTGATGTCTTCTTACCTATGTATTTATTTTCTGCTGGAAGGTGCAAGTCCTGATTTAACTCAAAGTCACAGGCCCACATATCAGCCCAGTATTGGTCAATGTCTGTGAAACACACGCAGCTTAGTTTTAAAATTTGTTTTGAAACAAACTTTGAAGTAAATTAGCTTAAACTTAAATCAAAATCATATGCATTATCATTCTTAGTTACCATAAAATTCTGCTACAGGCACTGCTTTTCATCTCTTATTTCCTTAAATGGAAACTTCTTTTCCCCCATGTAGAAGGCCCTGGCCCATAAGGCTAGGTAGGCTAGACTACTAAAAGATATGTAGAGAGGAGAATTGCCATTGAAGTGCGACAAAAACCACAGAAGCCCTCAGCAACTCTCATGCAGTCAGGTTAGCAATAGAAACTCATTGAGCAATCGTAAAAGCTGACTCGTCAGATTTCATTCTCCTATACCCAGATCAATGTGATCAGATATTATGCTTCTATCTTTTATAGCTTTCATTTGTATTTGAGAAAAAAAAATCTCAATTCTGCAGAGGTTTATTTTACCTTCTACACTGTATTGTGTCTCAAACCATCTCTCCTTTAGAGGGCACTTTCCCTCATTGTTAGCAGACAATAGACAAAGATTAGCTCTCTGAGGGCAGAGCAGGTTAAGGACGTCAGTAATGACCTATACAGATGATGAAGAAGCTTAATTCAAATTCAGATACACACAAAAATAAATTAATACTTAGTTAAGGTTCTTGAATTTCATAAATACTCAATATACGGAACTTTTCTACCTCAAATATATATATTCAGAGCTGCGGGTCTACTCACTTCAGGTTTGTATTCAAAAAGAAGTTGATCTCCTGTCAGAAAGTCCTGCTTTTGAAAAAGATGCATGTTTTCACAAATATTTTCAATATAATCAATTGGATCATTCTGGAAAATGAATAAAAAATTTTTCATGCCATTGACAACTAAAACATCAATTTATTTTACATTTTTGGGCTAAGTAGAGCTTTTTGTTTACTTCAGTTGTCTACTACATTAAGCAGCCATCTTTGCAAGAAAATACTACAGAAAATCTCTTAAGACAAGATCTTTTTCTGCCTATGCTCTTAGGATCATCTTCAAAAATGTTTCTATCTGATGTTTCCACAAGAAACAAGAGACGACTTGATTACAGACATGATGTGCTACTGCTGGCTGAACACAAATGAAAAACTAGGAATAAAATTGTATGAGCTTACGACCAATTTTGACTAAGGAAAAAAAGGAAAACAAAAGATATAAACACCTCTGCACTAATCCAGCTATGCAGCCTAGCTCTATCATATAGCTAAAACCATCTTTCCTTCATTAAATTACTACCAGCATTATCCTTCACATCAGTGTTGCACACTCCATTCCTCAGATGAACTGCACTAAAGTGGATATATCAAACAGCTCTCTCAAATACTGTACCTGCTGTGTAAAGGACCCTGCCTCACTGCAAGGACAAGCAATAAAACCCATCACCTTACACAGTCTGTGTCCTTAGAATACCTTTCTCATAGCCTGATCCTGCTGAGGACGCTTGTTTAAATTTAAAGGAGAAGGAATAGAGGGTAGTTAAATACCAATACACAGAGATCTCTGGTCTTTGACTATGATCATCTTTGACCCGGGAACAAAAAATGAAGATTACTTTATGCTTATTTATTTGTAATAAGAGCCTTTTGAGATGGGCTCTGCAAACTTCGACTCAGAAAATATACAGCGGTCACAGCTCAGATGATGTAAGCATCTCACAGTTAGTGCTCTTTAATTGGAACAACACTCCTGCCCTTTCCACTCCATTTCTGGGAATACTAGGAGCAGGTTATCAACGAGGCGGGTACTACATGCCCCACCGCATCTTCCCCCCTTTTCCATGGTCAAAATTCCATTAGAACTTTGAAGAAGAAAGTAAATGGAAACCATGAAGATACACTCTTCCTCTTACAGGGGAGCAATCTTTCATTTTAGCATATCCTCCAAATCCATTATGAACACTTCCTCACCATCGTCCTTCTCCTGGGGAACATATAAACCCAAGAGCTTCCAGAATCTCTTTGCATGACTTTTAAAAACACAATCTCTGGTACCACAACTGTGAAAAGCTTCCAAGCCACAGTTTATTCCCACTACTGAAACAAATTGACTTGAAAAAAATACTTCCCCAGCAAAGCAGCATGTGACAGCAACTACCATAACATCCGTGCTTAGGGCCATTACAGAAAGTCAAGTTGCCCCACAAAGCTTCACAGACAGATTTCCAGAAAATTTTTTATGATGCTAAGAAAGTTGGATAACTGCTCGTATCTCAGAGCCCTACACATGAATTCCAACAAATAAAACGGATATGAGGAAGCTACAGAAAGCACAAACAATAACGCCAATAAGGGAAAGGCAAGTCAAGTAAGCCTGGCTTGCTGACCAACCACAGATCAGACAAATACTTGTCAGTATTAGACATACCATAAAGCTAAAATTACAGTTGCATAAACATCATTAAATTCAAGACACCATGTTTTTCTTAGAGAGAAATATCCATATTTAGTGCAATTCCAGCTATCTGCTTCCGTAGTTTGAAGTGCCATGAGTTCTCTCAGCAATGCACAGAAAATTAAGATAGCTCACATGCACAGGCATTAATTAATTGCTTATCAGCAAGGTGCTCCATGTGTTAAAATACCTCTAGAACTGGATTCACCAGTTCAGCTCAAAGTCAGTAAGATTCAGTGTCAATTTTAGAAAAGATTTTCATTTCACAATTTAATAATCTGGACTGCAGTAACATTCTAAGTCATCAACTAAGATGAGTCTCGGAGCAAGAAACCATACAGAAAAGAGACTTAAGATTCACAATCAATTTATAGAAAGAAGGCTTTGAAGAATTAAAGACCTGACCCTGCTTGTGGAGAGAAACAGGCACTGACACAAGAATGGACGAGAGGATCACACTAGCACGCTAAACAAGGTCTGAAGACTGTATTCTTCCAAGGATCATCAGGCAGAGAACACCCTACCCAAGAGTACATGAATAGACTGGCTACAACAGCTCTTAAAGATTTCAACTGCATAGCAAAGGCAGAGGTAGTCAAGCCATTAAAACTGTATAACAGTGGAAAAATGATCTGAGAAACACCCCTGTTAGCAATTTTAAAATCTCAGTAAGCAGTTAACCTAGCAAAGCTTGATTTCCTGTGGATACCTCTATCCTGTTTGGGATTCATTTCTCCAAATTGAGAGCACCACTAGAGTTCCCCTAGTTTCAAAAAGTTCATGAAACTTTCCAAAAATATATTTTTTCACACCACAATCAAATTTAGGTGAATAGGTCAAATGCAAGAGTTACTGGAGGCATCAGCATGGAGGAGAGGAAAACCAGACAGACACACGTGCATGCACAGAAAATATGATTGTGTAAGACAGATTTCCTCACTGGACTGGATACACGCTTAAAGTGCTTACAGCTAAACTAACTGAACAAAAGGGAATAGTCAGGATAATTAGGCATTATATGACCAGTACAATCCCAACGATGACCATTAGGAACTGTGATGGGAGACTTATGGAATTTCAGTGAGCACTATTTTTCTGCAAGTTCTCCAAAGCCAGAAAGTCCCAACTGCTTCCTACACGTGAAAATACTGACATACATTCAAAATAACCAAGTGATTTTCAAGTACTCTGTAGGCACATTGTTGACCGTTTCCCATCACCAGAATTCTAAAACCAAAATTAGAAATGAAATTAGGAAAATTTCCCACAAAGCCCCACAAAGATAAAATCTCTCTTGGAAAAGCATCGTACAGAGAATATTCAAGCTGTATTTTGAGGAGTCTTTTAATACAGTAGCTTTAGAAGTCATAAAGGCTAACATCTTTCTATTTAAAATGTGATTTATTTCTGTTTAAGAAGTATTCTTTCTTCCAATATCTCTTTAAACTCAAAATTCGAATTCTGTTAACTGTAACAGAGCACACAGTGAAAGTCTAGTTATAGGAAAAAAAGCATGAATAACATTGATTTTCTTATAATTAACAACTGAAAAAGAGTCAAGTACCTGATCCTGGAAAGAAAATTCATTTTCATCTATCTTCTGAATCTCTTCCCAAATTCTGTGAGTGAAAAATATGTACGCATCATCCTGCAACATTTCTTAAGAGATGCATAACAGAACACTTCTTGGCACAATACTAAATATTTGAGTCAAAAAGTAATATATTTCTCTTTCTCATGCTGTCATGAGAGAAAAAAGCAGTTCACTAGAAACACGCATAATTCCTTTCATTCTGAAAGCTCAAAATAGTGAAGACTTTTCAGACAAATCTCATGAGTCCTATAAATTACTAGCCTCCTCCCTTTTTTCCGATAAGGAACAGTTAAATTATTAAATGGTAGAGATGATGGCAGAGATAAAACTTGCAATTCCACTTCCATGTTACATCCACTGCCTGTCTGGAAATGCTTGAGCTCACTCTCAGACTACCACACATAGAAGAATCTTTAACAATTCCCTTGGAAATGAAATATTTGATTATTACTTTGGGTTTCGGAATAAGGGATCTCTTACAGAAAATATTATCAAAATACAGAAGAACATCCTCTTTCAGATGCAGCTATACCAGCTGAAAAGAGTACTGCTCTCAGACCATCCCAAGTCACTCAAGGTTCTCCCTTCACTCCTTTACTGCGTATCAAGCTACTTGCCCCAGAATCTCCTTTTCACATTTGATCAAAATGAGTCAGGTTAGCAACAGCCCTTTCTTTAAACAGTAAAGACTAACCAGTCCCCTTTTGGCTGATGAAGCTGAGAGAACACTAACACTGCAAGTTCAGCCAGGGTGGAAGATGAACTCCAGCAGGGGAGCAGAAGGTGAAAAAAGTAGTAACTTCTTCAGCTGGCATAGCTGTAGCTGAAAGAGGACAGGAGGACAAATCCTAAGGGTGTTCCTTAATATTTAGGTCATACACATGGAAGTGTACTAGGATATGCACACCTAGAATTACAATCTCCATTAATCTTTTTTTCTACTGATCTTAGGATAAAGGATTGGATTCAAGAATTACCTTTTATCTGGACCTATTTTCTGCAACATCTTCAGATACTGGAATACGACATGCACAACCTGGAGACAGAAAGACAAACAGCTTGTGTAAGCTTATTTTGAAATCTGGACGGGGTAAAATGACAAGATAACCAAACTACAATGAAATTTACCTCATAGAAATGCTCATAACCTTCACCAGTCAAAGTAATAGAAATGCTGAAGCTAGAGTAACTGGAGTTCTGTTCAAAACCTGTCTCAGTGTTTCCTCCAGATAATGCAACAGCCCAAAACCTATTGAAGAGATAAAACCAGTATTAACTACTCCAGTTAAAAACTTCCTTGAAGTATGACCTCGTTGTTGCAGTTTACCCTGGTTCAGTGAAAGCCGCTGTAAAATTTAATCCAAATTGATTAATCCAGAGAGATGGTTCTCTCTACAATGTCAAATTCTCTGAAATTAAAAAATTACAAGGCAAGCATCCTTCCAGAATATATTCAGCTCATCAACATATTTTTCATTTAGAATAAAAGAGCAACATATGAACTACACCCTAGTAGACTTGGAAAGTCTTCATGCTTTAATTCTTATTTTTAGAATAAAGACATACATGGTACCTTATCAGAGTATTCTACATCACTTAAATCACATTATGAGAATAAAATTTAAAAGGACTAATGGACATTACTTACAACTTGGCAAATTTTATTATTTTCCCCACTGCACATTTTGAAAAGAAATAAAATACATACTTTTTTCTAAGAAAAGAAAGAATGCTGCCTTTGCCTTCATGTCCGACCAGCCAGGAGACATAGAGCAGTGGTTTTACCCTAAAATGTAAAAATACATTTTTTATGCTAAGATAAAAAATTCTTAACTGGATTAAGAATTAGAAAAATCAAATAATAGATAACTGGACATTTTTTTCATAAGAAGATTCTACAAACTTAACTATAACTCTCCTCTTCATGTACCAGTGAAATTGCAGTACTGTAAAGATGATAGCTTTTCTATTTCAAAATATGAAAGAAATTCTGATAGTATACAGTGACTGTATTGAAAAATTAATGAGATTTACAAAAGTTAACCATGACATTTCGTGAGCACATAGAATCCTGATATGTTGTTTCATCTCTCTCTACAGAATCATCATGAGCAGTAGTTTACATAAAATTAAAATAAAGGATTAGGGCCCAAAAACCAGGATTTAAGAAGATACATAATCAACATAATCAACTGTCAGCTAATTCCAGAAGCATATAAACTTCCTAAGCACCTTCTTTTTTGACTGCTAGTGCCTGCAATTCGGTTTATAGGCTGCTAAATAGTCAAGAGCAGCTTAGTGCTCAGAGACCCACCAGGACTGAGAAAGTAGGGGGAGCTTAATCCCCCACAAGTGACTGATCTGACGGACAGGTATGAGCATGCCTAATACATATATCATCAGCTTTTGCTGGGGGATGGCAGGGATTCACATACTTAGAGGAAGAGAAGGTAAGAGTAGAACGTTTCAGTCTCTACGCTCTAGCATATTTCTAATTAATTACCATATAAACTGCATAACTCTCCATGGAGCATGAACTAGAACCAGCATCTTACTCTGAGATGACTCTCAGCCAACAAAGTTATCCCCTACTGATATATTATACTGCTACCTCACTATAGTCAGGTACAGTGATCTACTTCCACAGGAAACACAGGCAACATCCAGTTCTCACTTTATATGGCCATTAGGGTACTCTCCCACAATATGGAAGATCTGAGCTTTAATCCCCTCAGCTCAGAGAGGAAACAGGTCTCACAACTGCTAGGGAAAGCAGTCTAAACAATGGGTATTACATGAAACGTAAGTAAGCATCCTCTTCCTGTCATGTTTTGAAAAGAATGAGCATTTCACTTCTCTTTGAAAGCGTACTTCTAGTGCCAGTCTTCATTAATCGTTTCCCGGCTCTAGATTCTCACCTGTCTCAACTCAGGTACCTAAGCACCACAGGGCTAAGATTTCAGAAACACATTTCTGCTTAGAAGTTCCTGTTCTGGGTTGGTCTGGGTAAAAGTTCTTTGGCTCTTCATTCTGAAGAGACTGACTCTTCTCTGACACTGTATAGAGAATCTAGACCCCAGCTCTGGTTTCGAATACCACTGGAAGTGGATTAGTTGCCAATAGTGCACCTGCAGTGCAGGTGTCAAATTGTGCATTTGTAGACTCCAAGTTCTTTATTAGATCTAGTTCTTTGGTTTTCTTAATACCAATTTAAATGGAAATGTCTTCATTATACTTTAGAAAATAACAAAAGGAAACTAGCAACCTTATTAAAGGTGACTAACACCAACATAACCCCAGGTTCAAAAAAATCCCACGGATTCTTTTGTCCAAAGAGAGCAAAGGACAGAAAGAGAGCTGAATCCTACAATAGAAAATGTAAGCCCCATACAGTATACAACAAAACGTAAATATCCAGAGGAACCCCACGTCTCCTCAGAGATCCTGCAACACACAAGTATCAGCTCATGGCCTGTACAATGAAGAGCATTAAAAGTGAGATATTATGTCTATGAGAAGTTACATCTATTATGTCAGCACTGAAATATTATTCCCAATACTGTATACCATTTTGTACACTATTCTAAAAGAATCAAAAGGTACAAAATTTATCTCCTGAAATTTTTCTTTTTTGTGGTATTAGTATGAGATGATATCTTGATCATTTATTTGATTCTCTACACATACTGTTTTATAAACAGCATGAAATCAAAATATAATGTAAATTAATGATAAATACATAATTTATTGTAATGATAATCTAAACATCATCTTACCTGTAATTTCTCTCTTGTGGGGGCAGTGCCCAAGTGATATTCAATAGATGGATGTTTCTGACTGGAATAACTGCAAAAGAAGTTTATTCATTAAAAATAGAAATATGTTATTATTTCCAATCATTGGTCCAAGAATCATCACACAGATGGTCCAAGAACCATCTGTGGACAAGGTATCTTGTTTGACGTAGAAAAAAAACATACACATATGCACTTGCGTATGTGGAAATATATAAGAATATATACACTAATTCATTAAGGTGCCATCCAGCACTCTAAACCGTTGTCAGTAGGGGACTACCTATGCACCATCCCAGTGGTGTAACCGCATGACTTCATCTGGTACCTTCAATTCCTCTCAGTCCCAGGATTTTTAAATTTTCATGTGTTATTCTGAGGAACAGGAGTGAAGTGTGCATACAAACACATCGAGAAGAATTTTCATGTGATTTTTTTTCCTTTGAGTGACTGTCCGGATGCATTTTCACATCACTGATCTCTAAGCAGCATCTCCAACATACAAAGGTTACCTAGAGGAAATGTGATGATCTTTGATTTACAAGAGGAACATTTGCCACAAATTGTTTTGCATGACTTCTGCACAGTATGGATAACCTGTACATAAACAGGCAGAAGGAACTCCCACGGCTGTCTCAGTGAGCTCCTCAACCAAGAAGAGAAGCACCTGCTGTCATCATCTTTGGAACCGGTTAAGATTGGAAAGGCAGACATACGATCAGTTTTGCCATGAATGTTAGAAAGATAAGACTTAAATGTAAAGCTAGGTCACAGTTATGCTTGAATACGAAACATAGGGACCCTGGCACAGGATGCAGTATGTACATCCTGCCATCTGTACTCATATCCCTAAAGAAGTACTCACATTTCTGTTTGAATGGACCTTTAAAGAATGCAGAAGATCTCTGAGCATTTGGAAGCAATTTGGGGAAAAAAGGCTTTTGAGGGAGACTGAATTCAAAAACAGTTCTTATGAACTCAAAGCTCAACACAAAGTTTTAGTGATACTTCAGCACATTCAACATGAGTTACAGCATGTCAAAGAGCTACAAATGGTCTAAAGGAAATTAGTCATCTGCTTCCAGCATCTGCCTTTTTCTAGGCAACCATTAAGGTACTCTTTTCCGTTGAAGGCAGCTGGCTGAATGACCAAATGATAGAAACTTCTAGTCACAGTAATCCTGACCGACTACAAATTAAAAACAATTTTCTGTGAGAGGGTCAAATCCGTTTTTTAATGAAACCTATATGCTGAAAAATAATTCCCTCACTTCTGGAAGAGGATTAGTTTATTACAGCCAGTATCATCATTTTCATCTCAATTTGGGTTTCCATCTTCCTATTTTCTTTTTTATCACTGAAAAATTTCCAGTGACATTAAATAGAACCAATTTGATGGCTCTTAGGGACAGAAGAGTAGTTATGCACAAAAAAGCAGGCGCTTGCAAAATGTGACCCGGAACACTTTGAGATCAGGGAAAATGAACAGGAGAACAGCAAGGCTGAGAATTGCATCACCTAGCCAGCTATAAAATGATTGTGCTCAAAACCCAGAATCTGAAATTATATGCTCTCAGGCAGTATAGAAAGGACAGTCTTCTGCCAAAAACAGTAGAGAAGGTAGAGGGAATGAACGACAATGACCTTGCTATGCTGCTATGCTTGTAGATGAGAATAAAAGGGGAAAGAGTGTTTGTGAGCCAGGATGCACAAGACAGCCTATCGGGCTGCTAATCTGAGGGCCTACTTATCTATTGCTCCTAATAGCTATGAGATCCCTGAACAAAAGTGGAGGATGGCTCTTGTGAAAGGGTATGTTTACAGATAAAGCAGATTTTTTCTGATTAAAGAAGAAAAAAGGTTCCTATGGCAACCCTGAATGAATTCAGCACATGACTGGTACACAAAACGTTATCTGCAAGGGCTCTCTTTGAAAACGGAGGCTTTGCCTGCCTATTGCTAGGGATCTATGAAAATTACATAATCCTTACAAATAAGGATTGCAGAGGCAATGGATGGTCTGCATCCACCAAATCAAAGACTGTTTGAAGGTGCAAGTGTGTACAGAGGGGGAAGGCAATATACATATATATTTTTTGAAAGAAGTCTTCTAAAGGCTGTGGACATGGGAAAATGTGATGCATGCAGGGGACAAGTAAGGCCTGGCAATTTACTGTAAGGAAAGATAATATGCCAGAGGCCTCTACTTTTTTAACTAATCAAGCCTTTTTTTAGATTTCCTCATCTACTATATCAGTTTCCTTCTTTATAGGACAAAAGAAAAACAAAGAATCAAATATCTGAACCAAAGATGTTGAAAGAGCTAGAGGTTTATAGGGGAAAAGGAAAGCACTAGAAAAAAGAAAATGTAAAAATGATTAAAAGGTATGGCAAAAACACAAAGGTTAAAAATGTTAAAAAGAAATAATCAGTTCAGCTCAATGTCAAAGCATAACAGAGAACATGAGGTTGACTCAGTGTTGTACAAACATGTCTCTAAACGTAAAACTAAAAAGTTTCTGGTATATTAACACCACCCCAGGTCTCTTACCTCTGTAAAGCTTGTGAAACTCTGGTGTGTCAAAAGGCTCTGTCAGATGACCGAATCTTGGTTTTGGTAAACCACTTCAAAAATAAAACAAAAAAATTAGCACAACGTTTACGGAACTCAGCGGCCACATGGCAGCAAGCAGCAGCTGCTTAGTAGCCCAGTTCTGAAGTAGCATCTTGATAGAACTAGGACATGACCCAAACCAGAACCTGGACATTCTGATTAAAGAGGTAAAAACATTCAATATTCCTTTGATTACTTCCACAGACATACAGTCATCTTGTAGACATATCCCTCCACTATAGAAGGTCACGGGCTAAAGGTTAAACAAACACCTTTGCTCCCTGCCACAATGGGGAAGCTTCAAACAGCTAGGCATATTTGTTTGAACAAAATCAACTTCCACAGAAATACATTAATCGAATAAAGTACTTGGCTAATTTCTGACTAAAAAGCTTGAAACATGCATTGATGTAAGACATCTCTTTCTTATGCAACACCTATATTTTGTGGGAACTAGTTAGGGGACAAATTCACATAGGCTAACTTCAGGCAAGACATGCCAAACTTTCCCTCAGAAGAAACCAACAGAAACAAGCTCCCACATGTTACAGTTAGCCTTTGTAAATACCTCTGTACAATTTTAAAGTGAGAAATTACACACATCTATTCTTAAATAAGAGCAATTAATATTTTGTGCAAGTTGAAGCCATAATTCCGCAATAAGAAAACACGATATAAATAAGCAATATTTACTTTCTTAATTTATTTATTGAAATACCTTATGAGGAGGATTCATCTGTACCATCATCCTGTTATTCTTTAAGGCCAGCAATTCTGATACACTGGACTACCTACCAACTTCTAGCATTGTCAGCATATTAGAACCAAACAGATTCACATGAGGACTGACTTTTCAAAGAGAAAGTAAATCATACAATAAACTTGCATTTGCCACAAAATCAATCCATAGAAAAAGCAGTGAATCAAAATTAAGGAGTTAAGCATCATTAAAATTCACACAAAGGTTCACACGAGATATAGGTGATCTTGTCTGAGGACAGAGGGATGAACTAGGCAACTCCTGACAGTCCCTTTCAGTCCTGTTTCCTATGATCCATTGATCTTTCTCAGAACACTCATTTACACACATCTGAGTCCATGCTAGGCTTGGGATTTGTTTTCCTTTATTTTCAACATGGATGCCAATATGCTGCATTTTTGTTTACTTAGTCTCATCTTCAGTAAGTATTGTCTTATAAACAAGCATGTGTGAACACATGCAAAAACTGTCTTTCAATCTATAACCAACAACAGTGGCATAGGATAGCAGGGAAAACTCATATCAAAAAGTAGCTCTCCGAGTTAAGGGAATAAGGTAATTTTACTTGGCGCCAAAATAGTAGACGTCATTTCTGCGAAGCTATATTTAAAATCAAATAGATACGACTTACCCATATCATCATTTCAAGATACAGAAGGGAATGTCTTTTCTAAATAGCACATTACAATGCATAGTTTAATATTGAATTAGCATAAAAACGCAAGGCCAGTTCATCTCTAACAGCCACAACAAGCTGCCAACTCAGCTATATTTTGATCCTAATTACCTTTTACAGAAAGGGGAGGTATACAAATTAACATTTTTAAAAACTAAAATATAATTCTCTTTGCAGCAACTAAAAAAAGTAACATAAGTGTTACTTTGATGTAACACAAGTGTTACTTTGTTACAAGTGATCTACATGTAAAGTCAAAATCCATACCGTGGAACATACGAACTGCTATCAAATACATTTTAAAGAAATATTTTATGAATTTATTAACATCCAAAGATGAATATCTCTTCATTTAGTCAATAAAAGTAGTTTCTTTGATTGGGATAGCAACAAGAACTAAAGCCTCCGTAGCTACAAGGAAAAGCGACTGCGTGAAATTCTGCGTGTTTAAAATATTGTTTCGCAATTTATGAGATATAAGAGAAATCAGGAAAGAATCTCACTTATTTGGAATCTGTGAAAAAATTTCTGTCACCCAATTCTCCAAAGTGTCCAATGTTTCTAGTGAAGAGAAAAAAATGGCAAAAATTACTTTTTCAGGAGCACAAGCAGATTTTCAGGAAAATAAAAACAACTCATAAAACTTGCAGCCTTAAAACTAAGTTAAATTCAGGATTCAGAGTAGGTTGATTTATTAGAGCTTGCTTCCAGCATTCATCAACAACAGACAGAATTCAGAGCACATTTATCTGATTTCTCCAGTTTTACCAAGTCCCATAGGTACCTGCTTCCCCGTAGGGAAAGTATTCTCACCACTTCTTTTAAAAGTGAAAATCACATAAATTTCATTCCTCTTAAAAACAAAATTAAAAAAAAATTGTGAACCAGTATCAGTATCAAGGTTTTACATGTGCATGTTATATTGTAGCCCTTTTATCACATCTAAAATAATAATGTTTAAAATGCTTATGTATGTAAATTTTCTTCAGAGACAGAACAATTACTGCTTGTGCATGGTTCAGCTTCTAGCAGATGGAACAGAACTACAATCCACACATTTCTATCTTTCATAAAGATGACCAGAAGCCAATGCATTCAAGTGTAGCATGCCTTTTGATTATAAATGTGTCAAGATAACCCAAAAAACATGAGGGTAGCAGTACACTATCTACTGAATCGCCATCAAACATGCAACATTTATTTTAAGACAAGAAAACTAATACCTCTGCAGTAAAAAACAGTTTTTCTCTCACTCAGAATATGCATTCACCATAAAGTACATTAACATTAGAATACAGAACTCAAAGACAGTTGACATCTCCCAGACTAATTCAAATGTGGGTTCTCAGGGTAACTCATATTCCAGTTTGATCTTCCATTCAAAATAGCAGTTTAAAGAAACGCATTACGCACTTGTATTCCTGAAAAGTAGTCATTCTCTAACAAAAAAAATGGTGCAAATTCTGAGCTTGAAGTCAAACAAGACATTACTTAACAGCAGCATACAAAATTAATACTTGGTATTACCTTTAGATTGAACAACTAAGTTCATATAATGAGCAGAGTAATAGCTCTGCCAAAAATCCTTCAGTCTGGTATAGATATCAATGTTACTCTTTTTAGGCTCATGCTTTAATGTCTCTGCGTTACCTGTAAATGTTCAGAAAGCATTTAGTCAGCTATTTTTGTATCAGTAGGACATTGCTACTCAAGGGTCTACTTCTAGATAATTTGTGTAACGGAACTTCAGTAAAATTCATAGAAATCTGGGATGCATAAAGAATGAAGCTGTGAATATTCACGTTCAAAGATATGAAAAATAATGAAATACAACAAAACTGTTTTCATGTTTATACAGCTACTATTAAGAGTCTGCCTAAACGCATCAAACCGGCCAAGAAATTAGTAATTTTTAACTGTTTTTTTTAACTATAAACAACCCTTTGAGTTTTCTGTAAAACATACTCAAAAAGAGCATTCTTTTCTTGTCAATGAATCATTTTGGACACTGTCTATAGACAGTCAAATTGTGAGAGGACTAGAAAAGAACTCAAAATTTATCAGAAAGGTGCCATAAGTGACAGAAGGACAGATAGAGGGGTTTACTGTGACGGGAGAGAGATGAGGACCTTTCTCTCAATAGTCCAAGCTACTAAGCCCAGCTGGAAAGGCATGATTGTCCCAGTCATTTAGATAGAACTTACCCCAGAAAAACTTTCTCATTGGATGCCCACGTTTGGCAAGGCTTCCTAGTAGTAGCTCCCGCCTGTTTGCATCAGAGGGCTTTGCTAGCTGGTATTCTGTTAGTTTTAAAGAATTAGAATGGTACTAAGTCATTGGTTTTGAGGCAATATTCCTACAAAATGTCAATACTATTTAAACAAAGATTCACACAGTACACAGAGCTGCACTGAAAGTGCTTCTTATTGGATACAGAGAACACCAATATTCCGAAGTCAAATGTATCTTCCAGTCAAACCTGGCCAGTTTTAAAATTGTCAGTATTCCTAACTTCAATGTGAAATGCAAGAAGAAAAGTGATTTTAATATTTATTTTAAAATTGACACTCTGCAACTTTTCTTCACATATCGTGAAACATAAAAAAAGACCTTTTCCTGTTCCTTTAGTGAACATCTTTAACCTAATGTTATTTCAGTTTGCCAAAGTTCTATCTTGTTTCATTAACAGCATCTGAGGCGCTTGTGTGGAACAAGATTATCTTACTTCAAAACTAACTCTAGTTCTAATTTTCTTACACAATTTACTACTGCCCGTAGGAAGCCTGTCTTCCCCTGCAACGGTACTACCAATCCTTACTGTTCTGCATTGGTTATATTCCACCATTTCTAACAACACACTTTAAGTGCCATTTACACAAAAGTATGCACACAAGGAAGTTCAAACAAGTTCAAGGAAGCCATAAAATGCCATTGGCCCAAAATTTAACAAGTTACTTCTGAGGTTCTAAAAATAAATGATAAACATACATGATGAGAGTTCATAGCACTGAACATGACAGCACACTGGTTAAATACCGTACTCAAGAACTTTGGGCTAAGAATCTCAAGAAAAGTTGACAGACGTTTATATTACATTTATATTATATAGTGGTACTATTCTTACCACTGTCAATAGCTTCAACTTCACGGTCAATTGCATCCCTGATCATTAATGGGTGAATGAAAAACTGTGCCCATCTAAAACAGAAAGAAAAATGATAATTGTTTCCCTCTGTCTGCTGGAAAGAAAGAAACGTTACTGCTTCCAGCATAAAGGAGATATTGGCAATGTTATTTGTGTTTGAACAACAGATGAAGCTTTAACATCAGAAGACCTAAACATATAATACATAAATCCACAGAAGGACATATTTTATTTTTTTTTCTCCATACAAAACTAAAGATATTCTTCCCTGCTCACCAGACCTCCCCAACATCCTATTTAAGCTTATATTTAAAAGAGAGCGATCACAAGAAAATTTCTCAGGGTATTTCTCCACTGAGTAACTGAGAAATGGAATACACTAATAATGGCAATAATAGAAAACCCCTAAAACATAAGGAATCATAAAAACAGCCAATACTTTATCTGGATTCACACAAACTGTATACGCTCCCCCCTCAGATTAATCTCAAAATAACATATAATAATGTGGGTCACAACTCCTACTTCAAAGTATAGCAAGATATCCAAAGAAACATTAGTTTTCTTTCACACAGAGTGTCTTTTGTTTCAGTAAAGGGACAGCTAAAGAAGTTCAGAAAAAAAGCTTCCTTCAATCTGACCAAAACAAGGAAACAGAAATGTCTAAACTCCATTTCTTTAGACAAATATGCACTGCCGTAATATATTTTAATCTAAACAATGATTTATTTAATGTGATCAAGTTACCTATCAAGTGCTGCTTTAAAGTATTGCTGCTGAATATCAAAATGGAAGACTGTTCGTTCACAGTCAGTTGAGGCGTTGTCACTGCCACCATGCTTCTTCAGGAACACATCAAAACCATTCTCATCTGGATACTTTAAGCTGCCCATAAATACCACTGAAATTAAAATTAGGATTAGAAATATAATCTAAACACTATGGGTAGGTCTCAGCCCAATTTTCCTCTGTTGTACACCTTACTTAGTTTGAATTACCATAAAAACGGGGTTTAAACATGGAAAATAATACATACTGTGTTCAAGAAAGTGTGCTAACCCAGGCAAATCTTCAGGGTCACAAAAACTGCCAACAGCAACACAAAGAGCAGCCACAGACTACAAAATAACACATCACACATTGTTGCAACAACTTGTGAGAAAAACAGTATGACTTTATCTGGTAAGCAAATAATCAAATGCAACTATCCCATGGAAATAACTGAAATTCAATCAGAAACAAAGGGAAAAAAATGCTAATTCTGTTGTCATGCCAGCAAAATCACTTAGCAAACAGTGACTTCAGAAACAACAGCAATAGATGCTCAAAGCTGGGCAAGAAAGATGGGCAATGAACTGCAAAGGAAAAACAGTACAATGATAAATAAGAGTCTGGAATAGATGATCAAGCCAGCTGTCTGAGCAGGACATGGGTTCATTACTTCAAAAGTGTTAAATCTGTAGCATTGACACATACCAGTTTCTCTGCACTTTTATTTTCCTCTTCCTCTTCTGTTGGTTCTGCCTCTGACTCTTCTTTTCCTGTTGATTCTTCAATTTCCATATCAGAATCAGTAGGATCCTCCTCAGTTTTATCATTGTCCATATCATCCTTGTTATCACAGCTTTCCTCGTCATCTTCCATGTCTGCTGCTGAGTCACTGCCATCATCAGTTTCAGTCTCAGACTTGGCACTATCCTCTTCTGAGGATTCTTCCTCCACATTATTTATATCAGAAATCAGTAATGCATGCAAACCATTCTGTAATTTGATATACCTGTGAAATCAGTTATATGGACAACATAACTTTTCCTTAAAACATCTAAACCATCAGAGTAGATGTACAGTACAACTGTTCTAGGCCATTGAATTATATCATCTTCCCCAGCAACATCACTAAAGATCGGCTAAGCATGAAATATAACTTGAGAGCAGAAAAACTTACTGCCAAATTGCTTGGTTCTCATTTTCATTTTTTCATAAAGGTTAAGAATCGTAATATGCGAATAGAGTAGAAAACAGATACAAACGGTCAAGACTGCTACATTAAATTTATGAAGAAGTGCAGACTTCACTCAGCTGAGTTGCACATATTTAGTTATTAATCTTTATTCATAAATAAATTTCCCTAGGCTAATAATCATTGCCTCTCAATACCCTCCAGGTCCCTTGGGTACAGAACATAAGAAAAGTTCATAATGCGGGCAGAGGAGAAGCAGCTTCAAGCATTAACCTTCAGTATTTCACCTCCTTCTCTCTTTTTTTTTTTTTCTTTTCTCACTCTCGGTGAGTCTATGATACATTGTTCTTTTTGTGCGTGCCCAGTGAACAGCAAAGGAGACACCACATTCATTTAGCATCTTTACAACAACAAACAAAACAATAATTTCAGTTAAACAAGACAAAGATATAATTCCTTCGCTCCATGATTTTAATCCAATGAAAACCTATAAAATATTCATACTAGCTACTTAAGCTACTTAATCTAGTTTATGACTGTCTACATTTAAATATTTATATTTTTCCAAAAGAATATACAATAATTTCTGTAAAAAAAAAAAAATCAACAATCAACCCCAACACTTTCTGGTTTTGACTATGCTAGTGAAAGCTTACAGCTCCTACACAGTTAGAAAGGGAAGCTAGATCACAAGATACAAGACTCCTGGCTGGGGGCGGGGGGGACGGGGGACCTACAGCCAAATCTGACTTATCAATAGGTGCTTTAGTTGGTTTATGGAGGAATACTGTCCAGATATGGACACCCAGGGCTCGTCTCTACGTACAAAAAAAGGTTTTATGTGATTATTTACACAACACCATGCCAAAGACTATGTTATTTCCACATACAGCTAAGATCTGGAAGCGTTTCAGCTGCTTTCTACACAGTTCAAAATAATAAATATTGCCTGACTTAATCTCACTGTAAGCAGAGTCAGCTTCAATATCCCTGCCTAAACTGCCTACACCTGGGAAGTGCTGCAGCAGCATCTAAATAAAATCAACTCAAGTTCATCAGTGTAAAATCCATTTTCAATACTACTGCAGTACAAAATGCTTTCCTCCATTCAGTGTCCTAAATGAAAATTTTCTTCCTAGTGATCATCACAAAAGATGCTCTATTTCTAAATTATTCTTTCAGAAGGGAGTGTTTTACAACAGGGCATGTCTTTGGCTATTTCCTTCCTCTCAGCAGTTCCCCAAAGAGCAAAAAGGTAAACAAACAATGATACTGGTCTATTTACTCTCAAACTTCAGGCCATTACTGGAGTTGTTCACTAAGTAAGTGAGTAGCAGTTATAAAGAGGCACAGTGGTGCGCTATTAGCCCACAGAACAACTCTGTCAGGCTACTGCCTTTGCTCAAAGGAGATAGGAAGCTGCAGCCATGGGAGCAAAAATTCAAGAGACTACTTGCCCATTTACACAGCCAGCAAAACAAGAGCCTACCATGTTGAAAAACGGATGAGGTGCGAGGCACATCTCCTAAACTTATTCACAGCCATGCAGCTCAAAACAGGAAAACCCAAATTGTTACTAACATCCTCTTCACACTAAATTGAGATGCCATTTTGGATAACCTGGTTTCAAGTATTCAAAGTCTAGTGACAGCTGTAAAATGCAGAGAACTGGAAAGATCATTACACTGCTGCAGATTTGTTTTTGATTATACAGATTAATGAAACTTTTAAAGACGTCATTACTGAGCCTAAAACAACAAGGAAATAACAGAGTGCCTGGTGAATAATTTCTGTGCGCTTCACTTATCTGTAGAAGTGATGACAAAGACTGGAGGATGATTCAGTTTTGCTTTGCAATTCTATAACTATTACAGCAATATTTGCACTGCATGTAGTATTGAATACAGAGATTAACAAGAAACTGCATCTTTTACTACTCAAGCTAATATTTTCGTGAAGAAAATAGCTTGTGACTTTCAGAGATACCAGGTCAAATTAAAAATGAGTGGTCCATAAACTTTAACATGACCTGCAAGCTTCTTGTTGAAAGAATACCAGACTAACAGGTTAACAGAAACTGCTTTTCCCTTTTTGCAGTTTATTCCTCTATACATCAGCTGATTAGAAAGAGGATAGGGCCCCTGCTCCTCTAAGATGACTCTGCTAAAGGAAAAACTACTCATTCCATCAATCCCGTCACTTAAGATCTAAAATCCTCCAGGGTTCAGTATCACTCTCAGCTAAAGGACAGAAGGACTATATGAAGAGAACCTGATGAAAGAAGTACCCAGTGCCTGAAGAGAATAGCCGTCTGGAAAGCAAGAGCAGAACAGAACAAATATTTATCACCTATCGGATGCTACAGCTGAGTTGAAATGCATCAAGTCATGAGATACCAGTAAGAGACCTCTGTACAAGGACTTCAAATAATGCACCACCATAGAAACCTGCACATTGCTACCTGCTTTTAATAGAAACCTGGATAGGAAAGATTACCATTGGCACCAAACCCTATAGACCTCTAATCTCTATTCAACTGCTCTCAGCACCTGTTTCACTTTGGATGGTTTCAATTTAAGCCACAGTATTTTAAGGGATTTGTAACTTTCCTCTTGCTTGTCAAGCCTAGGAAGTGTTCTCTCATGTTAGCCGTTTCTCTACGAATAAGAACGTAAGAACCATCAAGAGTTTGCTTTCATGGGACTAACAGCAGAAGAATCACAGAATCATAAAATACTTTAGGCTGAAAGGGACCTCCTGAGATCATCTTTAAGTAATCCCGCTGCTCAAAGCAGGTCCAACTAGATCAGTTGGTCAGTTTTGAGTATCTCCAGGGATTCTACAGTCTCTTTGGGTCACTGCTCCAAAGTTCGCGTCACTCAAAATTTGCCTCCAAGTTATTGGTCGTTTGCTATGTTACTAATAGCACAGAGGTTTTGTGAACCATAGCACTGTTATTCTAAATATATGATTAAAAAACTAAATCACTTTAGCCCTGCTGCAAGAAATCTCTCCAAAATACTGCACATTTGCATATCTGTGCTCAGCAAAACTGAACACTTCACCTTTTGCATAATAAGAAGCTTCTGGAGAAAGAGGCAATGACCTAGTCATCTGTAACTCTAAGACAAACTGCATTTTTTGTCCGTTAAGTGTAGCTTAATCTGAAAAAAATGTTACGTTTTTAAGGAAGTTTTAGCATTTCACTAAAATAGCAATGCTCCAATTTCCTTTTAACCATAATAGCTGTTTACGAGTATAAGATACTTCATGCTAGACAGCAATTAATCATTGCTGATACTTACTACAAGCAACTTTCCCCTCAATTTCACTTTTAGCACTTAACACGGAAACATAAAACGTTAATATCTGGACTCATAGTGAAAGACTAGCTGCACCTCATTTTTCTTTTATTATTGTTATGTCTAAATGTTACAAGAAATCATTTATTAGTAATTTTCATTTCCCTCCCCCCCTCAAAATTCCAGTTTTCACGGTAAAGTATGTGATGTGTCCTTCACTGATAAAATCAAGTTGTCTCCAGTGACAAATTGATTCTCACGTGTGGATCTCGATTGATCCACTGGATGTATTTCAGCGATGGAAACTAAGCCATTACCATCACAGTTATGGGAAAGCATATGTAATATCAAGAACCTTTAGGATTTTCCTTTCTGCCAAAAACACATTGGAAATGTTGCTAAGAGAAGGAGAAAACAGTTTTGTGCTAGCTGGCCGAGCTCAGAGTACCCCAAGGGGAGTGGCCTGCCGAAGGCGAAAGCCTTTGCCCCGGGGAAGCCACGACCGTTAGGCGTGAGGGGAGGAAGGAGCTCGGGCTGTCCCCGACCGGCGACCCCGCTCCGCCGCGGAGCACCGCCCGCGCAGGGGCCACGGCGGGGGCGAGCGGTGCGGGCGCCCCTCACCTGTACTGCTTCGGGTCGCTGGGGGACTTGACGATATCCGGGTCGCCCCGGTTGAACCTGAGGCCCTGCCTTTCCTGCGCGGGCGGCAGGGCGCCAGCGCCCTCGCCAGCCACCGCCTCCCGCCGCGGCGGCAGCTGCGGGCGGCAAGAGCCGGACACCGGCTTCGCCCTCATGGGCAGGGCTGGGGCGGCCGCCAGGGGGCGCCGGCGACCACGCCAGCTGCGCCCGCCAGCTGCGCGCGCCCGCCGCCTCCGCGCCGGCGGTTGGAGCGAAGCCCAACGGCCGCCGGCGCTGCCGGCCAATCAGAGCGCGGCGCGGTGGCCGCCGCTAACGGCCTCAGGCGGCACGCGCCCCTGCCGCCTCTCGCACCTGCGGGCGGCTCCGCTCGGGGGGTGGGGGGGGCCGAGCCTGAGGGGCGTCGCCGGTGCTGTCCCGACCCAAAAGGGGCGGCCCCGGCGGCCGGATGCTGGGAGGAAACCCAGGCTGCGCCTCCCCTGCTCGTGACCCAAAGAAGCCCTCCCTGTAGCGCGCTCGGAGGAGGTGTCCGACCAGCCCGGGGGGAGGGCGCAGCCGTTAACCCGCCCAGACCCCGGCGCCCAGCAGCCGGCACCGGCCTATCAGCGCCAGCGTCACGCGGCCCGGCCCGCCCCCGGGGGGGCCGCTGGCGGCTCCGGCGCCGCCTCCGTGACGCGGTTTCCCGGCGCCGCGTGCCGCGGTGCATGCCGGTGCGGCGGCGGGACCATGGCGAGCGATTTCTACCTGCGCTACTACGTGGGGCACAAGGGCAAGTTCGGCCACGAGTTCCTGGAGTTCGAGTTCCGGCCCGACGGTGAGGACCGGGCCGCCCCCGGGCAGCAGGGCCAGGCGGCGGGACACCCGCCGGGGCCGGCTCTCAGCGGGCCCGGGAGGCCTTGGCGCCGCCGGTTGCCCCGCGCTGGCCCCGCCGAGCCGGGGGGACCCGGTTGGTGGTGGGAGGCCCCGACTGACGGGGGCCCGTTTAACGCTTATCCTGTTTTTTTTTTTTTTCCCACTAGGGAAACTGCGCTATGCCAACAACAGCAACTACAAAAATGATGTCATGATCAGAAAAGAGGTATGGCACTGGGCGTGCTTGGCCACTCGGCATGAAAATAAACTAGTAGTTTCTGTAACGCTGTAAAGCTTGCCTAATGCCTTCAGTACAGATGTGCTCCTTTTTTGAGCCTATGTCTTGTGGCTTAGCAGTCTAGCTGTTCTTGAAAGCAGGTGTTTCAATTTGAAATTAGGAGATCATGCTATTTGAGCATGATAGTTTATGTGAGTAAAAACTGTAGCATGCTAGATGACGCTTGTTTTTTCATGCTGAACTATTGTTTCTAGGCTTACGTTCATAAGAGCGTGATGGAGGAGCTGAAGAGAATAATTGATGATAGTGAAATTACAAAAGAAGATGATGCTTTATGGCCTCCTCCTGATAGAGTTGGTCGCCAGGTTGGTGTACAGTGTCTCTTCCATTTGCTGTTTTAGTTTGTATATGTTAGCTAATTAGTCAGAACTGTAACTGAATTTTTTTTTTTCAAGCCACTGTTGTTTCTAGCAAAGGGGAAAACAAATGTTTTTTTTTTCTTTAAACTTGTGCAGTATTAAAAGGCAATTTAGTTGTGAGGGTTACTATGATTCACAGACATATTGTATTCAATGCCCTTGGAATAAAAATGGAAAAACCATTTTCTCAGTACTTATTTCTATAACCAATACCACAACACAGTAGTTTGACTTCTTATAAACTTTTATTTTGTAGGAGCTTGAAATAGTAATCGGTGATGAGCACATTTCTTTTACCACATCAAAAATCGGTTCACTCATTGATGTAAATCAATCCAAGTATGTACTCTGTTTTTTTGTTGTTGTTCTTATGTAAAACTTGTTGATTACTAGGTACTTGTATTTTAGATTGGTTCCTAGAGGCCCAAGTGCTCCGGTCCAGCGTAATGTACCAAATGCTTTTAGAGTGTGTCACTACTTGGTGTATTTTTAAACTCGCTGAGCTAGCCTTACTACAGGAGAACTTGGTAGAGGTATTCACAGAATCTGAACTAAAATGTCATTGGCCTGTCCTCATCGAAGTCTCTAGTTAGACCCAAGACTTTGGTATTTCATCTAAACTGAAAAGACTAGATGTTGTGTTTCATAAGTCTAAAGTTATGTTACTACTTGCCTTCATGTTAAAAATGCTCGTTTTGTCAAGACTTAAAAATTTGTGAACTTGGACTGCAAAATGATACATTAATCACTGTACTCATGAAATGAATCTGTTATGTTTAAGCTGACCTCTGAGAAGTTTTGCTGTAGGCTTTTTTTAAAAAACAGTTAGTCCTATAAACTGCTCCCTTAGAACTTCAGACTAACTTTTTAAATTTCTCCTGTTCTGCATTGCAGGGATCCAGAAGGTTTGAGAGTGTTCTACTACCTGGTTCAGGACCTTAAGTGTCTAGTCTTCAGTCTTATTGGACTACACTTCAAGATTAAGCCAATTTAAGTCGCACAAATTGAAATTTGTATTGCAGTGTGTGTACATGGGAAATGCTGTTTCAATTTCTTACTACTTCTACCGTGTAACTTTTATGTATGTTAGAATTTTTTTATAAACTTTAAGTGAATGCCTCAATAAAAGGGTAAGGTCTGTATTTTTAATTTAAAAGTTTTGGTGATAAACTGACTTCCTAACACTTCTTTTGTTATGGTATTTAGGGTACATTCTTTCATTTTGATCACACAAAGCCTTATGTAAAATACATACTTCACTTTCTATGTAGCACTAGAAAGTGGAGTTAAGCCTTGCCCCGTGAGGTTAAACTTCTGTCAGCTATCAGGATAAACTTGTGTTATTGTCCTGAACTGGATGTTCTGGTGGCCAGCTCAGATATTTAAAACAACTGAAGCCCTGTCTCTGTGATAACTCACTACAGTTGAAGACCTAAAACTAACTTTATAACAACCTGCTGCTGTGAGTACCCACTTGTCTTTAAGGTAGATGTAGGCAATAACCCACACAGGAGCCATCCACAGTCTTCACTGATATTCCCATTCAGTTTTTCTTTAAAAAGTCTTGAGGGGAAAAAAAAAAAACTAAAAAACATTAATGTATTTACTTAAGTTCTAGACAAGCTGATCTCTTATATAGCATTGCTTAAGAGATGCACGGGACCAACTTTGTTGAAGTAGTAATTTTTGCAAAGTAACTAGGGGAAGGAGATGGATGGCTTTCATGACATATAGGAACTTGAACTGATTTTGTCTGATATCTGTTGATTTTCAACTTATGGTGAGTGAAGGAGGACTGTTACAACATTTATAACCCCAAGCGGGCTTGAATGCAGAAGAATTTCACTGCAATGAGGATGCTGAGACAAGGGGAAAGCTTATATAAAGCAGTTTTACCTCGAAAAACGCCAGTGTGCTTCACTGAGGCACGCTAAGCTTCACAATGCTGCTTTCAGATGATTTTTCTAGTGTAAATGGAATCTATCAAAACCAGGGAGAGATTAATTAGCAACTTGCCCTGGACGTGAAAGGTCTAGTTTAACTCTGAGATTTTGGCCTGGCAAGTGAGTATGGGAGTTTTCTGAACATAAAATGTTGAGGCGCTCAAGAAAAACACTTCTAGCTTAGTCGTGGCTGGCCGTTCTACAAGAGCTGTTTACTGAAGCCTGAGGCACAAATTCAGCTCTGTGTCTTGCTGCATCCTCTGTAACCGAAATCAATACAAGTTACTTGATGCTAGTCTTAACAAGAGGAGGAAGCTTTGTTGAAAAACTCCTGAATTATGCTCAAAATAGTTAAGCGTACCAGTTCATAGAAAGCCGGACAGGGTATGTATCTATATGCCAATGATTAAAATTCCTCTTGTGTTTTCACTCCGCTGTCAAGGACCTCAGCGCAGGTTGCCATCATCAATGAAAAAAGAGAAGGGTTGGCCTGGATCCTGCCGGGCCCCGAAGTTGTGCTCCAGGAGACCCCTCGCCAAGCTGCTCCTTATTTTCTTTAGCTCATCTATCTCAGTCTTCCCTAAATCATTAGCCACCGACATTTAAAAAACTGCGCTCAAATGCCTTTTTGAAAGGTAAAAGCCACCTCCTCCTGCTGACCTCTCCCCCAGACGGCTCGCCGGCCTCCCGGCGGCGCCTCCTCCCCTCTCCCTCCTCGCAGCGCAGGCTCTGCCTGGGCGCCCCGGCCCCTGCCGCCAGCGCCAGGCCTCGGTGCCGCCCGCCGCCGCCGCCGCCGCCCTGGGCCTCGGCCCGGCCCGGCCTCCGCCGTCACCGCGGCGCGGCGCCATCTTAGCCGAGGAGAAGCCTCCTCCCCAGGCCGCAGCAGGAAAACCAGCGACCGCCCCCGCCGCGGCCTTGGCCCCGCTGCCCGGAGAGGCGGAGGGGGCGGCGGTGGTCGTCGTCCCGCAGCTGCCGGGGGAGGCGCGCACCCGCCGGCGCCATGGGGGTAGGTAGAGGGCGGCGGTCGGGTCGGAGCGGAGCGGAGCGGAGCGGAGCGGGCTGACCGGCCTCTCCCCGCCGTTTGCCTTGCAGAGGGTCGGGCTGCAGCTGCGCGCCACGCTGGAGAACATCACCCGCCTGCGGGCCGAGGGCGAGGATTTCCGCTGGTACCTGAAGGTGCACAATATAATTGTATATAAATAGACATAAATGTAAATACTTATATTAACGTTATACTTTAGTTTAATCAAAATTCTTCAGTTCAAATGTTAACCGGTGCCCCCGGTGTTCAGCTGGTAATTCAGAAAAACGGTGAGGTGTGTTATTCCTGTCTGTTATTCAGTGACTGTGCTGCATAACGTTTGCTGTCCATACGCTTTGAAGGGCGTATCAGCTCCTGCAAGCCTGTGTACTACTTCAAGTCCAGCTCATGGACCTGTAATAAGAGATAGCAGTTGATAGCGCTCGTTGGTTCCTCTCACCTGCAAAACTGGGGTTTGTGAATCCCAAGGGTTTGCATCACCTCTTAACTCCTGACAACTTCTAATTCTCTGATTTATATTGTTTTTCAGCTGAAATGTGGGAACTGCGGTGAAGTTTCTGAAAAATGGCAATATCTGCGATTAATGGTATGTTTTCCTGTTGTAATCGGCACCACAAGAAAAATTAGAAAACAAACCTGCCTCTGACATGGAATGGATATTAGCATCAGTGATGTGATGAATTGTACAAACGATGAAATCGTATTTCATCTAGCAGGTATCATCAGTACATTAGTATATGCACTAGTATATACAGTAGATAGATACATACAGGAAATGCTGTCATATTTCAAATTGGAAAAGTATTTAGAGACTGTCGATTGAAATATGCCATTGGAATGGTGACTGTTGCTGACAAAGGACTTAAATCTTGTTTGAAAAGCCTTCAGTCCGTAAAACATCTCAATTGAAAGCAAATCTTTAAGTGATGTTAGAATAAGGTTTTGTCTGTAACCTGCATCCCTGATGCTGATAGAAAATTTTTGGAGACATTTAGGCCACTTAAGGTGAATTAAGTACACTGAATTAACATTTGGGAACTCTGAAAAAGCAGGATAAAACTTGGCAGGGATTAGACAAGGGTTCTGTTCTTAGGAATAATCATCTACCTGATGATACTAAACAGAAAATAATGGATTACAAAGGAGTTTATCAGGAAAACCAGATGCCTTTCTAGAATGGATCAAAAGCTGAAAGGTTTTGGCTCATGGCATACCATTCCAAAAAGACAAATATGTTAGCACGCAAAATCAGAAATAGCCATTGCAGGCTATGTGGAATAATCCTTCTACTCTGCTCATCATTGGTAGTGCCTCAGTGGAGTTCTGTACCTAGATTGTGGTACTGCATCTTGAGGAGGATGTGGACCACCAGGTGACAGGAGGTCATGTTTTCTAACCCTCTGATCAGTGGTGTTATGTAGGTGATATAAGGTGACAAACAGGCACGTGAAGGCAATCTTCAATCTTTTAAAACATTTTAGAAGAAAGAAAGGAAGTCATTGGTCGTCCATGATGAACTGGCCGAGAAGCAATAGAGCTTAAGTGCATCTACAGATATTCTGGTTAGATATTAGGGAAAAAACTTTCTAATGATAGTAACATTAGAAAAGGACTGTGGAGACTTCATAAAAGGAGGACTTGAAAAACACTTTAGACAAGTATTTATCAAGAATGCTGGAGTTGGTCTTGCTTAAGGCAGAAGGATGGGCTAAGTCACCTTTCAAGCTATGTTGTTGCTTTCTCTTAAACTCATCACAGATGCCTCGTGAAAACGGACAAATTGACGTACGCAAGCAGTATCCTATTTACAGCTGAAGGGGCAGAGGCAGAGATGGAACAACTTTGCACGTTCACTTAGGAACCTCAGTCTTCTGTCCCAAACACAGAACCATCCGTCCTCTGCTCTTGTGGGCCTCAGTCCTGCATTGTGTGCAGGGAGTCACAGTGATTTGTTTGTTTACAGGGTGCAGGATCAGAGTTATCATCACTTTTTGTTGCATGCAACTGAATGTTAAGAATGCATTTTGAGGTATTAATGTTTATATGGGCAGGTCATAACTATCCATTATTCAGTTATCCATTACTATAAATCTAAAACAGGATTATTCCTTGATAATCATGACTTTCTAAGTTATAGATTTCTCTAGTTTAAAAAGCCTTCTTACTGCAAAATCTTTTAAAAACTTTGTGACTGTTCTTGTAAAAACTATTTTACTTTTGCAGAGGTTTCCAGTTGCTCAGCTACCATGCAGTTAAAAAAATGTCGTCTCCATTGTCATGTTTTTAGGACAGCGCTCCTTTGAAAGGAGGCAGGGGCAGTGCCACTATGGTGCAGAAATGCAAGCTGTGCTCCAGGGAGAACTCCATTGGTATGTGCTTAGACATTTACAGGGCATCTCCTAGTTCCCAATTTTTGCTTGAAACTGCTTGTGAGAGCATTCACCAGGATTTTTTTTCCTTTGTACACTGGTGTTTGAGTCCGCAGCGCACTTGTCATCATGCTTATGAAGGAGATGGCAAGGTCAGCTGGTCATCAACAAAAAAATATCAAGTTAAATCAACACAGCAGGGCAGTGGGAACAACCTTTGCCAACTTTGCAGCACATCAGTTTGCTAACAACAGTTAGCAACAGTTTTTAGTTGCTCACAGTTAGTTAGTTACTCACAACAGCAAGCTGCAGTAGTAATACAAGCTGTTAATGAACAGGATCCCATTTAAAGTAGTTGCTTTTTAAACATAATAGGCAAAATAAAGTCCTTAATTGATCACATTAGATATTAGCACTGTTTTAATTCTAGAGGTGACAGAGATATGAAATGCTTCTTACCTCTAAGAAAAAAAGCAGCCTGATGTAACTACATCGTTAGTATCTGTCCAGCCCTGGATCGTCCTAGGCAGGAGTAGGAGGGGAGGTCAGAGGGATAATTTCCCTAAATAAGCATACTTTCATTATCAGAGAGGTATTTCCTGCCCAGCACGTGCTTATCTTCACACAGAAGCATACCTGTTACATTCTGTCCGTTACAACCTTCTTTAATTAGGTTTTTCTCTCCGCTGGGATTGAGATGAAACGTTATACAGATATATGCACATAAATACATATGATTGTAGCGTAAAAGGAAAGGTGATACTGGAAATGTGTATGATGGGCAAGTCAACTAGTTAATACTGCTATGAAATGCATAAAACAGTAGTGAACTAAATATAAAATTTTGCAAGGTATTTGTATGTTCAATGCTACTCTGTATAATTTCCACAAGAGCAGTTTCAGGGATGGAGCTGGAGACAGGCAGACAAAAACTGTAGAATAGTGACCCATGGATTCAGTCTTAAAGCCTATGTGTACTCAGGCCTCCTGGTGATTTCAGGTTTCTGCATGAGCAAAGCTCCTATCTTTAATGTCATTTTACAAAAGCGTGCATTGCTATTTTCCTTATTAGTAGGGTAACAAGACAGCTTAACATAAACTTCTCGGGAGTAGTGAGAAGAACTGAGTTTCACCCTTTGAGGGACTAACTGGAAGAACTGCTTGGTTACTTTGTTTCTTTTGCTTTGTATAAAGAGATTTTTCCAAAGGAGAAGAGGCTGGTCTTTGGTTTGTGCTGAATAAAATTCTAAAGACATAACGCTATTCACTTTTACACATCTGACTTTTTTTTTTTTTTTAGATATTTTAAGCCAGACGATCAAACCTTACAATGTAAGTTTGTTTTCTCTTTTATATCACAAGTGAAAGATAAATAAGGATTAATGATATTTTGAGTTCTCCATTTTTGCCATCATGTTCTTCCCTGAAGTACACAAAAAGCAGTTATGCTCCCTGATCGAAATCTGTTTCTTGCAGAATCCTGCACACAGTTTAAAGAAGGAATAAAAATTTGCAATTAACAGTAGCTCATTAATGATTTTACCCTTTCCACTTCAGTCTGAAGAATGTAATAATCTGTGATATATTTCACAAGCAAAACAAAAACGCTGTCTCATTCAAATTAAACGCAATTATACTGCCTGTATTCATTTTCCTTTCCTTTCACGATCCTTTTGAAGGCTTCCTCGTGGCAGATTGTTTAAGAAATTCTGGTTAATTATCACTTATTAAACCAGCCCTAGGATTTTACTGTCACTGGGGAAATCAGAGTTGATGAATTGTCTTTAAAGCAATTAATTCCTAGACTAATACTTGCCACTGTCTTTCTCTGTTAGATGAAAACTTTTGGCATTCTCACTTGATTCTAGGCTGAAGACAGTGAGAAGTTCAAGACAATAGTGGAGTTTGAATGCCGAGGTCTGGAACCAGTCGACTTTCAACCGCAGGTGAGTTCTTATTCATTACCTGTTTCTCAGGTTTTTTTCTCAGACTCTAGAGTGATATCACACTGTTTTGATATAGCACTGTTCTTCCTGGAATGTCCTGAACCTCTCCAATTTTTCTTCCTCTCCACAGTTATTGTACTTCATCCTACTCCATAGAACACAAGCATGAAGCCTAATAGCTCTGAGGTTCTTTATGCCTGTGTCCCAGTAATTTCTAAAATTAAACACCCTTTGTAGTTGCATTTGAATTGCCTTACAGCTGACTCAGCACTGCTCACTGGAACTGATTGGAAAGGTCTTCATTGCAGGAGTTGTTGCAAAAGGGTGTCTTTTTCCCAAACGGGAATCACAGGAATGCATAGTTTAGCTGGCCACATTTCGGAGAGCTCCACTTTCATTATTGGTATGTTACAAAGAGTAAATGAAGTTCAGATTATGAACATCTTTCAGTACATGGCCTCTGAATAAATCAAATTCTCTTTGGGATTTGACATCACCAAAGCCACAGGAAATGAACATTAGCATTTTTCCATTTGAAATTTAGTTCCATGTAAACCTGAGGAAAAATTTCTTTCCTGTGAGGGTGACAGAGCACTGGAACAGGTTGCCCAGAGGGGTAGTGGAGTCTCCTTCCCTGGAGACGTTCAAAACCCGTCTGGATGTGATCCTGGGCAATATGCTCTAGAGGAGCCTGCTTGAGCAGGGAGGTTGGACTAGATGATCTCCAGAGGTCCCTTCCAACCTAAACGATTCTGTGATTCTGTGATTCTGTGAAATTTGCTCAGGCCCAGACTGATGACTGAAGACAATTAAAGACCCTGTGTTGCAAAGCACGCCTCGAGGCTCGATGTTAAAAGATTTCTTCAGGGCCAAGGCAGCACTCAGCAACTCATTTGCTTGTGCACGGTCATGCTGTATGCAACTAACCCCCTACTATATTTAACCTATTATTCCAGTAGGATTAGGTGTAAATAGACTGACAAATATAAACCTCTCTTATCCTTCCCTCAGACTGGGACACTATGCTAACAAACAAACCAAAAAGCTGATCCTGCAAGGAATTAGATATAAATAAAAAGGCTGGTGCATTGTGCTGCAGGAAGAGTTGTTATTTTCTTTCTTTCTTTCTTTTTTTTTGAAAATAAGCCAATCTTTTTGAGAAACAAAATGTTTATTCCTGCTTGAAAGCTTTGCAAGCCAGACCTAGAAACTTCCACTTGAAGTAAAGTCTGAGAAGACTGTAAGATGCAGGAGGTGTTTATAGATCTATATCCTACCTGTCATTTTTACTCTTATCGGTCAGTTCTGCAGAACAAAGACTGCACAGCTGTAATAAAGCTTTTAATTTAATATTCTCAAAGTTTGGCCTCTGCACTCTGTTGGAGAGAGCACTGTTTAATCCTTGCACAGATATTTCAGTGAATTTTCAGATACCTGAATAAGTAAGTATAGAGACTTAGTACAGTTCCTTACAAGTCTATAAACTGCTTTATATTTGACATGATCCAAGCCAATCTGGCTTCTGCACAGTCTTAGATCTGGCCTTTGATCAGGGCCAATCCAAGCAGGATTGACCGTAGCATTCTTTTATTTTTTGATAGGCATAGCACAAACCTCCCTGAAGTCAAGTAAAAAATAGCTTAATGCTTGTGTTTGCCTTATTTCCATTAATTTGATAGTAGTCTTCTCGAAAAAAAAAAATTCATTTGAGTCTGAAAGAGCAGAAAATATCCTTTGATTCGCTGATATAAAACCTCTCTTTTCCTATCTTAAATCTGAACCACGTATTTTTATATTCTAATAACTAGGCAAGAACCATTTTTTCCCCCAGTTCCTTATCCATATTAAGTGTGCTTGAGTAAATACATCCACTGCGAATCTGAAATAAATTTTTGGTTTTGCTTTTAGACTGTTTTGCTCCTAGACTGTTTTGCTCCCTCCCTCCCTCTCTTTATCATCCCACAAGTGAATGCTTCAACTAAAAAAATTGAGGTTTCTCTATACAATTTCTTTAAATCTTTTTTCAGCTTCTTTGCTTTGCA
Source organism: Struthio camelus (assembly GCF_040807025.1). Taxonomy (NCBI): domain Eukaryota; kingdom Metazoa; phylum Chordata; class Aves; order Struthioniformes; family Struthionidae; genus Struthio; species Struthio camelus. Next base: position 31,876,858 of record NC_090949.1, on the reverse strand, counting down.
GCAAAAACAAGGTACATTGGTAACAAAATAAAAACATGACAATCCACTATGTTACAAAGTCAGTAGGCATCTTTGAGGCTTCTGCATGCATTTATGCTTTAGCTGTTGGTCCTTAGCCAGTCAGCAGAGGGCAGACAAATCACTGCATTGCCCAGATCTCTTCAACAGAGAGTAAGTAAGTATCTGCTCTGACGCCAAAGCTGTAAGAATGCAAGTCCCACTGAGCAGGTCTGGTACAGAAGCTTCTAATTCCAGTCACACGGCTTCTTGCTCCCTGGAGTGCTGATAAATATCTCCAGGTGGCAAAAGCCCAGCTTCTCCAGCTTCTCTTTGCCTTTTTTTTTTTTTTTTGGGGGGGGGGTGGTCTTTGTTCTACTGCAGCTCTGCGTTTTGTACTGTGATGCTGGTCTCCCTCCATACTCCTACTAGATCCCTTGAGATAGACTTCTGACAAATATATAAAGGCCATATCACACTGGGCCTTGCAGATAGCTCTCCTGTTATGTCTGCTGCACACTGTGGTGTGTTTAAGTCTTAGGTATTTAACCTTCCACAAAACACTTCAAAAGTGTGCAGCTTACTTTGCACACAGTTAAATGTCTGACTGGTACTAGTGGGGATTTCTCCATAGAAAATGCAGGTGTAGGTCCCTTGTAGAAAACCAGGAAGAAATTACCTTTGCTTTTTAACCACTTCTCAGTAAAATTCTGCATTTAGGAATGTCAGTATAAGAGATCTTGCTGTATGCTACCGACATGGCTGAGAATTTTATTTTTATAGCTTTAATATTTATAGCTTTAACTGGAAAACCTTACAATGACAGGGATGTTCTTTCTAACCTTCCATAAGATTGTATCAGTAGTTTGTGTGCTGGGTTCTTGTGCTATGCCCCATTGATTTGCTCTTTCCTTTCTGGTGATATCCTTTCCTTTACCTCTTTAAAAAACAACAAAAGTGAAGATCTCTCCCTTTTGAAATGATTCTGTTTGGGTATTGCTAATCTGTTCATTCAGCTAATTGATCCCTCTTTTGCATGAGGCTTGTTAGTCCCTTATGTACCTAAATTTCATATCGGCTGCTTCCTTCCAGAGTGGCTTGGATTCTGATATTTAACCTAAAACTGAAAACTCTCCCCCATTTTCTATTTTCTCTTGCAGTACAAATTTAATACAAAGCTACCTTGTAACAAATGCCTACCTGGCTTCTGAATGCGAATCAAAGCTATTAGCAGTTGGATAAACTTAGAAACTCAGAGTTGACATTATTTAAAACTCCTGTCTATGGAAGTACCTTTTTGGCAGGAAAAGTAGTCAGGGGAGCAGTGTTCCCTTATTTTAGTCTGTTGTTGGTTAGATCTGAATTTTCTAGTTTAAAAAGGGGGGGGGGGGGGGGGTCACAACCTTATACTGACCCTTGAGCAGGAAACAGTTTGACCATTTTTTCTCCCTACTTTAGTGGAAATACAATAAAAACTTGTGTTATGTTACTTTCTTTAAACATCTTTCAGTAATCATAATTAGCTCTTTTCCTGGTACAACTCATTCTTACAAACTTATTGCAACTGTGTTGCAGGCAGGATTTGCTGCTGAAGGTGCAGAGTCTGGCACACCTTTCAATGACATAAACTTGTTAGAAAAGGTATGTTGTCTTAGTTCCATTAGTAAATCTAATTAGCTACCTTTCTTTCCCCCAGTCACCTAGTCCAAAATACACACCCTGCAAATGCAATAAGCTAGTTCTGCTCTTTCATGTAGGTACAGGAAGGTCATAAATGGAAAGAGGAACTATGTCAAATATGAAAAACCAGTATTACTAGCGGCCTCATTTTAGAAGTACATGTTTTATATCTCATCAGCAGACAAAGGCAGAGATGCAACTTCTCTTTTAAGCCCTTCAGGAGTCCTAAGGGGAAAACTCCTGGAATACTAAATGACTGGGGATTATTAGACTAGTGAACTGATTTTTCTAAGCTGGTATCCGTACTTTTTCCTCTGCACAAAGATATTAAATAGTAAGATAAATACTATCCTTCAGCGCTTGGGCTAATGATTCCAGTATTGTAAGTCTTCCTTGGCTGTGAACAAGAATCTCAAGGTCACATCTGTTCCTTGGTATCCCACTTGGCATGGATCAGCTTGTCTGCTGACCCACCTGACTAGGGTATTGTAAGTGACAGATAATCCTTTCATCTGCCATGGTTGCTGTCTTGCCCATTACAGGCTATGGGCTACATACAAAGAAAATTTTGTGTGTTAAATTAAAACACTGAGACTGAAACCACTTTAATTTCAGGTCAGTAGTCGTGCTTTTCTTAGAAATTACAACTTAGTTTAGTGACTGTACAGTGCTTCCCACAGAAGCATAAGACCCAAACTTTGAGTAAGGCTCAGTTTCAGTTCAAATTCCAGTCTATGATTTTCACACTACTGCATTCTTTCTTCTGTGACTAATACTGTGAACTCTTAATTCCTATAGGATTGGAATGACTATGATGAAAAAACAAAGGAATCTGTTGGAATCTATGAAGTTACCCATAAGTTTGTAAAATGCTAAAGCTCACACCCTTAACAAACCTTCGCATGCTCCTCTTCAATGAAGAAACTGTAACATTAGAGAAGCCCTTTCCTTGGAGTTACTTTTCACATGGCTGTACTGCAGAAATGGAAACCTAAGTAAGTTTTACTTACAGTCACCAGAACATCTAATAAAATATTTTCCACAGAACAATTTGAGATGACTTCAGTACAAACTGGATATCAGATATATGCTTCACTGAACCGTGTCAGTTTCTTAATGTTGTATTTCTTGGGAATAACAGAAATATATAGGGACCTGATGGATTCTAGCTTAACTAGTATATCAGCGGTTACTATTTAGACAGCTCATTGCCATAAAGTTTTAAGTAGTCTATCGCAAGGAAGTACCCACATTTGATTCTGTAACGTAAGATCTTGTTGCTCACCACTGCTAGCATTGGGAAGTGCATATGAGTACAGTAAAAGGACTGTGCTAATGGTTGAAGCCAAAAGGCATGTTTTTATAATAGCTTTCTGCAAGTTCAAGTACAGACACTGAGGTCAGTTTACTAAGAACAGTTAACAAGTTTGACTCCTATTGACATTTATATAAAACTTGATTTTCAGAAGATGTAACACGCCTCTTTCTGAATATGTCATTAGGTAAACCTAATTTTTAACCTTTCATTTCTAGCTGTAGACAGACTTTCTATTTAATGGCAAGTGCTTTCACAATCTTGCCAGTTGTTCTCATGTTTAAAGAAAAAAGTAGTCCTTACTGAACTTACTTCAAAGGTTTTAGGCGGATGAAGGAAGTAGTAGAATGCAAGGACAGTCATGGTAAGTTTAAAACATTTTTTTTAAATGATCCTTTTCAGTTAAGCTAGAATAGCATATCACAGGGTGCAGAGGAACTTTACACTAGGAAAACTTTACAAGCCTCTGGCTTAAGTATTTAAAGCATGCCCCTTTCCTTCCTAGCATTTGCAGTGCATACTTCAAGATATGGTACTGCTTATGCTTACTCTGATAAAGAAAAAGCCACTGGGAGAATCTGGAAGCTGACATATCCAAAGGAGGAGTAAAGGCAAGTAAATTTCTGGGCCTTTGAACCTCATTAGTCACATTGTACCCCCGTGCTTGGACTTAATATTCTGCTAATACATTTGGCTGTCTAGGACACAGTGGACTGTACTGAAAGACAAGAACTGCATTAATTTTACACTACTTAAACCTATTTAAAACACTGGGTGCAGAAGCAAGCACTGCTGCGCTATTCAGCTAGAGAGAGATTCATCTTCCCAGAAGAAAAACAAAGTGGAAGTCATGAAGGTTCAAAAGGCAAAGGCGTTCAGCTTGTACATACCATAACAAATTTGTGCAAAAGGCAGCTTCCCACATTAAGGGCATTTACGCTGGAGTCCCAGCTCTTTTGAGCAGCTTAGCTTTTGACTGGCAAAGGTCCCCTCCTCTGTTGCTGCTAGCCCTCTTTGTAGCTGGCAGATCCTCAGCTGTGAACAGCACACCAGGAATATGTCTGCATCAGTTTCATCTCAGTCTCAGCATCGCTAAGTCTTACTGGTGTCTAGGCTCGAGCTCTCCTTCAGGGAGTTCTGCTAAGCCTTAGTCTTTGGAACTTCTGCAGCAAGCCCCAAAGCATTAACGATGCATCTCTGAGCACTAGAACTCTGGCGTTTGCTACAATAAATGATATCAATACTCAGATTACAAGAGAAGTCAAGTTCAAGAGCAAGGAGAAAATAGAGGAAAATGCTTCTGCTGAGGTTGCATTTCCACAGTAGGAGAAAGTTTGAGGGAAAAAAAAAAGCCGAAGCTCAGTGATTTTGTTTGTTTAAGGTACAAGAGCACAGGTTTCAGTAGCAAAACAAAACCAGCAGATTATTGGACAGACTTCACATATGCAAGGGGACAGTGAACATTGCAGCATGCTTTCAATAAAGTTCTTTTCAACCCTTATACACCCCATATAAGAAACATAAGCTATTGATAGAAGAATTACCCATACTGCCTACTTTGATAGCAATAAAATAACTTTGTGTTTATTAATAGCTTTATTACAACACAGTCTTTTCCAGATGATTTAACAACATAATTGTTGGCTTCAGGTCACTTAAAGCCTCCCACTTCAATTTTTGTTTCTCAAAAAGTTTCTACATCAGAAAGGCTTCAAGCAGTTGAGGCACAATGAGTCTGACACTGATTCAAGTTTAGAGAAAAAAGTAAGTGTTACAAGTTAGTAAGCAACTTACTGCAAAAGTGCAAATGTTACCATTCCTCTTTCATGTTTTAACAGCTGCATATATTGTTTTAAAACCAAACCATTTAAGAGTGGTTTTACAGTGCTGTTGTCTGCCTGAAACTCATGAAGCATAGATGTTCAAGTTCTTAAACATCATAATTATTGCTTTTTACTTTAAAGAATGTATTTGAAGAACACATGATGGGTCTGTTACTTAATTTTGACATTGTGAGCGTTTGTATTTCCTGAAACATGCATCCAAGGTCTGTACTTGATTTCTTCAAAATGGATAAAAATTTCAAAATGAATCTACACAGTATCCACGTTCAACACAGATAAATGAATTAAGCTGGGCAGTTTCAGCCACACTGAACCATGATTACTGTGTATGGGCATTAAGACATGGTCTGCATTTCATTCTGCAACTGTAAAGTGCTCCAACCCTTTTATGTCTAATTACTAATCTTTTCGCCCTTTAAAACATTAAAGATGTCATCCAGTGACTTGTATATACACTGGAGGAATTCTTTCACATTCCTAGCTGGGTAAGAGGAAACATTGCAACCTATCCAACCATCATGTACTTGATATCCTACTCCAAAGCCATCAGGCACCACTGGGCCAAACCCTCCTAATTGCACAGCTGGGCTAAGCAACGTGCTTGTAGAAATGATGTTGTGATTAAGCCGAGCATAGGCTTGGTCTTGGTAGAAATCAGGTAATGCAATACCTTTGGATAAGGCTAAGTAGCGCAAGCCAAAGAGATGTCGGTCAAATCCCTGACCTGTTAAAATAAAGTAACAATTATTAGAGATATCACTAAGTTTTGTGGAAAGTAAACTCAGTTACATAGACATCACATTGCTTTTAAGTCACAAAACCAAGACAAGGTCTGTAGAACAGCTTTTTTTTTTTTTTTTTTTTTTTTAAACTTAGCAGGAAACATTTTACAGAATCGAGACATCTGCACTTTCAGTGCACCTATGCTAGGGAATAAGCCCTATCCTATGGCTAACTGTTTTATTGCTAGGCCTTGACCAGCAATCATGATAGTAAATAAAAGTACAATGTTAAAGATTTTAATAATACATCACATTCTTCAATTAAGTAAATTCAAATTTTTACCTGAATTTTTTCAGGTTGTTTAAAACAAGTCCAAGAGAGAAAGGCCTTCCCTAAATTTATGAATCTAAAGAGGAAAAGGATATTGTATCAACAAAGGAGGCAAATTTTAGATGCTATGGGGAAATGTTCAATAGTCTTACTGATTTTACTGAAAAGATATAACAAATTTTGCTTCTGGGAAGGGCAATTCAAAGGAAAGTAATTAGAAAAATTGCAAGAGTAGCACAGCCAAAGAATCAGTTCGGTTTGGAAGTCTTTAAAACCTTTATCTGCCTGCAGGGCATAGCAACTCTTTGGTCATAAAACTAAAGTTCTTGGTTGACTTGCAGAGTACAGCACACCCTAAGTATTAATCAATGCTTCAAAGAGCCAAGCTGCTATGAAAAAGAGAAATTAAGGCACGGAAAAAAATCTAGACACGCAATAATGAAGTGGGAGCACTCCTGCATCAAGAAATGGGTCACAGAACACATTTTGAACTAGAGCTTTCTGCTACTGTTCATGTTAGGAAGTTTACCTTAGCATCAGACCTCCCTCAAGATTAAATTATTTAGTTGCAAGGCAAATTTTTACTGTAACTTAGGCAGACATTTCAGTGCAAAAGCTTAAGTGTTCTATACATTCCTACTTACCCATAGCAGCTTCTTTTGTCAAACAGCCATGGTATTTTGAGCATTCCACAATCATCTTCTGAAGCTCTTCTGTGCTATGTTTGGATGGTTCTTTGACAAAAGCCTCTGAACATTTCTTTGTATGGATAGAGGCAGGACGTATAGCTTCTGTACGGCCATGTTTGAAAGCTGCAGTGCTGCAAGATTCATATGTAGCAACAGTCTGATTGTATTGTCGAAGGAAAGCCATCTGGAAGGCAAGCTGAGCCACAGCATCTGGACTTACCTTCTTCTGCTTCAGCAGGTCCTTGCCCCCTTTTTGGAACTGAATCATATCAACAGTGAGTGTTTCTACAGTAGTATCAAAATTCTGTTTGGCTTTGGTAATTCCCGCTTTTAAGGCATCATTCAACGTGAAGTCAAGTTTCTGTACTGCTCTAGAAGAGTCTACTGAAGCAGGCTGGGACAGGGGGCTGACAGCTGGCTCTCCAATGCTATCTTTAAAAACCTCATTCAGGAATCTGAGCACGGCCACACCATCTCCCCAAGAATGTTCAAAATTAATTCCTGCAGTGCCATCTTTAGTTATGATAAGATTAAAAGATTTGTCATACCAGCGGTTAGCACCATCTCCATGCAACATAGTGTGGGACAAGTGCACAAGGTTTTTAACAGGAAAATCATCTAAGCTTAAACAAAAGATGGCAGAGTCTACTTTTTGAAGGGCTTCTTCATTGCCATTGTCCAATAGATTCTTTCTCAGCAATGCCCATGTATCTCGGTTTTCACTGGAGAGATACCCAAGAGGGAAGGCTGGGACTGGACTGTTGTCACTGAGGATGTATTTCAAGTGCGCTTGTATTTCTGAAGGTTTCAGCATATTTCCATCTCTATCAATAACATCAAATACATAAAAATTCCCATTTCTCAGTACCAGTAAATGCTTTGCCTTTTCATCTGTATAAAGCTCATCTCCATTGAGTTTAGGCAGGCGTGTTGAATTGAAAAGCCTGAAGTACTGAGACATATCTAGGGGATATGCATTGACCATGTAGGCACCAAACCAAGAAAGAGAAGAAGGCACAAATCGAATTAATTTTTTGAAGAGCTCGGTGTCACTTTTTTTTGGATTGAGGTGAAAAACCTCTGGTTCTAGATAACCAGCCCTGAAGGTCTTCATAAAACGTATAGCAGAAACAGTCATGTTCGTAGCTCGTATGAGCTGATCATTGTATTCAGATTTTGGATCAGGATGAAAAGACATAAAGGCATTAAAATTCAAAACAACAGGTTCACGTGCTTTTAAGTACATCTCAAACCAGGGACCTGAAAACAGAGAGTAGAGAAATAGGTCAGAACACAAAAGCAGCTTACGGAGTCAGACCAGAGGGTCATATAGTCAATGTCTTGCCTCCAACAGTGATGAAGAGTGCATACCTTTGAAGTGCACAAGAATAGCACAAACATATTCAATATTTCCCCCAAGGACTCTCCCAACCTCCAATTATTATGAGAGGAACTATTGGCTAATTGCAAAAATACTGTATTTGCAACGATCCATGTCAAGAGGGTCAATGTCACTAGCAAGGAGAGCCAATTTCCATGTTTTCTATATGTCTCCGTGATAAGCTGTAACTCCCCCAATATATAATGGCACCCCCAGCACAGATTTTGGTGCACACCTCACATGTAGAGTGGAATATACCTTTACACTTAAGCTAGCAATTTCTGCAGTACCTTGTCATTGAGGCATGCTTCTCTTTAGGACCACCTCTATTTCTGATCCAGTGTTTCCCTCATTGTTTGTCCTTCTTCCTATTCCTCTCGTTCTTGGCAGCATTCTTCCATCTATATTTGCTGTCTTGCATTTTCGCCACCTTCTTCTTTCTATCCACTAGAATGATCAGCACTGAACAGAGTTCTTGATACCAATACATTACCGCTGGGTAATGCATTGCCCTTTTTAAAGCTGGCAGTAAGAAGAGGTTAGAGGGAACCTCAAGGTTATTGTTCCAGGGCAAGAGCAGGCTTCAGAAAGCGGCACTCATTTGATACCTGCAGGTCTACAGTCTCATTTCATCCTGTGGCCCATCAGCATATCAAGAAGCATGAATGTGACCCAAAGGATGTGTTCTTGCCATAACCAAGAGAATCTATCATAGCTCTAGAATGCAGTCACACTAGTCTATGTGTAAACAAAAATCCAGGAGGCATTGGAAGCTAAGGGATTTTTAAAGTACCTCCTATTTCATCATCATTAAGAACTTTACGCTCAGTAAGTCATGGTATTAAGAACTAACTGGAAGTAGACAAACAAAGCAAGTGCACACAGATTTCCTCTCAAGACAGCGAAAGTATTAATTATTCCAATCCTGGCTCAGTCCCAAATAGAAACTTCCAGCTGGGGTGTAAGAAGGCCACTGGGGACTCAAGAACCTATGTCACAATTTTAATTCCAGGTCTTCACAGGTGAGTATTTGCCATCCAGCTACAGTTTATAACCACATGCCTCATCGTCATATAATCTTTTAACCTTGGACTTTAAAGTCCAGGGTGGAGGCAACTGTGCATAGCTCCAGCTAGTGGGGGGAAAAAAAAAGGCAAACTCTCTAGCTCTCTGACACAAAGTAGCATGCTGGTTATTGTTGATTAATACCATATAGTCACCAGTTAGAACCCCAGACACTGTTCAAAGTGAAAGGAAAATATAAGCAAATAAACTGGACAGCAGCTTATGTGAAATAATGTGATATTTTCTACAGAATTTGTGGTTGCTGGGCAATTTATTAAGCTAACACCCTTCTGGGTATTCTCAGTAGATATCAAGGATAGAAGTGCATTAGCTGGACAACATGTAAGTTACTGCTTGCATAGGTATCTGAACACTTCCACCTCTGTTGCTATCTATCCAATACCTTCAGAAGCAGATATTTGCATTTGGAAGTCAGTGGAAGCAACAATAAATAAGAATCACTAACCTAAAAATTATATGCTTACTTTTCCTTTTCTTTCACTCTTTTCATTGTTTCTCTTTGTCTCCATTTTCTGACCTTCATTATGTTTAATTTGTTTTTTCTTTGTTCTCATCTTCCTCTTTCTGTCTCTCTCATTTTCTTGCTCTTTAAATGAATAAGGTTTTGTAGGTTTTTTTTTTTTTTAAATACGTTTGGAGCACTGTCCTCTTCTGCCTCCCAAAGCTTAGTCATATTTTCTCATGCTTTCAGAGTTCAGTTTTCTTGCTAAATAACTTGAAATTATTTGAAGGAAATTGCTGTAGTTTCCTTAAAGGAGTTAAGCTCCTCTATTAACCTAAACATAAATAGCAATGAAAAAAAGAAAGAAAAAAAGATAACCACTGCAAACTCAAATTTACATACAGTAAGTTATGAAAAAATATTCTTTCTTCAATATCCATCCATCTCTTATACCAGCATTATGAGTTGATTTTCCCATGAAACTATGGTTACAGAATATTCCTACAAAGCTGTCCATCCTACACTTAAAAACTCTACCCTTAAAAAAGGATATTTTAACATAAGAATTCTGCAGTGATTTTAACCATTTCCCCATTTACAAAGGCACTGCAGAATGCATGACGTTCCACTAGAACTGACCAAACTGAAAATAATACTATATGCCATAGAGAAATTGTTTTCAACAAAGTGATCAGATTACAGAAATACTTTTTTTTTTTACAAATTGATTACACAGAAATATATTAGGACTGTGGTTCACCACTCCCTCCCATTGTTTTTATCCCACAGCATTTTACTATACTTTGCTAGTGGCTTTAAAATTCTTTAAAAAAGGGGGGGAAAAATCTTTAGAAATAGGATTCTTTTTAAACAACAGTAGACTGTCCTGCAGAATTCCGGTATATAAAAGTTAAAAGAAGTGCGGTCTTCTTTCCACCAGAGAAGCACTCATAATTTCGTCAAATATTGTCAGAGAGTCTTCACAGCTTGTTATTCCAAGTTTATGCAACAGACAGCTTGAACATCAGCCTATTTTATTTGTGGCATTATGAACTGTCTGTTACCAAGCAGGACGATCTAAAGACTTTTTCTTTATCCTGTAGGCCAACATACCTGTGATGTAACTAGTATGCTTGTTCTGATTGTCTTGTGCAACTAGTTGCTCGTGCAGCTGTCTTCCAATTCCTTTTTCAAAGCGATGAGCAAGTTCTTCTGTTTTCCTAAAGCAATCAATAAACCAGGCAAAAGGCTGTCACAAGTCATATTTTTGATATTTAACACTTGGCTTTGAAGCAGCAAATGATACTACAATATGTGTATCTTGTTTGTCCGTACCTGAACTGGTCATCATTTAAAAGAGGTTTCTGGGCATTCAGGTATCTCCTTATTGTATCTTCTAGCTTGGGAATGGGCAGTCTGAAAGAAGGGGAAAAGGGAGAGATACATGCTTTATGAGCAGCAGTACTAATGAAGATCCACTTCTTACACATTAGTCTCTCTTTCCTATCCTTTATAATACCCCATATTAAGCCCAAAGGGCTTAAAAGTTTCTTGTGGAAGAGGAGGAAGGGAAGAACGGACATACAGGATCCCTGCATAAAGTTATTTTGGTAAGGAAAACAGGGTGAAAAGCTAACTGCAACAACTCGTTATTACAGTGAAAAGTCTCAGTATCTTACAGGCAATATAAAAAGGCAGGAAGTGTTGCGCAAAAGAAAACGTAGCAACAGAAACATAGTTTGGCTGGGGAGCCACTTTCTGGCTCCCGACCTCGCTGCTCGGTGCCCAACACCTGCTTCCTCTTCCAGGTTTCCTAATCCATCCTTGTAACCTTCTCCTCAGCCAGAACACGAAACTTCTTCTCAGTACAAAATAATCCCAATACACCCACAGAGGCTACCTCACGAGGTGTTTCAATAGCAGCGGCGCTACAGTCACAACTCTGTGTGTGTGTGTGTGCGCGCGTGTGTGGTTCTTTTTTTTTTATTATTATTATTTGTTTTAAACTCCTCCACCGGGATTTATGAGGAGTGCACGCAGCGAAGTAAGCGAGCACAAGCTGGACGTAGCCACTCAGGAGGGGGGTTTCCTTTCCTTTTCCTCTTTCCTTTCCTCCCCGCTCCGCTCCCTTCCCCACAGCCGCCCACCGGCCCCGCGCCACCTCACAGCCGCCCGCCGTAACGCTCGCGGCGAGCCGTTACTCCGGCCCCGCCCCCCCCCCGCCGCCGCCGAGCCCCCCCTCCCCCCTCCCCCCTCCTGCCGAGGGGTAGCGCCGCCGCCCGCGGCACCTGGGCAGGCTCCTCTGGTAGTGCATGGTGGGCACGATGCTGCGGTGCAGGTACTCGGCGGTGCTGCCGTAGCCCCGCCGCCCGCGCGGCGCCGCCGCCGCCGCCGCCGCCCGCCTCAGCAGCAGCTGCCGCGTCGCCATGATGCCTGCGTGAGCCGCCGCGGGGCGCGGCCGACCCAGGCCGCGCCGCCTCCGCCGCGGCTTCCCCGCTTCGGGGCGGTGCCGCCCGGCGCCCAACGCCCGCGGCTGAGCGGCTCCGAGCCCGCCCGCGGCGCCCGGGGTTCCCCCCTCCCCCGAGCGGCAGCGCCGCGCCGGCTCCTAGTGGCCGCTGTGGAAAGCGAGGTGGTGGCTCGGTCCCTCAGGCGATTTGACGTGATTAAATCCTCCTCTTGGGACAGCCGTCTTATTCATTCAGCATGTGGAGGTTTTTTTTTTTTTTTTTTTTTTGGTGAATGCCCCTGTGGGTCCTTGACCATCCAGAGCCCCCTGAAGAAAACTTGTTGGTTCGTCATGCGCTTTTCTACTCACCTATGAGCACTTGCTCACACGTACCGTATAAACGCACGGTATGACAAACAGCCAAATCTGCTGTGGAGTATGGCATGGTTTCCATAAAGATGCTGAAGAATGCTAGAATACTCACCCGGACACCACGGCAGCATTTCTGTAAGAAAAAGTGGTGTAGCGAATAGTTGCGGTAGTGTGTTTCTATCGGATAATCATTAGCATAAAAACTAGTGTTTGGGGCAAGTGCAGACACAGCAAAGGAAAGGAAAACAATCCGTGTGGCTTAGTCTGATAATCCTCTGAAAGTAAATGGGCCCTGCTCCAATCGACATAGTATAGGAGAAAAAGTGAAATCATTGCACTTCCCAGATAGCTGCCAAAGGCCAGGGAGTGTCCTTGTAAGTCTCAGGATAGTGGTAATTCCTGTTTGATATATGGCTCTTATTCTGCTCATTCAGTCTCTCATATAGTCTTATTTACTCAGCACCAAAAAAAAAAAAAAACCCCACAAGCCTGCTTTAGTTAATGAAGCTCAGTTTCACCTCGCTCGCCCTGCTGTGATAGTCCAGTTCCCAACCTTACCTGCGCTGCCCTTTAGAGGAGCTACACGGTGACGTTGCTTTTACCATTTTGAAGGCCTTAACGCCTGCTGTTCCCTCGTTAGGTTTGGATGGTCAGACCCCAAACTGGGAATACGGGGGAACACGCTCAAACGCTACCTTTCTTCCCAGGGTGCCACTTTGCTTGGAACCGAGCTTCTTTTAGCAATGCCGCTGCATTCTGTTCTAGTTTTCCAGAGCTGCCTAATCTCCTTCCAGGTTCTTAATGATGTATTCAGTAATAGGATTGTCAGTATTAATTTGGAACAATAATGCCAACTGCTTGCTTGGTGGCTATTGGCAGAGGGGTGACCTTGCAGGCCAGCTACGCAGCGCTGGGAGTGCTTTGATCTGATCTGTGCAGAGCCAGAGCGGTCCCCTCCAACGGGAGGAGCTGGCGAATTCCCACTCCGTGGGATGCTGGTTCTTCCCCGAAGAGCACCGAGGGCAGCATGGCAGTGGCTTTTGATGCAATCCTCGCTCGGGTCAAGGATGTCTGTAAAAGAAACGGTTTGCTCATTCTCTCGGTGCTCTCGGTCACGGTGGGCTGTCTTCTTGGATTCTTCCTGAGGACGAGGCGGCTCTCTCAGCAGGTACGTGTGGGGTGACAGAGTGTGTCGCTGCAGAGAAAATACCGTGCTTATGTAACTAAAGGCATTAGCAACTTGAGGAACTTCAGGATGGACTTTTCAAGATTAAAAGCATGTACGTGTATTTGTTAAATTTTTTTACAGTAGTCTACCCTGTTCCTTTGAGTCCTTTCACACATTTTCAAACCATATATACTGCAAAGTCAAATGGTTCCAGTTTTTAAGGTACCTAGTAAGTCTCACATAACCACTTTATAGTGTTGCAAGTTGGATAATGATACTGGGTGTTTAAACTGGATGAAATGTAGCATGTAATAGATATCTTTAGAATATTGCCTATTTAAAACTGGCAGCACAAGATATTCCATCAGATCTTACATTAGTTCAAAACATGTATGTCTTAACAAAACACTGGGAATAATTTTAACCTTCAGATATACAGAAGTACAAATGTTTGTATTACACCAATAGTATTTCATATTAATCGATTTGGGATTTCCTGTCCTTATAGACTACGTTGTTAAAGTCACTTGGGGGTTTCTCCTCTAGCATACTCCAACTAATCTCTTTGCAGGTGCTCGTTTCTTACTGCTGTATTAGTCTAACAGACTAGACAGACTTGGCAGCACGCATTGCTGAATGCATTTTCTCAGCAGAAAATATACATCTCAATTAAAAAATATATAGCACTAAGTAAATGTGATAACTAAAACCATTCTGTGTTCTACTACCACTAACCTCAGTCTGAAATTCTTTTGTGTCCAAGCTGTAGGTTCATACACATCTGGCAAAACACGCAAAATGCAGAAGGAAGGGATTATACGGAGGAACCTCGTAACAGTAGTCTTCAGGAGATGGCATATTTCATTTTTTCCTGCTTTTGCAAAGGGATGAACAATGCAGTTTGTTGAATTACAACGCATTATGTAATCTAATTCATTTTAAAGCAATCTTTTAAAGCCTACCATCTTTGCCACCTGGTGTACCAGAGTTGGAAATTTCACAAATATTATCTGATCATATCACTTGACCTACAGCTGTTGCAGAACACATGAAGACAGATATTCTTTATCTTAAAACAATAAATATCTCTCCATATATTTGTAGGAAATCAGTTACTTCCAGTTCCCTGGTGAATTACTGATGAGGATGCTGAAAATGTTGATTCTCCCGCTGGTTGTCTCAAGGTAAGAGAGGACAATGATTGTTCCAATAACTTTTGAAGTTCCCTAAATACGGCATATCGTGACCACTATTTTGATTTTAAGATTTTAAGTTAATGTCCAAGTGCCAAGACCACTACTAACAGCTGCACAGTCATAGCTATAAGAGAGCTTTAAATTTTTTTTAATCACTGGGAACATTTTGCCACAGTACCTCATACAGATAGTAGCTGCTTAAAGGCAAGGTTTTTTAATTGATGTTTTCTTCTTTCTTTTTAATGGGAGAACTTTTTCCTTGAAGCTAACTGAAAGTTAAAGGTATGGAATCAATAACCCACCATACCAAAAAAGCTTCCCTTAAATCAAAATAATTGAAATAATACACCATGCAAGTAAGATGAAATGGCACCATTAGCTTATAATCTTCTGCAGTATTTTGAGAGATTTGCTGCATTATGATGAATATAGGGGGAGGGGGGATGTGTCCATTAGTGAACTAATATATGTCTGACTTCAGCTGGAATGTAAGCACATTGAAAATCAGACTCATAAATCACTTTAAAAAATGTAATACATTACATTTAAAATATTCTTGAAATAGTATTTCTGTCTTTTTCCAGGAATTCATGAAATACGCTTTTCAATAACTGGTGTGAGGGGTATATGTTGTTTTTCTTACAGTGTCTCTATTTCACTTTAAATAACACTGTGAAGTAAAAACAGCTTCAGCAAAATGGGAGAACTTTTGGTTTTGGCAGAAAGTAACTGGAAGTAAGAATAGACTTTTTAAAGTAGGTGTGAATCTTTGACAGCAGTACTAGCTAGTACTAGCTAGGTGGCTCAAATAAGACCTTCAGCAAGGCATACTAAAATAAATTAGGCAAGTCGTAAGGAAGAACTGGGTTCTCAAACAATTTTTTATTTGTTTTTTTCCACTGGGGTATATTTGAGAGGGAAGAAGTAACTGTAAGGGAAACTAGATGAGTTAACATCTATTTGACTGTTGGAATTGAGTTATGTAAGCTTACATTGGATGCCTTTACCTCCAGTGCACCAGTCAATATAGGCAAATGTGCAATACAATGCAGTATGTAGAGGGCAACACAGCTAATATGTGCTGCAGTGAACACTATGGAAATAATACTAAAGAAAATAAGCTGTTAGTATACCTTTCATACTTGTGTATTATATATGTTACAGACTTTTCCACACACAAATATTAATAGCAGATCACTCATATATACTAAATACATACTGGTAATCTGCAACATTTGCCACAGGTTTCCCCCTGCGTATTTTGGTGATTCCTTATTACGTTAAAGGCAGAACAGCACCACTTTCATTCGTGGCAGAATGAATGGTCTAGATCTTGATTCTGTTCCATGCAGCTAGAGAAAGTCAAGACAACATATACAGAGATGTTTTTGAGATGTCAAAGCAGAGTTTTCCAAGGAAAATGAGAATCTCACATGAGGAAGTGATGTAGTAAAGAGAGAAAAGGGTTTGAGCTAAGTCACATGTCCTTCCCTAAAATTTACAGTTCTTTCAATCCCCACTTTTTATTAGAGATGCCAGGAGGAGAAGCAGCACCCTGGTGAAGAGCTGCTCTGACATAGCCTGTAGTAGCTATAGGTTATCTATGGATGTGTCAGGAACGAATCTCTGGGTCATACTATTAGAAAGGATGAACTCCACCCTCTGAGGAAGAGTGAGAAGGAACTTAGTGAAGCAATCTTCAAAGGGATTAGCTGTCCTTGCAAGACAGGGTGAGTCTGTCTCCCTATACAGCAGACTAATCATTGCTTGCTATTGCCTGCTGAAATTTCTATTGTTTTTGCAAACAAAAGATATTCCAGATGTAAATACATTCCCATACAGAGCCTTTTTTTCTTTTTTAAGAACAAGCACAAGGTTTTCTACATATACAGTTCCTAAAATCAGTAAATGAAGGCTCTATATTTTAACAGTCTACTTACACATTTAAACTAAATTTCTTCTTGGAATTGGAATATTCTCAGCCTGCCCTGTGGGAGTACTATCACTTAATTTATATTATAAATTACTCTGTGTTCTTGTTTACAAAAGCCAGGGATACAGCATCCTGAAAAAAACTCTAATCTTATGCCCTAGATGAAGTTAGTGCAAGTTTTTCCTTTAACAAGTACAAAATTATCTGTAAAGAAAAAGGAGGGTGAGAGGAAAGGAGGATTAAGCGAGGCATTCAATCCAAAATACCCTATCTCCAAGTCCAGAGTTTATCCTGAAGGACTGCAGCAGGAGTAAAAGGTGGCTGAGAAGACTGATAATAGGCTAGAAAATCTTTCATTTATGAGTCACTAGCACAAATCCAGCCTTAAACAGAGGTGGCTGAAAATTATACTATCCCTCTTTTGACTGGATGGTTATATAGTTAGATAGTAAATAGGAATTGTGCATGTTGTCTCCATTAGGAAGGAGAAAGTAATGATGTAGTCAGGTATCTTTGACTGAATTATGTTTATTTATGTTTATGTTTATTTAAAAAGTTCATTGCCTTCAAGGACAAATTAGTCAAACGCCAGGAGATTTCCTTGTAGTAGCTTCCTTGTCTTATGTAATTCAATCACAGTACCCAGAAGTGCTGTATCGCAAATTTTACTCATCTGCTCAATGCTTCCAGTGATCCTGTCTCTGCTCCTGATGTCTTCTGTCACCTGTGGTCTTACCTTTTCTTTTCCCACTGGCAGAAAAGTCTTGAAAAAGCAACCACCAGTAAAACTAACCTGCCAGTTTGAGCCTTACATGAGCCTTACATGAGGTTTTGGTGGTGACAAGGACCTTCATTAAGGATAGAGGCTGATATTGTGTCAGTTATCCGGTTATCTAAGCAAGCTTCATAACATCATACAGCGACTCTGGAAGAAGTACATTGCTTGCCCCAGTCCTCTACCTGAGCTTTAGCCTTGTTTGTAACTGTTACTATCCGCTGTGTGTCTTGTGTATATAGTCTGCTGTTCTCAGTGGCGACAACAGGTACCCATAAAACAAAGGACGCCACTTCTACTAGCAACTCGGTAGAGAATCTCAGCAAAGAGGTGAAAGGCTCAACCCAAGAAAGTTCTGGGATGCTGCTCATCACTCTTTCTCCATTATCTTGCATCTACCCCTGCACAGCAGCAGAGGTTCTACCAATGTGGTAGAAAATGTCCCCATCCAGATCACTTAGGACACTTCTATAAGATACAAGAGAAGTAATTTTAACTTCTTCAGATTTAGGCAAGTATGGAGCCCGCAGTGTAAGTCAGTTCTCTGACCAGGGGGTTCATACCACTGCTATGACCCTGAAAGAAAGTGCCCATCACCGTCAATTGTGAGAATCCCTAAAACACTGACATTTGCAACACGCTCGGGGATTCCAGTTGGCAGGCCTTATAGCTCATACGACACCTCAGTTCCACATGAACACTGTTTATTTTCCTTTGCCTCAAGGATTGAAAAGACACAAAAAAATCTCACTCTTCTGGTAGTTCCAGGTCAGGATGGTGAATGTACTAGCAGAAAAGTGGGATAAAGCTTAAACTGACAGTATCTTTCACTTTCCTTAATGTGTGCATGTGTGTGTTTGTGTGTCCACACATGCACATGCAAAATAAATATTTTTAAAGAGAAATGTTAGGGCTCCTAAAAGGAGAGACCATACCAGCCAGACACTGCACCAAAAGGAAGCTACTCTAAGGGTCTTCCCTAAATTTATTATTCTGTATAGTATCAAGGAAATTGAGAAAAAGATTCGCATCACAAGATGAATGGAAACAATGCTTAAATATTAAAATTCTTAAGTTAAAAAAATGAAATTAAGACTCTTCTGGAACCACAGTCTGAGTACATTGAAATTAGAAAATAATGCACAATGGGCAAGTTACTGCAAAATCATTTTTCTGAGGCAGTTTAAAGGGAAGAAGATGAGGAATAGAATCATGAAATAGTTTGTATTTCAGAGGAAATGGCTCTTCCTCTCTGAGACTGTTGGCCTAATTTTTTAGTTGCCAGCATTGTCATGAAGCAAGACTGAGCCCTGTATATGCTCAGAATTAAATAAGATCATATGTGTCTATTTAAGTTTACTACTCATGATGTGAAAACATTAGAAAGAAAGGTCCAGACTTTTCGAGAAATACATGCTATGTTTGAGAATATATTGTAGAATGTGAATAAGATATGGTAAGAAATAGTCTGACAGAGTTTGTAATCTGTCCTAGGAATACTCACTAGGGGAATGTTCCAAGGTCAAATTTTAGACCCTACTGTTACCAGATATACAGTGCTTATTATGTGTATACACATAGAGTACTATTTTTAAACCTGGGAATGAGAGCATTAAGAAATCCCAGAGAGAGCAGGAGCCAAATCTGAATTCCCATGTATGCACAGACTCTGCCTGAGTTTGTACAGCAGTTGGACAAGGGGATCCCCTCAACAAGTCTGAAAGATCTGCTGCAGAAGAGCTAAAGTTCCCTGACTTCTACTCTTTGGGGCCGAGGCCTTGATCCTCATTTGATGACTACTGCGGTGCAGATAATGATAAATATAGTTTCTCCATTATATTCAAAATACTTCAGCAGATAACTTAATTTTTCAAGTAAGCACACACAAACTTGGCAGTGACAGAAGTGCCTCTTCTTTCAGTGCATTCTTCACTGAATCCTCTGATATATTTAAAAAAGCATGGATCCAGGTACTCGGATGTGCTGGTCTGCATCTGCTGATCAGCTGGTCCAAAGTACTCAGATTTATTAAGTCTCATTTCTTTCCATCTAAGTGATTTCCCGGCATGTGTAGGCACAGTGCTGTATTACACTCTTTAGCCAGGAGATGGCTCTGTCTAGAAGGCTAAGGAAATACAAACGGTTACAGAAGTGTTCATAGTCATTCAAGTACAGTATGGACTTCTGCACTTGGGAGGCCATGCTGGGCATTTTCTAACAGTGTTACCCTCCCAGCAAATAAGAAAATCTCTACTCTCTTTGAGTATACTTAGTTATAACCTTTATTTTGTCAGATGTATCCCTCACCTGCAGCTAAAGCTGTCAAGACAAACCGATTGTCTGGAGTATCTGAGCTACTCTTTAATGTCTCAAATGCTAAGCACTTGAAACAATTAAATGTAATGTTAATGTCTTTGTGTTCCACACTAAGCAAAAAAGCTGGGAGAGAAACAAACACTCAAGTTTCCCATCAATATCGTCTCATGTTTGCTAAAGATAATACAAACACTCTGGCCAAGTATTCCCTATGCCAGCAGTGATAATACACAAGGCCTGACTTGAATGTAGGCCAGGTGTGCTGGCAGTTAGTGCACAGTAACTCATGTGCTGTCAGCTCGCTTTGGAGCGTCTTTGTCCTTGGACCTTTTCCCTTCCTTGTGATTTTCACCTCATGTTACCAGTTTCATACTGAGCTAATTCCAGTGGACCAGAACTTTGATTTTTAATAAGCATAACTGCGTTGAGTAAAGAAGTATTTGAGGAGGCTGTTAGTGAAACCTGGTTTTCTACAGCTTCCTATTTTGTTGTGACTGACGTTTTGAAGCAACAATGACTGAAAAATTTACCATGCTGAGGCATTTATAATGCTTCTTTTTGGCATGGATTCTTTCTAGCAGGCAGAGAGCTTACACTGTGGCATTTACCTGAGAACGGAAATTCGAGTCTCCTTGTCTGTTCAAAATGCACATGTGCCAACGACTCTATAGGAGACAAAGTCTGGCTTCACAGCATGCATGCCACAGAGCTCTCTGTGCATGCAGAGTACATCAGATTCATCAGACTTTCTGCGTCTTTGAAGATGAATTGCAAAACATGTATGCTGCAGATCTGTAAGGCAAGCTGAGGAGGAAACGGGGCTTGCAGCCCATGGGTTCTGGCGTCAAGATAGTAATGGAAGCACACAATGGTTTCTGTCCTGTATTCGGCCATATAGTTTCACAGACCTTGCAGGAACTTAATTCTCTTCTTCTAAGACATACATCCCCTCTATTATCATTTGACAGAAAAATGAATTAAGATGTTATTAGCAAGGGTGTACATAGACACACACACACACACAAAGCCTGACTGCATCAGCCATGTTTCTTCAGAAAAGCTAGCTAACACCAGAGTTACAGATCACACCAGCCGAAAATTTGACCTATTCAGTTCTCTGTATTTATTTCAGATGTCTTTCTGTTTTCTACTAGTAGAAAACTGGGTCCCTTACTTCAACACCCTCTTGTTTATGTGATTAAGTTTTTTATCTGGTGATAAATATATGGCCCAGTTTTCCAAGACTATTATTAATAGTGAGCAGTGAGACTACTTGTGGGAAAGAATTGTCAGAACAGAATTTAACTATTTAGCTGCCTTAGATTTGCTTTGAACATGCTTGTAACCCCAATGAATATTGCTTTTAGAGAGAGCAGTTTGCTTCATTTAACCTTAGAACTAATTATAAGGGCTTTTTTAAAATTCACAAATAGCAGTTTTCTAGATATTTAAGAAATGTGCAACTGAGATTTGATCCTTTTCCATGTACAGAATATATTAAAAAAAAATTATTTCCTCAACTGCTTTAACCAGGATTTTGATAAATTATAAAGCTCATTCCTCCAGGTATACTATGCCTGATACAAACAAACGTAGGCTAATAAAATTTAATATTTATTTCAGGGTTTGTTTGGGGTTAGGAATAAAATATTGATACTGGTGGGTCTTTGTTGGCAGAATCAAATGTGATATGCTAAATATAAGAACTGCCCTCCTTTAAGGGGATTCCTGTCTATAATACCATCAGTTCTGTAATCCCTTATCCTTCTGCTCGGATTCCTGGCTGGGTCATTCTTACTCATGCTGTTAAAACTTAGTATTTAATTAGGAAACTACTCCATTAAAGTACTTTTTTTCCCTGTATAATGTTTTTTTCTCAGCTCTCTTTATTTGGGGAAAGCGCTGGCATTTTAACATCCCACTAATGAAAAATATTGCTCTTTCTTTGTCTTTCTGTTTTATGGGGATTCTGTTGTTCAGCTCTACTGTGCTATATCAAAATCTGCCTTTCAGGACTCATTAATTAAATTTGAAGAGTTGATAACTGTATAAACTCTGTAAAAGGATGTTATAGTACACTAGGTGCAAGCAGATGTGGACACACTTATCCCATGAACCAAGCCTGGCAGAAATGTGCCAGCTCCAGGCTGGAAGCTGCATTAGTGTGGCTTTGAGCCCAAGCTCATATGTGAAGGGCTAATGTGGCTACGTGGCTTCTAGACCAGTCTTGGCAGCTCAGAGCAAAGGCAGATTGAGCTCATGTCTGTCTGCAGTCATCTGTGCAGACGTGCCCTAAATAACTTCGCAGAACAGCATATTCTTTGAGAGTTTAGGGTTTGGTTAAAAAGATATTGTGAGATAGACCATTAGCTTGGGTAAATTCTGTCACGCACTGCTTTGCTTGATGTCAGCTGTGGATGAAACTGATAACACACCACAAACTGGAGAGTATTTGTCTGTTTTACTTTATGAGCTTACAGTTCTCTAGGGATGAAAAATTTGACCCAAACAGTCTGAGGCTGGTACTGAAATTTGCAATTTAAATCTTCTACCATGAATATAAATCAGTGCCTAATATGGTCACTAAAATATCTATTCAGAATGGAAATACAAATCTCTAAAAGGCTGTGCAATTTGTCTTTTTTTTATTTATGATTAAATTTAAACCAAGAGACCAATCAAAATTCATTCACTCAATAATCCTGGTTTTGCACGAATGGCAGTATGGGCAGTGCTACTGCTTTTAATCCATTCCTGGTGCTGAGAGATTGCTTTCTACATTGTCTTGACAAATTCACATAATTTGAATGAAGATTGACCGGGAAAGGGTAGATAACATAGCCTCTGCTCAGTTTTGGCCTGAGTCTTTTCTGCTATGTATAAGTTAAACTCTTCCCTCTAGTCATTACTTGCTAAGTACCAATCGCTGCTCTTATGCTTACACGAGCTGCCAAACTGGGGTATAATCAAGTGCAATCATTTAAGTACTGTATTACCTAGCAAGCAGCTGCAAAGTGCTGCCTATAGCTCACTGACAGTCCTGCTCAGAACAATATTTTGTAATGTCCCCAAAGCAGCAGTATTTTCCCCTATAATTAAATTGCTACTAGAAACCCAGGGCATTTTCTTCACACTGTTAGAATCTGGACTTTTCTCTCTATTCTACCTGTATTATCTTACCAACAGAAAAATATTGGCAGCTAAGAACAGATCTTCCCCAACAGAGGTGGGTTAGTATGGGAAAATCTATGTGGTATCTGAATAACATAAAGTGTATATAACTTCCCATTTCTGAATTATGTCATGTATGTCACTGTCATCTAAATAATAATAGAAATGCATTCCAACCCAGAGAGAACAAGCTGTTAGCCCTTTCCTAAGATATGTTAGCTACAGTCTTTATTGAGGGGAAAGTCTCTCTAGAGATGCAAGTGTTTAAAGTGATAACTAGATAGGATAAATATATTTACTTACAGGGTGAAAAGCAAAACTATACTTGAATGAAAAGTGAAAGGGAAGGATTAGTCACAGGTAGAAAGAACTGGTCCCAGAGCAATATCACATAACACAATTATATTACTTTGCGTTATCTATATCAATTATATTGCAGAACTCATCTCAGATTACCCTGAAAATTCTCCAAATGCTGTTTTGAGATTGCCTGAGCTTATAGAAGAAAATTCCATTCTACCTTCATAGGAAACCACATTATGAAACCCTGCTCAATGCCTCAGACATGTTCACAGGCTTCACTTGGTTATGCATGCTGTAGTTAGCTGTGTTTAGACATGTAGAATCTGATGGCCAGATCCCATAATAGCTCCTTTGCATCCTTCTAGTGTTTTCTCTTACTTGTGTAATGTAGAGGTACAAACTGTTTAAGGGAAATGTGACATGTTGCAGAGTTACACGTCATAATGCCAAAACTGGACCAACTCAGTACGTATTATTTAGGAAGTGTCAGTAGGGATCTAACGATGTGCAATAGACATCTATGGTCACAAAGTGAATGAGTGTGGAAAGCACCAAAGTGATTACAAATTAGGTATGAGTAATTTGTAGACCTAACAGAATCTTTCCGTAGTCTCCTAAGTGCTCTAAAATACTTATCTAAAGTGTTTTGTAAAAGAAACTGTAATGGCATATGAAGCTTGAGGGCCTGGCTGTATTTCCTCTGTTTCCTAAGGGTAGAAACATCTGTAAACTATAAACAGTTGAATGAATCTGACATTTGTTTGTAATTCAAGTCTGTGTTCCAAATCCGTTTGTTCTTTTCTTAATCTAAAAACACTTGAAAGAACTGACAAAACAAAAAGTCAAATGTTATTAAGATCCCTGGCTCTTTCCACTCCTTCTACAGATACAAAGCTGCATGTCCCTGTTTAAGAGGTAATTTGTTTTCATTTGCATCCTGACCTTTGGATTTAGGAAATACTTTTTTCAATTACAACAGCTCAAGTCAACAAACGAGCCTGAATATGCTATACTACAGTGTCTCAGATCTCCTTCATCTCTAAGCGATCAAAGGTTGCTGTTCATTCCTTCCAGCATTCATAGATGTATTGCAGTAGCCCCACATATTGGACAATTTGGGAGGAAGCAGTGATGGAATGGTCATTGAACACTGATCTGCACGAGGAGCTGAACAAAGCTCTGCCTGTTTACATTAGTCCAAGAGAACAGATTTCCTATAGCACGCTAAGAAAAGCCAATGCATGATATGAGTTCCCGGCAGGATATGGCCAACGTGTGTCAGTTTCTCATTGATGCTCCTAATTGTTAGAGAATAAGGAAAAGGAGATCTCAACATTTTGGGTAAAAAATAAAACTTGTACTATTTTATTAAGCACTATCTAAAAAATAGATTTCAAAAGCCGCATGTTACGGTGTACTAGAAACGTTTCAGGGTTTTTTTCCAGCAGCCTAGCTGTAAAATTAAACACCATCTCTGCAGCTAGCATATTGCAGACAGCTAGATCTTCTAATTTATTGTTCATCTCTTGTAATTTGAAGATCAAGAGCCAGATTTTCCACTATGCTTGTCACCTATGAAATTGCACTATCTTTTGTAAACTAGCAGTATACTGAGCTTCTCTGAAAAATGAATTCACATTTGCTAGGCTACTTATAGCCGATCATGTAACCACATAGAAACTGCTGCAACACTCCTCTTTGTAAAACAGCTACCACCTTTTGTATTTGTTTTTATTGTGCATAGACACTTTATTTTCATCTGTACCAAGAAATCTGAACTTTAAAAATGCTGTTTCCTATTACCTGCTTTTCAAAGGAGATGAGCCTTTGTAGCCCTCTTAGCTTTCAGTGGGAATGTATATTTCTTGGTTCCTTTGCAAATCCAGCTGTAATACTATGCAAACTTTTGGTATAACATTGGGATCATTCAATTGATTACAAGCTTTTTGCATATTATGGTAATTCGTATGTCATAGTATGACAGTTGATAGCTGTGCTCAGATCAGCAGAAGCCTGTTAATATACTGGTAGTCTGCAAACTGTTGGAGTCTAAGTAAAACTCACAGAGAGCCTAGGTGTCCTTTTACTGCCTATGTGGACTGCACACAGTGAAGCATTGAAAAAGTGGTTATCTGTACAAATGGGCCATCCTTCTACACGTGCACAACAGACACCTGATCCAGCCTAGTTTGGGGTGTGCAGTACTGCAGGGTTTTATCTTCCTTTGCATTTAGACAAATAGTGTCATGCCACATGGGAGGTCTGGGCATCATTTGGAAGCGGGTAGATGGGACTGGAGGTACAAGGCATCGTCGGTTTTCAACCAAGATGACGCTCTATTGTCTGTAATATGTATTACAGGCATGGATCAAGAGATATGCTAGCCAGCTGTGTTTGTGCATGCCTGGGCAGGAGGTATTTTGTGCTGTGCAGTGTGGCATCTGGAGGCAAAAAACTCCAAACTATAACCTAGCACTGCAAGCTGAGGAGGCATGAGGGGTGGTACAGAGACAGGCACTCTCACTGTGGCACGTGTTGAGAGCAGCAGCAATTTCTATCACAGTCATGGCAGTAAGGTCTGGAGGTATTCTGGCTCTGTAGGTATGCTGTCATTTTAGAAGACAGCAGAAGAGTATCCATCCTGGAAAGAAAAAGTTATTCTGATCTCTCTTTCTCACTACCTTAAATCATTTTAACTCCTCTGGAGACTAAAAACAAAATCAAGCATCATACTATAGAAAGAGCTAGAGAAAGTTTCTCATCTCTCTGTCATTATTGAAAAGTCTCCTATTTTCGTAGCTGCAAACTGTTCCAGAAAGGTACCTCCATAGGAGTGGAGCAGCCTGTCACAAAAGCAGATATAGCTGGGCTGAGATGAGGAAAAGGCTGATGGTCCTTTTCAAAGCAAAGATCACTTCGGGCATATATGTTCCTTCATTGCAAATTGTTTATCTTTAAGTAAGCGCCTTATTTTCTCTGCTTCCTTGTCAGTAAAATGGAGATGCCACCTTCCTAGATGATAGATGTTTATATTAGAAAAGCCTTTTAAGATGATTGAATGGCTGGTGCTATGGAAATGGAGATTATTACCATGTTGAAACTTGACAAAAAGGTAAACGAGAGCCTGCCTGCATGAGCAAGCAGCATTAGTGAAGCCAGCACTTCACTTTCATGCTGCTGAACTGTAATATAATAATCTCTAATGTAGCTGCTAGAGGAGCTTCCCAGCCTCACTGGGAGAACTTGCTTAGGAAGGTCTTTTCTGTGGCGTGCAATTACAAAATGAGAATGCGAGGGAGGGTGGGGGATGAACAAAAACAAACACGATTCTAGGAACAACTGTTGGTGGTTAATACTTGACCATTACTTCTTGACAGGATTAACGTCTTTCTAATCGCACTAATCCCTTCTGATAACTTTATCCATAATCCATCTATTTCAAAGCAATATCCAGATGGCTTCTGGTGATGAAGAAGACAAATACATATGCAAAATGGAGTCTTAACAGCAGCTTCTTATATTTTGCCTTTCCGGGGATATAGGTTTTGATTTTGAGGCAGGTCAGAAGAATGTGCTTTTTATCAGAAAGCAATGGAAAAAGTAGAAAATCCCAAGTAATATAGAAAGTTATATTTTAATTTGTAAATAAAATACTTCATAAAGACTCTGATGCTTATCAGTGACAGCCAAGGTTAGTCTAGAGATGCTCATAAAGGGTTGCTACTTGTTTGCACTGGACTAGTTAGATTTCCAAGATATTGAAAGAATTCTCTTCCTCATTACTAAAAAAATGAGTATAATAAATTTTGAGGTTTTTTTGCAGGTTTCTCTCAAGGCAGGCATGAAACATAGTACAGAAGGGGTTCACTTCTTTGTACCGTCACCAGGAATTAAAACAACATAACAACTGACTTTGCATTCTTAACTAGTCCTGTTAAAAATAATCCCTGTAGTTGTGGAGATCTTCCTGTTTCCTTCCAATTTCTCCTTAAGATCTTAATCTAGATTTCATTAGATCTTCCACTTCCCTCTTCACCTTTCTCCTACAGCAAGAGAAATCATTTATCTGTTCATAGGCCTAAAATCGTAACCTTTCATAAATCACATGGAGCCTGTCCCAAGAGAAGTAAACAAACTTTAATCAAGTCATCCTCAACAAAATAATTTAGCTAGGATTTTCTATACTAACAATCAGCAGTGAAATAATTAACTCTTAAATATTTGTCCCACTAAAATGCTGCAACCAGCTTAAATTTTTTAAGAATTATTGTCCATATCCACCTTTTGATCAAAATGCTGCAAATGCAAAGTAAATTTACTGACTTCCCAACTCTCTTTCTCTAATAAAAAACGTGACTAGATAGATCAGAGGAGAGACAGACAGATTTGGCTGCATCAGAATAACTGATTTTCCAGAAAACAAAGCAGAGCAGATGTAGAATTACCTAAGTCTCAATAAAAAAACTAGACATGTTTTCTTAAGAATACGAATATACACCTTAAAAAATATTCTCAACCTGTAAATATTGTGGAGCATCAGTTCTACATTGTGTGGAGATCTTCAGGTTGTCAGAAAACCAACGTTAATGAGGCTTGAAAGCCACAGAAATATAAGGATCATAGCACACATACTTACACAGATACTTAGTAGTTACAACAACTTTGGAAGCTATTCTTTTAAATCATACTTAGTCCCTGCAAATACACAATTTCGTCCAAGATCTGTTGGTCAAACAAGCTAGAATAAAAAAATTAAGCAGACTATGCTACACAGCAGAAAGAAAAGCTATAGGAAGATCATATTTTCATGTAACTGAAGCAACCTGTGCAGCAGATAAAGAGGTCATGGAGCTACTTGCTTTGTTGTGGTGTCTTGTGATTGTGTCCAGCACCAGCTGTTGCAAAGCAAGGTGCAAGAAACCTCTTAAATCATAGTAGCCAGAGATTTCACTTAAATCTTGGAAGACAAGGTGTAATATCTCATCCAAAACTCATTAATGCATATTTTGGAAGCCTTAGGCTTGACATTGTCTTTTTCTGTTCAAACTAATAAATGGTCCTTGAACATGAAATTACAAGAACTTTTGTGGACTTTTTTTGCCAAACTGATTAAATGAATGAGAAGTACTTCAAATACTCAGAAAGCTGCAAAGCGTTTTTCATTGTCTTATTCCTTTGGCAATCATTAAAACATGCTACACATGAAACATACGTTTGGAAGCTACCTAACTACATAACAAGTCGGACGATTTTAACCTATGAATCAAATATCTGTCCTGTTATTCTAAGTCTAGTTAAAGGTACCCTGTTTTTCATTCCTTTGCATTGCATGAGAGCCTAGTACTGGATGGAAAGTAGAGGAACATCTTTGTTCAGTCTTAAGAGAAATTTTGGGAAACTATTGAAAAGATTTTTATGTAGCTAAGAATACGTCTGATGAAAACTGGAGTTAAAAGGAAAACCTGAACGTGATACAGTGATCTTAAGTTAAGCCATTTGGAAGCTTATTCCTCCTGACTTCCCTATTCCCTAGGAAATAAAAAGATTACACATCCTGTCATTTCTCCACTACATTATGCAAACATTAGAACTCTAGATACCAACAGTGAGAAAGTCCTGTGATATAAGTGCGTATTGCTAACTTCATACAATAACTGTGATGATTAGAGTGTCTATTAATCTCAGAGTCTTCTATCCTATTCCTTCTGGCATCAGATGTATGAAGCCAAATGAAAAATAGTGAGCGATTGTAGTCTCATACTAGTTACAGGCATTTATTCCTGAAAGTCATGCTGAACGGTTGCTTAAAATGACATGACCAGTGTTACAACGCAGCCTTTGGAGAACTGTTTCCTCTGGTCCTTTCTTAAAACTGAGCATTGCAGGACACTAGGAACACAGCTGTGAATCCAGACCGTTGTTTGGCCTTCTGCCACTCTACAGTTACCCCTGTTGCACCTCCATAGTTAATTACTTTTGAGGACTTTCTCATCACAGCATGAACTGATCATGACTTTATCTGATGACAGGATAATCTCATTACAGATGATGATCTTGTTAATGAATATCCCCAAGACAGAGCAATCTCATTATTAGCCCCCTCAGGATTTGTCACCTAAGAGCCAATGCATGATTAGATTCTAGCTATGCCAGATCTCTCCAGATCCTAACTGAACAACATCTGAGGCTCAGGTGACACCCCCCCAAAGGCAAATGAACCACTAGACATACTTAATTAGGATTTTTCCCCCCAACTACTTTTGGGCATACAATCAAGATAGTTCTCGTGTTACATGCAACAGGGTTCATCTCCTGTTATTCTGTTGAGCCAGCGTAACACAGCAGCATCAAGGACAATTGCTTTATACAAACATACTGGGGTAACCATAGTATTAAACCTATGTTTAAAAAAAAACCCAAGACATACATAAAAATGCAGGTATGTTTAAAACCTGAGTTGTCTACTTTTTTCCAACTCTTTGTATGCTTGCCTTCTTGGATTTAAGCTCTTCCTTGCAGAGGCCATCTCATGGCACCTACATTAAACACTTGTTGCATGCATGGAGACAGAGAAAACAAAGCAGTCCTGGCAAGGAGACCTTGCAATTGAAAGGAATGCAATGAAGAGCACTGAGAGTAAAATAGAAAGCGAGAGAGAAGTGACTCTCACAACAACAGTAGAGTCAGAACAGTACCAGGAAGAGAAGCCTGCTCCTGCTGTCTCCTAGTTCAGTGCCATTTCCAAGTAATTAGGCTGCTCAATATCCTGTCTAATAGTTATAGAGTTGCTGATCAAGGATCAGAGCTTTGTACCACTAAACATAGACCTATGATGACCACTGAAAATTGTTACCATGGAAAAACATCCAGCCAATTAGAAATCAACCTGATTTTCTTTTCTTCTTTTTTTGGAAGGCTGTGAAACGATTCTGAAGTTCACTACAATCTATGCATCTCCTCTTTTTGGCATCAGTGAGATGTTAAACCGGCTCAATGGCCTGCCAAACCTCAGCATATGAGAAGTTCTCAGTCCTAGAAATCTAATTAACATCACAGATATGATTCTACAGAAAAGTAATGCCTTAATTTGAGATTGCATGTAACATTTAACTCAACTATTTTATCAAAAAATGTTTTAGAATGTTTAGTCTTCCATATCAGACACATCTAATGAAAATGCCAAGGAACTAAGTATCATTGCTACTACTTTTTTTTTTTTTTTAATATATATAGTGCTGTGATTATATACAGTTCTTTACAGAGACACAAGAAGATGGAATTTGTATCAAACAAAAAGATAAAGGAGAGAGAAGAACAATGGTTACAAGAATGCGAGATATTGAGATGCTCATTTTCTAAACCATCTGTGTTACAGGGCAACCAGTGTTTTCCCTTGCTGCCAAAGTGCTAACAAAAAGCATGCTAGCCGAGAAATTGGCAATGCAGAAAAGCAGGAGATTTTCTTAATTAATCTAGTGGATATCAGGAACCTGAGAACTAAATCCCACCCATTCGATTTCATTAAATACACTATAAAGGTTAAGCTGCATTTTTGCATTGGCTCTAGATAACCTTACTGAGCAGAGTGAAGTCAAGGAGATCTCATTCACATAAGTGCTATTTATGAGGAAAGGCCTGATATACATATATGTATCTCAGGTTTGTTTTGCTGTATGATCAGGTTTGTTTTGATGATAAAGCTGGACAGTGAGGTCACACAAAATAGCAAATGTGGTATTTTATTTCACCTGTAGTTTTTCTCAGCTGTATGTTTAAAAGAATTTACACAGAATTATTCAAGCTTAAATCTCAGTTTAAAGGCCCCTGTAACACTGGTGTCACTGGAAACTCACATCTCAGTCTCAAACCACTTGAAAACAGCATCATCTGGGTCTATGTCAGAGCAGCCTGGAGCTAATGCAGGGACCAAGCAGTGTCCTAATTTACCTGTAAAAGAGGGGCAGTGGAACTGAAAGCACTTGACAGAGAGTTGTGTTGCTTGCCAGAGGCAAGTGTTATAAGACCACTGGTCATCCTCTGACAGCGCAGGGCAAAGGGGGAAGCAAAGGGATCATAACATTTATTTTGCTCCCCACTGTGCAACCACATGTGCCCATTAAGGGGAAGGGGTTGACCGGATGCTCTTCAGAGGTCGCTTCCAATCTGAATTATTCTCTGAGTCTATAAAATTGTGCGTAGAGTTTCATACCTAAGTTTGCATGACTGGTTATTGCAATAGCTCCTATGAACTGAGCCACCACACCTGCAGGTTATGTAAAACTATCATTTAAGCTTCAGGGAGCTGTTGATATTATTCTGTCCCCATGTGTGCATGCTGAGTTGCACGTTCCTTCAAGTAAGTAAGATCTCACATGGCTATTAGGAAACATCCTTTTAGGTACAGAAGTTAGTGCTTTAGTGCTACAGGCACAGCTCCTGGAAATACTGATGCACAGGCAATCAGGAGAGAAGCAGATAACCTCATTTCCTCGTTATTTCAGTTTTTCTGTTGTATTAATGTTTTGTGAAAGATACCACATATTTTGTATTTTCTTTCCACAGCTTAATGTCTGGGCTAGCAGCCCTGGATGCCAAGACTTCTAGTCGATTAGGTATCATAACCGTCACTTACTATCTGTGGACAACATTTGTGGCTGTGATTGTGGGAATAATTATGGTCTCCATCATCCATCCTGGTGGAGCAGCACAGAAGGAGAGCACTGAAGAGGGTGGAAAGCAAATCATGAGTTCTGCAGATGCACTGCTAGACCTAATCCGGTAACTGCATTCATTCTTTCTGCTTTCTGAAGGTAACATTTGCACTTTACAAAACTACATGAGAAACTGTGGCCTGAAGATAAGTTCTGAACCTAATGATGAAAGCTTTTTTTTTTTTTTTAAATTAAGAAAAAGTAACTTTCGGAAGGTAATTTTCAGGTTATAAGATGCTTGTACTTGCTGTTTCAGATAAGATTTAAACAAATGGGACACCCAGTGTAACAGGAATGCTAACAACACTGGATGTTAGCATCCACATGGCCTATGGAGCCCACAGAATCCCACATGGCCTATGGAGCTCATCATCAAAGCTGTTATTAAGGTCAAGACAGCATTAAAAAGTACAGTGTTAATTTAAATAATAAGAGTGAGCACAACTTTAATAGGCCAAATCTCAAAAACAAGGGCCAAAACCCACATTTTTCTGGAAATAATTCTCAAAAGTGCTGCTACAATCACTCATAACAACTCTCAGACACACAACTAGAAAGACCACTGTTCTAATCTTTCAGTTCCTTATTCTTTTCGTGCTATTGGTTCTGTTTTGTAGGTGTTTCCTTTTTGTTTTATTTTGGCAGAGGGAGGGTTGTTCTTTTAGAGCAACATTAAAGAGCTAAATAGGTTATTTTGATGGTCTTGCCTGACTATCACTCTTTACATCAACATTTTAGGTGTTAGTGGGATTAATTTCCTGATTTAACGGAGAACATGTCTCAGATTTATATTGCTTATGCAGAAAGACCAAATTTTGCCTTTGGTTGATAGTTCCCAAAGCTGGCAATCTCATACTGTAGTGGGCCAGGGCTTGCAGGCCCAGGATGTATTTGAACCATGAGAAAGGGAGTTCTTTGGAGGCTGACATATTTAAAACGTTAGACTCGTTTTCTTTCAAAAGCTCAGGTTGCTGACCCTAATAGAGCCTCAGCATACAGCGTAGTTATTAGAGTTACTGGGACCTCAAGTCAGAGGGAATGGGGAAGAAAAGGCTGCAAAAATCTTCTCTTCCTCCTCCACATTGTATTTAACTAGCCCATCTGAAGCCCATACTTTTTTATAACATCAACATCTTCCTGAGAACAAAATACAAATTATATGTGCCATGGAGCAGCAGCTGACAGCACTCTTTTTGCAGCCTTTTTCAAAACCACTGTCCTCATCTGCAATGGAAAGATGCTCACTTCAGGGCACCCATTTCTACCCAGTGAATGTGCTGCAATATACATGCAGTGCAAGTTTGGGACTGACTAATCAAATCACATAATCCTGTTTTGTTGCATAAGTGACTGTAATACTTACACTAGGAGGAAGGATCCAAGTAAGTTGTTGCAGCTTTGAATTCCTTAGTGTGATAGGGTAGCTAGGAGACTAATAGAAGTATAAGGGAATTTAAGACAACAGTATAATCTTAACAATTATCTTTATTTTGGTAGCACTTGGACGCCCTTTCTATGGTGTTCAGCTCTTCCCTAAAGTGTCGTTCTTGGTGGGGGGAGGAGAGGGAAGAAAGGCATAGTGAGACATATGGTGCAATGTGACATCCAAACTGACCTAAGAACCAACTGCCTATGGAAGTGCTCTACCCTGGTCCTAGGTTCCCATCCCCTTGCTTGCACTGACACAGCTGCTTTTTGAAACCCAAAGGGAGATAATTCAAATGAAAGGTAATTTGGGAGTGCAAAGATGGAAGTCAGTTCCATATTATTATGTTTGCATAAAACAGGTGAATGTCCATATGACAGAAACCTGAGTCTGAATTATGATTTTATCTCCATCTGGTTAGTTCAGCTGTAAAATATACAGTGTCCTGATCTAAACATTTGCAAACGTCATCTAAAATTTCACTTTCCACAAACACTTACCTGAATAAACTGTAATAGCTTGCATGACTATTTCAGGCATTGTATTTCCACCTAAGCACATGCGTTAAGCCTGAAGTCTTCACTGGTTTGGGCAGGCACAAACAATAACAAGACAACTATCCGCTCACTGCTGATGCTTGAAAAGAGAGCCATGTCCTTTTGCCATGTTAAGCAGTCACAGCTGCCCTCTCTTTCTAGCCTGAGTGCACAAACTGATGGTTTTTGTTCCTCCACTTCAAAAATTTACTAAACCATATTTACTAAATAAATAAATAAGCAAAACACAATTGTGGGGAATGAGCTTTCCATCCAGCTAAGCACTGTGGGTGAAATCCTGGCTTTGCTGAAGTTGGTCGCAAAACTCCTATATATCTATGCGGAAGTCTGGATTAAATGTGACGATGTATCTGCTGGTTTGAGCTAGAAAAGCTGATCCTTTAGCTCAATGATAAATCACTTCCATTCACAGCTGGAGAAAATCTTTCTAGGCCCAGATTGGCTTATCTTCCCAATTCATTAATTTCCTCTCAATTTATCAATTGCATATGTGCACAGAAGTCAGCACAGGAAACATCTGGTATCCTGCAAATATTAAAATAATGTTAAATGTACAAGTAGTGGAGCTGATATGTGGTATAATTGTGGGGTTTATTTTAAAAGCATGCCTCTTGGCATGTGATATACATATTTACCCTCACTGTTTTCAGATTTGAAGCCATTTGGAAATAATGAAATGTGTTGGTATTGTTAGTTCTTGTGATGTTATACATAACATTGTTGGGTTTGGATTTTTTTGGCAGGAAGAAAATTTCTTTTTGCTTGAAATTGACTTTCTGGAATTTCTGGGTGAGGCTCTTATTTTTTAGAAGTGTTTTTAATCAGAAGTTTGGTATGGACTTAGCAAAAAATAAAATCAAGAACTACTGCAGGGCATTACGGTCATTATAAACAGCTACAACATCAACCAATGTTCACATTTCAGGAGTAATTATGGTATATGGAGGAATCTGATGATATCATAATGCACCATATACACAGCATTATTTTGCAAATGATGTTTCTCCTGTATATTTGTCTTTTACATAAAAACGCAATAAAACTCCCACTGTATATGGCATGTTTAGGATATAACAATGACACTATACTGCATAATTCTAAAATGGCTCTAAGCCTTTCATCAACTAAGACATATGTAACCCTATCTACATCCTGAATTTCATCCCTCAGAAATTATATCCACGAGTCAACTATTTTTTGTTCACGTATCGGTTCCTTTAAATAGAAGTATTACATCACTGAGGATTTAATTAGGACTTGTATTGCTAGTGATCCTTGTGAAAAGCAGCTAGTAGAGTTGCTTTGGGATCTACAGGCTGAAGTTAACTGCCAGACAGCAATATCTAGTATTAGTCTGTATCTAGTTTTTAAGCCTAATGAGACAGCAATTCTATTCATAATGTAACGTAAATTAATGTCCCACTGAAAGCAGTTAATAATTATTTAAATCTAATAAAAAAGATATTCTAATCATGTAAATTGGATCAAAAGGAGACTATTTCCACCAGCCAATCCTGTGCCCTGTCTTACACAGTAATGTAGTGATATATACCAGATCTTTCAACAATATCTTAACAATAGTGTTTTTAAGAGATAATTGTAACATAGTGGATGTTATTAAATTGGTTACTGGATAAGACAGTTCAGATGGCTTTACATAGTTTTAGGAGAAAAAACAGCAAGCAAGGCGTCTATCTCAATATAAGTTCTTATTTTCCTTTTACTGTTCCAGAGTTTGTTCTATGTTACCAAGTCCTCCTCCAGTGAGATCCCATCCATTGTTTATTATCGTGCTGTTATCTCAGTAAAGGAAAGCCAATCAAACACCTCACGTCAAATAGGCGGTCATAAAAATAACGATACAAGAGATCTGGGAGCTGTCAAAGTCCTTCTAGCATGCATTTAGAGAGCCAGCAGATTCCTGCTGCTCCAGTCTAAACACAGCATGCTTAAAAACAGCTCATATAGTGTCAAAGGACAAATTCCACAGGAGCTGGTGCATACGGTCCAGCTCATCTTCAGGGAGAATGTGAAGGGTGGGATGGTCTCAGTTTAATGAGTTTAATGCAGTGTTTTTCTGCTGCCTTGTCTTTCAGTTTGCATGGGAATGAATAGTAAAAAATGCTGCCTGTGGGAGTGAGTCCTAGAGTCCAAGGAATGGAGACATTTTAAGAGGAAGGGATGATGTGGAAAATACAGTGGGGCCATATTATCCCTCTAACTGTCATTTCCTAGTCCAAGGTCCCAGCGCTAGCATGCCTAGGCATCCCCGTCACCAGCAGATGCAGCAGCAGGGACCAAGTGGTAGAAGGAGCAGTGCACACATGGCCAGCCATGACACCGAACCCCATAGCCCTCCCAGTCCCCGCTGTGCTCCCAGGCTCTACTGACTGCGTGCTGTCCAGCAGCTGCAGTTCAGTCCCTCCTTCCCCTTCCTGAGCCACCAGCCCCTTCCCTGCACTCACCAGGGAGGGCAGAAGTCTGCACCTGCAGCACAGAAAAGCTGAAGCTTTGGGCGGAGTTTGCCACCTGACAGCCGTCTTCATTTCTTCCACAGAAAGCCAAGAACTGCTGAATGTTTCGCATCAGCTTAGGTGCAACAGTCCTCTCTTAGGCTATAGCAACCAAGAACTTTCAAAGAACGAGGAAAATCACAGAATAGGCCCAGAGAGAAGAGTTCTGATCCTGAAACCCAACTTTTTCAAAGGCTTTCCTTTTAAAGGGGACTAGGAGAGATGGCAGACAAGGGAGATCATTGGATGTGAACCTGCCCCTACTAATTTTTTCCTAGTTTCAGTCTGAACAGAAAGACCATTGAATGCAGTGTAATATAACAAAGGGTTTTCAACATTCAATAAATCTTTATACCTAAAATCTTTAGTGCTGCTTTGGTCCTAAAGTTCTGAATTTTTGCTTTAATCTGATCCAGGTTTTTGCGAAACACATGTTCTGCTTTCTGTGGAAGATACCCATTTTTTACACCTACTTCACCTTCATACCTGCTCAGGACTCTCCCCTTCCATATCTTGCCCTTGTCTTTCGCCACTGTGCAGGAATGTGGGTTACCTACAGGTAATTCAGAGGCAACTGTGAGTCCAAAGCTGTGCAGGAGACCGTCGTTCTGAAGAGGCTTATCTCTTTAACTGCCTCTTTATTACTAGACAGAGACGGATGTACAAATTTGCCTTAATTATATTTAAGGTTTCTGATGTGCGCACTATAAGGCTCCTCAAAGTATTTTTTCTTCTGTATTTAAGACTATAAGTTCTCAGGCTAAGGATTATCTTTTCATTCTCTCTAACGCATCAAAGTACCTGGTGCCTTATGATTTTTAATGGGTTTATTCTCATGATGTGCAATACTTCTGTGAGGTAGACAAGGACCATTTTCCTTTCTTACAGCTGGAAAATGGAGACATATGGAAAAGAAATTACCTCCACTGAGGATCATTCAGAAAAATCTGCAGTGTCAGAGGAAATACTCCCAGCTTATATGAGACCCAGAGGGAGTCTTGGTCTAGGAATGTGGCTTTCAGGCATCACAGTGTAAATACTATACATAACGATGAATCAGCAAAGATCTTTAGCTTCGTTTTTCTGCGTGAATTACAGTGTGAATTACCTCTGTACCACGTTCCCAAAGATAAAAGAGCAAATTTTAGTAGCCATTTTGAAGTTAAGAAATAGAGAAAGGCAAGGTATCTATTTTTTTAAATAATTCAGCCCTTGAGTGTTTTACTCAAAAGAACAAAAAATAGGACTATCCGATTTTAAATATTAGGTTTGCTTAGTTCTGGAACATATATTCACCTGACAAGCAGAATAGAAAATGCATATAACTCAGGGATGAACATTTGTAAAACAAGATATATTATTCAAGACCACACTGTTTACCTTAATGGTTAATATTTATACTATGCTCCATTGCCATGATCAAAATACCTTTGCTTTGTAAGTCAAAGGTTAAATCTTCTTGTAACTGAGATGATGCTATTTGCAGTTGTCATCAACAGAAACAAAATTTGGCTCATGAGATATAAACAACCAAGCAAACACCACAAACATTCACGTAAGGAAACAAGTTCCAGCCAAACTGGGGGCTCACCCTCCTGTTTTATATGAGGCTGATCATGGGTGCAAATCCAGGCACCAACTGGGTGCAAATGCAGGGTTCACATATGTTTTTAGTCTTCGTCAAGTCTAACCAGACTCATGACATTGTGAGCTAATTTGGCTCAAAAACTCCAAATAAAACAATTCAGTGAACACAGTCAGGATCAAATCATGCCTTAACCCGATATGACACACAAATTTGTACAGTTCTGAAGTTTACTGGAAGTATAAATCAGAGCACTTTTTACCACTGAATATTCAGGGTTGCATCCAATTTAATAGACTTTGATGCAGCCAGTCAGCCAGCTTTAACCAAGAAAGATTTTTGTTTTATACCATAAAGAGCTAGAAGAGAATATAAACACTGCAGAGGATTTGTGTTTTCATGGGAATCCTGAACACTCTTTAAAATCATTTCCTTTCTCTCCTTTCAAGCTAAGTGCTAATTTATATTTTACAGAAATTGTGTTTCTTCAAAAAGGGCAGGAGAAACCCATTATCTGCCGTAGTTTGGAAAAAGTGCAGGCTGCACAGAACCAAAAATCGCAGTTAAAGACATTTACAGCTGGAAACTGAGTTGTATATACACACAATAAGATATTCAAGAGCACATTGAAAGACCCAAGGATTACACTATTAAAGGACTTTTTTAATAGCCTTGACCAAAGAGACATTCATATATCTTTGACCAAAGGCCATTTTGTACCTATGCTGGAAATACTTATCTGTCCCCTATGGCAAACTACCATTTTTTACTCATTTCAGCTTGCCAATTTGCTTTTCCTTCACAAAGTAAAGCTGGTGCCAGCACTGTTCAGCACTGTATTTGACTTAATGTCTCTTACGGTTAATGTTTATCCAGTTTAAGCTGTACAGGAGCCTGTTCTTTGACTATTTACATAAGGCTCTGATGTCCCTAAATGTGTGGCTCCTATTTGGCATAGAAAGAAACCAATATGGAATAATTCCATGATGAAAGCAGTGCTGCGAGTTGGATTATGAAGCAGACGTTCCACTCTCTGGTCAGGAGTCCTCAGCCACAGAGCAGGTGGGGGCCAGGAGTCAAAACTGCATTAGGACAGCTTCAGCCCTGAACGGGAATAAAATATTCATCCTCCTGACAATGGGCCTGGACATCTGCTGATGTAAAGGAACTTTTTTTATGAAACAAGTTTGTCTTCCTGGGACCACAGTGGAAGCGTGTTGGGCCTGTCGTGCTGCTCTTGAGATGATTCAGTCTTATGAACTACTTGGCTTCCACTCCAAAGAATGATTGTCTCAGAAAGTCATAGCCCTATCAGGCTGCATGGAAGGGCCTTTTCTTTCACAAGAAGCAGGGTGAGGAGGTTAACCCACCAGATACCTCATTGGAACTGAAATACCATGCAACAGTGTCAGCCTTAGCACAGGTAGAAAGTCTGTTTGGCAAAATGACTCCACAATATGAGTTCTGCCCTGACCTGAGAAGAGACGAGCAAGACACAAGGTGGTCCACCATGCTTAGTCCTGATTAGTGACTTTTATATTCTATTAGTATCTTTTACCACAATAATAAGGATTTTAATGCTTTTTTAATTCTGCAAAAGCCTTCAGACTTGCAGGGAGTAGTGAAGTTGATACTATGAATTTAGATTAGACACTAGAGGTGATGACTGATGTGCAACATGCATACTCCCGGGGCCCTGAGTAAGCTAGTGTGTTCAGTCAAGCAGAGTTAAATTCTGCCCTTGATTTCAGGAATGTAAACCCTGATGGAGCCTGCTGATGCCAGCAGGGAGCTATTTCAGATTTTTATTCATGTGACTGAGGATAGGATTTGGCTCATGTGGTACAGTGGCTCATGTGGTACAGTCAGGTCTACACAGCTGATGATGAAATCATGCAGAGGACAGCAAAAGCAAGCACATTTTTTAGATGAAGGCAATGTCACTAGGATGAAAGAGGCATCTGTCTTCAAACTATAGGGAATAGAAACCATACTGCTGTCATCACCATTCTTCTGCACAGCTGTAAAACCTGGAAACTAAATTTGTCATGACTAGTTGTCACATCAAGCTACTTGCACTCCATTTTCACTGTCTTTTTGCTCTTGCTTTATAGACTGATAGGGTGAGATCTCAAACACTCAAACAATGTTCTTAGAAGCTCAGCTATACTGGTCCAAATTTGAGATACATAGCACAGAGAAGAGAGTGTCCAAAGCTGTTTTTATGGCCATTGCAAACATAGGCCAATTAAATATTGTAAGGCTGTGTATGTAGCAAAAAATCCCTCTGGTGGCTTTAATTCCACAGCATGGGAGACTCCAGCCAAGGGCTGTCTGCTGTGGCAGGAATTAGGTACTGATACCATCGCAGTCTGAGAGCAAAACCAGATTGCTGCTGCAGAGCCCAGAGCGCCCTGGGGGAATGCATGTTCTGAGTCAAGACAACAACATCTGTCATGTCTGTGGCTGCTGTTATGCTGGAGCAGCTGGACTGATTTCTTATTTAAAAAATCTGCAAAAACTGAATACTTTGAATTGACAGAAGATGTCATAGCCAGGAGTCAGCATGGGTATTTCAGATTTTTAGTAGTATAATTGCAACCAGAATTGGGCCTATTATTTCTAGGAGAAGTTATCCAGCAGCAGTCAAAGTGGCTGTTCCAGCAGCTGCAGGGTCATGTCCTGCTAACAGCATGAGCAGTAAAACAGTCACTCAGCGTTAGCAACCTTCTGCGGTGAGCAGGGGCTCCTGCACCCAGGGGCACACCTCCATGGCATGGCCCGAGCTGAAAAGCAGCTATTACCAAAACGACTCTACTGCCACTTACCCTCTGCTGCTCTGGGGCAGTCCAACTTGCTGAAATAGTGGAAAGCTAAGGGGGTAAAAATAAGTGAAGAGTGTTAATTGATAAGTGAATTGCTAGGACATAGTGGAGGAGGGGAAAACTTCCCGTTTTTGGCAGTGGCAAGGGGGTAAGTAGTCTAACATGCAATGGGAAACTGCACCCTCAGAGCTGCTCCCTAAACCAGCTACTGTTTATCCTTGATGCAAGTCTCCAGGATTTTCTTCAAATCCTTTGGTTACCAAATTGTAGAACATGTGTTGCCTTAGTCAGAGATATAGATTTCTAATTCTCGATACATCCTTATGTCCTCTTATCCCATACAAGAATTAGGGCAGAACTCTGAAATTTGCTAGCAGGATGAACCAGTCTGTGCGTCATAGCAGGATGAGGTCAAAGAAGGTGTTTAGTAGGTCACTGGTATGTATTCGCTGCTATCATAGCAAATGTAGGCCAGGCATGCCATCTGTTGTTTGATAGTTCGTGGTCTATGGCAGTTCACTGAGTCGATATAGCAGTTACATACACGTTCACCTTTTTAGCCTGCGCTGAGTGCTCCCGATCCCTCTGGCTCCCTTCTGCGGAAGGAGAAGATGCACTGGGAAATACATCCTCTGTTCTTCCTCAGGGCAGAAGTATTTAGCTCTTAATTTTTTATATAGCCAAAAACCATATGTCTCAGTTGCTGTTTTACAATCACATCCTTGCCTTAGACCTAATTTTTCCTATGTTCCACTATTATTCACTATATTTAACTCCCTATTATTATGTGAAATTATTTTTACCATGCTGAATCATACCACTGAGAGTAGAGACAATATCGCTTGCACTAGAGGAATTAATCCCACATCATTTTAAGCTTAGCACACTATTATTTTGTGTCCTATATCTTGTAAGTAATCTGAAAGTAATGCTGGAAATTTAGAAATATTTTAACTGCTTAGTTCTCTTAATAAACACAACAGCATTTATAGGTAGTGACAGTAATGCATAGCTCAGCTTGGATTATTACTTGGTAAGTACTGACAGTGTCTTTAATTTAACATATAACAGTGATACAAACACAGTGCCTGTTCTGGGTAAAGTTACAATCTCACATTATGATCCTGATATCAGATCCTTGTGGGTACATCTTTATCCTTGTGCAGAATTGCAGTAAAGCTTGTAGAGAGCTGCAGGGGCTGATCTGAAAGCAGCACGGATGCTTGAAAAACAGGCAGAGGAGAGGCAGAGAGGGTGGAACATCCAGTCATTAATTTTGCAATGTATTGAGTGAGCTCAAGTGTCCGGACTTTGTGCTACTGAAGCTCCCATCCAAACTAGCAGTCCCCGAGGCCCAGGTTCAGTGTGCCAGAAACCGACAGGAGGGTGCCGCGAGAGCTACCTGGCAGCTATGAGGATCCCTTTAGCCTTCCCCATGCCAGCTCCACGTCAGAAAGTCAGCCCCTCCACTCTCAGTGGAAACATTACCGGGAGATCTCTTCCAAGCATCCAGCGCACAGCTGAAAGTATCAACATGCAGCAAAACATACTTCTAATGCAAGAATTTGTCAGGCGTTTCTGTGGAGGCCTGGCTGAGCCAATGAATACTCCCAGT
Source organism: Struthio camelus (assembly GCF_040807025.1). Lineage (NCBI taxonomy): Eukaryota > Metazoa > Chordata > Aves > Struthioniformes > Struthionidae > Struthio > Struthio camelus. The sequence goes on along the minus strand of NC_090949.1, from coordinate 31,834,459 downwards.
CATCTCCCATGTCTATGTGGCAGTTTGAAATATTCTTCACATTATTATTTTTTAGACCATTAGAGTTGTTTTCTATGAATTGCTCTCTTGAATGTTTTTAATTAACAAAACTAAATTTTGGCTAATACTGGATTTTTTCAATCCAGCTAAGCCAGCTTAAAATAAAAAATAAGCTGAAGCTCTGGCAAACACATTCAGGTCAGCCCTTCACTAGATAAACTGTATAACTTTGGTAAGGCTAGTCTCAAAGACTGGATAACAGTGCATAACAGTGTATTAAAAAACATTGGGAGAATTCCAGCATCCAGTATTAAGTGTGTAGTTGTAATTCCTGCAGGATAAAGAATGATAAAGAAATAAAATGCTTTAATCCTCCACAAATTTGTCTAGCATTTAATCTAGCTACTAACCATATGATATTTCCTTTCTCGAGCAGTCTGAGTTTGTTCTTAATTCTACTAATTAGGACTATAAAACTGAGGCAAAAAGCAGAAAGCCCCAGCAATTAAATTCATGGGTTTTGTAAAAGCTATGGCCCATATGCGTCATTCACATTCAGAGCTGAGCAGGAATCCTCTGTGTGAATCTGGGCTTTCAGAATAATTCACCTTCATGTAACAAGTTTTCATATAATCATCACAGTAACACTTTGCACTTCTACAACGCCTTTCATCTGATCATTTCAAATCACAAAGCAAACACAAGTTAATATTAATGAAGCCTTTAACAATCTGGAAGCAGAATTCCCTTTTGAGGCATAAGAAGACAGTAAAGACCTTTCCTCCCCAGTGCTTCTCCCGCCTATAAACATCCTCTCCGTTTTCCCAGGTCCAGCTTCATCCAGCTGTTCCTCAGCTAGTTCCCTGGCTCCGCCACAGCCCTGGGGCTCAGGCAGAAGGCTGTGTCGCATCTGATGCAGAAGCAATGTACGGCTGGGTGTTGCCTGTGTCTTGTTGTGGCTATAGATATGACATTAGAACCAGAGAACCATCAGCATTTTTGGAAGATTTGGAGCGATAACTTTGTGCTAAATCACGCTGGTCTTGCTTTGCACTGTCGTTACGGGGGGCGAAAGGCCTGCCAACAGCAGCCCGGCACTCAAGCGTACAGCATTTCTTACAGCAACGCAGGGAGTGTTGGGCAGCAGTAACCATGTCACTACAGAGCAAGCATCTTAAGCTAAATCATTCCAATGAAATGAAAGTGTGTGCACAAAGGAACTGCATTAGTGTAACTAAATCATGCTAAATTATGACAATTTTCTTCTACAGGCAAGTCTGCCTTCTTCTGATGTTGTGTCCCCATAGAGCACAGCCATCATCATACCTAGGGCTCGTAAGCAGAATTGGTGAAATGGAAGGAGACATTGCCACAGTGTCTCTTACAATATATCTATTATATCTCATATATGCTGTTATCCTACAGTAAATGCCAGGTGGCTTTTCAGGCTGCAAGAAGTAGGTAATCTGAACTGTCTCACATTCACCGAGGGGAGGAAAGGTCAGGACAGTTGAAGAAGAGTAACTAAAGTGCTGCACATCAACCTCGTATCTTGCCTGATAGTAACTTCTCTGCGTAACACTCACTTGCCCTGAAGCGACAGCTTTACCAAAATGAGAAATGATCCCTTTATATGGCTTGTCGTCTGTTCTCACACAGCAGGCTAGCAAAAAAACCCCTCATTTTCAATCTTCTTTCTCGAACATTAGACAGCACTACTATCCTTTAATTAAAATTCTACTCTCTCTGCTTGACCCTGAGTTGGATGATTAATCATCTGTTTGCAGTAATTACTCCCAGTGCTTGATGCTACTGAAACAGATTCCACCTCATAATTTTAAGTGTGACCATAATGTCACATTATGATCGCTTAAAATAGCAATAAAATTGTTTTTTCTAAACCGGTGCTGCACAGAATGCTCTTGCTGCAACCCTCTAGCAGCAAGCATACGCTGCTGCAAAGAGGAAAGCAGGTCTGCAAAATGTCTCAGTTCAGCATGCATTTAACTGTACATATATATAGCAATTCTCTTCTGAATGAGAATAGGCTTTCCACACATGCTTAAATTCTGTCCTGTCTTGGGGATTGAGTTGGGATTTCAATAAAAGGAAGTCCTTTGATTAGAGAATTTAAGAGTTTCTGTTTGCATAAATTGATTTATATGAAAGCATATAACTGGGTCATGGGGTGCCACTTTCTTTTGCCTGCAGGTTCAGAAGCTTTGGGCTACGAATAAATCAGTTCTGAAAATGATCCTATTAGAATGATCACACAAATCTCGAATCCCGAATGTTACGTGGAAATATTTGCCTCATTAGCTTTTTTCCCTGTCTCTACTGTTTCCTCTTTGAAGCCTGTAGAGGGTGTGCTCTCCATTTCAAATTAGGATTGAATGTCTTTCTGCAAGACAATAATCCAGCTCAAACCAAAGTTCGTTAGCTCCAGATATTACTGGTGAACTGTTATAGTCAGTGTTACACAGAAAGTCAGAAAAGATGTTAACAACAGTCCCTTTTGGAATTAAAAAATCTCTCAATTGAACTGCAAATCTCACAGCATTTGGGCATGGTTTTCCTCTGTAGCACAGCTGAGAGCAAAGATGAAGCTGTTACCCTCACCCCATCTCTAGCTCTGCAGCCTCAGAATCATTAAAATAAGATATAACACACACTGCAGCCCTAGTCTGGATTCTTTTCATCAGGAAGCAGATCTTCATTTTGAAAGCAAACTATTCTTGACCAAACCTTTGCAAAGGTCTGCATCACTTATAGTGATGAAAGCATATCAGAAGGTATTATAGTTTATGAGTCATCTCACAGCAGTGCTTAGAAGTCTCAAAGTAGATTATAGCAGGCAGGAGACCAGGATCTCAGGATCACATCCCTGAAGACAGACTGTCCTGACAGCTCATTATTTAACTAGACAAGACAAAATATGGAATAAAGGAATATTCCTCTCTCCAGCTAGCAGATGGGAAAGAGAACAATAGCAATTTTGTTGACTCAGTCACTGTATGGAGGCTGTGGCAGAGCCAGGAACTGAAACTAGAGTGCCTGGGTCTCACTCCAGGGGTTGAGGATCGAGTCCCAAAACTTTAATTCTGAGGCATTGTCTCCCTGTTGTGCCTTGCTCAGTGAGTTACAACAGTACAGCATGGGTGGGAGAGAGTGGCAGCCTTCTGCACCCATTCAGCACTTGTGCTCCAGGAGGGTGAATAACTAATATAACGTGATAGACCCTGAGACCCCGTACATGGAAATTGCCTTCAGTCCCATAAAACCTAGTCTTTTATTTGTCATTTCTAGGAACATGTTTCCAGCCAATCTTGTTGAGGCTACGTTCAAACAGGTAAGCGACTGTATTTTTCTTACCATTGATGAAAGAGATGAGCCATCATCATATGAAACATATGATATTTCTTAGTAAAACAGAATCCAGATATAAACAGTATACGCTAAATCAGATACCACTAATATCTTCAGCGTTTAGAAATTACTAAGTTTCTTTCCACTAGCAGGACTGCATTGTAAGGCATTAATTACTACAGAGCTACATGACTCTTCAACATTACTCTCTGTGCTATGCTGTTTCCTTCCTCTCTTGATGAAATTTCAAGTTCCACATATCCTTAACAGCAGAAGTAGATGAACAGTTTATAGCACTAAGCCACTTTCATGTTTGTACAGTATACTGTATATATCCCGGCTCATAGATGCTCTACCTGTCATACCAGCTATCTTCCTAGAGTATCACAGACTTTGTGGGGAGGAGCTGGAGAAGCTGTTCTGTAGCTCCTGATCATGGGCAGGAGGAGGTGGAGGAAGGATGTACAACTAGGCTGTTACAGCAGTGGGAACAGAAGATGAGCTGACTAGAACCAGCAAGCTCTGTAGCATGAGGTCAAACGGGCATAGAAAACTAGGGAGGATGGGATCAATGAACAATTGAAGTAATAAGTGCATGTAGAGAACCTACAAGGAGAGGAAGGAGGGAGGAAAGGAAGGAATAATAATGAAAATATAAATTGGAAACCACTTTCTCTTTGGGGTAGCAGGTGGAGAAGCACCTCCTGGCTTTGGTGGGAAGGGGGACCTGGAAGCAGACTTATTCATTTTCATTCTATTCCTCGCTCTATTATAGACTCATCTGCTACCACAGGCTAAACTCTTTACCTCTCTGTATGTCTGTAGTCATCAGCATTAAAATTAGAATAAAGACTGGGGATGCCAGCTCTTTGTGAAACTTGCAAAGGTGCTAAATTTCTCTCATATGCAAGATTAGACATGGTATCTCAGAGCAGAACAAAGAAGCAGAAAATGCACAGTGTGACAGGAGAATAGACATGCACACCTATGTCAGCTCCATCTCCATTTGAGGGCAGACCTTGAAGGACCTTTTGGAAGGTGCTGTGGAAAAGCAGGATTTATATGGTTACACTTGTGTGCCTAGAGCATGATTTCTTTTACTGCAGGATTGTAGTTACATAGCAGCTGGAATCTATTTAAGAGTGCACAGCAACACCACACAAAGGAAGCACAGAATACCATAGCTAATTAAAGCAACAAAATAATGTATTTAGGAAGAATCTAATTACCCGGATTGGAATTTGGCCAGAAAACCTTGTTTAAAAGTTCTGAGTCATGGCTATATAGATTTCACATGGCACCCTTATCTCTGGTGAGACAAAGATAAAGGCACTCTGAATTTCTGGGGCAGTTATTTGTATTTATGCCTTATAGGAAAGGGAGTACAAGAGAATGTCAAATGTAGCTCTAACAGGAGAAAGTATGCTTGCTGCTTGAGGAAAGCTTACTTTTGTCATGTTTTTGCAAAAATTCAGGTGTTTTTACAGATTTTAGCAAGACAGGGACAGGAGCTGTCATTCTTCTTTTCATGCGTTTCCCTCTAACACACAGCCTCGTTTAACAAAGCATCTAGGGAATCTCATTAAGCTATTAATTCCTGCTGGGACAGTATAAAAAAAAAATCTTCTGTTTTCTTTCAGTATCGCACCAAGACTATTCCCATCATTAAATCGAGCAAAGCATCATCTGAAAGCACCACTCGTCGCGTTATAATATATGGAGTCCAGGATGAGAATGGATCCAATGTCCAGAATTTTGCCTTGGATATCACTCCCCCTCCTGAAGTGATTTACAAATCAGAACCAGGCACTAGTGATGGCATGAATGTGCTAGGGATCGTGATATTCTCTGCAACAATGGGTAGGTTTCAGGCATGTTTGGTTTGCAGTAATCCAAGTATCCATTCAGGAGGACAAAATAAGGGTTGAGTTGTTTGGATTCTTGATATCACTTCTTTTTAACTAATGCTATCTAAACTTTGTGAAAAAGCAAGAATATTACAGAGCTGTTCTCACAGTCTTTTGAAGAAAAATCTTCAAAATTCTTGATGACTTTTATTCCGTGCAGTTCTGTTTTCTGTTCATGAATTATATTCTCTATATTTTACTTTCTTCTGGATTATTTTGAGTTTTTATTTGTGAACCATTTTTGCCTGAGATGATGGAGGAAAAATAGAAACATCATACTTACTTCAAGTTTGAAGATTCTTAGTTTAAGGCATCATATCATCCCATTGTCAGAACTCTGTATGCCAGCTTCAGTGCCATTAACTGAGTGATACCTCGAAGGATAAGAGCTAACCATGACCTCCTTCATCCTTCCAGGGCATACGTGAGCAGCATTTGGTGCTTGGGGTGACTCAGGGAAGCTTTCTGTTGCTTTTAGGACCCTTTTATTATTTCCCTTTTTTTTTAATCAAACCACTGAAACAAATTTAGGGCAGGATAATTTATTTCACATGTTCCCCTAACACTTCATGCTTCCTCTTTGCAGAATGCCGTGGTTACCTTCACATCTCTTGCTGTTTTAAAAGCATTGCCTTCTCAACTGAGAGAAAGTGAAATAAGGGTATGAGCTATGGTGCTCAGCTGAGCACTTCTCATTCCACTCTATAGTGGACAGCATCACACATATGTATTCAAACTACTTTAAAACTCCATTTTCTGCATATGTTGAAAACAGAAATTCCCAGAGAACTTTAAGCTGAGTTACCAGCAGTTTAACTATGACAGAACGGATTTAAGGGACAGTTGCAAAAGGACTCAGGAAAATAGTAAATACATCTGTAGGTAGTTTGTGCTATTGCTTCTGTCAGTACCCACTTTGTATAGTTTAAATCAAACTTAGCTGTTATGAAGCTACCTTCTAGGTATGACAGTGTACTAGTACCATAAGAGATACATTAACCCCTCTTTAACAAGAAGGTTCACCATGATATAGAGGTTGGCAAATCTTCTATTTGAGGATACCAAAAATAACAGGTAGCCGTTAAAATTAAATATAAATATAGAAAAGAATATACATTTAGTAGAACAGTAACAAACCCTAATACAATGTGCTCAGAGCTAAACCCTAATACAATGTGCTCAGAGCTAAACCCTAATACAACGTGCTCAGAGCTAGGAATTGCTATACCAGGTCAGACTCATGGCCCTTCTACCAATACTATGTTTTACTCTCTGGCCAGTAGCAGAAATCTCAGGGAAGGTTTCAAGAAATGCTGAAATAAACAAGTCCGTAGCAGACTTTCTCCCCAAAGTCCAAGAAGTTAGGGCATTTCTAATGCCCAGAGCAACAGGTTTTGTATCACGGGAACTTGTGAGAACTTGCCGCTGTGCTGTCAGTTCAGAGGGCCATCAGGTCGCGAGACCCATCGCTCACATGACCAGATGCTTCAGTCTCCAGTTGGCGATCCCAGAATAACCCGCTCACAAACAAACCGCCTGGTTTAAGTTCCTCCTACGTGGCAGAGGTTGGCTTTTGCCCTGCAATCTATCTGCCCTATCCGAGGATCTTATCACATTATTAGCGTAGAACCTGTATCACTTATTTGTGTAAGAAACAGTTCACATAGTTAGCCTCAGTGATATCTTGGCTAAGTGGTTACAAAGGTATATATAGTCTTGTATCAGTTTTAAATCTGTGGTCTTTCTCTTTTATTGAATTTTCTTGATTTTATTTTTACCATGGTACAATGTTAATAGATATATACTATATAGTAGTTTTTCAGAGTCTCTAAGAGCTTCCAACTGGTTAATTATCTGGTTTCACTTGCTGAAGGAGCTCCTTGGTGCCATCATAGTTATATGATGATTTTACATGTGTTTATTGATGTGTTTTTTTAACTAAGCTACAATTTTAGTTAAGGGAAGAGGGAATTTAACCACTCCTTTAAACAAGCCCTAGTTAGTCTTGACAAAGGTCAAGTGCTGATGATTATTACAAGAAAATGCTGATGAAATTGTCTTTATCTAAATTTATTCTTGCAAGTTAATCTGCTCCGCAGAGGTAGTTCCATAAAACATCTTTCACTGTATTTATTATATTCTGGTTCATGCTAGCACAAGGGGTCAAAAATCATTTCTGGAATTAGCTGATTTGTTTCTGTTTCTTTGCTTCTCCAGAGTGTGGTATTCTGTATGCAACACTGCTGGAAACCGGCTGTCTGCCAGTTTGTAATGCTTTATAGCCAATTCTCAAAGTACTATGTCCCAGCAAGCAATATTCGAGCCAAAAAGTATTGGCTGTGAATGAATTAATTATATGTCCCTATTAGGATCAAGGACAATTATATAATTTTGAGCACAGAAGATCACCCATTTTCTTCCCAGAACTGAATGTGTTTCTTCTACCATGCCTCCAACTCTTGCTGGCCCAGGGAGCAGGAGAGGGAAGCTGAGAGCTAGTTTCTCCCTGGCTGAAGTACAGTAGCAGTACTGCCGTAGTGCCTGTGACTCTGCCATCTGCAGACAAACCTGAGACACCAAATCCTCAGATCTTGTCATATTCTGGTGACTATTTCAGATTGTCATTTTGGAACTGAGGACACAGCCAAACATTTATCACCGTCCTCAGCTTTCTGCCTCCCCACCAAAAACTGAAGCAATAAAGCAGAAGGCACGTGGCTTTAGTCCCTGTGAAAGTAGAGCATCCTTCCAAGGTTTTTGTTTCTTGCAGAAAATGGATACAAGCCCTGGTGCTTGGTAACAATTTTGCTCACTTGAGCTGAATCTCTAGTGCATGAAGGTCTCTTTACACCACTCTGGCATAGAAAAATGTCATTAGGGTGGATATGAGTTACTACTAGAGCTTCTTTTAGGCCTATGAACAGCATCAGAATAGCATCAAGGGGCTGTAGAATAACAGACTTGAGCCAACCATTTTTTCCTTTTCCTGAAGTAGGAGGTGAATATCTTAGTAATCTTAGCCCAGGAATAAAGTGCGTGCATGAACAGCTGGACTTCATAGGCAGGTATGTGTTAAAATGGGAAGCCTTTGACAGGCAAGAATGCGAAGTCAAGGCACACGAAACGCCTTGATGCTAGGCGTTCCCCGAGTTGTGGCTAGCTATACTGCTTGTTTGTACACAGTGCGCAGGTAGTTCAGTGAGGGGTTATGACAAGCGGGTAACAGTTGAGACATCTGACCTGTTTTTCTTGCAGAAGGCCACGTTATTTATTAACCACAAGGAAAACGTTGTTTGCACTGAAATAGAGCTTGGTACACCAGGGCTGCGGACAGGAGGCCCCAGTACCGCCTGCCCCCATTCGCTGTCCCCAGCAATAGCCAGCAAATGCTCAGATGGGGAAGTCTTTTACAGAACAAACTTCAGTTATTCCTGTGAAATAAAAGGGAAGGCATTTCTTCTTTACAGCATTACACAGAATTAAAAGCTAAGACTCTTGTAAAGCTGCCACAGCTTAATAAAACCAACCAGGCTTCAAATGCCAAATTGTAATTAAAGTCCTTTTAGTACAGATGAAGAACATGCTCAATAAAAGAGTGTCATTTTCTGACCTAAAACTTATAGCTTAGATGAATATTAATGGTCTTATAAACTGAACTGAATGCACAGTTATTGCGAAATCACTGGATAAGACAGCTGAGAGCCTCCCTCCCTGCATCAGGAGGGGATTGCCTTGGTGCTGTTACAGCCCGAGCGGTGGCCACGGACACAGATGTGGGCTCTAAGGGCCCAAGGCTGGGCTCCTGCTCGAAGCCGGCGCACTGCAGATCCAGAGCAAGGGTCAGCACGCACCCCCGCACAGCCTCCTGCTTCCTCGTGAAACCCTCTTCCAAGGCAGGCTCATTTGCTGCAGCTTGTTTCTGAAGTGCTTCCTTGAGCCATTAATTCAATCACTTACAATTCTTTCAAGCAAAAAGTTAATAAAATGGGAAAATGATGTATATTTATATACATTTTTTTGAGACTAATGGTGTCTGGAGAATATGTAGTTATCTAACACATCCCCGAGCTGTATTCTTTTCCTTTCCTAGCACTGGGGCAGGCAAATGGGTTTTGCTTGCTTTCTTTGCTAGTTAGTCTGCATAGCAGTTTGGCTTTTTGTCACATGAATTTGCATTCCCTTATCTCCCCCAAGTTTGCTAAGCACAATCAGTTGTGAGGGTTGATTGCTGTTATGTAGACAGATATCTACTAAAAACTGGCTGGAGTATTAACTTGTCCCAAATATATATAAGCCCAGACATTGGCTTTGCACTGAGAGTGTTGCCCAGTTGTAGGCGATGCACAGAGATAGATAAAGAAGGGGCTGCAGGCTTGCAGAGACAGCGGCTTTAGTGTTTCTCCGTGTTTCTTCCAGGGATCCCTCAGAACTGGTAAAACCCCTCTCAGGGCTCCATGAAAGATAATTAAACAAACATGCTTGCTATTAGGAAGCCAAAAACCAAAGCACAGAAATCTGCACCTCCACTAGGAAACTTTCAGGGAATTTTAAATCAAAAAGAGCAGGGAGCTAGATGATAGAGCTCCATGTAGTCAAAGAACAGTTCTGTGGCCTGGTTCCCCCATACTCTCGCTGTGTCTGGGTATAGGTGAGATTTACAGATGCCATGACTTTTTCTACAACATAAAGATCTAAATTCATCCAGGCATGTCCTGCTTAGTTTGCTTTGAATTACAGCAAGGAGGGAAAACACTGGGGATTTGCATGAAGGCATATGAGAATTTAAACGTGAATGCATTTGCTTGCAGGTATAATGCTGGGAAGAATGGGAAACAGCGGTGTTCCTTTGGTCAGTTTTTGTCAGTGTTTAAACGAATCTGTCATGAAGATAGTGGCAGTTGCTGTTTGGTAAGTAACCGTTTTATTAAGAAAGTAAAAAATTTTTTAAAGAGGAAGAAAATTTCAACGGAGGAGAGTGCACAGAGATGGCATAATCATATTTCCAGGGAAATAAATAAGGGATGACAGCCCTTAGCTCTGTAAGGTCTCAGCACTTGAAGGAAGATATACACACACATATCCTGTCCCTAGCTTGTACTGCAGCAGTGTCACTTTGACAAAGACACCCTGTATATCACCCCCAAATGACATAACGTGATATAGCTGGGTATATGCTGTATGCACTTGGTACTGGGGCACCATCAGTGCCTTGGGCAGGCTGAGGGGGGATAGAGTACATCCAGACCACACAAGGGAGGAGGACGAGATCCTCAAACTGGTGCATCCACACCTTTAAGCGCTGCCCCATTACAAATGCTAGCTTGGTTTCAGCTTGCTCAAATAAGTCCTCAAGAAAGGGCTGGCGTCTCATGCTGACATGACTGCTGTCATTAGTGTGGTTGCTTCTAGCTTGGCTATCTCTACGCTGCCCAGCGCAGTGAAGACATACGCAGAGTGCCTGGCACTTGGGATACCTCCGGTCAGCAAACTAGTCCTCAAGGAGTCGTTCTAGCCCATGTCACTCGGGAAAAGCCTTCAGAGCAGTGCTTAATTACACTGGGGGCCACTTAGACCTGCCAACCCACCTGCCTTAAGATGAGGGGAACAGGAGGTGACCAACAACAGCAAAAGCTAGCCCTGTAAAATCCATGAATTTTTGGCAAAGATGTGCATATTTTCGTGCTTATGTTTGTATCCTGCTAAAATAGCTACACCTGTAGCTCAGTAACCTCAATGCTTGGATGTACTTTAGGCTCAAAACTTTTCCTCTGAAATTCTGTCTGGCGCTGTCCCCTTCAGCCATACCATTTTTGCCCAGTAGTCAAAGTGCTTGGAAGTTCACCCAGCTTTTAAATGGGCACAGCATAGAGTCACAAAGTGTGCAGGCTGCCAGCGAGAGCCCACTGCTCCCCGGCAGCAGGAATGTGGCTCAGCTTAGCATACTCCCCAGCCTCCAGGGGGTCCCCGGACACGGCTCGGCCACACGAGGGGGAGCCTGCTGCCAGCACTCAGCCTCTGTTTCCAGCTCCCTGGTTCAGTGTGACTGAGCTGAGCCTGGCAATGATCTCTTGGCCAGATGGAGCCGAGGGAGCCATAATTTCTGCAAGGATGAGGGGGAAGTGGCAAGCAGACAGGACTGTAAGTCCTGAAGCTGGCACAGCTGCAAATGGAAGGCAGGTGGATGTACCCAGATCTATTTTTATTTTTTAATCTGAAGCTCCTTAGGCACCCATGGCTTTCTGACTATCCATGCATGAAAGTGCTTCATTTTTGATAAAGCTCCTATCTCACATGCAGTGCCGGGGGAATTCAGAAATTGGATATTCTTTTGCCTATCAGCCCCAAACCAAACCCCCAGGCACCAAGGGCTTGTCTAACACATATTGGTAGTTCCACACAGAATGTAGAGGGAACCACGTCTTTTTTGAAACATGGAGAGGAAAAATAGAGGTAAGGAGGGATGAGGTGGTGGGAGAGACAGTCTCCTCACACCTTTCTAAGGAGTATGTAAGCATTTGCTTAACTGTGTCCAGTGGCAGCCATGAACAGTCTCATGAGCACAGGCACGAGCAGAGCTCAGGATTTCCCCTCTCGCGGGCAAATGACCTGCCTTAAGCTGCAAAGTCAGAGCCTTCTTTGGAACCAGCACATTTCAAATTTGCTCCTGATCAGCAACATACCCCCAGCTGTACTGAAGTGCACCCCGCATAAAAGAATGTTTAGCCTAGTGGTTAGGGCACATTCCTCAAGTGTGAGGGATTAAGTGCATTCAGTTTGATGAGACAACTGGACCCAGCTATGCCACTTCCAGATAGGGTGCTTTCACTGCCCTGGTATTGAAGGTACAACAATTTTCCATCTCATGCTGTTTGATGGAAGTGAACTATCTCCTAATAACAAATGTCTTTCTTTTTGCTCAGGTATTTTCCATTCGGAATAGTATTCCTAATTGCTGGTAAAATCTTAGAAATGGATGACCCTTCTGCCATAGGAAAGAAGCTGGGTTTCTACGCCATTACTGTGGTTTGTGGCCTGGTTGTGCACGGGCTGTTTATTCTGCCAATGATGTACTTCTTTATCACCAAGAAGAATCCCATTGTCTTCATCAGAGGGATTCTTCAAGCCTTGCTCATTGCTTTGGCCACGTCCTCCAGGTATTCTGCAGTTGCAGAGATAGATGCAACAAAGCATTTGCTAGATCCTAATTCCAGCATTCTCTTGGGAACAGCACAGTACAGGTGTACCGGAGCAGACATGCTTGTGTCTAGACAACGGTTTGTATCCAGTTCACTGGTAGATTTTTAGAAGATGTCTCTCTCAACATTTGGAAGCTATGAATAGGAGCCATTTGACAATAATGTTTGTCATATTGATTTTCCTCAGTTTAAAAAATGTTGGATGAAAGAGGTTTTCTTAGAGGACTAGAAAGGAAATAAGGGTATTTTTCCATAAAAACAAACAAACATTGTGCTTGTACACATTTAGCATACGTAAAGGATACAAAATTTGTCCAGATTTCATTTTTGGTATTAGTGGAGAACCTCCTGGTTCTAGCATATGGAAACAGGAGGTTCTAGCATATGGAAACATGTTACCCTTTCTACTCATCTTAGTCTTTGTTTTTGGGTACATTAAGAAAATAGTGTGGTTGCAAGCTATTGTCCAGCACTGGCAAAATATTTAGCTGTAGTGCTCAAGGAATAAGGTTTTTCACATCCTCTTTAGGGAGGATGTACAATGAGTTTTATTCATAGCTGAAGAAAGGTACAGTGAAAATGGGAAACAGCTTGTGAAAAGTGGTTATGCAAGTGACTAGCAACACGGATACACTTTTGAATGAGAAGTGCTTGAAAAGATTGGAATTGACTTGCACAGAGTGGAAACAAGAAGGACAAATAAAACAACATTTCCACATAGCTGATACCTGAAAGCACAGTCTCATGGCACCTGTGGCTGGAGGCTTGTTCCTCTGAAGTAACAAGAACAGCTGTACCTAGCACTTTTTATGCAGTGATGAAAGCCACAGAACGAGTTAAAAATGCCAGATGAATAGGTTTCTTTGGGATGTCTTATATATTTATTATTTCTACTATCAGGAAGAGGGCTGAAGAAAGGAAAAGATACCTTTCTTTTATCTCAGCTTGTTTTCATATGTTTGCTTTTGGCTTTTTAAAGTTATTATTATTATTATTATTTTGCAGAGACATTGGAAAATACTAAATTCTTATCCAGATTTTGATATGATGACAGTTAGTGACAAGTACCTATCTTCATCTACTTAATTTAGACCTCAAAATTAGTATAAAATCAATGATAACTGTGTACATCTCTGATTTATAAATAAACTCATTCTGAAAAAAAATTTAATAACTCCCAAATGCTTATTCTAATTAACAAATTCATTTTGTTATATTTAAAACTGACTCCATCTTCCCTCTTATAACAAGTTCTGTGATATTTGGAGCACAGACAACTGATATACCCTTACAAGAAATAGTGTTGCGTCAGTTTCTCATCCCTTGCACTCCTAATCTTAATTTTCTTGGTAATTTCCCACAAATTCTCAGTTCTCTCCCACAACAGAGTAATCCACTTAGAAATAAAATGCATTTTTAGTTGGTGGGATTACAGAAGAGGAAAGCAGATATGAGATAGGAATAGAAAGTTCTGGGGAAGCAGGCAAACAAATACTGATTTAAATAGCTTGTTTTTAATTGTCTAGTAAGGGCCATCATGTAATCAGAGCATATGGCTTCGTGCATGGTATCATCACTGATTGATAAATAATTTTGTGGGCTTTGCACAAAGCTGGACCTCTTCTGCAAACTATCTTGGAAAATAAATATAGGGAGAAGTAGCTATGTACTTCCCTGACGTCATTCCCTTTCTCCCTCTCTCTTCTGCAAAACTTACTTTTGTTACAAAGTGTTACCCTGCAGTGCGGTAATTACTGTCCATGCTAGAAGAGCCATGCTCTCTGTTTTATTGAAGGGACAGCAAAAAAGAGAAAAGTTGAAAGTTCTTTGCCAGACCTGTGCCAGTCTTGGGAAAAGCGCCAGAACTTTTAATCCCGAGTCCATTGGCACGATAAGGCTGTGTCGGTGCTCGTTGTTTCCTCCTGGTTGCGACAAGACCCAGGGGAATTTGGGGCAGGAAGGCCTCTGCAGAGAGCTGCTTCTCTTATGAATACACAGGCAGTGATTAGGGCAGGAGTAAACAGAGCAGGAATTAAAAGAAAAGAGAGGAGGGAATGACTATTTTAGCAGGGTTGGAAGGTGTTGCCTTTCCACTATGTTTCATTTTACGAGGTGTTTTTCATATTTAATAGTTTGCTCCAAACTGTCCTATATCAACATACTCTGAAATACAGGCTCAAGAAATGTCCTGCGCAGTGTTTTAAATTCTAATTGGTTTAAATAATTAAGGCGTGCTTTTTTAGTAGAGCATTGAAGGTCTGTAGCTTGAGATGTCGTCACATCCCTAGCTTCCAGTAAGATGTCAATTTGACACTCAGCAATGTTAGTGTTGGAAAAGGCCCTTCAGGTTCACATTTGACACATTTGACTCTTGGTCTTGCTCCTCTGAGAAGTCTGTTTCTGAAAAACACTAATGCTGGCAATTCAGTTTTGGGTTTCTTTTTTTCCCTCTGCGCTGTTTTTTCCAATGTCTTTTTACTAGAACATTTTCTTAAAAATCTAACCTGAATTGTTCTCTTTTTAGAAAAAAAAGAGAAAATTTTTTCCTCATTTCACATTATCTTCTATAGAAAAGTTTGTCCATTTTTTTTTCTATTAATAGGCAGCCAAATTAATGAGCTCTTTCACCAGGACAGATCCTTTATCATGTCAGGCTTAAATCAGACTTAAAAAATTAGCTTATGTTCTACCTTTTTCATAAAACAGATTCCTTTCCTTCATTTTCCATATTTTCATCAGTATTGCATTTTGACTTTATAATCAGTTTACTGTTCCTCAGAAACTTGCAGGGTTTGTGCTTTTTTAAATAGCTGCCTCCCATTTCTGTCAAAGCAGTTCATAGTTTCTTCATGGGATCTCATCTTCTTACTCTGTCTCTTTACAGTTATGATGCCTTCTTTGTAGTTTATAATATCTGTTCTTTGTAATTTATAATGTATGTTGGGTTATTGGAACTGTTTCAGAGTTGGAACTGTTCCAATGCCAATAGTATCAATCATGGTAATAAAACAAAGTGTCAGACATGATATGTAGCAGCCGAAATGCAGAATCAGATCTACAACTGTATGTAGGGGATTAATTCCCCTGCTCCGTAAGTGAGCGTCTAAAGTTATATTACTTCTTGGAAAAGGTTGTTGGGGTTGGTTTGCGGATTTTTTAGATCAGTTATCTTTTCTCTTGATCACTTGCAGAAAGGCTCTGAACTTCTAGATTTTGGGCTTGGACGCTCTGATGGATTTAGGTCTATTTGCCCCTTCTCATCAGCATATACATTTTGCAAATCCAGCACAGGCACAACATGGCCATTAATATTTTTCTTCTCAAACAGCAGTGTCTGGTCTAGAGATGGCTGAACTTTTCACCTTGGTTATGCTGAAAGGAATGGATACTGCGCATAACTGAGCTGTTGCCAAAAGAACATGCAGAAATAAGTGGGGCTGGCCAGGAGAGCTGCCTCTCCTGACAGTCCCCACAGCTGTATTTGGTTAACTAATACTTGCCACAGGGGCATTATATAACACTCATAATGTGGGTATTGGATTTTCAGATCATCTTTGAGGAGAACAAAGGGCTGGTTTTAAGCATACTGATGTGTTTCTTGCAGATGTTTCTATGTCAGTTCATGTCTACATCTAATGATAGAAAGAACACCACAAATCAGTGTTCTGATATCCATTCCAGCTAGTCTGCACCTGTGGACAGACTGCTTTTCAAGCTAAAAGTCATAACTGCAAGAAGAAAAAACAATATTGTGTACAAAAACCAAGAATGTACCACAAGGGGACCTGAAAGTCACTAACTAGCCATCTCATGACAATTATTTTATTGAAACAGGACATTATTTCAGCCCATTTCCCTTTAGGAAAGGTTCTGCAGCCCATTCTCAGTCCCCTTATGCTTATCCCAATCACACAGCAACGTATTGGCCTGGGTTTTCATGGACATTACTGGAGAGGCAGAGACGGAGAAGAAGGACATTTCTCCTGTCCCTTGATGTCAAACCCTCAGCCCTGTTATGGGCTGGCTTTGGCAACAGGCACCTATAGCAATGTAAATAGCTCCTTAATAAGTCATTGCCCACCTTGCCCCACTCTGTGGTGTTCAGGCGGTGCAGCCTTGCATTTCTGGGGGCTGCTTTCCCCCCCTCCACATGTCCACGTCAGCCCTGATCTCGCCACCTCTTACTGCACTGACAAAACAGTATTTGGCCTACAGACAAAATTCTTCTTGATTTTAGCTTTCCTCATTCCTATGGCATGAAGGAATTTTATTTTTCTAGGTCATCTTTCCATTAATGAATTAAAGCAGCATCTTCTCAGTGGTACATCCTATCAAAAGAAGCAATTTTCATCTTCTCTGAAGACAGACTATAAAATATGAGTATTTCAAGGGTTTTTGCTGCTTATGAAACACTAAGATCTTGGCTATTGCACAGTGTAAATTAAAGGCAGATTTAGCAAAAGGGAGATGAGATCAGTTTGTTGATTTTTTTGAGCAAATATCAAAATGCATTTGAATGATAAGATAAACAGACCAGGCTGCACAGCTGTTCTTCCGCAGTGACTAGCTGTCTCACCATGTGGCTCACACTAGCAAGAGCTTGGCCTGATCAAGCATTAGCTTATGCTCAGTCTCTGCAGCTGCAGAGCCTTATCCAAAACAAAATTGAGATAAGGCTCTAAAAATGTATTTTTAATTGTCAGTGAGGTAGTGCTGGGAAAAGAAGATATCTCTCCTCTTAGCTGAAAGCATTAGGAAACTTAAAAAAAAATTAGCGGACTAAGATCAGTGCTTTAGAGTATTTTTTCTCCAGATAAAATCTACATGTCAGGCCTTTGCATTACCACATTACTGCTCCACTTTTAACACCAGATAAAGCTGCTTTCAAGAACACAAACGCCACCTAATCTAACTGGAAAGATAATTTAAAACATTTATTTCAGAGTGCTTTCTTCTTTATGCCATTGAAGTACGCCATATGAATATAACTCAAAAATGACAGCAGAAATGTTTTTTTCTTTGCAACTTGTGAGTCACCCACAGCCACAGTACGCACATTATTCTGATAGGTACCAAATGATGTATCGCCAGGAGAAATGAACAACCTTTGGACAAGGCAACCTCACGTAGGATACCCCATATAATTTTTGTCACCTATATTCAGGAAAAACTTGTTCAAACTGAAACATGAGAGAAGGGTAGTCAGGGATGTAAAGCAGCGATCGTATAAGAGAAGACTAAAGAAAGTCTGATTGGCTCAGTTCAGGCTGCGAGGGGACAAAATTGATTTCTAACATCTTGTAGTAGCTGGACTGATTTATTTAAGGACATATGCATAAAGCAAGCACAAACAAACAAATGTAGTATAGTTTGGAAAGAACAAATCTAGATAAGAAATTTAACTTCTTGTCAGAACTGTGAGTGCTGGGCAGTCTTTCAGGGGCAAGAGTGAGGACAAACGCTCTACGAGCTCTCACATGTGGCATAATAAATGTAAGGGAGATCACATGGAATAGTCGTCTGAGCCAGGAAGATACTCGAATCTGTCACCTGGAAAGTTGCTTCCTTTTAGCATCTTGCATGATGTTTTTCATAATCATTGCTCTTACATTCAGTTCACTTTCTTTTTCTGTTGAAACAATGAATGAACTGCAAAACCAGCAACTAGTTTATGAGTTCTAGAAGCTTTATGTCTAACAGCACAAAACTAAAGTGAAAGAAACACCTGACTCTGAATTAGTGCATAAGTTAAAAAGTTGAATTATTGCAAAAACAGTGTCATACATTCAGTGGAAATAGATATAGTATTGCCATTGGTATGACGGGATTCTTTCCTCAATTTTTTTGTCAAATCTCAACCAAATCCAAGGATGTCAGTCAGGTCAAATTTGCATCTTCCCAGCTCAGCTGTCTGCCCTAAAAACAGGAAGACATTCAGGTTTAAAACTCTGTTGTGATCAGTGTAGGCAAGGTGGAAAAGGACTTGAAAGATTAACTTTTTCCTCCTCTTTTTCCCACAAACAGATCAGACAGGGTTCTGTTACAGAAAAACCAAGTGGCTTGGGACAGACTTTTAAAAAAGCAAATAATCTTCTAGCACTGAAGCAGCTTCAGGGAAGGGAGGCACTGAACAGTATGTTTAATAATTAATCCTTGCCAAGGCATGTAGTTAAGAAGATCTAGACCTGTTACTGTGGTGGTCTGCTCCTAGTTGCAACTGTACTAGGATTTTCTGTTCTACATTATTGGTGCACTCCAGTCTCACCCTTTTGTTTTATGAACATTTTATGGTAAACAAGCCATAAAGAATTTCAGTCATTCACAAATGAATGGGCAAAAAATGATCTGGCTGCCTGAGAGAGAAATTACTTCTAATGTGTACTTTGGGGTTTTATGCTTTGCTCTGTTTATTTTTTGAAGTAAATATTGATTGAATATTAGGACTGACAGAATGAAAAAGTTGAATATAAGCCAGTTACCAGAGGTAATCAGTTTTTTTTATTGCTTTCTTGCCCTTTCAGTTCATTTGCACACTTGGAGAATTGCTTCTGCCCAGATTTTCATGGCAATGACTGCCTATCTGTGGTAAATCATTCACCAGGCAGACATTTTAGGAAAAGGTTATAGGAAACAGAAATTGTAACGAAAACATCTTCTGATAGACTTTTCTTGTTCTTTCTGCTTTCATATTGCAGGAAGTTACTTTTCCTTTTCAAATATTGTTTCTTCCTCAAACAGCAGCTTGCACAAATACAGAATTACAACTCGTACTCAGGGAAACATTTTGTTAATGCGTGCCTGCAAATTTGGGGTTATGATTTAGACAGATCTTTCAAAATCTCTTTACGATTTTGTAAGTCAAACGTAACGACTGATAGGAAGAACTTGTAGATCAAGCGTGTCATATTTCATTAAGAGCAGATAATGGTCATTATACCATTTAGGTATCACAGCCACATTGCTGTTGTGAGCGATCTGGACTGCCCAAACTAGTGAAAAGACACCTATGTTTCACTATTGAGATCATCTAGTTCACAGAAGAACAGAAAATTAAACACATCAGTACCATGATACCAATATTTGCCCATTCAATAATTGCATATATTTTTAAAGAGGTAGCTTTGGAATATTTTTAAATTACGTTGTTATTCTACATACATTTCAATCGTCTCAGATATTGAGCAGTATATTAAAAGCTGTACCATTACAATGAAAATATCTTGCCATGTGTATATTTTCTGCAGCGTTAGTACATTTTTCCCTACAAATTTACAAATCATAAAAAAACTCTTCACTCACTTGAATACTGTTTAGTAGCTCATTGACATATTAGTGAATGTGACACTGAATAGTGAAATGCAGAATGACAGAAAAACAAAAGGCCAATAAAATAGAAAAGGAAGATAAACATGTTTAGGTATATTACTATTTAAAAATACATGCATCTTACTGAAAATGTGGCAATTTACAACCAGATAATGTTTAATAATTTGTCTTCATTAATGGAAGAAGAACGGAAGAGAAAGTAATTTCAGCGTGTGCTCCTTTGTGCTGTTTTGCAGTTCAGCCACGCTGCCTATCACTTTCAAGTGCTTGTTGGAGAATAACCACGTGGACAGGAGGATTGCGAGGTTTGTACTGCCTGTGGGAGCCACCATCAACATGGACGGGACCGCGCTCTACGAAGCGGTGGCAGCCATCTTCATCGCACAAGTAAACAATTATGAACTGGACTTTGGGCAGATTATTACTATAAGGTATACACCTCGAGTTCCACACGTTGTGATTTGCTTCCCTTGTCAGATTCTCAAGGCTTGTTGAGAATTTGTCTGCCTCAAATGAAAACTGGAACCATAAGTATTCCTCCTAAGTGAGGAGGGTTCAGGCATTTGGTCAAAGACTTGAGGGAGCCAAAGAAAGCTGCATGATAGGGGTGTACCGAGATATACTGAGATACTATTATCAGGGTGGGTTTTCATCAAGATGTTATACCATCCAGATTTTTTTTTAATGACTTTTCTGCTGCTTGTTAAAGCAGAAAACTTCATAAACAACTATATTCTCTGTGGGTAGAGAGTGCTATCGCCGCATACTCCCTCCTTGAACCATCTGTAATGGCTCCAAAAGAACAAAAGATCCAGCTAAACAATTACTGCCAGATTAAGTTCACTGGCTGCCAAAGAATGCCTCAGGGACTGAAACCTGCAAGTTTCCAGTAGGGAGCAAATGATTAGAAAAACATTCTTCCTAGTCAGAGCCTTGTGCAGCACATTTGAGCTCTACTTACCTACCCACCCACTGACCTCACCATTACTCCTTTTACGCTACTGGGCCTTGCATATCTTCTGCTGTAACTTAAAACCTTCATGACAAGGGGAAGAGAGTCCTGAAACTAACCCCAGATGACAGCTGAGGTACACTGATGGACTTTGAGGGAAAAATGGCTAGACTAGAAGCAGAAGAAATGAATTGTGCCCATATGAACTCTTGCTTTAGGCAGTCTTACCCTCAGAAAAATCATTGGAATGACCATGAACTAAAATTTAGTCTTCAGTGATTTTGCATTTGATGATGTTTTTAGAATGTGGTCCCAAAACATGGCCCAGACCATGGGCAGACATTACATACATCTTTCAAGTAGAGAATGGTGATTTGAAAAATATAAGGACAGGGAAGGTGATGGTAAATGGAAAGAAGGTAAGTTCTAAGTTTGTCTTAGCAGAACCTAATTTTATTTCTTTATTTTCATTGCCCATATTAAGTGCTAGCACATAAGAATCAGGCAGAAGTAAAGACAGGAGGAAGAAAATACGAAGGAAGATCCAAAAAATCCAAGAAAATTGAAAAAAAAACTAAAAAGAAATAGAAACACTAGCTTACAAAAGAAGGAGGGAAATAGGAAACCAGAGTGGATCTAACACCTAAACATTTGAATATCTGAAGCCAAATTCTAACTACATTCTATGGGCCACACCTGCTCCAGACCTTGATACTTTAGGACTTGGAGATTTGAAAATTTGAAATCCAAATATTCCTCCATACCAGGATATTTTTGCCAAAAGAAAAAAATGTTAGGAAAAAAAAACCCCCAAAACCAGTCTACTTTGCTCATAGTTTGCAAAATCCAGGTTGAGAGGTAAAGATCCTGTTCTCATCAACTGAACACATTATATGAAAAAGCATCTGCATTAAGGGCAACATGTAGTGGAATAGCAGATGAGCTTGCCTGTTCGATGTTAGTGAAACATTCCTATTTTTGCTCCCAATTAAGTCATAAGACCATCTGTCCTGAAATGACTTAGGAGGCAGAAACAG
Source organism: Struthio camelus (assembly GCF_040807025.1). Lineage (NCBI taxonomy): Eukaryota > Metazoa > Chordata > Aves > Struthioniformes > Struthionidae > Struthio > Struthio camelus. Next base: position 31,812,675 of record NC_090949.1, on the reverse strand, counting down.
TCCTAATGGTCTAGTCAGTTTAGAGCACTGATCTGAGAATCTTTTAATGCTCATTAAATTTAATTTTTATTCAAATACTGAGCTTCTGTCCCTTCCTTTCAATCTAAACGCTGCCTAAACACTGCTACTAGGATGCTGTACAAGCTAATTTTTCGAAAATTTATTTTTAAATCCTTCTCTTCCCCCATCACTCCCACGTACAAATGTGTTCCTTTATTGAAGAAAAAGGTTCTAGTTATAAATACTAATGCTGCTATATTGATACACTGTTCAGCTGTGAGGAAGATACTGGATATCTCTATGTCTCAGTTTCCACATGGGTGAATATTGTTACCCTCATTTTCCATCACGGGAGGAGGATGAGGCTTAATTTTTCGCCAAGAGCGCTGAAATTCTGGACTGATGAATGTGGTGGATTATCAGTGTATATGCTTTATGTCATCCTTTTACAATTGTCAACATCATTATGTTTTTTGTCTTTCTGCTGGATGGCCTAGCCCTTGAAAGTGGCCAAATGGGAGGAAATGAATATATCCAGTCAGTTTTTCTCCTGGAAAAAGGAATGAAATCTCTCCCCTAAAAATAGCAGTGATGAAAAAAAAATGTTAAGCCTGCCAGGTCCACTCTTGCCCTGGCCTCCCATTCATTTCTGCTTGCCTCGCTGAAAAAATGGTGTGAAGGTCAAGCAGAAATACTTTCCAGAAACTGAAGATGTACCGTCACATTTATGCTTGCTTCATATTTAGATCCAAGTATGCAAAGCCACGTCCTACACAAGAACTTCACCCTTGGCCCAGCCTCTTTGGGACAGATTGGCACTAAAGGCCTTGGCTGCCGCCAGCGGCGCACTTGCCTGGCGCAGGAGCTGCCAACGACAACCGGGATGTGCCTGCCGGGAGCTCTGCTGCCAGGGGTGAAGCTGGGATGAGTAGTGATGGCAGATTCGTGGCGCACAGTGCTGCGGAGACTCCGGGTGGTGCCATGACCTGTGAGAAGCTGACATGACTCAGAGGAGCCTTGCTGCCCCTCTTTCTCTTCACCAGAAGGTTTAAGAGATAACACAGAATTTCCTCACCAGAGCTGAGGCTGCAAGGTAGAGGGTGAGAACTGAGCACTGGACAGATAGTTTGGCCTTTCCTTGCTCTCTGAACTGGCTTGTGTCCACCAAACACTGGCACCTCCCTGCAGTGGCTTGTACAAGAAGGTTTCTGTTTCTGGCTCAGCAAAGCGCCTGTAGAAATGTGGTGGTGTTTCTTGCAGAGGGATCTGGCAGAGTTAAAGCTAATTCCTTGCTTTCTCTGTTAAAGTATCACAGCAACGGCTGCCAGCATAGGTGCCGCAGGTATCCCACAAGCTGGCCTCGTGACAATGGTCATTGTTCTGACCTCGGTTGGACTCCCCACAGATGACATCACGTTAATTATTGCGGTCGACTGGGCACTGTAAGTAACTTTAAGCTTTTGAGGTTTCCAGTGTGGCAATATTGCTAAAAAGGCAAACGTTCTCCAGGGATACAGTCATAAAAATATATGTAAAAGGCATGGGAAGTAATTATTTTGCTTGAAACAGTGCTAATGTGGCTTCCCATTAAGTATTTTTTCCAAGTGGGCACTATACTGTAAAAAGTTGCAGGCAAATGAGGGTCTAGATGAGACTTGGGCAACATGACTGACGAAGAAAGGCAGAAGGAACAGAGTTTTAGTTTAAAGCCAGAGCAGGATGAAAGAGGTTGCCACAGCAGTTTTTTGATATATATAAAATTGTTCTAAAGAGGACAATGATCAATTGGGGGGAAGGAGAAGTAGACCAAAATAGCTAGCTTAAGTCAGATCACAGGAAAGCTTAAGATTTTTATCCAGAAAGATAATCAGACAAGGGAGGAGGTTGTACCTAGCCAGCAAAAGCAGAGGGTTGAGCTTAACACACTCAGAATAAGACATACCTGTCACTCGTGAAAACAGCCACCTTAAAAATCATAAGAAGTGGTTTATTTGGAGTTTTATCTTGTTATGTAGATGTCCATACGCCACATAAGCAGTTTTGAATCCCTGACTAGGAACATGAACGGCAAAATAGTGGTCCCAGCTCACTAGCACTTCTAATTATTGATTATACAGTTCTATATAAAGCTGCATTCGACTTTTTCTTAACTCATCTGGTGTTCATGTTCAGGCACAGTAATATGCTGTTGCATCAGTTAAGCTAACAGGTTCTAACATTGTCAAGGAAAAGGCAATGTATGTATCCACACTGAAATTGATTTAAGGGTCCAGAATCTCCATTTCTTATTTAATCTAAATAAAACATCATCTATTTTTTCATTACTCATCTTAATACACACACTGAGTGTGAGTTTCATCACATCAAGTTTCTGGGTAAAATGTTACTACAGGTTCATTCTATTTCCTATTTTATTCAATTTTAAACCACAGAATTTCTCTACAAAGAATTGGAATAAGGAATTGTTTACTTTCATGTTCTGGGTAATAGAATACTATTCTTATTACTAATCGGAGTCATGAGGGTTGTGTTGTATGCATTTTTAAGATGTTTATTTTAGGAATATCCGAGATATTCTTCTGTGAAGGATAAATGATATTTGTTGTGGGCACCTGAACTTGGGAAGAGCAGTTCAGGTTTTAATAAAGCAGTCCTTCTAATACTAGTCACTGAAGTTCAATAGTTAACAAAGCACAACAAAACCAAAATATTTTAAGTTGTATTACAAAAGTCCTTTTCCCTCTATATCTCTCACTTTTCCCCCAGCTCTTGCAACATCAATATTTCATTGTTTTTCCAGTAAGTCTTCCAGCATATATGGGAATTATATTTCTGTTTATTTTGCAAAACTTTCAGAACAACAGACAAAAGCTCACTAGGTTTTATTTCCAGATGGTATTAAAAAGTGACAAAGGAGCACACCCAGCTTCTAGTCTTTTACAGATGACCTTTCATAGGAAAAAAACTTTCTCTATTATGGCACTTGGTGGTTTCATGAGCTTACAGATGCAAAATGTCATCATGTTTGACATGGCGAATATTTCCAGTATTAGATTTGGAAGTACTGGAGTATGACGAATGCTTAAAGAAGGTTGCTTAGGTGACCTCGCAAGACTGAAATCCCATCACAATGCACTGCAGGTACTACAACTCATTTAGGGAGCCATAACATGTATCTGAACTTCATACCTTTATCTGGTGCCTAGACAAAAAAGAAAAAAATCAGAACGTTTCTCAGCCAACTTGTTAAATACAAGGTAAAAGTTTTCATCTTTAATTATAATATCATCTAAATCTAAAATACCATGGTAACATATGGTACAGCTATTTGCACTGAAATAAATGCCACCAGCAGCAGGTTGACCTCTTAACGGAGGAACATCAATGTTGTACAGTGTGCTTCTACTCATAGATAGTGCAATCTGCTCTGTACAAACATAGCACATAACTGGCCAAACAATGTGCAAAGCAATCCCATTTTCTCAAGAGTTTCAACATGGTGCTCTATTTCCTCAGAAAAACTCTGTCTTCAGAGCAGTTCCTAAGCAGAGCCCAGAACAGACAGCAAACTCTGGAGCTGTGTTCCCCAACACAACTGACTTTGTGCAATCCAAAATTAACAATCCAGAATAGCTTTCCAAAAATCAACATCTGATGATCAATTAAGAAAAAAAAAAAACAACACTGGGAAGTCTGTGTGTAACAGGAACATCTATCCTGAATTCACTTATGAAAATCTTCCTCAGGGGCAAAACTCAAAATCAGAACAGCAGGGATCAGAAAAATGAATTCAGTAAACAAGTCTAGAACAGGGTCCTAGATCCAGCAAACATGTCTTGGCTATCAAATATTATCAGTGAAGTTACTTGCAATTACATGTACACTTTGGATAACGGCATGCAAAGAAACTGTTAGTGCAGAAACTCTTCATGCTAACTAGGCATGCAATTCCATCAATATTTGCACATATAGAATACATGCCTGAAATATATGGAAAAAAAACCAGCACACAGTTTAAATTTTGTTCTATATTAAGGTACATGATCTGAAGTCTGAGCGTTGTTGATGTTGGATTGTCATTTGCTTTAATAAGCCAAACATCTGGAGAGTTTAGAATCTGTTTTATAACCCACATTTATAAATTAAGTTACCAATAGGACACAGTTTTCAGATGTGTATGTTTTCCTTGGAAGGGACTTAGTATATTTCAGACTTACAAACTATACAGTCTGTTGAAATCTCATCAATTTTAATTAATAGGTTACAAGTAGTTTCATGTAACACCTGTCTATGACAACCCCTGACTTTTGTGGCTATACAGTCAATTTTTTATAGATTTATTTTTTTAAATGGTGGGTAGAGGACTTAAACAGGGCAGAACTGGTCCCTTATGAGTAAATGAATCAGTGAAAGTGATTATTTACGAAGTGCTGTCAAACATACAAAGCTAAATTGGAAAAAAAATTATAATTGAAAATGAAAAGTCTTTTAAGAGACCCTGATAGCCATAACAAACAAAGCTTTTTCAGAAATGAACATAGTTTAGATGCAGTCACTCCCTGCATAGTTCATAAATGTAGTTATTCTGCAATCTTCTGAAAAGCTGCAAATTGTATTCGGCAAATTCTACCAATACAACAGTCTTCTTAACTAGCACTTTGCTTGCTGAGATCATAGGATAGCTAATAGCTATATAATATAATATAATATAATATAATATAATATAATATAATATAATATAATAGCTAATAGCTGAATAGCTTATCCTTAATAGCTAATTCAAGATATTGGTTGTACTGGCTGCCCTCTGCTTTGAGTCATGACATTTGCAGCAACAGCCTCCAGGTCAGGCCGTAGCGCTGGGCCTTAACACAAAAACTGAGATGCAGATGCAGTCTTGGTCTGCTGCATCAAACCTCTGAAGCACTGAATCAGTTTGCACATGCAGGGAGGCATAGCTGCGCTGCTTAACTCAGCTCCAAACTGCGAGAGGTGGCAGCACAGGGCACAGAGCACACAACAGGCTGGAAAAACCCAAGCCTAGCTAAGGAACTGGCAGCTTTCCCATGCCAAACTCCTAACTTCTATTTCTAAACTAGTTAGCTCATAAAAATACAGCCAAAACAGCTTTCAGCTATAAATACTGCAGCGATGAAGGCATGGGAAGGTACTGCCAGAGCCAACAACTTAGCAGCACTGTTTCGTTTGCCAGAGACAGGTTTAGAACGATGATCAACGTCCTGGGAGATGCCCTGGCGGCTGGGATCATGGCCCACATCTGCCGGAAGGAGTTCATCAAGGACGGTGACGAGGTAACAGCGCCATGGCCTCCGTGGGCCAGTGGGAGCCCTATATTGCGGCAAGGAACCCGCGAGCTCTTGGCCTCCTGCATTTGTTGCAGCTGGTTTGTAAAAGATGTTTCGGACAGAGGACAGAACTGGGCAATGCGCTGCCTTGCCAGTGGGGCGGAGGGGTCCTTTTCCAGGAGGTCATGCAAAAAGCCTCTCAGATTCAAATCGCTCTAGTTTTTTAGGAACCCGAAGCAGAAGTGTTGCACACAGAGCAATTTAGCCGGAAGAAGTGTGTAGTCACCTGCTGTGTGTGATCACAGGCATCGCGGGTCATACAGCCAAGGGGAGGCAGGGGTGCTGACCCCCCCCTTCCCCCCCTCCCCCCCCAGGAGCAGTGCTGCCTCTGGCCCTGCTCTGCATCTGACAGAGCGGGGCTTGGCGCAGCACAGGAGCAGCCACACAGTCCTGCCAATGCACCAGGAACAGGCCCATTCGGGTGTGCTGCTTCTCAAATGGGACCAACAACAGTATTTGCATGTGCAGAGGGAGGTAAAGGTATCTGTAAGTGTGTTTATGCATAATTAATAAGCTCACAACAAAAGCCTGGGCATTTCAGGCCATTATTTTAGCATAATTTGATGCCACTATTGCAATAATTTTCCTTCTGGGCTACCACAAACTCATTGCTCCTTTCTAGACTTGATTCTCAGGCATCCTCATGCCTTCTGCTTTGAATATAAGTCCCTCTTTATGTCTTTGCTTTTCCTTCTCTATATTGTATTCTCTGTACAACATATACCTCCAGATTCTGCCCTCTTCTCCCATACATTTTTTCCTTCTTTCTTGGCGTGCATCATTCAGTCTTCCCATATACCTGGATCTGCTTCTCATACTCTTCCTTCAAATCGCTCCTCAGAGGAGGTTCCTGCCCTACCTCCATCAGCCCATTGCTCTCGGAGGTAGGTGCTAATCCCCAACCATTTCATCTAATGGCAGATCCTCACTGGCTTCCTTCCACAGGGACGGGATATTTTATACAGAAAAGCATCTTCACAGGGACTAATCTTCTTTCACTCCTGTGTGTTATCTATAGTAACCTACTCATCGTTAGAACTTAAAAACAACAGTATAATAGCAGAGTGTTACTTCTGTTATTATTTCTCCCATTTTACAGCCAGTCTTGCAGGTAAATCCCATTCTTGTGCCTTCCTGGACCATCCATTTAAATTCTGGCTCTTTCAAGTTTTATACAGAAAGAAATGCCTTATCCTCTGAGGTATTCAGCAACTGCAGTAATTACTAACAGTAGGATTAGGCCTGAATGCATTGACTCCATATATAGCCAATTACAAAAACTAAGTATACAGCCCAATGGCAAGGTATGTCCTCAGTTACAAAATCAGCAGAGTAGCCTGGCTTCCTGCAAACACAGGCCTCCTTTATGTTTTATTGCTGCATTTAGAACTTAGTCCTGGAGCAGGGTGCTCAGATTTCAGCAGGCGTCACTCAAAAAGGGATGTTTCAAGACTATAAAATCCCTCTCAAGGGATTATTTAGTCATCTGTGATGAGATTTTTTTTCTTTGCATCATGCTTGATAATTATATTAAAATATACCATTAGTCTGCCATGCGTTTTGGCTGCATAATTCATGGCGTTAGTAATGTATACCCAAAGGTCAAATTTTCTCAGCTGCAAGCCCACTGCTTCTCTCTGCCAGTATTTACATCTTATTTTCCCCTTCAGAACTTCTGGTTTGACTCAAAGGGCACTTCAATATATAACTTATGAATCAGTCAATAAAATCCTCTTTATTTCTTTTGAAATAGCACAAACTGCAAAGACAGGTGCTGGTTAATAAAGCTAGAAGAAAGGCAGAAGGTGGCATCGGATGACTTACTGGTCTATGTAATAGTGCTCCAAAGCAAGCACTGCCCAAAGCTCAGCATATTGGTTGTTAAGGTTTCATATCTTTTAAACTTGATCCAGAAATTCTGGTCTTTATTTACACTGCTTATATCACTTTACTGATGCGAACAGTTATTACTGTGGGTATAAGTTAAATTACAGTTGTGACAGAATTTGCATTTTTAGAGACCTAGAGTCTCTTTCACTTCACCCAGATGGTGCAAAGATGCCTTAGTGTACATGCGAAACAGGTCCTGGCAGTCTATGGAAGCCCTAGATAATCCTGGTGAAAGTAAAGCAGAGCACAAACTTTCCAAGTAAAGATTTCTTTCCTGTTGAATAGAGCAAACAGTGGCAGCATCCCAAATCTTCCTGCTTTTCATGCAGGTGCCATTGATCTGTGAATCTAAGCCTCTTAACATCCAGCAGATTGTGGCTTGCCAGCGAAATGGCTGTGTGAAGACCATGAATGAATCTCGGGGACCAGAAACAGGGAAAGGGTTTCAGCACCACATACCTGTACAAGTGGAGCAAGAAGAAAGTCCAGTGGAGAACCACATGAAGAAATCCAACAGTAAGGACCACTGCACTATTGAAATAAATGAACTAGAAACGAATGTGTAACTGCTGCACTCGGTGGTATCTCATACCCAGTGACCTGATACCCAATCTCTACCTCACAGCTGGAAGAGGGACTCTTTGCCTTGAACAGAAAATGTGGAATTATGGCCACTCGGCTTGTACTGGAGCTAGGAGACCAGCTGTGAACGTCAGGAAAGGCACGCGGCTTGCAAGAGACACGGGCTTCTTTAGGTGGAAGATTTTAATACTGAGAAATTAACTAACGGACAGCTTCTCTTTTACCTCTGCACAAACTCATGTGACTCCAACATAGTATTTGACACTCCTTTTTCCTTTTTTTTAAAGTTTTTTTATTTAAACCCTTTTTGATTTTCCAAAAAAGCCTTTTTTGTGAATCTCAGTAATTATGAACACTGTATTTATGTAGATTTTTTGCTGCATGAAAACGTTTCACCAAAACAGCTGAAGATGCTAATTTTGTCTCCTATTTGCTAAATAAAGAGTTCATGCTTAGTTTTGGAAGAGCAGTAAGAAAAATCACGCTGATTTCCTGATCTCAAGGTTTTATATATATTACTAAGTAACACCTCAAACTAAGGGGAAGCAAAATATTCATTGTTGCAAGAAAACACATTAAGTTAATTCTGATGGGCAGCCTTCAGAGACAGGCACTCAAGCGTGATACGTATCACAGAACTCCTAGGTCATTGCAGAGCACAGTTTGCCTTCCAAGTGCCAGATTTATTAACCTTTTTTTAACCTAACTCTCCGGTAGAGTCAGTACCATGCACGTGCAGTGGCAGAGGCAACGCTAACTCCAATCCATGAGCACTGGTGCTAATGTGTCCTCTCCTGAAACCTGTAGGCTGTTGTACTGTAAATACATATCAACTCGAAGCTCAAGCTTTTGAACTGTACGCTTCGTTCGACGGGCAGCCTGAACACAAACTGGAACCGAAGGCTGATGAGTAATATTTGGGTTTTGTGGGGAGTTTGCTGTGGGAACTGGCCTGTTATTTTTCATAATTCAATACATTGGAAGTTACTTCCTTTCAACTGTTTGCTGAATCTTTCAGTTACAATAAAATCTGCTGAGTTTGTTTCCAATGTCTGTAATAGAGAACATTTTTAATAAACCTGCCATTGCAAGAACAGGCCGTCTGTTCACTTCTACTATTAGCGTTGTCTTATTTCTCTACCAAAAAGGATAATGGAGGTGAGGAGAACTTTTGAAAAGCTGGGGGTCGATACACAGATTGCATGCTAGTTCATGCCAATTATATTTAGCCACTTGTGGCATCTCAGTTCCAGATAACATGTGGCTGGTACTACAATGCGTTGCTCCCATGGAAAAAATAACCCAGACAAAAAAGACAATTTCTGCACAGCCCAGAAATAGAAGTGCTTCACACTCCTGAGAACACTTTTCCTGAGATATGCACATTCACCTCTTCTTTGGGGGATCCTGTTCGGACTGTTTCTGTAGTTGTGCGCTCGTTAGTTGCCACAGACAGCTCTAATACAGGTGTCTCAGATTTCAAACGTAACGCTGGAAAAGAACAAATGCATCTTATTTGCCTATAATTCCAGAGGTATCCAGTCCAAATGATTTTGCTTCCATGTGGCAGAGGCCTGACTAGCATTTTTCATTTGTTCAGCCATTTAGTAACACTCTTTTTTATAGAGTCAACAGGCAGGAAGGGTATTTTAAAATTAACTTTCTGCATCCAAATCCTATTCATAGACTTCTTCAGTCTTGCTTTGCAATTCGAAATGCATTACTTTTTTATGTAACACTGCTGGTATCTTTAAAACTCAGCTTTTATACCAGTATGTGCTTCCCATTCACCCTAAAAAATACACCAGCCAAAACTTACCTTTACCTCAGTGAGACACTGCTGTTGCTTGGAGCTACTGTTTGGTGGTGAATGTTTCAATGATTTGCACTCTTTTGGGAGCACTAAGAACACAAGACCCCGCTGTGGAAAGGGAAACCCTGAGGTTACAGTAATGCCCGCTCTAAGCTTTTCCCCGCGTTAGCTGTTTGCTCTGTCTGGCAGCGCTTGTTGTCAAGTAGCTTGATACATGGTGCAGGTGGGCTGGCGGTAGGTTCCCTGTCACACTTGCATGTAGGAATCTGTTCACGTTTTCCAGCTATGTATTGCACTTTTGTCCAGCTAAAATAATGAAGTTGTTGACGATAGGTTAGAGTGTATATTTTGTATTGGTAAACATGTTTCTCCTATTTTCAGTGCACAAAGAAAGCATGTGACCCTTATAGTCTCAAAACATTTATACAAAAATCAATCACTAATTACAACCGTCTGCATGGAATAAATTCAAGTATATGTGGAAAGAAAACTTTTCTTAACTGGCAACATTCAGCAGTATGTTGAAGTTGCCTTGAAATTTAGCCATTCCAAGTACACCCAAGAGTCACTAGGGGAGGGCACTGAGCGAGGAAAGAAGGAGATTAAGAAGGAGGATATACTATACAATGGCAGCAATAACATGGGGAATTACCAGAATTAATATGTGCTTATCAGAGACACTAGCTTTATGCTGGTTAATTTGCACCACTGTTGTGGCACAAAACATCATTAAAGACAGCTTAAAACAGGTCCTTGAGGGTTTTGCCAACACCAAGGAAGTTTTGAAGTATTACGCTGCTGTAACTGATCCTTGTGCAAGAATCAGAACGGGGGGAAGAGGACACAGAGGTATCCCACTGACCCAACTACCAAAGAAACACCCAAGAGCTTTTGACAGCCAACCTAACATACAGAAATTTATGGAACTAATGCAGTTAACTCATGTTCTCAGCTACTCTTAATTGATGTCACTTAATTGGCTTAATTGCAGCTAAGCTTATTTGTATCACCTGAGTATCTATCCCAACATACAAATAAGATGACCTAGTTAGCTGAAATACAAAGTCCTACAGAAAGACTCCCTCCATGCCATGCAAGCAATTCTAATTTAGAAAATGCAGCACTGCTGTAATGCCACCATGTGAAGAGCTCTCTCTTTCAATTCTACAACATTAACGTTAATTTTACTCCCTTTTTAACAACAGCAGAACTGCCAGCCAGCCAGATGGATAGCCTTGAAATGACCTCTGACTTTTCTACTTTTCATAAAAACAGGGTAACTGCAAACAGAAGGTGGTTGATGTGTGCAAGTGAAACGTGTAATCTGGGAACTGAACTGCATCTGAAAACCGCAGGCTGCCTTTGATCTTGTGCGTGCTAAGCACTCCTATGGCTATGCTGCCACTGAAAGCCACGTGCATTTTTACATCAAGACGACTATTTTGCATTACAGTCACAGTGGCAATGAGGAATGGATAGTTTTCCCCTTCAGGCTCTAAACTGGCTGAGATCAGACTTACAGCCCTCCAGCTGAGGACTAAATGCAGCGAGGAGACAAAGCAGAGGAGGATTTTCCATGAGGATGCTACTATTACTTATCTTGAAGTGGGGGAGCACATATTAATGCAATATTAATGGCTGGAAAACGACCTGACTTTTGACTATTCAAAAAAGAGGCTACAAAACAGACAAATTTAACACCTCACTTCATTAAGGGTGAGAAGTAAATGAACTGCATGTCTTAAACTTCTCACTTTAGCCTCTGATTTCATGTACAATTAAGGAGGCAACGTGCTCAAAATTACATTCCCCACTGTCTGCTTTGAAGCGTACTGATTGATACCTCTGGAATTTATAAGAGGGTTTGTCCCACATAACCTAAAATGGAAGGGATCAGTAAAACAGAAAGGATGGTTCTGCTTTAGTTCAATTCATTCTTTGCTGCTCCACACTTCCCATGCCAACATGGGCAAGTGAGCACAAGAATGCGGGATTTGTTTCTCACCTAAAACAGAGAAAAAAAATCGTTTATTAATTCAACAGGGCGTTGCATGGCAAGAATAAATCAGTTAAAGATTGAGACTGTTACATAACACATTAATAAGGACTCGTATGATTACCTGGGATTATCCATTTCCATCTCCTTGCAAGCACTGGATCGCTATCCTGAATATTCACCGGAGTCGCCAGGACCCTGTTGTCAGTGACAAAAACTCTGATTCCATCGTTTGTAAGTTAATAATGGTTGCTTCTGGTTGCTTCTCCATAGCCTAGGAGAGGATGCATGGGACTGGGTTTGGCACAGCTGAGGCTATAAAATATTTCAGATATTTTATAGGCCTTAAAACTAAAAACACAGCCATTTGTTGCTGAGAGAATTTTGGAGAAGGGATAAAGAAAGCTTCAGGAAGACAAGATGGTGAGTATTGTGTGGGGTAGCTGAGAGGAAGAAAAGTGTTTAACCACCTCTTGTCCTGCATTAGAGTCAAACCTCTTCTTTCCTTGCTGGCTTGGAGATGAGAGGATACCAAGAGCTGGGGGATGTAGGGATGGAGCCAGCCAGCCCTCTCCTCGCGCAGCTTCTGCCTGTGAGCCACTACTAAAGAGAAAGCAGACAGGCTCACAGGTACCCGCAGGTACCCTTTACAGCCAGTTCTTGGGCCACCTCTCACTCTCAGAAAACTACAGGAATAGATTATGTATTTAACTCTTTTCCTGCTCGTATTTGTGATACGATGAAACTCGTCTGTACTCCGACCAAGTTTTTGGTGGCAAAGCAGACCGTCCTGCCTTCCAGAGTAGTGCTGAGGCATGGGTCCAGCACAACGAGCAAGTATTGCTGCTGAGGTGCTTTTGATTAAAAATTATTTTAAAACCTAGACTTCCCGTGCCACTGAGAACTACAGATGTGCTCAGGACAGATCAGTTTTGCATTTCAGGCGCCATCGTAAGAGTTTTTCTTCTGTAAGGCATGGAGTTCTGTGGCTGTTTCTGTAAAAGCAGTCCTCCCTCATCACAAAGGGGTATCTGCATTTCATTTAGGAATGAAATATATGTTTCTATGTGTCTACACACAAATACTAAGTGAAAGCCAGAATTTGACCCACCACATGAAGCTTACTGTAGTTAGTTGTTGCTTTTGAACCTTCCTAATAAGGACATAATCTCTCTAGCTTTTTTTCCCCCCCCAAAGAAGGGTATTTTAATAAGATGGAAAAAGCAGGGGAAGCAAAATAAGAAGTGTTTTATGTTCAGTGACATCTCACGTTACAGCTGCTGCAAATACTATATGGGCTAGATGGCAAAACCAAAAGAAAAAAAAGACTGACCTTGAGATGTTTCATTATGATTTCATTGCTTCTAGTGGTTTTATTGGGTTTTACCACTAAGCTATTAAAAACGTGGAAATTACACAGAACTAAGTCAAACTAAATATTTTCACCTCTGATCTTCCATATTCTTTTCCATTAAAATACTTTAAATAGTTCTTTTGTTTTTCATGAATTTTCTTGTAAACTAACTCAAAGTGCAGAGACTTGTGTAGTTCATAGTTTACTGAGAGTTAACTCAGTATGCCCTTCATTTTAGAATAATTCATCCAATCTTCTTTTTTTTTTTTAATAGAAGAAAGCATTTCTCTGACATGAAATCTTTCCTAATCAAATGTGTGGGGAGAAAGGAGTCAAAACGGACAGGAGGGTTTTGCATCCAAAACTGTGGTTGGACCTAGCTCTCGCAGAAAGCTCGGGAAGGAAGTCTCAGAGCTCTCCTCTGCCGGATAGGTTTTCCGCAGCGACTTGGCTTGTTCTGGATTGTTGTTTTCTCACTGGTGCTGTACTTAGGACTAAAATAAGGTCTCATACTGTACTTTTTGCTCAAATAATCTGCACACAGGTATTGGAGGATCATCAGCATCCCAGAGGTTTTGATCCTACCCTCTCTGTAAAAGCAGGTGGGAACCACCCAAGTGAGTCTTCCAAGGCCCGATCTTTGCAGCTGTGGACAATGCGGGGGCATCGTGGGGTAGCAACTCTCCTGTCTTGAGCATGTCAGTAAAACGTTTTGGGTTTTATCCTACTGCTGCAGTTGAGTTTAACAGCCCTGGTAGAGAGGATCAGCACAAACAAGGGGAGAGGTCTGGAGTGCTACGTAAGCCATCAAAGTTAATTTTAATTCTGTAGAAAAGAAATATCCTAAATAAAGATTTTTAAAAACAAATTTCTTTGACTGTCAACAAATACGCAGTTATATCTGAGGTTATAAAAGCATGAGACTCAGATTCATTCCTTGTCTGGAACTGGAGCTGGTAATATAGTAAATCAATGGGAATTTTTGATCAAAACCAACATTCTTCACAGTATCATAATCACATGCTAAAAAACAGATTCTGGAATTACCATGGGGAAAACTCAGATAGTCTGTACAATTATTTACCAAAACAGCCTGTTTCAAACCCATTTAAGGAAGGGCTTCTTTACCAATAGACTGTTTAACGACCTTGGACACTACTGAAGAATTTTTATGGAAACACTTCATATAGTCGATTATTAGAACACATTCATTATCCCCTGCCTCCGCTTACTTCTTACAGCTGGCTGACTTCACACTAGTATGACTCAGAGCTGCAGGGCACACCAATATTTTCCTCTTTTAAGGAAACCGACTTCTTCAGGGAATTTGTACACTGTTTGACATTAGCAACATAATAAAGTGCTGCCACTGGCCTCCATAAATTAATCCCATTAAAAAAGAAACACCTGGAATAAAGAAGGATAAATTATATAAAACTCTAAACATGGTTAAGTTTTTAGGACAACTATTCCCAGATCCAGCAAAAAGGACTCTCCAATATCACTGGATAGAGTGGAAGCAATTGATAGGCCCCGAGGCATGCCACCAGAGTTAACATTCAGACTGCTTTCTGCTGGATCACCGCTTCTTCTGGATGGCATGGCCATAGGTGGGTTGCCTCAAAAAGGAGTGAATCGTGTCAGCTTTCCAAGAGACTGCTTCCCAACAAAAACATTATCTATAAAATATTATGTAAAAGTATTATTATAGATTTCCACTTTTTTGTAAGTCAAATCAATAAGATAGTCATGGGTTGGGTCAACATGGCGACAAAGCTCTTGTAGAGATGGCGACGTGGTAAACTAAGCCGGAACAACTTGAAAAGCGAACGGGTACGAAGCTCCGACTCCGTCTCTGCCAGCTGGCTTGAATCACTAAGTGCGTATAGAGAAGAGCAGGTTGCAGCTCTTTACAGCAGGGCAGACAACATTTGCTCTTATCGTGAAGATTACCTAGCAACGCTGCAGGAGGAAATAACAGAGCATAAAGGCAGTTTTAACAAGATAGGTAGCTACCCATAAAATTTCTGTCTGCTATCTCCGAAAAAGGAGGAAAAATCCTCTGAGTCCCCAAAGCAGCTTCGCTTTCTGAGGAGGAGGAGGAGGAGGACGGTGGTGGCTCTCTCCGCACACCAGGGGAGACTTCATTGCACCTGGGCAAAGCCAGGCTGTCAAGACGCCGCGTTGCTCCCCGACACCAGTAATGGCAGGTTCACTGGGGGCTGCTGCCGATTCCCCTGCTGAGCCAGGGCTTTGCCTCCCGCCCTGGCCACATCCCTGACAGAAATCTGGTCAAAAGTTTCCCTTTGGTAGTTTTGGGGGTTTTTTTTCCCCCAAACTCATTTTCCCTTAGAAGAGCATCTCCTTTTTCTGGAAAGCTGCTACTTTTCATTAAACACTCAAACCCCAAATATTTCAACCTAGGGAGGATGCAGCGGAGCCAGATGGCATGGCCCTCGGGGCACCCTCACCGCAGGGCAAAGGTGCTTCGCCAGCCCCAGCCCCGGGGCTGCTGGCATCCCCCCATGCCACCCACACTGCCGTCGTCATCGCCGCGGGGCCGGGCGCCCCTCCGCTCATGCCACCACCTCGCTCCCCACAGGGGAGCTGCCAGGGATGGGCCCAGCAGGTCCTCAAACCTCAGCAGAAAACGCAATTCTCCTTGGTCATTTTTGCCCACAAGCCCCCCAGTACCAGGTCCCCAGAGTTACCTGGCAGAGACGCTGGGACAGGGCACCCGGGGCAGTGGCAGGGCACTAGCACTCAGGGCCCCAACCCAGGAGGTTTGGGAGCTGAACCTGGAATAAAAACTATTTTTGGCACCCAAAGGGTCTTTCACAGCCTAGGCGCCGCATCTGCACCCTCGTTGCACTGAAAAACTGTATCTGAGCTCAAACAAATCCCAGTTTTTCCCTCTTTTGTGTTGAGGAAGCGTGGCCTTTGAAAGAAAAACACCAAATAAACTCAGATCTCTGTTTGCCTGAATACCAGGCACGTGCAAACGCGTACTTAGAAATTAAACTGCCAACTGAGTATTTTAGATTTGAAGCTGTCACTATCCATATGTATATCTAAGTATTAGGAGCTTTCTCTTCCTCTTTTCCCTGAAATCTGAGCAATTCAAAGGAAGAAAGTTAAATGAAAAAGATGGCTATGTTGTCTCTTACTGGTCCACCTCTGCGGTCTAAGGAGAGGCCAACTTCCCAAGTCTCATCTTCAATAAAAGGCATAATTTAAGGAGCCCCTGTCCCTGGGCCCTGCGCCACTGAAGGTCTGGGTTGGCCTGGGGCTTACAGGCATCATCTGCAGCAAGGAGAAACACAGGGGCTTAGTGCCATGGATGTCTGACTTGGCCCTACCATCTCTCATGGAGCCTCTTATCCCTGTGAAATTAAGAAGCAAACCCTACCGCCTTGGTTTGACAGATTAATGTCCAATTTGTATAGGTGCTAATGATGATACCTGATAAAGAGAAAGGAGGATTAAGCCTATGATTCTCCCTCATCATTCTCTTACAGGACGATCAAAAGACAGGTGGTTTTGAGGCTTTTATTTGGGGGTGGAATAGGGTGGTGCGTCTCTTTTTTTTTGCTGGGAACCATCCCTTTTAAAGGACAGATTCAGAGTGCAGGTATTTTGACATAAATAATAAAGAGTTTCTTAGATTTCATTGAAATTGCTTCAGACTATACTGGTCTACAGGACACACTTCAGACAGGACACACCTTAAACTGTAGACAAGCTTCCTTCATTCAATGCCTAAGAAGTTTGACACTGTAAATATGACCTTGAAAGCTTGGGCCTGATTCTACAAGGTGGTTAAAGGCACCTGAGCGGCATCCAACACACCAGGCTCTCAAGCAGTTCAAAGGGAGTCTGGGGCATCTGACTGCTCTTGAGATCACAGCGCAAGAGATGCAAGTTTGAAGACAATCAAAGGGTTGTGTATAAAACTGTACAAATCTACAAATTCTCAACTTATTTCGGAATACAGTAAGTTGGGTTGTTTCACCGAAGATTGGCAAAGCTGCCACCAGGCTTTGCAGGGGATGGGATAATTGATTTGATCTATGTTCTGTAAACGTTCTACATATAAATCTATTCCAAAAGTCAGCTGGAAGGGTATTTCATCACTCATCTGCATACCTGATATTCAAATATGTGTTTTCTTGTAATTATTTAGGGCCAGGCTTTTGTTTGGTTCAGGAAGTAACTCTTCCTCCTATGATCCGTGACCGTGTTGAATTGCCTAAGTTGGAAACTGGCAACTTGCAGTTACGGTCATGTGCTACAGAAATCCAAAGGGAGAGTGTGGAACTAGATCTTCTCCAGCAAGAAAAACAGCTGGTGAAAAGTTAAGTCAACTATATCCGCAAGTAAATCCTGGAATACACTATGCAAAACAACACGTGTTCAACCAGAAATCCTCATAAGAATAAACCATTTCCTCAAACTGATCAGCTCGCTCAGATGAAGGACATTAAAATCAAATAGGAAACTTGCAGTCCAGGTACCTCTAAAAATTTTCTACTTTTCCTCGATTTCTTTATTTTCCATGATTTCAACAGGAGCTGAGAATACTCAACGTCATAAAACAGGAGAGGCTTCAAGAGAGTAAGACAGCAGGCACAGCCTCCCGACTTGAACTAAATATGGAAATTTCTCTCGATGCTTAACAGTTTTCTCCTAAGACACTGACACTTTCACTTATCTCTTTTGCTTCATTAGTCTCACTTAGTCTCTTAACATGGATGATAAACACTACCTGAAAAATTCTACTGCATATATTATACTGCATACTGTTACTCAGTCTGCTGGACACATTTTCAGAGATATTCCCACAACTGTCACACGGACGAACAACAGCAAGACAGAAACTTTACCGAAGCTCTGGAAGGCAGACATATAGTTCTTTTTATATATTCACAAGAACAATTGTTTTATCTTAAAACCTTTCTAAAATAGGCCTATACTGCAAGCTTTGGCAGTAGGAATAAAATATTATGGGATCCAGCCTTACTTTGTTTTTCTCATCCAAATATACACATTGTTCTAACAGAGGAATGGATTCATCCACAGTGGTGGTTGTTACTGCTGCTTGATGACCAAAACGCCTCATATACTGCTCCATACATGAAACTACCGCAAACATCCATCTTGTCTGATCAATAACAGCTTCTTTGGATTGGCAGAAAAGAAAAGAAGCATATACATGGTTCACTTAAAATGGAGTGACAAAGACAGCATTTGAAGGCATGTGTTCAAAACAGCCCCATATTGTTATTACAGATGGTAACAGCGAAGGAAGAGAAACAGAAGAAACAAAAGCCAGCTTTTGTGAGTTCCAGAGCAATCCCTTATGATCCTGGGTCTTGAGCAAGATGGTGTGGAAGCTTTGGAAAGGCATTCAGGGTCTCTCCCTGAATAAGGCACTGTTAACATGCTGTCTTCCATGAGCCTGGAACAGCGCCATGACAGTTTCCGTGTAATTCATTGCACATTTTGCTAAGTGTTCTCTGTATATCTATATAGATATATACACACAGAAATATATGTAATTTTCCATATGCTTTCCTGCAAAAAATTAGAAAAACAAAATCAGTTGCATAACAGCATATAGGATACAAAATATGCAAAACAATATCTGCTGACAAGTCACGTGTGCCCCAGACCAAACGAGAGATGTACTGATTTTTGAAGTTAAATATACTCTAAGTTAGTAGCTACAAATTACTTGTTTTCTCACAAAGTTTTGACATAGCACAGGCAGGAAACATTTGGCTTTCCAAGTAGCTTCTGCTCTTTTCAAGATCCAATTTTTTTTTCAGTGTGTTAGGACTACTCCTAGCACTTTCTTGGGTCGGTCTCCATGACAAAACATTGATTAGGGACAAAACTAAACATTGATTTTCAAGTCTTGAGTTCAGCTCTACAGAAGTAGAGTATAGCGTCTTGAACCTCATCATCTTTCTTGCATATAAAATACTTCTTTTAAAAGATGCATACTGTAGAGCAAATAAAAATCTATGTTCTTCAAACACTGTTCTTCCTCCATCTTTTCTTCTGCAGTTGAAAAGAGAAAGAGGTTCAAGTAGAGAGATCAAGTGGCTAGGCAGACTGGTTACGGAATACTGAGATCTTAATTTCAGGATTATCAGTTCAGAATCAAAGTCAGCAGCAAACACAATCTGTAATTGGCCAGAGGCTTTTCAGTGTATCTGGATGAAGTGAGCAACAGACCTTCACCTAGATCTATCAATAGGGCAAGCGAAAAAGCACAGGCTGCTGTGAGAACATAAGCATTGCTGTCCTGTACCGGGCATCAATCCAGCCGTACATACGGTCTCCAAATGTGATCTGAAGTAGATACTCTTTGCTTAAGAAATATGCCAAGCTCTTCACACTCCTAGCAGACCGTGATTTAAGGACTGCTTGAGAGAGAGGATGCATCTTAATGTCATGTTTAACAGACACTGATGGGCCTATTTTCTTTAATTTGTCTAATTCTTTTTAACTCATTTTTGGCCTACATGGTCCTCTGCATCAGTGAACTCCCCAGTTCATTCTTTGTTTTCCTTTTGTTTTGAACTAGCTGCTCAAAAATATCATGAAATGCCTTTTCATTCTTCTGTTATCAGAACTAGTAAATAACAGCCTCCATATTTATCAGCTATATTTGCGTAAAGGCAGAAGCCACTACAAACCACCTATCATCTCTGATAAAATACAGACATACACTGACAGTTTCCTTTAAAAGAAATATATATATATATATATATATATATATATACACACACACGCATATACATATATACATATATATATGTATGTATGTATGTATGTATGTATCTTTTTTTTCCCCCATCCTTCTGATTCTGCCATTCCTGGTCATGTTTTAGCAGAAGGTTTTGGCTCTAGGACTTGGATGCCTACTCTTTATGAGTTATCTTATACCTTCAATCATATACTTGTAAATTGAAATTATTTGCACAAGGGTCTGAGAATTGGATCCATGATTTAAATAAAGTATAGTTGTTACCTTCCATGTGATGTGCTTGTGGGAGTTCACATTTTATCTCGGTTCTTCTTCCACTTCCTCATCTTCCATTTCCTCTTCTGAATCATCCTTATTCTTTGAAGTGTTACTTAATTCCAAGTTCCCTTCAATATCCAGTACCTGTAAGTGCTTCAGGCTTTGGAAGATACGTTCCTTCAGTGCTCCAATTGCAATCTTATTAAACCTTTAAATGAACAAAAAAAGACCTTCCTGTTAAAATAAGCCTGTGTTTATATCCAGCACAGAAGTGTTTGGAGACTAGGAAGAAGCCATTGTGCAGAGCTACTCGGACTTCACACTGACTCATGCCAGGACTCTGGAAGTAGCAGCACTTCTAAAGAAAGCACCATTGCTAAAAATGCCAGCATTGATTTCTTCTCAAGTTGAAGCAAATTTTGAAACCAGGCATATGAAAAGATAATTAAATTTCAAGTGTGCCTCCAGTGTGCAAGGGTCCTGGCTGATGATAAAAAGCTGAAGCTCATAATCAATGTTCCTGCCCCCTCCCTTTTCTTTTTATTTGGACACACTGGTTTGCAACACAGACCAGAGTATTGACTCCTCTGGATGGAAAACAAAGGGAAAGATTAGCAAGCAGGCACATGCAGGGACCATACAAAGCTTGCTGACACCAGTCTGCATCATCGCAAAGGACTTTGTAGGAAAATACCGGTAAGCATTAAGTCATTCCCGCTGATTTCAGCTGATCAAACTCTCAAAAAGACTCTTTCTCTTCTCTGTCCCAGGCCCTCTTACCCATTCTATAACTGTGCACCGTAAGGAAAAAAAAAAAATCATAGTATTGGAATTCCTCCCCGACAGATTCTTTCTTTTGGCACTCTGTTTTCCCACAGAGGAAAAGAATCTGCTCCATAGCCCACATTTCAAAGTGTAACTTGCTTTTCCAGGAGATCCCATGTCATCCCTTGACACTTTAATTCTTATCACATGATACCTGAAATACTGATACAAAGTATCCCTTTAGAAACATACCCAATGCAGTAATTTTTCATCTGTTATTTTTGTTTCCAAGAATGTAAACAAACTAATTTGTAATTTAAGAACCCCTCACATTTACTGCTTGGTCCTTTACTCTTGAACATGCTTAAAATTCTATTTTAATACTCCAGTCGTATATTATTGTTTTACAGCATTACAGTGATTAATAGTCTCCCATTTCCCCTTAAGAAATACAACTTACCCTGGGTGGAGTTGCCTCCTAAATATGTTAGCAAAACAGTTTCGCAAATTTCTTTTTTCTTGTTATGTAGAAATATAGCATGTGGTTTCTGGTTTGCTTCCAAGTGTTCACTAAATTCTCATAAAAGTGAGCAGCTGGATAGACAGACTGCTCTAATTTACACCAGACATTTTAATTCTATTTTTTTGGTATGGAATCACTCCTCCAAAAAGGGATGATTCAGAACCATAGAACAACTTAGTTGCAGACAGACAAAACAAAGCCATATTTAGTTTCATGCCACAGAGTATTTGGCTTTTGAACATATCCACAGAATCAGCTTAATCAAATATTCTGTAGGGTTTTATGAATTACTTCTAAACAATATTTTCAATAATGTTCCATTAGATTACAATCGACTACATTACTGGGCCAGATTCCGGCTTCACTTCTTGTGGCGACAATCCTGAATAACTCCGCTTAAATCAGTACGTTACTTAACTTTACATTGTATGTAACCAAGGTCAGTATCTGCCACCTATAAAACATATAGTTTAACAAACAAGGTCCTCATCCAACAGATAAGAGTAGGGAGAGAAAAAATAAAACAGGAAAGCTTTCTAAGCTTAGTTATATAACTGCCATAGTTGTATACTGTTATTTGCTTCTGACAAAACCATCAAGGGAACACACACAACTTCAGTTAGTCATGCAAGTCCCATTAGTGGGGGGGGTTTTATATAATATCAAAATTCAGGTCTAACAGACACAAGCAAAGCTGAAGTCCTACAAGTGGACTGTAAACTTTTACCTCATGGCTGAATATTGGAATACGACATAATGTTGAACATTAATTTCCCAGAATTTCCAATACGCCTGCTCCATTCTAATAAGCACAGAAAAGACAGACTCTGCAAACAGAGTTCCCCTGTCTTTTCTGAGCAGATGAGCATAGTTTCATTATATATTACTACAAAAATAAGTTACTTGTTTAGAAAGTTAAGATTTTTAATACTTTTTAAGAAGTAAATTATGAAGTGGATATAGAAGAAAAATCTTGTGTGTTGAAGAAGAAACTTGAGCTTACCTGAGGTAAATTCCTTTTATGTTGGGTGTGGATTCAAAAGCACTCTCTGAAACCGTTGTGATCTTGTTGTTCTGAAGATACAGGTATTCTAGCGATTCTGGCAGGCCTGATGGGATAGAAGTTAGCTGATTGCCAGCCATGTCTAATGACTGAAAGGAAGAGACAGCAAGGGGTTAAATAAATAAATTTAAATACTAGTAGTACTGAGCATGCTCCATCACTCACAGAAAGAGATTTAAAATTAACACTGAATGAGCTTCCATAGGATGGCTGTATACGCACCCCCCAACACCTCCCCTTTGGAAGCTTACCCCATTGGTTTATATATATATATATTTTTTTTTTACACGTGTGTGTATGTCTATAAGTATGTATGTACAAGTACACGTTTGCGTATATAAGAATGTGTTCTATATACACAAACATATGTATACATGTATGTGCACCTATATATTTGCTATATATACTACATTTTAAAATATACATTGCATATATTAATTTATATTATCATGGAAATAGCTAGCAAGCAGAAAAATCAGGAGTGAAAAATCTCCAAGTTACACGTGGATATCTCTGAATAGCAGAGTTACACTTCTGCAAAATCTATGATGATTTCAGTGTTTTTGTTCTCTATATAAGCCCAGTCTGGCAAACAATTATGCAAACGCCTAGCTCTAACTGCAGATAGCCTTCCGTGATTTCCATGGAAAAAGTGCAGACCGAAGCATATGTTACGTACTGCAGAATCAGGGTCTTAGGAGATTGCTATTTGTCAAATCTCCTCCGGTGCACCAACTCGTTAACTAATTGCACAGTCAAGCCCTTAATGATAACAAAGATTCACATATACTATCACGAAAATAACTAACAAGCAGTAATATGTTTCAGAAAAATCAACAGCCAAAAACGCACCCTTAATCTAACAGAATTTTTTAAACGCGCTATTATCTTCGCCTCGTTTAATATGAGCAGGGTTTACCATGGGGCAGTTACAGCTGAAGGCCTGTTCCATCTTACGTTATTTGCACACTCGCACACGCACATCACTGAAGCACCAAACAAATGCTAAATACATCACTAAGGCCACAGAGCAGATCTACAACTGATTTAAACCAACAGCTCTACTGACTCTGTTGCTGCATCGCTGACTGTTGTTAACTGAAGGCCAAGCTCCTGCTTAGTGCCAGATAACACGAAAAGAAATGTGTGCAAAGACAAACGTCCGGATTGTCTGAAAATGCTTATACTGGAGGCCAGTGTGACATACGCTCTGTGTCCCTTATCCCTGATCTGCTCTCAGATATACAGGCTTTGTCTGCACAGTGACCTAACCATATGTGCCCTAGATGGTTGCCATATGATATAGGTAATGCCTTTTACTGCAGGAAACAGGCTGTTGCCTAAAAGGAAATGCAGACAAATCCTTCAGCCAGAGTAACAATCCTGAAAGGACGTTTTGCACAACACAAATGTGTTTGTTCCTGCCTGCCTTATGGTTTGTGTTTAACTTTCCCCAATAATTAAGCAAATGACAAGACTGCTGATTGAATCCAGACCCCCGAGCTGCTATCCAGGTGCTTTAGCCAGCTGAGCTGCTAAATCCTACAGCTTGGCCTGTCTGACTATAAGCTGATGTGGGGGCTTTGAGAATTAGAGAGTCTTTTTGTTTATGCATTCCTTCTTCTTGCTGTCTCTCTTCAGAGCTCATTTAAAAATCTTTTGGGAGATCAGCTATTTGAAAGGCATGATTTGAGTTTTAATGACAAGATCCATGAATGTTTAGCTGAAAATACTGGATACCATTAGAGTTTAGATGCAAAGATGGCTCTACATCTCCTGTAAATACCGGTACAATGGTGCACTGACATTCTGTTCAGCTGTGGGAGGTGCCCACCTCCGGCACAAATGTTTGCTAAAGCAAACACCACACCATTTCTACTCTGGAAACAGAGAGCGTAGCAATTACTTTGCAAGCCCAAAACATGAGGACCAAGTGCACCTAGTACTGGTGCTACATAAATTGGCTTAGGCAGACAGATGAGGACATCAGTATTACCAATATAATTAGAGAAGGTGATGTGTCTACCTGGAGACTGCTGAGTTCTCTCCATGCTCTTGAATAAATGGAATTTACTTTCAGTTTATTGTTGCTCAAATACAGTTCCCGCAGTTTTGTCATCCCAGACAAAGTCCCTTTTGGGATGACGCTTATCTCGTTCTCCTTCAGCTTCAGAATCTGCAAGTTCTTTGGAAAGCCGAAGGGCACTGTGTGGAGATTGTTCCCAGAAAGATCCAAGGACTTTAGCTGCCTCAGTTTACGGAAGGCCTCCCGATGGATCTGGGGACTTTTGAGCTTATTGTAGCTCAGGTTCAGCTCTTCAAGAAAGTAAGTGGTAGCAAAGTCATTCCTGTTAATCTCAGAGATCTGGTTATGAAGGATCATAAGTGTTTTCACTCGCCGGGGCAGCCCACCGGGAATCCTCTCCAGCATGTTGTTGTACAGGTGGACAGTGTGCAGCTTCTTTAAGCCCTGGAAGGCTAACGGGTGAATCCCTCGGGCTTTTAATTTGTTATTGTGGAGCAGAAGGTACTCAAGGTTCTTAATTTGGGTTAAGACATCTCTGCCAATCATCTTAATTGCATTCTTCTCCAGGTGGAGGAGTACGATGTTTCGAGGTAAACCACTTGGGATTTGTGAGAGGTTATTGCTGGACAAATCCAGATATTCAAGACTAGACAATTTCCTTGGGAAATCAGGAAAGAAAACACTCTTCATTTAGACTCCGTAAGGTGAAAAGATAATCAACTTCCCCTAGATTTTTACAATCTTTTTGACTGATGTGGACAGCAAAATAGGAAGCTCCCACACTGCCATTAAGGACTAGGCTCGTAAGCCCCACTAGCAAGAGAACCTGCTAGAGTTCACAGACATCCAAACTCTGCCACTCAGCTGAGACCCGAGATCAGTTCTACAGTCTACTGTTCTCTCGTTTGACACTACAAATAACAGCAAATGAGCAATTTAAGTGCATGAATACCAGACGAAAAGAAGAAAGAGGTGCAATGGGAGCACCATTAAAACACAGAATTTAGGTCTCAGTTTCACAGAACCATACCTTGAGCAAGAGTAATTTCTGTCTCTCTGAAAGGGTATATTTAAACTGGAAAGTAGGCCTGCTTTTGAGAGGATGAAGTATTACTCTTTGGAAAAGCAGAAATACTAATTCAGTGTCCTAGGCTAAGATCATGAACTTCTCCTGACCCTCCAGTATTACGGAAGTGAGTCAGGGCTAGATCTGCTTTGTGTAAGCTATTGAATCTGGATTGCATGGACTCAGTTGAAGCTAAAATAAATCCTCCGACCAGCCACTTATACCAACTAGATGTGGATCAGTGGTATTACATATCCCAGGGCTGAGGAGCTCTGTATTTCCTTGTATTTCAAGGCATTTTCCCAGTTTATATGAGACAGTAATCTGCATGGCATTACATAATCCACTGCAGGTGACTAGAAAGTCTTCAAGAAGTATGAGAACTAACATATTACAGACATTACTTAGTGATTACTTCAGTGCTATTCAGAGATATCCAAGCATGCTCTAAATAAGTGAATATAGTCTGTGGGTAAGGCACTTCCTTGCTGCAAGCAGAAACACTTTCCAAGCTTGGGTACATCTGAATAGCACTATTCTGCGCTGTACAGACAATCCTGGAAGAATAAAGAGTAATACCCACCACCTGTGTGGACTGTGACCAGTGCCTTAGGTATTGCCACTGAGATCAGTTCATCCAAATCTTAACAGAAACGTTATGTCCAACATTGCCTGGAGACTGACATAACAGACCTAAGGTAGACTACTAAGTGAAGTTACTGGGTGTGAAATGTGGAAGAGGAAGGTACGGCTTGATATATTTTCATCTCTGGTGATCAGAAAAGTTTACAGAATTCACAGCAAATTACAGGACAGATTACATGGGCTGGATTTTCAAGCACAACAAGGGCAATGCTCAGTGCAAGCAGAGAAACAAAGGTACCTTTTTGAAGTGCAAAGTCCCAGGCCAAATTTAGGACTGCCAAAAGCTATTTCAGCTGTACCAGTTTGCAACAAAGCTTTTGCCTCCATTCAGCAACTGGGCAGCACTATTGTATGCCCGCCTCCTCCAGCATACTTTTTTTTTTTTTTTTTTCAGTAGATACACTATATCAGAGGAGCTAGACTGACACAAATACAGCAGCAAACTACCAATCTGAGCCTCACCAGAAAGTTTCATTGTCCATTCCTTCATTAGTCAAGTAGTTATTCTGTAAATACAGCTCCCGCAGACCTGTAAGCTCACTGAAGGCTCCTTTTGGAATCTTCTCTAGCTTGTTGTTCTAGAATCACAAGAAGCACAAAGCACATTACTTGGCATGAGAGAACTTAGGACATGGGCTCTGCTTAGCTAACACCAGGCAATGAAATTTAAAAAGAGCTAGAAGTGAGATATTTCAGGGGACATTATAATTCTGCATAAGAAATAAACACAAATGGTGGACTGCCATATTAGAGCCTCTTTTTATTCCTTTCCCATGGAATCCTTGGGATAAGGAGTTAGAATTTGGCCCATTAGGAGGGTTTTATTTAGTATTCATAATCCTTTATAATTCATATTCATAATTCTTCCACCTGTGTGCAAATTTATAGTGTAATCTAGGCAACTAACTCCAGAGTTTGCTCAAAACGTCTAGATTTCATAAGCCATATTTCATCATAAAGAAGAATTAAATTGGAGGTTGGGAACCTCCCAGCCTTCCACTATTAATGATATTCCAAAATGTACAGTTCCCGCAACGTAGATTCCAAAATAACTACACTGTTTCCCTTAGTGTGGCTTTGGAGCAGGCAGCAGGCAGACATGATCAGAGTAAGAAACTAAATTCTGTTATAAACAGGAACTGTATGAGTTATAAATGATATATAAAGCACTAACACTGAATTTGCTAAACTTCCCACAGGTCAAGTATATGCAATGACATGATGGACAGACTGGACTAGATTCATGTCCGACGTAATATAAACTGGGTACCACAACAGATAGATTGGGCTTAGTGTCTGAATGAATAATGAAAGCCAAAGAGAGACCTGTCACATCTAAAGTAACTCCTTTCATCGCTTTTGGTCCACTATTTGCCATCTCCCATTTCCTCACTGTCCTGTTTTCTTCCAATAAAACACCAAATTAACATGTTTCTACTGACAGGCAATGCACTTGAAAACAGAACGCTCATTTCACTCCCCAGCTGCTTCTTTGCCCTTAACAAAACTGGTTGGGGTTGGAGGGAGGGTAAGAAGAGTTCCAATTACAAACTTCAAAGTCTGAGTCTTATTTTGGGAGACAATGACTAATACAAATGGCAATAATACTTAGGGGTTTAGTAACTTCACACTTTGGAAAGAAATTCCAGCAATTTAAAGGATGAGACCTTTTGCCTTCGCTTTTCTTCAAGCTGGAGAAGCCTGTTTTCTAAAGGACTTTCATGGGAACTAGCAGTGAAGCCTTCAAGGAAAAAGAAAGCTGGGAGGCAAAAGAGAACTGCCTAAGTCCAGGGGCTGATAACAGATTTCAGTCTACTCACGTCCAGGGAGCTGTCAACACTAGGAACAAGCAGAACCAGGATTCCCCACCGCTGCGGCGCTCTCATTGTTAAAAGGCTGAGAACTCTAGCACAGACACAATGCAAGTGTTTTTATCGAAATCATATGACGTGGAATTAAAAATGCTGGAGACTAGATAATACCACAACTTCTGCTACTGCACTATTGCTGGAGAAGTTGTAGCAGTGAAGAATCACTGATCCAGACTTTCTCTGTGTTGACAGAATTGTCAGTTCAGTAGCAAACAAAAACTACCGATGCTAGGAAACAGCAGTCTATGTGAAATGAACTACTAAGGAAAGCCAGTACTTGTCAGGTGTCAGGAAAAACACCATCACCAATGGCAGACTTTGCAAGGAGGCCAATCACTGAATGACTGTGCAAAATGATCTACCTTCTCATGCTAATGTGTCATCTCTCCAAATCAGGGTGGCATGAAAAAACTTGCACTGCCTTTGTCATGATGTGCTGCTAAATGATTACTCCTAGGAAAGAGACCAACAACGCTACCATGCAAGCATCTGCAGTACATTCCCCTGGAAACAGAGAAAAGCATTTTTTACCCTGTGAACATTTTGCTGTTTTGCAAAAACACACTACTACTAATGAACAGAACAGTAAGGACATAGGAGATCAGCTATACTGGAGAATACAGCAGCTGAGTCTTATAGTGGGCCTGGGAATGTTTCCAAGTGAACTCAAAGGGCTTGGCTGCGTACTTTGAATCCCACACAAGCACAGTACTTTGTCACAACCGTAAGAGAATACAAAACCTTGGCGTCATTACCTTTAAGTGTAATTTATAGAGTGCTGGAGGGAGATTCTTTGGAACATATTTCAGGAAATTGCTGGACATGATGAGTATCTCCACATTATTAGAGCCATTGAACATATTATCAGGTAACCCAGCATCTGAAAGTTTGTTGTTATGAAGATACACAGATCTACCGGAAGGAGAAAAAAGATGAAGTTAAATAGATAGTGAGATGGGCTTTTTTATTTACCAAGTGAAAGCCATTTAAAAACTGTATTTCAATCTTTTCTTCTTTCCTTGGGATAATTAAATTCATTTTTAAATGTGCCATTTTTTATTTAGTAAGCAATGCACCCAAACCCAAATGCCTAGCCCAAACACTCTCTGAAATTTTGGTCCATTCAAAATCCAAACCTGAATGTGGATATGAATTTCAAAACTGCCTCACGTTTACAAGAAACTGAACTCAAGTCTGGGATTGTGCAAAGCTTTGAAATCTGAATGCAGATTTCACAGTTTGAACCTAGCTTTCTGTTTAGGCAAGAGGCACAAAGAATACATTGGAGTGATGGCCTCATTCAGGAGGGACAGAATTCATATCTGATTAGTAGATACGCCCCCAAATTTGACTTCTGTTTGGAATCAAATCTGGACTTCTGGAGCCTGCAAAAATTGACCTGCAGAGTTCTTGAGGAAGGGCTGTCTCATACTTCTCCGTTCTTTTTGCTCCCATGAAAAATGGAAATACCCTGGGAGCAGTTTCTCTTCTTTCCCTAGAACTCAGGAGGGCTTAGAGCACTGCCAGGATGACGGAGCAGGTTTACTCAATCCTTAACAGTTCTGGAGGGTTTGGGTTCTAGAGAAAGATGGTCTCTTATTTTCCCTTTGCCTTTCTTATTTTTAACCTTTGATATTCACAGAAGAGTTGTTCCAATCAGATTTTTAAAAATTGGATTTCATCCCCCTTACACAAGTTCTAATTCTGTATAAGACAGCTGACCTCTGAAGTTTTTCCTGTTTTACATTGGTTTAACAGCTAAATTAATTCGTCGTCTTCTTAACAAAAGAAATTATAGGATTTTACTGACTTCTGTTACCCCTTCATTTCCTGTGTGTACCCCAGGATGCGGCAGGCAACTAAAATTCTGGGGACAGGTTAACTTTACAAAAGAGCATAGTGTCAAAGGGTGCTTTTTTAATTTGCTCTTGGATTATCTGCCAGCTGCAGAGAATACTTGGCAACAGGGTTTTGGAAGGAAGGAAGGAAAGGCTCAGTTTGGAAACAATAGTGTGATCACACGCTCCAGGAGGTAGAGAACCACACTGAAGACATTATTCACTCTTCATGGTCAGCTGTACTTTTAAATCACAAATATTTACTTTTCTGAAAATCTCACTTTCCAGCTAATCAGTCTGAGACCATGAACTCTGCTGAGGGTAAATAACCCAACTGAAACAACTGAGTTAGGATTTTATATGAGCAGTCTCAGAAATCAGCGAGTTACTGTTCTGAAGAAAATGAATGTTGCTATAGGAGAGCTTGAGAAAATCCCTTCCGAAATTGTAATGTAAAATTGGAAGGCAACAGCTTCTGTAACTCCAGTTAAGGAAGAATACATGCATAAATCTAGCCTGTGTCATAATGAGATATTGCCAGAAATAAGTGATTGACTCAGCCTTTTCAGTCATCAAGAGCCTTCGAAACTAAAGGCCCAATAAGCACAGAGCAGCCTCAACTCTCAACTAATTCAATGGGAACTGGGAGTTCCTCAGTTCATCACATGACCGGGCTCTAAGAGTTCAACTAGGCCAGCTATTGTTAAGTGCTTCCAAACATGGAAGGGTAAATTGCTCCCAACGGTTTGAGATGTCTTTGCGGGATTCAGATAGTGAATGAAAAGCTCAGTTAGCTATAGTGCCCATATGCGTCTTTGGAAAAGGTCATATCTCACAGGAGGTGTGCCTGCGCGCAGCTGACTTTGAGGTGGGCCATAGCTGCACTGGATCCATCTGAGAAAAATCAGAACTTAAAACCAGCAGAGAGGTCTTTGAAACCAGTTCTGAGAGGATGACGCACATGCAAAAGGAGGTATCTATGCCTGACTTCAATATCGTTGAGTAATACGCAGCTGTATTGGGTCCTGTACTCTCAATTTGATTCTAACTTTTTTAATGAACAGACTATAACAAAATTGGGCATTTCTAAACAGTTAATAACCATTTTGAGATATCAAAGCTGTTCTTTGCAACTCGTAACTGATATACAAATAAAACGGAGACAAATTTAGTTTTTATCTATGTAAAAGTGTCTGGCAGCTAGTAAAAGCCCTTGGAACGTGTCCTTCTGAGAGCTGATTTGGTATGTCATGCTGAGATTAAGAAATAGTCAGCTTCTTTCCAAAAACTGTCAGTAGCCCCTCAGATGGTTTATCCAGATAGTTTCTTATCACTCACCAACTGCCTCTAAGCAGTGGCAGAACACTGTTCTCATTTCACTTCCCAATCCCTTACCTCAAGTTTGGTTTCTGTCCAAATGTGAGCCCATATATCTTAGTGAGATAATTGGCTGCAAAATCTGCACTGATCAAGGTGTGTGGTAGGAATCTCGGAGCCACTGTAAGCTGAAAAACAAATACATGGGGGAATTCCAATTAAATGCAACAAATGTTTTAACCAAGTATTAGGCCAGCAACAAAACACTTGCAAATCTATTTCCTCTCAACAGGCAACAGTAAATGAAAAAGAATGCAGATTGCATGAACAAAAACAAATGGTCCTCACTCACTAATCTCTCCAGGAAGGAGCTAGACTTTTGCTCCAAAATATCTGGATGTTTGTTTTTACTGGAAGAGTCTTTTTGGTGGAAGAAATCAAGAGATTGTTATTCAGAGAGGAACAATAACAAGCAATGTATTTGCTAATTCCTCAAACTACTATGCCAAAAAATCTGACCCACCTCACACTGGCTATTATTTAGTCTCATATGAAAGTATGTTGGTTGCGAGGGGAGGCGTCACTTTGTATGTTTGTTACAATATTGCCCGCATTTATAATGATCTCTTCAACAGAGGATCGAGGTTCCCAAAGAGCCAATGTTTTTGAGCCAAATTATGGAATATCAAATGGGACATAAAAGCAAATACCTATTGTGCAGTGATACTTTTTGTTTATTAAACGAGTGGTGTATCAGAAACGAAAGACAGAAAGGTCCCGTTTCCAAAACGTTTTAGCCAAAAAGAGGTATAGGGTTTGACACTGTTTATTCTTGGCCTATTGCTGTTTTCATCAGAGATCTTGAACAAATAATGTGAGGAATGTCTGCATCTGAATAAAAATTGGTGGAATGAAAACTAATGATTAAAAAAGTTCAGTTTTACAGAGCAACCAGATACTACAATAGCTAGGTTCACTGAGTGCCAGCTAATAGCTAAGTCATTTATCCAGAAACCAGGAATATAGGTCACACTTACAGGCTGGAGGACAGTTTTCTGGAAAGTATAAACTCAGAAGAAGATTCATGCATCAAGATTAACTACTGGGACACAAATTCTTAACATGATGCTGTGGTAAACACAGTCCTTGCGCACATAAGCGGAAGACTACTGAATTGCCATAGGCAGCTGCTATTACCATGGTTATAGGTGTTAACTACAGTATTAGCGAGACCATCGCTATAATATTTTATGTACACTCTTCTAGGGAGATACTGAATTCTTTGTCATCTGAAGCTCCGAGATCAGGACTGGAACTCTGGGTTATGGAAGGGATCTGCCTTCTAGCTTGAAATTCCTTCAATCTCTGAAGCTCCTCAGAGGATTTGGTCTTTAGAGCAAGACCCACATGATTTTTCAAATTGTTATAAAAACAAAACAGCAAATGGTTACTAAAAATAGTGTAAAACTAAAAATATTTAAAAGATGAATAACATGTGAGAGAATAGGTACTTTGTTGGAGAGCTCCCTAACCCAAGCCTTAAACTACATATTTACCTAAAGGATGCCTAGATTTCTTTCTGCTAGTTTGTCAAGTGTGCATTGATGTACTGTATCCCTCAATATGTAACTTCCTGGATTTGTAATACAGTTCTATTTTTTTTTAAAGTTGAAAATACATTATTCATTATTTTTCATTCTCACCTATGCCAAAACCTCCAGCTTCAAGCTGTTTGAAATGTTTAACAGGCACAAATACAAACAAAAAGATCTTTCCCACAAATCAGTCACTGATACTAGTATTTCCAGATATTATGTAAGCAGTGAAAATTAGAGGCATTCTACATATTACCATAGTTGCCACAGATCTGCCATTGGCTTAACTGGTATTCTCTCACGTCCTGACCTGAGATATATGATCTCATGGAAGTGGATAAAGGTACTTATCTCTGACTACAAACTTCTGACAACACCTCAGGAAGAAATAGCCTCTGCCATGACATAATACTGAGAAATCAGACACAGGACAGAGTTAATCACTTTCATACACAGTGGCACATTAAAGCTTTTCTCCTGGAATACGCGGTCTATTGAGTCATAGCTTTTACAGAAATCAAAGGGCATGGCTCAGATATGTGAAATGTGAGAGACCTGAGCCACAAGAAAGCCAAGAAAGAGAGAAATTTCGGCCAGGAAGAGTTTTCAGTTGCTCAGGACTTTGCTCTGGCATTTCAGCACTTAGTCATAAGACTGATAGTTGTATAATTGCTTGCTTCAACTTCTGGGGACTTGTGTGTTGCTGTACGAGGAAGATTTCAGGACTTTCAATCTGATATTCCTTTCTCAGATTGTTCCATAGCACAAGGAAGGTAGAAAGACAGAATCAATCCATCAGTTAAACTAGTCTCAATGTCAGGATTTTCATTTGTGAGCTTTTATAACTAAAGAATATAAAACAGCATTCATTCAAGAAGGTGGCTGAAAAACATAAGGATTTATATGCTTGTTCCAGCAGTTCAGAAACATGCCTAACTTTAGGTGATCTACCTTTCCCTCACTCTTCTGCCTCTTTGGCATGAACTGGCACTAGAAAAACATGATGGCTCCCAAAGGCTGTGGAGAAATTTATCTATTCTTTGTTAAGTTCAATTTTGTCCACCTTAAGAAGCCTGTCAAAAAAAATTTCAAAAAAAAGCAGGGCAATTCTGAACGGAGGTCCTGCTTCCTAGAAATGGAAGTGGGTTAGCTGAAGGAACCTTCTTTCTCTGTCCTTTTTCTCTCCGACACGAGAGATTTAGATACGGCTTTTTCTAAACGGGAACATCTGGAACACACCTGGAATATAGACCTAATGCAGGAGTCTGATTTATCTAACAGCACATGTGACTTTGTTGCATTTGTTCCTACAAACAGTACTGAAGTTAACAAATGTCTTGCTGCCTTTCCTGCAGCACATAAAGGACGGAGAGGATGATGAATACACTACTTTGAGGTAGTCTCCATGATACTGAACAACTGATCACCACTGGTTGACTGCTTGCAGAATTAATGCTAGATTGTTGCAGTTGTGAGCAAAAATAAAAGCTGAATGAGAAGCTTCCTCTAGTATACTGCCTAATAAACAGCAATCTGCTTCTCTTCAGCTACAATTTCCTTGTAGCCTTATTGCTGGATCCTCCTTTTCTTCGTACAGCAGAAATTGTTTCTCCATTGTTAATGAATAAATTAAGCAATGAACTTACAAGGATTCTACAGAATTTATTTGTTTTCTTGTTTATCACAACCTTTGGCATAAACAGAAGTACTGGATCCACTGAAACCTATATTACTATGGGAATCCTTGGAAACGTAGACACTTCCATCACCAAGATCATCAGCTTATTGTAAATAATGACAGCCCAGATCTGCTCTACAGCTTGGCAGGAGAGATTTTTGTTATTAACAAGGCTTCCTGTAGATACTGCACAATGTGTGACTGATGCATATTAAGAGAGTGCTTTGAGAAGTTAAAAAGGAAACTAGAGTATCAGTTACTTGCATAAAATGGTTGTTACTCATGCAGTACAGCAGGTTTTTAGTTTGTTATGATATCTTCTGTTTTCTAACCAACTATGCTAGTTTAATGAAAGACAGTTTAGCTGCATGTGATGGGATCACAACTGAGGATAAAGCAGCATCAAATGATCCATAAAACAAAGAGCAAACTACCAGCAAATCCCTGCCCTCCTCCAGACACCAATTACTTGATCGGCAGTGTTTCCCACTTCAGAGTGGATGCAGTTTGAAGCCAATCTGGTTTGTCCTGGCTTCTTATTTATGAAGAAACGTGTTATTTTTGTGGGTCCATAACTCCTCACTATAACTAGTTCTGACACTTGCTGATGCTTGCATTTTCATTTGGGATCTTATTCTCTCTAAGTAAAGCCAGAAAAACCAAACATTTTGTTTTGTCACACAGGGAAAACTGGAGTGTAAAGTTCTGGAATATTAGTCACAGTCTGGCTTGTTCTGTTTTATGGAGTTCTTAACTGCCAAGACTGTTATATGGAAATGGTGCTTGAAAGAGAGAAAAGAACACAATGTTACTGTACTGAGGAATGGGTTCTATTCTCAATCACTCCATATGGAAATCCATAGAGAGATTCTGGATATGTCTTGGCCTGACTGAAACCTGAACGTGGCCGCATGTGTGTAAATGAAACGTCAAAGGGTAACAGATTTTAATAGGATAATAGCATATATAGACAGACATGCAAATATATATATATATACAGAGAGAGGGAGAGGGAGAGACAAAGAGATGCAGGGTTTCTGTATAAAAAGAAGCTCTGCCTGACATTTTAACTTCTGTTTTGCTGTGGCATGACAGTTCCTTCTGTAGCAAAAATTTGTGGGGAATCACTGGGAAAAATGAATGCCAATGGGAACCACCCAGGTGCAAGGACATGTGAGAAGATATTTCCTTCCCCAGTCTAGGCAGAAAAGCTGTGCTTCTGTCAGGACATCCGACCTGGGTCATTAATAGGAAAGCACCTGGGATGTTCTACATTTAAGAAACAGCTCTTATCACTCCAGCTAAAAGAATAAGTTTACTACCTGCTCAGTTTCACTTTGTGCGGGTATCCATCCAACATACCTAATGAGAACAGGAGCCGGGGAAGCGCGGATGATGTTTTGCAGTTCTCAATGGCTCAAGCACAGATATTAGGATGTGTTTGTTCACAGATTTCTCAACACAGACTCATCAGATGAGATATGCACCACGGCACACCATTACCCACAGCTTATTTGCATACAGGCAGCTGTCAACTCTGCGTGCAGCTGATCCAAAGCTGTGGTAATTTATGAATGCAGGGGCTCTCTGCAGCTCCCTACTCACATGTAGGAAAGTTTTCATCAGTTGCGCAAAGACAGAAGTGTTAAAAACATACTGGCATGTTTTGCCAGCATGCAAAACAGATCTCCATTTTGATTTAGCTGTTCCTACCTCCTCCTCACCTGGCAATGAGCTCTTAAAACACCTTTGAACTCCTAAAATACCACATCCATGAAAAGAACACTCCCTAATTTTTCAGCATACTAACTGATTGTATTGACCTTAAATGAACCTTCATTAGACTTTGGCACAATGTTACTTATGTAGGATACACAGTTTTAAAGAATTCAAGATCCTCTTGTTTAAGTTTCAGAATCCAATCAGAAAAGAACTCTGAAAGCCTTGTGAGCCTCTTACCTTATTGTTTGCCAGGTACAGGTAATTCAGGTTCTCCAGATGTTCAAACGCTTCTTCTGGCAGCCCTTAAAAAACAAGAATAATTCTAATCAGTGACACTAGCACTGCCTGTCTGAGTGAGAATATCACGGGGTAGTTTTATTTCTCAGATAATATTTTTAATGTAAGATTTAAATATTTTCCAGTGGCACTAAAACAACTTGACTCTGGCTGGCTGTTTAGGGTGGTTTTTTTTTTTTTTTTTTTTTTTTTTTTTACTAACACAGATAGACGATTAAAGAGCTACGGAAGACCATTAAAAATTCTAAGCAAACAAGGCTTGTGACAAGGGTCAGGTACAGAGCCATGCAGACTTGCTGTGGGGCTAATTATCAGTGCTCACAGCAACCACGCTATCTGAGAAGTTTCTTTGATTATTTTCTCCTGAATCTGCAGATAATTTTTCTTGGCAGGACATAATCTTGGTCGCTGTTTAATGATCAGCTCAATTTGATCTGTGACCATGATGCTGCCAAAGGGACAACTCTGCCCTACTCCCGCCAGTAGCTGCACGTCCTGACCCCTCTCTTGTCCTGTTCCCTCCCAGTCAGTATGGCCATGCAGTAACCAGCTCAGAGCTAACCCTCCCCTGGTAAGTATTAGTTTTCAGCTAAATCGCTCCACGTACAGCTAATCAAACAAGTACTATTGCTGGCCCAAGGAAAAGGATACAAATGACATTTTCACCTGGCACTTAGACTATCTTAACTCAACAATGAAACTACATCCCAAGTCACAGTATATTTGAAACTCAGGGCTGCACTGAAGGTTGTAAAACAATCATCACTAAGTCCAAAAGGAAACAAGGTCAGGGCTGAATCTATTAAGCTCAGTTTTCTTTGTGCTAAGTATGAGTGATACATATGTGTTGTGTCCTACACACAACGTGCCCACATTCTCAATAAAGGCTTTCTCTGTCATTGATATAAGGATAGCAAGAGCATTCAGAGCATCTGGATAACACACAAATTAACTGCAATTACATATTTTATATTGCATCTCCTGCTCTCTGGCTGTTTAATTCCTCTTTTTCTTCTGCTTTCCTTACTAATTAGTTGTCAAGTTCCTCTCTTAGGCATATGACTTAGCAAAACCTGCCAACAGAAATCAAAACAGTTTTAGAAAAGGGCAGAAGTTGCCTTATTTGTAATAATAGATTATTTGGATTTAGAGTAAATTCAACAAGTACTGAACTGGATTAAACTGAACAAACCAATAGACTGGACTGAACAAACCAAATGGATTAAGAAATAAGGTCAGTCAGAAGGAAATCATTTCTGGTTCCCAAGTGCATTGCACTGATGTGCCTCAGGGACTGGAGGGAGTTTCCTGGATGTGAAGCTCTCACGCCACAGTACACAGTGCTGCTGCCAGGTCTCCTCCACTGGTTCAGTAAAGCTGCATTCTTATACACTGAGTATTACGTTTCAGATGATAAAGTGCCTCCATGATCTGTATAACGGCCAAAGGAGTGATGCTTATAGCCAACTGCTGCAGTCAGGTCAACCCACTACTCTTCACAGCTTTCTTTAGCAGCTGACACTTGGCTTACTGCATAAGATGGTGTTGCTGCAGGGAATGGTGCTGAGGCAATGGCTCTGCACGCTCATGACTTTTCCAGCTTACCTTTTGAAGTAAGCCTGTTGTTTTGCAGATTGAGAGTTTCTAGTCTGTGAAGACGAGCAAGCTCCTCTGGAAAGATTTCTTCTATCTGGTTATTCTAAGAAAAGGGAGAGTATTAATCATCAGTAAAATAATCCAAGTAGGATCCCAATAAAAGCCAGACCATGAACTCCAAGAAAATTTGGAACTGGACCCACAATGTCAAATCATTGTCAACAGCCTTCTCTCTGTAACGAGCCAAAACTCAGATCTCAAACCCAGTAACATTTTAAGGCCTGAAGCAAGCTCCGCAGCTTGTGCTCCTCTCTAGAAGTATCCAGCTGGTGCACTGGTAGCATGCAAAGAGTGTGATCATGCCTGGCAAGGCTTATAATCCATCTGCCAAAGCCAAACTTTGAAGCTGCAGCAAAGCATTTGCTACAAGGTGGGCACTGTGGAGGTCCAGGTTCACTGCTTCTGTTATTTTGGGGGGGGGGGGGGTGAGGGCACTGTTGGATGCGTGTTAGAAATAAAAGAATTTCTGTCCCACTGCAAACTTGTCCTGGGCAGGGAGCGTCAAACCGGGTTTGCTTTCACTGTCAAGAGGTTTGTATTAATGCCATCATCTGGACCATTAATGAGTGATTCTAGCACTTGAGCATCCAGAGCCTTCAGCCAAGTCAGGGACCCCCATGCTGGAAGCCCAACAGGACACAAGAAGCGACAGCTGCTGCTCCAAAGTAGCTTCCCGGCATTGAGCAGGAAAGGGGGGGGGCTGCAGCTCGCACACGCCTGGGACACAGCTGCTGAGCGAGGTGCCAACTGCCACCACAACTTTTCCGAGGGGATCCGGTGAGCTTGGGACCGGCTGTCTGAAGGCAGCAGCCCATCACACAGCCTTAAGGCCCTGCCTTTGGGCACCTACGTTTAGGTCTGCAGTGGATGGCGACAACCGGCGTTACTGCTGCTCGTTGCAGCGTCCACGTGCGGCAGGGCAAGGGCTAGGGGGAGACGGGGCATCGAGGCCCAGGCTTCGGGTCTGTATTTGGACTCTGCAGTATTTTTACTAACGTGTAGTGCTGCCTGAAAACCGCTTACCCGTGAACGAAGTAATTTAGCCTGCGCTCTCTTTGAAGAGACCTCAAAATGAGAAGCCTCCACGGGAAAAAAGCAACTATCACTTGGGGCAAAAATTCTTCTCTCAGGGCTGGAGGAAGAAACACGGAGCAAACGCTCTGATCCTTTTTTCCCCCCTTCCCTCCCTGGATTTGCGGGGGGAAGGACGACAGTGGAGGTTCACCTCGCGCCCGGGGCCAAGCGCCCCGGTGAGGGGCTGTGCCGACAGAGGCGCTGGGCAGGCCCCGCCGTTACCTGCAGCGACAGGTGGTTGGTCAGCTCGGGCAGGCGGAGGGGGAATTCCTTGAGGTCGATGCCGCCGCAGTCTACGACGCCTTCCTGGCTGCAGCCGCAGTCCCGGGGGCAGCCGGCGGCGGTAGGTTGCTGCTGCTGCTGCCGCCGCCGCCGCTCAGCGGCACCGTCGGGGAACTCGTTGGTGCCAGGCGGCTGGGGACGGGCGGCGGCGCAGGCCAGCGCCAGCAGCCCCAGTGCCAGCAGGGCCCGGCCGCCGCCGGGCATCGGCCCTGGAAGCCAAGAGCAGAGGTGCAGGGTCAGCGCCTGCCGTGAAGCTGCCGCCACTGCGG
Organism: Struthio camelus; assembly: GCF_040807025.1. Taxonomy (NCBI): domain Eukaryota; kingdom Metazoa; phylum Chordata; class Aves; order Struthioniformes; family Struthionidae; genus Struthio; species Struthio camelus. The sequence continues at coordinate 31,772,954 of NC_090949.1, read as the reverse complement.
GGAGCGGGTGCCTGACGGGACCTGGCCGCTCAGCCATTTCCTGCGCCCCCCCATGGGGCTGTGGCACAGCATCCCGCCCTGCCATCCGCCTCCCGCCCGGGCCGAGGCGGCCGCTGGCGGCGGGGGGTCCCTGGCTGCCGGGGATCCGCCAGCGGGGCCTCGGCCTGGCGGCGGCTCTCAGCCATCCCCGATCCCTCCAGTAACGTGCCACGCAGTTTTGCACGTGGAAGTGGCTCCTCTCCTTAACGTAAACGAGGCGTGCTGGGAAGCGGCGGCTCGGCCCATCCCGTCCCGGTGGGATGCCTGGCGGAGGGGCTGTCTCGTGCGCGCCGAACAATAACACAGCCTTGGAGCTACCGAAAATAATATGCATATGGGCTTCCTATTGATTTTGGCTGGTGCTGATGTGAAGCCTTAAAGCCTTGGCTTGCGTTCAGCTTTTATCTTTCTGGCAGCAAGTTAAAATAACGCAAACAGAAGTTGGATATCTACCGGATCAGCCAGCTGGCCCCGATCCAGCCCTTTTTGTCTCATTCGCTGCCCTTCTCAGGTTTCATATATAGCGATCTGCAGTAAGAGCTGGTTAAAAATGGGTTGTCTTTGACTCTTTCCCTCGTTCCTACTCTTTGCGAAGCGTTCAACAGACTCAGCCTCCATCCTCCAAAGCGGAGCAAGTCCTCAGAAGTTCTTATTTAGGCTGATCTTTTAAGGTCACAAACCACAATGGATTCTTGACCTGAATATGAAATAAACGCTCATTCTCCTCTGCCAATCCAGGCTGCTGCTTCGCCTCAGAAACGAGAATGTCTCAGAGCCAGGCCGGCAGCCATCCGAGCTGGCACGGCTCCGTTTATGCCCATGATGGAGCTTTGCACTGACTGAGACTCCCTCTCTCTGGGGCTCTCACAGACGCTGAGCGCGTGGGAAGCATTGGGCAGATCCTGCTCTCAGTCACAGTCATGAAAGTTTTAAATAATTTCTTTAAATGCTGGCTTGAAGAAATGGGAGGAGGTACACGATGGGACAGAGCACTGGCCTGACACATGAGCGGGGTTGCTTCAGCTCTGGACTTTGCTACCAGCACGCTGGGTGATTTTAAGCGTTTCACGTTGTTTGCTTGAGATCCCTCCCCCCTGCTCCACTATCCCACAGTTTCCATCCTGTAAAAGCTGAACATAATGAAATTAATCTCCTTTATAAAACATTCCAGAGATTAGGTGGTCTGCCTTATATGGCAGCTAGATATTAACAGTAAGATCAAAATTGGCCATATAATATGCCAACAGTGGATCAGTAAAATCCTCAGTATTTGGTGACCTAATCTCAGAAAGCATTTCAGAAATCTTACAGAAAATAGTCTCAGCAAATAATCTCAAGAAGTATGATTATCAAGTATCTGACGAAATATTTTGCCCATCAGTTTATTCTTTATAGATACTGACCAACAAAACAAAAAAAAGAAAAAACTTCTTTTATACATGGGTCAAAAACAGCCTGCTGCAACACTACCAACACCATTCCAAGAGTACCCAGTCAATCAAGGTTAATATTGGTCTCTATAGACTTGTGGCACGCTGACTTCTCCAGAAATATAACTGTGAAAAGATGTTAAAAAAATTAGCATGAAATACTGCACCTACTACACACTAAAATTTGAGAGGCAATCTCACCCTGCTGTCATCAGTACGCATGCTTCTGCTACGCCTTTGAAGTGACTGCTGTTCTGGTGCCACAGGGAGACACTTTGGATAAGGAAACATCTGCTTGCATCTGGAGTGCAGGCAGTAAAACCAGCCATGATTTTGATTTTCGTTTAGTTCAAAGCATGTCTGAAGTAACTCACTCCATTTAAACTCATTCCCATGGGCCTGATCCAAAGCCTTATTAAAAAAGGCTTATTAAAGCACTAGCTCAAAACCCCCGAGAAAGCTTCCCCTCCCCTTGCCAGCAGTGGACTTTGGATCAGGCCCTATAACCTGAAGACTGAAGCTACACGGAAAGCCAGTTCAGGGGTTTCTGTGGTTGCATCTTTCTGAGTCCAGACAGATGCACCAATGACTCCTGCACTTTGCTGCCACACAGCACCAGAAGCAGCATGCTGCAAAAGGCACAGTCTCAAGAAGCAAGCTGAAGTTTCAGGAGTTATTATACGCTTCTCAGTGATTACAATAACTTCGGCAAACAACAGAATCACGTTCAAAATATCTTTGTACCTACTGTTCTCCACACATACATTCTCACAGCGCACACACACACAACTGGGAAAACATCATCTCCTACAATATGAGCAGGTTAAGTGAATTTGTTCACTTTAATTTAATATCCTTTCTAACAGCTGCAGCTGAAAGGCAGGCTGCTGGATGTTGTCCGACAGCCCAGCTTTAAAAAAAAAATAAATCGCTGAAAAACTCACCTTTGTTGACAGAAATCAGATGACTGGAGAAGAACATTTCTCTTGCCCCCACAGGCTCCCTCAGCTCATGCCATGTCCGTTACATGCGCTGAGCTCAGACTGAGACTCCTCTTTCCAAGCCAGATCCTTTCCAGATGTGAACAGCAGAATTAGAGAGAGTAACAGGCAACCCTCTACCAACGAGAGTTTCCTGCACTTTCCAGTGAAATCGGAGAGGAATTTTCCAAAGTCACCATATGGGAAAATGTGAGTAGGAAAGAGGAAGCAGCTATAGTCTGAATATAAAGACTTGGGCAAAAAACAAATCTCCCATTGCTTTTTGTCAACACACTTTGCAAGATCCACAAGAGATGCCAGAAGAAAGCATGCTGGAACTGACAGCAGAGAAGCAGAAGCTGTGTGTGCACTGCAGGAGAGTGGAGCTGCACTAGCGGTTACTAGAGCTTTAATTTAAGCTGCCTTCTAGACAAAAATCCGAATTCCATGTGAGAATGTCCCCCCTTCCCCATGGGCCTGGTTCAAATTAGCAAGGAACAGATAAATCAGCAATTTTCCCCGTATCTCATCTCCCTCCCCTTTAACTCCCCCCTTGACTTTCAATCCGTCAGCTGATCTTCAGGGATCAGGGTTAGATAGGCTGTGAAACAACAAGTGTCTTAGAGGCAAAGTCCCAACATTTGACATAATACCCCATCTCCACAGTCTCTTTTACATCCTCTAAGCTCTGTTATCACAGCACTAAACACGCATGCGCACACACACAGAGTTCTGGTCATGTTAGGACCAGAAACCTGGCATTTCAGGTCTCTCTTTTATTAAAAAAAAAAAGAGGAATTTACTGTTCATAACAGAGCATGCTCCAAGTGCAGCAATATTTCTACGAAAGAAGCACAGTTTTTTGTCACTGACAGCAGAGTTATTTTATAACTACAAAGCCACCTGTTTTGCAAATGCCCTGCAAACATGCCATACAATACCTCCACAAAATCTGCAGAGGATCTGTCCTCAGCAAGAGCTTGCTGTATTCCAAAAAAGAGACACCGATTCTTTCCTCCCAACTCCAGCTGAACTAAAGTCTAAAGCAATTAAGTCGTTTCCTCCCTCTCTTCTTCCACGCTCCTATCAACTGGAACAGATCCCTCTCTGTGCCACGTGTAACTTTCAAAAGTCAGCGTGGGAAGTGTGTTTTCACTAAAACAAAAACAAAGCAAAACTGACTGCCTTTTTGTTAAATGATTAAGAGATCCAGGATGTATTCTGCATTCCCCATCCTCCACCTGCCTGTTACCCTTTCTATATTATAACAACCTGAGGACATATAAAAACGATGTTTTCCGGGGGGAGCAAAAAGTTTATACTGGGACAGCACACGTTACCCTAGTCTGCAGGCAGAGAAAAGGAAGACAAGGGTGATTAGCCAGCTCACTACTGATGCCAGAGGAGCCCGAGAGGGAAAGTGAGAGAGCAGGTTTCACCCTTCTTTGAAAGCATATGCTTATTTGCATTTTCTTGTTGGACTTAGCTATCATATACCATCTAGAGGTAGAGAAGGGCTTTACAAAAAGAGGGCCATCATGCCTATTTTAGTGATGGGGAAACAGAGGCACAGAGTGTCATCACCAATCCAAGATTATCCATCAGGACAGAGCCAGTACCAGAAACCAGACATCCCATGCGTGAAGGCAACACTTACACCCTTACGCTATGCTGTAAATTAGCTATATAAGCTGTTTGTTTCACCTCCTCCACTTCTCACTGTCTTATAGCAACGTAACCCAAACTTGCGATCTCCTATCTCCAGGCCTAGTCCCGCATTTCCCGCGTCACAAAACCCCCAGGAAAACCCATCCTAAACGCATTCTGACGCACCACTAAGGTAAGGGCTAGGCCCTAGCATGGTTTAAGAACTCAGACAACCAGTATTTCTGTCACTATTGCCTTCAGGTGCTTTCAGAGGAAAGCATTTCCATCTAAAGACTCACAACCAAGAATTAGTTGCAGGAAACATTTCCAGTCAAATTACAGTCTTTGCTTACTTGAACTCTCTTTTTCAAAGACCCTCTTGCAGACCTCAGCATAAAGGCATGTCCGGGTCCAAGCTGTAATATATAGTACGATATACTCCACAGCACAGGCTTACAACTGACAAAGCCGTAAGACTTACCTAAGTTACGCCAAGGATGCACCTGCCTCGTGGAACCACGGAGGATCAGGACAGCGCAAAGGTAGCGTAAATTCACAAGAACCTGCTCAACTCTCCCTCGCAACCATTGTCATTGCCCTAAAGAGATTATAGGCTAAATTTAGATGTGATATGCTAAGCTCAAGTAACGTACAGCCCCCGCAAGGAACCACGGGGCAGAGGACAAAGGGTTTAAGCAGCTCTTTTGAAGCCTGATTGCATTTGGGGAGTTCAGAGAACAGTGGTTATGTATTAGCTCACCCATCATCAGCATGGAAAGAATGAGATGAGGGATTCAGGAGATTTAAGTTTACTTTAATTACATTTTCAAATTTAAGTAAAATGTCTTTTTACCCTTTTATTTATCTGATTTAAGTAAGACTCTACAGAAACACTTGCATTCCTGAAGGGACCATTGCTATATGCAGATACCGTGCCTTTATTTGAAAGGAGAGAAAAAAGCCCATTAAAATTCTCTTAAGGAACTTGCCATCATTTGCTTTAAAAAATGAATAATCAAAACACAAAGAATAAAAAGCTTTTTTGTCTCCAAGGCACGAAGGGAAGTATTTTTCATATCTAAGTATGCACAACAGAGTTTGGCCACGAGCCTACTGGCATCTGTGTGTTGATCCGAATGAACTTTAAGACGTCTGTTCTCTCAGAGGACATGTATTGTTTAAAATAAATTAAAAAAAAAAATCCATGACTGCTTTTAATCTACCTGAAATATGGAATACAGACACAGCATATTTCGTTCTTGCTTTATGGTTTACTACACATGCCTTTTTCGCCTGCTGTAGCTTTACTAGGCTATTTCTGTTCCTGTATCACAGTAAAGAACTAACATTTCCTGGAGAACCCACCCAGGGCCATATAAAGCCATCTGCTTTTAAGTCAGCAATTAATTTTTCTTAAAGATATGCATGGAACAGCTCACACTGTCACTCCAAGAAATTACACTACTGTTTATTTAAGCAATAAAGGAATTGGTTCCAAACAGAGGGCTTTTTTTCCCAGCATTTGTCCTCCACATGTGGTTTTTTTCCTGAAGTGTTGATTTTTCATAGTTAAGAGACTTTTTCCTGCCTTTTATCCACCAGGCTGATTGCATTCTTATTCTCCTCTATTTAATGAGAGTTGACATTCAGCTCAGCACTCTGTAAAACAGGAAACAATATAATTCCTGTTCCAAAGAGATAAGAGTTTAAACTGACCTCATATGAATTTGGCATACGGAAAACATACATTCAAATCCAACCTTGTGATTATACAGGCTTTAGGTTTTTTAATCATGGAAGAGAAGACACATGGCCAAGCCCCTTTGCCCCATCCTCCTGCAATCTGAAATGACCTTTATATCTCCCAAAAGAGCAGCCCCTTAACCCAGCTGCCACAAATGATGCTCAGTTGCTCACAACCTCCTCACTCAAGCAGACTAGTCTCTCTGCTACTTACCAAAGGGATCCCACATTACCTCTTAATAGGAGGACTTGCTCTGCACATATAAAACAATATGAGACACATGCCAAATTCTCTGTTCTCCTTCCAGTGGTTGCACAATTATGATCACCTGTGTGAGACACCGTCATACACTCCCAAGAAGCTACTCAAGAGGTAAGGCCAACGATGGACAGTTGAAGGAATGATTTTTTCCCCTCAGACTGCCTTATCTGCCCACAGATAGAGCCTTATTCATCCACAAAGAGCTCTCTTGTGAATATCCCAAATTCAAAGTTGCATGACAAATTCCAACTTGTTATCCTGAAGAACTTGGGAACAGGGATTCCTCAAAGTAGCATGGTTTTCTTAAGAAAAGGACCCATGTTCTGACTATCAGTTTTATTCCTAACGTCACAAATTCATCATCTGAAAAGCAACAGTCAAGTCTGAAAATGTATATGGATAAAGTGTGTAAGGCTTACCTACTCCATCATATCCATTTCTGACTAGGCAAAGCAGCAGGATTGAAATACAAAATTCAAACAGAAGTTTTAAATAAAATCTATGCTCCAAAACCAAAACGTTCACTGGAAGTCCTGCAAGCCAGATCTGCTGAATTAGGCACTGCTCTGCTCACTGGCTCAGACTCAGACACATCTATTTGATTCTCTTAGAGCAATAAAACACGTTCATTTTTTTCCTTTTACTATAAAAGTTCGTATCTGAAAGAACTGCACGAATTTTACAAGAACACATGAAGATGAGATTACCTCTGCCAACCTGGCAATATCTCTGCTGTCAAATAATTAACACATTAATCACAGCTGATAAAAACATTAATGGCTTCCTTCAAAAAGTATTAAAAGGTATTCATCACAGTCTACAAAGGAAGAATTCCTTTCATATGAACTGGGAGTCTGAGAACACTAAATCCTCTGCCTAGAGAACTAGATTTTTTTTTTTTTTTTAAATAAGGACTTTCATATCAAAAATTACATTTTGCTATGTTCAGTGACTAGCCACCTCTTGAAGATTCCACTCACCTCTCTAGGGCACCTGCAGCAGATATTATGTAAATATTAGTTAAATGTAGTGATAGGTACAGACAGAGGATGCAATCTCGGTAACTCCATAGAAGGCTGGCAGACGTGAGAAAAATGAAGTTCCTTGACAGTTTAAAATGATCTAAGACATAATTGCTGAAGTCCACCTTCCCTATCTCCTCCCTCACACTCCACATTCCTCACCACTCCCCCTCGACCTGACCTTAGCTCTCATCCCATTCTAAAGGGAGCTGGACCACCAGAAACTTGTACACCTTTTTCCCGTGAGATTAATTTTCTGTCTATACAGCTCCATAAACTGGCACACCACAGCATCAGGTGATTGCTGACTCTGTAAGCTTAAACAGATGAAAGATAATTTGCTGAGGACCATACATAATATACAATATTTAAAAATACAAAAGGTAACTTAGAAAAATAACATTTTAAAGTAAAATGACATTTATCATTGATATCCACTTTAATATTCTGCTTGGAGAAGTAAATTCTTAAATAGAATATTTGAGACAGCTTTTTTTTTTTTTTTTAATTAAACAGCGACCAAGAATACATGAACTGTGCTCAGAATTCTTGGAACAGGTGGGTTCTTAGCTTGCATTACAGAGATACACTCAAAACCTCTGGCAGTATCAGTGATTTCAAAAGACAGAATGCTTGCTGATGAAAGGCAGTAAATGCAACTCCTAGTCCAGGAGCCACAGGACACAGGAGCCAATTATTTAAAGTACCGAATTACTACCGCAATTCTGTGATTCACTTTTATTTAAACTTACCAACCAAACAGCTTGAATTTAAGAAACAGTTGGACATATTAGCAAATGTTATTTTGTGGTGAGTTAACATTACTTTTATTTGAGAGGTAAGACTCCTACCTACTACAATCCTTTGGATCAGTCAAACAAAGGCACAAGAGGAGACTGATTTGCATGATCAGATGGGATTTACAAAAAAGTTTTCAGTGGAGCAAGGACAGATCTGTCCTATTCAACACTGAACTGATGACTTAGAAAAGTGGAGGAACAGCGAGGCAATTAAAGTTCTTTCATTCGGAGCAATAAAGAGAAGGGGTACCTACAAGAGCTGCAGGCAGGTCTGAACACTGACTGAACAATAAAGCAAGCAGCTGACATTCAGCGTAAATCAAGTGATGCACAGAATGAAAAAAACAAGTTCCAGCTTCACCCTGCAGAAATAAGTACTGAATTAACATCAGAAATAAACGAGGCCTCAGTTATAAGATCTAAGAAAACGTCAGTTCAAAACCCAGCAGCAGTCAGAAAAAACAAATGATAAGAATTGGGGGACATGAGGGTAAGAAAACCAGAAAAAGCATTTGTTTTTGTGCCCTTGTATCTTAAAAGCCTTTTACTATGCGGTGACCAGAACACCAGGTACAGAAAAGAAACACGGATGGTGAGACGTTTAAAAGGACTTCTCTGTGTGGCACGCTTAAATGAACTAAGGAGCCTGAAAGGGATAGGGCAGGACCATTAACACCAGGAGTGACACAACAAAGCTGTTCAGTTTATTCCACTACAAAAGTCTAAGGGACCCCCTCAAATCTGTGAACTGATAATCACTGGCAGCCAGGAAAGTATTCTGGGCAAACAGATGTTTGGACTGTATTAATATTACTTCCAAGGTATGAATGGTCAGAAGAGGTAATCTGCTAGATGGATTTTTGGTCTGATCCAGTGTAGCCATTCTTACAGTTTAAGCAATTTGACTGTTAAGCAACCACACCAGAAAAACAACTGAATAAATTCAACTGGCTTGAATTAGCTCATTTTGATCATTATTTTAGTTACACTGGGGAAGTGAAAGTTTATGGAGAAGTTCCTCTGTCCTGACCCATATATGTGAGGTGTATATAATGGATCGAGATGTAGATTATAGTTTATCTAGTGATGGTGCCCGAGGCGTAGAAAATGAATGACTGTGAGAGCTCTTAGAGATAATTTGTATAAAATAATCAACTCAGTGCATGAATTTGAAATCCATATTTACAAATCCAAGGAAAAGAGACACGCAGAAGAACAGGAAAAGTATATTTAATTATCTATTGAACATCCAACCAGAATACATTTTCCCAAAGCAGAAGTTTTTACATTACTGATAAGAATTTCCTAATGATCAACTCCAGAACTGCTTAGGAGAAAACAGATAAGTGTTGGTTAGTCTCCCTTCCTGCTCTCCTGGGGAACCTCAAGTTTCTTCAAGGTAAAGTATTATTAAATCCTGTATACTTCAAAGCAATGTTCTAGTTCTGACTTACTTTTGGATACTTTCATTTATTTTTTAATTCCAAAATGGTAATAAGAAAAGTATTTTATAGCAAATTCCCTAAAACCTATTTTTTTTTTTTAAAAAAAAAACATTGTTAGCAATCCCACTGATAAGATCATTTTAATTTAAGCAGCAGCAAATTTGTTAGAATGGATGTCTGAAGGCCGTGACCTGCTATTACAGGTTTTTAAAAAAATGCAACTCATTTAATCTGTACGTCAAACTACTTATAACATTCCCCACTGTGTTCCCAACTAACCTGAAAAACAGTAAGCAGCTTAATTCATCTTGTCTAAGTTTTATAAAAATTTCATATTGGTTAAAACAGATTTTTTTTTTTAACATAATACCCACCATATATCATTTGTAAGAGTTAGTGTCTCAAGCTTAGCTTAAAAATCTTTGCCATAAATTGATGGAATTCAGTAAGAGTATTCAGGTCTCTTAACCACAGCATTTGGGTGAGATAGGTCCAATTAAGTCCAACCTGTGCCATATTATTGCCAATGTCTAGTTTCATTCTAATTTTTTGTCAAAAATACTAAGAACTGACTGTTTAGCCTAATGATCTCAAAGTTTAGCTTTGCCTGGCTGAAGCTGTAGATTCTGAAGTTTCATTGCCATGCCCATGTTCCCAGAAACCTTCAATTTGCCTTGAAAGAAAGCCTAAAAAGAAGAAAGATTGTGTGAAATGCAATACAACACATTTCCCCAGATGCACTCCCCTCCCAAAACTTATGATCGGAAGAGATCCAAAATATTTTATTCCACCATGCTGCTTTCAACTCTTGAGTATTTTAAGATTGTGATAGATAATCTAATTTCATTGGGGTACATCACATATATTTTTTTTTCCTTCTTCCTAGTTTTCATGCTTGAAAAAACAAAAAACAATAAAACCATACCTTTAGATTTTAAGACTCTTTCACAAGCTAATGGGCTGTTACATATGCACAGGTCCTAGCCTGCACTCTTACCATTCCAACAGTTCCTAGCAGACACCTTGCATGCATCAACAAATGTATTTTCTGACACTAAAGGCTAGAATAGTAACCTTAGAAAGCTGTACATTTATACTTAGTGTATTTGTGATAGCTAAACAAAATACATTTGGTATCACGTTTCTTGCCTTATCATAATGATGTATTTGTACACAAGGCCGTGCAGAATACCCAGTGTTTCAGTGATGACAGTCCGTAAAACAAAAAGATCAGTACTTCAGTTGGCGATCATAAAGCAGTAGCGTATTAAGGAGAGAGCGGATGCCATGACTGATTTTTAAAACTCCTTGCTCCTCCTTGCCCCACAACTACTGTTGTTGTTACTGTTGAATTCAGTTTTACAAGCCTAGTTTGCAAAGCAGACATGTTCAGGATATTGTTTTTTTCCTCCTGATCTTGTAAAAACATGAAGTACGTGCCGTAAAATATTTAAGTTTTAGATGTAAAATTCTAACTGCTTCTAAAATTTCTTACATATAAACTACAACAGTCTTCTGACGTATTTTTACCTACCAACTTTTGCTAGATATGATAGTTAAGAACATAACACTTCTTAGTTTGTGGAAATTCTTTAATTGTCACATAATTACCAGACCAAAAACCTAGAACAATATTATAGCATTCCAAACTCAGAAATACACAGCAGTAACTTAACTTAGAGGTCAGGTTTACTTGTATGGTCTGGCTGCTTTTGGCACACTGAGGAATAAAAAAAATAATCTTAAGTGTTCCACGGATGTTTACCTCAATTTTCACTTTCCAGCATCAATAACACTCATACTAGCTAGCCCTATTTCTTCTAACAGAGGGCTGATATTCCTCCCTTCTTAAGCTATTCTGTCCCCTGCAAACACTTGTTTCCTCTAAGAAACTCCTATTTTCATTTCATCTTTGCTATACTTACTGTCTGAGGATTCATTTTGCCAGTCATCAGAGCTAACAGATCGGCATCAGCCATTGTAATTGTGCAATCAGCCTTCTTATCTGTAACACAAGAGTTGACCATAAAGATTCAAACAGAGAGATTAAACAGTAATACAAGCTGCAACTCCCTCAAGAATCTCCTGATACTACAGGTTAGCGCAATAGTATCTAAAGTACTCACAAATAAGGGCTATTATAAAAGTACCAGCAAAAGGTTCTGCAATAGCGAACAGCAATCTGTGTCACCTTGTAGCACAGACCATCCCAACACTGAAAACACATGGACCTTTCTGAAAGGCGCTAAGGAAAAATAAGCAAAAAAAAATCAAAAACAAAAACCCCACTTTGATTCAGATGGAATGCTAATTGCAAATGTTCACAACTGTCCTAAGTTTTATTAAGCTTAAATTTCCTAATATTGAGTTTAACTCAGGGCAAACATGTTCTCCCCTGTGACACTTCCTGAAGATTTTTATCACTGAAATTTCAGGAATTTCCTGCCCCTTATTTCTATGGGAAAAATATGTGCGTCCTAAAAGTTCTCATTCGTATTAATTCAAATCCAAAAGTTTTCAGGATCTCCTTTACCAGAAAGGAGCTGAAATAAATAATAAGCTCTCATACATTAATGTGTATACTAAAGGGCTAAAAATTGCACACACCTTCTCCCACGCTCATCTTTTTATTAATAAACTTAAGTTTGTGATAAAAGGTTGTCCAAACAGCAGAACATAGTACTTTTCTTTCTGTAATACCTTAGATAAATGAATTCCAAATCAAATCCCCCGTAATGTTTTCAATTGAAAGCTTTATGATGCAGTTCATAGAAATAATGAAACTGAGGAGAGAGCTGTCTTTGGCTTTTTATTTATGTTAACGGGATGCATTACTTCAGATATTGGACATAACACTTTCATGACAAGTGTACAAATCCTTTGCTACCACAACTTTTGAGGAGGGTTCCCCACCACCACCCTGCCTCCCCTCTTTTTTTTTTTTTTTTTTTTAAAATGGAGCTTGACCTCTATGTGAGGTAGTACAGTGTTTAGATCAGTCAGTCCCATTGTTTAAGTAGTTGCAAAGGTGAAGTAACTGGCTAGATGCACCAGCTACCAGGGTCTCCAACAAGCAACTGAAGGATGGGCTACAAATTATTGATAACATCTTTCTTTGGTATTCTGGTTCCTGCAGGAGTCATATGACACTACTAGTCTACATCTGGAAAATACGCAAACACATAGACAGACTTCAGAGTAGAATACATTTATATCTTTGTTCTAAACTTCATGGATTAAAACTGCCAGTAATAAGAAAGGTTTAAAATAAGGTCATTCTACCCCACTCTTGCTCAAGGTCACCATAGTTTGAACAGAATATAAATTTATATTCTTTTCATTCACGTGTGTTTCTTGCAATGACACAGTAAAATAGCACTGACCTGAATTAACAGCCACAGAGCCTTTTCCATTTTTCACATCTACTATCCAAGTTGCTTCTTTCCCATCCGGACCATCTTTTATTTTGAAGGCAAAGACACCACCTATTTTCTTTACAAAGTGTTCTCCTTCCTGTAACGACCAAGGAACATGCAAATTATTCATTTTCTTCAAAATAATTTTAAAATAGTTTGAATTAAACAAAAGGCAGTAGAAAATCTTTACCCTTTTTACTAATAGAGAGATATTTATTTCCCTCTAGTAGGCCTCATTTAAATAACCAAAAAAAATCTAATGCTATCTATCTCTACTAAACCTATCAACTAAGAGAATTACATCTGGCTCAACAGTCTTGTCTTGCTGTAGGTCTGACAAAAAGTAATTTCTTTCTTTTATTATAGTGACAAAGCAAGCAGCAACACAAAGTAAAAATTCCTAGTGTTAACCAGCAAGCTCCTCACACACAATCTAAACTTGCCTTTACTGAAGTACTCTTACACAGGCAGGAACTGTCGAAAAAGTCACTTAAAAACATGGCACCGAATGCACAGCATAAGATGGTTTGTGACACTGAGATACAAAGCTGTAACATTTGTTTCAGTGAGCAGTCCTGACAGAGCAATTGATGCTACAATATTCCCTTCAGGTTTACCATGTGTTCTATCACTAAAAACCCCTGTAACAGGTAAAACAAGCAGTCAAATACCTCTTCGAGCTTCTTTTCAATCTCCTTGAAGACCAAATGTGACTTAAATCCATCAACAGCTGCGCTGAGAGGCATAGCCACAATATGATGGTCACTGGAATGAAAATCCCATGCATTTATGTTAGTTTAATTGTGTTTTCAACATCCTCAGATTATCTTGAATAGGCCTGACCCCAGTCAGAACAGCCATACTAGAACACTTCAGTGGTATAGAGCAATTACATGGGCTAGACAGCCTGAGTTAAAAGCACTTCAACTATCTAGATGTTTTTGCATGTGTGGACAGGTCACTAATTTTACAATGAGTGTAAATCATTGCTCTTATTACGAAAAACAGGCCACACCGTGTGTGCAAAGAGAAAAGCAGCACACACCGTCTCAGAGTACTACCCTGTTTTGACAAAGTCCCTTATAAAACAGCACCAGAAGTTTAGTTTCCAGAAATGGTACCAATTTCCACCATCCCGCCTAACAACTTCAAAAGAATCGCTAGCCTCTATAACAGAGGCCAGTAAGGTTCACTCTGCCATTACAGCAACTCTCCAGAAAGAGACAACTCTCAAACTAGAAGCTGAAATTGTAGATGCTTAAGGAGTCAACAAAAAGCAGAACTGTTGTTAAAAAACAAAAACAAAAATCAATCAAGTCCTGCTGCCATTTACCTTTATCTGTATTCATGGCAACTATTACTAAAGCCATTAATTACAAGCTAGATCTGAATCTCCAGTGATGCAAGGCAGACTTTAAAAAAAAAAAAAAATTACGAAAGATCTTCATAAACATGAAATGCCACCACCTTTCCCCCAATTATGTAATATACAAATCAATCAATTATATCAGCTGTGTCTTGAACAGATTAGCTGAATTGTTTCATTCCAAAGTCTGATATACATTAGCACAACTCCTCACGTCAGGTATCTTCTGCACACAAAGCCTTTGAGAGAAATAAGGGTTCTTAAGCCTCTCATATTACAAAATAGGTATTGCTAATATTTCTATGCTTTGAGATGCACCTGAGACAGAATTTTAAAAATTCTCAATAGCAATGAAGCTCAAGTCAGCTTTAGTAAATTAGGAGAAACATTGTCTATAAATGTAGTTTTTTCTAACTGAAAGGGAGGCACTATTTTCAGTATCTTAATTCTAATGGTGTACAAATACGTAACAACATATTCCCTACTCTATAAAATTACAAGCTTTTTAAAGACAGAGCTTAAAGCAATGGAAAAAACAGTATATTAGCTATAAAATAGTATAACACCTAAAAAAGTGTTTTCCTCCCAGATTTACGCATGTAGACCAATGCCTACTGCCAAGTTTTTTAAGCATATGAAGAGAATCCATGAAAACACATGATTTTCCTCTGTCACACATATCCTACCATATAGCCAAGCCTCTAGCAGATCGAGGAAGGGATTGGATTATAAATTCTGACACTCTACTACAAAAACTTACTGCGTAGCCCCTCCAAATTAAACTGCTGCTCTCATCACCTCTTCCACAGAGTATACCATCATCTCCCAGGAACAGTATGAGTTCATATTAGAAATAGGAGTAGTGAGGCAAATATTTCGTTCTGAAAGGTTACCGCATGATAACTTTACCGTCCAAGTGTTTTTAGAGCAAATGGAAAATATTGGCATCAAGCTTTAAAAATCAAAACATAAACACCACAAGGAGTAGCTCAATCTTTGTAAACAAAGTCGAAAGTAAAAACAAAGGGGAGTGTATACTAGCAAAGTCTCTCCTGAAACTGTGTATTAAAAAAACTGCAGAATATTCTCCCAATTCCTGTCCGTCCTAGCACAGAACTGCAGTAGATTACAAGATGACTTCACAGCAGTGTTTTCTTTTATCGCTCTGAAGTATGCTACAATGGCAAAGGTAAAAATCTCTAGCCCAGCCTGGATGAGTTACATGCCTGAATTCTAATAAGCACTTCGAATCATATTATATAAAAATACATAAAGTTGGAAATAATTTCTTCACGAAATCAGTAACAGTTTTAGCAGGAAAAAAAAGTGGATAGCTGTATCTCCCAGAGATAACCTTTTTCTTTCTTTCTTTTTTTTCTTTTTTTTTTTTAAATACGAGCCCCTGGAAACAATAATTCCCTTTCATAGTGCCTGTTCTGTTTTGCGGGGTTTTGGTCGTGTGTTTTTTAACACTGTATTTTTCCTTCCCTTAGGAGACAGGAAATTATGCAAGCCAGAAACGGGATATTTTGTTCTTTTCAAAAAACTTATAAACAACATGCAGTAAGAGTTATCAGGAATAAGACACTGCAAAAGTTATAATCTCTGCATAGGCCTGCATTGCCGCAGGTATACAACAATTCCAACTGTTGAGCAAGTTTTAGTTTTTAAGTGTGATTTCTTTCTTGCACAGAGGGAAGAAATAGGGCTAAAAAATTCTTACATAAATATTCTATAATTAAAATCATCTGATAATTCTTTGTACCCATGTCATCATCAATGTTGCATGACATGATTAAGCTGCTCGTGGTAAACAAAAAAGAGTAGGCAATATATTTTGCAACATAGCAGATGGGTAGTAACTTCAAAATCTGTAAGCGACACACTGCCTTCAAGGAAGTCAGTGGCACAATCTCGAACAAAAACTCCAGTACGGCATGTTGATGCCTCTAAACTGCATCAGCCTCTAAACGGCTGATAGTGTCTTCCCACTGAAGTGAAGGATTTCCACGACTCAAAGCAATTCCTCTTGTACAAACCCAGGCAGAAACTACCGTTCAGCTCCACGTTTCCCGTTCAGAGCGTGCTCCCACCCACTCACCCCCAGAAGTCCCCAACGCCTGACAGAAGTCCACTGTCACTTCGTAAGTACATATGTTTGCCCTCCGCAGTTGGCGCTCTCCTGCGCTATTCTGAAGCGTAAGGGCGCACCGCGGCTTTCACGGCGCTTTACTGCGACTCGGCTCGTCTCGGCCCCGCATTCTCTTCCGCTCGGAAGAGACAGGGCCGGAAAGCGAGCGGTTCCGGACAGTCCTGCCGCGCAGCGGGTGCCTCCCCCGCCCTGCTCGGGCGGCGGCGGGGGGACCGGAGGGGGGACGCTCACCTGGCGGCTCCGGGGAAGCCCACGCCGTAGAGGGTCACCACGGCGGCGCCGCCCAGGCCCAGGTTGTGCTGCAGCGCGACCTTCGCCCCGCCGACCTGCCTCCTCCCGGCCAGGCCGCGCAGCTGCCAGCAGAGTTCGGCGCACTGTGCCAGGCCTGCAAAATCGAGCACAGAGCGCGCGAGCCCCGAGCTGGGGGTGGGGGGGGTTCTGCAACACGAGGGCCTTAGGACACAGACAGCTCGGCAGCGGCTTCTGAACCTCCAAGGCACAAACGCGTGAAAATCATATGCCTTTTGAAGCGGTTCTGTGTGTTCTCACGTAACATGGGCTAGGATTACCTCGGAAGCGTTAGCAGAGCTACCCAAGTGCCTTTAATTACATGAAACCAGCCTGCCCAATCTCGGCATGCATTCTCGGGGCAGAAATCAGAATTCAACCCGAGTTTGCTAGATCACACATAAATAAAATGTGACCACAAGATCTTCTGAAAAAAATGCTGCCTTTTTTTTTTCCTGCAATACAAATGCCTACTATTCAAACACGCAGGAAATTTATATTATACTACAATGGAAGAAGAAACCCTGCAATACACACAACTGATAATCGTGACTGAAATTACTGCTAGGTTTAGCTGGTTAATGGAAATAAAGAACACACTACAGGTACTGTCTTTAAACTTCCTTCCCTAGCAAGATATTAAATGAACACAAGGACTATGATTTGAGTAGGTTAATTCATGATAGCTCAGTTATCTAGAAAGGCTTTTCCTGGGAGGCCCAAAGTGAACATGAATGCGTTTTCATTATAGCTGATTTTAAGATTACGTTTACCTTTTTATCCTTTGTCTCTTCCTTCTATCAGTTAGTTATTTCCTATCAATCAGTCAGTTGTTTTTTTTACCAGTTATTGTGCAACTATGATCCAGCTCCACTGGAGGCACATTTCTTCTGCCCTGTCATCCACAGAGCTCCTTCCCTTCCCGTCTCTTCCCCAGGCACTTGCACAAGCCTTTGGGGCAAGTTACAGGAGGAATCTGCACCCTGAATTTTATGCATTGCCCAGGGAAACATTATGAAGAGCAAGAATAAAAACTTTTCTTATAAATAATTCCAATCTTTCATATGAGAATTAGCAACTTTCACACACGCTCTCTCTTAGCCTCATGCAGAAAATGTGTATGGTGGAGCAGCTTGCCCTGGAACGGTTTGGAAATTTAAGATGACATATATGACCTCTGATCAGCATATAACTAGAGTCAGGAATGTTTTAGAGCAAAATTAAGACAGTCCATAGGCATGCCATTTTCTGCATTTTAATGATTCTTCTCTGCATCCTACTGAAATAGGGAGAAGCATGAACACTACTAACTGCCTCTATATTTATCATTGTACAAGTGACAAAAATGTAACACACATCTAGCAATACTCCTGTTACAGATACCCACGTTCTCATTTAAATGGAATGTTATTCTTCCAAAGTTTCCTAACACTTTTTTTTTCCTGTCAAATTAACTACAGATAATCTAAATAGCTGTAAATGTCTAGGTAAAGAACATTTGTTTCAGAAAATCTCCTCTGCTCCAACTTTCTGACAATTTCTCATTTCCAAACAAGGAAGGTGAAATATTCTCACAAATCCAAACAGATTTTATCCAAGATCCTTTTGGAAGTAAAGTATAGCAGTTTGAAGAAAACAAAAAACAAACAGAAAAGAAAAGCCCACGTTGCTGGGAAACAGCAACTAACAGTGAACTTTGGATGTAAACATCAGATAAATATTTGGAAATCCCAGGCTCAACAGAAATAGCTTTTATTATAGTTAAAAAAAGCCACAGGCTATTCAGATGCAGTAAAGATCTAAAACAAAAATTGAATTATAAAAGTCAGTAATATATGAAAATAGTTATTGCAACTACATTCATCAGAAGTTGCACTACTGAGCAGTGATTAAAAAAAAAAAACGTTAAGCTGCTTTGCTGTTTTTTTTAGGTAATAAAAGGCAGCACCTTAAAACTATACTAGCGCTAAGGATCAAATTCACACTCTTAAGTATTTTGTTTTGACCAACCCTGCCAGCCTGCCCTAATGCTTGCATTAGTCAGAAATGAGAATCAATTACAGAACTTTTATCTTATGAATCCTGTAATAATCCAAGCCTTCATCTGTTTCATAAAGACAAATGCAAAGTCCTGTTAACATACGTAAAGAAAAAGTGAGAAAAATCTGCTCAAGAACTGTATTTTATATCCAATTGTCATGGCTAAATTAAATAAAATATTTTTGCATTACCTGTAGCACCAAGTGGATGTCCCTTTGAGATCAAGCCACCACTAGGATTAATAACCCACTTTCCTCCATAAGTATTGTCTCCTCTGTCAATCAGGTCACATGCTCTTCCTATAAAGCAGTATTTATGAAAGAAAGTGTATATTATTTTACAAAGATCATTTTTCGACTCTCCTGTCACTAACCAAAGATGTTGCATATACTTCAAGTCAGTCAAAACCCAAGAAATGTCAGAACACAGATTTTAGAAACAGTAAACTGAAACTGGCCAAACTACATAAACAAGACTTGCTTAAACTCCCTGAGAAAGCGTAATGTGTAGAAAAGCAAAACGGCTAGCGTTTGATATAAAAGTTTTTAAATTAGCTGTTCAACTGGTTTACTGTTCTATAGTATTACTATTTAATCAAGTATGCTGTTCATTATTAATTATGAAGCTACAATGAAAATTATGTTTTTAACAGAAGTTAGTCATAATTATGAGTACTCTTTATATATTTTTGCTTTGAAATCTCCAATAAATATTATTTGCAAGAGTATCATCAACATACTGCAGAGCTAATACTTAAAGAGATTCCTCTGGACACCGTCAGGATTCATAGAACAGATTAAGTAAATATTAATTTGCAAAGGTGCACAAAATCCCCTGTATTTGGATTAAATCACTTTCTACCAAAAATCCCTCTAATTCTCAGTTCAAGAAACATGAGATATAATTGTTCATGTTACACAGAACTATAGCATAGAAATGACAGGAATTTCTTGGGCTATGTCCCATAATACCAAAGGCAACTACATCATTTAAAGATCCTGTTCAAATTTGAAGTGGCCAGTGCTCCTACCGCAATGCTGTCCTTGAAGGTCTCCTCTAGATCTTTTTTTTTTTTTTAGGTTTTGTTTGACAAAAATATTAGGCAGAGTTTTCAGATTAAGTTAGCTTTACAGCAAATTTGTCTTTCAGATCACTAACTTCAGCTCTTTGCTCTCTCTTCTTCTAGTCCAACTTACAATCTCTTTGGAAAGGCAAACATATCATGCTTGTTAGTCTAATTAAGCTGAGCTGTAAAAGCAAGCTCTCTGTTCCTCTGATCAGTGACTCTTCTCTCTCCCAGTTAGAGATCTGTATCTTTCTTGAACACAGGATTTCAGATGAGACCCCAAAGCTTTGTTCCACATTACAGAATTTCAGAAGGAAGCTACAAACGCTCCTGATAACTACAGTAAGATAACTACCCTCCTTATAACTACATCCAAATGACGAGCTCGAATTTTAGCAGTTAGTTGTTGTTAGTGTTTAAGTGGATGGTCTTTTGTTTTGTACTACTCTAGTCTTTCTTCCCATCTAATTTTTCATCATTATTTTAATACTCTCCTGCACTGGCAATAGTGCTTCCGGATAGAATGCAAGACATCAGAATGTTCCTACCATTTTTGTCATTAAGACATTAAATAAAATCATTCCCAAAATTAACGTTTAGAATTGCTTAACTTCCCAGTCTGTTAGTTCCTACCCTTTCAGCAGACAGTTCTCCCCTTCTACTAGTTCCTTACTGCCTATTCTTATCCCAGTTTCTTCAGCCTACTTTACTAAGGTCAAAGTCCAAAAAAGATCTGCCACGTTTCCTGTATTTAGAACACTTCATTCTCCCATTAAAAGCAAATACCTGGTCAGTCTTACATATCTAAATACACAATGTATTTTATGCCATTCCACTTGTCCCTATGTCTAATTAATCTAACCTCAAGACGAGGTTCACGTACTACTGGGGTCAGACTGACTGAAAGGGGGTGAGAATTGCATTCTTGAATTGGTTACTAACTTACCATACACAATATTTATTTGTCAAATAGGAGTACCACTAAGACTCTACTGTATCTTCAGTGAAAGGAATGAAGCTACAACGCTACATGTACATATTTGAATAACGGCCGTCATTTTCCATTTTACTGTAGATACCATAAAATCGCAGCAAAGAAGGCAGTAAAGAGCAAGCATTCCGCGAAGGCAAATAGTAGAAAACCTACACACACACAAGAAAGTTTTCCTGCAGGTTTATAAACATCTTGGTTTACACGTGGATGCTCATAACTAATACAATACACCATCTAGTGATAAAAGTATATTTTCTCAAAACTACTTAAGAATAAATTAAAGAAAGACTATGTCATGATTATTATGATTACTGATGCATGGCAAGAATATGTTTAGAGTCTGAATATATTAAATAATGAAGTAGTAGTTCAATGGATTATTTACTTCAAATCAAGCAAACACCTCTAAAGTAAAAAACTTCTGGATTGTTTAATGATTTCACTTACACCCCTAGAACTAAATTCCACTATCATTTAGCCTGTTGTAAAACCACTTCAATGGAGTTACACTAATCTAGACAGACTGTGCTTTGTCATACAGTTAAGTTCATGGGCATGTACACAACATGCCAACAATTTTCTGTATTTTCGAAGACAGCTAAGTCAAGATTTTTTAAAAAAGCCATATCAAAATTACCTAATTTGGTTAGGCCCTCTATAGTGGATCCCTGAAAAATGGCATAATGCTGAGAAAGATGAAGTATTTAATTTCCTTCCTCTGTTTGTTTAAAAAAGCCCCTTCTGCATATGCTAACCACATGATTTTGTGTAGCTGTCCAACACTTTACTCTGATTTCTAAATAAGTGTAAAAGGCAAATTAATGGCCTCATTTGTTAAATCAATTCTACAGTTTGCAAGTCTTATGTTTATATGTCACTACAGTGGTTAACTTGCATTTTCCTTTTTTATGAGGTTAGCTAATAAGGCTTTCAAATATAGAAGATCTTTCAGTAGAGAACTCAGAATAAGTTCTAATTAGATAAGTAGATAAGAAGAAATTTTTTATGCTTTACATTTTAATAAAACAAAGATCTTCACTGACACTAATACCTTCTGGACAGAGTCCCAGGGCTTCATAGGTAATGAACTCATTAACTGAGAAACAATCATGGAGTTCAATCACATCAACATCTGTAGGCTTTAAGCCTGCTTTTTCAAAGCATTTTTTAGCAGCTTTTTTAGTCATATCATAGCCAACCTGCAAGAAGACAAAATCGTCAGTTAAAATATCATGAAAGAAACTTAACTAGTGATTTCATTTCTACACCTGATTTTTAATGTGCTTTCTATATATCCTGTAAGTGAAAAAAATCAAAATGCTACCATCTGCAGATTAAACATATCTTTATCATAGCCTTTAATTTTTATATTGTATAAGCTGTGCAGAAAGAAATAACTAAATCTCTCTGTTGGTAAGTGGAACGTTTTGGGGAGCATTTCCTCAATTTTTTTCCGACCCTGTTGACAAGCCAAATTGCTCCTTTGTGCGACTAGGACCAACGACCTTGAAACAAAAACCTCAAACTCTGCCTCAACTGTCTTGATACCTTTTTCCACTAGAATTTCATTGATCGCCTGAATATGACATGACAAAAGAAACTATTTGGTTCTACTTAAGCAAGCTAGTACTCATCGCTACAACTGACAAATTATTTCAGCTTCAATATTACACAAACATAAATAAAATCATTTTAAAGTTTTGTTACACTTATAATAGAACAGAGAAATTTAAGAAAGGGGTTCACATGACACAGGCTACATTTCTTCCTGTTCAAGTGGTTAAAATGACATTTAAAAAGTGGCATTTAAATAATTTGTTAAAAACTAGATTTCTGCTAGCCTATTAATAGGATTTGTTACTGTTACTCCACCACTGTATTGTCTGCCCTCTCCACCTGCCCAAATCACAGTATTTTTATATTCATCATAAAGTATAATTTGTGTGCTTACCGACATGGAAACGTCTACAGCATCCTTAGGGCTGGCAAGTATTAAAAAAACAAAACAAAAACAAAACAGACACCACCACCACAACCCACACCATGAGAAATATCAGGAAATACAATGTTTGTAAACTTACCATCTTCAGACAACTGTTCTCTTCAAACGTGCTCGGATAATCAGTAGTCATCACCTGTGCTAGAATTTCCACAGCTTTAGGCTGCAACTTGTGCCTTTTCACAAACTCCTCACTAGCCAAAACTGCAGCTGCAGCACCATTTGATGTTGGGCTGATTGAAAGAAAAATAATTATTTCCTCATTCTGTATTATTAATGCTGGTTTTCCACAGAATTACCTTTAAAAAAAAAAAAACACACCAAAAAGAAAGAACCTTTGTTTTGCAAATGTCTTTTAAACTATATTCCATCAGTGTTCAATGGACACTTTCAGCTTTTAAAATTGCCCATTTCAGTAATATTTATCACAGATTTTTGAACAATATGACATTTCAACAGAAATGCTTCTTTAAGATTTTTCTATCCAAAAAAAAAAAGTCCTTGCTTGCCTAAAAACATTCTAACAGCAAGCCTTGCAAGAGTACATGGGAAAGGTTGAAGAGGAGAAATAACACTTAACAGCAACAGGTGTACACTGACAGAAGATACAGAATGACATTGAGAACCCCAAAATAGGAAAAATATTTCAGTTTACTGTATTATACTGTTAACAAGTACCCAGATAGTGTTTGATCAAGAGAGAGATTCATATTTTATGAGAAGTTGTATTTAAAATAATCTGTAACTTTTAATTTAGAAGCAAACAGATTTTTATTTACATAGATGTATAGCCACGTTTGTCTTAATTTCAAGGTTTATCTTTCACAAGGCTAAGTCGTTTTTCTTACCAACACTGTAAGACAGTCAAGAAATCAAAAATTTTGCGAGAATGCAGAATTTCATCTAACGTATACTCCTTTTGGAACTGGGAATACCTAAGAGAAACATACATATCTCTGTTTCAGTACAGTCCTCAGCATTACTCATACTAGTATCACACTCTCAGGCAACTCTATAGTTGCTTTCACTGAGCACAAGGCGTTGTACACTTGTACACATTGTATAACGCGCTCAATACAATTACAAATTTATTCTGGCTACAATAGAGAGAGAGATTGTACATACCTTATATAAAGAGATATAGATACATTCTCACTCCTTAACAAAGAACACACTCTGCAGAGTTGTTTTTTAAAATAAGTAATTTTCACTTTTACATGAATTTAATAACAGCACCATATCTTCACTGTAGAGGTATAGTACCATACTCACGGATTGTTAGTTGAATGGCTATGATTCTTCCATGCAATTTTTGCAAAGTATTCCGGTTTTGTCCCTGGAAGGAACAAGAAAGCTGTGTTGAGGCCCTGAAGTTATCCAAAACAGCGTTAACATAGCATTTTAAATACTGTATTAGTCAAGAATTTGACCTTCACAAGCATCTTTACAAGAGATTCGCTATATCAAAAGCTTTCTTCAGAACTCAACTGATATCCACAAACTAGATAATTTAGATAAAGACCACTAAAATTGGTCGAGTTTCAGCTAACAGAACTTCCTACTTGGATATTTAACACTTACTAACATAAAATTGCAGAAAATACCACCATTTTGAGGCATTACTTTTTTACTGTAATTTGAACACTCATTTTCACATTCACTACAGGATAGGTGCACTTAAATATTGGCCTCTAAGTTTTTTCCATATACTAGTCTAAAACTAACTGAAAATAAAAGATCTCAACAGGCTGGAATTCTGCAGAACAAAGAGACTATCTTGGATACAATTCTCTTGGCTAGCAGGAGGGTCAGAAAGAGCAGTGGCATTACTGAATCAATTAAATACAAAAGCTATTGTCAAACAATTCGGCCACCAGCCTATCTACCCATCAGAAGAATGGCAAAAGGAAAATACAAGGAGTTAAGCCACCTCATAACACAGGCCCTAGAGAAGCCCACACCGTACCATTAGACCTTCTAGCATCACAGCCTTAATTTTGTCTCCCTGTTGGTTGCATCTGCCTCCACCCCATCAACTTTTCTGTAGGCAACTCTTTATCTAAATATAGTCCCTTAAAGTGCTAGCTGTAGATGTTGCACTTGAGGCATTTGGGTAGAAGAAAGAACAGTGAATGCTATTGATTTTTAAAAATGAAATCGTAACAAATTTTTTAAATCGCTTCATTAAAAGAAGACAATGACAAAACATATTTTGACAATACCATACTTCTCCATATGTTCTTTGCCAGCGCTTGCAAACATCTGAGGTGTTATTGGAGCGCTGGCTAAGCCATATTTATTTATCATTAATTCCACGTGTTTGTCAATTGGATTAGTTCTGTCTGAAAACTAAAAAGAAGGAAAACAGTTACAAAGCAAGTCATAATCTCTTTTTCTTTAAACATACCTAGACAAATATGATAGATTTCAAGGAAAATAGAGGTTTTTCTGATTTTTTAAAACAATTCCACTGGACAGCACCTTGAACGTCAGTAACATGTTTTGAAGCATTTATAACATCCCAGCTAAAAGAAAGGGTAAATAAAACATTTACATTATCACCACTGCACTGATTTGTTTTAAGGATCACCTGCATATGACCTCCATCACAGTCACTATTTTCAGAAGATGACTTCAGGAATTTTTTCCACCTTGGCTTAAAAATCCTACATTTAATATAATTCCAAGTTAACAATAATATTGTATTAATTTCGTATCTTCAACAAAGCTGAGATTAGATATTGTACAGTATGTTAAGGACAACTCTTAGACATTTCTATCAGTTGTTAAATTCATGATTCCTCACCCAAATCTGGTGTTGTATGCATAGGTTTGTAGGTTCTGTAGTTGAATTACATTTGGTAAGCAATATCGGTTGCCATAAGGCAAAAAAAACAATCAAATATCCTGCAGTTCTCCAATAAAAAACATGGGAGATACAGAAAGAAAGGTTTACAGAAGCCCTTAAGTTTTCAGGAAAGCATACTAAATAGTCAATTGTGTAAGGATCAATCCATAAGCCAAAAGACACAGATTTTTTTCTTTGACTTGCTGTGTCATTTTGAGAAAGACACTGCAATTATGCAATGCCTTAGTATTCTGTATAGTATTTTTCTTTATCTCCTATTAACCCTGCCATTAACATGTTCTTGGTAAAGTCCTAAAAGCATGACAGATTATTTGAAATTAGTTTTAAAACATTCCACACAAAATTTGCAAATCATAGCTGGAATCAGAATGATAAAACTCATTAAAAGTTTCCATGAATCAAAACACAGCAAAAATCCTAAAACAATCAATATTTATGAGACGATATCTCAGAGAAAGAAGTGTATGTCATATGAATACTATGAAATGTATGACATGTTTTAGACGCTTACCACTGAAGAAATGGACCCCTTTGCCATCTTTTCAAAGCCAAGTGCCAGAACACAATCTGCCAAACCTTAAAATAAAAATTGTGGCTATCTGAATAACAATTTAATTATAAATGACATTAGGTACCATTAAATATTTTATTACAAGAAATATACACAAGCTCCTACCAGCTCCTCTTCCTCCTTTCTTAATTTTTGAGAGTGAGTCAAACTGGGATGGGAATGGTATTAATACAAAAATATTGATATTAAATATTGAGAGATCAATAGAGGGTTTTAGTTGTTTTTTTTTAATAATTCTCTACAGCTTAACAGCAAATATCTTATATGATCAAGCACTCATGTCTCAGCCACAAACACTAGAATAAGTATATAGAACCTTACTATAAACAGTTGTTATTATAGAAACATCAGCAGTTGATTGCAAGAAAGTATCAAAATCCATAAAGGAAATCCAGAAACAGAAGGAAACTCTCATCTACCAATCCAAAGCATAGAGTCTGTCACAAGATGTTCTCTTCTCTCCACCAAAAATCAATTAGGCAAACACTTGTGTTATCAAGTTTAAAAAAAAAAAAAAAAAAGGAGTGGGGCAGGAGGGGAAGAGAGAGAGAGAGAGAGAATGAGAGTTAAGCTTTTTTGTCAGACTCTTCTCTCCTTTTCATCCTGCAGATTCCAGTCTCTTGCAATACCATAATGCAACACATTCTGCCCTCCTCCAAAAAACTTTCCAGAAAAACTTAACTGTGTTATTACTTATCATATGAGGTTCATACACCTTATGACACAGGAAGGATGTTTACATCGATATACATCATCTTAATGAATCATAGATTTAAGTCTCTTAGGTGCACACATAAGGCTCAAGTTTACAATGACAGTCTTACTCTTTTAAGTCTTCTGTGTGTGTGTGTGTGTGTGTGTGTACATTTCTATTAAAAAAATATATATATATACATATACACATACACACTAAGTTTTCATAATGTATTTAAAAGGAGGAGGGAGAAGACACAGTCCAGGCAGCACTGACCAACCTCTTCAGTAGAATGCAGCAGAAAACACAATTCTGTCTTTGAAGATAGGACACTTAAAATTCAGAGTACTCTTTCACACACGTTTGCTAGTCCCATTCCTCATCAAGTTACAGTTATACAGCTAAAGAATACGTATCAACCAGTTCCAGAGCAAAATAACTCACCTCCTTCTACCAGCTGCCTGGCCATGAACAAAGCAGTAGATCCAGTAGCACAGTTGTTGTTAACATTAATGATAGGAATGCCAGTTAAACCCAAACTGTGATAGATGGCCCGCTGTCCGCAGGTTGAGTCACCTTTACATAGAGATATAGCATTAAAATAAGGTACATACTCAAGCTCCACTAGCAAAAAGAAATTCCACCTTGTATATGCAATACCACAGGTTAAACTGTAAACTGGAACTTTTGAACCGTGAATTTGAGTACATCTCAAAGTACCACAGTACAAGAACCTCAGGAACCAGATGAAAACTGTATTTTTAAAAACAGAAATTTGTCTTGCTTCTGTGACAACAGAGTGAATTAATGGAAGGTAACTGGACTGGATATAAAGGTATTAATAGAGAAACACACACACACATACAGTGGAAAACTCTCCTTCAAATGGAATGGAATGAAATTGGTCAGTTGGACTGACAGGAAAGGGTTCGAGTCAGTCATTTAATACCATTTCCTCCCTCTACAATAAGCAGTGACTGCAAGGTGAAAGTTCAGCTGAGAGTGTCTGCTAGAAATGTGTTGGAGAGTCCAGACGGTAACAAAGGCAGGGCAGCACTGTGTAGGTATCTGAACCACTCAGGTATCTTTATGTCACCTGGGAAGCATTACTCTGGAGCCATACTAATGCATATACTCTCAATAATCTTAGATCGTACATTAAATCATGGTTATGTTTTCACATATGTGCATAGGATTAAAATAGTTATGAAGCTCTCACAGAGTAGATCTCAGCTATCACTTAAGAGTTGAGTCTTTATCTTCTGTGCTCTCAGGCTGAAAGCGCAAGGTCACAGAACATGCTTGATCTCAAAAATACCTCTAGCAAATGTCTCCAACTCAACAGCGCTGAGTAAACAAGCTTGCCTTTTCTAGTGTACATACGCTATCAAAGGCGAATAAAACTGTGCTATAATTTTAATTTCAAATATATTGCCATAAACATTACAATACGCAAGTTTTGCATCACTTGTATAAAGTTACTGCTTGATCTTGCCGAAAGAGCTACCTATAAGCGACACACCTGCAGGACAATTTTCTTGAACTCTGTCCGTTCCAGGGACTATTACTGTAAACTCCATAGATTAACAGACACAAATCTATGCTCACTAAAAAAATAAAAAAACCTAAGAGTTAGTTCTATGAACTGACATGTGATTAAATATAATAACCTACATAAGACCCCGGAAACTGATAGGATCCCCATACACTTAACTCTATCCACACAAACATCTGCAAAGTCACATCCTAAGCAAATTACGTTACTTACCGTAAACATAACCCACACAGGCCTGCTCCACTGCTGAATAAGGAATGCCAGCATCAGCTAAAGCCTTCTGGCCTTAAAAGGGTAAAAAACAAACAAACAAATCAGCTGACACAACCATAACAAGTAACTTAGTTTAGTACGTATATGATTCAGGCGTCTATACACAGGAATAAAACAGAGCAGTAAGAATTTCTTAATAGACCATGTGAATGGTTTATATAGCCCTGCACCTTAACTGTCACAGGAAGAACAATTCTGCAGACCTTCGAGCTCTGAGCAGGCTTCCTTACCAGAAAATTTCATCCAATCAATTCTGCGTTCATGAACAAAGATTGCTGGTCCTAATGAAAGTATGTTTAAATAATATATGCAGATGTGAAATTATTTTAAGCATCCAATTTAAGCTGTCCTTTTGACTTCAGCAACGGAAAGCAGCGAGTCAAACAGGTCAATGTCACAGGTTACAGACTTTGTGACACTGTTCATTTTTATCAGTTTTACATTTGCTTTTGAAGTGTATTTATTTACTGAACATAGTTGTTCCCTCATTTGCATAATAAAATGATTAACTGTAAAACTCAGAGTAAGTGTCAGGAACCAAAACTAAATGTCTTCTTTGTTATTAAATTACCTGCTTCCTTAGCCAGGTCAGGATAATCAACGTCCTTCTCCTCATTAGGCTTCAAAAACTGACAAAAAACAAAGCAAAAATAACCCACATAACAGTGAAAATTTATACATTATCTTTTGCTCAAATCGATAGATTTAAAAGCTGTATATTTAACTTAGAAATGAGTTTGTGAACGGTCAGCATTACACCCTCTTTACCAAGGCAAACAACTTAATTTCACCTACTCAAAAGTCCACGCACAGAACCTGTACAATTCCCAAGTACTACTGCTAGAGCTTGGGCTGGCTAAAAACAGACAACAAGCACAAATTTTTTTTAAAAATGACAGACATCAAAGACCATTTTTGCTCAGTATTGAAGAAGATCCATGACTTGTATAGGGACGGACAACAGACTTGTCCGAAGCCTGCGGACTGGACAGAGAACGACTGTTATCTTTATTGACTTGTTCTAATACATGACATCACCAAGGCCTTGATAAATACTTCCCTTCTACTTTATGCTATACTCCTAGTCAGCCTCCATGTCCCAAGCCTGACTCCCAAGCCTCTGCTCCATCCTTGGAGTAGAGATTATATTTCCAGTTTTTTGGTTTTTTCTTTTTTTTCCCTTTGTAAAGAATAATTTGACAGAGTAGAGTCCATCAACAAATATAAAATATTTGTTCTGCATTTTTGCATCACTGAAAAAGTGTAACTGCTAAAAAAATCCTTCTATTCTTTATAGTTTTACAAAATATTTGATGTTCACTGTTAGTATACGAAAATTAGGTTGATGTCCCTTATGTCTACCTCCCCAAATTCAGCCTCTCATATAAACGCTCAGCTGTACTTTCTGTTGTACCTCCTTTTCAGCAGTTTAGACGGAGAACCTTCGCCCTGAAGGTCACATGAAAAATTGGCCAGGGAACTGATTATTGTGCAACTCTGTAAGAGCAACCTGCTTTAATGGCTTTCCTTAGGCCAGGGAAAGGGGGGGGGGGAGTGTTAACAGCTTCTCCGATCTCAGTGATCTCACAGCTGGGATAATTCATTTCTGAGAGTGAAACGCGTGATCCGCGAAGGTGGCAAATTAGACACACGCGAACTACGCAACGCTGTCTTGAGAAGGCACGAAGTTTTCAGTAGACGCTATACCGTTAGGATGAACGAGAAGGAAAGGATAAAATCCTAAAAGACTTCTTAATAAAACACCGAAGGCACAACAGGGTGCCTGACAAGCTTTAGCTGTCTGTGACCCTTGAGCACACCGCGAGCGAGCTAAGCTGAGGCCCCACAACCTCCACACCGCTCTGCAACCCAGCCCCGCTCACAAACCAGCCGTTTTACCCCACCACGTTCCCGCGCAGCAGCCCACCGAAGTTTGTTCCGTTTGTTCCCCCCCCCCGGCTACTCGCCAGACCATCCGAGCCACCTTCGCCTTCACCCGCCGGCAGGAGAGAGGCCCCTTCCCTCACCAGCCCCGAGGCGGGCGGACAGGCTCCCGCTGGCGGCTCGGGCCCCAAGCGCCCAACCGGAGGGCAGGCCGCTCCCGCGGGGCGCCTCGGGGGCGGGGCGGGGGGGGTGGCAGACGCCGCCGCAGACCCCCTACCTGGGTCATGCCGACGCCCACCACGAACACCCGGCGCGACATGGCGGCGGCGAGCGCGGCCCCCGCCTGCCGAGGCCGGTCGAGGCGCCGCCGAGACGCCCGTGCGCCGGCGGCGGCGGGAAGGGGCGGGTCCTGCCCCGCCCCGCCCCGCCGGGGCCGGTGCGCAGGACGCGGCGCGAAGCGGAGCCCGAGGAGCGGCGCCATGATGCGGCTGGGGCGGGCGGGGGCGCGGGCGCTGCGCGGGCCGCTGCGCTGGGGACCCGGCGGGGCCGCGCCGGCGCGGGGCGCCGAGGTGCTGGTGGGCGCGTCGGGCGGGCGGAGCGGCGGTGAGTGCGGCGCCCGGCCGGGAGCGGAGGCGGGGAGAGCCGGGACACCTCTTTTACGGTAGAGCTGCCCAGCCTGGGGCAGAAGCCTCTGCGGGGGTAAAACGGCAGTTTCGTCGGTGCGGGCAAACGCGCCGCCGTTCTGTCTTGTATCCCTTTTGGGGGGGGGGGGGGGAGTTCCTGCTCTCGGTAACATACAGTGCTAAAAGTCGGATAACCCCGGGGTGACCTGTGCCGTTCCCTGCGTCTTTGTGCGCTGGCTGGCGAGGTCGGAGGAGCGCAGAGCGAGCCGTGCTAGCGGAACAGAGGGGACCCGGCGGCTCGCAGCCGCCGCGGCCGGTGCAGCAGCACCCCGGAACGTGGCGGGCTGGGAAACGAGCAGGAGTCCGGCCGGGAAAACAGGAGCCGGACTCGCAACTCGCTCACCGTAAGCGGAGGGCTGAGACCCTTTCCTTGCGCTGGTGCGACTGTGCCTCGCTTTCCTACCAGCAAAGCCTGTGAGTTTGGGAGAATTCAGCAAGTCCTTACTTGTGGGAGCTTGCAGACAGCACCGCAGAAACGCCTCTAAGTAAAGAAGGCTGTGACCTGTGTACGTCCGTCTTCCTAAAATGGCTCTGAAATGGAGCCGATGCCTCCCCTTTTTCCAGCAGCAACCTCTGGAAATGATTCTACTATGAAACACTGCCTCTGAGATGATTTCTGTATGCTTCATTCTGGAAAAAAAAATCGGATAATAATTTACAAATCACAAGTGCAAGGGAGAAATAGGTAGATGTTGTGGTCTTTTTTTCCTGCTTGGACTTAGGAACTCTGAATGAAGTCCTCCCAGTAATGAGCTTAGCTTGAAATGAAGCGGATCTGCGCTTTGAGAGAGGTTCTGGAGCGTGAACTGAGAGTGCCTAGTTTGTGCTGTTCTCATGCAAACAGCAATTCCAGGAAGATGTTTTCCTTCATTAAGGAAAATACTCGAAGACAGTAAGGCTATGCCATGAGAACTGAATTAAATAACACTGGAAGCAGAAACCTAACATGGATCACTTGCCTTTTTTTCCCCCCCCACTATTGCAGATGTTTCTAAGATATAAATACCTGAACCGTGTTCCTTTTTTTTTGTTAAAAACGTCTGCTTTTTTATATTATTTGCAGTGTTGCTGAATTTTAGTCATCCTGGATGACTAAAATCATCACTGGATTATACACACAATCTACCACCTCCACTTTTAAAATAACTGATTCTTTTTAAAATATACCTTATAGGCATTTTCAGAAAAGAGAAGATGCAGCATATGCAGACATTGTTCCCAGCTGAATGACTGTGTCAGAGAATTAAAACAAAGTATAACTGAAGTTGTCTCCTATCACTAAGGTATTGCTGAAATCCTAATGAACCGACCCCACGCAAGAAATTCATTGGGAAAAGTATTTGTAAATGAAGTGAGTATAGCCCTGGCCTGTAAAGATGTTTGGAATCATGATCGATAACTAAATAGGATGTGAATAGCTATGATCAAGACTAATTTGTGGGAAACCCGAGACAAAAATTTAATCTTTTGCTAAAAGTCAGCGTAGGCGGCACTGAGGCAAGGCATCTTGGCCTGAAGAAAAAGGGACTGGGATATACGTACGTTGCAGTAACGTCAGATGAGGACTGAACAGAGACACTGGAACTAGATTTAAGTTAGCTGACTCAGACACGAGTTAACGTGTCTTAGTTCGTTTGAGTAATTATGATGAAAACATACTCAGCATCAGGCCTTAGCAGATGATCTGCTCAAGGTCAACACATTCCAGAGAAAGTCTGGCTCAAGCTTGGAAAGGAGGAAGGAGAGTTTAAGGTACAGCAAAAGTTCATCTTTGAACGGAAGAAAAGAGATGGGGGAAACCTGTCATTCTGAAACTCTCATGGAAGGATCCTGCTGGCTCTAAATAAGTGATCTCCCCGTATGTAATTTGGGAAACATGATATATGTGATAATTTAGGTATATACATCTACACGCTCAAGTTTTTCTCCTCCTGTTTGTATTCCCTCCCTCATAGTTGTTCAGTGCTCTGGAACATCTCCGCTTCGACGAGAAGGTTCGTGTGGTGGTGTTCAAAAGTGAAGTTAAAGGTGTATTTTGTGCTGGTACGTAACAAAGGCACTGCAAGCTCTTATTAAAAATACGGATGACTCTTAGGCCCGAAGGTTGATCAGCCTGTCCAGAAAAGCACATGAGAAGAAAAATAGGGGCTGGATTTTGTGTAACAAACAGTCAACACATTGCTCTCTCTTTGGCCTCTCTGATTCAGTAACGAAGACGTGCGTGATGGAGTGAGCCACACAGGCTGCAGTCTGACATCTAAGCTTTTCTATGCTAGCGTTTCTTTTTGGTTGTTAAGCACCTTCAGGCCCAGGTGATTCGTGCTCCTCTGTGAAATCAGTTCACAAAGAGAGTGGAGAATTCTAGCTGCTCCAGCCCAAATGCCCATGCTCTAGAGCTTCCCCTTTACTTGACCAGAAAACTGTCATTTTAAGACTTCTGAAGCTGTCTGACCTGTGGTAGCAAGAACACAGCTCAGATGTCTTTCCTCTGTTCCTGGCTTCTAACCTTTTTTTCTTCCATTTAGGTGCAGACTTAAAGGAACGCGAAAAGATGGATGATGCAGAAGTCGGGCTCTTTGTTAAAAGGCTGAGAAATCTCATGGATGAAATAGGTAAATGATTATCACAGTTTGAAAATTTGTTCCATGCTGTCCATGTTGAGACACTTAAAATTGCTGAAGGAGAGGAAGGACACCAGTCCCAGCAGGTTATCTGTTTAGAAAAGGCTCCCCAAATGGTTCCATCTTAAGTCTCGTACAAAGATATGATCAGAATTAAATATCAGCTGTCCTGCTGCTACTCCAAGGGCAAGATGCACTTCAGCACTGCCTTTTCCAAGATGAAGAGCAGCACACAGACGTGCATATAAGTATCTGCCATAACAAAGCGTTGTATACAAAGTTCCATGTAATGCTTCGGAGAGAACGCTAGACAGAACGAGTAACGGTGGTTGACTTATTTTTAATGCGCCCTCAAAAGCACTAATGATAGGTCTAAGAACAGGGACTCAGATCTCTGAACGAATCTGTTGCCTCTAAGGGTTTTTAGACCTTCCACGCCTCTCTCTTTTAGGAGAGGAATATGGACTTCTACAATTTTCTTCCCGTATTTATCTTTTTTTTTCTCCTCTCACTGGAGAGGAATACTGAAGTCAAATCTGACTGGAATACCAGCCCAAATAGCAGTCATAAAAAGATTACAATATATAGAGAATGACTGCGTCTCACAAACCACAGAAGCAGCGTTACAGGGAGGGTTTCCTCGTGGTTACAGCACAGAACTAGCACGTACTTCTGAAGCCTGTTCCCAGCTTGCTGACTGAATACTTAAAAAGATACCTTATTGAACAGCTCATTTCCAGATGCCTCAGTTTGTTCAGCTATGAAATCACAGCAGTATTTGCCAAGCTCAGGAGCTCTGGATAACATTTAGAAAAGCGCTTGAAGAGCTAACCCTTGTACCAGTGAAAAGCGATAGTGCCTTTGCTTTGACTGTTTAATTGCAACAGCTGGACATTCACATCATAAATGTGCAAGGAGACAATTCATCATGCTTTGTATTGCAGTACACTACAAAAAGGTGTTTGCATTTTTTTTTTCCAGAGAAGGGCGAAGCGCAAAAAAGATTCAGTTTCTCCCAGAGACAGCCAGAATGTTTGTGGCATTCATACAAAAGAAAAAGAAATCTTGATCAGTTTTGAAATGCTTGAGAAATTAAACACTTGAGAAAACTGTTTCTGGAACAGAACTTGATAATCTGTATTGTTTCCTGTAGCTGCACTGCCTGTACCCACAATTGCTGCAATAGATGGCTACGCTTTGGGTGGGGGACTGGAACTGGCGTTGGCTTGTGACCTTCGAGTAGCAGGTTTGTGCGTTGCTTAATGTAGGATTCTCCTTGTAATTGGTGACTATGTTTTAAAGAAAACTTGCATTTGTGATAGCTTACTGCTAATAGAATCTAGCTGGCTAAAAGAGGAATTTAAACAGTTCAGGAAATGACTAGGCATTCGTCCGCAATTTGTGACACTTAGCGACTATTGGGAAAGCAATCTCCTTGCTTAAAAAGTAAACCTTATGTTTAGACAAGATTAGAGGTCCTTCAGAAAACTATTTGCTGGTGAGATTAAATAGTTATTACCATGTAATATTGGGTCAGCCCTCTGGCTTGATCTAGCCTTCACTACTTAAACCAATTTTGAGTGGAAGCCTTGCTGCTTCTATTGCTTTTCTTCTGTCTATTACATTTCATTTACTATGGGCCCAAGATTCATTTTTCTTGATAAAATTGCTACATTCCGGTAAGCAGCCAGACTGCGCATCCCTCATCTGACTTGAGATGCAGGTTTATTAAGCACTGTAATATTCACACTTTTTAGCTACTTGGAGAAATGTTGTTCCACTACAGTGTGGACAGTTTTTAGTTGTATTGACAAAGCTTCTTCCTATCATCAAAAAGTAATTTAACCCCATACTTTTTTCTTTAATAGCTTCATCAGCTAAAATGGGCCTCATTGAGACCACAAGAGGGCTTCTTCCTGGAGCAG
Organism: Struthio camelus; assembly: GCF_040807025.1. Classification (NCBI taxonomy): domain Eukaryota; kingdom Metazoa; phylum Chordata; class Aves; order Struthioniformes; family Struthionidae; genus Struthio; species Struthio camelus. The sequence goes on along the minus strand of NC_090949.1, from coordinate 31,737,190 downwards.
GTAATCTTGTTTCATTGATGTTAAGTGTCTTTCTTTCTCAGCTGGTACAGGAAATATTTTGCCATTAGAGCACCTGAAGGGTGTTGAGTTTGGGCTTTGAATATAAATTAGAAACAGTATCTTGTAGTGACCCAAGAGATCTATGAATCCAGGATTCTGTTCTAAGCCCTTGTGTCCAACTTGCTAAGAGTTTAGGAAAGTCACTTTACTCTTTTTTTTTTTTCCATTTATGAGAATACTCATGAGGACGTTGAAGACTTGGATGCTTTGCAAAATGCTGAGATCCTCAGCTGGTAGTTAAAGAAATACACAATCTGTTATTTTTCAGACCTCTTTGTTAATAAGGAAACAAAACTTTTTTTGGCATTTCTCTGAAGTAGAACATGGTGTTTTGGCTATTGTCTTAAGGTGGAACCCAGCGCTTGCCCAGATGTGTTGGAGTAGGTCTTGCAAAGGAACTCATTTTCACGGGTAGACAGATTGATGGACAAGAGGCCTTCTCAATGGGATTAGTAAACCACACAGTGCAACAGAACGATGAGGGAGATGCAGCTTACCAGAGAGCATTAACTTTGGCTAAAGAAATCCTTCCTCAGGTCAGTGTACTATTCATATGGTCAATGTGAAGAAGGTGTTGCTGCTTCCCTTAAGAGAAAACAAAGAATTTAACTCTGAAATTCCTTTCCATGACATAGTAAAATCTTGGTTTCTGACTTTTAAGCCTCTTAACCCCCTGTCCTTTTTGTGAATGCAGTTTCTGCAGAAACAAGTGTTGACATTGAGCTACATAACCCATAGGACAGTCTTACCCTCCCAGCTGTGGTTATGTAGACCTGCAGGCCACATATAGATGTACGTACGCAAAATAAGGTTTTAATTAACTGTAAATAATCCTAATTTGTATTTTAAAGTTACTGCAAATTCCTATAGACTGAAAGGTCATTTGGAAGGAGGGTAATGATGTAAAAATTGCCTTAATGTAAACTGATGGGGTTTTAATTACTTTTAAATGCCTTTTTTTTTTTTTTAAATATAGGCTCCAATTGCTGTGAAAATGGGAAAATTGGCAATAAACAGAGGAATAGAGGTAATACAATCTAAAAATATATTAAGATAAAGAAAGCAGACAAGTAGCTCTTAAAAATTACTGTGGTAAAAATGTTTAGAACACACAAATTATAATCCTTGTTTAAACAAGGCATTTAAAACCTTTTCAAGGTTTTTAAAGATTTGCCTTAAAGACCAAATTAACACGGCAGGATTTTGTTCTACAGTTGTTAGCACTGCAGTTCTAATACCATGTCAATACCAGTCACTGCAAGTGAATGTTTATTGCTTTGAGGGTTACAGACTTCAGACAAATGATATTCCTTCCCTCTCGTCCCCAGGTTGACATCGCATCAGGGATGGCTATCGAGGGGATGTGTTATGCCCAGGTAGGTTACCTTCAGAACACGCCCCTGAAAGCAACAACTGTATGTTTTCTGAAGTGGGTGGGATTTCACAGCATCATCTTGTAATTTCCCCTCTGTAAAGGAGGCCTAACAGATAAAACCAAAGCTTTGAGAACACGCTTAGGTGCAGTTCCAGATTTTTATTTCAAAATATTAACTGTTTTCTCATAAAGAGCTGCCTCTCTCTGTTTTCCTAAGGCCACACTCGTTCCTTAAATACCCTTCTACCTAAAGTGATTGTATATTCTTATGTTTTCCATAATACATTAACTACAGCATGAGCTTTGCAAATGGTTTAGTATTAATAGGTTAAAAAATTGATTCCTGTTATAGTCATTCTTTTGGACAAGTTTTGAGAGCACACGCACCTTTCTGAGCTCTTAGAACAATTTAATTGCTGTGCCCTTCAATGCATTTTAAGGTGATACATCATTGAATGTATGGAAAATACTTTCCTTATATAGTTTGCTGGTCTACAGTCCTTTGTCTTAGACTTTCACTTGTGATTTGCACTAGAAACCAGTCTTTGTTTTCCTGACTGCAAAACGTGGAAGATAGGGCTTAATTTATCACTGAGAGAAAAACAATCTCAGCAAAGACTCTAACACCACTACTGCCAAACTAATCACTACTTAAAATCACATCAGATTTGTCAATGGAAACAAACCTCTCTCTCTTTTTTTTTTTTTCCCCCCCCCCTCTCCTTCAAATGTAGAATATTCCCACACGAGACCGTCAGGAAGGGATGGCTGCCTTCAGGGAGAAAAGACCACCTCGGTTTATTGGCAAATAACGCTTCCTAGCTTCCCCTTGTTTTTTTTGAAGGTAGCTTGGGCGTGAAGAGGAGCCACTAATTTTTTTGGAATTATTTTTATGACTGCATACATACTTAGCTCTTTACCATGGACTACATTTCTGAATACTCCACTGGATCTCTTGTTGTTGCAAGGATTCCCAAATAAAAGAGATTTAACTTTGTAAAGCTGATCTTTTTAGAGAGGGTACAAATCTTTTCTTTCCTTGTTGTTCTGAATCCAGAACAAATTGACAATAGAGAAATAGGTCCAGCACAAAATGAACAAATAGTCTCAGTTCACTAACTGATCATTAACTCCGAGACTGGACTGTCCAGAAGGGCCCTCAAGCTACAGGTAGACCTGATTCATCTAGCTTCTGTCCTAGTTCTCATGCCTGTCACTTAATTCTCCTCCTGTGGTTTGCTAGATGGCAGCACAAGAATGTGTATGTGGGGAGGAGCAGGGTTGCTATTTTCAGGGGCAGCACAGACTTATGCCAGCCGGGACAATGTAACCTGATGGATTGTTTCCAGGCAGCCAGCGCTGACAAATGCTGGATTACAAACAGCCGTCTGGTGTTTGCTGCAAATGAAAGAATTTAGAATTCTATTTCTAAACTTCTACCTAACAGTGCAGAGAGGTAGCTGGAGTCTAAACATCTGAACCCAACTTCCTCAAGAAACCGGGGCTGAAATTTTAGGAACCTAAAGGATGCACTAGCAGTGCCTTTCTCCGTGTCAGCAACAGTAAATTTGCAGGCATGGCCTTCTTAAGACGAGATCCTGCAAGCAACACAGTACGAGATATTGCCATAACAGCTTGTGAACGATTACAGCAGCCACATATGTGATTGTACTTGCACCTATTCATTTAGTATGGCTTGTGACAGGTTTAGGTCTTCCATAGTACAATGTATATGAATCTATGCTATCTAGTATCTCAGCAGTTATTACCTGGGCATCAGGATCACTCTGGACATTTTCTTTGATGTTACGTAAATATGGCAGTCCACCTCCTTCAGTTAACGTGCTGGCAGCTGAAGTACAAAGGAAAAGTTTATCTTCAGGAAACTTGCTGAGATGGCAGAAGAAAACAAATACAAAAACAAAAAACTGGGTCAGAAGAAGGCTATAGGAGAAGTGGTTGGGAATTTTCTTCCCTCACAGTTTCATCACTGAGCAGCTCTGCTGGGATAGAAGAATAAGCAGCAAAACTCAGGGGAGCAAAACCAATGCAGCAGGCATTCTAATTCACTCATAACTTTGTACACATCTCAGCCATGGGACTTTATTATAAAGAAAGATTATAAACTGATTCCTTGAGTTCATAAATGATTCTTAGAATGGAACACAGAAGTGTCAAAAGAAACAGACTATAAAGCAATCATGGACTGGTGACATAGATAAAATCCTCATTTTTAAATTACATGAAAGCTTTTTGTTGGTGCTGTGGGGAACCCAACTTTTCTAGCTGCCCGTAAACTATTACAGCCTTACTCACAGTAAATATCTTAGATCCTAAACGCACTTTAAAAACAAAATCCTTTAAGTTGGATCTAGAACAATGGCGTTTTGTTGGGTTGGCTGAAATGTCAGCAGCTAAAGAAATTGCAGTCTAGACCAGCAGTCTGTCCTGAACTGAGATTATAGTTTAATTCTTGATTATGTATAATACAGGGAAAACGTTTGAGATACGAAACATCACAGCTACTGATTCTAAAGCAACTGTTTTACAATGAAATCCTGCTGTCTGAAGTAATCAGTCAGCTACTTGATGGGCAATGAAGGTTCCCCATGGGGAAAGAAAAGTCTTTCAAGGAAAGCGTTCCACCTCTCACTACAAAACTTCTGCAAGTCAGCAGTCAAGGCTCTCAAACAGATGTCAAGTAAAGTGTAAGGATAAGCTTTGACTTGTCATATGCACATTTGAAAAATCAAAAAGCTAAAAAGGATTACTAAACACTAGGTCAGCTTAGTGTTAATAATATGCTTTAATTGTTCCCATCCTTGATGGGAATTTATCCCAGTAGCTAAAAGTATTATAAGAGTCATTCAGAGGACAACCTTCTAAGAACCAGGCCTCAGAGAGCAAGGACTGGACCTACAAACATGCTACATCTCAACGTGAATAGGAAAAGAGTGCTAGGAAGAGAAACCTATCTCATGATTTACCAAGAGATAAAACCTTTCTAAGACAGTCCGCTGTTACTCTGCCAGGTAATCTGTCCGACAGAACAAGCAGAATTAGCAGAGCAGTGGTCTTTCATCCCTATGATTGTTACGAACAGAGGAAAACAGAATCATCGCTCCAGTCAACTAAACTTACATCCGTTTGGTGTCAGCAGCTGACAACTCACAAAACATGTGTGCCCACACGTGCATACGTGGCCTCTGGCTCAGACTCGCCTGCTGTTTCAGGATCGTGCATTATCCCTGGGGCACAGGGACTGATCTGCAGGCAGCCAGAACGACCCTGCTTTCCACTGGGAACCAAAAAAACCAGTCCGGGGCAGCGTCCCACAGCCACAGCCCCCACCCTCCTTCTCCCCCACCAGCACCATGGCCACCCTGGCAGGCGGTAGCAGCACTGCTCTACTGGTGAGAGCGGGGAGAAACGGTGCAGTCCAGATCCACTTTTCTGGAGCAAAAGTGCAACAGATCAGAACGAAGCTGCTGGCCCGACTGCAGCCCCCACCCCGGCCGCTGTCTATCTGACCAACCCTGGCTGCAGCTGCTGGGGCAGTCCCACTTCCATCCTTTGCAGAAATACGTGCCACCTCTCAGCACCTGTGCACATTTTCAAACATTTCAACAAATATGGAACCTTCTCTTCCCAGCAAGCATTTCCCTTTGGAGCCTGACTAGAAGCTGAAGTTATTTTCTCTGTATTAGAAGCTCTTTCCCCAGCACTGCAGGCTTAGGTGGTACCGTCCCTTCCTTTGCAGGCCTGCACCCATACAGCAAGTGAAGCACCAGAGCTGGAGAAATGCATTTTTAGTAAATGAACTAGGTTATCAAAAGATGCTTATGAAATATAACTTAACCACACTGGAATGGGCAGTCACTTCATACCGTGTTAAGCCTTTAGGCGAAAGCCAAGTACACTAGTCCACCGAGTTAATTCAACTGCAAGTAAGATAAGGCAGTTGGAGTAACTTCAGCAGTTTATGCATTTACAAGAAGTTTCTTATATAAAAGGCTGCAGAGGTAAAGCAGAGACATGTAAGATCTTTGGCCTTCATAAAAAGATGACAAATGCAGCTAGAGAAATACCAAATACAGAGTTTTAAAACTGCTTCCACAAGCGTTCTACCCTGGCAGGGACTACTGTAACGGCAGACGTGAGTAAACTGTGTTATCTCACTACATGTGCACCTTGTAGCCCCGTTCATACTTTTCAGCTTAAAAGAATTCTGCTCGCTGTCTGTTGGCCCAGAGTACATGGGAACAAAACAAGAAGGGTATGAAAAAAAAAAAAAACCAAATTTACAATCTCTGTGCTTGCTTGCTGAAGAATTTCATGAAGCGGTATCTTCTCCATCTAGATTGATGCTACTGTCACACTCGCTTTGTGCTGCATGCAGTGGTAGATTTTCAGAGTTTTAGTTAATATACTTCAGCAAGTTCTCCTGTTATCAGGAAAAAAAAACATTACTGTAAAGAGAGTTGTCTTATTTATTTTAAAATCTTGTGGTACCGATTGATTTATATTCCATTAACACCAATTTTGACAGCTTGTATTTCCATTTCATGCAGTGGAAATTTCATAGCACAAGTCCCATAGTGGACACATCCCAGAAAGGTAGTGGGAAAGGCTTGCAGGCCACTTCCAAAGAAGTGTCATGACTGAAAGCTTCAGCCTGTTTCACTTCTTTATGAATCAAGAAAACTGCATGTAGCCAGATATGCACAGGGAAATGATGCTAGCCAAATTATACTTCAGTACAAAAAACAGTCACACAATATTGATGAAATTACTGATGCATTCCCTTTTGAAGTTGCTGAAATACACAAGATTAAAGGTTAGAGGTGATGTTTTTATTTGAAGGATGAGAGCTCTGGTGGGAGGAAAGGGAGGATGGGAAGAAGGGGAGGAGTTAAAAATAGTAAAATAGTCTCATCCTGAAAAAACCATCCCTGCCCGTACGCTACCAAACAGAAGTATTCCCTTTTTTAAACCGAATTACCAGTACAGTTACAGAAGAGTCTGTGAAGATCAGTCAGTTGCCATGGAAATATTGAGATTAACCAGATAAACAGAAATAATGCTTGAAATAAAAGCAAATTTGAACTGGTGCGTAGCTTGCTTCCATTACTTGTATTTTATCAGGCATCTGTATACTGTGCAATATTTTTCATTCAACACATCATTTGAAACCCACCAGAATCAGAGAAAGTAGTAAGTTGTTACAATTAGCATCTCTATGTAAGATTTCACACTCCACAAAACAATGCAATTGACACAGGGTTTACACAAAACACTAGGTGATATCTTGAAAATACACTGTGATCTCTTGAAAATATAATTCACTGCACAATACTGACAGAATATTTACAGAAAACAACAAAGCAATCATTAGTCTCTCATAAATAAGGTGACCAAATATCCTGGGCCTCCAATCAAGTCATGCAATCCCCCATCACAATGGGGACAGGTCAGTATTTTGCTCTGATGAGCCTTCTCCTTCCCCTACCAGTCTTCTAAAAGCAAAAGAAAAATCCCACACACAACCAAAAGTACTCAAACAAACAAACAAAGAGAGATTTATAGTCATCAAGCTTAAAATTGCAAGCTTAGTTCATCCTTTTAGTATTATGTCTCCTTTTAATCCTGTTGCTATTGCTTTGCTCTAGCAAGCTTCCCCTTTCCCTGATGCAGTGCTGATCCCGACCTTACTTATGAAGTAGAGAGCACTCAAGAGAGCTGAGCTGCAAAAAGACATTGTTTTAGCAGTGAGGAAATCAGAAGAACACAGCTTGCAGGCAAAAGGAAAAGGAAATTGAAGATCCCATTCGTGTTCAGAAAGGTTACGAGGCAATGGGACATTTTGGTCGCCTTAGTTACAAGTCTCATTGTAACTTGCATGCATGCGCTTTTGTTTTAATCTGTAAGTGTTGAATCTCACAATCACAAACAGCTCTATTCAAACACCAAACTGGTAAACAGTTTTTATAAACAGCAATCATAGGGATGAAATAACTTTCTGTCCCAGAAATCACAAAACAAGATATTCCTAGAAGTCTTTTTTCCAGATGTGCATACTGATCTGTACAAGTCCCATCTTTTTGTAGCCAGCAATAATCCTACAGGTATGACCAGCTCAAGCAGTGACCATAGTTCCTTTTACAAGTTGCATATGCGGTTGCCATTAAAGTTGACGTTCACCATAGGTTACCATACATGGCTCTGGATACCACAATTATCGGCAAATCACTTTAATGGTGACCACTATATTACAAGTTACTCCAAGTACACACACACCATAAAGGATTATTACAGAGACAATACTTTACACTCTTATACCTGCAGCTTTCAGTTTGGTTTATTTTGTTGCTGTTTTCTACATGGAGGTGGTCTCCCATGACGCATAATATGTTTTTCCAAACTATCTAGGATGGCAATTGCAATTCGCTGTACATGTGGATCAGTCTGGACATTTTCTTTGATGTTGTATAAGTGCTGCAAACCACCTTCTTCAATTAACATGTTGCAGTACCTGGCAGCTGTAAAGAGATTTTAAAAAAAAAAAAAAGTGAATTTTGAAAAAGAATCTGGTGTTGAAGTAACAGATACTGTAAACACTTACTCAAATCCACTTTCATCTCCTAGACCAGTCAGCATTTAGGATGCTTCCTGAAGTGTCTACAGAACTGCATTCGTACTTTAATGAGCAACAGTGGAACAACAGAGCCGTTTCTGTGGTTACAAATACCCGACCTCTGATTGTCTTTGTTCAGTTTCCAAATCTGTCTTTGAACTTGATTGCAAGGTGCCTTGGAATATGCACAGTATTCTCTCCCTCTCTCTCTCCCTCCTCTATATACGTTTTAAGGGTGCATACATTTCACTTTCAGAAACGGGCACTAAGGAAATCAGAAGTATTATAGTATCTTTAAGTACCTAGGTAAAAACATAACCTTTTCCAAAAAACTTCAATATGGAACAGTTATCAAAAAGTGGTATCAGATACACTGCATCATTTGTACAGATTCGTCGAGTTCCTTAGAAAGCGGTTTGCCAACTACTACTGATGCTGACCTGTAACTAGTATTAAGTTGCTATGAATGCCTTTTCAGCAATAAAATTATACTTTTCTTTCCCCTTTTCTTATTGATTTAAAAAAGCTGGAAGTGCGTCTATATCAGCTCCACTGTTAGTATATGCAGCGACAAGCCACAAACAGAGCCATATACGTAACATATCATATCAGCTTCAGAAGTTTAAAAAAAGTCAGAATGACTGTAATGCAATTCACGGAGCGTTACTTCAGATGTGCCCAATATCATCATTCAACTCAGTGACACAACACTAGAGTTAACAATTTAAATGCTGACATAAAATGTTTCATTAGGGATCACATGTGCTGCAGTGCTACTAATATCTAAGTTAGCTTAACAAGCTGGATGTGGTATAGCAAAATGGCAAGCAGAGAAAGAAAGAAAGAAACAAACAAACAAAATCAGTCCCATTCATCACTCTTTCTTTTTTATCCTCATCTAAAGAGAGGAAGGCAAAATAAAATGCCTCCCCTTTCCAGGGTAAAAAGCCTCCTTGGTTCCAAACATCAACAACTTAGCATTTTTCCCCAAATTAATCATCATATTTCAGAATTAAAGATACTTTCCCTCAGAGTAGGTTATTACATTTGCTACTTAGCATTTGGTTTCTCTGCAGCTTTCTCAGGGAGGTTCTGGCAGCACCTCTAATCAGAACTAAACTTCAGGAATAAGAGAACCACTGTTTTGATCTCAAATTAGGAATATCTCACCCAAGGATTCCCTGCCTCCCATTCTACAGTGCAGTTACTGTCAACACAAACCTCTGTGGCATGCTGAAAGCTCAGAGGTTACGACAGCATAAAAATAAACACTAAAAATAAACAGAACATATAGGACTGTAGCGAGTTGACAGGTCTGAGGTACAACGCGGAGGAGAAGGCTTGCTTTAATTTTATTAACACGGAATTACAGGGTCTTAACCAAAAACTGTTATCTAGAGTCCGGTCAGGAAAACAGCTTTATCAGAACACTTCTACTTTAATACAGGAATAATCCTCACAGATCTCTGGACAACGTACCCTGGGAACGAAGCCTCAAAAGAATTACCGTTATGAGCTTACAAACAACCACAGCGTAGAAAAATTGTACTTTATATGCAGTTACCTATTACACCATGTTACTGTTTGATCCTGAACAGATATATTTCCACTGTAGAAGTAGTGATTTATGGGACTGTTCAGCCCCAAGATAAACAGGGATAGAGTTACTGCTGTTAGGAGGATTAAACACTGGCACAGAGAACATCTTTAATACTTTGGAGGAAAGCTGCATTATATATGGTAGAAATTTATGTGAATACAGGTATGTATATCAAATTCACAAAGGGAGGAAAAAAAGAAAAAAGCATTAAAAGCCATGAAACATTGCCCCGTTTTACATTCAGGTATGCTCAGGGGATTTATTTCCTTCCCTAGCACTTAGACATTTCATCACATGCTCTCAAAGCATTTTACAAACAAGATGTTGGTGTTCTCCTTTTGCAGATGGGGAAAATAGATTAAGAAACTGACCTTCATGTCACAGCAAGTTACTACAGAAGGGCGATTAGAGGCCAGGATTACCTAAAATTTCTGTTCTAATTGTAAGAGATGGCTACCTGCTGCAATCCTTGTTCTTTAATTTAAACATAAATTTGTGTTGCCTATTACTCTTATTATTGTTCACGTCTGAATAAAAACAACCGTTCAAGGAATACCATGTGAATTCCCATTTTTCCCAGTTCATGCTAGTGAATTTTATGCTACGAAACACGAATAAACACCACTTTGCCTTAATACATACGATTTTTGCTGCAGACATGCTGCATGGCCCACACTGCCCATAACTGGACACCAGGTGTCATGAAACAGCCAAGTAGAGGAAAAAAAGGATTGAAAGACCTATAACAAAAATAAAATAAAATAAGAGAGAGAGCGCGAGCGAGTGAGAGATGATCAGCAACTCACTTTGCTACTAGAATGTCATTACTCAGAGAACATGTTCTGTCTAGCTCTTCAACATTTCATAAATCAGCATTTTAGATGCAGGATGTGACTGGCTTCTAATACTTAAGAAAGTTACTACCAAAAACGTGCAGAACAAATACATGGTATGCTTCTACCATAGCACTTGGATGCCTCCTCCTACTCCTTAGGAATAAACAGTCTAAGTGATAAGGATTAGATGGATAGTAATCATCTAATTGCACTTTTTGGCCTCAAGTCTCTTTTTCTAGGACAGACAGTGGTAACCTAGTGCTAGCCAATACAACTTTATCGGTTAGTCGTTGCTTATAGTCTTTTAGATAGGCAGCTGAATACCATAATAGAAAAGCAGGGAGAAGAACATTACATTTATCTCTTACAGGAGTCCCTAGCTGACTCTACCTTTCTTTTGTCCCAGAGGGAAACCCAATAGGCTGTATATTTCGAGCTAATAGGTCTTCTGAGTTGGTTTCTTTTGGGCCAGTTATCTTCTACCAGACAAAACCACGTCTGGCATGTGGCTTACTCTGCTTCAGGAACAAGCTTTTAAATGTAGTTCACTTCTACCGTACTTTCCAAACTCTAAACGAAGACAATAGTTACCTGTAAGCCACCATCTCACATTCCGGAGTTGGCCAATTCAAAATGGCAGAATGCTGCAAAATATAGAACCAAGAACACTCAGTGTTAAATACAAATAGAAAATTATAAAATACAGTATGATAAAGTGCACTGTCTTTTCTGTACCAGTTGTTCAAGAAGAGAGGTCCTCTGGCTGCGACTTAGTGTCCAGGCCTGCTCTCCTCGAGATATCAAATGAGCAATAATCCCTGCTGCAAAGTAGCTGACTTCCACCTCAACACTGTGCAATAATTTGCTGATATGGTCTATAAAGTCTTTCCACATTAACTCCGAGTGGAGTTCTTTAACTTCAGCTATGTTATTCTGTGAGGGGAAAAAAAAGAATTAAGAACATATCAACAAAAGTAATACCATTCAAAGGAGATGAATATATGAACTTGAACTATGTGGTGAATTTAAACGTGAGATGAGATCTTTGTACATCCAGGTGACAACTATATACCAAAATACTACTTTTGCCTTTGAAAACCTTTCCAGTTTACTGCAGGAATTTGCCTCAAAATAAAAAGATTTTCTCATAAATAGTTTAAGATCATTAGTACAGAGATTCTACTAATTTAAAGGCTAATTTATAACATTCTCAAATACTAATTCTAATTTATAACATTCTCTCATTTCATTAAATATCAAAAGTGTGCAAATCTGAATTCCATTGACTTTCAACCTATTTTTTAAGTTTACACCCATTAGAAGCCTCACTCACTGCCCTTTCTTAAAAGCTCTTTTTGTTCACACTAACCATCCATTTCAACATAATTAGTGCTTTTGGAGAATTGGCAAAACAGTCCAAAACAGTGTGAATTATGAAGAACGCACACCATAAAGATTAAAGAAGAATTTTTAAGTGTTATGCAAGTTTTCAGATTAACATTGACACATCAAGTTTTAAAAGTCTATAAGATTTCAGATATTTTTTGTTCATCTCACCAGAAGTCCAAGAACTTTCTGTTGGATGGATGACTCAGATGGAAAAGACTATGGAAAGAAAGAAAAAAAAACCATAGGTAACCATTTATGCTTATTATTGAAAAAATATTAATTATAAAACTAATTGGATAATCCACAACCAAAACCATACTTCATACCTCCAAGACTCTCATGAAAAGTTCTAGCCCTTGATTTTCAATGAAGTGCCGACATGTTGTTGGAGATTCGTCAGTGAGGTTCCAAAGTGCGCTCAGTGTGAACTTGAGGGTAGTATCTACAAGATTCTGGTTTGTTTTTTGTTTAACTATTTGAAGAAGTTGCTGGGAAAAATAAACCAAAAATTCTAGTTATGAGTGCATATTTAAAAAAAAAAAAAGTATCGGCTCCTCTGTTTGCTTCTGGACAGATTGGGGTAATGCATAGTGATCATTTATAGGCAGAATATACTAATACCTATGTGTTTAGGATCAAACTATTCAAAAACAAAACAGCTATCCGTTCTTTTCTCCCTTTAAACATGGTTGCCTGCTAAAGGAATTCCTTTGTCTACACCATAATTACATTTGCAGCGCTATTATAGATGGCAGAAAGCCATCTGCAGAATTCTCGACATCACTTGAATATTGCCAGCATTGACAATTTACTCCAAGTATTCTATTTTTAATCATTTTTAGTTTTATACAATGAATTTCAAATCAAGAGACTTCTTGCCATTTTACTTTGGATTAGTTTCTGATAGTGACAAATTTTTCCACTTTGACTTCTTTTCATCTATGCTATTATATCTCACTGTCACTGTATTTGACATTATCTCTAATAAATTCTCTAGGTTTTTCTGTTTCAAAAAAAAAAAAAACACAAAAAAAACTTTCAAACAGAATACAGATTAACGTGTTCTAGGAATTCTATCCACTTTCTTTTATTCTATATCTTTAGAAATACTGTTATCACGAATAGCTGGAAAGGGTTGGTATTTTTGACTGTCAGGAAAGTATCCAACTTACCCTAACAATGAAGAGCTCTGCACCAAGTTGAGCTGTTTGCTCTGTTGAAAGCTACGAACAAATAAAAATCACATCAGCAATTTTTTTCAGACATTAGAAATACTGCCTGATCTTTTAAAAATTTAAGTTTTGTACCTTTGCAGCAAGAATGGAAATTATGGCTACAGCCATCCTTTGCATGTTTTGATCTTCATGATTACACAGCCACTGCATAACAAGTTTGGCTGCTTCAAACCTGAAAGTTAAAAATAAGTTAATTTTCAGAAATCTCCTAAGTCTTAATAAGAGAAAAATGCACACAGAAAACTCATTAGATATAAATGCATTAAGCCAAAAAACTAGAAGTACACCTTGTACCAAAAAGGTAGAAATACACAGCAAAACTACAGGTATTGCATGAGCCTCGGTAGGCTCCGAGGTGTTTGTTTAGGGTCTCTAACTCCAGGTTACGTATCCAAGTGCAGGAGCTTCTAAAGAAGGAAGAAAGCTTTCAAACAATCTTCTGAAACATCAGAACAACATACTGTAAAGCCTCTGGGCAAAACATGTAAGTAAAAAAAATCTCTGCAAAAGCAATCCCACAGTCCCCTGAAGAAATCCTGATTTCTGTTACACTTGACCAGTGGTAGACCTATCCAGCTGAAGTCAAAATACCTATATATCAAAGCATTTTTTTCAGATCTATATTCAAAATAATTGTGAATTGCAGATCGAACAATACCATAGACCAGACAAGTTCAGCATGTTAGAATAATTTAAACTGAGCAAACAAGAGTCCAGAAACAAGCTTTGTGAATGATCATCAAGCCTCCAGAGTAGGCACACACTTCTGAAAGTCCAAGAAAGTTATAAGCCTATTTCATGACTAAGCAGTCACCATAGAAAAAAAAACCATTTCCAGATGCTACAACTCATTTTAATTGACATATAAAACTTGCCTGTTAAATGGAACATCCTGAAGGATTCTGTCACTGCATAGTGAAAGAAGGCAATTCTTTTGCAGCTGTAAGAAACGAAAATGACTTCATCAGACACACACATATTTCAGAATGCTTTCTTTCTATGAATCATTAAATATATTTTCATTTCTATCATGAGCTGTACTGAAAATAACTTGTCAGAAAAGAAAGGAAAAGGTCAGTCTGAGAAAGGGGGAAAAAGAACAACTTTTGAGTAAAATTAATCCTTTCACAGTGGGATTCACTTTCCCTCTTGTATTTAAATTTATGCAACTCTAACATGAGTGAAGGAGTTCTAAAAATGCCACAATTTTCTTTAGAATTATATCCCAAACAGAGTAGAAGGAAAGCCAGCTGAATACTCAAAGCCCATTAAATTTTAAATGTGAAAGTTGAAAGTTAAAAAAAAAAAAAAAAAAAGCGCTTTCAGAAATTCACCAAAATATTTCTTAGGATTGTTATCTATAACTGTTGACATAACTATAGGCGTGAATGGAAGAGAAGCCCTATGCAAGATACCAAACTAGGGTTCATTTACTTCTTAGCAATTCACTTTAAAATTTGATGTTTTCAATAGTGAGACTTGCCCAAACCACACTATTTCATCCAAGGACTGTCCAAGTACACGAGATTTTTCCAAAAGCCAGCAGCATCTCATTCTATGTTATTAATGTTAACAGTTGCTTGATCAATGACGCAACTCTCAAACAACTCCTAACACACAGCTGATCGCTCAGAAACTAGCTTAGTGATTAGAGACTTCTCAAAGGATTTCCACATTTCCACATTGACTTTTCCTTCAATGCATTCATCCTTCTTTATCAAGCAAAAACTTCTGGATAATCATAAGGAAATAATTTGTACCCACATATCCAAAGTCTACTAGAAGAGATATTTTGTTTGTTTTCAACAAAGGACAAGGTAACCACTTTGCATTTCTACTTAATTCTGCCTGGATAATAGTTCTGTCAAGGCAAAAGTCACAGTTTGCATTAGATATCCAATAGCATCACCTCTTGGTTTCCATCCCTCTTCTGTTTTAGCTTTTGTGTTTGCCACATCCAAGGAAGCATTCACTCTTGTCAGCAAGATTACCTCAAAATAGTGGCTGACTCGGACTACAGTATTTGCTATTCATTCATGACTTTAATTTCATTAAGAGGCCTCTTAAAAAGCCACATTATGGGAACATATAAGGCAGAAAGTACAAAAGGAAGCATTATTCCATGCGAATCCTGCACAAATACAGATGCATGTGTACTTGTTCACAGCCGCTCTTGAGATTGAGATGCGGAAAAATCTTTTCCAAGACCCACAAGACAACAGAGAAACCTACAGAAAACAGAGAAACTTAGTCTTTTACCTGTTGATGATTTGGGAAGTGTTCCATGGCCTTCAGGAGCAAGTGAGTGACATCAGCCAGAAGTCGTACAGGCATGCCTGCTGCTAAGTCTTGCTTGGTTAGGTTAAAGACGCATGCACTTGCTGCTAACTGCACAGGCAAGTTCAGGGGGTGATTTCTCATTCCAATAACCACAAGCTGAAATGCAAGAGTTTTGCCCGCGTTACTTACACATACCCCAAGAGCAATCCACTGCTGCTTGAGGCTGCAACAGTGACTCACAACACCCAGTTTCTGCCTGCCTTTTATTTAAGTGAAAAATCCATCTGGTGTGATTTTAATTCTCAGTAAGAACATTTCCCTCTGCTCAGTGATTCAAAGCAGACAACTGATACTTCTCTGAGTCCTTTTGTACCGGTTGCAGCAACCTCTCAAAGGAGATTCGCACGGAACGCAAGAGATTCTTAGGAAGACCCAAAGTTTGCTCTACATACCTGGGTAATATCACCATACCCTTTCAGAGATGAATGAGGTCAGATATGCTTTCTGCAGCGTAACGGAAGTGATGTACTGGATTATTATTTGGTGACTAGACATTTAAGATCACATCCTAAGCTGTTGGTTTAGTATATATGTATCACAATTCCTTCCTGAATTATGTTTTTGGCTATGGATATTGATTGCAACCTCACCTAAGAAAATATTTTTCCTGTTGATTATCAATTCCTTCTTGAGGTTGAAGCCAAAAATATCAAGCAAGATCAAGTAAAGGTCACTTGTTCAACTCAAAAGATCATAAGGGGAAAAAAAAAAAAAATCTGTCCTTCTGATCCCTCTTTTTATGATCAAAGAAGAAATTAAACCATTTCTAGTGTTTCAGTAATGTAAAGCCAACATCTAGAATGGGTTTCTAAGGAAGCTCCTAGGAATTGTCACTAGTTTAGCCCAATATATAACACTATTTTTTTTTCCACTTGTTACCATCCTAGAAAGTGACAATGAATAGAAATATCAGGAAATTAGGCTAGACAAATCTTTAATTTGACCCAGTATAAATATGTTCCAAAGAAATAATTCAGCACGTGCAGACAATTTCAAATCATATCAAAGTTACCCAAAAAAATTAAAATTGCAATGCTACTAAATAGCCCAGAATACTTTAACCTAACATAAAACACTGCTAGGGCATCTTCTCCATCTCTCTTCCTAAAGTCATTGTTGATTTTTATCAAATACTAAAGTTTTAAGATTAAAAATCACAACAAAAAAAAAAGTAAAAGTTCATACAATAATTGATAGCACTTTTTTGAGACGGCCTCCTTAAGTTCAGTTTAAGAAACAATTTACAAATGTCTTATCAAAAATATATTTTACCTTTAAAATTTCAGGCTTTGTTTTTTCCATTACATGTGTCAGACTAAACAAATGAAAGAGTGCTTCTCTCACAAAGAAGGCCCGTTCACTGTAACGCTTCAGTGCTTCAGAAATCTGAGTTTCATTTGCTTCTCCTGACACCTACAAACAGAGAAATAATCTTTAGTTCACAATGTCATCACTTCGTTTTAAAAATTTTGCTCTTAGTAAGTGCAAAGCTGCAATGTCAAAGGTGGCAATATTTTAGCCAAATCCTTCAGGAGGCAAATGATTATATTAATCTGCCCACATTAATCCAGAACTACATAATCTTCAAACATTCTTCATAAGATGATAGCATCCGTCTGTTTAAGCCAAAACTAGGATTCAATCACGTCTTTAAGCAGAACTGTGAGACTAAGTAAATGTAGCACTCCTAGCCAATAAAAATTGATCGTGACACACCAAATGCTTAAAAGCAATTTGTTAACTGAATGCTCTGTCAAATGAAGCTGATAAACTGACGAGGATGATATATTTCAACTCTAATTTACTGGCACTCCGTTCTACCTCCATCAATAGACAATATTTCCATTCCTTGCCTACAACAAGTTTCTTATAAGATAAATCAATAGCAATAGCTTTACAGCCCTGCTTTAAAGAACATATACTCATTGCAGAAGAAGAGCGTTCTTAAAACTAGACTTGAAATACATGCAAAAATTAAACAGTGATCTAATGTAGTAAAGAGCACATTAGAAGCTATGGGCGACTGCCTTAATATGTGCTTAAGTTTAGAATAATAAATCGGAAACTAGCTACAGATTTTTCTACTTCCCAACCTGATGTGTTTTCCACTAACTGAGTTTTATCTACTTTATAACTGTAAGTTGCGTACCTGTAGATGGTTTGTTCCTCAGTCCTACTATTTAATGAATCATTGCTGCAGCCACTGTTTTTAAAAAGTTCTTATAGAAGGATGCAGAACTTGTTCTACTTAATCTGTCACATAAGGGAAAGCAAATGTTCATAGACTGAAATGTCATGTTCCTTGCATCTTGCATTACATAGGCCAAAATTTTCAGACCTTGCTGGAATATCAGGCATGTTTTACAGTTTTCCAAGAACTGATACCATCTTGGATTGGCTTTACGTTCTCGCCTCATTAAACCAGGGCAATCATATCTACCGAGCAAGGAAACGTTCCACAGCCAATTATACACTACATGAAGAATTTACACTCAGCTTCATGACGATAAATCACCGTGTCCGCCTCAACTGTTATATAACCTATAAATGTTTACTCTCTCAAGAATTTTCTATGATCCAGTTATACAGGACTGTTTTACAACATAAATATTTTACTTCTAGTGTCTCCACACCTGCTGCGTCCTGTTTATTCTTTAGTAGTATCTAGACTAAGCAGCTGAATATTTCAATATTGTCACTAATGAACTTCAGCTCACAAAAATCAATTCCTGCCTACAGTCTTTTCCTGACAACCAAGCCACTGAGGAAAGGAATATGAACTGCACTTTGCTAACTCCACTGCTAAAAATCCATCACGATTTTCATGTTATTAGAACCTTCTTCATTCCCATCTTTTCATATCACAATCACTCACATGAAACATATATTCTAAAGAGCAAGGATTACATTGAATCATGTTATATCAAATGTGAGGTGTCATTTTCTGATGCTGTACACCAGTCATGTTAAATGGGAGCCTGCTTTCTACAACACAGCATTTCAACATTCATACATGCTGCTGTCAGCTGTGACAACTACATAAGTACTCAGGAGACCTGGACGTTAACGATCGTCAAAAGTTCCAAGCAAAAAAGATCATTATGACAAAATTGTTAAAACTGCGTCATTTCACTTGCCTATAACCAGAGCATTCTAAATGTTATAAATCAAATTTTAAAACTCCGCTTGCACAGGAGACAGACTGAAGTACAGCCACGTCGTGCAAACTCTTCCTCATTCCATCTGCAGTTTCCGTCATTCTCATGGCACAGTAGAAAACAAAACTGTCAGTAGCTTGGTCAAGGATGCTACACCATTGACACCGACATGTCTAAAACACCTTTCTTCTTTAATGCTGGCCCCTTTATACAGGCTACAGGACAGACTCATTCTCCAGTTCTATAACTATATGCATCTTCTAAAGACAGACAAGCAACTTCTTGTTGCTTGGTGCTAAAAGATAAATAAATGCACTTCAGCAGTCATCTCATCCTGAAGGGCCAAGTAAGTAGTTTAGGATTTGCACAAGAAGAACTATTTCATCCTGAATAATTGCTTCTTACACATGCATCACCAAAAGACCTTTCACGGTGGGTAGAAATACTGTAATTAGGAAATAGGAGTGGTGATGGAGTAAAGCAGCAGTTCAGTTATTAAGTTTTAGTAAATTTACTATGTTAGGCATGAAGTGCTCAAAGTTTACACAAATTGCACCATCGGCTCTTACAAGTTTCTGCCTTATGCTAGAGACCATGATGAAAACCAGAGAATATTATCCCAATAAATGACTTCAGACCAGAAAAAGTTCAGCTTTCTTAGATCTGATATCTTAAATCAGGACTTGACACTCACTGCAAAGGCACAGAAGATGGACTTTTTTTACAATAGTATTATGTAGATTTAGCAGATACTGTGCCAAAAATAAGTAGCAGTCTGAGAGACAATCAGCAATTACAATTAATAGATGAAAAATGAATCTATAGCTTCCTTCTGAAACACCCACATACATTTGTTACAATTGACTCGTCCTATTTTTCCTGCACATTTTAGTTTTCCAGTACAATTAATCCCCCCACTTAACCTTTAGGTTTCCTTCTCCTGTTAGGAATTCTGAGTAGCCGGCATCCGTAGCTAGCAGTCCTACGAACTGCATTGTTGGACGTTGCTGAATAAATGCTTCTACAGCCTTATCCGTAACATGCTTTCTTCCAGAAATATCCAGAGACACGAGGTTAGGCAAGATATCTTTCTGTTCCAGTAAACGAAGTGCTATGTCTGATGTGAACTGTTTATCATCTGAAATATCCAGATGATTTAGATATTTTAGTTCTCTTATAACATCCAAAATCTGTGTTGTGGTCATTTTCAAGCATTTCAGGTGGTGCATGGTCAAAGATTTGAGATGGTCTTTGCAGGTAAGGAGTGCAGTTATGTCAGTGACAGAGGTGTTTGATATATCCAGACTTTCTAATCTAGGAAGGGAAGCAACGTCTGCCAAGTCCTCATTGTAGAACAGAACGTTGGTAATACTCAATGCACGAAGCCCGGAGAGCTGACTGAAGCACCTTTCATAGGGGTCTTCCAAGGAAAGAGTTAATGAGTTCAGCACAAGGCATTGAAGGTTTTGTTGGATCCATTTATTGCTGCCAAGTCCACTTATAATGTCCGTGATTGTTATATCTGCATTCACCCCAGTAGCATCAAGTTCTACCAGCTTGTGATGGCAGAATGCTTTCCGGAAAGCCACAGCGGAGATTTTTGCTTTCCGGATACAAGCTCGTTTCAAACGCATCTGGTTGCCTCGGAAAATGCCCACTGTTCCGTCATTCAGCAGCCCTATTGGAAAAGAGCGTAAGAAGTGTTAAAAAGGAAAATTAATTGCAAAATAATGCATATTGAATCATTATGCCACTGATTCCAAAATCTTACATTTCAGATTCTGCTTTTAAGATTATGATCTCACTTTTGGAAAATTCCAAGTTTGAAAAATTGGAATTAAAGTTGGAGCTAAATTAAATTAAAATGCAGTACATAAACAATGTCTCTTTGGCTCAGAACATGGAACGTGCAATAAATGAAATGTGGACATGATTCAGAACCTTTCAGACTACAGCCTGCATTTTCTGCATTTTCTCACAGTAACTAGTTAGAGATGTGATAAAGAGTACAATACCAACGATCAAGGAACAGTTTCCATCTTGCTTTAACTAATCTGAATAATTTAGCATTTGGTTGAACTCACAAGTAGGATCAATACACTAAGCTCAGCTAATGAAGTTCTCTCACATATCCTATATGAGGAAGGTAGGAGTGTTGCTCAGAAACAAGCTAAATGTGAGAAAGAAACCCCAAAAGTGTTTCAAAAAGAAGAAAGAGGAGGACAAGGAAAGAGAGTGGGAAGGAGAGAAAGACAGCAACGACAAAGAAAAAAAAATCTGCCTATGCAGTCCTTTCTTGCAGCATGCTGGCAACATCTTTACTGAAATAATAGGCTTAGTTCTATGCACAGGATTATCCAAAATGCATAGGAAACGAGGATTTCTTATTTGTATCATATCAGTAAAGTGATTGCTGCATTATAGAAAGTCATAAGAGAAGGGCATGACTGCATAAGCATGCACACAAGAGGAGTAGGAAGAAAGCGTCCTTCTAGTTTCACTCTAGAGGTTTATAAACTCCTGTTTTGAACCTCCTATCTATAAACATACTGAGAAAAGAAACTGAAAATGCAATATATTTGAATAAAACCTTTGCCATCACTACAGTTTGTCTGGATTTAAGTCATTAGGTAGACTTCCTCTGTGAGGATATCAAGTTAATATTAAGGTCTGCAGATCTTTCTAAAGAACAAGCAGTTTAGGCATTTCTCATCTGGTAGCTGAGGCATTTCTCTTTTGCAGAGAAAGTAAAAATAGGGGGCGAGACAACTGGTACCTGGAGAGAAAGATTAAGTGCAATAAATAATTTGGTAAAATATTACCAAATGGCATCTACGTTTTTGCTTATCTTTTCACTTGAGGATCAAGTTAGGCTATGTCACTAGCCTACTTTAGCCACACCCTGTTTATCTGGCATGCACTTTATTACATGCTGCACCTTCTCTGATACAGTATTTGTGACCTCTCTGCGGCTGGAACTGTCCTCTTCGCTACTAGCATCGGTAGTAAGTTTCTGTTCCTTGAATCTGGTTTCTTGGGACTACCCTAAACAATTAAGTATCAGAGGTAACACATACTGAAGATGGATGGGGTTTTGGAGTTTGTTTGTTTTTTTGTTAGAACCATTGCCCAGACTATATGGGACTGGAAACAGCTAGAGAAAACTAAAACTCCACTATTTGCACAACAAGACTCCAGTGATTTATTAGTCAAATCCATCCTACAGGTGTAGGGTTCTTAGTCTGTTTTAAATGATTTTTTGATGTCTCATCTCTACATAATGTCTCCAGAAATAGGTCTTCTGCCACTTTTTTTTTTTTCAGACTAGCCTAATCTATGCATTCCTTCTTTTCATGCTAAGATGCCTTTACTGACGTGAGCTTAACATATTCCTTTGTGTGCTTAAAGCAAAAACAGACAGACAGGATGGGAGCCCTCCACTCAAATACATACTGACATAAAACATGCAATAAGCCAGCACCTATAACGTAAAAAGATAACGATGTGGTTTGCATCATTTTTTATAACAGATTTGAAACTGACTGCTTTCCAGCAAATAATTCCACTCCATCAAATGTGCCAAGATTGCCGACAAACTTGTACACAGCACTAAACACACTGACAATTAAGAAAACATAATTCAGTTAATTGTTCTGCAGGAGAAATCATTGCTATCAGTTAGTAGCTATTTGAGCACTGTTGACCAAAATTGACCAAAAGAATCAAAGGAAAAAAAACCTAACGTTCAATTAATGGAACATTAAATTAAAATTGTAACTATGAGGCAAAAAACTTCCTATTCAGAGCTTTGTACATAGCTATGCAGCATTCAGCCGAAGTTGTGGCAAAGCTGGAGTAACAGAAATTCCCTATTAAGGAATATAGTTTAAACAGCTCCAATATCAGATTCTACTAGAAAATACACCAGCACTACAGTGTCACGTTCCAGTAAAATATTACTTAATACTTAATAATTCACAAATGATTTTTTTTTTTTTTTTTTTTTACCATGAAATGCCATCGTCTGCAGCAATCGATCAGCCACTTCTTGAGGAAACATTCCCGGCTCCTGTAGGCAGAGCGTTCCATCTTGCCTTTCTGTACAAAACTTCTCTAGGTTGGCAGTCAGGAAATTCAAACAGATGTCAAGCAAAGAATAAGGCGATGCTTCCTCCTGTCACGTGCAAGGCACAATGAAACAAATGAGATTTACTCAAATCATTGTCTTTCTCCATGAATGTCCCATTCCTCTACTATGCTGTTTTTAGGCAAATCATTTTTTGTTAGTCTGATTCTCACTGGAACAGGCAAATAGTACAAAAGGATAAGTCCCCCTTACAAAAAGGGAAGCCCCTCTTTGGAGGCACCCAGCAAATGTACCTCAGGTCACAGGATAAACGACTGGCCACACCGATGGGCAGTCCTCTCCCACAACCACCCCTGGAGCCACAGCCCAGCTTGTCTGTTGTACAAGACGATGCAAGTCCTGCTTGCACTCACAGAGGAAGAAAAGTATTTTCCTAATTTCTGATAAGTTGAAATTATGAAGTCTACTGGGAATTAATGAAACAAGATAGACCGATAGAAGAAAATCATATATCCGTAAAGTGATAAGCAGGAAAAGACAGCACCTACTGTTCTTAAAAACGTGGAAGGCATGGAATCAGGCTTTCTAAGTATTCTGGTATCCAAAGATACAAATAGGAGGTAATAGTAAGTTCAGGTGCTCTTGAAAAGCCTGCTTGTTACTTAATATCGTTAAGAGTACTTAAGAGTACTCAAAAAAAAGAGTACTCAAGTTATTTAATTCACAATACAATTAATCAATTACTGTTTTTTTTTTTTTTAACTAAATCACTTTAGCTTTGAAATGTATTTGCAGTCCACTAAACTGACAGTAAAAAAAAAAATGCTGGTTTTGTCCATCTAGCTCAATTATAATTTCCATCAAGGTTTAACAAGAAAAATGTCAAAGTAAAATACGTATTTCAAAAGTATGTGGTTCATGTATTTAACTTTTTAATAAGTATGTTGGAGACACATATATACCAAACATGGCATAAAAACAATCCAGCTTGCAGATAAACATGGTCTAATTACAACACTAGTCTATTAAAGTAAAAACCTGTTTTGTAAAATAAATTATACAAATGCAATATAGGATTAAAAATGAGAGCATTATTTAAAATCAAATGTTACTTCTTTGATTAATCTTTAATTTAAGTCAACCCACATTAGAAAACTACTCCTGAACTACAGCAGAAATGTAATAAATTTTGATACTGAAAAGGCGAGCTAAAACTTCAGATCAAAAAAGGAGACTCAGAAAGACCTACTTTAGCGCCAAACTCTGTGCGGCAAGAATTAACAATTACTACAGTCTTCTTTCTGGTCATAAATACCTTTTTCTCCTTTTTATGCTAAGGACCTGGAAATCATACACAGAAGTACCTCAGGTACAAAGGACAAAGCAGAATATAAACTTAAACTATACCTTCAGAGATTAAGATTGTACGTTTAATAAGAAGAACTCCAAGGATCTGGTAATTCAGTGCCTAATAATAGCCTCCTGTTTTCAGTCACACAAATTAATCAACATAAAGAATGACTCACAAGCATTGTGAATCATCCCCAGCACTACACAAAAGAAGGCCAAGTGACTGGTACATACTCCCTCTGATAATTTTGAAAATAACAGCATCAACTGTTGCCACATCTCATCTGTAGGTAAAATTGTAGCTTGCCTTTTAGACTGAACGCTCTGGATAACTTCACCTTTCTTTTCTAGATCATCTGACTTCTCTTCTGTCGTTTTATTTGCCTCGTGTGTTCATCAGATAAATACAGAAATATGTAATAGGTCACACAAAATAAATTTCAAGAAAAATACAACTTGCATCTTTTAAAATCAGCTGCATATACTTGAAGATGGGGAGATATCACAATAGGTCAAAGACAGCTTTGACACTTATCTTTAATGATTCATGTATTGTCAACATAGACACTGTAGTTTAATACAGAGTCTGAAGACTTAAGTACAGGTCTGGGAACTAGAAACTCTAAATTATTCAAATGTAAGCTCTTTCTGCAGCATTTGACACTCAACTTCCAACCCCTTTGACTCGATTTTTCTATCTATAAAAGAAAACAGGCATATTTGTCTCAGAGAGATCTCCTGCGCTTAAAGGAGATCTTTAGTGCTTTAAGTCTCTTTAAAAAAAAAAAAAAAAAAAAAAAAAGCTTGATTATTACATTGTGGAAGAAATAAGAGTTATTTTTCTGATGTGACTTGCTGAAAACAGCAATTTTGACTGCCTCACACCGTAAGCCAATATGAAAGGAAGGGCGAGAATTTGGAACCTTTAACATCTTTTGTAAGGTACAAAAATGCCTGAAATACTTCTAAAGAGAAATCCAACTAATTACTCAAAAATAGGACATTTTTAAAGGAAAGGAGAAAGATTTCTGTTTAACCTGAAACTAATACACAGGCCCAGGAGCTGCATGACAGCTGCTGACTCAAACAGAAATCAGAACCCTTGCTCAAAAGCCTATGAAACATTCCCGCTGAACCAAAGACATCCTCATCTCCCATTAGCTCCTGTACTCGGAATTTGCTGCTTAAATATGACAGAAACACAACACTGGCTCTGTTAATTTCTTCTGGCACTGTCCCATCACTTCTGCCAGAAAAGCTAAAATACTTCACATACCAGTGTGCAAACTCTGATGAGAATTTTTGGCCTTGCAGATAGGCTGCTAACAAATAAATCAGAAAGCCATCAATCAATACTTCTAACTGGTCAAACTCTAATTTGGATCTATTATTTTAATTTTAGTATTGAATAAGCACTTTAAAAGTCCACATAGGACATCACCATAACAATAAAAAGATGCAGGCCACTATCAGAAATCAGTGATACTCTTGTTGTTTCCATGCGTAATTTTTACTAACTTCACTTATTCCATTTGTAGGAGACATGGAGATGTTTATAAAGTTTCTTTAACTTTTTGCAAAAAAGGCTGATGAAACACCACTAATGAAGGCTCTTAGGTAACCTGAGCAGATAGGGCAAGTATTTGTATACATAGCTAATAAAGTCCCTTGACAAGCATCAGGAAAATGATTTCCTAGGTTGTCCACTACCGAAACAGAACAGCTGGAATGTATCCTGCAAAACTCTTATGTGAGCCAGCAGCATTCCTCTTCTGTAGTACATCATGTGCCCCTTTAATTTAAAAAAAGAACATTACCCAGCTAAAGATCTCAGAATAAGAGTCTTTATTTGTATTTAAATGCTCACAAGTTTAGCATTTAGATCTCTGTTAAAACTACTTATGCTTCCGAATGTCAATTTGAAAACAAATTGGGCTATTGTTTTCAGTTCATTTCACTTTCTGCTTCTAATACTCTAAAATGCAATGCTTTAACATGTCAACCATAGCTCAGGATTTTTTTTAAATTCAGAAATATTGGGAAAACTTTTATTACGTAGATTTGACTTTTGTCATAGCCGTTTTGTCAGGGTTTCTTTCATTTCATCAAACTAATTCAGCAGGCAGTCGAGAAAAAAAAAAAAAGGTCACGAAACCACAGACTATGCATTGCATGATACAGATCTTGACACCTTCATTTGCTAAAACTTACATTAAGAATAGTAATATGACACATCTAAAACCAACTAATTAATGGAATGAAATAGAAAATAGAGTAAGTCCATTTAGATGGACTTTTTAAGGCTTATTTCAATGAACTATTTAAAAAAAAAAAACAAACAACACTTTGTCCATGGTAAACTAAGGTAAACTGGAGGGGAGGGGGAAACTGCATGGCTGTTGGCATCTAACAGTAATCTAATACAGGTAGCAAACTGAAATTCAATACCTGTTTCAATATGATGTCAATACGATGTCATCCAGTTCAGCTTCTGAGCATATATACACTATGTCATTGGCAAGGTTCTCACAAAGAACACTATCCTCCACCTTTTCTTTTAAAATCTTCTCATATCAACTTTAAATACTACTAGAATATATTTTACCCTTTATTTCAAAATCTAGATATAAAGAAAGCTGATAAAGGGACAGCTTAAAGTACCTGGAATAATTTTGAGAATCCTAAACCTAATATTATGCCTACATTATACATATTACGCTCATTACCATGAGCGTAAGTATCGAAACAAAATACTGTTCCTTTTGCAAGGCATTATCATGCAACCACGCACCTATAGAACAGCAAGAGAGGAAAATTAAAATAAACAAATAAATAAATAAAGACATGGGTTTAACTGACATTTTCCATCAGGAACAGCAGTCTAATTTTGCAGGAAAAAAATTCCACTGCTGTGTAGGCCTTTTTTACTACAGGCGTTGTGATCCTACCATCTCACCCTGAAAGATTTAGTTCCTTTTAGCTTTGTGTCTCACTCATTAAAAAATAATAATCTTTTTTTCCATAGGTAGTTTTTGATCAGTTTTTTTGTCAAACAACTCATATAAAATCTTTGAAGACAGACACCAATTTCAGCTTCAACAGAACAATTTTATGGCTTACTCTCAATTTTTATATCCATTTATTTTGGTATGACAGAAACCCGAACGTGCAAGGTTTCTGTACACTCTACAAGGCCCATCGGCTTTTTTTCCTTGAAAGCTCAAAGGGGATAAGGATGTAGGATAAGAGACTTTTCAAATAGTGGCAATTATTTCTCTCAGCAAGTTGGCAAGAAAATAAGAGGCAATTCAAGACCTTAGTTATTGGTTTTGGACATTCTATGTTTTTCACTGCTTTTTTCCCCCCCTCCCCACAGCCCTAAGGCTTTATTTACATTCTTAAAATAATCAAGAAGTAGTAGCAACTCAAGTAACGGTGAACAAAATTCTTCTGAGCCCTAATAAAGGAAGGGGAAGGCAAGCAAAAAACAAACAGATGGTTCAGTGATTGACGCTATACGGAAAGCTTTACGATTATCCTGCTTAGGTTAAGCAGAATGAAACAAAAGTAGGTGATTTATTAACTACCAGACTCGAGCAGAGACTATGAGCCGAATTCATCAAATTTAATATTTTCATTAATTATTCTGGCACAACAAATGGGATCACGCTGATGAAAGCTGCTAGGCACGCAAAGTTGGGAGGGATCACAAGTGCAAAAATTATTAGTGCAAAAAATTAAATAGAGCTATATGTAAGGCCACCTATTTGAAGATGATATCCAGACCTCCAGACAGGCACTCATCAATTAAAAACTGCTGGAGACCAGAACCTGAATCCTTTACTTAATAGCAGGAAAACAACGCAATGTAGCCAAAGAAGGTATCAGGAGAGGCATCAGGCAAAAATAAGGCAGTATCAGTGTCATTTCCAAGGCACTAGGAGATTTCATGGGACTATTTATGCCCAAGACATATTTGCACGGTTTCAATTTGAACACAAGTTACTAAAACGCTCGGGGGGGGGGGGGGGGGAAGCCTGTTGGGAAGAAGAGACAAAACCAGCTTTTCTTATGTGTCTAGCAGATCAAAAGGTGTGAGGAGATATGAACGCCGCCCTATAAACATGGTGTCGTGAATAAACGCTATAGGAGAAGGGCAGTTAAGGTAAAGCACAAGGCCAGCACAGTGACCAACCAAAATTAAAATTTTGCCACGAACGCAGAAGTCGGGACAGAGCTCCTGAACATCAGGCGGGCAAGTCCTACCTCAGCGGGGGCAAAGAGGGAACCATCTTTAAGACAAGGATCAGGGGAGGGGGGAAAAAAAAAGTTTATTAAGGGATTAAATGAAACAGTACCTGTAATAACAAGGGAATTAAACCAGACAACCCAGGAAGCGCCTGCCAGTGCTTTACAAGCAAACCTGCACGCTCATCTCCCACGCAGGGCAGTGGGCAGAGCAGCACCCATACGCCCTGCTCCGAGGCCTGGCTTTAACGTGCAGAAACGGCTGTTTTTACCCGCCGGCTGCTGCAGCAGGGCAGCCAGGCCCGTGGCCCAGCCGGTGGCGCCGACGGCTCGGCTCTCCCCGCACCCAGGGGCTGAAGGGCGCCGGGGGGGGGGGGGGGGAGAGGGAAGGGCTGAGGGGCGCGAAGCCCCCGCTCGCTGTGGAGATTTCGCGCCGCGCTACGCCCCCCGCCCGCCCCTTGTGCGTGTATAAGCGGCGGCCGCAGCCGTCGCGCAGCGCGGAGGGCGGCCGAGTCCGCGCGCGCCCCCCTCAACGGTTGGCAGCGGCGAGGTGGGGGGGGGGGGGAAGAAGGGGAAGGCGCGCGCGCGCCCCGGCCTCGCCTCGCGCCGGCCTCACCTGCCCCCCCGCCTCTCCCTTCCCCCGCAACGCCCCGCGCCCCACAGCGCCGCCGCCCTCGCCCCCGCCGCGGATCGCCTCAGCTCCCCCCCGCCGCCGCCTCCCTCCGCCCGCACTCACCATGGCGGCGCGGCGTGTGCCGGACGCGAACGCCCAGCGAGCCGGCTCCCGGCGCGGGGCTCCTTTTTTTTTTTTTTTTTTTTTTTTTTCCCCTCCCACCCCCCGTTTTGCCTACCCCCCCCCCCGCCGCCGTCGGCCGCCGCCGCCCCGACCTGGAAGTGAATGTGGCTGAGCCGGCCGGGAAGCGGCGCTGAGCCCGCCTCCCTTAAAGGGCGCCGGCGTCAGGCGAGGGCGCGTCGGCTCCTGCCGCCAGGTGTGAGGCGGGAGCGGCGGCCTCCTGCGCTCAGCCCCTGTCAGCGCTTTTTCCTCGACGTCGTGTTGCCTCCGTGGCCGAGCAAGGACGAAAGGGAAAAATGAGATTTGCCGGTGAGTTTGCCCCTTGAGCAAATGCTCTTCCGTCCGCTGAGGAGTTAAGCACTTACATAGCAGCCCTTATCTGTGGGGAAGCCTCTCTCACCGTCAGGAGTCTGATGTCATCCTCACGGGTCGGCCTGCATATCTAAACTGGTTTCCTGCACAAACTCGTTTCTTACAGTAAAGTGAATAACACCATAGGTTTTGCTTCCTGCAAGTAGGAGAGCAGCTTTGCCATGAACTTCAATACCAAATAATTTCAGGCCTCACTTGCAGAAGTACATGAAGAGAAATACAGTTATTTTTGTGTCAGGATACAAACTAAAGAGTGATACCGTTACCCTGTCCAGGCAAAACGAAATTACGAAGATGTTATGGTTTAAACCTTTTATGGAGTTGCTGTTGTCATGTACAGCAGCTCTGAACAGCATTTGTTTGCAAACCAACACATAAATAATCATTAAGGAAAAGATACTAATTTATGTTTTTATCATTAGATTATGACAACACGTTCTACAAACAAAAATATTCTACAAACGCAATTTTACCTGTTCAATGACTTCTTGACAGCAGTCAGTTGTAGTCCCATTGTTTAGATTGGGGTTTAGATTGGGATGTCGAGGCAGAGAAAATAAACAACGTCCTTGGGATCAGACAAGAACAGAATCAAAAGTCCCCACGTTTCTGAATTTAACTGCTTAAAAAACTAGCCTGGTTAGAAGAAATGACTTATATAATTATGGCAACATAAATGATCTTAGATAAGTAAAGAAAGAGGTAGTATTCTTATTCTTAGTGCATTGTCTGTTTCTCCCACTTGCTAATGTCTTTCAGAGCTTCTAGTCTCTTTTCTTCTACACTTAATTGCAAATTCACTCCCTCCCTCCAACCCGAGTATCCCCACATACCCTTGTCCTTACTTTATTTCTCTCATTCTGTCTGCATTTATGATAGGAAATACCTTCCTTTCTCCTATCTGGGCTCAAACAGTGAAAGCTTTGAAGACACAGGCTAATTTCCTACTCAGTGCTAGTGCTTGGCCTCCCCACGGTACTCGAGAAGTGCAGTAGCAAGGGAAGCTTGCTGTGCTGCTGCAGTCCTAGGATAGAGTTTGCTCTGTCGAGTTGGTCCTGCCACAACAGCGGCATCAGAAACGGCAAAGACGAAATCCCAGCAAGAACAATCTCTTTGGAGATTTGTACTAGCAAACTCAAGAGTTTCTACTGCGCCTATGCAAATGGTCATCTTCCAAAGCCCTTCTGCAGAGCAGAAGAGGACTTGACAAGAAAGTTCTCAGGTGTCAGTCAGCATGGGCCAAACAATATATATTCTCTTATTTGCATTCTCACAGACATGTTAGTGCTTTCGCTTGATACATTTTGAAAGAAGATTTTCGTTATTTGTGGCCAGTGTGTGATAACTTCAACCCAAATACTGAAAAGTTTGGAAAGTTTTAAGCAAATAATGTAGCAATAATTTTAACAGCTGGTGTATTTGGACTTTGGTAATATGTCCAGCAGGTGGTGCCATCGGCCCGACCTACAGTAGTCCTGGCAGTTCGCTCTGGTTGTTAATGGACAATCTGTTTTTTTTTCCTATGGAGCCTATGCACAAGATTTAGCTGAGTTCTGTATATTCCCAAAACTTGACAACTCTGTGTTATATTACTGAAATCATTTGGGACAAAATATTGTCAAGTATTCTTTAAAATTAATTTTAACTCTAGGCCGTTCGTCATGTCCATTTCTAATGTGCTGCTACAGTCAGAAAGTTCAGTTTGTGCTCAAAAATGCTGGAATTGGAAAGTGTGCCATACTTTGTGTAAGTATCCTAATATCACATCTTGCTTGAGCTGTAAATTCAGCCATACCTAGAGAACTACAATTTGTTATGTTTTGTCAATTGCTTACCGATCTCTGGGCGTTCTCGATATCCCTGGCACTCAGACATACTAGGAGGGAGGATTCCCATCAAAAGCATCTGTCAGAATTTTTGCTGAAGGAAGAAAAAGGAAGAATTGCTGATCTAAAATTGAGCTGACCGTTATTTAGCTGTTAATCCAAGACAAAAAAGCATGCGGGCACCGAGTTGTGGAATGGGTAATAAAGCCCTAGCTTCCAGGTCATGCAAAGTATATTGATGTATACGCCACAGAAAAGTCTTAACTTATGGCTTTAAATATCGTAAACGAAACCTCAGAAATATGAATCCTAATGGCACAAAACCCAGCAAGTAAAATCCGCCGAATGCGTTACTGCCGAAAATGCGTAGGCATCCCCCCGCCGCAGGCGGGGAGGGCTGATCCGCGCGGTGCCCCGCTCGGGGCTCCTCCGGGCGGCCTGGCATCGATGTCTCGGCGCTCGCGCGGCGGCCCGGCCAGCATGGCGGGGCTCGTCAACTTCGAGGACGAGGAGGAGGTGCGCGGCTACCTGGAGAACCTGCACGTCGAGTACAGCTACCAGTGCTACCGCGAGAAGGACCCGGACGGTAAGCGGTCCCCGCCGGCCCCCTCCCCCGCCCCGGGGCCCGCCGGCCGGTGTCCGGCGCGTCCCCTCACTGCTGCCTTGCAGGCTGCCAGCGCCTCGCCGACTACCTGGACGCCGTGCGGAAGGACTTCGTGGCGGCGGCGCGGGTGCTGCGCGACAACTGCGAGGCGCACGGGCACAGCGAGAGCTGCTACAAGCTCGGGGCCTACCAGGCCATTGGGAAAGGTGAGCCAGGCCGTGGGGGGGGAGGGGAGGAAAGCCTTTTTTTCCCCGCCCTCCTGCGAGACCCGGCAGAAGGCCCTTTGTTACCGTTCAGGCCTCCGGTTGCCTCGGAAACCCTCGTGCTTGGTGCCGTCACACTCCTGCCTGAGCAGCTGGTGGCATGGTCGTGTTGCACAGTGGTGAATGTGTGGCAGGTTCTGCTTTTTACCTGCAGCATAGAGGGTACCAGTCTGTGGTGGCCCTGCCAGGAGTGTGAACTCCCCTGCTGTAAGGGCCACGGGAGCAGAGAGAGGGTGCCTGAATACCTGTGGCGAAATGTAGCTCTTATTTTTCAGGAGGTGCTGAGTACCTGCATTTCCTTCTGACCTTGAAAAAGAAAATAGGTGTCCTTCCTCTTTTATGGCCGCACGATTAAAGCGAGAGAAGGGTGGAAAACTTTTTTGTTCTGTAGTTTTCAGACTTTTTCAGTCGATCAAGGGTCATTGGCACTTCCCTGCAATATATATTTATAAGTTCATGCTCAAAGTTGCAGCCTCGGATCAGTCCTAATAGGTTTCTGTGACTTGGAAGACTGAGGAGAAAGTAAAAGTCTTGGCTGTTGTAATGGAACTGTAGCAACTCCTAGAGAGGTCTGCAGCATGCATTTGTATTTCTGCAGCTCGGGTTAGATTTAGGAGTGTTTATTGTCCCAAGTTATCTGCATCTTCTAGACTGTGACAATGCAAGGAGTAGAAATGTATGTTTTCTAGCTTAGAAAATGTTAAGCTATTTAAGATACTCCTTTTACTACCCAACTAAATGTATTAGATATAGTGTAAAAAAAAAAATCTTATTTTGAGCCCCGTTTACCTAAAGTACTTTCCTCTGAAGAACCAATTATAAGTTACGTTTAATTACTGAAACTATAAAAAACCTGAACTATAAACAAATAAATGTATAAGTGGTAGGTTTATTCAGTGCTGAGTGTGTCCTGTTTTTAAAACTTGGATTTCTTCCTGTCTGGTTTTTTTTTTTTTTTCCTTACAGAAAATAAGGAAGAAATAAACTTACAGACGGATGTCACTGTTTGCAGATACACAAATGTGTAGGCCCCAAGTCTGCCAAAGAAGTATCTGCTGGTGCAGTGATTTGAAGCAATTACATTAGTGAATCTCCTTGCAAATAACAAAGCAAGTGAGGAACGTGATGTTGTTACTGTAGTTTTAAAAAATAGTAACAGTTTCAGTGTACATATGATTATTCTGGCAAAAAATACTTAGTCTAGTGTAAGTTACTTAGGTTAGAGGTCTATGTAAATAGTGGAAAGAGGTTTGTTTGTTTTTTTTTTTGCCTACATGACTACTGTGTAGTGGAACAGGGTTCCCTAATTTGAGGGCATTAGCAAACCTATCGTAATTGAGACAACAGTTGTGTCTCTGAAGTCCTAAACGTAGACTGTAGCATCTCATAACGAGGAATGTTGTGAGCATTGGGAGACATGGTGCAAAGCAGAAAGTTTCATGGTTATGCAGCATGTGCTTACTGTAATCTTTTGGTTTCTTGGCTGACAGGTGGACTCGCGCCAGATTTGAAAGCTGCCTACAACTCCTTTATGAAGTCATGTGAGAAAGGTGGGAAGAGGTCAATAAAGGCCTGTCATAACGTTGGGCTGTTGGCCCATGATGGGCGAGTAAATGATGATAAACCTGACCCGGTTGTTGCTAGAGACTATTACACGAAAGCCTGTGATGGCAATTTTGCTCCTAGCTGCTTCAACCTCAGTGTAATATACCTCCAAGGAGCACCTGGCGTTCCTAGGGACATGAACCATGCTTTGCAGTATTCTCTGAAAGCATGTGAGCTGGGTCATGTGTGGGCTTGTGCCAATGCCAGTCGAATGTACAAAATGGGAGATGGCGTTGAGAAGAATGATACCAAAGCAGAAGCTTTGAAAAACAGGGCAAAACAGTTGCATAAAGAACAGAAAGAAGCATCGAGTTCTTTAACGTTTGGGGAGTAAAACTGTCAGTTGCAGTTCTTAAGACTGCAGTTTTACTTGTCAAGTGAACTTGTTGTTTAAATCACATGGGCATACAGTTTTTACTCTGAGTAAATATTCTGTAAGTTTTTGCATATACAAATAAACATATGTTTTGTGGACGCAACAAACATGGTCAACTCTGCTGTGCCTTTATCCATTTTTAAATACATATGTTTTTAGGTGCATTGCTTAGATTCCCCCCCCCCTTTAAGGAGGGCAAAAACTTCTGGTCTTTTGGAAGTTTGTCCCTGTGGTTTCAAGCGTGGAGGGCTCTCCCTTGTGCGTAACACTTCGATATCAAGGCTTGTGCTAGGTCAAGTTCTAACACAAAAAATTGTAGTTGCGAGATAATTCAAACATTCAAAACTGTACCCACAATCTTTCAAGCACCTGTGGAACTTTGATAATGTGCACACGTGGACAGTCTGCTCTAAGGCTACTTGGTACTAGGATGGTTTGAGAAACGAGTTGATTCTCTCACTGAAGGTAACGTTTGTTGTCCTGAAATGATATAAAGACTTGCTGACTTACGTGCTCTGTCATCAAACTCTCAAAACAACACATATAAAGAAGGAGAAAAAAGAAATACCTTGTTCTGTGGAGAAGTACTAATTTGATATCCTACTGAGGTTTTAAACTGTATGTTTAATGTCATAATTTCGTCAGAATTTCATCTGAGAAGCTTTAATTTCTTGAATCAGTCTAAGTTTTATAGGCTGTTAGTGTTAATTCTTTTAATTTTACAAATTGTTATTATTTGATTGTAAACTAACATTGTGGAATTGAATTATTGGATATACTTTGATTCCTAAATAATTCAGCATGTGAATGGAGTCAAATCAATAATCTTTTGTCCAAGAATAACTTTAGTAGTAAAACTTTTGATTCAGGAAAAGGGCCAGCTGTGAAAGCTACTGCTCGGGTTTTTTTGTTTTGTTTTTTTGTTGTTTGTTGAATACGAAGAAACTACATTGGAACACTTCTTCAGCATACAAGTAAAAGCT
Organism: Struthio camelus; assembly: GCF_040807025.1. Lineage (NCBI taxonomy): Eukaryota > Metazoa > Chordata > Aves > Struthioniformes > Struthionidae > Struthio > Struthio camelus. Next base: position 31,702,056 of record NC_090949.1, on the reverse strand, counting down.
GTTTTCTGTAGAAGAGTATGGTTTTCAGAGGGAGTTGTACTAAGCTGCTGTCTTAAAAGGAGCTCTAGCCTATGAAATTGATATTTGTTGGGCAACAACCTGTGAACGTTGGAGCTGTGTCAGTCAATATGAGCTGCATCCTTGTGCGTTCATTTTTTTTGAAATATCTGCCTATGCAGACCCACTCTGTATGCGTGCCTGTCTGTCACGGGCCGGGAACACTGATTTGCCCAGGGGATTTCAGTGCAAACCCGGAAAGTCTCCTTTCTGCTTACTTTCATGCTTTGCTGTCATACTCGGTCTGATTAATGGTTTTTTGGTTCCATCTGCCACTTCATATATTCATTTACATTTCTAAACCTTGTGATATGAATCTCCTACAACACTGACCTTAGGGTAAAAAGCATCACGCAGTTGTTTGGTGTGATCTTTTATGTACAAATTAAAAATAGTATTCCTCAGTCTGAAAAAACAAAAGCTGTGGTAACTGACGGTGAAAATACCATCTTTTATTCTAAGAGTTCACCTACAACAGAGTTGGCATACAGCTGATGTGGGATGTGGCACTCCTATCTGAGCATTGGATTCTGTGCTCAGTGGCTGGGTTTGTGATAGATGCTCTGAAGAACTGTTAGCAGCTGGTAGTAATGTGGGTTTGCCAGTCAGCAGTGAAGGTTACCCTTGAAGGAGCAGAGGGAGGTACTGAATACTGGTTTGTGCTACAATCTTGCTATGGAAAAGAAAGTCAGTTTACTTGGCAAGTTAGCCAAATGCGTGTATTTGTGTGCTTCTCAGTGTGCCTAGCATTTCAGCTTGCACACAGCCTAGCAACAGCTGAAACTAAAGAATAATTTCTAATTAATTTTTATCACATCTTTTTGGAGGAACAATTAATTCAATAGTTTAGTTTATTTTCTGCTACCTTCTGTTTAGAAAAGCTGACAATATGCTAGATTTGCACAAACTGTAGCTGGTTCTTTCTTCCTTCTCTGAGGCTGCAGTTTACAAGTCAAGGCTCAGACCTTTCCAGTATGCACAGCAATAATCATATTGATTGCAGTGAGATTGCTCCTCTGTGAGAGCTGGAGGCTAGGTGTTTGCAAGCACTCTTAGGGATGTCTAAATGCATGTGATAGCCTCAGGAGATGCATGTAATGGAAGATATTTGAATATCTTCAAATGCAAATGATGAACAATATTGGCAGCTAGTTTCAAGGTGTCTGTACATAGTTTATATTTTGGAATTATATTGCCTCTAGATTTCCATACTACATGAAGTAAGAAAACATTATGTTAACTGTTAGAAAGATGTTTTCAGCCTGGACTCTGTAAGTTTCTAACTATTAATAGAGTTTTCAGCTGGGAATACCTTTTGGCAGATGGCAGAACAGTTCCTTCCCATACCTCAGTTTGCTAATCTTGGTAACTATGGCACATGGGATTTTAAGCATTGCTGAATGCTGAGGATCATGCAGGTGTTCTTGCACCATCTGAAATATAAAAATGGGCACACCATTTTCGGGAGGCAGAATGTACTCGGAGCAAGTGACCTCATTTGCCTTATGCTGTTATACAGCGATAGCATGACCCTGCTGGACCTGCTTCCAGTTTAAATGCTGGGAGGAAGGCTTCAGGCAGTTTGTTTTCTGTTCTCTGGACAAATGTAGGTTTTCAGCTAGTGACTTTCACTGACAGGGGAATATGAATGCTCACATGTACATTAAGTGTCTTTTCTGCTATTGGTTTACTGGTTATGGGCCCCATGGCTGTTCGAAAAGTTCAGTTGGAGAGCTGAGAAGGCACAGCCAGTGACTGCTGGTGAAACAGCAGAGCTGTGCTTGGCTTCAACTCCCAATCTTACTGTTTGAACAAAATTGTGAGGAAGAAAAAACACTTCTTAGAACTATAGGAATGAAGTTGTCTGTATTTGAAATAGAAAGATCCACTGTGGTGGATGGAAATAAGTTTGCATTGTAGCATCAAACAAAACAAAGAGCAGTCATATGAAGTGAGTGCTTTCTGAAAAAATATATATTCCAAATATAATATTCACTTTTTTCTTCAATGCAAATGTGTATAACCAGGAACGGTGACTTGATACAAGCTGTGAATAGCTCGGGTGCTGTGTATGTGTGTATGTATGTATGGGGAGAGGCATCTCTGCATTTCTGTAACTGAAACAGGCAAGAGGCAGAGGAACTCTAGCCCTGTTGGACAGATAAGCTACAGGAACACGGAGGGTTTAAGAGAACTGCCCCAGACTATAGAGGGGAAAAGTGAAAGGGCAAGGAGTTGCCCCAGATCTCCTGAATTACAGATTAAGTATCCAAGAGAGGAGAGACTGTTTCAAACAAACCATGCGCACAGTTTTTTAAATACCTTTAGCCTGAATGTTGTTTCTAGCATCTTGCCGACTAGTTTGTCACAGTATATCTCGCTTCTGCCTGTGCCTGACTACTACAGTGATGTTCTTGAGTGCACAGTGGTCACCCCTTATTCAATTTCACATAAATTGTTTCAGTTTCTGGCCAGCTTCTGCAACGTTATTTTCTGTTATTATTTTTATAACAGATTTAGGGAACAAGGTCCTGACTGATTGGATTTTGGGCTCCAATTAAATGTGATCACATACCTGTTCTGAAACAGCAATCCAAATAAGTAGGGCAGTGTATGTAAATGTACTCATGCACCCACACAATCATTCATAATTTTGGTATGTATAAATATGTGTAAAGTTTGTGATATGTATGTGATATATATATTGCTCTAAGTTACACTGCTGACTTAGAACGTGCATGCTCTGGCTGTGATCTGGATAAAGAGCCAGATTTATTAGTGAAATAAATTAAGTGGAGGAAACACTAACAATAATTTGACCATGGTAGAAAATATGTAGAGCAGAATAAATTATTAAACAAATCACCATATGCTATATAGCCAGAGCATATATGAATCAAAAGAGTTATTTCCAATATAATAAAACCTGTAAGAGACTTCTCATAAGAGGTATAATTACTGTTGGAATAAAAACCACAAAGGCATAGAGTAATGATAAAGTGTGTACATTATAACGACAGGTGGCAGTATATGAAAAACATTAGTGCATACTATAGGTATAAGGCCTATGGCTCTATTTTCAGCTGCCTGCCAAAAAATTTGTAGTAGTAGCAAACATTAGATTGTTAACATACAAACAAAAAAAAAAATCACAGTTCCTTTCTTATGGCAGCTCAAGAAAGTAATGTTCTTTCAGAGGAAGACACTTTGCCTGATTCTTTGCTGGGAACTATTCTGAGCATTTGTTTCACTTGGGAAAAGTAAGTAAATGCTACCTCTGCACAGTAAGAATGCGGTGGTGTAGTGGGCCATGCTCATACAGGTTTTCTTCCAAGAGGACTAATGATTGTCAGTAATCCCTGTGGATACTCCCAGACAGCATAGCAAACAGGCACCTGGGGACTGTGAACACCCTGAATGAAAGTGGCACCCATTTTTGAGCCTATTCATAACACTGGATGACTGGGAGGCTTAAGAAGTTTGAAGTTATAAAGTGAAACTTTTTGCATAAAATGTGTCCAGTGTGCTAGTATAGAGGAAGGCTCTTTTGCTACATGAAAACACCATCAAAACTGGTTTAAAGCGTTGTGATGGTCTCTGAACAGTTTGCTTCCCAGGTGGGACAGAGCTGTATTTTTTTTAACACAGTAACTGATGGTGCTGTAACAGATGCATGAGCTATGTAAGGCCCTCTCCTATTACACTGCTTTTCCTCCAGGGTGACAAGGCATCCAGATGGATCAGCCTGTCTCATTTCAGCAGATTACAGGTTGTATGTAGTTGATGATATTCCTAGTAGCCTATTCTCAACCTGGAAATTATGCTCAAGAGCCATAATCGAAGTCCATAAAGGGTGAAAACTATAGTGCGAATCTTGGCTTATAACCATCTTGCTCTGATATTATGAGGATATTATTAAAAGGCCAATATCTTTCTGCTCTTTCTTTTTACTTTATGTTATGAAGGCTAAATTGTATGTCCTTTTGGGAAGAAATTGTTCCTCAAAACCTCTGAGGTCATAAAAAGGGAGTGCTAGATATCACAATAGCATAGTTGGAAATATGGAAGACCTGTTGATCTTTTCAGTTTCAGTCAATTGTATTACAAATAAAGCAGCCCGTCTCAGCCTTGCAGTTCCTAGAACCGCTGTCTGTTTTCTCTTTTGCTTGTTTGCATTGATTGAGCACACAGCCAACCTCCTTTAATAAAGCAGCAGTCCACTTCAAAAAGAAAGTGACCAAGTCTAATTAATTAAATACACTTATGAATACCTGGCTGTAAATGATGAAAGCATTCACTGCAGGACTTTTCATGCTTACTGCAGCTGCAAAGAGATTGTTAATGGAGTGTTCTGTTTGTACTGAGATATAAAAAAAAATACTAGCGCTATATTGTGTTGTGTCACAAATGCCATTTGGATTCATTCTGGTCAGAAGATGATATCAGGTAAAGAAGCTGAATAATATTGTAAAAAGAAAAACCTTTTTGTTCCGGTGGCTCTTTTCTGTGTTATATTGTAACAGAAGCAGTTCTGCAGCTTGCTTACCTTTTATTCTGCTGCCAGTAACACACTCTCCCCCCGCTCCCCACCCCCTGCAGTGTGGGTGTGAAGGTAGTGCAGTGCCTTCTTCAAGCTGCACGCATCCACCCAGATGGATGGTCTGGGTGACTTTGTATGTGTAATCACCACATCAAGAAAGCAAAACAATACCTGCTCCTTGTTACAGTACAAGCTTTTTTTTTTCAATGTGTAAAGAAAGTTACTCTACTGGGAATTTCTTATGCATGAGGAGAAGTCTCCCAAGTAGCTCTTCTGCCCCTTTGGTAGATGGAGAAGGAAGAACTTATCCTCCTTCTTCCCCTGCGTTTGTCAGTGTCTTCCTCGCTAGATTCTGGACTGAGAATACTCTGCTCGAGGTTGGGCTTTTTCAGGGGTGAAGCAAGAAGGAAGAGGGAGGGAGAGGGGCCATGGCACAGTAAGAAACGGAACAGAAGATAGGCAGTGTATCCAGTTGTGTTATTAATGCAATAATTTGTGCTGGGGTAATAACCAGGGATTCAAATTGGGCCCTGATATTAGGTCATTTCTATACACCTGCAGTGACACTCCTGATCCAGAGAGCCCACAATCTAAGATTCAGGACTGTGCAAAGTCTCTATTATGCATTTCAGTATTAAACTAATGTCTTACTCCCATTTTTGAAACACCATATCAACAGTACAGCCCAGAATCTACATGAAACAGATTTTTCCAAAACTCTTAAAATTTGAATGATCTAATTCTGTATCAAATTTTAGATACCTAGTTTCTTATTCTGAATCTTCCATCTCCCATTGCTTTCATTCTTCAGTATCAACTTTTGAAACAGACACAATAACCACTAATTGTACTGATTTCAGATTATATCACATATTTCTAGTTTGTTGTTATTCCCTTCTAATTACACCAATTACAATTGCCAACAGCATAGTAGTTTCAGATATGATGGTTTATATTCCTGATATATATATATATTTTTTATAGTCTTGTTTGTAATATGGTAATGTGATTTTGTAATATAATATTGTTTATAATCTTTTCTCCCCTAGATAAAACTATTAAGAACTTTGTATGGTATGAATTTGTAAAATTGAGGCAGCTTTGGCAGAGTTATTTCAAAGAGGGATTTGTCAGCAGCATAATTATAATGCATACATGTACTCTAACTCATGAGTGTCTTGAGAGTTTTCTATAAGATGTGATTCTATCTGTGGAAAACTGAAATATGGTGCTTTAAACATACCCTGGAGGATTTTCTTAGCAACCAAGAGACTTCAGGTAAAATAGAAGAAGGAAATAAAATAAAAACCTGGCAGGCTTACACAGCACTTGTTACCGAAGCATTCTAGTGCACTTCACTGCGTGAATCACAAGAAACACAGAATTACTTTTTAGCTCACAGAGCCATTACAGAGCAAGTTAGGATAGGAAAACCCTAGAAGAAAAATGTTAATTGTTTGGCTATGATGTAATTTCCCAATTTGAAGTTAGGGCTACCCTGCACTCCTGTTTAAAAAACAAAAAACAACTTATTCTAGCAGCTCTCTCTTGACACTTGACGGCTCGGGCTAAGTATTTCGTTATTTCATTACTTTGGAAAAAAAAATGCTGAAGAGAAAAGGGAGCTAATTTCCTTCCAGCTCTCTTGTGACTCCGTGCTCTTACAGAGCTTCCTACCCACAAAATTCAAATCATTTTACAAAAATCCTGCAAACTCCTGAGAAGAAAATGTGTATTAGCTCTCTAGGAGGAAAAAGGAGATCACGGCACTGAATGGTTATTGACTCATTTAAGGTCACACAAGGTCAGTGAGGAGGCCAAACTGATTTGTATTTTCCAAAGAATATTTAGAGTGGCAAGGACTTGTCAATTATTTACAAGCCAACAAACACTAAGATGGGAAACTTGCCCTTGAATGTTATTCTGATAATATTTGTGGAATATTCTGGAAAGATGCAATAGCCCCCTCAGCCCAAGTGTCATTAATAACTGAAGAGAAAATAAGAAACTGTGACATTGTCAACAATGTAAGCAGTGTGTTGTGGCTGTGTTACCTTAAGGTAAGTTATTTTGTGTGGCTTATTAAGTGGAGCGTTTTCTCTTATTATGTTGTGTTGTTTATTTGTTCTGAAGTACATAATATCTTGTTTTTTTATGTAGGCTGAGATAGAGTGAAGTCAGCTGTCACAGGAACCCAGACCTGCCTTAAATTGGCAGCTCACACACCATGGTATTTGCTATGAACAGACCTTGGCCCTCAGGGAGATTATATATAACTTGATGTAAAAAGCTTTAGATCTTTTTGAAATGCTGAGCTTATTCTAAGTTCTTTTCTACTTGTTTTTTTAAGTTTTCTGTGCTCCTCAGAATTTGGACTGGTATTAGAGGACGCTAAGAACCATTGCATTGACTTAGTTACAAAAGCCACAGAGTGTGTGAGCAAATTCAATTCAAAGGGTAATTTTTATAGGAATATCACAAAAGTTTAGTTACAGTAAAAACTTTCCACAGCATTTCACAGTTAAACAAAATACCTTTGCGGTACACTTAGCTGTGTAATTTCAGTTTTCTGTGTGTTATAGCATGAAACTCCTAGAGTATTGTTTGCTGACTCTGGAAGAGGTTGTGTTCTGGTCATTGCTCCCACAACAGGCTTTGCACATTCCTAGATCACACTATCACACCATAGTGCCGATGCTGATCCATCAATGCTTTAAATTGCAACACTATTTAAAAACTAATGAATATAGTTCTATAAATGATAGAAGATAGGTGATACCTGTGTTGACCAATTCTACTTTTATATGAACTTTCTTTCCTAATCTAATACCATTCTAACATACATATTAAAAAAATGCATAGAGACAGAATTTATTTCTTTTGCAGTACCTGTATGTCTCTGTAGTGACCTTTAGGTAAGAATGCAAAGTGTTCAGGCCTTTCAAATGCAGGATAACTTTGCTTTAGACATTGTGCAGTTACAAGGTGCAACCTAAGGCTAAATTTACTATAACAGAGCTCTGGAAACATTTTATATCTAGATATATATTTATTTTTTCCACACTATAATGTTTGAGGAACATTTTAATGAAGGGTTTTGGTCCGTGATTTGATTTCAGTGAATGTTTTGCCTCAGCCTTTTGCCAGACTCATCCCAGAATACTTCTTGTAGGCCATAAGCAAGTACATTGCAACTTTAGCTCAAATGTCGAGAAGTTTTGCGTTTTAGATGCGCCAGTCAAAACGTTGCCCTCTAGGAGAACCAAAGGTGAGGTCCTTTGACAGAGCGCAATGACAGTGTAACACACGTGAGCTGGGGAAATGGTGTACAGAGGCAAGCAAAGACACTTGGTGCTCAGGAGTCCGCTGCTGACACTACTGAAGAGCAGCAAGCATCAGGGCTTCAGGCTGTGCACACTTTGCTTCAAGTCCTTGAAAGGCATCAGAACTTGGCAGCATTGCCTTGGGAAATAAGGTGGCAGAGGGAAAGTTAGTAACATCTTTTGATGTTTAAGACTGAAAGAACAAAGTTCTTTGATTCAGTTCTGTTCACTAACATGAATCAGAGATATTGTGACACTGGGAAACAGATACAGCCTTGAAATCTGATTGGATTGAACCTTAATACAACAGTGCTGGAAAACTTTCTTTCAGAAAGCTTCTCATGCAGTCTGGGATGTGTTGATCAGCTGAATGTGTGGAGAGGAATTGATTAATTACTCTGTATGCTTGGAGCCTTGAACTAGTGTGACGCGCCACTAGAGGGGCGTCCGGGATTCTTTCGTATTCTGGGATTAGTTGCACTGAACTCGAGAGATCATTCTTTGTCAGATGTAAGAATTTATTAGATCTAAGCGGTTCTACACATATGACGGACACTGGACAATACTAAACCATTAACAGCAGACAATCTACAAGTATAACAAAGCTAAGAAGCATAGTAAAGAATCAAAAACACACACATATCAGAGCTCTATGGTTAAGCCACGGAAGCACAGTACAATGACTGCTCTCGGATGCACGGTATAAAGACCGCTCTCGCCCTTTCCTTGTCCTTATGGGCCACCCCTCCGGTATAGTTTTCCCCGGATTGTTCTCACCACGCTCGAGCTGCGCCAGGAGGATTCAGGTTCTCTCTGGCAGTCGGCATCAGGGGCGTCCCCGCTGATGGGTGGGTTGTCGGGTCCGCAGGCCAGCTGACGGTGAGTCCGAGTCCACACAGAGGTATGTGGCTTACTTCCTTTTATCCTTCCCGGGCTTAGTTCATTAATCAGTGCCAGACCATAGCTGGACAATGGAACAGATGGTCTTAGGTGATAACAGTATGGATGCCGACAGGATGGTCAACAGGGTGCTTACCAGTACATTCAGCAGCTATCAGTGCGCATGTTTAACAGTTGCACGTTTAACAGCTATCAGTGCGCACAGTCAGCAGCTATCAGTACGCACATTCAACAGCTATCAGTGCGCAATTCCAAGGTATCTAGATGCTTACAGTGTGAGTCTGCGGTGTCACTTCTCCTTTGCTGACTAGGTTTGCTCTGCACTCATGCTCTGCACTCATGAGGCTACGGCAACCCCACAGTGTGGTGACTCTGGCCGTGGTGCACCCGGGGTTCCTAAACTCTTGGGGAGCACCCCAGAGCAAACCCCTCTTCTACGGGCTGCACCATCCTGAGGCCCACGCTTGCCTGTGTGGCGCCTATCAACTAGTAAGCAACAAACATAAATGCTATTTCATGCTGGAAATTGCTGTGTCCAATACTGTGCAGCCTATGAATATGGTTAAAACCAAAGGGGCTCTGCACGCTTTCTACAGCACATCGGGCATCAGCTTCCTTCAGCAGAGACCTGTGCCGTTGTTTTAACATTAAATGACTTGCCAGGGCGTAACTTAGCTTGGCCCAAACACTCCCAAGATGATAGTTCATAGCAGAGCTTTGGAGAAAAATAGGACCAACACACCAGAGCATCTGCACAGAAGAGGAGTTCACAGAAAAAATGAACCAGAATAAATTACATAGCAGAAAAATTCTTTCTACCTAAGTATTTATTTGTCCTTATGCAAAGTGAGATTAACTGAGTAATTAATTCACAGTGAATGCTGTTTTTTCTCACTTGACCTATAAACCTTTTTCGTGCAAATAACAGTAGGATTTCACTTCTCGTGCATTTGTATACAATCTAGTGCAATGGATCCTGCCCCAACTGGAAGTAGTCTAGAAATAGTAGCAGAAATCCACATTTTTTCAAACGTTTTGCTGTGCGTGGGTAAACCTGATTCTTGCTTACTTTTAAGATCTGCAGTAAACCCTGCCCCAGGATGTAGACAAACCAAGGATAATAAAAACGATGGATACACAACTAAGCCTTTTAACCTAAGCTCTGAAACCCCACCACATTTGAACCGCAGAATCACTTTCACATTAAGTGGGACAAAGATACAACAATTTCTTCCTTTCCCCTCAACACTTACAATTTTAGCTATATTTTCATAGCGACTAGGCTTTGAATTTTAAATCCTTTGTAGATTCACAGAACTGAATTTCCCCAAAGCCTAACTAATGGTGTGTAGAGAGGGAGAAGTTTGAAATGTATGATGGTGACATGGAAAGTATTTATGAAAGTGTGTACCTGGCTATTTATAATGTCCCCTTTGAATGTATGTGTGACTGAGGACTAATGAAGTCCAAATGTGAAAACTGACTGAAGTTTTAGTCATCTGCCTCTTTGTATTCGCATATTAGGATCTCTTTTGATTATTCCACCTCACTAAAGTCCCTCCTGTAAAAATATGCAAATCATTTATCTCACGTCCTTAGAGTCCATATAGCAGCACAAATGTAAAGAGGATGTGCACACAATGGATAGTACATAAGGAATGGTTAGCCAAGTCTAATGCGTGTGTCATGCCGCATACATAAGTTATTTTGTACACGATCCCATTGCTTTTGCCAGTATGGGAAGGGGAGGGACAGAAAAGCCTGTGGCAGTTTTACATACCATTAGACTCACCAAGATGAGTCACCAGCTTGTAGAGAGAACTGGAATGGAGTCTTGCATTTAATTTCCTGGAATGTAATCCCAGATCAGATCAAATTAGCTCTTAGATACCTGCAAAGGGTCTGGATGACCTGAACTGGAAGTCATTCTACTAGTTCAAGGTCTCCTCTGTTAATTCCTGTGCAATCCCTACTGAGCGAAGTTCCTGGTGGGAGTATGCCCATAAGGCGCTGCTGCATGTGTGCCATTGCATTTATTAAATACGAGCCCACACAGAGTTTACGTCCAAGACTGGTAGAGGAGGTGAGGGCTGGAACAGAAACGTGGTCTTTCATCACAGACATTTTCACTTTCTATCTGCAGCCGGGGATGAACCAGGGCATGGGTGCACTCACAGAGGTCTGATTTTGGGAGCCGAGTAGGTTTTCTAGTTCAGGCCCAGCTGTGCATTTATTTGATCGCAGTACTGTTTGAAGCATTCCCAGAACCCATTAAAGGCTGAAGAGTGCCCCAGCACTTTAGATTGCAGGCGGTCTAAGCGTTCAGAATGGATAAAAGATTGACGCTATCCATCTATATTAAAAAAATAAATAAAAAGCACACACATAACAAACCCCAAATGTTCTCATGATCTGGCGAGCCTTTTGTGTGCTGTCCTCTCCACATGCTGTTCAGCTGTGTTTTTCTTATTTTCATGTGGGAGGACTGTTCCCTTGGCTACCAGGGCCTGTAATAGTTGGCATTTGGGCACTCAGAGCTAATGGGATGAAAACAGTTCTGTGTTTTTCTTTTGTTCCTACAGGAACCCAGGGCACACAACTGGAAAAGGAAAGATTTCTGGCAGGCAACAGCTTCAGGTGATCTCATCGCATCTGAGGAGACATGGCCCTGCTGCCAGGTGGGCCCGAGCCCTTGGTCAGGAGCTGCCCCACACCCTTCCCTTCTGGGTGCTGCTCCTGCAGGTGTCTGTATTTCTGCTGGCCACTGCCCTTCTAAAGGTGCTATAACAGGAGGTGAGGTCTGGGGGCTTGTTTCTCTGCCCTCTTGCACATGAAATGGTACATGCCACCTTTACCACTCTAAGCAAATACATTTCTCACCAGCCACGTGAACCAACACCATCAGTATGCTATGAGGCATAACATGCACAGCCACCCTTGTGCTAACAGGAGGGGCAGGTCACAGCAGACTGCTGATACCTGGCAGCTCTAATCAGTATCGCTCAGCCTTTCTTGGCTTTCTGTATTAAGGACATTGTTGCTTTCACATAAGAGGAACGAGAATGGTCTTGTCCTTGACCTCAAGGTCCCATCTTCATTTGCCATCATGTTCCATGAAAGTCCATCTCATTAAAGCTTCCGCACAACAACCTTTGCAGAATTACTTGCTCTTTGTAGTCCCCACTGTTAGGCTGAGGGACTCAAATACATCTTTTTCTCTAGTTAAGTGCCTGGAGCAAACCAATGTCCTTCCACAGCCATGAAATGCAACAAAGGGACCCTGATTCAGAGGGCAAGGTGAGGTTTGCAGTCTCTATGGAAACTGAAGAATAGTCTAATGAAAGGGCAGACAAGGAAGCAAGAACTCAGGTCTATCAGATGAACAGAAACCGAAGGATCTCAGACACGAGTTGAGAAAATGAGGCAGGAAACTTGGCAAGTTGACTGAATGTTGTAAGTTAGGTATCTGGGGCCCTAGCGAGGACTCGGTGATGATCTCTTAACAGATAATTGACCAATTCTGTGGCACAACCAGCCCAAATATTGACACATCGATATATATTGTGAGAAAAAGAGGAAGAGTCACAACCAAAGACCATACATGTTACATCACGTGTTTTCTGCTGTAGCTATTCCAGATGGAAATAAGAGAAAATCTGATAATCTAGGAATGTGTCTGTGTTGTTTGGTGCGCATGCTAAATGATCCTGTCTTTGTAAGCAAGGCCGCTGGCTTTGAGCGCCTGCTAGAAAGGCTCAGAGGATAGAGAAAACAGCTTGGGGCAGCCTTCATGAGGGGAGGAAGAGGAACATGGGAGGCACGGTGGGGGAGCTGTATTCAGAGCCTTAGCTTATTTCTAGGCATCTGCATCATTCTTGCATGGTTCAAGAACAGAGGGAGGTAGTTTAAAGGTTTTCTTGCTGAGCCTGTGTGCCTGGCTTTGCATAGGTTGCTGGGAAGATATGAGGGCTGAAACCTCTGTTTTCAGAGGCCAAAGAGGTTAAACTGTAGGGTCTTCCTGCTCAGAAATTGTTACAGTTCTTCTTATTTTAGCATGTAGGAGCCGTAACCAAAGAAATACCCAAGAAGAAAGAGCTGGGGGTCCAGTGAGTAGATCCATCTAGTGAGGTGACTAGCCCAGACTGTGACAGCTCGGGTTTTCTCATTAGGTGAATTGAACTCTACATTTAAAGTCTATGAAGCCTCTCTCTGTTTCAGGGTTTTGCAAAGGTAGCTATTCTTCAATGGCCCAGTCCTTTCTGATAACTCCATAATCTGAGGCTCTGCATTTCCCAGTTTGTTCAGGAGGCAACACTCTCCAGCATGCCAAAGCCTCATTCAAGGCACAGCAGTACAAAGTCATGCCAGCAATTGCTCTTGGGTATATTGGCCACTGCTGACCAATTTTCTGTCATAAGAACATCTTTGTATTTGGATGCAAAAGTCACACTCTCTTCATTCTTGCTGATGGCACAAGGTAATTCTGCATGAATGTTCTCCTGAGGAATTAAACTATATTGCAGTATGAGTGATATTGAAACACATCAAACTGTGACTATTAATATGCATATTAATAAAGTATGTGCTATATAAAAACCTAGACAAACTGGGTTAGAAGGGACCTGGAGGTCATATAGTCTATTTCTCTATCCCAAGCCAGAATTATCTGTATTCATCATGCGTGGCAGATACCTGCCCTGTCTAACTTCTGGTGGAGGCTTCACAGTCTCTACAGGCAATCTTTTCCTGTGTCCACTAATCTTGCCCACCACAGACAGAGAGCAGTTTACTTTCTCTTGAACTATGAATGCAGTAAAAGGAGATCACGCAAACAGGGAAGAACCGCTCCACTCCAGCAGCAGCAAATGTACAGGAGCTGCGGCAGTCTAAGGGAAATCTCATTCAGTTCAAGTGTTTAGTTCAATTCAAGTTGACTATAATAGGGTATTGTCTATAACCCAGTGAAGAACAACAGTCCTTTCACTACACTGGAGAATGTAGACAAGATATGATTCCTCAACATCAGAAAAGATGACTAGCAAAGGGTCAACGTGAAATGCAGTTCATTGCAATGAAAGAGAGAGGCAGAATAAATTAGAGTAGCCACTTAGCTAGCGTTGAGGATTGGCCTAGATTTATTTTTCACTGTGTCAGACTGTTACTGCTTCCTTTTTATTGTTGGTGCTGTCACTGCGATAACGTTCTAGAAATTAACTGCTTTATTTTATTCATTGTTAAGAACAGAGCTTAACCTGCCCTACGCCACACTGCTGTTTTCAAGCGAATACAAAGATTGCATCAGGAATCCAATAAGTTGACAAATATCTGGGATGAGAAGAAAGGTAAACAGTGGAAACCTACTGCTCCCGATTCCTATCCTAGGAGAGATACCATAAAGTGCACTACATCATCACTATATTTAAAATACTTTTATTTAACAATGCTCTCCAATGGCAATGGTCCAGTTCCCCGGAAAATGGAGCCTAGGGCAGAAGCCCCATCACTGGCACAGACAGCCCTGTTCTGTTTCCTTACCGTGAAGTGTAACTGAGAGGCCAAAGCTGACAAGGCAGCCTGAAATGTTTTCCTAGCTCTCATCCTGTACATTTTTAAGGGTTTGTTTGATGGAATGAAATAGGGAAGATTACATTGTCCTCTGCACAAATGGCTTAATATATCATTTTTCAGTCTGAAAACCTCCCTTTTCAGACAAAGGAAATCAGAGGAGGCCCAGTAAGGAACCTGCAGTAATAGAACTGAAGCACTAGAGAGTTTCAATCATGGGGACTAGCATATTCTAAAGAAAATACATTCATATGAAAATAAATAATTTTGCAGTCTTTTCAGTAGCAGTTCGATACTAAACAGGTATTTGGGTGCAGAAAAACAGAAACCACCTCTTCCTGAGCCCCCAAGCACCCAAAGCAGAGGGGCTTGATATACCTCTTGCATTAGACTTCCCTGGTGAAGCCGGGCTCCGGGGAACGCCTCTGACTGCAGGCTGCTCTCCTCAGATGTGACAGACTCACAGTCCCTCTCAAAGTACCAGAAGTAACAGCAGTGTTTAGACAAGTTTATTGAGTTCAACATCGTGATTTCTTGAGACAAGTAACAAATACGGCCTAATGAAAAGAAAAGCTGCAGAGACACATTTTATCATTGACTCAGAAGAGAAATCAATGTATTTATATGTAGTAGAGGGGGCAGTCTCCATTAAAAAACAGAGGGATGAGACAGCTACGTTCATTATACTTGCTAGAATCCCATGGTTTAGGGAATGTTTTAATCTCTGCCATAGCTTCTGCCAGAAGCTGATGGGCTCATGCAAGAAACCAGCCTCTGCCCTAGCTGATCCCTGGAAACCCCGTGGCAATTACCAGACCGTGCTGGGGAGGCACCTTCCCTAAAAATACCTGGGAGAGCTGCAAGGAAGAGAAAGAAAGATTTTTCCCCGTGAATGATTCAAGATCACTAAAGGATGCAGCAGGGGCCAGCCTGACCATGCTAATAGAATACAAGATTGCATTTGTTTTCTTAAGAAAATAAAATTATACGGCTGGGGTTTGTGGCTCCTCTGATTGTCAGCAGATTGAGTAAAATCAATTCAAATCAAATGGACAATCGAAGTGCAACACATAGTGCAGGCATCCTTTTAAAAAATCAAAAGAGACAATGTAAGTCATTTTTTATCTTGTGATTTATTTTACTGAAATGAAAACGTACTGGGACATCACTGCAAGTAATTTCACTGTTTTCCTCCTGGAGCCAAAAACTAGAAAGCATTGGACAGTTGTGATCAAAAACTCCATCAAAAAAGGCAGCAGTCTTCAAGCAGCACATGCTACACTTGATCTAGGAGGCCAGAGAGTGTAGATTTGCATGACTGCAGCCTCCCCCAAACTGCTGTTCGTTCTGCAGCCTGACAAGCAGACGTGTTAACTGAGAAATGCAAAGTGCACCTTAAGAGAAGATCTGAAGAAGGCAGATCTACCTATGATTTCAGAGCAATATTTGTACATTTGCTAATATCTCAGAGAGAAAACTCAGGGGAAGAAAATATTCCGTATTCAAATAGCTACTCCAGTGAACCTGCAGTATAAATAAGGTTTGCTGATCATAGCAAATGGCAGGGTCCTCAGTGCAACTTCCTGCTTTGGAAGTGGTTGCTAGAATCTGCCCTCAACTCACTTTGCTCATGGTAGCTTGGAAGAAAATTCTGAAGAACTATTAAAAGCAGGGGTAAGTACTGATGATGTGCTTTGCTTTCTTTAATCTGTATTTAACTTTGGTTCCTATACTCTCATGGGATTTTTAACCCTTTACTTCGACAAGATACACAGACTTATCCTTACCCAGGGGTGCCGATAAAGTGGTCAGAGAAATGCTAGGAGCTGCCCTCAGCCCCTTTGGGAGCGCTAGTTTCTTTTGGAAGGTCAAGACTTGCCAAGCATCTCCTGCTTAGCAGCTGCCAGGCAGCCCCGAGAGCCAGGGCACAGGCCCCGCTTTGGCCCCCAGCACCTGCTGAAAGAGCACCAGGACCACGTGCCAGGTCAATACAATGCAATTTTAAACTACACAGATTTTGCTCTGAAACTAACTTCTTTAATACTGACAAGCCTCAAGAAACGGAGTTACTTTTCGCTAAATGGATCCTGCCACGACCTTCCCCGCCAGAGCCCGTGGGAGCACAGCCAGGGCGGGAGAGGCTCGGACACAGCTGGATGTCAGCAGTCACAGTGAGAGCACACTGCATAGAGGAGGGCACACTTTCATGGTGTTTTTAAAGCTAAATGTGAAGAAATAATCAATCAGTATTACTCTGCAATATCCACCGCCACCACTTGGAATAAAGCTCGCTTGGCACTTCTGAGGGTACCTAAGCAAACTCACGCTGCAAAAGCAGTAACAGAGCTGTTGCGTAACTAACATTGCAATCCAGTCCAGCCTGCGCGAGTTCTGCCGAAGAGCTGCTTTTATTCCTATTTGGCTGAAAGCCTGAGACAGAGCCTGAAAATAACACCTACCATAACCTCCAACATCTCTTTCAACACCTCTTAAACCACAGCACTTTCTGAAGAACAATGTCTGCTCTCCTCCGTAATTTCCCACCTTACCCTCCTCACCTCCATCCACTCCTGCTGAAGCACTTTCATTTTTTTGTTAGTGTTGCTACTTCAAAACTCTGTCAGGGTCTCCCCTTTCGCCTGCTGGAAATGGCTGCCTTGGCAAATCAGCCGTACCACGCTCTCCACTGCTTGTGAGGCCAATGGTGCAGCTGTGCTCACCAAAGGAGCACTGCTGCAGCAGGTCTTGCCTAGGTAATTCACACCACTACAGACTGTGTGCACCACTGTTCACACACAGCAGATACGTATTGACACAGGTACACTGATGCCTAAAATCCCAGGGGGAGACATCACCTTAAATTTATATACAAACATTATATGCTTTCTGATACATTCTGTATAGAAAACATTACATCTAGCTGAACATACTATATCTAAAATCAGCTTTTACTCATGCTCTGCAGACTCAATGGAAGTCAAGGTAAGCCCATCTGTTTTAACTCGCCTGAGACTAATGTTACTTCCACTCTTTCCTTCACACGAGTTCATCGCTTTCTTCTTTCAATGAGAAAGCTGGGAAATGTAGCAGCCTTGGGGTTTGATTAGTCATACTCAAAAAACCATCCACACCTGTTGGCAGGCAGGGAGAGGCTTTTCAATTAAGAATGGATTTTAAGAACACAGTGTCTCTGTTTTAAAAGGACAAATGCACCCTGCAAGGAATACAAGCTGTAAAATTCATTTATCGGTGGCTGTTCTTCCAGGCTAGCAATGTTATCAGAGAATGAGGTATCTTAATTGTTGAAGGGATTCAGTTCTGCTATTTGGAAATAAATATGCTCAATTTCACTGAAGAACTACTAGTGGGGTTTTCAAAGGGAGCAGAATAATGTGCCCATAAAGCAGCAGTGAATTGGTAGCCTTGAGTAAGCCTCAACCTCACTGAATGGCCTTCAGCTTCTCTTCTGCTCCTTTCAGAGCATGCACGCACCAGGGAAATACACCATCCCGGGCAAGCTTGACAGCAAGCCTGGCAGCAAAATAAAGGTGTGCTTAAGCTCAGGCTGGCAGCAGTAACCCAGCCCTTGCTACCTGCCCCTCTCCCGGGAGCCCGCAACGGCCCTGTGCCATCTGCTGCTGTGAGGCGCCTGCTGGGGACACACCTGCAGGACGTGAGGAGCATGAGACCTCCGCTGCCGCTTTGCACAGCCGCTCCAGGGACCGAAGGTGCCCAGGGGCTCTAGTGGAGGAGCCTGCAGTGAGAATAAACTTGTGCCGAATGCACGAGAGCCCGCTGGTCTCCCAGCAGGAAAGGTGTGCCAAGACCGAATGCAGTCTGGTTTGGGTTTAAAACAACCCGGGAAGGTCATGCTGGCACATGGGTCCTGCTGCCCACAGCAGAGAGCCACTGCACAACCCTTTTGCCTTCAGCTGTGGCGGCAAAGGAGCTGCTGACGGTGCTGGGAGCAACAGGGCTCCTGAGAGCAGAGTAGGTCACACCAAAACCCCACTGATAAAGTTCTGCATTTCCTCAAACTTTCCCAAAACAAACCTATGCTGCTAGGTACCTGTGCTCCTAGGCAGATGACTAAGAGGCCTACAGCTTGCAGTGCTAAGTGCTCTTGACAGACTAGTGATAGAGGAGGAACAGAGTTTTCTTTCTGAAAAAAATCAAGGCAGGGGGTGGGACATGCAGGTGGTCAAGGAAGGTTTAGGAAAAAGCCTCGCCAAAAAACAGTGGTAGGAGAGGTAGGGAAGGCCCTATTTCTCTTCTTCTAACACATCTCCAGGGTCTACTGCATGGAGGGCCTACACCTAAAACAAAAGCAGCCCTGAAAGTACTGGAATAGGGCTGTCCATGGAGACCCAGGATGATTATTTCTGCAGAAAGCAGAATTGCAAGGAAGCAGTGCCTAGCTGAGATAAGTGATTCTTACTCATGCTGTTTCTAAGTCTTTATTATCATTAGTACTTGTTTAAATAAGAGACTTGGAAGAAAAATCCTCCATGATGATTTAGTTTCCTCACGCTTCAGTTAAATCCTAAGGATGTTTCTGCTCCTTATGTCTCAAGCCCCCAGCAAAGGCAAGTGAAGGCAAGAACTTATAGTCCTATTAGCTCTAGATTTAAATTGTAAGCAGAATTAAAACAATATTTACAGGGCTCTTTCGTATGCTATAAGAAAAGCTTAGAAAAGTACATCTGCGTGTTTCTGTTTCCTTGTTATACTGTCTTTCACCTCTCTGCTTCCATTTCCTTAAGTAGAAAGATAAGATTCATCTATTCATCTGTGGTGCATAACAAAATAACCTGCTAGGTTTTGCAGAACAAAATATATTTACTCATTTGAGCAAGTTCTGTGTGCAGCAAAGAAGTTCTAAGAATATGTCTAAATTAAGCATGCTGCACAGATGTCCTTTGGAAAATACATGTATACAAATAAACACAGGAAATGAGATCTGCAGAGAATCATTGAGGAGGTTTCAAGATTTCAGGGTGTAAAATCTATTTACTGCTTCTGTTCAATTCCTCCCTAGCAAGCAGCCAGCCACTGTGGGAATGCATAGCTACAGAGGACCAGAGCAATAGCCAATCTAGAGCTCTGTGCTGGGAAACATCCTGTGGTGGAGGCAGAAAAACAGAAAGAAAAATTAAAATCAGAACAAGGACTGATTTTTTTCATTGCCAACGAAGGAAAGACTCCTCAGTGCCCAAAGCTCTACTCCTATGTGACCATTTACCTCTTCACCACTGCTCTGTAAATGCTACGTCCTCTTCCAGCATTTTTACATCTGGGCACACAACCTGACCGAGCATGAGGCATCTCTGTCAGCTTAAAGATGTGCTCTGTCTATGAGGAGGAATTTTATCCTGAGCTGCAATACTCTGAGCCCAATTTGCAGATAGATGCCCCTTCATCACCTGCAAAGGCTGACAGGGAGCCATGCACCCCACTCTAGTTAAAATGGAGCATGTTACAGCAGGGGTGTACGCTGCACAGCACTGTCATTTCCAGCTGGTTCCACCTTTGCTGCTACTATAGTGACTAAGTCCCATTTCCTTGGTCCTTTTGGTGCTGGGGTTTAGATTTAGTTACAAGATCATGAAAGTCTTCTCATTTGGTCCACCTCAAAGCACAGCTGGTGGTTGTGTTTTCACATCTGTCCAGAATACCTTGGGTCTTGCTTCTGGAACAGCTTGCCCTCACTTAGAAATTGTTCATAATGCAGCAAGGGGTTATTTTCTAGCTGAGGCTGGCATGAAATGTGCAAGTACTTAAGCTGAAATCATTCAATAGAAATAGACTTTTTATACTACATCACAGTCTGACAGAAAATTGCTGCACTTCTGTTATCGAAATGTTGCAGAGCAGTAATCATAGCTCCTGTCTGCTCAGCCGTGCATCAGTGCCCAGCGAGGGAAGGTCAGCGAGGGTGCAAGGGGAAACAGAGAACTTTGTGCGGAGTTTCTTGAAACTGAAATCCCTAGTTGGGGAAATAAAACACATAGGAGACTACTAAAGTCAGGCTGTGCAACGCATTTTGCTTTTCTTTTCCAGAAATAACAAATTCTCTAATTCACATTCTGCTGGACATGACCTGCACTTGAGGGGAGCTGACTTTTATTCATGCTTATACAGATGGGGAGTTGAAGCACTTTCCCTAGAAACCCATGCCCATTTAAGAGTGGGTTTTCCTCAAAGGACTAAGGCCCTGTAGGTGTTGCCTGGAGTTGCTGAGTGCTTTGCGGGAGGAGCCCCTTCCTGCATCCACCTACATCACAGCAGCTTCCAGTCCCACTCTTCTAACCTCCAGCTATTGCTGCTTCTCTCCCAGGGTGACCCCATGCTGGCTGACTTGCAAAATGGGAATCCTTGTCACTGAAGGATGAAGATGTGCCAGTTCTGTGGCATTTTGTTCCTCAAGGAGCATCTCCCAAACAAACCAGCTCATTAAAAGCTTGCAACTAGAGAAGGAATAAAGGTTGTGGAAGAAAAGCAACTTCTCATAGCACCTAGAATTTAAGGATTTGTGCTTCCAGTTGGAGATCACTGAGGCCTTGTTTCACTAGGTGAAACTTTTGGCATTATTAGTCCTTCAGTAAAACCTAGGACACCTTCTCACTCACCTTGATCATGGTCCCAGGTACTGCAGAGGCTCAGAATGAAGAGATGGTCCTGCATAAAGCATTTGGGCATGCCAGGATGGGACATCTCACACATCGTGGTAAATGCTAAGGAAGGGTGTGCCAGGAAAAAAATGCTTGAAATATAACGTGCTTGTATATACATACATCTGCTCCTCAGGAAGGCTTTACATGATATTCTTTATCACAGAATACAGCATTCCCCAGTAAAAAGTCCCTTTTGCCCATTGGCACAAACAATGAGAATGATCATTACCTTAGGCATAAAATAGATGCAAAGCTTCCTGGAATAAATGATCTCCTGAAAGGCAGTAACCCCCTCTGACTTTCCCAGGACTGTCTTCTCTGTGGCAGTCCTGTTTGACGGAGTTATTGCAAACTGCTTTCAGATTCAGACCTCTGGAGCATATGAAGCACTGAAGCAATGATAGCACAGCAACTCCTGTGTCCTTGCTGAGGAGAAGAAATAATGACAGGCTCTCTGATATAGCACCACCGTATAGTAATTATGCATTTTTAGAAAATAAGGAGAAGCTCTGCCTTGTGTCTCTCCTCAGTGCTCTGCGGAGGGGCCAGATGGCAGTTGTGAGTTGCCGAGCCGCTGAAAACCTGCTCGTTCCATGCTGACTGGTTAGCGGTCCTAGCAGGCAGGGTGCAAGTCACTGGGGTCCTGTGGGAAGAAAAGCACCCTTCAAAGTGTAAATTATATTAAAGTACACCAAGACAAATATGGGCTTTTCACTAGCACAGAGGCCTTACGCTCAGGAGATTGGGTTTTGTTTACTGCTTCCGCCACAGAAGTTTTACATGAGTCCTTTCTCTTTATCTCTGTTGTATGTCCTGTCCTACATGGAAAATGAATTTTTGTCTGTCACAGAGGAGATGGGAGGATAAAAAAGGGCTGAGAACTGCCAAGGTACCCTCTCTGGTCTGCTCTCACTTGAGTTGCCTGAGCAGCGCAGCATTAACATTTACAGGTTTACCTGTTCCATGAGCTCCAACCTCATTGCAATGTGATTTACCCTTGCTCATGAAGTGCTGCATATTTTAGACTAGGCTTTATGTTAAACCCATGAACCATGTCGGTAGTTTCATTCTGAGGCTTTAGAAAGTAATTGGCATGCTTCAATTTCAAATTATTTAAGGCAAACTGATAAGCTATATTTACATGTGGGTACTTATTCTACCTTCCATTCAAAATCCAAGCTGAGACGTAAAGGAAGCCAAATCTGTGTCGCAGGTTGTGATTCAGATCAGTATGCAGCCTTCAGAAAAAACAACCATTTTAATGTATTTTAAAGAAAAGAGTCAAATCTGGTTGGGAAAAAAAATCTCCCATCAGTTACCAGTCTTTTGTTATATTACCAATCTGCTTGCTACAGAATCAAAGCCAGATGTTTTGATTAATAGCAAAGATTTTCTCTCTAGGGATACCTATCTATCTGATGGGAACTAATTACCCCTGACACAGACAGCTGTCATAAAGAAAATTGAACCTTTTCTTGTTCTCATCATATGAATTTGAGGAATGTCCTAAAGGAAGAGGAGGAAGAATTCATGGGGAATGCTATCCTTCAGTTTGCCTCCTCTTCTCCTTTCAAGAAGAACAATCATCAGCAAGAAGCAGTGAAAACTGCAGATGGCATGTAAGAATAAGTGTAATTTGCGCTTATGAAATAAACAGATCCATTTGCCATGGAAAAGAGCTAGTAAAGAAAATCAGTGAAGCAGGCCAGTTTTGCTCAAAGGTACTCTTCACATGGTAAGTCTGATCAAAGTGGTCAGAGTCTGATTGTCAGATGGCAGTAAGCAGACCATGACATTGCTTTACGTGCTCTTTCTGTTTCAGAACCGCTCCTTAGAGGAACCTCAACTTCTGTGGTGTTCAGAATGTTTCCAGAAAAGAGAAAACAGAGAAAATGCAAGTTTGACTTGACTTTTTATGTTCCTAATATATTAACTGTTTTCCTTTCTCTTTTTGTATGTCTTTTGGTAATGAATAAATGCTTTAGTGCATTCAGAATAGGCAAGAAACATTTGATGCAATATCTGGATCACATTCCATTAAAATAGCCCTCTACAGCTTTAATGAACATTTCAACTTTTCTGAATGTGAGGCACTTCCTTATACAACAGATATTCATGGTACTCCAGCAATGCCATCCTACAGCTCTCATAGGATGTTACCCATATCTTTCACTTTAAACATTAAACAGCTCCCTGCCTGCTACTCTCAGTTAGACGTGTACCCAAGTACCAGAGCCACCTCCCTCCTGGTGCTGTGCAAATGGTGTATTGCTTTGGTAAAAAGCAGAATGAGCTAGAAAAGAGTTGTGAAGCAAAATTATCAACAGGTTTTATAATGGATAGTTTGGGATCCTTGCTTACTTATATCACTAACAATGGGCATGGGACAGGTTGCTGATTTTAGTGATGCTGGCTTGATAGAGTATCACACTGTGAGTTGATCTACGTTTGATACAATTCCATATATATTTGTGGAGACTGTGAGAGATGGACAAGATGTTTATGTTTCTTCGCTTCTCACTGTTTGCCTATTGTTAATGATAAGCATGCTGCAATCTTGCAAATTGGGATTTATCCCACCTACCTGTAAAAATCTGAATGGTAGGACCCTGCTCCAAGACAGTCACCTGGGTGCAGTAGTAAAAGGCAAGAACATATGCTGCTGCAGAGTGAGACATCTCTCCCGGGCCAAGATGAATTGCCACACGGCGGTTACCATCTCTTCCCATTGGCCAGAAGAGAAGTGTAGATGAATAGCTGATACCAGATGATTAATTTTTAGATGGTTAAAATAAGGTGAGACAAATCTACCCTTCTCAGCTGCATCTGTTTTGCTTTGTTTTTAAAAGATATGCTTGGTTTTACAAAACTTGAACAAGTTTCTTGCTTTCAGGACAAAGTTATGAAAATTTAAGAAGAAACTTCCCCTACTGGCACATTATTATTCTTCTTTAACCATCTACTGCTTTTTTTTTTTTTAATTTTCTCCTTCCCTCAAAGCACCTACTATTGCACACTGAGATAGCTGCTGGATTGAAAGGAACTTTTGTTAGGGTTCGAGGTGGTAATTCAGCAATTCCAAATTCAGCAGTTCTGATGACTGGAAAGAATAGTGAATCAGGCACCTGGCACAGACACTCACACTGATGAAAGTTCACATTTATCTATTCCTTGCCCTTCCTCAATTACCAGCTTGAAAGCATGTCTTCTGTTCCACCAGTCTACTTTGCAAAGTACAACTTGTGTTGGACTGCTTCTTCCCCAACCAGCTTTTGCTTCTAGCAAAGCATATGCAAAGAAAAGCATATGCAAAATCCTACTTTTACATAGTGCTCTATTTATGCAACAAACCATAACTATCCATAACTAGAACTGCAAACAGAAAGGAGGCCCTATCAATTAACACCATTACTATCAATTATGCAGTGAAGGGGAAAAAATAGACTTCGAAAAGTAAAAGACTGATTGCATCAATAGTTGTTAATTGCAATTAATTTGACTGCAGGCCTCTCAGAGGAATCCAGAATGGAGAGCCACATGTTATAGTCCACAACTGAATATGGCAGAGTTTGGGTTGGGGTTTTGGGGTTTTTGCTAAGGTAAACTTAAAATTAGTCTAGTTCACATTTAAAAAATCATCACATACATACTTTTTAACCTAGGGCATTGCATGATCACATCTTATTTTCCCACTATATTTACCTCTTTCCAGGTGAAGGCAGGCAGAGTGCTGGGAGCATACAGGGAGGGGGCATGCATATCGGGGCTGTTCTCTGCTGGAAAGAAGTAACAATCAAAACTGCCCAAGTGTTCTATTAAATCACTGGGGAGCAGTATGATTTAAAAAGTATTCTGAGAGGTATTACAAGGAATTAAAGACTACTGAGTCTGATATCTCTACCAGGCAAGCTGGTGGAAACGATTGCAAAAAAGTGAATCAGAAGGCAAACATGGTAGAACAGGAAGCTGTCAGTGTAGCTATTGTAGAGAGAAGTCACCTACTAGATCTGTGTGAGCTCCTGGGAGACAAACCACAGCAAAGCATTCAGCACTCAGCTTACCCAACCTTGTTGCCAATGTGAAAACAGTTCCTGCGCAATAAGACCAGGGAGGAGCACAGCAGCAAAGTGGTCCCAGAAACCAAAGGGCTGCAGTGGAAGGAAGGGAGGACACAGTGGACAGGTATGGTGAGCAGTGCAAGGCTAGTGTCGAAAGTAAGAAGGTGGTAAGAGGAGGGTTCCCAGCAGAAGGTGGGAGCAGGATTGCATAATGAAGTTATCACGTAGACATGATGAAATAATTAAAAGTCACTGAGATCATGCTAAAAGACAGTAAACTCAGTTGTTGAGCCTCTTAAATGAGTTCATAACTGTTCCAGTACCGCTGCTGCTCATATGCATAGGAGAAGGCTTTTATTTTATAACAATAAATGATTTACTGGCTAGCCTCCTCATCTGCTCCATATTTGCCATTTAAATTAAGGGCATGTCTTTATGTCTTTCCTTTAAAGAAACAGTTATTACAGCTTTCCCATGGTGGCAAAAGAAAGATGTCTATTGTTCTTCATGCTATTACTATCATTAAAAAAGTCTAAGCTTTTTTCTTATTCACTTGAACAAGGAAAATGAATAGCAAAAGTGATTTACATTTGCATTGCATAAAGTTGAAGTCACATTGTGGAGTCTTGATATATACTTAGGAAGCATTTTTTAAATGCCAGTATTCCCAAAATGCAGATATTTACACTGAGGTTCAGTAGCTTGTTCACAGTAGGATAATTTACTTTATTATTATTTATATTGTTTGGCTACTGAAATGATATGTTTTTTTCTTCTTGTAAGATTCTGGGTAATTTGAGAAGATCATAGTCAGATATTAATTCCTGTGGATATAACTTGCTGGTCAGTGAGTATTATAACATTTCTTGTGTCTTGCCCATAGAAGATAAGAGTTTTATGCCCCTAGTTACAGGTGGCAGCATTTTTAGCATAAGCTGCAACAGTTAGGTCTTTATCTTTGGAGGTTTCTGGTTCAGTCCCATAGGAAGACTGCACACGGTCCTTTACAGAATCTGCACACACGCATCGAAATGTTGTGAATTAGAGTAACTTTAAAAATTCAGGAGTGAAGACAAAGTCATCTACTGCCTGACTAGGCCTGCAATACTAGGTGTAGTATCTTACCCATCATCTGTGCTTTCAATCTGGTGATGAAGTCCACGGTCACAGCCAGCCTGGAGAACCTATGTGTGGTGAGCCAGTGGCCCACTGTGTTCAGATAGGTCGCTGGAGAGCAGTTGTCAGGAGTAAGTGTGCACAAGGCAGTGGCAGTGCACAAGCTTTATAATTAGAGGCCTTCTCTTGCAATATTTCAGTAGCTCAGAGCAGGACTTTCCTAGCTTTTTCACCAGTGGTAAGATGGAGAGAGGCTCCAATCTGTTAGTTGTCTGGGAAGAGGAAAAAAAAAAAAAAAAACTATTGCTACAGTTGTGTTGAACAGTTTAGTTTTAATGATTTACATATCTGTATTGCTAATTAATTCACATTTCCAGCTGTCCTTCAAACTCCCCATAAATTTGCTTCACTCTAATAATGCACTATCTTTTAAAATTTGACTTGAATGAAGCAATTTTTCTTCTGCACTAATCCTGATTGTTTCTAATTTGGGAGCCAGATATGACTTAGCATGTCACTAATATCCTTCAGCACTCTTCAGTTTCCATTTGGCCACTGGGGAATATTTTAATGGTTGAGTGTCAGTTTTTAATTACGTGGGTTTATTTGAAAAGCTGTTTTTTTCAGCCCTTTATGCTTCTAAGCCACATAAACAAAACTGGAAACCTGAACTACTACCTGGAAAATGGGAATTGTAAGACATGTATAATTGCAGTTTGCCTACTTCGGATCACTTTGAAATCCCATGGTGCCCAAACTTGTAGTACTGTGGTATCCAAAATGCCAAAACATTAGCATCATATCTGGAATTGTGCTGAGGGAGTTATGATCCAGCTTCTCTGATAGTTGGTATGTATGAGTAGGTTACATTTTGCTTAAAGAAAGCACCTAGCAAGATGAATTCTGACTTCAGTCACATTAATTTATATCAAACAAGATTTTTAATTATGTTCAAGCGTCTGGAGAGGCAGCAAAGCACATAACACGCATGGTTTTGAGGAGAAGCAGGCTGCAGGGTGTTTTATAAACCTCACTTCAACTTCCTTGAGATCTGCCCATCTTTCTTTTCTCTTAGCTCTTTCCCTCAGCTCTCTCTGCCTGTGTCACAGGCTGGCTGTGAGCCAGATAGCTACATTCGCACAGTCCTGAAGCTGAGCAAACGTAGATATCAGCACAGCATCCCACCTTTGCTAACCCACTGTTCGGAGAAGGTACTTCCCTCGCCAGCATGGAGTGAGGTCACGTCTGCTTATAAAAACACGTAGGCAGACTGTTAGATATCAAGGTAACATCAGTTATTCCTGCAAATTGCTGGCACCTAAGGCAAAACAGAAATTAAGAGCAAATCTGACCTTAAAACCCTCTTTACGTGTTGTGCTGTTCAGGGCTCAGCGAGCTTTCTCAACCAGCAAAACCCCTCAGAATCCACATACTCTGGCTGGCTCTTAGGCCCAGGACCATAAATCATTGTACTTCAAATAACTAACAGTGAAAAACACCAACATTATGTAGCATTGTAGAACTCTTCTCTCATGAGAAACTATAGTTGCTAAAGGGGCCAAACCCAGCTTATGGATCTTGGATTTTGTCATGGCAAACAGGGCCCGGGCCGCTGAGTACACTGAAGATTTTAACGCGCAAACGTAGTGGAAGTTCCCAGTTGTTTTCTGCTAAACTGACTGCTGATACCAGGACTGTACTTCTCTTGAGGCCTTGAAGAACACTTTTAAACGCTCTATGGGAGATGGGGCATTGATTCATATTGACCATCTAGCTACACCTTCATCCTGCCTAGATGAAAGCCTCCCTTGCTGGAAGTACCTCTCAGTACTTTCCACTGCAGCTCTTGCACTGGGGAGTGCAAACAGAGCAGAAAATGCCATCCATTTTTCCTAGAACAAAACAAGGACAAAATGTTTTCAGTTTACTTATGTGAGCAGCATCCCACCTTAGTAATTAGTAGTTTGGAGATTTCTCATTCTGCCAGGTTTAATGAATATTAGCGATGCTGAAGGATCCTGCTGTGAATAGCTGAACACTGCTGGAGTTGTTTATCAAAGAGAATTTTCAATCTAGGTCAGACACAGTGGATTAAAAAAGTAGTTTATCAAGCAGTACTGGGTAGAATGCAAGTCTTGCTGCAAATACGAAAGGAGCATAAGACAAAGTTTACATTAAGTATTAATTTAAAGAATTTGATCTTTAAATGGCATTTAATGTCTCTGTGAGGCATACTATAACATTTTAGTATGAGTATCAGTGCTCTTATGCCACAGTATTTGATCAGTTTGCATACTGACTATCATCAGTTAACACAGTAAACAGTTTCGCCCTGTACTTTTTTCTCCTTATTAGAAAAATCTATATTCACACAGGTACCTTCTTTAAACTCCTTAGACAGGAAAGTAACAGCAACATGGTAGGTTATCTCAAGTGAAACCCAGCTGATCAAAGTTTTTACATGGATTCAAACCTTTTCCCACGTCCTGATATTTTGCATTTTTGTCTACAGCAAGCTACCAATCACAAATAAAAAGCAGTGATAAGTTAACTCTAGCAATATGATGAGACTATTTAAGAAAAACAAGGTTTTTAAATAACTGCTCTTTTGGGACCTTGGCAGGCAGATTTGCAAGACTTACCCCTCCCCATCAAAGGGCAGGACAATATATGCTCCTTTGTAGTTTCCACAATAATGTTTGTTATAAAGCTGGGATTAAGGCCAGGTATGGCCACAAACAAATTTGGGAAGGTGAATTAATTGTTATTTGCTGACAGTAATTGCTTCCTGTTATGATTAACAGAGCAATTAATGTAATTCTCTAGCATACTCTTGGGAAGAACAAAGTTACTGGAGAAGAACAGCAAACAAATACCTTTGCCTCCTCCAGAAATCAGGTCAATACCAAGTCAGGTTTGGTATATGGATGGTAGGAGAGAGCAGTTCGTTTCCTCGCTTTTAAATGCTTAGCTTAGTCAAAGAGTCAATTAGGACTTAGCGCCCATAACTAGGTTCAGTACTGAAGCACTTTGGAACAGATAGTACTTGATTACCAAACATTACCCCTACAGCATACCTGGGATCACTCATTTCTGTTTAGAAATGGTGAGAATAGGTGGCAAATAAACCAAAGTAACTTTTAAAAACATTTACATCCCATTTTCCAAGCAACTGTAGGAGCTTCATCTTCCCCTGATTCCCTACCATCCCATTGCCCATACAGACCAGTTTTTGAAGAAACGTTTGAAAAAGTAAGGGCACAGGGAAGCACCTATTGGTGTCTGAAGGTAACTGGTTGTCTGACACCACCAAAGTCAACTGCAGATAAACAGCTAGGTACTGTAAACGTCCCAGTGGGCCCTTCCTTCTGTATGCTCAGATATCTCACTTAGATGCTTTTGAAAATGTGTCCCCCTTTGCTTAATTTTATGTAGCAAGTTTGTTGCAGAACCAACAATATAAGAAACACCAGCTGTCCTGTGTCTTAGTCCACTTCCTAGTCGCAAGGTCAGCTTTCCTGCCCCTATTTAGCTGTGTTGTTACCAAGTAGAAAAGGCACCATGGATCTCAACTCCATCAGCTGTCTTGTACCTTCATCTAATATTATGGCAAATAACATGCATGCAAGTCTGTTACCAACAGCAACATAGGGTTGCCTTTTCACTAATCAAATTAGCTTTTTTTCAAAAAGCTGCTCTCTCCTGCTATGAAAGTTAGTTTGGAAATTTATCATCAGGCATGATGATGCAACATGCCACAGATTGAATCTCATCTCACCCTGATCCTTCAACAATTAATTTTTCTGCCTGTCAGAATTTGTTTAAGTTAAAGTCAGCCATATGGAGAGAATTCTGCACATACCAGTTCATCAGTGCCTGATGTTGGAATATTTTTGAGTAGGTGCTTAGGATGCTCTTGGACACATAGGAAGTTCTGGATGAATAGAATATTATTATAGTAATTCTACATTTCCTGTACATTATGTGACTTTGGTACTTCTAAGTGGTGGATTCTTCAAAAATTGGTGACAAAAAGATTATTTCCTTTATTATAAAAGTACTTGAGGTAACTCTTGCTTCCCTCCCCCCCGCCCCAACTCAGTGGATTTATAAAAGCCCCACAATTCTCTGTCTAGATTTGCAACATTCTTGAAGAACTAGGGAAAGAAGTGGGACTATGTAGCACCAAACACAACAGAGGAAACAGTCCAGTCCACACCTTGATTTATCCCCACAGCACAATTAATTAAGTGGTGAGATTATTTAATAAAATAATGGTATAAGACAGAAAAAGGTACTAATTTAGAAGAATCGCAATTAGACTTGGGGCCTGATTCTGATCCCGTTTAGAGCCATTTATACCAGTGGCTCGGGCAGAACCGAGGGCAACTTTCCCTGACGCATACAAGGGCAGCGACAGACCCCTTCTATTTACAGCTGTGACCTGAAAAAAGCACTCTTGAATCACAGATGCAGAGCAGGAGACACATGGCCACTCACCATCATCCGAAAGTGAGTTAAATGTGCCTTTTTGTAATAGTTTAAATGTAGACTTGAAAAATGTTCCGGACAAATATTACAGGAGCTCGCAGTGGAAGTAGAAGCCCAGTGCAGTTGGTCTCAGAGCACTTATTAACGAGGATACTTTTTCTGAGATATTCTAGCATGCGGCTAAACAGTTCAGTTCTGGAAGACTGAACAGATGTAGCTGAAAATATTGGTAACCAACAGTTTAGCATTACTTTCTGCAGCTGAAATATGCCATGGAAAACAGATGAAATTAATTTAGCCAGGGCAGGCAATGCTTGCCTAGTAGTTCTTAAGTAATTTGTTCAGTTCTGGTACACAGAAAAGGGAAATGTCCTGATTTTTTCACTGAGGGCCTGGCCCCCTGCTCACCACCCTTGGCAGCGATGCTCAGTGACCGCCTGGAGCGTGTTGTTGCTGTCGGGGAAGAACAGTTCTCTCTTGCCTCCACCACGCCCACTGTCACACCAGTGACCTGCTTACACTTCACTCCCTGCAGGTCCAGCTTTGCAAAGAGCAGTCTCCAGGGAGGCAGGTCCATAGCAGAAAGGGGGTCCACAGACAACAAGTGAAGCCTGCAGCGATGGGGCCTCTGCAGCTAAAGAGCAATTGCTTCCTCTGGACAGTTTAATGGGAAAAGCCAGGTTGCTTCCATGATAATAGCAACATCACAGAAGTCTGCATTTACCGGAATCCATAACCGCACCATCTCTAACCCTCTGGCCAGTCATGTTCCTAGTTACATACTAGTTGCATACATCTTGTGTGAAATTTTCTGCTTTACTGCCCGCCCACAGCTGTTGTGTCAGGCTGCCCTGTGCTTCTGGGGATCCTTCTCCATGCAGAGAGGTCTGCGCACTTCCATTAGTCATGGAGCTCAGTGCCTTGCCCTTATGGGGCAAAGGATTTTGAAGTGCAGGAAAGGGCACAGAATCAATATAGCCAGAAGAAGTCTAAGAAATGCTTACAGTCCTGCCTGACAGCACCCTTAGGCTTTAGGAAATGGTGTTCAGAGCTCGTGGGAATGGCAGCCACAGCAGAAACAGCAAGGTGAGAAGTGATTATTTCAAGGTAAACAAACAATATTCTATAAAACTGCTAACACAGAGAGTTAGGGACTACTTAGACTTTGTTCAAAGTTTTTTTGCCTAAAGTTCTTGTGTTTTAAAAATGAAATTAGTACAAGATTCAACAACAGTCCTGGTATATTAGACATATCTTAATTATGTTCTATAGAGAAATAAGATGACAGATAAATTGCTTCTAATAATGTAATTGCATCATGAAACTACTACATTTCCTTATAGTGAATGCTAAAATAAGAAACAATGACTGTGATATCTTTGCTTTATTAGGAGATATTATTCTTTTAAACCTATACTCTAATTAGCACAAGATAAGGGACAAGAACTGGTCTAATTCAAGCTTTACGTTACTGTAAGTCTACTCCTTAACTGCCAGAGAAATGTGTATTCCTGGGTGTTTCCTTCCAGCAATTTTCTTAAACACATGCAGCACTCCTGCCTCCTAGAAATTTGTTCTATCAAATGCTGTTAAGTGTCTTTGGTACCATGGGATCCTATTTCTCCTAGTCATTAGACCGGAAAGTCTATTTGTTACCCAAATATATGCTAAAATATTAATATTCCAAATTGGTTTCAATACTTAGGAAGGTATCAGAAGAGGTTAGATTCTGAAAATTGCCTGGGATTACCTGGGATATTGTCCACTAAACCTAAGAGTTTTGGATACTGAACTCAATGTAGGGTTCCTGAAAGAGAAGAAAAAACTGGAAAAGTGGAAATATGAGGGGAGATATGGAGCCAAAACTCCAGCTACTTTTCCTAAATCATCTTACACAGTGAGACTGGAAATCTGCACACCTATTTTTCTCTCCTAAGACAGAAACAAGGAAAAATTTGAAATCTGTGAGGCTAGACGTAACTTTCCCTCCAAATGTTTTTCTCATGTTTCTGTTGCCACTTCAGACACCAGAAAAAGCACAAGAATCTATGAATGTTTGGATGTGAATACTTAACGATATATCATGCTGTTGCATGATCTGCCATTGAAAGCTAGGTTACAAGGGGACTTTAATTTAAGCATTGCTGAGAATGATAGCATGAGTTATGGCAGTAGCACGTGGATAACATGAAAGCAGCCTGCACTGTATTCTTTTACTACTGCACCCATTCTCCTACACTGCCATGGACACTTAGCTCTGCAGGACCTGCCAATCGCTTCCCTCAACACAAAACACCTACACATATCTGACAGGGGCACATCTGCATCCCCACTGGAGCGCTAAACCCTGTGGTCTCCTTGGTAGAGAATCTTTTTGTGTCTCATCTGGTCCTTCTTTTCCTCTTTCTTTACATGCTTTTCAAATTGTATAGGAAAACGGATGGTATACCACTGGCAGGCAACTGACAACTTTGTCCCAAAGCAGCCTGAACGACAGGGATTTTTGCAGACTGTGATAAAGCTGCCTGGCTCTACGCTGCCCAGTTTCCTTGCCAGGACATATCAATACCACTTTACAGACTTTTGACCAGACAGATCAAGGAGTAATGTTTTCTATATTGTTTCTGTTGCCTGATACCTGCTCTGGGCAGTGTCATTTCTAACTCCATCCTTTCCTAATGTCCATGCTTGTTGCTCCTCTATTTCCTGCCCCTGCGCCCTTTTCCTTTTACTGTATGTTACTATGTGCAATTAGGAGAGGATGCTGAGCACCATTCAGATGCAGATTCAATGGCTCCTCAGAGAATTGTCTGGATTCCCACAGTGTAACTTCGAGTTTTAGTTTAGACTCATTATATCACTGAAACGTAGTTTTGCACTTTCATTGTTCTCTGTCCTGGGATATTTTATGCTTCCTCATGGTATTCCAAAAAGAGATGCATGCAGCTGCACAAAGCATAATGCTTTGTGATGGTTTTATTTTTTGCCAAAGCCCATAATTAGTAGTTACCTAGTGATTTAAAGTATTATTCCACATCCCCTGACTATCACTATAAAGCGACTGTTTGATGCATTTTTTTTTAAGATATTGTGGCCTTCTGAATAACTTAGAAAATTACTTTATTAAAATGCTCCTGCTGCTGCTAAGGACTCCTGAGCTCTTCATACCACTTACTGTTGCCAGGCTGATAAATATGAA
Source organism: Struthio camelus (assembly GCF_040807025.1). NCBI lineage: Eukaryota > Metazoa > Chordata > Aves > Struthioniformes > Struthionidae > Struthio > Struthio camelus. The sequence goes on along the minus strand of NC_090949.1, from coordinate 31,668,133 downwards.
ATATCACTTGTTGACAACCTGCAAGGAACATTATATTCCCTGAGTGGAACAAGCTGTCCAGGAGGAGACGTATGACCTATAGGAGGGATCTTTACTCCAACTGCCACCCATTGGCATGCTAATCAACAGCAAAGTGTGTTTAGGGAGGAGTCAGAACCAAAACCTCAAACCCTGAAACTCATCAAAACTTGAGGGAAATCACTTGCATGTTACTCACCAGTAAGGATGGCACAAATTTCCTGTAAGTTCATGATCTTTTTGCTTTTCTCCACAGAACTGATGACATTTATGTGAGAGGCATTTTCCATCCTGGCTTGGTGCTATAAGATTCATATGCAGAAGAAAGATTAATGGAGAGAATGGTGACTCACCATTCATGAATGAAAAGTGTAATCTGAGGGGAGGTAGCATAACAATTAGAGATTTTCCCTGCAGTCCCAGAACCCCAGCACTATTCTCTTCTGCCTCCCTTTCACCTCCCTCCCTCCCTGCTTCAGCCATTTCTCAAATTGCAGTGTCAGTAATTAATGCAAACTTTCCATTCTGCTTTCCCATAAGTGACCCAGACTTGCTGTTTCTCTCCCCCTTCCAAATGACCTGCCTGCTCCAAAAAATGCAGTTAATACACCTGAAAGTAGTTAGTGATCATCTGTCATACACAGCATGCCAGCACCATCCTTCTCTATAGGTCCTGCTCACCTGGAGGCGTTCCCAAATACATGTTTTCTGATCTCCAAAGTCTGCCAAATAGTATGTGCCTCTGAGCTGGCCCAACACCAGGCCACCCCACTCACACTCTGGGCCACTTGAAGGTTTGTAGCTTTTGCAGGACTTATTTTCATGCATTTCTTATAGCCTCATCCTTTCTGGGCTGGGTCTGTGCTGCAGGTTCAGGATCCATATCCAGGTTTAAGAGGGAAAGGCTTCTGCATTAGAAATGGTGGTTCAACTCCTCACAGGTGGAAAGTCAAATTTTGAGCCAGGGTTGGGTTCAAAATAAGCATTTTTTCCAGTCCCAGGTTTGTTGCCCTTGAAAGGGACAGACATGCTTTGACCTGCACTATGAGCAATTGCTCTGCATCGGATAGAGAAAATAAGCAAATGTTAGAAAATTAATCATGATGGGGATTTCAGGGATAAAGTTTTCAGATTGAACTATCAGATTTCTTACCCAGAAAGAAATGGAATGAGAGATGAAATTCTTGCATACCATTTTTATCTCCTACATGAAATTAATACCCCTAAATGCATTGTTCTAGATGCCTTTTACCTCCGCATTTCCTTACGTGCAAGCAATGCTATGCGGGAGATGATAGCACGTACCTTCTTGCAGACTGCTCTTTAGAGTTTCACCCTGCAAAGGGCTGAGCCCTCTCAAATCTCTACCTAGTCAATGGGAAGTGAAGTCACTTAACATATTAGAGGCCAGTTCATAGCTCACAAAATCTTTCTGCTACAAAATCACCCTGAATCCTCTGTCTAACCGAAACTTCACTTACACTGTTGCCATCAAATGGCCATGGTGTGTGATTTCAGCCTGAGATGCAGAATGGACAGGTGAACTGAGCTGAGTTTTTCATGACACTGACACCAACCAGGTGTCACACTGCGACCCCATACCGCAGTGCTACCACAGCTTCTGAGGAAGAGGTCAGCAAAATTTCAGAGGACTGTAGGTTTCTTCTTTTTTCACATCTTTCTTCCTAGTCGATCCTACTAGAGGACCGGTATCATATGGAGCATGAGATTAGTATCATGATATGGATATATCATAATAGGATTTAAAATCACAGTCCTACCATGGTATTGGTGTACTACCTGCTTGTACTCAGGCTTAGTATGTTCATCCTCAGCTGGCAGAGGTAAAGATCTGCAGGATATGTTATACATGTGCTACTTAACCCAGCTCTTCAAAAGATTTAACCTGACCTCATAACCTTTGCTTTCCCAGCTCCTGCCTTCCCATTGCAATGGAGGAAATAAAATGGAGGAGATAAAGTAAATATGCACAAATTACAAGCCCTAATAACTTGCTCTTTAGAAGAATTATATTACTCAAAGGTGACCTGTACATGTATTCATTAGAGTCAATAACTTTAACCACTGATTTCCCAACTGTGGCTGAACTAGTTACTTTTAAGGTATGTTTTACATGAATACCAAATGTTTTTCTTGGATTTAGTTAATGTCTCCCATTAGTTACACAGAGATTCTGAATCTGTTTCATTCCTCATAAATAGAGCTACTTCTTTCACAGGAAAAATCTGGCTTTTCATTCAATATGAAGCACTCAGAGCCAACCTCATGTGACATTAAAGTCACTGCAAACTGTCTCTCAGCATCACTAAATTAAGGTGTTCATCTCTGCTTAAAAGAGCAAAGAAAAATGCTTCAGTTGCAATACAGTCTCCAGTGTAGAAAGGATTTGGGGGTGACTCATCTCTTTTAAGAGCGGTAAAATGAAAAACAATAGTGTACTGAAAAAATGACAAGTTCATTTACCTTTTTTAAACTCCAAAAATAAACTGTGATTTTTTTCTTTCCCTCCCCTCATTTATTTGCACCTAAAAATGTTTTTAGCAAAAACTAACAGACTGAATGGCACAACCAAGATGATAAAGCTCAGACAGGGTAAAAATTTGAATTTTGAAACTTTGCAAACAAGTTGCTTTGAATCAATTTTCCCACAGCTGAATCTATGCTCTTGTCTGTTCTAATTTCCCACAGGTAGTTACAGCATTGGCGATTTGAAGTATTTCATAAATAACTTGCTGGTATTCAGTACGTTGCCTTATTTCCTCTCCCATAATTGAGCTGTGCTGGTTTGACATTTTGATTCAGCATTGCAGAAAGAGCAGACTCAATTTACTGAAATTTCTGTGGTTGATACATTAGGGAAAAACATTGGTTCCATTTTGCAGTGCATTCATTAAGAGAAAGGTACTTACCTTACGCTTGTTTGCAGCAACAAGTAGTCATTCATCAGGAACAAGAGAAACATCTCACTCTCCTCCCTGGAACAAGTAACTGTGGGCAGGGACAATTCTGACCTGAGACTGGTTTTCCAGATGGAGTCCAGTCCTATGGCTATTTGAAAGCTATCTGCAGAGCCGTTTTGGTGCTCTCCTGAGCTTCCTGTGAATCTCTGAAGGGTTTCCACCTCCTACATGTTTTGTGAAAAAGAGGGAGAATGTGGAAACAGAGAAAATAGCAGAGGACCATGGCATCGCAAGGTGTTATCTTTGGAGCCAGGATTATCATATGAAACATGACAATTGACAACAAACCCATACAGCGTGTTCATCAGTGTCAGCCTTGGTACAGTGTTTTGCTCTCCACCCTCCCCTGTCCAAATCCTGGGTCCTCGCTTAGGCAAACTCTTTCAAACTGATACAGGTCTTGCCTCAATTAGGGCTCAGGAGGCTGCTTTCCCCCAGCAAACCTGTTAGCCCTGGGTTTAGCCAAGCTAGGGCCTGCTCATGCTGGACGGGCTGGAGAAGGGGAGTTGAAAGGAGAAAGAGCAGAAGGGCTCTCTGCTTGCTGCGAGACATGGATGAGCTGTGGGTTTCACCTGGTCCCAAGCTTTCAGGTCACTCTTCCCAAAGTACAGCATGTTCCTGGCCCACCAATACCTCCATCCCCCGCCAACAAAAGCCTGAACATCCCTTGTCCCACTTCTCCCGTTGTTCCCAAAGCCTCTAGGTGACACTGCTTGACCCAGTGGTGTAATGCTCAGCAGAGTGGATGGAACAGGAAAAAAAGTAGCTACACAAACCTCCCATTGCCACCAGCATCTTGTTACCCAGGGGGAAAGGGAAGCTGTGGTTTCATAAGAGTGATGGCTCTTTAGCTAGAGTATCCTGAAACATGTTATCGGCTCAAGGGCTATTTGAAACAGTGTTTGTTTTAAATGCTTCATCGCTAAACTTTCCATCAGCTGCATAAAAAGGTGCTTGTACAACAGCTGCCTGTATGCATTGTTTGCACTAATGTCACTTGGTGCTGCTGCTGCCATCACAACGTACTCTTCTCTATATAAAGCAAGGCTCTTCAACAGTTTTTCTAAAGGACCCAGACTGTAAAAAACACAGGAATAATGGAGAAGGCAGGAATGATTTTCCTATTCGTGTTTTTAAGCAATAAGTATGTAACATAACTAAAATGTAAATTTTAGCATATTGGACAGAGACTCAGGGACTCAAAGATACTTGGATAGAGTCTTCCTCTGCGAAGGCATTTTATATAAAGGTACTATATATAGGCACATACACATATATGAACCAAAGATCTCTATCTGTAGCACACACATGCGCTGTCTTGGTCATTAAGGAACAACACAGTAATAGAAAAAGCAAGCTGACGTGGAATAATTCGGTCAACTACTAGAAACCAGCACTCCCTGACAAGGATCCACTTTAGAAATAAATAGCAGGTGGGAATCCAGACAGATCCAGCTTTCCTGGTGTTAGTGGATGTTCAGATCAGATTTTCCATTTTTCCCCTCCTAATTAGTCTTAGGATAATGTTTGCATTTCTGATAAAACTTCATAAATGCTACTCTTGCTACTGATAGCTTAAGCAATGTTGCAAAAACTGAGTTTCTCTATCCCAATCTAAAATTCAGTTTCTCAGTGTGACAGGTATCTCTTTTTCTGAAAGAAATAGCTTCATACGGCTGGGAACTGACTTTCCAAAAACATGTCCTTTGCACAGTTCTCTCATCCTCTACCTTTAACGCAATATAATATTAATGAGTCTTTAGCCAACTAATGTCTGTTACAATTTGAGGTCTATTTATACTATTTTCTAAACCTAAATGGCTAAAAAGAAAGGACAACAAGATCTTTAACAGATACCTAAATCACCATTCCTCTGACAACTTCTGAATTTGACAAAATATTAAATACCTTACCTCAAATTAAGAGAGGGAGGATTCCTGTGAGCTTCAGGCTTATAGACAAAAGCTTCTCATTCATGTTCCTAGGAGGTGGCTGTCTTTATGCTCTTCCTGCCTCATGTCTTCCACGACTTGAAGGATTGAACTATCTTGAGGACCTCTAGCCTTTGTCATGTTAGCAAAACAGAGCAGACATTTTGATTCAATACAGCTATGACTTTTATTTGGTCTTTCTTCCATAATTTAGAACTTGTAAAGGCCAAAGCTTTCAGGCGTGATATTTAAATAAGAAGATTAATTATGAAAGTCATTAAGGATTTGATTGATATTGTGGGACTATTGATTTGGTATTTTCTATTTAAACCCAAAGTCAAACTAAAGATTACAAGTGACTAGCTAATTATTAACACACAGGTATCTGGAGGATGATAGGGACGATAAGGATAGATCTGCTAAGGGAACTGAGGATACGCAGTTAGTCAGGCAGACAGCTTGCACTTGCCACAAGGAAGGCTCACTCCTGTAGATCCCAGTTTAGAGAGCATAAGCATTGTACAAAGCAGGTCCAAGGAAAAACGATACATATTTAAGTAAACCAAAGCCCAAATCCAAACAACTCTTGGGCGGATCTGCAGATCTCCCTGCATACACCCGGTGTCTTTGATCTGTGAGCTGCCGCTTTGCCAGTGTGACTCTGAAAAATGATGGCACGGTTCTGAGGAGATCACTGGAGGCTGCTGCTTGTGCCGCTCTGCTGGCATCTATAAATGTACAGAGAGACAACATGGACTTTCTATACGCCACAATCCATGAGGCCTATTGCATAGTATTATACAATTACTCTTCTCCCATTTTTACTTTGCCCTTATGATTAGTAAAATTCTTCCACTTTTAAAAACAAATAATAAAAACCACTCTCAGCAACTCTAGTAAGTTATCTTCATTAGCTTCTCTATGGCTAATGGTAAGAGAGAAGCCCCGAGTTTGCTTTACTATGGTCATTTAAACAACTTACGCTTAAAATGCTCCCAGGGCCAAAATTAGGGCTGTGCCTAACAAGTACATTAAGCCTTAGTATGACTACTAAGCTTGGGGAGCCAGTGCGCCCTGTAAGACTGCACATTACGTTCGAAAGCTATTAGGGGCAGCGTACTGAATCCCCTAATCAAATCAGCATGGGAGGTACTGTTTTGCGGCATCTAAAAATTACAGCAGTGCTGGTTCAAGTTTATATAAAGTTGAATTGAGCAAAATCCTCTTGTTTATGTGCTGAAAATCTTTTATTGGTTGTTTAGAATGAAGCATAGGCTTCTAGCATGTGAATCTTGGGGCTCAAATACTGAAAGGAGCCTAAGACAATCAATTGGCAAAAATCATAAGCTTTTTCCCGTATGCTCTTTGACAGCCCCAGCCAAGAGAAGTTATGGGGCTGGAAGGTCAGGTGTATGATCTATTATTAGAAAAGTTTTGATTTTTTTGTCTACTGTGGTTTTATTTTTCTAGAAGTCAAAAATGGCAACTGCCAGTTCAGTGAGACACAGTGTATGCAAGCAGTTACAGGAATAACATATACTATGCTCTCCATTTCTTTTGCAGGGGTTGTTATATTTTTCCAGCTAAGCACTATAACGTAAAAGTAGCTCAGGCTGAAAGCACGTGAGTTTTTTGATGCATGATACAGGATAACTGCACAGAAGTTTAAGTTTCAAACACTATCACAGACAAAGATTAAGTTAAAATTTGAAGTATACCTGGCAACAAAACTGACGCAGGAGGTGAATATTTCAGGCTTCCTCTGTAAATGGAAGATGTAATCTGTCTACTCCTTTAACATAAACAGCATTGTTAAATATTTTAGAAGCTCTTTTGATCACAGATTTTAAAGAACTCTTACAAGATAAAAGAAATAATACTCATTAACGTTCATGACTTAGAGGCTGAAACCTTAAAGCTTGACAAACTTGAAAGCTCCCATATGACAGTTCAGGACTATGTTGGTTGTTCCCTAAGACTTCTGAGGAAATAAAATATGTGGTTAGAGCTCTCTGAGTACTGTAGGAAGTCCAATACGTCACAGATTAGTGCTCCAAACTGGAACACGCCTGGAAACATTTTTAGGTTTGCTTTCAAATAAAAATTCCATCATATTGTGATGTAGAATCCACAAAATGTCTGTGGATGTTTATTTCAATTCATTTCAGTGTTTACTCTTTCTTATGAAAATAACTTACCAAAATCAAAAACTGTCCTACAAAACATTTACATTTTGACTAACTTCACTTCCTTTGTTGGAAAATTCTCCCATCAAAATGATTTTAGGAAGATACATGGGAAAATTGTAAGGGAAAAGGTGGGGAAAAATGATAAATGAAGAAAAATACGACACAAGCAAATGCCAAATTTTATTGAGGTACTGTATTCACATATGTTTGAACACCAAACCATCACATTTGGCTAGATAAGAACATATTAATGATGTGAAGACACCACATGAAGGTGGTACACAAGGAGAGCTTAAAACAAAGCTTGGCCAGCATGGGGTACCAAATTCTGCTCTGCCTGACAGCTGTGCTGTCTCCTGGGAACTGCACAGAGTAAGACAACAATTTGCATGAAAATGATTAGCTGCAGTAGCAGGTATGTGCAAATTAAAAGATGCTGCCTCTCAGTAAAGTAATGATACACAAACACATATCCTGGTACAGCTTCAGGTTGGCCTCTGGATATCAGTAGTGGTTGCAAGTAGTCAAAAAACACCCGTGGAAGAGTGAGTCAGGTTCTTGGGACGATGGTCACAGTCTATCCTTGTGGCTAAGGAATTGTCTCTTGAAGCCATTTGTCCTGTCAATAGGTTGGTTTGGTGGGGGCCTTCTAAAGGATGCAGCTCTGTACCTGGAAAATAGCAAGCATAGTTAAAAACTAGACTGAATAGGGAAAATTTTGTTGTCTGTTGCACAGCGGTTGATAACTACCAGCAAATCCTGAACAAAACACACAGCTCTTGACACATTTCATTGGGATTATTTCTTCCAAGCATCTCAACATATTCCTAACCTTTATCATCTGAAGACTCATGACCCCGAAGAAGGGCAGTACTAGAGCTACAAAGTACTTAAGGCCTCTTTTGAGGATGTATGTGGATGGGTAGATCTGCTGTTGCTCCTCTGCGCAAGTGGGGATCTCACCCTGCATGTAATAAAGGCTTGAGGCACAATGGTGCCTGAGTGAAATAAAAAAGGCTTAGCTGGCAAAGACAGCATCATTCATTCAATGTTTCTAAGCAGTAACTCTTGGAAACTGCACCACTGTCTATATTAAAGCTGTGCATTTCATTTTTTTAGATAGCTATACTCATAGATGTGTGCCTTTAATTCTGGAGGATAACAAAATATTTTGCAAACTACATTTGAAGAATTTCTATATAAAGAAATTATTTCACTGCTCATTGAAATGGGATCGCTTCTGGGGTGAAGCACAACAGCTGTCCGAGTTGCAGCAGTACAGACCGGTTTGTTCCAACAGCACTTGGCTACACTGGGAGTTAGGAAAGAATACACTTTGAAGTTTTTGAAGGTCTGCAGACATTATTCAGTCTGCAAATAGCAGGTGGTGGAAGAAACTGCTACCCCCAAGTACATATTATCATTTCTCTACTAGTAGAAAAAGAGGAATCTACCCATAGTGATAGGGTAATCCTAGACCTATTTTAGGCAGCAGCAGCCAGATTAGTTTAACAATTGGCCCACGCTCTTCTGGCTAATTTTGCCTGAAGCAAGGTAGGGAACACTCATCCACTTGTTCTGTCAACCTATTGGTTGGGCTGGTAACATCTGCTGGCACAGCTGGGTTCAGAAGCAGATGCCTGTCCACAGTCTTGGACAGGCAGAAGAAGAATGGACATGTACTGAAATCATGTCAGAACATCTCAGCTAATTCAGCTTCTAGTAGAAGTTCTCAAGTGTGAAAGTTTGGATTTCAAGACAGCTGACAACTCTCGCAGCAAAGAGCATCCTAGCAAGACAATAGTATCAATACTGGTTCAACAAGAAGAATGCTGTTTATCTATCTGAGTTATCAGTACTACTTTTTGTAGTGTAGATTTTCTTTTGCTTCTGGCACTGAGGATGGTTACACATTCTCGACTTAACTTGAAGCAAGATGCACACAACATATATATAAATTTAGATCTGTGCTGCTCCCTCCCCCTCCCCCCCCCACAACATTGCCATCCCCATATCCTGAATTTCTGATTAAATACCAGAACAGAAAGGAGTTCAGATGTTCCTACTATGGCCATGCTTTCTCTCTAGACTGAGGGCTGGATCCGCACGCAGCCTGGCACTGTGCCCAAGACACCTGCACTGGCTCTACCCCAGGACAGCAGGACAGCCATTCCTTCCCGACCTTGATGCAGCCTGGCAAGGAGCTGGGTCTGCCAGTGTGACCTACGGGGTCCTGAGAGCTCAGAGGCAGCCCCTATATGCACCACTGCTGTGGAGACCCTTCACCTCTTTCACCCTTGACAAATGCGGGTCTAGCCTGTTCTTCAAGATCCCCGTTGAAGAAACTAGGCACCCTGCCTAGTTGCCTGGCTTAGTATTTCTGCTACCCTTATGGTTTGAAAGATTTTCTATTACTGAATCTAGATCTACTTCAATGTGAAATTCAGCTCACTACTTCTTATCCTGCCTGCCACAGACAGGGAGAATGAACAATCACTGTCCTCTGTTTTACGTATCTGAACACTGTCACTAATCTTTTCTGTTCCAGACTTAAGCCAGCTTAAGCTTGTCCTGCCTTTCCAAAGCTTTTATCGTTTTCTCATTTTTGTCTCTTTTCCAGTCTGCCAACACCTGAAGAACTTTATGGCAGCAGCAGCATTGCCAGCACTAACTAGAGCAAAAGATTACTTCACAACTTACATTCAGCTCTCTGCAGAATGCCAGAATAAAAAATAAATAAAAAAAAAAAAGGCCCAAACATGAATACTCTGTTTATGGCACTCTATAATCCCCAGACAATTTTTTTTTTTAAATATTGCTTTGACAGTTATTCTTCCTCAGGTATATTTGTGGATTTGATTTCTCCTTTTAAGTGCAGTACTTTGCTTTTATCTTTATTGAATTTCACCTTTTTGATTTCAGACCATTTCTCCTGGGCATTAAGATAATTCTGAATGGTACTTTTAGCCCCCAAAGTCTTGCAGCCCTTCCCAGGGTGATGTCATCTGTAAATTTTATGTGTATACTCTTCCTTTCTTCAGCCAAGCTGTGAATATTCAAATGGCATAGATCACTGAGACATCATTTCCTCCAAAAACGTGCTTGAGCCACTGGAAACCTTTCCGACTGAATTTTCAAGCACTATATTTCTGTAGTTATAGCCACTTCTTCCCTTTTATCTGACAAGCCAACTACTTTGTCATAAGAAGAAATTAAAAAAAGAAATTAGGTTGGTTTGTCATGATTGGTTTTCAGGAAATCTGTCAGGTATTTCTTATGTATAACCTGATTGTTTAATAATTTGATCTACCATCACTCCATGTCTGAAGCGATGTCTCCAGTTCCCTGGCTCCTCCCCTTTCCCTTTCTAAAGCTAAGAGCTGCGTTGGTTCTTTTGAAGTCCCACCCTTCACTGGACCTTGCAAATAATTCAGACGCTAACTTGGGTGGAGGGACAGGAAAGAAAGGCTGCTGGAGGGTTGATGTCACCTTTTCAGCTGGCACGGGTAAGAAAAAGAGTATGCAAACAAGCCTGAAGTATATGGTATAAGGTGAATTACATCAGTAGTGAGGGTGTAGGGGTCCTGTTACTAATTAACAAACAATGAAGTTGCAGGGGAAGTACGCATGTTAAATCAAATTATCTGCTGTGTGTAGCTTTCTCACAGTAGGCGAACGCTGGCAGCCACTGATGGAATCTGTGGCCTCTCGCTGAGCTGTGCAGCAGCCCCCTGCAATAGGTAGGGACAAGAAGTCTGCAGCAGGCAGACAACATGAAAAGCAGAAGAAATAAAAACAGACACCTGGAATTTCCAGTAACACTTGACTGGAATATCTGTTAAAGTTCAGAAAAGATCCTTGCCTGCCTTTTCAGTTTCACCAGAAAGTTCCCAGCTGCTTCACTCTGGGTCTGGAAGCAAAAAGGCTCACATGCTGAGGGCATAGTCCTCCTTTTCTTAGCCCAGCAACTCTCTCAAGCAGTGCGAATTTTTATGATACTCAGTTTGTCAACAAAAGAGAATCAGACAATTCATCCAAAAAAGAGCTGCTGAGTTTCTAGGTCTTTATGTAACGTGTATCTATATTCAAACCCTACGAAGATGTCCTTTGCAGCTGGCCTTTTGATTTTCTTCTCTATCTGGTTCCCTCTTCCTGTAAGCAGTAGCATTTAGCAGGCTACACACCAGGGCACTCCATAAACATTAGTCTCCAAAACATGATGGAAGACAGGCAAACAGAGGAAGCTGAGATATAAAGAAACAAGAGTCTCATGGCCTTACAGAAAGCAATGCCAGGTTCACAGAACTGAACTGAGGTGCCAATACTTAGCACCTGCCTCAGATGATGCTGGACTCTTTCACTGCAGGATCATTTTTAATCTTCCCATGGCATTTTTCTCCCACAGGCCGTTTCATTTCCAATAGCATAAAAAAGCATGTGCATTCAGGAGGGGAGGAGTTTCAAAATTAATTTTGTTACACCAAATGTTTTCATGAGGACAAGCAATCCAAACCAATCTGTTGTGTTGCTAATAAAGGGGAGCTCTGTGAAAGGTGCATTTGCACTTACGATGGACAGGGTGGCAGTTTTTACGGAGGAAGAGAAAATACACAAAGCAGTGAACTCTGACACATTCACTTTCCTGCTGATCTAAGAACAAGTTCTGAGCAAACAGGCCCACTTTCCTTTCTGTGACAGACTGCTGATCTATGGCCAGTTTCACATTCTGTGGCTGTTTAGCTGTGAGCTTTCACCTCCTGTGGAAAGAAAAATGAATGTTTCATGCCATATGAAGTCGCCTGCATTATTCATAAATTCCTCTCAAGGTTGAAGTACAATTCATCTGTATTGGAGTACATTTTAAATACTTTTTGCATGATCTGTGCCATAGGGAATTTGACCTTTAAACATGATTTCCACACAAAATCAAGTCAGCATGCAAATCTTCATTTGCTGCAAGATATCCTTCTTCATTTCCCTATCGGAATTGACTCAGCAATAGTATGTATCATCCCCAAGAAGCAGAATGGTGCACCAGATACTTCACTGCTCTTACCTTTGTCACACAGAAACCTTTCTACCAGTTTATCACAAAAGAACTTCTTTTGAATGGTAAGTTACAATGGCTGCCTCCTTAGTAAGCTCTTGTGCATCTTGGACAGCATCAGGGGAAGGACGAGAACAGTATCAGGGGAATGTAATCTTCCCTAGCGTCTCACTATGAAGGAGTATTCACGAATAGGTAAATCAGGCAGAGTTATTAAGTCCATGAATATGTAACTTGAAATCACCCACTCTTCTCTGTTAGTGCTTTTCAGAAAACTAAAAAACCACTTAAAGAATCTCAGCTTTTTGAAAAATGCCTCTACACATCACATCACATACAGAACAGAGTGAAGGGTATAGGAACACAATAGAGTAAGATAAAAAGAAATGTTCTCACAGTACCTATTTCATTACAGTATTAGCAGAATCCATCCAGTGCCTCTACTTTTTAACAGACAGAACTCCGTCTAGTCTCACTGCCTGAAACACAAAAACATTTCCGTAAAATAAACAGCATTTTTCTTCTTTTAGTTGCAGGCAGAAATACATAAGTGCACCCACTGAACTAGAAATACATAGTTACTGGAATATTTCTCCACAACCTATAGAGTAAGGGATAGACAAGAAGTGCAGATCTTTCCCATTCCTGAGCCCGTGGAAAGCTGCAACTACTAACTTACTCCTGTTAAAAGGGAATAAACATCAAAATGAAGAGAAGTTGTTTAAGGTAGCGGCATTGCGCTGTAAGTAGCACTCATTACATAAAATTAGTGCGTTTCCCAAAAGAATCAGCAGAAAAACTGCTGATAATCAAAAAAATAGATGAGCACTCTCTCTCACCCTCCCAAACACTATAACGATCAGTCGCTACTGCCTTCACAGCACCTTCCATCCAGTGATCCCAAAGCACTGTATGGGCAAATGCTAACAATACCTCTTTGCGTGAAAGAAATGCCATACTTGTTTTTCAGACAGACTGAAAGAAAAATGGGAGAAAATAAAACAATTTGCAGTTAGGCATTTCATGAGCTGCACAGAAAACCTTAAGTTCTGGCATCTCCAACCTTCTGAGTGCTTGTTTTCAAAGCTTAGTACAATTTTAATACTGTTTTTCAGAGTACAACTTCATTTGATATTTTGGCATTTCAAAAAAATTGTACAAAAACACTTGAGCCAAGACGAAACCTTAGTTGAAATCTACTCTTTTCAGTGAGTTATTTCAATTGTAATCCAAAAAAAAAAAAAATCCAAAACTTCCTAATCAGTTCAAGGGATAGGGGCCTGGTTTTTATCTCTGTGTTCCATATCTAAACCAGCTTATAGCATCTGCAGGTACCTTTGCAGTAAGGGTTTGAATGTTTTTGAATTGCAGAAACTCACCGTTAATAGAAGTCTGGGAAATTTAATTGCTAAGGAGTCTAAGTTGAATATGAACAAAATTTCATCTTTTCTAGTGATGGAACTTTGAGCTAATGCTATCCTTCCACTAAATTTGAATTCCCAGCTGCAAAGTATGAAATTGCTTTAATTCCTAAAGAAACAAATTGTGTATTCTTTTAATACAGTCCAGAGGTAATTTTTAGTAATTTTTTTTAGTAGTTGAACCCATGTGGCTATTTTTTCCAGATATCAATATCTGAGGCAGACGGCCAGCAAAGAAAAAGGCAGCCTAACTGTGGAAAAGTTAAGGTCAGCTGCAGAATGATTGTATAATGGAAACTGATAATAAACCTTAACAAGCAAAGCTATCTGTGTGTATTCCAAAACAAAGCACAGTGTCTCAGAATTCAGATGGCAGCTATCTGGATGATAAACCAAACGAGACAGGTAATTCTACCGAGTTAACGAGGAGAAGGCGTGAGAGTTTGGGGCTTTTTCATCAACATATCTGAATTCAGTTTAGTACATTTGAATAGTGCCCCATGAGGGAACTTTAATTAAGGAGAGAAATAGGGACAGGAAGGTCGGCTGGCTATTTTTCAATCTGAGCTTTTCCTTATTATGAACATTTGCATACTATGATATCACTACTTTGTAAGAACAAGGAGTTAATCTCTTGTATTAAAACAGGTTTTCCCCAGGATCTATGAGTAATTTACAAGGTCACAGTATTCTTCACACTCCATCCCAAGGGTCACTGCTGTCTGACTCTGAATGCATTTCAGAAGTGTTCCTCAAGCTAAGTTTTAAAGGAAAAAGTTGGCTCCCATCAAAATATGTAATTTGCTGTCTTCACTTTGCAGGCAAATAGGACATCTTGCCCCAAAAGATCTCCCCACGCTAACACGGGCAGGAACACAAGGGCATGCCAGAGCAAGTTTGTTTACAAACTGTTTGGACACAAGGATGGAGAGGCTCTATCTACCTTTTCATCTCTGATGGTAACACCATCTAGAGGGCAGGACAGAGTGTCAGTCCTCTCCCAGCAGCAAAGCATATGCGCACCTTCTCCCAGCGCTGAGAAGCAGATATACCCCTGTAAATTCTTCTCTTGCCTGTTTACCTTTCTGATCCTACTCCTCTCCTGCCACTTATGCAATTTTACTATCCAAGTCCCCCTCATCTTCCCTAGAGGCTCCAACATTTTTCACTAAGCTTTTAACAACACAGTGGTAATCTAGGGACACTCTAGTTCCCTGCATTTTAAAGGGAATAAACCTTATGCACAAAAAGTTCAGGGTTAGAAGGAAAACAAGGCAGAAAATCAAATTCCCTTTGGAATATCCATGACTTTTGCATTCTCAGGGCAGGGATTTGTTCTGGACCTTTGTTTATCACGGAGAAAGACTTCTATAGCAACTGTTCTCTAGCCTTCTGATGGGAAGAACAGAAACACCAATCAGGAGTTCAATGAAAAATCTTTTCCTCTCTGAAAGAATTTACTGAGGAAGTTGTATATAATTAAAAAATAAGTTCAAAATATTAAGAAAAAGCATGCATTGAGTATTCAGCCTGGTCTGTAAAAGCATGGTTCAATCCTCTGTACCACAGAATTCCTGTGTGTCTTAAGCTAGTCTGTTAGAGCCGTAGTTTTAGAGGTATCATAAGCAATAGGACATAAGTGTTCTGGTTAGTACTGCCTTTTCAAAATTCCACTGAACATTAATGTCTGAACTGGCACATGAATGATTAAAAATATGGCTCTTCACTTCCCTGCAGTTCTGCCTCCTTGTAAAACAGGGCTAATAGTGTCTCCCTACTTCTTGGAGGTAGCTGCAAGGATAAATTGAGGAAAAACTGTGAAGCACTTAGATGCTTATGTAAGGCAGACAGCTAACCCATGGGCAAGATGCTATGCGAACATCACATTGAGACAGAATGCAAACAGCAAGAAAGCGATGTATAAACATCTGAGATTTTGACTATAAAACTAGAGGATTTCATAGAAAGAGGTAAATAGAGTATGCTGCTCCTTTTCATCAAGAAATACTAGACTGGATGCATATCTCTCAGAAGAAATTGGATTGTAAGCTCCTTGAGACACAGGATTTTCTTGTTACGTGCACAGAGTCTGATACTACAAATAGAAAAGAATAACAACAGTTTATATCAGTAGAACTATACTAACATTCAAGCAGTGACTCCTGGTCTACGGCAGTGTAGGTTGAGTATAGAACGAGCTCATTTTTTCCTCAAATTCAGTTCTCAGAATAAAATGCTAATTTTCTCTAGGGCTAACATTCTTTGATAACTCAGGGACCCCATATGCAATACCTGTATTCAGGCTATTAAAGACCATTGCTCAAGACTAAAATGAGGCAAATTCCAGCTGATCTGCTTCTTGCATAATTGCAGAATCTGAAACTTTAAAGTTGCACATCCAGCTTATTGTTAGATTTGCAACTGGTCTTTGAATTATTTGGGTAAAAATTCAACAATTCCACAATTCTATTTTTAGGAGATCTTGAATGAGCTCACAGAACAGTGACCAACTTCTTGGCTATTACATGAGGGAGGAAAGGCATACAACAATCAATCAAAGGTTTAATGAAATACAAAACTCCAACTGAGCTGATATATGTTGGGTGAAATTGAATATAATAAAAGTATTGCTTTCATAAATGAGCGCTCTCTGAATGCCATGGGGTACTGACGTTGCACAACACCTTATGTGTGACACAGCTATCATCTAAAGGCAAGACTAAACTAGAGCAGAAAAAGCAGGACCGAGCTAAGTTCACAGTTAAAATTCACACAGTCCTGGGGCCTAACATTTTCCTGAAGCTTCTAAAAATTGTTTTTATTCTTTAAATTCATTTTTATTACCTATATGTGATTACTCTGAGATCTCAGACAGAAGACCTAAAACAGCAGGAGAGATGCTCCTTTCATTGTTCCTCTGGCCCGAGAGCAGCTAACCAGCCATCTCATAAGAGACTCAAATCTCACATAACTTCCAGGCTAAAGAAACCCAAATATGATAAAGATAAGCATTCAGGCTTGTCAATGAAATCCTTCAGCCTTTTCAAAGATCTTTCAACCCTGACACAGGAACGGGCTTTCAATTTCTAGCAGCCCACCTCATCAGCCACTAAAGCTATTAGAATTTAAACGTGAAATAATTGTCATTTGGAGCGGCCAAAGAGGCAGAATAATAAAAATGAAAAAAACATAGGACAAGTGAAAAGTCAAAATAGTGTTTAAATGCAAATCATTGCAGCTTGAATAAAGCTCAAAAAGGCATGGGAGATGGTTAAGACAAAGCAGAGATCTCTCAATTTTCAGGAATCCTAATGCTTGGAACTAGGAGAGAGAGGATAACACTGGCTCATCAGTGGGGGAGCTTGCGATGCAGTTCACCTCATGATAGGAAGAGAGGAGGGATCTGTAACGCCACAGCAGGATAGCAGGGCTCCAGTCCGCAGAGAAAGAGAGCAAGCACTTGATGGCAATGGAGCAACAGCACCTGCCTCCTTACCAGCCCCCATACGCCAAACATGGCTGGCATCTCGTACCATACATGAGAAAAACAGAAAAACTGTACTGGTGGTGGATTAAATGCTGATGCCATAGCAGAAGAACCTGAGGGAGAAGGTAAACAGCGATATTTTCAAAAGCATAAGGCCAATTTATAATTGGAATACAATCATCTTGTCAAAGGTCACTAGGCACTTCGTCAGCCCCCCCTAGGACTTTATTTATGCCATTCTAGGCAGCAGGTCCTACTTCCGCTGTCTCTATCTCCAGGACAGGTGTCAAGTTTTCAATTTACAGATTAGTAGCAGTTTGCAGAATGTGTGACTCTCACTTTGGCAACTGGTTCAGCTCATGCAGTTCCAAGGGAGGCTTTACATTTCCTTACTACTTTACAAACTCCTTTTAGACCACAGGCTGCATTTTCTGGAGAATAAAAGCAGATGTAGGAAGTTCAGTACGAAGTGGACTGAGTTCATTAGACACCCACGAATGGGCTTACTGCTATATAATAGGCTATAACTACAGTTATATGCAGGTATGAAAACACTGTAAAAATATTATTAAAAAAAAAAGTTTTTTGAATTTGAGGTGGGAGAAGAGAGCAAGAGATGGACACTTTTTTCGCCCCATAAAATAGTCCCCTTTTTCAACTAGCTCCATTTACAAGGCTTAAGTAAATATAATCTGACAAGAGACCAAACAGAACATTACCTTTACTTCCTACAGCTTTACTGATGAACAACTAAAGCCAGATTTAAAAATTCAGCCATGACTAGACATCTGAATAAAAGCAGATGCTTTTCTTTTCTGTCCCTAGTCTTATAACACATATATATATATGGTATTAAAGGCAATGGCGACTAATGCTGATGCTTCCTTGGCTCTTTCTCAGATTGGTATTCAGCTGATATACATTAATTTCGGACTAATACTCAATAGGGTAACCTTTGCAGTTAGTGGGTTATATATTGTACAGGCTAATGTGTGTGTATGTTTTAATTTTCCTAATAATCTTAAAAATAAAAGCCCTAATACAATTGACCATCAAGAAAGCATTCTTCAGAATAAGTGGTGAGACCTGAAGTTTTTAGTTGTCTTAAGTCTAAGCTGCAAATATTGGTTGCGGCATCAGCAAGCAGCCACAGGTTCTTTCCCCTGCCGGTGGGCTAGTAGTGGGTACATGCATTGCTCCTGCAGGTGTTCACGGAGCTTTATCATGCTGCTGCCAGTGCTGGATGCTGAAACACAGTCTGGGTAGAAAGGTACGGACGACTGGGACTGAAGTAAAGAGTCTTAGATTTCAAAGACAGGGTTCTATGGCAGGAAGGAAGGAAAAAGAGGATGATCTCTCCCTGACTCAAGGAAATGTACTTAAAACCTTTATTGAGATTCTTATTCCTAGAGTGAAATTTTTACTATATACTTATTTACTTGGACAGGAAATCTGGAGCAAGCAACTCAGTAAGTCTCTTCCTGATGATGGGATTTATTTGTTGCATCCTCACTTGTATTACAAAATTTTACTGTTCCTACAATTAAATAAAAAGTACTGAGCTTGTGTTATTTCATTTGAGTTTGGTATAGGTTTCATTCAGAAGGTTTAACAACACGATAGTTTGACTACACCTTGAGACCCACATCAGAAAGAAAATAGAGTCTGTTGGATTTCTCCACAGAGACAGAACAAGGGTTTTCCTCTGCAGGAGATAACGTTATGTCAGTAACAACTGGTCTTACCTGCCACCTGTAAGCTTAAGCCAGTATCCAGTTTGCTGCGTGGCTTCGTACTGATAAACAAGTAACAGAGAACACACACAGTGATGATAAAAGCAAACAGGACCACCGCTGCTATAGAGAGGCCCACAAGCGCTCCAACGCTGGGAAGAGAGAAAACAAAGAAATTAAGTGGGCAAATAGCCTGAGATATCTATTTAAACAGTGGTCAGCATGACGTCTGGAGGTTACTTGTACTCAGGCAGGGGAGTGACTGTGTATTTTTACTGTACACAGAAATTTTGAGCTTAACACTTTAGTTCCATAAATTAGCATTATTTCATTGCCCTCGGAAGAGCAGTGCCATTAGTGACTTTTCATGTTACCTATGCGTACTACTCCTGAGTCCAATTTAAACTGTGTTGATAAAAATAAGAAATAACTTCATAACTTCTTAGTAACTGGCATCAGTGAGATCAAAACTTCTCCAGTGCTGTGCATATTCACCAACAAACCACTGGAATATTTAAGAACGTGCACTGTGCTTCCAAATTAAAAGTGTATAGTCCGAAGGATGCACAGCCTTCATGCAGCATTCCCATCTGTGCAAAGGCTGTAAAAAAATTACTAACGGTCTTCTCAAAAATCAGAGAGAGAAAAAGCAATACATTTCAACGTGAAAAATCAATGCAAACTACTGAGAAATTGGTGTCTGGGTCTTTATTTTTTTTATAAAAAACTTTTAACTTCCCCTAATTTTTGTGACTCCTTAATAGATTTTGGCCAATTTAGAAAAAAATTGCTCCTAAATATCACACATGCACTCAGAGGGGGTTTCCAGAGGTCCAGGCAGTGTCCATGCAGACTGCTCTTCTCAAGCAACATAGCTGCTAAAGCTATATCTTTGGTCTGAAATGCCATTTTTTAACTGCACAAAAAGCCTATTACAGCACTTTAAATGCACTTGCTTGTCACAGGCTTGCCTTCAAGGCTGAAATGCCTGTAAAAAGGGGGATAAGAAATGTAAAAACCACATCTTTCAATTCTGTCAGCAGCTCTGCAAAGCTGGGTGGAGTACTGTGATTGCTGCTGTGCTCCTGCATTCATGCAATAAATCTTGCACCAAGACTGGCGAAGCTCTTCTATGAACTTTGTCAGGATACAACTAAAACTAAAGATGAATTAATTTACTCACAATTTCAAAGGCAAAGGAGCAGGAACAGAACATTCAGGATGCAGAATGTACAGCAGTATATGAGATTTTATCAGGATACTACCTCTGCAGGATAGAAGCCACTTAATAACGCTTTCACAGTCTCACAGTGAGACACTATACTAAATATAGAAATCTTTAGTAGTTGCCTTACTCCCAATAATTCCCAAGAGACCACTTGCAATACAGCCCAGCTAGCATTTACTCTCCTCTCTTGGGCCATTTGATGCAGCCAGCATTCCAGTCCCCTGTTCGACAACCCCAGCCAAAGACACTGCCTTCTGGGGAAATTAAACTGTGGCTTTTTGATGGTAGATGAAGAGTGCCTGAGGCTTGAGGATCCTCATATTACTACTGTGATATATTTCCAATTTTGACAAAGGAAAAAAGGATAGGAGAGAGAGGTGAATGTCTTGGAGAGACTAAGAATTATTCATTAAATTCTACAAACTCGGGCCTCTGGTGATGAAAATGCTTTTCTACAGCACTGCTATCAGTGAGAAGTCACTTCCACTTGTGGCCTTGCAAGGAGAGGGGAAGAGTTGTACCTCAGGACGTTTTTATGGATTTTATATCCACATTCCAAGCTACTGCAAAGCTTCTCTACAAGATCCTGCAACACAAGTAGACAGACGTGCCCACAGAAAACTCTTAAGATCAGCAGGACGAGGAGGAAAATAGCAGAAATCAGTATGACTTTTAGATGCAGTTCTCATCAGCTATCTGTCAGATCCATTAATGAAATCTGTGTTACATTTAGCTCCATGCACAAGTCATTATCAGCAAAATTACTGGTCCGAAAAGAACAGTTTTACCCTTATGAAGATTTTTTCATGGCATTTTTCATCTATGTGAACTACAGTCCCTTATATGTTTGTGTGTACATGCACATACTAAGCATATTTTTCCCTATTGGTTTTTATTGCTCGCCTGTATGTTGTTTGAGTCATTCTGCTTAATACGGGATTTCAATATGTCCTGACAATGAGGGACCTCACGTGGGTTCTGCTCTCATTTCTTCATTTTTACTTGAAACATTTATAAACCAAATGGACAAAACAGAAGAAATGCACTACAGGGGACTGAGGTGAGCAGCTATCAAACAAAGAATGATCTCCACAGCTGAGCCTTTTCCAGAAAGTAATACAATCCAGGGGCTCTTCAGAAACAAGTATTTTGGCTTTTTTTCCTGTCAGTATCAGCCCTATTTTAAGATTCTTTTTAAATAACAGTCTGCAGTGCAGGACAAAAGAGTGAGTTCATCACTTTCTATCCAAACTTTAAGCAGAGTCAGCTGTTCTATAGCTGAATAGACACGTACATATTAACTACTGTAATATTTTCTTTTCGGTTATCTATCTTCCACAGTTGTAGCTCTCCTCCATTACATTGTGGAAGATAACATTAAACAATACAGTTGTGCATTATACAACACATCTGTAATATCATTATATAACTTGTGTAAGATGCTTTGTGCATTACAAATAGGAAAAACAATTCCCGGAGAACGTTTCAGTATTTCTTACTACAAGTAAAAGACTTATCATACATAGGTTACTTGCCACTAAAAACGCTTGTCAGAGTCCAGTTGTAACATGAAAAAGATCTTTCTCAAGACATGGAGACCCGCTGAAGCACACAGAAGCACCACAAAACTAAATACAGACCCCCTGGCTTCCCCTTTCTAAACCAATCAGAAATTAAGATTCAATTCATACTTACTGTTTTATATATGATATTTCAGCACCAGATTATTTTCAGTATGCTGAAATCATCAATCCTCTTGCAGGCTCCCTGACAACTTAGAGTGTATTATTAATTTCTTTAAGGTTGATTTTGCGTGAAAGCTTCGGGGCAGGGTCCCTTTCTTCATTTATTGAATTAAACCAGAGGAATTTAATACATCTTCCACAGCCCTAAATACTGAAGTTTCTTAACCACAGGGGCTTTTTTTTTCTTTAAACAGTTACCAGAAACAAGATACCAAAATAACTATGATTATTGATGACAGTGATCATCCTCCTCTGAAAATAAAGATGATCCTTCAGTACATCCCCTAGATTCTACACCAATGGCTAGAACATTGCATATCCATGTAGAAAAGCCCTTGCTAAAAACATTTTGCTATTTTCCTATCTTCATTTTAAACAGCAGATGTGAAAGTCCATCCATGTGACAACAGTCCACAGGACTCAAGATCTCTTATCTTCAAGATCAGTTTTCTGATAGCACACACGTTAAACTAGCAAACTGAAAAGTTGCTCTTGCCGACAACTGCTGCCTCACTAGCAAGCGCGAACCTCTGCATTAACAACTCCCCCAAATAGTGCTCTAGCATAAAAACGGCAATGAAGGCACAGAGGTTAATCCTGGCCAGTACTTCCTCGTGGTTTCCCTGGCCTACCAACAACATCCATAGGTTTTATTTGGACTGAGAACCTTCTGTCTAGCTCTGCCTGTAAACTACAAGGTTCCTGCTTATAGCCCAACATTCTGGCTGGAATGGGTACCACAAAAACCATATCTGTGTATCATTAGCATGTTAATATGGTGCATATTTTCTCTGCTGTGTTATCTCTTTGACCCTACAGGTATCCTCATCTACATATTGAGCAAAGTGGTGGCAAAATAGAGCCATCTACTGCTTCCGTTTTGGAGAGCATTTGCTCCACAAGCCATTAGCCAGCTGATGGGTGCAGATCATAAAGTTTATTTACCTGTAGGTGGAGTGGAGGCACAGCCAACTGCCCAGCCCAGTAAGCAGAGGCTATCCACTTTGGCTTGGGTAACAGACATTTCTCCATTAGGTGGCTGGTGTCCCAGGATGGCTCTGCACCTCTTCATTGTCTACTATTTACCAACTTTTGCCTGTTGGTGGGAGCGTGCCAATGCAAAAGGCTGAACAGAAAGTACGATCATCACAGCACTGTGGCCTGTCAAAAGGTTTCCATGAAAGACTGTTTAAAGCTGGTGTAAGCGGCCCTCAAAGGATTTTACCATCAAATAAAAGAATTCAAATGGGTGAAACACAGTTAACAGAAATGTCCTACCTTTGGCTGGCACAGGGACTAGCTTTGATAGAGTTGCACTATCCCTTTATCCTGACCACATCTGGGCTTCTCTAGTAGTTCTGTTCCACAATCTAGAATTGCCTGAAGACTAAGCTATGTAGGGGCATGAGATACATGGAGATCAGCACGGTATTGTGGACACAAAAACCCACCTTTGCATTTCCCCTGCCAAACTGCAATGACAGCTCTTCAAACACCATCACGAATCTGAGTCAAAAAGTAAAAACATTCATATATGGAATCCTTTGTAAAAGAAGCTTGCCCTGCTGGGAAAGGACAATGCAGAAACGAGAAGAGATCAAAATGAAGAGAGAGACAGTATCTATGGGGAAAGAGGTCAGAGAGCATGGGAAAAAGAAATGTGAACTCAGTAATGGAAAACGAGTATTGAAAAGATAACAACTGAGCAATAATTAATAAACAAAGAGAAACTAATTAAGTTTTAATATAAGCAATATCCAGAGACACTAACACAGAAAATCACTGAGAAATATATAACAAATTAAAGGAGAATAGAACAGTAAGGAGACATGGGTGAAAAAGCACCAAATTTGTGTAATCAGGGCTCTACTATTAGACTGTACAAGAGTAGAGTCCTGAAAATACCATTGTGAGTAGTAATCTTTGGTTAAAAGTCATTCTGAATGCGAAACAAAGTGGGGAAAAAACTTCTCACATTCTAATCCAAGCTGTGACCTTCAATTTTTGTACTGTCATGAAACAGCCTCTAATGCACAACACTACCAAAAAGATACATGATGTGATGTTTGCATAATTCTTTGAAGGTGAGCAATGGCAAGTTGATAGAAATTGACAGAAGATCCACAAGTCAAACAAAGCTGTTCCAAGTTACTCTCTACACACAATGAAGATACAGCTGTGTTTTTATCTTAAGTGATACAGCCACACCACAGATTTCACTGATTGCTCCCGCTGCTGTTACACTACGTGCCATGTACACGCTCATAGCACTACCACACAGCTGCACAGCCAGAGGCTCTACTGACCGGAGAGGCTCTACTCTGTCAGCAAGCTAGCTCCCCAGAGCAACCTGTGCTGTTGTCCAGAGAGCTGCTTTGTAAGTTATCAACATTTCTTTCAACGGAGGCTCAGCATCACAAACCCACAGCTGATTTTAATCTGGAGAAACAGTCCATCCACTCCAACAAGGGCCAGGAAAAATTAAAATATTGGCTGAGTAGATGCAGTTTGTCTACTCGTAGATTCAAAGGAAGCTTATGACTCATCTAGATACGAGCAAACCAAATATTCCTAATATCATTGCTGCAACGGTGTTTTGTATGTAGCATTAGCAACACAAATAGATAAATATTACTAGGAGATTGGAAGAATGGGCAGGCAGGAGCAAAAGACTTGCCATTTTGGAAAGCCAAAACAGCAGAGAGTCCTGAAGACTGAAAAGCTGAGGAAAGCTTGTCTAGAGACTTAGGTCACCATGGTTCTGCTTTACACAATTTCTTGAATAAAAATTATACTTGGCCTGGATAGTGAGTTTTAATCAAATTAATAACTTTACATGAAACTAACAAAAGGTACTCATTTGGAAGGGGTGTTATAGCTCTATTCGATATAGAAAGTAAATAAACCATAAAATTCGCAAAATAAAACTTAACTGAACAATGACAAACAAAATAATTCTAAGATATTTTAAAATGACGACAAAGAAGGTGCTGACTGAACCTAACTGCATCACAGTTCAGTGTAAGTACTTAAATGCTCAGCACATCTCTCCTCTTCCGCTCAGCTGTTCAGGTAAAGGAGATGTTATGATACGCTGTCCACTGTATGACATGTATGCACATGTACAGCACACATCTCTGAAGGGTAAGTTGTTCAGTATTTTGCTCACTAATGTTTTGTAGCATCTGTGTCTTGCTCCCTCAGAAGCTGCATAACCCTCTGGTGAACTTCACACACTCCTGGCTTTTTACTAATATTCCCTTCACTTCCCTGCTCATGGGCTCCTGACTGCTAGTTCTGAAGGAGAAAAACATACCCTTCACCCCTCTTTACTGAGGTCAGCCTTTTAGGAAATGTATAAAAGGAGCCTGGGCCACTCAAAAAAGAAGAAGCTGTTTGATTTTAAGTACCAGCAAAAAAGAAAGGATGAACGAGAAATTCCCTAAATTTCTCATCTTTAATGATAATAGTGAAAGCATGAAACGTGTCAGAGCTGCTAAAAGGTTTATGACTGTCTCAACACTTACGACTGTCCAGCAGCTCCCAGTATGGCAGATTTCAGGAGGCACTGTTTGAAGACTGCAGTTTTTGCAGGAGTGGGGAGCAAAAATACACTTTTGTTTTTGCCAAGGGATGAGCATAGTATATATTTCTAAACATACTACAGGCAGTAGTGATTTGGCAAAGAAAACCATAGGCCTGTAAGGAACAAATGGTTCAGGTAGCAGAGGCTGCTCGTTTCTTCATGAATTATTTCCATCAGAACTAGCTGCTGAATGGTCCAGTAATGCATCTCATACAGCAAGAAAAACAAGGCAGAACTATGCAATAGCGGCCTGAAACTGTAACTGGTGTGTCACCAAAAAGAAGCAATCTCTGAGACACCACTGACCAGATACTCCCCTCAAAGGACAGAGCTTGGAGCTGTCTCGTTTTGTAAAGCACTTAAGGTAGAGGCTCAGAACTATCAAGAGATTTCACTAGTTAATTCCAGATTTGAAAGATGGTGCAGCAACATAAACAATTAGTCTTGGACTCAAGTATTCAGTTTGGGAAACTAAACATCATATACCACTGTTACCCATGAAAGTCATATAGTCTGAAGTCCCAATTACTAAATCTCTTAAGTTCTACGTTGTTCTGTTTGAACACTCAGGTATTAGTTCCAGTGAATTTCTTTTTCTATTTGCAGAGTTTCTCTGCATTATCTGGACACAAGAAATATTCTGGTTATTTATAACAATTTATTTCTTTTTTTGTGCCTACAACTGCCAACATTTACATAAAAATAAATCAGTTACTTAAAAATGCCTTTGTTTTCTGTCCATGTGTTCAGTCAGTGTTTTCAAATTAAAGGGGGAGGTCAAGCAGAGGAAGATGGAGAAAGACAAGTTGCAAGCTCTGGAGTAAACAGAAGCCTGCAACAATCCTCCCAGCTGGGCTTCCAACTCCTTTCCCTTCCTCAGTAGATTCAGTCTCTGGACTTATCTTGGCTGGGCTTGACTAATTCCTGAAGAGTTTTAAGATTTAAAAGTGCTTCCTAGAAAGCCAGAAGAAACATTTGAAGGATTATTTTAACATCTGGTTGTTATATTCTCATAGAGATTATGGTCTGAAACAAAGACAAGCAAGGCACTGCTTCACAAAACATTCTGAGCGACCAGAGGATTTTTTTTCTTCAAACTCCTGATGGAACTATCATGTGCAATATATACAGTTTTTGTAGTGCTGCAATACTTTAGGGCTTCCATTGGGTGAGGAACTAAAAATTGCTATTTGATTTATTCCTGGAAAATACTTCTGAAAACAGATTTTAATTCTAAATACTAATTAACTTTGCTTAGACATATAAACTGCATTTATTCACCTTTTTTCTGTGATGGATATAAATAGTATGAGAGAATTTAAGGATAACCCAAAAACCCACACCAATTGCAGTTTCCCCAGACCCTTTTAGTAGCTCAGGGCTGATGGGTCAGCAGCTTAGGGCCACCACAGAGAAAAGAGAATAAAGCCTGAAGCTTCAAAGTTTTAGCCCAGATTTCAGACTCTGACCCTGATAGAAGCTTAGCAGTCACAATTCTCAGATCCTAAGAGATCTTTGTAGAAGTTCCTTCAGACAGGTGCTTTGTTAAAGTCTCTCACAGGATTCAATTCTTTGAGGTACTCGATGAAAAGATTAAGCTTTAGCAGTCTTCACTGCAACATCTCATCCAGATGCAAGACCAAAATTTCGTAATCTTAATCTTTCTACAGCTATTCCATCTTGAGAAGGTTTCCCGTGACAGAAACAGTCAAAGCTTGTAAAAAACAAAACCCTACAATAAAATATTAAAGCAGCATGGCTATTTGATGAAAAAGGTGTAAAAAGGACGCTTGGGGATGATAAACTAACAGCAGAGAAGCTCAATGACTCTGTGTCAGTCTTCACAGCTGAGCATGCTAGAGAGATTCCCACGTTCAATTCACTCTGGGTATCAGGCAAACTAGATTTTACATAATTATACAAGAAATATTAGAGCAGATAGATAAGTCGGATGTGAGTCCCCAGTCCTGGAGAACATTCATCCAAGCACCCTGAAGGAATTCCTATATGAAACTACAGAATTGCTGGTTGTCAGTCAGCCAGAGGACTGGTAGATTGAGCGTGTCACTCCAATTTAAAAAATGGTCTAGAGGGAAACCTAGGAAGACTGATTTCCACCCTGGTAAGAGTGTAAAGTCTATTAAAAAAAAAGGGAACATCACGGAGCACAGAGATAAATACAAACAATGTCAGGGCCCTGCATGCACCCTCTTCTGCCCAAGTGTTTGGCTTCCCAGGTCTCAGGGCCAAGTTTGCACAGCTGGTGACCTTCTACCACAGCTCTTGACACAGCCCTGAGGGACGCCTCAGCGAGGGTTGCCCCTTCTTCCCTTGGGAGCTTTTTTTAAGCTGAGGTCTCGCCCTGGGCCCTTGCCTGAGCTACATGGCAGCTGCACTACAGCCATGCCAGTGCCTGGCCATGGACCCTGACCTGCAGATTTACCTTGGACCTTGACCTTGGACTTGGCCTGTCACTATAGATTGCCTGAAAGGGGATCACTGGGCTGTGTCTGACCCCGGTTACAGTCTCCAGACCCTGATTTGCTGACTCCACTTCCCAAATGGTCCTTGAACCGACCTCACCAATGTGGACTTGCCTGGCAGTCACGGGGGTTGTGTCTGACCCTGGCTATCATCCCCAGGTCTGCCCCCCTCACCTTATTCAGGCACTGCAGGATACGGCCCTTGATGGTGAGGCCGCTACCCCTATCTGCCTCGTTACCATGATCTGCTCCCAGTTCCCTTGTCCTTAGGGAGCTGCCAGACCTTTCTAATGCACAATCTTTCAGAAAACAATCAGCATTACTATAGGAAGAAAATACTGTCTCGCTAATCTGTCAGAGTCTATGAAGTATCAATAAGCACTCAGCTAAAGGAATCCAGTAGACAGTTAGGTTTTCAAAAAACCTTTGACAAGGTCCCACAAACACTATTAAAAAAACTAAATTGACACAGGTTTGAAGAAAAGGTTCTGTTACAGATTCAAAGCTGCTTAAAGGATAAGGAGCAAAACATAGGGCTAAGTGGTCCCTTTCCAGTACGGAGAAGAGTCACAAATCAGTGCTGGAACTGCTTTTATTCAGCATCTTCATCTATGATCTGGAGAAGAGAATGAACAGTGAAACCTGATTTTCTGATAATCCTAAGCTCTTACAAGTCAACAAACACTATAACGGCAAGGAATGCTAGAAGGCTGTCAGAAAATTGAGTGAATTGGCCAAAACGAGGCAGATGAGCTTCACTGTAGACAAATGGAATGGAATGGAAAAATAATCAAAACCAAGCCTACACGATAGTGAACTCAGAACCAGACAGAACTCAATAAAAGTTTTGAAGGCATCGGTGACAGTTTCTCTGAAATTACAGAGTCAATGTGCAGGGGCAGCCAAAAGCACGAACAAAATGCTGGGCTTCATCAGGAAGGGTGTTGAAAGCGAGGCAAAAGGCAACATTTTGCCTCCGTGTAAACCTTGCTGTACCCACATTTTGAGTGGGCAGTCCTAGACTAGGCGTCTTTAAGAACAACAACGTGGAGTTAAAAAAGGTACAGAGAGGAGGTAACAAAAAGTAACTGTGGTAACTAAGCCTCCGTCAGTGGGACGGAGCAGCTGCCTCATGATGACAGTCTAAAAGGGCTAGGACTGTTCAGCTGAGCAAAGTGAGGGCTGAGGACAGACCTGCTCAAGGCGTGCAAAATCTCAAACCGTGCAAAGACTGAACGCACAACCGTCGTTCGCCAAATCTCGCAACACGAATGCTAGCGGACGCTCCAGAAAACTAGAGTAGGAAACAGTGTAAAACAGATTAAAAAGAACATTTCTTCCAACAGGAGGGAATGAACCTTGGGAAGGAGACAGCAGAAGCGCGCGCGCAGAAAGCAATTAGACAAGCTCAGGGACAACAAGTCCGTAAACGGGTACTAAAAGGGCCACCACACGCAGGGCTGCAGCCGCCCACATCCATCCGGATGCTGGCAGAGCCCAGAAGGAGCCGGCAGCCCGGCTGGCGCGCGGTCCCCAAACGGCACCTCGCGCTGCCACCGCTGCGGGCCGACCCAGGGCGCGAGGAGAGCCCGGGCCATGTCCCAAACGGGCGTCCATTTAGCGCTTGATCTTGTCACACACAGAGAAAAGCAGCTGGAACTCAACGGGAACTTCACGCCCGCAGCGGGCCCCGAGGCGGCAGTTCCCCTCAGGGAGGAGGGGACGCTCGGCGTGCCAGGGGCTGAGCGTTTCCTAACGCCTCGCTGGAAAAAAAAAAAAAAAAGCGGGCGTTAATTCGTTAGGATAGTCTCCCCCGGGTGCCACTGCGGCTCTACCCCTACCCGCGAGGGGGAGAAAGGCAGCCTCAAAGTGCCTGGCGATCTAGAAACAGAGGGGCGCGGGCCGGTCCGGGCGGGCCCCGGGCTCCCGCCGCCCCGCCGGGACGTTTCCAGTCACGGGGGCGCCCGCCGGCCGCGCCGCCGTGTGGGGCGGCCGGGGCGGCGGCGGCGGCGCCATGCCGGGCGCCACCCGCCCGCCTCTCTACCTACTCTCCCTACCTGAGCCACCACATGTAGCCGTGCTCGTAGGGGAAGAAGCTGTGCGGGTCATCGCAGCAGTACTTGACGTCTTGGAAGCCGCAGCAAAAGACGGCGCGGGCGTCGCCGCCCGCGCGCGGGCAGCTGAAGCCGCTCACCAGCACCTTGTCGGCGCTGAGGTAGCTGCTGCACTCGGCGCTCATGGTGCGCCGCCCGCTCTCCCCGCGGGGCTGCCCGCCGCCTCGGCTCCGGCGCCCACCGGAGGGGGGTGGGAGGACAGCGGCGAGCGGGTGGGCAGGCGGAGCGCGGGCGGGCGAGGAGCGGGCAGAGCCGCCCCCTCCGCCTGCCCCCCCCCCCCGACCTCGGCCGGAGGTCGCCGCCCGCGCTTGTGGCGGGAAGGAGGCTGCGCGGCTCCTGCGGCTCCGCCCGGGCGGAGGTGCCGACCCCCCCCGCCCTCCTCCCCACCTCCGCGGAGCCCGGACAGCCTGAGGGAGGGGGCGGCTTCAGGCGACGCCGCCCCGGCAGGCAGCGGCGGAGCCCCGGGTTTTGTGAGGAGTGCGAGGGCCGCGCAGCGCTCAAGGAGTTTCTCTGAGGGGCGTCCTTCGTGCTCACGGCGGGAGTTTCCCTTTAACGTGTCAGGCTTAACTTTTGCTGAAGTGAGGCCCCGTGCGTGTGAGGGAGTCAAGAGCCTGCCGCGGGGGGGAGAGGGGAGGAGGTCTCCGTGGGTCTTGAGGCGCAAAACCGCACGTCAGGCAGCTGCACCTCTAGGGGCGATTTTCACTGAGAAAGATAAGGGGAGGAAAAATACATAATAATAATAATAAATCTACCGGCGAACAGCAGCGAAGTGCCGCCGGCTCCACAGCCCGGCGCCTCAGCCCAGCTGGATCAGCCCTCTCCAGCAGGCAGGGTCTGGCTCAAGTGCTGGGCCACCGCCGGTGAGCTCCTCAAGGGGATGGGCGCGCAGGAAGGAAGAAGGAAAGTTGCACAAAGGGAGCTCGAATCTGTACGTTTAAGAACACAGTAACTCAGCAGAATGCTTTACCTTTGAATTTCAGGTCTTGCCTTGAGAGGAAGTCCAGGCCAAGGGGAAATTTAGTGTCTTCTGGACAGTGGTCAGGGAGCAGCAAGAGCCAAGGGTGACCACAGCTCGGGCAGGGGCAGCACCACCCCTCTCCACCCAGCCAGGCATGTCTCACAGGGTCCGAGCAGGGCCAGGCCTGCGATAACGACGGACACCAGCAGTCCCAGGCGAGGTATGATATTGAGTCAGGTCCACAATCCGTTTTAATGCACGTGTTAAAAAGTATAAATATTCTTTGATTGGTTGGTTTTGCAAGTTCAGCCCTGACCTGGCACCAACTGAAACGAATGCGGAGGTTTAGCCAGAGCGTGGCCGTTGAATTACAGATTTGCCTTCCTAATATTTAGATATATGCATACCCAGGGAAGAGTCAAGTTATTCAACCGTCGAGTGCCTCAGGCTTGAGCAATTTGAGTATTTGACTTTTAAGGACCTGGAAAAACAGCCGAGCAACTGGTATTGCAGAGGATGAATGACAGTGATGTGGCTGGAGCCAACACTCCAGAAAAGGGGAGACCAGGAGGAATTGGTGAATATTGGACATTGGGAAAGAGAAAGGCCAGATTACTCTGAGATTTTATGATAATGGTGATTTCATCAACTCTTGTGTTGTTCAGATCAGATCAGATTTAATCAGGTCAACTGATTTTATGTTTAATTTGAGGATTAAGCTATTCTGGGTTTGTACAGTAAAATGATCTGCCACAGACCAGCAGGCAGCCTTTTTACTTCAGCCATGTCAACAGTGTCCCCATGTGTTATGATTTAAACGTGAGTCTTGCGATACTTGAGGTCTTTCTTAGAGACCAATCTCCTGGTCATCCAATTCAGGAGAGTTTCATTTTAATACATCAGCTTAGTCTTTCAAAGAAATGGGGCCTGTGTTGCTGTGACTGAGGAAGGAGCCTGCAGTTGTGTTTTTTCACGTTACTCTAGAGCCTACCAACTGCTAGTCCTGTTAACTGGTTATCTTTCATACGATGGATTATTCGTTAATTGAATTGCCCCAGTCAATGGATGTTGTATAGATTTTGCCTTCATAGAGTCAATTCTTTGCTTTACAGAGCTAAATAATGAAGAGGGAAAAAGTAATTTTGAGCCTCAGGAAATAAGAAGAGATTTCAGTCAAAATTTAAAGGAAAGGGGAGAATCGGTGAAGCAGAGTGAAACAGGAAGATTTATTGCACGTGTTGACACGCGTGATTTCAAGGTGAAGATGGAATCCTGATAAGTATCTTGTATGTGATGTCTGATGGCCTCAGTATCTACAGTTTTTCAGATGTTGCTGTTGATAAATATTTTGTAACAATGGCTCATTTATGTAAAGAAAACAAATTTTACCCTTTCACACTTATCCCTCTAGACATAGAATAATAACAAAGGTAATAACGATTTCCAGCACTGAACCTAGCCAAACAATCGTGACTGCTATTTTTATTAGTGGAGTTATTTCCGTTCTTTTTCCTTTTTGATAGGAAAAGGCAAAGTTGTTTTTACTGAGCTGAGCTTTAGGCACAGAGATGATGTGCTCCTTACTTACCAAACATTTACAATGTGGCATTTGCTCAGCCATTTAACTTTTCTGTGCTTTTATTTACCCTGCTTGTAAAACAGGATTATTTGTAATTTTTGAGATACAGTTATATACTGTAATGTACTTTCTACTTAAACAGAAGTGTGAAACATCTGAAGGATTTTGGTAAACATGTAATTTCTGCATGTAGGTGATGATTACAGGATAATTCTGAGACTGAGTTACTCAACTGTAAGGAAGTAAGAAATAATGGAACTATTATTTCAGACTGTTTAAATTAAGCAGTACATCCATCAGAGCTAGCACTTGTAAAACATATAAGTTATTGAATCTTTTGAATACCGATTGTACATTAATATATGATAACAGAAAATGATAAATTCATAGGCCCATAATGAACTGTTACTTCCTACCACAGTTTGAATACTCCCTGGCTGATACTGAAGATTAAAGAAAACACCTTCAGAAAACAGGTACGAGGCAGTGACTTCTAGATATAGGTAAACAAAAAATACAACAAAACATCTTCCCACAATTTGCACTGTAAACTTGAACTGAAGCGTATTAATTTTCTGCTTCTTTGCTTCAACTTCTTAGACCAATAATTTAGATTCAGTCTTTTGAGGACGATTTTCTAAAAATCAAATACTGTTTTTGATATAATTATTATATCATAGTAATTTAATATTTTTAAGTTATATTTTTCATACATTTTTGTGCACCTTAGCTCAGAATCCTTTCGCTCTCTTGGCCATCATAGAGAACATTTGTTCTTGTTTATAGTTCAAAGAGATTCAGCTATTAATAGTAGTAACAACTCTTCCCTCCCTAACCCTCCTGCACATCTTTCTCTCTATTGTAGGTGGAGAAGGAAGCATCATATATTGTTAAGGTTCCGTAGTACTTCCTTTATAGGAGCCTATTTTCAATTGCTCCTTGTTTTGCCCAACTTTGTTATTTGGACTGAAGTTTTCTGTCCTGTGTTTCTGTTTCCCACTAACAATTTTTTATCGAGTTTCACTAGAGGGTAAGTAGTGAGCCCTGGAGTCATGGGAGGAAGATTTAAAATGGAAGAGAAGTTGGAAAAGAGAAACAGGGATCCCAGCAGAAGGGTTAAGTGAAGGGAGCTGGAAAAGATGAAATGGAAGGGAGGTCTGAAGTCTGAGGTGGGGGAGTCACAGCTCACATGGTGAAGCAGGAGCTGAGCAAATGAAGACATTAGGGCCAAAAATTTAGTGATGCAGGCACTGAATTAGGTTGCTGTAGGAAACTGGAACTGAAATGAGAAACTTAAAGTTCGGGGTCTGGGATTTAGTAGTCAATGAGATTAGGACTAGGATGGGGAGATGGGAGTAGGAAAGAGTGACCAGGAAAGAACTGAAAGGACTAGGCAAAGAGGACTAAGCTTTGTAGGAACAGGAAGACATCTGTGCTCACCAGGTCATTTACCTATGGAGCCTGGAACAGAACCCAGATTTCCTGCTTGTCCCCATTCCTTTTCTCTCAGCACACATTATGTCACATGCATTTCTGTCAAATATATGTCAAATCCTGTGGTGAAACGTGTGTCTCATTTCTCTTTCACACCGATGATGACCAACTGTTACTGTTACCAGTTATTTCATTCATACATATGGCTAAGTTTTATATGACATTTGAAAGGTTCCAGATGACTCGTGGTTGCCAACATGAAATTCTGCTCTTGTTTTCTGTATTTGTTGTTAAATATAAGGAATTACATGTACAAAATTGCATTCGAAGAATATTAGGTTAGGCTCAGAATGTAGAAGTGCCAGACGTAGGGCTAATAACACAATCACACACTATTTTTTAAAGAGACTCCTTCTCATTTTGCGATGGGGGAATTTAAGCAGTTTATTTTCTTATTATTTTTTAATGTGTGGTCAAGTTTATTTACTGCATATATGAACCATATCCACTGTGAATATAGAATTATTTCAAGCTGAGCTTTTTGTAATAATTAGACTGCTTCACAGACATTAATTCATTTTCACAGTGTCCTGTGAGGTAAGGGGTTGGTGCGTTTATCTATTTTACAGTTATCAGAATGTTTCATTATATGCCCTTCTCACATACCTGACTCTGGAGGCACAGATGCCTATTGCACATTGTCAATAATTTTTCTTCTAGTAGGAAAACTGAAGAGACATACTTACTATTCATAAAATGATTCAGATTCTCGAGCAGAAAATGATAGAAAAGTTCAAAGTATTGCTTCTAATTACTATGATAGTATTTTATGACCATGCAAAAACATTGCTAACTCAGCAAAGGGGACTCTTCTGTCTCTCATTTGGCTAACATCTGGAATGCACTTTTTCCCTGCGTTTAAAAACACATTGAAAAATTCTTCTGATTTAAAAAAAAAAGGTAAGATACTGCAAAATCCCATAAACAATCAGAATCGTAATAGAAGTGTCAGTTCAGCCTCGTTATGGATGATAGCGCTCTAAATCTGATGGGAAAGAAGTCACGCAGTGCATTCCTTCATGCTTCGTGTATTACATATAATTACAGGAAGATGGGAAGCTGGACTTTTCAGTCCTGATACCGCTATTGTGTTAGTCACCAGCAATGACATGCCTTTCTTACCAATTGTTTTCTTGACAGAACTTCAGTTTTCTTTCCTAGCTGCAAAAACTCATTTTTATTTCTCTCTTCTGTTGCTGGAGTTGGATTTTCACTGAGTATGAATGGCATTCATACTCATCCTACTCTGAGGGTACATCAAACTTTCAAGGCTTTTAGTTTGGCACATTTTTATCAAATTTCCCCAAGCACTGGCTAAAATGAATATTCCCAGGCTGGACAATAAGTTTTGGTGAGAAGTGTTGTGTGCGTGAGAAGCCTGTTTCTTCTTTCTGTCTTGCACATCTGTCAGAGGTCCTCTGGAGATCTAAGGACTCCCTAGAATCTTTGCCTGTCTAGCGACCTCTGCTTATTATCTTCAAGTGGTGTCCTTGTTTTGAACGTTTGGCCCTCACTCTCATTTCTGCTTTTTTCATTTTTTGCTTCAAATGTTTTGCTCCCGGGATCTGTGTGCTGCCTTTTGTGTTGAAAGATAGTCTTTTTGCCCTGAGTAAGTCTAGCGTAGCTACGCACAGTACAAATAGGGAAAAGTTTTATCAACTTTTTCCCAGCGCTGGTCAAAGTGGCTCCCTCTCAGGCGAGGAAGAAAACATTTGGTAGAGAAGCTGTGTGAAACTTGAGGGACAGTTTCTCTATTTTCTCCTGAGGAAAATAGTTCTGTCGACTTCTCCCCTAGGATCTCCACTGTTTTCCTTTACACAGTACTTTTATTTTTTATTTTTTTATCTTGGTCTCCCCTATTTCATTCCTGATTGCTGATTGTTGATGCTGCTCCATGTATCTCAAGTAAAGCAGATGTATGGGGCAAGAAGAGATCAGAAACTGACTTCTAAACAGACCACTTCATCGAATCTTGTCACCCAATCCATTTGGCATCCGTTCTGATCAATGCCTGGAAGACACTGATGAGCAAATGCTAAACTCAGTCACAGGCTAGGCCTTTAGTTCCCCATATGCTTTCCTGCCTAGTCCAGGGTATCAAAGCGATTGAGATCTCCCACACGAGGTCTTGTCCACTTTCCTAGAGTGCAAACATTTTAGCAGTACGTACCAGCGGTGTTTTCACAGGAAGTATTTTTTCAGTTGAAGAGAGAAAAGGCACTTAAAGCATTTCCATTTCAGAGGAAGTTAGAAGAGGAAAAGTTTGGTTAAGTGTCGTGTTAAAAGGTCTGAAGTCTGAGGAGGTGTGTAGGGCATTTCTTTAGCTCTTTCCTAGGAGTTAGGCATTACAGAAGATGTGTGATCCAATAGCAAAAAGTAAGATATGGTTATTAGTGTGTTCACTAATATGATATCAGCTGTAGTCTGTCTTCCAGCCAACACTAAGCCAATACACCTCTATTGAAGC
This sequence comes from Struthio camelus, assembly GCF_040807025.1. Classification (NCBI taxonomy): domain Eukaryota; kingdom Metazoa; phylum Chordata; class Aves; order Struthioniformes; family Struthionidae; genus Struthio; species Struthio camelus. Next base: position 31,631,672 of record NC_090949.1, on the reverse strand, counting down.
CTACTGTTAATGACGGTTACATTCATCATTCTTGTACACCTGGAATTTGCACAAGGGATTTTGACAGGAATTGTTTCTGTATTGCTACCAAAGTGCCAGTGGAATGTATCAGTGCAGCTCACTGTGACAGAAATGATGAACATCTCAATAGAAATAGACAAAGCAAAATCAAGCTAAGTTATCTTAATTTACAGTAGCAGTGCTGTTTGTCTCATGGAAGGAAATGTAATTACTTCATTTATCTGTTGCCTTCTATTTCTCACTTTAACTGCTGACAAATCAATCGGCTTTTATGTGACATGACTTGCTTTCTCTTGCTTTGATTAACTGAAGGTGATATATCAGTACAAACTTGGAATCAGAAGGTCTACGTTCTGTTTCTTGCTTTTCATTTACTTGTTACAAGCTTTTGGGAAGATGGTGTCACCCACATGCTTTGGTTGTGTCATCCATAAGATGAACATAAAGCTCTTTTCATGCTGCTGTGAGGTTGCTGTGAGTCTCAATAACAGAATATGCTAATTATCATCCTTGGCTAAAATTGTTCCACTTTACTATTCTTATTACTACTGTAGTTACATCAGTAACAAACTTTCCTGTTTTGACAAATATTCATGTTTTGAACTACATTACATACAGCATGGAATAAACAGAATAAAACACATACCACTGCCCCCAAAAATGTTAAAACTGCATTCAGCAATTAAAAAGGACAAGTCTTTGGGATTGTTTGTTTGTTTGTTTGTTTACTGTAATCGAGGATAGAAGTTTAACAGAAACACTCACTGAAAAATTACTTTTCTAACGGCATAAGTCAGAATATATCCAAGTTCACAGAATGAATGTCCAAATCATGTAAATTTATAAAAACGAGGCACCCGATGCAGAACACTTGGTCAATGTTAAACTATAATTATGTTATCTGGATTGTAAAGAACAAGGGATCCTCAAGTGATGACAGGACTTCAAGGCTTGTCTTGAGCTGTGAATTCTGGGCTGATTCATGAAAGCTACAGCCTGTGAACGGAGTATCGTATACAGCCAATGAAGTCAAACAGTCAGTGGAAAAAGACTGCAAAAAAGATTGGCAGAATCACCTTATCGCTTTTGATCACGAATGTTCACTAGCGGTCCATATTGATTCACTTCATATTAACAAATTCTCTACAGCAGCAAATGTTTTTCCAACGTAGCTGCTTTAGTTATCGGGAACTGCTTCCATCATGCCTACTAACGGCCCTGTAAACACCTATGTGAGATGAAGCCTCTTTGCTGCTCCAGTGCAGCAACTCTGCTGTCTGTGAATACATGTATATGAATATGATGTAATCATGCAGCTGTTGACTTTAAGTCAGCATTTGTACCAAAGTAAAGAAAGATGGGAATAAAAGAGGATAGAATTTCAATTTTTATTCTTATTTGCTTCACTGGCTGCTGTTTTATAATTGAATTGCATTTTAAATTTCACATTCAAAAGGTTCAGACTGAGACACAAGCACTAATCTCCCCACTCCAGGGGGAAATTTGAATTTTTATCTCATTACAGGTCTAAAATTCAGAACTCTGATCTCACTAAACATTTTTTACATCAGAAGGTCCTACTCTAAATTCTAATCTCTTTTCTATTTCAAAATAATGCCTGTAGGAGATCTGTAATGTTTTTATATTACTGCAATTTGTTCTCAGAAGCTCTGAAGACTTCTTGTTTAAAAGAAAAAAAAAGACATACAAATGACAAGAATTGTGGCCATAAAAGCAGTTAAAACTGGAATCCTACGTAAGACCGAACATAAACAGTAATCCCCCTCACCTTTAAGGGTTTCGACATTGTCTGTCAGGTGTAGGAATTTTTAAAACCTCACTATAGTACAGAAGTAGCCTTTATCTCTGGAAATTCTCCAGGCTTTTGGGGCTGAATGTGAATAAAGCCTATCAGCAATATGGAAATATATCCCTCCCAGTGTTAAAGAGCTTTGTAGGCTTTCTTTCAAAGTAATGCAGAGACGTTTCATTGCATGTATTTAAATCTTGTACCAGTTATTATAATAACTTTTAAAGTATTCATCTTCCACATGAAAATATAAAAGGAAGAGAAATAACAAGCATACAGGTTGACTGTGGTAAGCCTATGCCAAAAGAGAACCTGGCCTAACAGTGGGGAGAGTGCGGAGCATTCGTTACTCTTCTGCAAATGACTGATATTTTAATGCTGCCAGTCTGTTCTATTTAGAAAGTAAAGCATTCAGCTCATAAATCAACTACTGAATTTTATTTAGAAGAGTGATAAAAAAGTCCCTCCTCCACGATGAAGTCACTTTTTGTTGAGTCACCATCTGGTCCCAGAGAGGTTCTTCTATTCAGAACAGATAATACAAACAGTAAAAAGGACCAATAAGTGGAAGAGTAATTAGAAGAGTTTTATAAATATGGAGATTTTTTAAAACTGTTTCTGCAAGGTACTAGAGTGTATAAATTAAGATGGCTAGCCAGGCTCTATTGATAGAGAGGTGCTAGCTGACGAGCTGTTTTTTCAAAAGGTTTTTACCTCATTATTCTCCAGTTGTTTTGGCTCAAGACGGTAACGGTTTCCTGAGAACAGCTGATTTCCTGCATTTCTGCCATTCAAGGGGATAGAGAGCTTCATGAAAAGTGAGTTTGTAACTGGCTGTCAGTGACCTAATGCACAAGAAAGGCCAAATTTTTGTAGTTGCTAGGCACCTGGCTTTTCCTTCACATCAGTACATCTGTTACAAGTATAGTACACAACCTCTTTTGTTTCTTGGTTTATGACTTCTGTTCATATTAGATTGTATTTTGGAGCACCAGCCTCCACGTAAGACAGTATTTCATGCATTAATTAATTAACTCACAACTTTTTTGTGTAGTATTATCAACTCTATTAACTGAGAGGAAAATCAGATCACAGACAGATTAATTCACATGCTAAGTATCAGAAAGGAGACATTGACAATGCAAGGAGCCAAGTCCAACACTGATGGTACCCAATCAGGATATCACATAGATGCTGAATGCAGAAATCTGTAGCAGCTTTTTCTCGTACAGTGCTTTAGTGCATACATAATCCTTAGGAAGGAAGAAGTAGGTGGCATGTGTCTCAGAGCACTGAGTCTCCAGCAAGGAGTTGAGAGTATCGCTTATTTGTTGGGTCAGGTACCTTTCAGCCTACTAGATATTATTGCAAACATTGATTCTTCGTGATTATTTTCAATAAATATTAAAGTGCTTAGAAATAACATTTTAAAGAATATGAAATAAACAGAAAAGCATTCACTCTAAAATTGGGGATGCACAATAAACTCAGATCGTTTTTGTTCACTGATATTCTCATTTTTGTTTGCGTTTATGTAACTCTTGTATCTGCTACAGAACTTAAGGAAGAGTGTATCTAAGGACAGACTTCGTGAGAAATTGCTTTGCGTTGATCCTGGCAAAGTGAATTTTGGCGACATCAGTGGAATGTTTTTTCTAGAAAAAGTAGGGGCTGAGGTGAGGCTCAGTCTCCTGAGTTTTGTGGAACAAAAACAGGGCCACAGCACCCTTTTAGAGCCATGTCAGAATGTCTCCACCAAGTCATGTTTAGTCTGTTGTGCTAAAATCAAGCTACCACTACTGGAACCAATGACAGTGATCCTCCTCCAACTTACACAGAGACACATAGTCCACCTTCAAACCATTGTCAACAGAAGCATCTTAAACATCCCTTGTATTCTCTGCTGTCCCACTGTTATTAGAGAAGGGAGAAAATAAGCACTGAATTATGAACTAAACCGGAAGAAACATCTCAAAACTGTCATGGCTGTACTTCCCTTTCAGAATACAAGTCTGCTTACTTCATATATTGAGATCCTTCAACTGTTCTCATTTTCTGGAATTAGTTTAGAAGATTTTCTTGTTGAACAGGTATCTTCCAATGCTCTGAGATAAAAGAGCATGCCTTATGTTTTAGGTCTGTAGATTGACAGCTTGTATCAAGTTTTCTAGGCTAGGAAAGGAAAGTTGCTCTGGGCTGACCTCAGCTCCTGTGTAGAGGTCAGCCATTATCACTAGACAGGCCTCCGCTGTTGCTTATGCCTAACCGCTGTGGCATTGACATAAAAGATGAGTTTTGTTCTTTCTGATGCCATATGGTAGGCACCTTGTGTTGATGTGTTGGCTCTGTGATATTAGATCACAGCGTCACCCCTACTATATAGGGAACATTCAGGTATAGCTCAGGTATTTCCTTCTGCCCTGTTTCTGCTTCTGCTGCGGAGCTTTAATATGGTTCAGACCTAGTTCCCAAATATCTTTATGCTTTTGCTACCTCATCCATCTAAGAGTATGTAAAGTGTTTTGTGTTTTATCAGTGATGTTTTCATTCTGGGATCTATTAATATCGTATTGCTGAGAATACCTGATTTCTCTGCATGCTTGACTCTTTCTTTAAATGAGTCAGAGGTAAGCTTGTTAAATTTGTTTTATTTTTGGGTCTACAAGTAGTTGCAGTATAACTTCCGTGGTATAGGACATATTTAGTTGATCCAATAGTTGCAGGTAGCATAAAATTTGTTTTGCTTAGTCAAGTGGATGTCCAGTCTTTTTAAAGTAGTGACTATGGTTAGCTATTTGTTGAATATCATCAGCTGAAGGGGCTGATGTGTTTGAAATGGTACCATGGATTCAGGAGAGAGAAATTGTGTCTGATTTTCCACCGAGGTTTCATGCCAGAATCGCAATGGAAACTTGAGAGAAATGTCCCTAGTATACAAGTAAATTACCAGAGATGATTGTAAGGACAACTAGGCCATTTGGTTTAGTTCTCCTTACAAGGCCAAAAAAAAAAAAAAAAGCATTTAAACTCCTCTTTGTTGCTCATTACTATTTCAATATACCATATTCCACTTCAGAGTGGAGCTTTGGATATATGTAGGTCTGATTTCACACTCTTTATGAGAAAAAATTCTGGGAGTCCAGAAGTATTCTATCTGATTGTAAACTGTGCAGACAGGCTTTTAAGTCATTTCTTTTCCCTATAGTGTGCCATAGGGGGCATACAGCTGTATATAATCATGCGTCTTGTGTCTCATCTTTAGCCTTTAAATCAACATGCCAAGAGTTTACACCTTCAAATTTGCAAATGTAAGAGATCGAGCCTTAGATGATGACTCTCAATACGTTAAAGTACACATCTGTTAACTTGCAGCATTGTTTTCTCTGTAAAGCAGACAAGCTGCAAAGCGGATAGTCTCATACTAAATAGATAGTGCTGTTTTACAGTTTCCAGGATTTTTCCTAGGGAAGATTTCTATCAGATCCAAAGAGTGTCAGAACTCATGAGCCCAAAAAGTCATTTCTGATCTCTGCATGCCGCTGTTGTAGTTCTAGCAAACAAATACAACCCAGTGCAATTTGGTTTGCAATCTTTCTGAGCAAGTATTCATGAAGAATTTATCACATGACTAGATACGAATCAATCTATAACCAAAAATGGTTACATTTATTCTGTAACTTTGTTTAAAAGACCAAAACATTTGTTCTACAACCTGCGATTCCAATGCAACAAAGGATTGAAAATATGTCACATGCTTCATTTAACCATGGAAATGTTTCTATTAAGTTCTGAGAGAGTATTCATGTGTTTAAAATTATATGTCCTGTTCAAATTCGTTGCTGTATCAAGTCTTGCCTATGTAATACTTACCTTAGTTCCTTTTAAGCTGCCGCAATGGTAAGAACAACACCAACACTAATAGTCATCAGCATTAAAATTAAGTTATTCACAGCACTTGGACATCTGCTGAGACTTCAAACTGCAGATCTTTTTAGCCCATGCTAGAATAATAATACTGACAGGTACAGCCTCATTGTTCTTTGACAAACAAAACCCTTTGAAAATCATGTCAGCAAGAACTCTTTTTATCCCAACAAAAACACAGTGTACAGGTCCCCTGCTCTTAACCCCAGGATACTTTAAGAAGACCCTAGTCTTGTCCAATGTGCAGCATTATTGACAAGCAAAAGCTTTTTTTGTGCTTCATAATGTTTTTTTAAGTAGAACAAACAATATCTGTTGAGATAGTATGAATTTCTTCCAACTCGTCATTGCCATCATAGCTCTTCAGATTTCTAGAATTTGTCTTATAAAGAATGCAAGATCAGAACTAAGTAAATCCAAATTCTGTTTGAAGGGGGACACCCTAACTTGAAATAGAGAAGTCTTAAAATGTCTTTCACAGTATGGTCTGGGTTCAGCAGCTCTTCAATTATAAAATGAAGAAGTACTTTCTAAGGAGACTATTTTCAGCCCTGCAGCACCTGCTAACAACATGCTGGGGCATTGAATTAGTACCAGTGCACAGAGGAAAAGATGAAGAATCTATAAATTCATAAATGATCTCCTTTCCTAGTAGCTAGGCTCTCTGTCCCAGTACAGAACAGCTGGCCCTGATCCTGCTTTCTTTTTGATGTTCCTTTGTAACTATTGTCTTAAACACAGTGATTCATATAAGAATAGACTAAGCAACTGAACGGACTGTAGAATACCCTTTCCTTCTCTCCATCAGAGGAGGAAAACATAGATGTATTCACTGCCACTAGCAGCAATTTCCTGTGCTGTTAAGTTACACTCCAGGGGAGAACTAGCTGATGTAACATGGAACATACGCATTAATATTAACACAGCCTGAACATTTCCATCCCCCATTTGTCTCAAAGATTCGCCAGGCTTGGGCTACAATCTGCTCACCCATTTCCTTCTCATTTCTCCCTTCTTACTTACTTGCTCTCCTTGCTTTTCTATTTCTGCTACTTCTTCCTTTTATTCCCCACACCTTTTTTTTTTTTTCTCCTTAGAATAAAAAACCCTTGCTCTCGGCTTCATTCAGGCAAATTCAGCTTGCTTTGTGCAGTACGGTCTTTCTCTCGGGGCCTTTCTGCAAATCCTAAAGTAGCTCCAGTAGTTCCTATTTCCTTAGACTGCTCTACAGAGCAGGGTCCAACAGTGACCTCAGGAGACAGCAACTTCTCAAAGCATTGGAACCATCAGTTACTCTAGAATCAACACTTTTGTTTCCTCTAGCTCTTCAGTACTCTTCTTCCCCTCTTTTTCTGCAAGCTAGTGCATGTTGTAACATTTGCCTTTGGTTTCAAGCTGACAAGCTATAACAGCAATGATCGGTTGGAAAAAGCTTATACTATGGTCAGGGCAATTAAGGCTTATTGGTGCTCTGACAACTATATGGACAAATATTGTTTGTGCTACTTTAAAAAGCATTACAAAACACAAAAAAAGGCTTTTGCTTGTCCAATAATACTGCAATTGGACAAGACTCGATTCTTCTTAAAGCATTCTAGGGTTAAGAGCTGGGGACCTGTACGTTGTGTTTTTGTTGAGACGAAAGGAGTTCTTGCTGACAAGATTTTCAAAAGGTTGTTCAAAGAACAGTGAGGCCGTGTTTGTGCTATTATTCTAGTATGAGCTAAGAGGACTATGAGCTAAGAGAGCTATGAGTCTGAGCAGATGTTGGAGTAACACATTTGAAAAATGTAACATTAAACATTATGATATTAATGTAACATAAACAATGGAGCATTATATAACAATGTAACATTAAATTTTTAAAAATTGCTTTCCATGTTGAAATGTTGATTCTCTAATGCTTGTCTCTACATGCAGCAAAATCAGATGATGTTATGAACTGAAAACATAAACCTAATCAGACTGTATGAGGCAAGAGTGATTTTCCTAAGGCAGAATGATAATGTAAGAAAGAAATGTCCATTTCCTGTAGGCTCTGACCCTATAGATGTTCAAATGGCTATTTAAATATCATCTGATAATCTTTACTGGGTGAAAGAATGTAGTAATTCTTCTGATAGTTTTTGGATAATTTTTGCAGAGAGTTCATCTTCATAATTCTTTCATTTCAGTTTTATAAACAAGTTTTCCTCATGCCCTTCCTAGTTAACTACCCAGACAGATACAGTGAATTGTGTTTGGCCTTGGTAACTAGAAAGACGAATATCTATTAGGTCTGCCTGGTTTGAAGATATCTATTTTGGCTTTTGCCCGAGTGCATGCCCTAAGTCAATCATGTTCTTTACTCTTTTTTTATTTTTTAATTCAGTTCATCAAAATGTGAGAAGAGAATTGTAGGTGGCAGTGATACCTCTTTAAGGAATTTATAATTATTCTCAGCCTTCATCCTAGAGATACACTAACTGACTTTCTGTAATGTTTTCAACAATCCATAATTTGAATTGGGAAAGAAACAATTGCTGGTAAGTCTTCTTTCCCAGAAAGGTCAAATTGAATTCAGCTGGAGAATAACTTAAATTGCTTTGACCATATGAACTTACAATCTTGTATTCTTAGGATGGCGAATATAGATTCCATTAGTCATGATTTCCCTTTCCCATATTCCCTCTTCTGGAGTGTAAAAAGACAAATTCCAGTCTTAATTCTCAATAAAGGTGTAACTGGCATACTGGAACTTTTGAAAGTCACAATTCATCTTTCTTCTTCAGGATGATTTTCCTTACAAGTTCTGTAATATAAGGTCTTATTTCTTCAACAGAGACAGTAGAGTCCCAGGCTTTTACCACTTTCCCGTTAGGGTCCACCAAGTATTTCCAGAAGTTCCATGTTGGTTCTTCTCCTGTAGAATCTATGGGGAAGAGAACAAACTTAGAAAAGAAAAACACATCAGCCAATTCCTGCATGTCATTGACATGTGATGATTAGTATCTCAGAGGAAAAAGGAATATAAAATTAAGAGAGAGCTCAGATTGAATATTAAGATGAATTTTCTGACAGACAGGGAGATTTATCTAGACAGCAGTCCCCTGGAGACTAGCAAAACAAAGTCAAACTTACGACAGGCAGACAGGAGGAAGTACTATACTTTGTGTGTGTGTGTGTGTGTGTGCATGTATGTATACTATATGTATAGTGTAAAATAGCTATACATTGATAAAAGGAATTTGGGGTAAAAAAATAGTTGTATCAGAACCGATTAGTAGTTTAATTACCTAGGATTTTGTCTCCAAAAGTACCCAGTATCACATGCTTCAGAGTAATGGTTCAAGAAATGCTACATGAAGAAATAGCAAAATAAATTGCTCCCGGAGGAATTTTCCTTGTAATCCTAATCTACTACTGTTTTTACTCTACATGACTGCATAGCCGTTTCACCTCGGTCATACTCTTATCCTTTACTATTCTGTTACAGTAGTAGCATAATTTTCAGGAAAGCATTTTCAGTCAGACCAAGAGTTTCATCCCACTAACTACACAAGTACAGACCCTACAAAGTAACATCTTTCTCCATTGATCATACGCTGGGCAAAATACTATTTCCAAAGTATTATCAAGACACAGCTAGACCTTCACTGTTGACTGTCTTGTCAATGTGCTGCAGTAAGTGTCCTGCCTCCGGCAGCCTCACTTTGCATGTGGACCAAGAGGGAAACACAAGGTTTGCAGTTTTCATGTGACATGCCAGCAGTAACAAGCCCACTGGGCAAAATAGACACGGAAGGACATGAAGAGGACTATAAGGAAGTTTGGCTAGCAGAAAGACTCAGTATAGACACGCGGAGGAGTTCTTGGGGTAGCCAAAAATAATACTAGCAACACTCTGTGTAAAGTCAGGGGTATGTGGGAGAACACTGTGGTGCTGGAGAGAAGGGGAAGTGGTGTGGTCCTTGCAGAATACAGCTTAGGTGATATCATGTCAGGTTGGGTTTTATGACAGATCGTTCCCAGAAGACATTTCCTTCACAAATGTGGGGTTATGGGGTCTTCATCACTCGTGATCTTTTTAGAAGTTCAGACAAACATGTCAAGAGAGACAGAAATCCTGCCTTGTGCAGAAGGACAGACTAGATAACTTCTGACCTCTTTGACCCTGACAAATCTGTGCTATGATTTTGTGAGCACAAACATAAATACCCTTATTCAGTCGCATGGTATCTTGTGTCAGAGGAATTCTATGTTGTAGAAACAACCTTCCAATATTCCAGATTACTCACCGATTAAGTACTTGAAGGCAGGAATTGCACCAGCACCACTGACGGCAGTTTTGCTGAACATAGGAAAAGAGGCGCCGTAAGTCTTCCGTGCAAAACTCTCAATTTCTTTGTTGCTGTCTGGTTCTTGCTGCCCAAACTGATTGCATGGGAATGCCAGCACATTGAAATGGTATGGGCCAAGGTCTCTCTGTAGCTGTTGTAAGGCCTTGTAGTGGCTATCTGTATATCCACACTCACTTGCAACATTGACAACTAAAGACACCTAAAGAACAAGAGAGATTAAAAAATGTGCTACACATGTCAGTTTTCCAATAGGTAGGCTTAGGTATTAATTATTCTCAAAAACTAAGAATGTCTAGAGAACTGTGACTGAACACTCATGTTTGAAACCACACAGAATTCTGTTCACTATAGGCAGATTTAAAAATATATATTTTTTATTTACTCCCGTTGGGAACCATGAATATAATACTTATTAAGCTTCTTAGCAATCTTAATTCTCAGTTTACAGAGAAACCAGAATCTCTTCTGTTCTGCCTTTTAGATATCTGTAAGGATATTTAAGAAGTGATCATCTAGTTGAGGTATATGGGGTAGTTTATCAAAGACTTACGAATTAATGTATTTTTGGTTGTTCCGTTACCTGTTGTGCAGCCTATTCTTTCTTACAGAATTTAGTACTGATACAGAACCGGCTGATGCATTTATCATTGTATGGATGCCTAGATCTGAAAGCCAGTGGAAGTAATTACATGATTTTAGGTTAGTCTGTGCAGTACAGACTGTAAAATTTCAGCCCATTTCTAGAGTAAGTTCACTAAGTCGTGACAAAACAGCAACATATTTTGCGTAACGGTTTTCTACCTCAATTAGAGGTTCCAAGTAGTGAAGAATGTGCATGCTATCCTTTAAAGGGTGACTGCTATAGCTGGTCATCTTTGATGTTGTGTGCAGTGATATCAGTCAAATGCTACCACCAGGCAGGTATCTGCCTATGCAGATCCAGCAGAAAGAAAGATGCCAAACAAAAATGAGCACTGCTTGAAAATGAAGGCACGTGTAAGGAGAATGCATGGTGGAACAGATTCTGCCAAAAAATTTGGGGGGAAATAAAGTGACCTAACCCTGATCTGACATAGCTTCTCAAGAACATGAAGAGCTTTCCATAGATTTTGGAGGTATTTTATCCTTAAATAACTTTTAGAGTGTGTTTTTGGACTTCTTATACTTTTTATCATTCTTATAATTTTTGTAAGTGTGAATTATAACTAATCCTATAGAAATTGAGCCCTTTCTAATGTTTTCATGGGAGTGGATTAAAGCTGAATATTATAGGCCTCTATCATAATAGCATTATGCCCTTTTCAGTGGTAAGTTCTTTTACGCAAAACTATATTCTATTACTTTTTTTGAATCAATCTGTAAGACACTGAGTTTCTACAAATTATAAATCAGCACAAAAGTTGGTCCTTCATTCTCAGATTGTGAAAAAAGATTGAACGTAATCGAAGCAGCCAACACATTCTCCAGTACTAGTAGCATAACAGTAGCTGTTCACATTGGATCTTTTTACAACGAAGTCTCAAAGTTCCACACAAGCTGGCATATTGATTTCATTATCATTTTTGTGAGATAGAGCAGCATTATAGGTGTCAATGCAGCAAGAGGAAAGCTTGCAGCTTGGACACATTCATTGACCTGATGAAAGTTAAACAGCAAGTAGCTGCATGGCAAGAAAAGGAAGTAAATAATCCTGACTCTAGGTCTTGCACTCTTGTGTTTGTGGCCGCTGGCCTTATTCGATTTGCGCTTTGGATTCTAATGTTACTGTTATTCTATATTCCTATGTGTATGTTTTTATACAAAATATAAAAGTATGTAGGAAGCATGAATAGAGTACATAAACCTAAATGATAGCTAATGTATCCAAAAATAAGTGACTACATATGTATAGCATTTTTAAGGCCAGAGAACAATCATTTATATAAAAGTTCATAATCTAGGTAAGGTATGGGACAACCGGATGAAATCTCTAGAAGGGTAGGAAGGAGTAACAAGAAAGCTAAGGGACTGTTTATAATTTCTTATGTTAAACATTAACGCTTACTTTGTATATTTTCTATATTGTATGGGCATGCAGCTATATTTAAAGAGGTTTCTGAGCAGCACTGTTTGTTTTCCCTAGAGGACTGGTAATTTTATAAGGCAGAAGTTGATGTAATCTTCTTTGGGGTATATTCTGTCAACAGAATATAATCTAAGGAATCCCTGTACACTTGCACATGAAATATCATCTGCAGCCATCTAGCTAACTTCCAAAGCATCACATTTATTCAGACTATATTTACAAGCTCTACATGAAATTTTAAATCAGTCTCCTAAAACATCCAAAGATTTGCCTTATAGTTAGACAATTTTTAAGAGAAGAGGTAGTAATTTTATGTTGCATTCCTATTTCAGACTGTCATCATTTCAAATACATCTTATAAATATGTATTAGACACAAAAATAATCATTGGCAGTTCTGTTCTCTTCAGATAATCTGTTTTCCAAGTTTTAGTAACAATTGTAGTACAGAATGGTCGAAGTAAAAATAAATGTAATACCGAGAGTTAAGTCACGTGTAGTTCCTTAGCTAAAATTCTAGCCTGTTTTTTAAATATAGTTTAAGGCTCAGCATTCTTGTGATGCAGAAGTATTCGTATACCTTAGTGTATTCACAGCTATTGGTACTTTATCCCAAATACAGTATGTAATATAAGAATTTATCCTTGGAGGCTTGTGGGAAATAAGGCTATGTACATTATTATGTTCATATTATAACAAATATGAAAGATGAACTGCAAATGAAATCATCAAGCTTTTATAATTTTATTTGATTTTGAATTGAGCAGAGCTTGAAAGAATGCACTCAAAAAGAGATGACTATTTTAGTTTACAGCTATTTAACACCAGTGATTGCTCAGCATGATGATGAAAGGTATGAGCTCACAATGCAAGTGGTGCAAACTTCCCAACATTCTTCTAAAGGAAACTACGCACACCTTTTTTCTGAAAGGCAGATATATGGTGCTTCTCTTCTTTTTTTTCATAGAAAAAAAGCATTCTGTTACTGAATTCGACAATTTAATATTGCCAACATCCTAAAAGTATAAATAACATATCATAAAGATTTTTCAGAATTTATTAGTATTTCATAAGGAATGTTTAAAATGAATGTTTAAAAATCTTCAGCAAGTCATCTTTTAAGTGTTTCTATTGAGTAACACAAACGATGAAATGAGGTGATGTGTATTTTGGTGTTTGTATTTTATCTTTTATAAACAACAGTCATTCTTTTTGTTCTCATAAAGAGGCTGTACTTTGAATTTTTAAGACCATTAATGGTTTAAATTAAACTCAATACTCCACTTTACTGACTTCTCTCACCTCATCCTCTGAGAGTGCAAGTCAAGTACACCATCTAGTGTGCAGTGCAAACAATTCATCCTGGACCTTTGCAAAAATGGTTTAATTAAAGCTGAACTGTGTTTTAGCCGTTGTTTGACCTTTTAATACTATGTTTTCCTTCCCTTTTCTTAGGAAACCCATGCATTCTAATAGGGAAATCATTTTTACATTGCAAAAATAGTTGTTGGTTTACTTCATGTTTACACAAGTGTACCTCCTTGAGGAAAAGATCCCTAGAGAGATTTATGAACCTATCAGCTTCAAGTAATGCTTCATGGACCTTTTAGCACAGACAGTAGATACTTATGTTTTTAGATCTGGAGATTTTAAATGGCTCCATCAGACTGATGGAAGGACCATCTAGAGGGTCAGATTACACCAATGCAGGGAACTGTTGCCTTCGTGGAAAAAACAGCAATGCTTTGTACAGCAATTAAGTATCTCTACTCTGTATTTATACACATTCAGTAATAATACATTCTTGAATTGTACAGAGCTGCAATGCAAAGTGCCTAGCATTACTTCCAGCAGTAAAATAAGACTTAACATTATTATAGTACCTTTGGCAGAAGGTTTCCAAAGCACTGCACTAATGCTGCTTCATTAAGCCTCAGCCACTGTACTTAGCTCTGTGGTTGGTAGGTAGGTAGGTAAGTAGGTACTATTATATCTGGGTAGGTATAAACACAGTAGGGAACAGCAGAAGCTTGGCAGTTCTGACTTCCAGATAGATACTATTTTTGGCAGGAATAGTGCCTCTTACTTAGAGCACATCCGACAGACCATAAAATGAAATATAAACTTTCTTGATACAGATGGCTATTCTGATAAACCTCCTTTTGTTTAAATCCTGATGATTCTTCTCTATCCATCACCACCCATTATATTTAATGTAGATGGATCAACAACATCAGAGTGATAGCCTAGATAAAGCATAGGAGGACGATCTTCTCATGGGACAGAATAAAACAGCTAACTTTTTGATCTGTTTCACTTGTGGCACTTTTTTGTCCATCATAATAGTCCTCTCTCTCTGCTTTCAGACAGATTTAATATACCTAGCTTTGCTGAATGTATGCCAAATTTGTAGCATTCTGGCAATATAATTTCTAATGCCCTTTTGAAAACAGAGTTCTCCCTTACCTATTTTGATATTTTTATTAAAGTGGAGGATACATTGCATCTGCGCACATTATTTTCAGCGCAAAAAAATCTGATCCTTAATCTTCTCATTTTTACTATTTCAGACTTGTAAGTAATACATTTCTTATTTACTATATAACTGACTTAGTACTTGTGGTTTGCATCAAGTTGCACTTGAACAGAAATTGAATTAATTGGCCTCATTTTTTTTTCTTACTAAATAAAATTATTTCGGTGATTTGAATATAAAACTTTTTATATTAGTAATGAGTCATTGAAGAAAGATTCTGCAAGTAGTGAATTGCACTGATTGTTTCTACCCAGCATGGCTCTTATGTTTTTAGAATTAGCAGACTTTATTCTATTTTTTGAACACTTCTGACTTTTTCAATTCCCAGGTAGTTTCTTGACTACAGATTACATTAACTAAATTATTTGAGTGACTGAGTTGAAGAAAATGTTTTATCTACCTCTGCCAGAAAGCTTCAGGCTGTTAAAAACTGGTTTAGCAATTAGCAGACTATTGTTCCAGGGGTTGACTAGTGACTCACTTCCTTTAAAACATCAGCAGCACACATATACTGCTATTTGCTTTGTTTTAATTACTTTAAAATATTATGGTAAACTTACAACTGTACATTGGTTATCTAACTTCAGATATAAGTGGGTTTATTTTAAGAAAAAAATGGGATCTGTGTCTACCTTGATATTGAGCTCTAACATATTGACATAAAAAGGTCATTTTATTGGTATAACCTGGTTTAAATTGTGCGTGTGTGTTCTCAAACAGCAGTTGAACTGAGTGTGGATGGGCTCTCTGAATGCAAATCTTTTGGTCGGACAGCTTGGACAGAAGCCGGTCATCACTTTTTGGAATAAGTAATTCCCACAAAGTACTTGTGGTCTTGGAAAAGCAAAAAAAGTTGTGGAATGAATGCTCTTGCAGTGGGATAGGCAGATGCAGAAAAAATTAGATGCTTATTTTCTCCTTATGGTCTAGCAAAGATCAAGGAGTAATATTCACTGATGGCAATACCTTTCCTCTAGTGCTAGAGTCCTCTGCTATGAAACCAGGCACCCCTGGAGCATGGCACTAGGCGAGATTCAGACACGCACCCCTGACCTGGAGGAGTCATGAGATACTGGGGCAGGCCCTAAGGCTTCTTCTGGAGGGGACAAACACCCCCTGTCTCTGCCAGGAGGGCTATAAGGAATTCCACAAGGGAAACCTCAGAGTTCCCCCTTTAGTCCTTGCCATGCTGATTCTCACCCTGCGTTAGAGAAGATACAGGTGGTATTTGCTTATTTAGAAAGATTTGCAGGCGACCTGCACCCAAAACATGCCCCAGTGACAGGATTTATTGACAGAGCCTTTGGAAGGAACTCTTAAAAAAGGTAAATATTGCTTAATATTAAACAGGTTCCATAGTTTCTCAAAAACAGATATCTGTGTGTGCATTGGATCTGTTCCCCACCTGCTCTGTTCTCTGACTGCATTGTGAACAAAAGCAGAGGAGGACTTTGACCAGATAAGATCGAGGCCTCTCATTTGGTCCAAATGCACCAGTAGCCCTCCCTTCTGAGCTCAGAAATACATCCCCTACTGTAGGCCTTCTGTTTCTTCCCGCAAATATTTTGGTCACCCACCACTTTGGATTAGTGACAAAGAAAGTGGAAACGCGGAGCTGAGACTAAGGGTGAAAGAGAAGAGTGGAGCCTTCCTTTTTGGGAAGCTGTTGGACTGGCCTGGCTGTAGCACATAAGATGTGTCACTTGAGCACTAAGGATGGAGGTGGTGGCTTTTATGCTTTGATTTTAGCTTCTGCAATTTGTGAATATGGCTACAAGAGCTACAGATACTATGCCACCCTTTCTGTGCTAACCTCTCTTCATTCTTCCATAAACCAAATTAAAAAAAAATCAAGTTACATTCAAGACAATTTTTCTCAAACTGTGAAGGAAAGTTGTGTCTACAACTCCTTAATTTAATATGTAAATGACATTTAAAAGGTAAAAAAGCATATGCAGTGTCTATCTGACCTTCATACTGTTCTCTGTCATGCTAAAATTGACTACAAGGGGAATAGCATGGTGTTTCCACAATTTCACTGTACACTGATATTAAAATAGTACATAGCAAGTCTCTCACTTTTTTACTAATTATGGTGAAAACTCTTAACTCCATTAATCACTGGCTAAATTCCATCTCTTTTGATGCAAAACTTCAAAGGGAAATGGGATTTAGGTAAAAAGAATTTACTAAATGTTTACTAAAAGCGGAAATAAGTTCCAAAAATAATTTGTACAAAGGTACAAACTTCCTGTGCTTCATGTTTTAGCAGCCACAGTCAAGTGCAATTCATCCTGCTGAATGGAAGGCAGGCATTCCCTGCTTGCCACGTATACAGGGAGCAGCCCGCACGAGGAAGAGATGCCGCCACACAGAGAGGTTAGGCTGCAAACGTTTTATTTACAGAGTGCAAAGACCTAGGGAATGGTATTAAAGGAAGCATGCAGGCAACACTCCAGATCAGTTAAAGAAGTCATAAAAACAAATCCATCTGCATGCGCGCATCATGTTAATGTACAATCTCTCCACCCCCATTGCTTTCTGCAGACATGCAAGGACTGGCTGATTAGTGATAGTGTGAGAGCTGCCCATCTCCATGCAGACTTACCGAGCCCCTGTATTTCTCCAGAGAGACTAGCTTGCCCCTGATGTTTACAACTTTGAAAGTGTAAAAATCAGTCTCTTTCTGCTGAGTAGCGGAAAATGCTAAGAGCAGGAGCGCTGCTATTGCAAGGAGCATGGCTAGAGGGATGAGGAAAACTTTGGGGAAGGAAGAGGAAGCCTTGTGCTCCACACTGCCCTCAGGATCTAGCATGCTGCAAGACAGCGCTGCACAGACACTTGCCACAATAGTAAAGTGCTGCCGGAAAGAAAGGAGTGCTGCAAACGGACCCTTTTGCAACAGTCTCTCTTCTGCAGAGATTTAATAGGATCTGTGTTCATGCAAGACCTCAGGAGGATGTCTTCATGAAGGATTCAGATTCTCTCCAATGGAGTATTTCATTGTGGCAGTGGTGTATTAGATAAGGCCATTTATGGGTGCAACATACAAACTGAAGGGCTAGTTCTTTCAGCTCAAGAATAGCAGTACTGTATGCGTCTTTGGGGGATGCTGACTTAGGGAGCTGCTTTGACTATGTCCTAGGAAAATATGGCATAGAGTTATCACAATGTTGGCAGACTTGCAAGTAGGTATTTTTAATATACTAATTATAGCAGCTAATAACTATGATGTAACGTCAAAGGATACCAGTGGCTGGGTGGCTAGTGGTTACTGATTCAAGTGCTCTGCACAAGAGTCAGAGCATACGGTTATCAAAAACTGAGCGTTACAAACAGTGTCACGTGAAATGGAGCGCGCTTAGGCCTTCTGGAACGTCCCCTGTCTGAACGCTCGGCTCGAGAAAAGTGGCCGGCCAGGCCACGCGGGTCTTGACAGGGTGATCTGGGAGAAAGCACATCACCAAGGAGTTCCTAAGTGAGAAAGAGGCATCAAGCATTAGAAACTGAATTTGGTACCAAAGCTTGCAGAAATACAGAGCCAAGGCAGCTACTTGGGGGATCAGTGTAGTGATGCAATTCGTGGGTTGTCTGGGGAAAAAAAAAAAAAAAGCCATTTGTGCCATTTGCTACTATGTCTGCTGGAAGAAAGAGGATTTGTATATATGAAGTAACAAGAAACGTTTGATGGTCATTGATTTCTTCTTGGACTGAAAAACCAGTCTTCTGTGCCTGTGATTCTGCTACTTCTTGGCAAAGAAAAAACAAAAGGTAATGATTTACAGAAAATATTGAAGTAGCACACATGAGGCATACTGGAAATTTATCTTTTGAATAGCCAATTACATTTTGTAATCTCACTGTGTGTGTGTGGTTTTTTTTTTAAACCTAGAGTTTTGGCAGATCTTTGAGGTTTTTATCAAGTTTGGTGAAGTAATTTAAGCATAAGTGGCATTACTGTAAGTGAAGGAAACATGAATAACTAGTTGAAAGACTTAATAATAGTTTTTAAACATTACAGATTTTGCAGGTTTTATGTATTTCAGGTTAAGTAGATATCCAACACCAAGAAATCATGCAATATTCTACACGGGTGAAAAATCTACCATGCTATCTGCGTGGAAGACATACTGTGCTAAAAATCTGAAGTTCTGATCTCATCCTCACAGATAAGTACTATTTTTCTGTATGCTTTTCAGGCTTCGGTATTGACCAAGAAACTTTCCTTTGGAAGACAGTGAAGTATGAATTCCCCATTTTATAAATAAATTATTTAAGAAGCTCCAGAGTCTCTTCAGACATAGCTCGACACAGAGAATATAGCTTTAAAATAGTATGTACATTTTAATAAATAAATTAAAAAATTAAAAATAGTAAATCCTAAGAATAAATAAAATATTTCATTCCAGCTTGCTGAAAATAATTAAACTGAAACCTTCTGAAACCTTTTTTTTTATTTGGCTAGCAAATTTTTAAAAATATACAGTACACTTCTACTGATTTTCTACAATCTTTTAGGCATAATAATACAGTAGTTTTGGCATGAGACTGCAGGTGAGGCAGTATGACTATACTATGAGACAAGCAAGATTTTGCTGTGGAAAGTGACTTTAAAAAACCTGCCTCCTACATCTCCATGTTTATTGTTTCTGATTTCTAGATAAAATTTACTTGCTTTCAAAATTACATTTTCTCCTACAAACAAAGCTTGGAATCTGAAAGTTTTGATCACTGACACTGAATTAGAAGTCCTTTAAATAATGGCCAACTTGTAGTAGAATTTAGCTTTCTCTTTTACAGCCACGTTTCGATACTACTCCCTGGAATAAAGCATTCTCTAACACTAGCAAAGAAGGCAGAATCGCACAGAGAGAGAGAGGGACAATGTCAAAGACTGTTAGTTTTATAATGACTCAAGTTTTCAGAGCCAAACTGCACTGACATCTTTGTATTACTGTCTGTCCAGCTATTTGTTGGAAAGAATGTGTTGGAATTTGTTGAAATAATCTGATGTATTCTAATAAATCTCAGCCTGTAGGAAAAACGCCAGTTAGAGTTGCAAACAGATGCCTGTTGGCTCGCTAGCATGCCTAAACGTTGCTCGAGGAGGGCTGTACTCGGTAGCGAGTATAATCTATATAATCTACTTTTGCAATTTACTCTTTGGCCTGCTACACCTAGTAAAAACCCTCGTCAAACAGGACTAGGTTGAAACCACCCTGCAGCTAACGTCAGCTGCCCACCAAGCAGGGCTGCAGCTCTGGTCGTTGGGCCCGTGTCCCCGACCGGGGAAGGGGGTGGGGGGAAGAGGCTCCACACTACAGCCCACCAGCAACACCCCCGGGCCGCCCAGCCCTCGCTTCTTAAAACGTGAACTTCAAGTGAACGGCGAGAAAGCGGATTAGCTCACGGCATCGTGCTGACTTGACGTTTCCCCACCTTGTCCAAGGCACGTCCTGCCGGCGTTTGGGGAACCCAGCGTTACCCATCTTGCGACTTTTCTTTACCTCCCCGGGGTGCCCTTTCCAGCACTAGTACCCACATTACTTTCAATAACTTCCTCTGAATCCTTTTAGTAGCTCCACATTAATCTTTTATGCTCCCTTTTTGTTTTTTTTTTTTCAATCTGGAAAGGCCTCCTTAGCCCGGGAGGCGACGCTTCGCCGCCAAGCCGGAGCAGCGCCGGACGGCCCCGACGGGCCTTGGGTCACCCGCCAGCACGGCCCCGAAAGCCGCCTCTTCCTCCCCACCGGACACCTGGCGAAGCCGCCGTCCCCAGGGGCCACCTGTGCCGTTTTGGGGAGCCGGGGCCGCTCCCCTCGATGGCCGGGGGGGGACGGCGACGGCGAAGGCGCTGGGGCCGCCCCGGGGCGTCCCAAGCAGCAGGGGCGGCCGCAGCCCGGCTCTGCGGGACCCACTGCGGCCTCCCCTCTGCCTCCGCGGCGGCGGCGGCTGCGGGGGGGGGGTGGGGGGGGTTCAACGGCCGCCCCGCTCCCCCCGGCCCGGCCCGGCCCGGCCCGCCCGTGGGGCTCCCTCTCCCCCCCCCACACCCCACAATGCAACGCGCGGCGCGGCTGACATGGCGGCCGGGCCGGACTGAGGCGCTGGCGTCGGGGCCTCCAGCAGCCGGAGCCGGTCATGGCGGGGCCGCAGCCCCGGTACCTTTAGGGCGGCAGCCAGGTACCGGGCTCCGAGGGCCGCGGAGGTGCGGGGGAGGGGGGTGGGGAGAGCGGCCGCAGAGCTGCTGCCGAGGAGGAGGAAGAGGAAGGGCGGCGGGGCGCGCTGCCCTCTCGCCGCCGCGGGCAGCCGGCTCCGGGGGGGGGGGGGGCGAGGGCCGCCGCCGCCGCCACCGCGGGGGGCGGCCCCAAGGTCAGCGGGGAGCCGCGGCCGCAGCCTGCCCCGCGCCCGCGGCTTGGAGGGGGGGGGCTGCGCCGCCGCCGCCGCCTTCCCCACTGGGGCGGCTCCGTCCCGGCCTTCCCCCCCCCCCCCCCCCCCGCCGGGCTCCCCCCCCTCGGGAGTCACCCCTCGAAATGGCCCCCAGGGAACCCCCCCCCCCAACCCCCTGGGCTCTTCTCTTGGGCCCTGTTGTGTGTACAAATACAGGCGGGCAAGTTTGCAGGGTGCTGTAATTCGCCGCTTGGCTGGATGTGTCAGGTTGCTCCAGGCCTTGTTGCTTTTTTAGGGTGGTTTCTGGAAAGGAGAGGAGGGCTGGGTGGGAGCGCGCAGGGGCTGGAGAGGGGCCGGTGCGGGAGCCGCGCTCCGGCATCGCCTAAAGACGGAGCTAATAATTCCTTTTGTTTTCACCTCCAAATCACTTGGCTTCCTTGGCGCTGCGCCCTGGGTTTGGGATTCGCTGTGTTTGCTCGAGTACAGAGGATACGCGTTTGCTTCTGATTTCGTTTGACTTGCGCTCCCGGGCTCAGTAGGTGCTTTTTGATAGTTTGACCCCAGATAGAGATGACATAATTATTTCCATGGCAAGAAAAGTAACCCCACCACAGAAATGTGACTTAATTACAGTATCTGGCAGAAGAAGCTATATTAGGAGTGAGAGATCTCCTTTTCGGACATCAGTTATGCAGTGAGCTGGGTCTTGTTGTTGTTGTTCTGTCAAACTTTAGAGAAAATGCCTGCGTAAAAATAATTTGGGGATGTAATTATGGTTTCCCGGAGCACGTGTATTGTATGTTCCCATAACATACGTAGAGAGGGATGAGAAAATTCTCTCTGTCTTCTGTTCTTGCACAGAAGACAGCTGGGACTTCTCTCTCATGCTCAACTAGAGCATGAAGAGGAACTGCCAGGTGCCGGGGGCACCTGCACAGTGCCGAGGTATTTACCTGCCTCTTCCTCTGAAGACAATTGCTGCTGCGGGGAGAAAGAGCGAGGAACAGGATTTCCCTGCATCCTCCTTGAAAGCAAGATCCCTGGGGAGCTCCTCTTATGCTTCTTGCGGATCTGCTTCTCAGAATAATAGTTTTACACTGGGTATTCATACTGTTACCATCAGGCAGTGCAAAACTCTGCCCAGCTGAGAGTATATCCCGTCTTCTAGACGTAAAAATTGCTTTTGAAATTTTAGAAAGCATATCAACTAAATTAACTTTCAGTGGCGGAGGGCAATAATAAAAGAATTAATTTAGTACTGCTACTGACTTCCACTGGGATCTCATATAAAGAAAGATTCTGCATTTTTTGATTGCATTCATTTGCAGAATGAGAACTGTATATGCAAAGTCAATATTTCTGATGCTTTTGGCACATTTTCAGACAGTGTGCAATATTATCATAAATTAATTGTAGATAAGTGATAGATCAGTAACTCTTTTAACTTTAAAAGTACTGAAAGCTTGCTACCTAAATTTAGTAACAATGCGTATGAATCCCTTTTTTTCCTTTTTTTGATTGGAGATGCACACATAGCTGTACATGTACCCATACTGTACCCTGGTTATAATTGTTGGTTCTGATGTTTTATCAAATCTTTGGAAAAACAAAAAATCATCTAAGGAAACTTGATACGTTATTTCTGTTGCTGTATTAAAAAAATAAATATTACCAGCAGTAAGTAACTTTCAGAATTCAATTTTTGATGACAGCAATGCTTGACTTGTGAGTTTGGTATTGATCTTTATTTCACAAACTGTTGTGACTCAATCTATGAGCCAACCGCATGAGCATGTTCATGACAACTTTTCTGAAGTAGTGGTTTTCATTTTGTTTTTTTAAGTAGTGAAAGTGCTGTACCCTGGTAAAGCAGGGTTAAAGATGCTGGTAACAGATCCTTTTGCTTTAATTGTAGTTTGTCAACTAGTTTACAACTAGTCTGAAGTAATTCTGGGGCTGTCCTTCCTCAAGGATCAGAGTTTGCATGGAAGGATCGCTGTTGGTTAAATAAAATTTTGGTCCAGACGAACTTCTATGCCAAAAATATGTTCTGCTGTATTTTTATTTAGAACAGCCAACAAGTATTAACAGTTGCTTAAGAACAAGATGGATAAATAGAGTTTGAATACGTTTCTGCAGTTGAAGCCAGCTTCACGATCAGTTCAGGTCTCTGGAAGCTGATTTTGCCCCTGAAAGGCTTTGGATGCACACAACTCTGGTCTGTTTTTTTTTTTTCCCCCCCTCCTTCAGCCTCCTCCTCTGCATTGGTACAAAAGCTGTGTTTGTTTTTAAAGTTGGAGCTAACTTGGACCAGTTTCCTGATCTGGTTACAGCATGTACCTTACAGCATGAGGCAAGTGGTACCCTCTTTTGGCTTTAGTGTTTGCTTAAGTTGGTTATAAAATTGTGGTGTTTTTCAAACATTGAGAGGATTATTACAGTAAAATTTAGGATCAGAACCAAAATGTACCGAAGCATTAGGAAAGTATTCTTGTGTGAAATACAAAGAGAAGGGAAGTCATTGTAACTTTGTTTTACAGCTCACGGGAGGGAGAGGATGCCTTGCCTGAGGTTGGAAGGGGAGTCGGCAGCAGCAGCAGCAGCAGGTTCAGAGATTAGTAGTTCTTGGTTTTGCTGTTAGGTAACATACCTCTTTCTTAACTCTTCTACAATATAATATGATGGATAGAAAAGAGAACAAGAATCAATGCGAATAAAAACTAACCCATATCAAGCATGTTTTACAAAGATTTCTGGTCTTGCATATTCTGGTCATTTAAGAACATAATTGTAGTTAGGTAGTGGCACCTAGATTTGTTACTACTGGTTTTCGTATCAAAGAAAGCTTTTCGCATCTGTCCCTCCATAGGACACTTACTCAGTGGTACTTGTCTAATTCAGATTCCCTTGTTAAAGTTCTGTATATAGAACTTGTGTATCTGATGATAAACAAGATCGAGCTCCAGAGGTCCCTTCCAACCCCAACTATTCTGTGACTCTAATGATCGCTCTTAGCAAGTTTTCAATCCTCTATGCCGTAATGTTTAACCTCAGAGCTTCCTGCGGAGCTGTGCATCTTCACTAAGCCCAGAGCATTCCTTTTTGTTTTTTCACTGTTTTGTATTAAATGTCACGTATGCTGCACTCGCTTCCTTCTGAATAGATTTTAAAAGTATTATATTTATTAGCCTAAATTCTATAGCTTGTAGAAGCAGGAAGATCTGAGACTCTGCATAGCATTTATATGTTTGTTACTAAGAATACCTATGCTGGTTTATTGCTGGTGAAGCCTGAGGAGCTTTAGTGGCCAGTAATCGCTGGTAGTTTTAGTTTTAAGTAGTTTGGAAAACCACCAAAGATCGATTATAGTTTGTATGCAGTTATGCCTAGATTATCGTAAAAGCAAACATAAATGTATGATAACTTTTTAAAAACTATCTCCATAGGATATGGGAGAAGCTTGAAAAATCTCTCTCAGTTCTCAGACACAAACATGGGCCTGAGGCTATCAACAGTCCAGAGAAGAGACTTTTTTCCCCCGTCTTTTCTTTCTAGCACATTAGGTCTGTAGAAGAAGACACTACCTGTATTGCAGTATGAGCAGAGTGCAGAAGACTGCTTTTCCCTTTGTTTCTTTCTGTGGCTGTAACCTCTGTTTGCTGAATGTCTATTTGTTTTTATCGAGGAAAATCAGCTGGGCTATATTGGAAATCAGCCTGGGGAAGCTGAGGTTAATCATCCCACTTACTGCTGGAAGGCAGGCTGGGGAGATTTGAGCTTAAGGGACAATCATAATGGGACCGATAAAAGCAGGTCTCCGATAAAAGCAGGTCCCTTGTTCTCAAAGGAGGGAGTGCTTTATAGAAAGAGGGTGATAACAATTATGTTTGTAGTACTTCTGCTGTTTATCTTTAATCTAGTCCTCCCTAAGGAAATGAAACTTATGAGGCTGTTCTGTTTCACTGCAGTTCTTCGTCTACACCCTTGTGATTGCTCTTGTACTTTCTAGTCAGTTACAAGCGAATTTTACAACATATTTGAAATAATCTCAAAGACCATTGAGCTACTGTATGTTTTCTGGGAGAGAGAAAAAAAAAAAAAAGATGTCTCAGTCCAGAAGGTGCCTGTACTGAGAGAAAAGCAGGAGGAAACTACATTTGCTCTTGGGGAGCAGGTAATAACTGGTGAGCGTGTATGTTTCTTTGTCTCCAGCACATCTTGCCGCTTGCCCAATGGCCTGTGCTAGAGCGAGTCACGGAGAGAGCACAAAAGGAACGTATAGCAAACCAGGCATCTTCTGTTCTGCCGCTAATTAAATGATTGAAAAAGAAATGCTTTACCAAAGAGCATTTTGTCACACCTCAAAATGCAGGAGCGCAGAGTTTCTTCATCCGTGAAGAGGTCCTGTTGTGACAAAATCCAACCCAAAATGTATAGTGTTAGAAGGAGTTAAATACAGCTGAAAAGCTTGAAGAGGTGGAAGGGCAAATGGGTAGAAATACATCCTCGAGAGTGTTTTTCTTTATTCTTTTATCTTTTTTTTTTTTTCCTGTTTGCATTTAAGCATTGCCCTGAATATTTGCAGTTCAAACACAGAATTTTCTAATGCTGGTCTGAGAGATCAAGGAAGCAAAAGAAACTGGCAAAAATGAAAGTGAAACAATTTGGTTCCTTCATTTCATCAGCCTGAAATGAATTTTAAAATAATGTTTTAGCTACTTTTAAATTCATTGTTGTAGGTATTTATCAATAAGTTTAATCATTTTCTGGAGTTTGAGGTCAGATGGTATCTTGTCTGACCTCAAGCTGTTGTATTTCAGCCAGAGTTTTTTCTACAAAGTGCCAAGAATTGAGCTAGATTTCAGAGGAGTTGCTGGCACTGCACATTCGGGAAAGCAGGGGAAACTGAGTCACCTGTAGCACCAGGAAGTTGAATAAATGAAATACGCTCAAATGATTTCAACAGGTGAATCATACCCCACTTTGCAGACACAGGTGAAAAACTGCGTTTTTGTTGCCAGCCTGCCTGGGTGACGATTCCTCTTTGCTTCCAGGTCTGGCAGTTGACATGAGCCTGAGCTTACGAATAAGACGTGCCATCCAGGTTTCTAGAAAGATGCCACCTCAGCACTGATTCACTCCATTCTGATGTTTTGTTTCCAACCATGTTACTCCTTTCAGAGACACTCCTTTTCAGCTTCCCATTTCCCTCTCTTCCCTCTATCTGTATGTAGGTGGTCAATATCTATGGCAGAGAAGGAAAAATTATCTTTTTAAAACTGTCTTCTTTTAGTGGTGGTCTTTTTGCCCTTTTTCTTTCTTTCTTTTTTTAATGTTACGGTTCATTAGTTGGTTTACTGTGTAGTCCTTTATAGGAGAAGGATAATGTGGTTACTATTGAGCGTGTTACAGTAATTCAGATTTTTTTCGTTTGCTAAATCCTGCCAGGATTAAGGAACAGAATTCATTCCTAAGTGCTACAACATTAGCGCACTTGCCTTTCAGATCTGAATTTGGTTGTGGAACTCTTAACATTTTTTGTTACAAAATGCTGTTTGTCTTGGGAAATTACATGAGCGGTCTTTATTGTAATTTTTTCCAGAATAAAGAATGGCTCTGTGCTTTTTAAACTTAATTACCTACATGTGATTATATTCACTCTATCGGTACGTAACACTATGGCAGTACTCAATTTTTTAGCTAGGTTATAAAGATAGTTTTAATTGTGACAGGAAAAAAAAAAGCCTAAGGAAATTGCTAATAAAAGCTCTATAAGAGTAAGCCACACTTGTACATACTGTGTATTTTTATTGAATGGATGAGATCAGATCAGTTGAGCCTACAGTAGAATTCTTGTGGTTTTTCGAAACCTTTTTGTAAAATCTGAATCGACCAATTTGAAGGTGATAAAAAGCAGAGCAAAACTGAAGTTCCCCATTCCTTCCAATGCCGTAGTTTCAGGGTGACTTTAAGCTGGCAGAGAAGTTGTTCCACTCTGCTCCTAGTTGTTTGTTATTACCTCCTCCTCCCTTGTGCCAGCTTGGGTTTAAGCTGGACTGGTTTTCTGGTTTTGTTCCCCGTGCAGCCTGCAGAAGTGTGTGAGGGAAGGAGCAGCCTGCGGAGAGGGCGTGAGTAGCCAGGGATGGAAAGAGGGTGGGATTGCTCCTTGCAGCAGCTTTACTGTGAACGTGAAACCATGAAACCTCGGCATGCTCTGTGCAAGAGTCTGTCGTGGGTGTCAGGAATGAAGGAGAAGTGAAAGTGGGACTGGTGATTTATTTTGCCTTTTTTTTCCTTAGGTTGAGCAACTTAAAACATGATGAATAGTTTAAAATTTGGGAAGTCTTGTTCTCCTTTTCTTTCTGTCTCATACAGATCTGTACAGTTAAACAGAGGATTGTTTGCAGATGGCAATATCCTTTACATACAGTAACGTTTCACCAGTTTGTAGGGCAAAGCCTTCTACTAGCGGTCAGACACCAGCAGATGTAGTTTACTGGTGCGGCCCTGGGCCCTTCTTTCTACTGTGAAACTTGTGTGACACTGGTACAGGTCACTAGTCGTTCCTGTTGCTGGACTGATAAGAAGTGCTATGGGAAAGATCGACTGAAATTCAAAGGCAAATTTTATTTACTCTTTTGGCTTCCCAGTCTTCAACTTTTGGTCCAGAAGTGAGAGCCAAGTGTTACCAGCGTTTAACAGCGAATAGCTCTAATATTACCTAAATGTATTTTTGAGGTAAAATATTTCACCGTTGGAATGAATTTAGTAGTTTAGATTTTTAATTTTCAGGTGGTATATTTTAGTAAAAATTGAAATTGACTGTGATGCTGACATTAACTTTATGACAATTCTTGAAATTTTTTCGCCCTCTTGGAAAAATAATACATATTTTAAATCATGTAAGTAGAGGCTTAAGCTGTCCATTTTCTGCTTTGTGTCTCTTCAAAGTGAGGTATAGAGTGACTATATGATATAATCTGAAAAAATTGTTATCCTTTATACTGATAATATTCAGAAAGATTTTTTTTTTTCTTTTTTATAAGCATTTTAACCTGATCCTTTCTTTTGGTGCTTCTTAAATTTTTGTGCTAAGTAGAGTAAGTACATTGTGATATCACCTAATAGTTGTAATTTGATTTTTTTTCTTCTATTATTCCTTTGCTTCACTAGATGATAGGCTTATTTCAATGGGTTCTTTAATATCCAGGAATTTCCAGTGATCATGCTTCTACCTACTGAATATACAGATGGACAGGAAAGGGAGAAACTTTGTATTCCCGAACTCCAAATCTTGCTATAGTTGTCTAGAATACATTTTCTTTTTTGGCTAATTCTTTATTCTCGTAATTCCTATTACCATCTCAAGGATTCTTAAAAAAAAATTCTTACAGATTTCCTCTTCGTTCTTTATATTAGTAAGAGTAATTCCTTACAAGCAAACAGGCTCCTATATTCATGCTTAGCTTCCTATTAGAAAAACAACATGGGATTTGCCTTCAAAATCAGGTTCAGATGATATACTACTTAAAGGACTGAGGTTTAGATAAGTAAAGTTAATTTGTAGCTAAACAAAATATTTACTACCTCTATTTTTCTGAAGAAGCAAAATCTTTTGTAATTGATGGCAGTTAGCAAATGCAAGAGTTGTATGTGTCAAAAATGTAATACTTAAGTGTCTGTGGATGTAGGTGATAGGTCAAGATTTATCTTTTTTTTTTTTTTAATCAGTTGATAAAATGGAGCTTGCTGGAAACTGAATTAGTTTTCTTCAGTGGTTAATTGGAGCAGTATGTTTTACTACGTGGTATTTTTTCTAGACATATTAAATTTTTTTTTTTCAAATTTTTTCAGTGTAATTGTGGATATCTTGGTTCTTAGTTTTTTTTTTTTTTTCCTAAAGCCAAAAATAGGAAGGAAGGAAAAAAGCAAGCTGTTAAAAGTTGTGTCACTGAGTGATAGTTACCATGTTTTGCTGTTTTTTTATCTCACCTCTTTTAAATAGAAGTCAAGATTAACAAAATATTCATGGGTTTTATTTTGATATGGAATGTATTATGAAAATCCCCCGTTATGCCTATGGGGGAACATGCTTCCTGTCATCATTAGTAGTTTCACTTTTCCTTAGAGAGGTTTATTTTAATGCATTTTCTATGTAGAGCTTTGATATTTTTTTCCTTCATTTTTAAAGTGTCTGTCACTATTTCTCCAGCAGACAATCAGCTACGATTCTTTCCTGCACCGTGGATTTAAAATCAACTTCAAATTACTGGAGAATTGCACTTCAAGTGGTCTCAAGAGACAGAAGAAGCAGGTCTTCACTATAATGGAAGAGGCCAGGAGCTCAAAGAATGGAAATCATGACCCAAGGAAGTCTGCCCGTGTTGTCTGTGAGGAAGGCAAAGCAGTCAAAATTACAAATAATCAAAATTATAAACATAACAGAAATGATAAAACTGTGAAGGATGTTGGGAGAAGTTCTCCAAGTGGGAATAGCAGCAAAAAAAGTAAACAAAATGATGTTTTTTCTGAAAAACAAGGAGAAAATAAATCATGCAAAGTAAATAGTTGTATTCCTGGGACTAAAGATTTGGCGGGGTCAAACCTTCAGGATCGTAGTCATGGAAAAGCAAAAAAATTTTCTAATTTATCATCAGCAGTGGAAAACCTGAAACAGACAAAAGCCCAACAAGTAGGAGAAAACTTTTCAGGCTCCCATGTTTCTGGGAATGGAGTTAGTACAGAAACCTTAACAGCTACCCAGAGAGGGAAAGTGGTGTTGGAAGATCCACTGGGAGTTCATACGTTGAAGACTAGTGTTGATCAGACTGGTGATCCTGGTAAGACTGCTTCAGATCAAAGAAAAATGGAACAGAAGTCTGATGACTTCAGTGAGTATTATTCAACACTGCTTTATTCATTTTTCTTCTGGTAAAATTGTTAACAATCTGAAATAGGCTTTGAAATGTTTCTATTTGCATTTTTTTTGCCTATTGTAACTTGCTGAGTGCGTTTACAGAGAGCATATTATTAATAATAAGCATATTACTTAGAGAATAGAGATTATGATAACAGCTGTTCTTCCCTCCCCACACCATGTCAAAAATCTAAACATCTTTGCAAGATAGTTAGAGTGCGTGGGTTTCAGGCAATTTTAGTGCCTTGGAGGGGGAAAAAAAAACAACCTTCATAATGTCATTGCCTTTTATGGAAAGGCCAGATATTGCTGCTTTTCAGAAAGATCAGGGGAAAAATTCAACAAGAAAACTTTCTTATAGGTAGTACGGAAATACTTACCTTTTTCTGTGACTGTTGTGCTCTTTTTGTTACCAAATCTTCAAAAGATGATTTGGCAGGAGGCTTTTCTGTTTAGGGTGCTGTGTAACATACTATCAGCAGTTATCCTTAAGAGTGTTCATTTTCTGTCTTCGATTTTGGAAATAAATATCTGGATCAGAGTTTGTTTCATTTCAGGTTAGTTCCTTAGCACAGGGTTCGTCCAACTTCTTCAAAACATAGGATTTTTTTTAACCCCCCCCCCCCCCCCCCCGTAAAAATGCTGTTTTGAGACTGCTTTTTTTTTAAAAAAAAAAAAAAAAGCAATCTCAAAAAATTGTAACAGAAAAACAACTTGAAATGGCAGCATCCTGTGATCAGTCCAGCTCTTTGTAGACCACCATCATGTACTGCAGGGACCATCTGTCACTGACAAAGCCAGGACTTGAAAACTTGCTCAGTTTTTGATTCCTAGCTGGTCTGAGGACACAGATACCTCATAAAAACCTCAGTTTTACTGATGAACAAATTGTAGGCGTCTGGAGAAACTGGCCTTTCGGAATCTACTTGCGTGTTT
The DNA here is from genome assembly GCF_040807025.1 of Struthio camelus. Lineage (NCBI taxonomy): Eukaryota > Metazoa > Chordata > Aves > Struthioniformes > Struthionidae > Struthio > Struthio camelus. The sequence continues at coordinate 31,600,737 of NC_090949.1, read as the reverse complement.
GTAAATAGCGACGTTCCAGAGCGCTGTGGTTGCTAGCCGTAGGGCAGTGAGGTGTCACGGGGCGTTCAAACGCCACTCCAACAGCCTTTCAAGTTGAGGTGGTTGAAATGTGTGGATACTAGCTTTGTGAGATCGTTTGGGTCAACGTCTTTAAAGTGGTTTTATGACTGTTTCCTTAGCAAAGTATGGTGTAAAAATTTATACCTAGTATTTATTATTTCTATCACAGTAGAGCATCAGGATCTCAGGTACTCTACTGTGCTTAACAAAAACCCCCTTTTCCTGCCTTGAAGAACTTAATAGAGGATTTGAAGTTAGGATTGAAGAACAAAATGGATCTATCCTTTTTTTTCTTTTTGATAGCACTCTTCCGTCAGAGACTAGTCTGCTACTCTCTCCAAAATTATAATAAACACACTGAAGAGATTCTAATGTCTAAGATGATTTTGGCCAACCTTTCAACGAAAGTCTGGACTGTGGCTCTAACTTGTGCCCAGTTCCTTAGTGAGACACCCTCAACTGCTCTGGCCATATTATATAACTTCTATTTTTTCTATTCTGAAGAAAATAACTACCTATTTCTTTCTGTAGGTAAAGTAAAGAATTCTGAATCGACTAAAGAACACACTTTGGAGTCTGATTATTTAGAAAACACTGCTGTTATTGATGAATCTAATCTGACAGCTGAACAACAACTAGGACTGAAACAAGCAGAAGAACGACTGGAAAGAGATTACATCTCCCGACTTGAAAAAGTAAGTTGTGTTACTTATTCAACAAAAAAGAAAGTTAGTATCTTTGTACAAGGTCGTTTAGCCTACCTTTCATTGTATTTGCCGTATTTCTTTTTGGGTGGTTTTTCTATTAGACCCTGTTGCCTCTGTTTCTTTCTTCTTTATAATGACTCACTTGCATGATCTAAGATGCTATTCCTAGTAATTGACTAATCCCTTGTTGGAGCAGGAGGAGTGGACTGAAAATTTGATGTTCCTTTTGTGGCAAATGTAGCCTATATGGAACAATATTTTTAATTCCACAGACCTAAAGGATGACTGTTCCATTACTTATCTGAGATTTTTCCAGAAAGTCAGGTTACCTGGACTCTCAGCATACAGGATTGAAAGGGACCTCAAGGTATGTTCAGTGTATTAGCCTTCCACTAGTCAGAATCGCCTATACCGGAGACAACAGTTCAAGAATGTTTGTCTAAGCTGTTCTTAATCTTCAGTGAAACAAATTTCAAAACCACTGTAGGAAACCAACAAGTTTTTCCTAATATCTAATGCAAATCTTTCTTGCAGCATTTTAATCTCTTCATATTTTGTCCTAGGAAAATAAACCTAACAATTCATTCCTTTTTTAGCAACTTCCACACATTTGAATATCGTTACCAGTACTCCCTGCAGGGTTTTCTTCTTTAGACTCGCTCTTTCTTCCTATGTCATTGGATGCATGTGTGGCTTTTTTTAAGCTCGTAGATAATTCTTGTTGCTTTTCTCTGGACTTCCGCCACCTAGTCCATGTGACAGGTATCCAAAATTGGACATAGTGTTTCAGCTGAGGTCTTAACTGGTACTCTGTAAAGAGGAAAGTTGACTTCATCCATCTGAAATAAAACATTTGTGTTTTTGTTAGAGGAGGATGTCTGCTGTTATAGCAGCAATAGGAAGTTGACTTGTACTTTGATTTGCTATGATTGCCATATCCTTTCCTTAAGAAGTGCCCAGCCAGGTGTTGCCAGACCTGTATTCATTGTCGTTGATAATACGTAGGCAGGAATAATACTTTGCTTTGGTGTTATTTAATTGCGCTTTATTCTGTTTTTCTGATTTGTTGTGATCACCTGGAATTGTCATCATCTTACAAAGCCTTTTGTAACCTCTCCCAAATTGATGTCTTGTGCAAGTGTAGTCAGCACACCCTCTGTTGGATTTCGTAAGTCTTTAACAAAAACGTGAATGATTCTCACCCCGAAAGGACCCTGTTGAAGACTGCTTGCACGTACTTCTAGATAGGTGGTGAACCTTTGCTATGTGCCCTTTCAAGGCCATTTTCTGAGCAGTTTTGCTCCCACCTTACCAATCCTTATTTAAATAGTCGTTATGATCTGCTTTTGAGACTGATACTATGTAGAGTGTTGAAAAAACGTGCTGAATCTAAGATACAACATCTGTTGCTACTTCAAGCCTTATGATTTTGTGTTTTTAAAAAGCAACCCCAAAATTGGTTTAGTATAATTTGTTCATAGCAGATCAGTTCGTCCCCTGTGACCTGTTTTCTTCTACATACTTATTCATATCTTAGTTATTTATTACAGTATTTTTCTGGAGGCTATTTCTGACTGGTCTCTGATTCCTTGGCTTATCCTTTTTAGACTTTTAAAGACAGTCTTAAGTTTTTCTTTCCTAGTGATTTGGAGCCATCTCATTCTCTGTGGGTTCTTTAAGATGCAAATGGCTCTGAGATGGATGAGCCAAGGGTAAATTTCAGTAGGCCTAGCTTATCTGAAGGCGTCTAACTTATTTAAGTAGTAATCTGTAACTTTTTATTAGTGTATTTTGAGGTCTTACCCCTTTCTTTACTGGTGTTAAGCATAACTAGATGATGAAAACAAGCATTACAATAAAGGCAAAGTAAAAGGCATTACATGATTCAACATTTCTGACAACATCTGTTGACCTAGTACTGCAAAGCAGTATTGCATGTACTTAGGTATCTCTGTTTCTGGAGGGCTGCAATTTTCATTGAACATTCAGCACGTTTTCATTTAACTTGATTTAAAGAAATAGCCAATCATTTTTAATATTACTGTTGCCGAGATGCATTCAACTTCAGAAGAGTGCTAAAATACTATTTTTCATCTGCAGTCCTTAAATCTTCATAGTTAGCCAAGTGTAACTGACTGTAATTTACGTTCCTAGTAGATGTTTAATTTCATCTTGTTAGGTATCAGTGTTGCAGAAAATGCAGATGAAGGAAATTAGTAATGAAAGTGTAATGACTGGGTTATTTTAAATTGATATTTACTCTGATGTTGGAAAATATCAGAAAGTGTCTGAAGTCTTTCTGAAAGTCAAAGCTCAAACTCAGTAAGTTGAAAAACTTGTCCAAATTTAGCAGTGGTTTAGGTTTTCTATAGAGTAATTCAAATTTGTTTAACCTAAAAATAGTCCGTTTCAGGGTCTTAAAATGGTGTTCTGTGTTCATTCATTGCTATGACACTGTTAAACAGCTGGTGTTTTCAGCATGCTTTTCCGTTTTAGTAAATACAGATGTATTAGAATTAGAATGGAAACGTTAGGTAGGGTCTTTTAGTCTCGCCGTTATAACTGACAGCGGTTACTGGAAAAGTGAAAGTCTGGAGGAAAACTAATCTTTTTTTTTTTCTTGGGATCCCTTCAAGAGGGACATGAGGAGGAACGCTCTCACATTGTGTCTTTTGAAGTGAGCATATGAAAAGATTTCCTATCTCTGTAGCTGTATCTTATTAGAACATTGCAACAGAGCAAGAAAAAACCTCTACTGGATGAGACAGAAGTGGAGGATTTGAAAGCAATTCTTGCCCCCCTCTTTGCAGAGGTGTTCCTTTCTGCCGTTTAGTCTAGTAGTTCTCGGTGGTTTCCTGGAGAAGAGTAGTTCTCGGTGGTTTCTCGTCTCCTGAAGCTTGGCTGTGAGGCTGCTTCTTGCTGCAGGCATGCCCCTTGCGCCTCTCTCATCTCCCAGGCTGCAGCTCCCTGTTTGGGTACTCCATCGCTCGCAGCCTGTCTATCCAAAACGCTGTTCATTCGGGAGTTTCGCCAGTTCTGAGCGTGCTGAACTGTAAGCTCACTTCCAGCCGGAAGATCCCACCTTATGCAGAGTACAGTCAGCAGGAAGTCAGAAACCAGCTATCTTCCTCCTTGTTGGCCGGCTGTACCCTTCTTAATAGAATACAAAATGCAGTATTGCACTTTACACTGTGAATATCCAAAGCAAGGCAACTCCACTATCTGTCATAACGTGTATAGCAGATAGTGTGATGAATGCTTCCCATTTTCTCCTCAGAAAAATGAGGATAGATGCTGAGACTTAATAAATCCATGGTTATTGAAAGCTTGGGCTGATAAGGGAAGAGTTTACAGCTCTTTAGTTCAGGCTTAGTCAGCATAAACTGTTAAGTCTTGATCTTGCCTCACTGAAATCTACTTAGAAGTGTAACGTCCAAATAATCTCACTTCCTTTCCTTGCTTTCGCCCCTTGTTGTATGGGTGCAAATCCGTTTCCACTGGTTTTTTTGGAGATCACTTAGTGTTTGCAAAACACCTGGACATTGTAAGTGCTACATAATCGTTAAATGCAATTTATTGTTCAAACAGTTGAGTTTTTCAGATGACATTGGCAGAAACATTTTCTTTTAATCTATGACCGTTTTTCCCCAGCGCTCCCCAGAATACACCAACTGTCAGTATCTATGCAAGCTCTGCTTAGTTCACATTGAAAATATCCAGGGAGCTCACAAGCATATTAAAGAAAAACGTCATAAGAAAAATATAATGGTAAGTTAACAAATAAGAAATTTGACTGTTATTTTTCTATTTTTAAAAATTAAGATATTTTTGTTATGTGGTATGCTTCTTTTTGTCATCTCCTTTTAGGTAAAAGTTTGCGTGTGCTGAACAGGGATGCACAAATTCCTGTTGCTCGTTTTCTGTTTGAGAGCAAGGGCTTGGTGATCTGTCCAGGGCAAGAGGAAAGAACGTTTGTGATAGTTGCTTTAAATTAGTCTTTCTGAGTAGTGGGCAGTTCAGTTGGATCTTGAGCCTCATATTCCTAGTAGCAGGAGGCTAGGTAGCTCAAGATGACAAGTACATTTAGTTTTTCTGATTCTTTCAGAAATAACACTGTTAGTGGCAAAAACATCATGGAGGGAGGGTTGTGTTTTTGGTTTGTTTATTTGTTTTTCTTTTTTTGGTCTGATTTGTGTGTTATATCTTTTTTTTTTTTTTTTTTTTAAATCTACATCCTTTCTATGACGGGTAAGCAAAGGAAATAGTACGTGTAGACTAAAAAAAGAGAATTGAAGTAGCGATTCAGTTCCTGAGATGTCATTTGTCATCTCCCTGTGGTTGTGTGTATGTTTCATATGAAAAAATATGTGCACAACTTGGAGGGTTTTTTTTAAGGAGAAAGGCAACCAGTTTCCTTATTTTTCCTTATATTGTTAGCATTTATGTTGCTTTAAAAAAAATAAGTTTTGTGCATGACTAGTAAATGGCGCACACGTTTCATTTGTTGCCAACCTGCTTTGTGTAAACACTGGTGGTGATCGACAAATTCAGAAGTTTGTAGAGTTTTGTGATTCAGATAGTTAAATGACTTCTACAACTATTTCCCAAAGTGTAGTGAGTTGCTTATTCCTGCTTTCGTGTACTACTTACCACGCTTGTACGTGGGATTAACGCTCTAATTCTCTTATATATGCCAGCCAAGACTTCACTGAGAACACTCTGAATGCCATAGATGCATAGTGTCCTCAGAGAGGAGTATTTTTTTTATGTTCAGTTATTAGTTGTAAGGGATTTTGGTTCTTTTGCTGTCTGCTAAATTACGTCATGAGGAGAAAAAAAAGAATAAAACTGCAAGAAACCAGACCCACAAGTGATACGGAAACACTTTTGTACCATGCTTTCCATCTGGGTATGGAGATAAGAGTTGAGGAAAGAGGTTTCTTTAGCAGTGAATGGAAATGATAGACGACAGGGAGTGGTTTCAGTTTATAACACTTGTCTACGGTAGCTTTATGTTGTTCACTACATTGCAGTGATAAATAGCATGTAGCTGTCTAAATGTTACTTCATTAAACACATGTATTGGCTTCCAAAACACTATGTATTTTAGATATATCAGTGTATACATTTGAATTACCAGAAGTTGAAGATTCTTAGTTTGACTAAAGAGGTCCCATTCTTTACAGCTCTAACAATAAAATGTGACAGTACAAAATAAGCTTAGCAGCAGCTTCCACTTCCCCACTCAAGGAAAAGCCTATAGCGATGCCATAAATAAAAAAACCTTTTCAGAAATGCACATCTCCTCTGTTATGTTAAATTTGTTTAAGAAAATAGAAGTTGATAGAAACAGTCTAGAACTAACCAAACATGATTTTCACGCCGACTGGCATGTGCATAACTAGTAGTTAGTTAGCGCATAGTTAGTGCATAACTGTTTTCTGGTTATTATTAATTTCTGTTGTCAGTCATATATTTCATGTAGTTGATGAATCTGTAAAACAAGCAATTGTTGCGCCTACCCCCAAATGGCTTGATGCCACTGACATTTATTACTGTCGGATTAAAGTGATTATAATTTGATGGATTAAAAATAGCACTTCCTGGCATTAGCTGTTTGGTAGCAGTGGGAGGAGACTCAACCTCTTAAGTTCACTTGGTGTTAGGGATACCTTTTCTGCCCCTGAAATCTTTCCTTCAGTTGTGATCCATTCTGAAAAATCGTGTGACCCTACTCCTTCCTCAACACTGTGTGACCCCTTCCTCAACGCTGTTACTTTCAGTATGTAGAAAGAGTTGCAGCTTTTCACTTCCTTGGATGCGTTCTGTTTCAGAGCTGTCTGAAAACGTGGTTCCAGAACGTGACGCTCCAAACTTTCTCCCCAATTGCCAGCTGTGAAACAACGTGCTCTCTTGTAAACACTGAGCAGCTACAGTCGTTTCCATGAGCCACACTATTACGTTTGTCAGTCGGGCCAGGCAGAGTTCCTACCTTTGCAAACGTGTGGTCGGGACAGCATGTAAATAGAAAAAACACAAACAACAAACAACACGTTCCGTTATTGTGCAATACTATGAGATAACCTTTTTCTCTTAAAATATCAGTTTTTACTTTTATCATCCAAAAATTATTCAGGAAAAACAAGAAGAAAATGAGCTGCGTGCCCTCCCACCCCCCTCCTCCGCACAGTTGGCTGCTCTGAGTTTTACACTCATTGAGGCAGCAAATGAACAAGGCATATCAGATGATGACTTCAGAATCCGTCAAGAAATTGTAAACGAGATGGAGAAAATTATTCAACAGCCCTTACCAGGTATCCATAGTATCCTCCGTTTTCTTTAGGTGGAAATTGTTCTCTTTGTTTATTCTCATATAGATTTTGATACCTTCATTAGTGATGGAATAATAAATTTGGGGTTGAAGTATCTATATATTATACAGTATTAATATATACAGGCATTTTAATATAGATTAGCACTTGATTTAAATGCAGCTAACAGACCTACAAAAAGAGGAAAATATGATTGTGCTTGGTTTTGCTTCTTTCTGATACGTGTTTATTGAAGCCGTTTGGCTTCTCTAAAGTGATGATTTCTGGTGAAGATCAGAAATGTCTGGGGCCCCAAATGTTTCCTCCTTGGTCTTGTTTAAAGCCTCAGCCACTGAGGCTGTCTCTCTCAGACTAGTCCTAAACCTAACTGGTATTACTGAACGCCTGCAGAGATGTGCACTGTAGTAGAGAGATTAGTTGTCAAGTGCGCTTCATTAAACGGATATGAATGTAATAACGGGGAGGGGAAAGAGGAAGGAGCTTGAAGGAGCATGAAAAATACTCTGGCTTTTTTGTCCTACCAGTGAATGCATCAGCTGTTTGTGAAGTCTTTCGGGGCAAATAAAAATCACGTGAACCAGTTTTTTAAAAGCATAAATTTGGGGGGAAGGAAGGGTTTTTTTTAGATCTTATCTATGAGGGGTTTTGTTAAGGGTATAAGGCATTTTTAGTACTTAATTGTGTTATGGAACGTCTGCAGGTACTAATCAGTAACTCTTCATTAAAAGAAGTCATTAAAATTAAGAAAGTTTATTGTTTAACAGGCATTTCTTCTCATGCATGTTTATAGTTAGTGGGTCCTAAAGTGAAGAAAGCTGTGCTTGGAGGTCAGCTATAGCTTCTGAAAATCTTTCAAATACCTGAATTATCTTTAACAGGTCTAGATATATCTCCTCTGAAATACTGTGCTTACTTAATTATATGTAAATATCATACCTCATCTAGTTCTTCCTTGATAACTTAAGAAAAAAAAGTCTGAGTAGGTTAAATGATTAGTCATGTTCTCACTTCAGGTAGTTAAGTTTCTTTACACTGCTCAAGTTCTTAGGAGTTGTCTGGGGATGCTGAACGGTAGTCATGCTTTTGCTTCAGATATGTAGTATGTCACTTCATTAGAACACGTGAAACATTCAAATCCAGTCTATAGAACTGGTGGAAAATAAAATAATCCATGACACTTGCTGCTTTGCATTAATTTCCCGTTATCTCCTGTGGTGCAATTGATACACCGAAAATTTTGAGAGCTGAGTTTTATAGCTACATTGATGTTTGCATAATGTTAACAATAGCTGACTTTTCAGTGACTCTGAACAGAACACGGTATTGATCTCACTGACAGAAGAATGACTTTTCAAACTCACATTTCATTTATATCAAAACTGAGCTGATGTTCTATACCGTTTTCTGTTTTGTTTTAGAAACACTATTATTTTTTTCCCTTTGCACTATAAAAATACAGGAGTAAGAAAGACTTTTTGTTTGCTGTAGGATGATTAGCCTTATTTTGAGGAACTGTGTTTAATATGCACTTAAACGTAAGGTGCAGAACTTTGCTAATCTGTTTACTCTGTAATATTGCCATGGGTGGCTCCTCTGTGCAAACCTCTGTTCTGACATGCTGTTGAGTTTTCCACTGAAAATTAGTATTTTAGCATGAGACAAGACAAAGGCAACAATTTTACATACATACTCATGAAAACTACTGTGTTAATGTCATTTGGCTAGTTGATATGTTTGGACTGATGAAGTGATGTGGAGAGGTATGTCTGTAGCAGTGAATGGCAGTTTCTTTTCTTGCTTTTTAAAGCCTGGTATGTTTTAATGAATGTATTTTCCAAGCTGTAAATTAGGGTAAAATTCAATTCATGCGCAGTATTGAAAACATTTTGGCTTCTTTTTCTCTAGAGCTCACAACAGAACCAACGTGATAGTTCTTACTACCATGGGAATCCATAGGAAGTAATTGCAGTGGGTTTAGGTTTTTTGTTTTTTGGGTTTTTTTTGTGCCAAGCAAATTCATTTTGAAAGGGCTGGTTTCTAAGTAGCAGAGAGTAGGCAGAGGTTTGTTTGAAGCTGTGAATGTGTAAGGTTTATTTTATTTTTGTTGTGGTTCTGTTTGAGAGTATTTGGTTCAAGCACAAAGGCAACTAAGATTTTTTTTTTTTTTCCCTGAAGGATATGCAATTGGGAGGGGGTTGAGAATAGTCCCAAATTTTACTGCTATAAATATGTCAGAGCCCAAATATATATTATAGGAAAGCTTTCATCTACACCAATTATATCATGAAGTGGGATGAACTATTGTTTATGCAGTGGAATGACATTTGTCATGATATTGTTGTTGTGTGGTTACTTCCTGATCAGTTCCGAGTAGATCTGTTGTACGTCCCTTCAGATAAGGAGCCATATCAACTACAGAATTACAGATTATCACAGATTTATTAAAAACTCCAGATTTATTTAATAAATGGATGCTTAGCTCTGTGGCTTAGATTACATCAAAGTTATGTTTTATATGTCTGTTTCCAAATGAATTGGGCATAGGAACTTGCTAATGTATATAATTAATGGTGATTGCAGTATGTATATGTTTTTTGTCACAAATATTTTTATGAGGCAACAAATAATTTGTACTTGGCTAGCTGCTGCAGTGAAATCAAGCTGTTATTAACAACAAAAACTTAGTTAAAATCCTGCACTAGGGTGATGGCAGTCATCACTATTTTATATTTAATTTTGTATTAAAAAAACGAAACTAAGGCTGCAGTGAAAGTTGATTTTGAAATCTCTTTTAAAATTTTGAATATCTGGTAATTGTACTATTTGAGTCATCAGTTTTCCTGTGAGTCTGTGTTACAGAAATGACTTCTGAGAAGTAAGAAAGTGCTTCAATATTCATTAATCTGAGAGTACCGCTTGGGAGTTATGGTATCTAAGGCACGGTATGTGTCGTCCATTATAGACTGATTTATTTACTAGCTGTTAAATACGTTTCTCTCTCTTCCAGACTGTTCACTGAGGATGTATGGCTCCTGTTTAACTAGATTTGCTTTTAAAACCAGTGATGTTAACATTGATATAAAATTTCCCCCAAAGGTGAGTAAATGTTCTCTTGTTTTAACCAGGACTGTTCTTTAAATCAAGCCTATCCACAACATTTATTTCTACTCCATTGCCTGCATCCCCTATTGGGACATACCGTGCTCTAATAGCACAAAGCACTTAATCCTTGGTTTGGTATCAGGTGTGCTATAAATCAAGCTGAGAAAGTTTTTATTGCCGTGAGATAACTTTAATTCTGTTTTTATTTTTTATGCTTGCCACTTTTTCATTTTTTGAATAAGCACTGAGGCAATATTAAAAAAAAAAGTTGACTATAAATAAGCATGCTTTTAAGTGCTCAAGGTTTAGACAGTAAAATCTTGTAGGTCTTTGTTCCTATTTATTTATTTATTTTTTATTTAACGGTTGGCTTAAAACTGACAATTTTCCTTTTTATGTGTTAGTCAATTCCAAGTAGATGTCATATCCCAGTTTATAGCTTACTCTGCTCCTCCAGAGCAGTGGAGCTGGCCCGTAGACATTGAAGTTGTTGGTACATTTTTGGTACAGGATATAAGCAGCATACTCTTGTTAAAGAGAGACAACTGCTGAACGTGCTCTTTCATGGACTGTGTGTGCTACAGAGGAATTCCAGATATCTGCTTTGGGTACATATTTGCATATAACATTTTGAAATAATACTGCAGTTAGGAGGCAAAACTGAGACCTTTTTCAGACAAGTGCACATTGAGTTCACCATGTCACTTTGTCGTAGAAGCTCAAAGATGGTACTTAGTTTTAGCTTTTCTTTGAACTATTTCAGAGCACATCTTTTAAACACCGTTTCAAAAATGGATAGTTGATTTCTGGGGAAGAGAAGAAAACACATTTTAAAATGTTTATTTCCCTAAGGATTTTTGAAGGTTAACTCTGATGTTAAAATCTAAGTTATTTAGTATTGTATGTTTCTAGTGGCGTATGTTGACTCTGAAATTGCTGAATGTATAGCAAGCATTGTTTTTACTACTGTTCCACAGTAACAGATTTCATAGGGCAAGTGTATTAACTAGAAAAGCTGTAGGCTAAATGAAGAAGATGGCTTATTTACTAGTACCTGTTTTCATGGTGCAGACAGGTACAGTTAATGTTTTAATTAATACAGATACATGGTTTCACTTCTGTTTAAAAAAACAAAAAACAAAAACCCATAGTGTTCTTAACTGTGCAACGTAAGCAGTTTTAAACTAAGTGAAAACTGAAATAGGTTGGTCTGAATGATATAATCTGTTCTAATTTTGTCATTTTAGATGAGTCAGCCAGATGTTCTGATACAGGTGCTTGAAATCCTAAAGAATAGTGGTGAGTTATTTACATCTCATTTCTATTTAATTAAATTAACAAAAAATATCACACAATGTATTTACTCAAATAATTATTTAAATTTTTTTTCCTCCAGCCAGTTCAGATCACAATTTATGGTAACAGTGTTAGATCCTGGGTCAGCAAGAGTTTTGTTTTATAGGAGAGATTCCATACAGCAAACCCAGCAGCCACTTTCCACTTGCTTGTGAACATCTGTGAGAACTGTTTTGAGCTTCTGAAACTTGTAGCCTCCTTGTTCTGTCAGGAAGTGGTCTAACCCTGTAATCCGAATGTCTTGAATCGGGTGACATGAGTAGCATTGCATTTTCTGATCCTGCAGGAAATTTTGATCAATTCCACAAGCAGTTCTGAAACAATCCTGGTGGTTTGTTAGAGATATAACCTTGCATCTTTCAAATCTCCTGAAGACAAAGAGGTTCTAAAAGAGATGCCAGCCCAGTTTCCTGACTAGTGCTATTTACCTCTTGGTTGCCTTTCCAAGACTTCATTTAATCCCGGATAACCCCTTAATACAGGACAGACCGTCCTTTTTACATTGATAGGACAAAAGTGCTCAGAAACGCACCTAGTCTGCTTGTGGTCTCTGCAGAGAAACTTGGAGTTTGGCAGTATTCTTCCAGAGACTGTGTTGGATTCCAGCTACCTGCACCCTTGCTACTTCCTCATACTACAGCTTGTCTTGTTAATGCCCACCCAAGGTTTCTTGCCTCTTGAGTAACTTTCTCACTTGTGAAGTGTGTGGTGTGCAAGTCGTATATGATGCTGGCTAATTGGATGCTTAATTCAATAGGACTGCGGTGCAATTATTGCAATTCATTGTAATACCTAAGATTCACCTAAAAAACAAAACAAAACAAACCCAGATAACTTCTGGTTGGTCATCACAACCTGGTCACAAGGACAACAGCTTGAAGGGTTATGTACTTTACCGTGTTTATAGTGTTCTAATTTATGCTGTCTACATAGATTCTGTAATTTGCACCTTCGTCACTACTAATGATTGCTATTCCTTTGTAATTCTGTATTGCTGGAGAATTGCAAAATGGTTGAGCTTTTTCCGTCCTTTGTGTCTTTGAAAAGAGAGAGGGAGGAGGGAGTAGGAGAGTAGCTAGGAGAGAGTGTGGTTCTAGCAGATGCTACCAGCTGTAAGGATCTTGCAGACACAGGCAGAATATACAGCAAGACTAGGCAGGTAAGCAGCATAGCCTTAAGGTCTACATCTGCTATAGGAAAGCAACTTTATTCTTCTCTTTCTACTGGCTGTGTGATACTAATGGTGAGCATCTGAAGTAACCAAGAAGTATTGCTTAGTGTTTACATACACACAACTTGGAACTTGAGTTGTATAAGTGCCTGATATAAATGTTACAGTTTTGAAGACACAATTGGGAAAACTGTGCAAAACTTCTATATATAATGTTTTTTTCCTCCCCTCTTTGCTTAGCTGTCTACTCAGACGTGGAGTCAGATTTCCATGCCAAAGTTCCTGTTGTCTTTTGCAAAGACGTTAAAAGGTACATGTTATTGAAAAGGATTTTCAGTGAGATACCAATTTCTACTGTGCTTGTTCATAGCAGCTGCTTGCCTTCACTCCTGGCAAGAAGTATTACTGTAACATTTATCTAACTTTCATGTCAAGGGGGAATTGCTCATACACAAGGGAGGTACAATCCAGAAAGAAAGCTTAGCTTTGTTTTTGTGCTTGGACTAGTACATATTCATAGAGCTCGTTGGTTGTAGGAGTCTGAAAATGCCCACTCTATTATAGTTAAATAAGGAAAAAGTAGAATGGTTCTCAGACAATATTTAAAATTTCTGCCAGCTGTTTAATCCAAGATTTTAAAAACATTTTATGAGAGTCACATTTCCAGTAAGGACACATCATCTGACACTTGCAGTAAATTCTTAACAGGTAGTAACCGCCAAAATGAAATGTAGTTGCTGTATGATGATGCACATTGCTTTGACTGACTATGGATTAGATCTTACTAGTCATTCCAGCCTGCTTTTTAATTTTTTTTCCGTGTATGAAAAATACACTTGGAGTTTGAGTTGTGTAAGATTGCACAATTAAATAATGGCAAAACTTAAGCAAATTCTTAATGACATTTTGTGTTTTTAGCTGTGATGGACTTCTGTAAGTTATAGATCCAACTCGTGAGTTGATAGTAAAGAAAATATTATATTCTGTAGCTTCCATTAAAAAGGTCAGGTTCTTACACAGAGAGACATTTCAATGTATGATTTTAGTATGATGGGTTTTACTCAGAGAGATAAGTGTTTTTTTTCTTCCTGCCTTGTTATGTTTGTAATTGCAGTGGTTTGACATGTAAAGTGAGTGCTAGGAATGATGTGGCTTGCCTTACAACTGACCTGCTGGCTGCACTTGGGAAACTGGAGCCTGTCCTTATTCCCTTGGTTTTGGCTTTCCGTTACTGGGCTAGAGTAAGTTTATAAATATTAAGGTTATTTTAGTATGTTTATTTCATCTTTTTAAGTACTATGTACAGTGCAACATATACCATGAGTATGTTTATAGAAAAGAACTTCTCACCACTGGTTTACCACTGTTACGTGAACAGGCCAGAATGAGACTGAAGATTTTGGTGTGCAAAAAATGTGTGTACGTTTCTGAAGCTTCCACTGTCCCATTAGCAAGCTATTCTACTAGAACTGTTCCTTAAAAAACAGCTCGACAGAGCAATGCAAAACTTACTACTATCTAGGTAGCATTAAAAAAAAAAAAACTGATTTGCTCAAAAAAGGGGCCATTGTCATATCCTGCTGTACTTCCTCCAGATATCAGTGCTGATCACAGGAACAAAGTTGTAATGTTCACAGTCAGTATTTAACTGTCTTTTAATTGAATTCTGAAACTTCTGTCAAGCAGTATTTGATTTATAATGTCTTGGCTTTATTGAAAGATTAATTGTATAGTATTCTTGATTGATTTTTAGCAAGGCCTTTTTACAAAAATAGCTATTCTACAACATGTAAAGACACAACAGTAAAAACTGCAAAAGAGAACTGTTTGAAGTCTAATGTATGTATTGTCTCTCTTGACTTCCATGGATGATTTCAGCCAGGCACACGGAATCCCCATCTCTGTATGTGAGATATTGCACACGAATAAATATCTGACAGTATAATGTGATTCTAGATGGAACATAAATGCGTCCCACAATCACAAAATGTGATGAAACTAAAGAGGATAACAGATGATAAAACAGTGCAGCTAAAGCATTTTACAGATTTTAGTTTACGTTTTTTCTTTAAGTGACTGACATACGTGTATGATTTTAAATGTAGCTCATTTAATAATGCAAGAAAGTAGATGTCTTGTATTCTGAGTTGATCACAGACGAGCAATAGGTGACTGAGAATTCCTTGTAGTAGTTTACAGTTTCTGTCTGCATCTATACAGCAAAATGTAATGCTTACATTGTGCACTGCCGTTTCTGAGAGAAAGGGTTTTCTGTTCAGCTTTAGCGTGTATCTCGTGTTTCTTTCGTATTTGTACTTTTGTAATGTATTTTAATTGAAAATACTGATGTTACATCAGCAAAGTAACAATTTATTCTCTTATAGCTGTGCCACATTGACTGCCAGGCTGAAGGTGGGATTCCCTCATATTCCTTTGCCTTAATGGTGATATTTTTTCTTCAGCAAAGAAAACCACCTATTTTACCATCCTATTTGGGCAACTGGGTAAGCATTTTGATAATATAGTAACTCTACTGTTAAATTTTTGAGGCTGTTTCTGTGCTCTATGAGATCATAAAATGCATTGAATTTGGTTGCTTAAGAAATTTATAAGTAAAGTACATTGGTACTTACTCTTCTACAGTTGATGCCCGATGATTCTGATAATCTTTTAAAAGACAGCTACTGTGGCAATTGTGAAATGCTGTGTTTTGGAGAAAAGGGAAATATTTTCCCTTTAATTCTCTAAATTTACTTGTCTGGCTTGAAAGCGATAGATACCACAATTGTCAGTGTTACTTCTAGTGAAATCTTTTTGGTTGTGTATATTATATACAGTCTTGTTTCAGAGCTACTTTAATTGTTGTTAGATTGAAGGCTTTGATTCAAAGAGACCAGATGACCACCAACTGAAAGGTATAGAAGAAGAGTTTGTACGGTGGGAGTACAAACCATCAACTAACGGTTCAGGAAAAAACTCAGTTGGAACAGAAGGCAAAACTAAAGTTGAACAACAAAAAGGTGGCGGTAAGAAGGTGACAAGCTCAGAAGTGGACAACCAAAGTAATGCGAAGGAGAAACATGGCAATGTAAGTCACTGTTTTATTTCAGTGAAAATTGTATTCCTTCTCTTATCCCTGTTTTTGATCTTTAAACATTAATATCAGAAGGAACCTGGAAAAAAATGTGAATTTTCATTTCTTATTACAGCTGAGCATTCTTGTCAATCTGTTTCAGTCTCCCTTAGCATTCAGAACCCCTCACCAAGTTTCACTGGGGCAACTGTGGTTAGAACTGTTGAAGTTTTACACACTGGAATTTGCTTTGGAGGAGTATGTCATCAGTATACGGGTACAAGAACTCTTAACCAGAGAGAACAAAAACTGGCCTAAAAGGCGAATAGCCATTGAAGGTAGGGTTCTTTCAGATCTATAGTTACAATGCGTTATTATCTTTACTTATCTAACACTTACAGGTCTGTTACAACGTGTCTGGTTACATCATATGTAAATGGAGGAAAAAGTACAGTTTTTTGGGTTTTTTTTTATCAGCTATTTAGTCTGCTTGAAGACAAGTTTTCTGTCTAGCACTGTTTTGTAACTAGTTCTTGAAATACAACGTGCAATTTTGTCTCACTGTTTCTTACCATTCTGTTCTTATCTCCACCTGTTTCATTTTTTATAAATCACTTGTTTTTCCTTTTTAATCATTCTGGTAATATGAATTTTCAGTACGTATATCTGAGTTTCCAATGCCGCAAAGTATTTTGAGTGGTGCCAGCTATCAGTTTGTTTCCTCTGCTTCTGATGCAGACTCTGCAGAGAGGTTAGCTCTGATCGGAGTGAAGTGGGGCAAATTCTTTGAAGTAAAAAGCTCCCTCCCCTTTCAGTAATATTTCTATAACGTGAAGCTGTCATAGACTGTGCATGTCATAGACTGTGCTTCAGGATCTTGGTCTCCTGCTGTGGGCAGTGCCTGTGGAGGACTGAGACCATATGAATCTGATGGTAGTGTATAGCCTGGGTTAATGCGTGTGAGGGACAGAAGGCAAAGAAAGAAAATTATTTTGCCTGTTGTTTCTTCATGGATGATGTTGATGAATTAGATTTCTTGTAACACATAGGAGGTGAGAGAAGGGAGCTTGTGGCTTGAATTTCTTCTCATAGTTCTTTTCTTGAATCAATCTGAGCTAGAGAGCTTTAAGAAAAAAAGTGGTATTTGGTCAGCAAGGGGGGAACTAAAACCTATAAGATGAAAGGATTGATTCTTGAGAAAGAAGTAGGAAGGTATTTTTAAAAAGAGATTGCGTTCTGGTTCTGATACCTGTTGCTGTTTTTTATGTTAAGTTTGTAACTGAAGTTACAAAGAAGGCAACAGAAACTCAGTTTGGTATCATCTTCCCAGGCAAATTTCTAGCATTCATGCAAGTGCTCTTTTTACTTGGAAAAATAGTTGATCTAGAAGTCACTAGGAAAGACTAAGAATGAAACCTAGTGAGATTGGTTCATATAATCGATTTTCTTAATGTCAAGTTTAGAAATTAATTTCTTAAGGGAAATGCAAATCCTCCTTCAGTGAAGGAGAAATGTGTGGGCAGAGTTGCTCAAACATTTATTTGGCCTTTAGATGTTTGTTTTCATTTCTGATTTTGAAATTGACCATACTGTAATGCTACAATATACCTGTGTTTTTCTTTTAAAGTACCGTATTTAGGATTGTCTATACTAGTACTGTGTTTTGTGTAGAGGCAATCCAAAAAGCCTTATTGGCTCTAGAGTCTGTAAGTATATCCATATATGGTTCTGGACTATATTATAAGAATCTCTAATTTGTAACTGCAACGTCATAACTTGGTATTTCAACTGCTTTAGTCTGGAATTGCTATTTGAAATGCAGCAATCAATGATTACTGATCAAATTGTTCTTTTTTTTTTTTCTTAGATCCTTTTGCACTAAAGAGGAATGTTGCACGAAGTCTAAATAGCCAGATGGTATTTGAGTACATCCTGGAGCGATTTAGGACAGCATATAAATATTTTGCATGTCCGCAAAGTAAAGATGGAATTAAATCCAAACCAGATAGCAAGAAAAAAGAAAAAGGGAAAATTAACAATAAGAAATCCACAAGGTCTGAAGAACCTGTAGCCAACTGTTGCCTTCCACAAGGGGAAAAAGTTGCAGATAAGCAAAATATAGGAAGTGGATGTAACATACCAGGGAATGAACTTGAATGTAATGAAATAGTAGAATCTGGTGCCAAAAGATACACTTCCAAGAACATAGACTCTTTGCTACTTTCAACTTTGGACTCTAATTATGATGAAGACAAAGAAGAAACTTTATCCCTTATTTCTAATGAATGCTGTGAATTAAAGCAAAAATCACTTAAAGAGAGGGATGATGTAGAAATTTCAGGAGTTTGTCTAACTGAAGGTGAGCTAAGCCACCGTTGTAACTGCAGTGAACATCAGTCTTATGACACAAATTCTAGTAATGGATTTTCTGATGCTGAAAGTAGACCGAGTCTGGTAACCGAGTCTTCTCAGAAGAGTAAGTGCACTGGCACAACAGCTACCTCGCGCAACTGCAAAGCAATGGTGGAAGCTCATGATCTTAAAGAGGAAGGCAGACTCTCTACAGAAGAAATGCATTATGTGTTTGATAAGTTTATTTTGACTTCAGGAAAGGTAAGCTGTGTATTTAAACAATGCTGGTCAAAGGGTAGTTGGCTGACAGGACTCTCTAGCTGCTCTTCCAGTCTCTGCTATGAATGGTAACTCAAGCCATTTTAGGGTACCTGGTTTTCAGGACTGGAAAACACTGAATGTGGTACCATTTGGACTAGAAAGTCTGTTGCCCGATCCTGTTCAAAGATTTTGATTTCCGCAGAAAAGATCCTGTTTTCTTTTCTGCCTCTCCCCTGGTTTCTGGTAGAATTTCTGGGTGCTGTTTACACACTGTGAGGACTAAACGTAGGGAAGCTTTTCTGTTCTTTGTGGAGACTCTGTTACTGTTCAGATGTTAAATGTTCTTGGTTGCACCAAATACATGGAAATGTTATGTCTGGCTGACTGTCTTAAAATAAAAATTGAATTTAAGTACTCTTATTTTTTTCCAAAGCCACCAACTATAGTATGCAGCATCTGCAAGCGGGATGGACATTCCAAAAATGACTGCCCAGAGGATTTTAAGAAAATTGATCTAAAACCACTACCACCAATGACAGACAGATTTCGGGAAATACTTGACATAGTGTGTAAGAGATGTTTCGGTAAGTTAGAATAGTATATTGCACTCCACTGCAAACTATGATTTGTGACTTATTAAAAAACAAAAGCTATAGGTTTAAATTACTTCTTCCATTAAATTCAGTAGGAAGAAGTTCTCGCAGGTAGTTTAGACTACAAATTGACCGATATTCTTATTTTCACTTCATTTAATCCATAGCTGATAGCAAGTTCTCGTAATGGATTTGAAGAACTAAAGCTATACAGAACTTTTCACACCCCTTCTGGCTGTCTATGATTGAGTAATTGCAGTAAAGACAAACATCTGAAATGAAATCCAAGCAACTCTAGTGACATCATGAAAAGAAAGAAAAATATTTTAATAGATCTTAAAGCAAATGTGACAAAGTGTCCAATAATTCTGATAATCTGAAAAGGATTTTTGAGGTTGAATGTCAAATCTGACTGTGTTTTAACTTTTTCTTTTTTATTTAGATGAATTATCCCCTCCTTTGTCAGAGCAGCAAAACAGAGAACAAATTCTGGCAAGTTTGGAAAGGTTCATTCGAAAAGAGTATAATGGTATGTAACAGTAGGTAGCAATTCTTGTTAATACTGCTTTCATTCACACTGTCCAGAGCATGATAATGTAACTGTTCTCCTTATTGCTTGTTTTCCTTGTTTAAAGCAGTGGCATCTATTTTTCCTCTTTACACAGACATATCTTGCAGACTTCTAAATTGAGCACCCCTCATATGTTATTCCATGTGCGTGTCTCAAGAACAAAGGAAAAGCTGCAAGCATGATTACACAGATACAGGACTCGTGATGTTATTGCAGTGAGGGCAAAGAAAGTTCACATGAGCTCTGGCCAATTGGGTGTAGTGTTATCTTGGTTCTGGTCCAAGGACTTCTGTTGCCTAGTCACCAGCATTTGAGTGTCTCAGAAATCATAATGAGTTTGTATCTCCACATCACTCGTATAAATAGGAAAAAGTATCTTATTGCAGTGATGGAAGTCTAAGGCAGAGATGTAAATATGAGGTGGTGTTAACTAGTGTTAGAGGCAGGTATTGAACACTGGTCTCCTGCCTTGCAGTTTGTTGCTTTATGCAGGAGGCCATGCCTTCTTCTGTAGCTGGCCTGGGATCAGGCAGCTGTGAATTACACTTCCATCCTCCCGCTGTGCCCTGTGCTTATTGGCAGCAGCTGAGGATTGAAGCCTGTTACAGATCCTTAAAGGACTGAAGATTTCTGATTTCATTAAAGGTTAGGAAATAGCCACAAATAAGTGGATATACTTTCCAAGCATGATTGCAGTTGAGCTGATAAATGTGTTATTTTATATTAAGAAGAAATTGCTTCTTCTCATCTATGTAACTGTGCTTTCCATTAGAAAAGTAAAAATACATTATAATCTTGTGTTTCAAATTAAAATGTGAACAAAACAACTTGGACCTAATGTTCCATAAAATATATTAATCTTAACGCTCCTGTCTTGAACAATAGATTATGATTACAGAACAGATACTGATTGGGCAAACTTGTCCAGCCAAAAAAAAAAAAAAAAAAAAAAAAGAGCAACCTAGATGAAATATCTATGGAACCAAAAGAGTGCCCTAAAAGTACCTCTGTCTTATCTGTAGGGTTAAATTGTAGTAATGACTGGCTTTTCACACTTCTCAGATTCATTTAAACAGTAAAATGGAGTTGCATATCACAGGACATTTCAGCATGTGTAAAAATGCTACTTAATGGTTAGTGAGTCTGTAAAATATCTAGCTTACGAAAATTAACACGTTTTGATTCTGCCTCACGAGTTACATGTTTTGATTCTGCCTCACTTTCTATACATCAGTTCAAAATACTGTGCTTCCTCGTTTCTCAAGGTTGAAGTCTTAGAAGTGTCGTTGGAAGCTCTGTCTTAAAACTTGTTCAATATATTGCACTTCTGCATCTCAGTTAAGCAGTATTTCATAATAAGCAGTCATTGAAATGTAACAGAACCTATTTTGTGTCCGTTCCCCCCCCACCGCCCTTTGATCTACTCTTTTGATCAGACAAAGCCAGACTTTGCTTGTTTGGCTCTTCAAAGAATGGATTTGGGTTTCGTGACAGTGATCTAGATATCTGCATGACCTTGGAAGGCCATGAAAATGCAGAGGTAAGAGTTTTGAGATTGTTGCAATTTACTGTTTTAAATTTAAGAATTTTTTAAGGTTTTTCACTCTAGGATTTCTTTCCAAAGAGTAGGTAGATTTTTGCATTAATAGCACACTGACTTGTTGAACTCTACGCAGCTGAAGCAAGATACAGCTTAATCTACTTGTAATGCCCTCTAGACGCACTTAGTATACTATACATATCCATATAGAGAATGTGAGTCACCGGTGTACAGAAATGGATGCTTTGATTTGTTGCTTGCTTCTTTTTGCACAGGCTTTTGCTCTATAGAATGTATTGTTTCATGGTAAATTTGCTTGTGGGTATAGGATCCGTACTTTAACATCTGAAGCTGTTCTATTTGTTTTTCCTAGAAATTAAACTGTAAGGAAATAATAGAAGGTTTGGCAAAAGTTCTTAAGAAGCATCCAGGTAGTTGTTTTTACATATTGTTTGGTTTATGTTTACATTTAATATATATATAGTTAATGGAAATATTTTATGTACTAAAGTCTTGCCTCTCCAGGTTTGAGAAACATCTTGCCTATAACAACAGCCAAAGTGCCTATAGTAAAATTTGAACACAGACGAAGTGGTTTAGAGGGAGACATCAGTTTATACAATACGCTGGTAAGCATGTAGTTGTGTCTGGTTTTATGTTTGTAGAGAGCTTTTTGATTTCTGGAGAGGTTTTTGTTTGTTTATTTGTTTTGTTTTACAGTTTTGAAAGTTCTACGTAATACACAAAATCATTTGAGGGAATAATTTTGAGTCCAGAATTAAAATACTGTTGTTGTTTTCTTCATTATTTAAAATCAGTGGCCCATACCCTCAGTCCAGCCTGAATAGTTGTATACCATGATAGCACAGCAGCCTCATGGCACGCAGCGTTTTTGTGAATGTTCCTGACAAGCTGTTAGTGCTATGGTTGCCGCGGCCTTTCGGTCATTCTGAGTAGTATGTCTCATCCTAGTTCTTGTTTCATACAATGAAATTCCATTATTTCATGTGAAACGGGCTCACGTTGCCTGCAAGGAAGACGATACAGTTTGTGGAATTTGTTCCAATACGAGTCTCTATGGACTAATTTCTTTGCTGGTGTTTTCCAGGGTTGTTTTTGTTGTTGTTACACTAATACTGGCCAGGATTCACCTTTCATTTATGTTTATGCCAGAAATTGTTGCAGGAATGTTACTGAGTATTGCTTTCCCACCTGCCATTTATATTATGCATCCCTAGTGCTTGAACTGCAGGCTATACTGTAATAAACCATACCCTTTTTTTTGAAGCACCTGTTTGATTTTTTTTTTCCAGGCACAGCATAACACAAGAATGCTCGCTACATATGCAGCTATTGACCCTAGAGTGCAATACCTGGGTTATACAATGAAAGTTTTTGCAAAGGTAATATAAAATGAAGGCTTCTTATTTGTGTAACTGTTTTCTGATTCAGCCCCACTGAGTTTCGCTTTTGCTAATGCCGACTGGAAAGGAGACAACTTCACATTATGCATATAAAGTGCACTTTCTTAAGCTGACATACCATAGAACTAACTTCTGACTTCAAAAATCCACCCTCTGTTTCTATTAAAGAGAGTAATGTTGCCAGCATATTTTCTAGCGCAAAAATTAGAGTCTTCTGCTCTATGTTGAACGATTTTTTTTTTTTTCACAAGAGAAAGCTGATGTCCTGAAAGGAGAACTTTCTTATGTACTTCCATTTCAAACCAACTACCTTGCAGAAAAATCCCCATTAAAAAATAAACAGTAATTGTAGGACGTAGGGGCTAGATGTGAATGGGCTGGAGTCCTGCTTCCTAAGTGTATGTATCTAGGACCATCCCGGAGATTATTGCAGCTTCTCTCTGGTCTCCTACCTTCTTCTATAGAAGCCAAGGAGTGTGAGGGGGATGATGTGTGCACAAATCTCAACTTCATGCTGATATGCCTAGGACATGCACTTGGTTTTAAGAATTTGGAAAGGTTGTGGTTCTCTTTAATATTTTAAAGAAAAACCCAAAGACTCCTGCGTCTTTTTTTTTTCCTCTTAAAATACTGTAGCAAAGTCTTACAGTTATTTTTTGGTCAAGGAGATCTTGCAAGTAACTTATTATGCAGCGTCTGATAATTTAAACATGATATAGCTCTTTCTTCAAGCTGCACTGTTAAATAAGCTCCCCCAACACATCCAAGGAAATCTTAGCCTGTATGTGAGAAATGTAATTGTTGCAGAAAGTACTTTAGGCTACCAGGTGTTAGTGTAATAAAATGTATCAAGATAAGTAAAATAACTTTGTTCCAGAATGGGATGGACATGTATTCATTACACTGTCACCAAGACCTGTAATGATTTTTTTTGTGTGTATGTGTGCGATCTCAGTAGTGCAGAATATTGCTGCGCCTTTTCTATGCCTAGATTAAAAATGTCATCTATTGATAATAATGAATCTTACATTTTTATAGTATTGCATGCATTCCAAAAGGCTACTGTGAAGAAGGCGTTCTCAAAGTCAGCTACACATACACACAAATGTATGGAAGTCATTTCAAAGCTGTACAAATACTCTCTGTTTAGGCAAAATGCTTCCCCCTGTGTATGCATTGGCACAAAACCAGGAAGAGCTGTCATTGCTGTTTCTAATGTGAAAGTGGTTTGTGAATTCATGCTTTTTTCAGACTTGGAAATTAAAAATATATTTATCCTTATGACACACACTTGAAGAATAAAAGTGTAGCTTAGAAACCCATGTTTTAAAAAGAGTACATTGTAATAAGATTTACAAGCCTAGTAAGGTAGTTCACTGATGTCTGTGTTCTGTGTTTTGCACTGGCTGGGCCATGGTTTGATTAGATAAATGTAGGCAATACTTGCGTTTTGCTACCATAGCATAAGTTGCCGATGCAACATGGAAATCATGGAAATACTTAGCTATTACTTTTTCTTTCTTTTTTTTTTTTTTTTTTAAAGGAAACTGAAACAATAAGGATTCATAGAAACAGTTCTGGTAACGTGAACTTAGGAAAAATTTAATTTTACAGTATTGAAACCTAGACATCAGACACTGGGGTTTGATGGGGCTTTCTTTTTTGGGATTTTTGTTTTGTTTTCTGTTTTTGGCTCATGAGAAACTAAAAGATATTTTGACCATGAGAAGGTTTCTTTTTTTATGTGAGTCAAATTATGTTCTGGGTTTGCCAGAAAACGTTTGACTGTAAGACACTTATTTTTGGGGGCTTTCTAAAACAATTGTTATTTTGTTCAGCGCTGCGACATTGGAGATGCATCCCGAGGGAGTCTGTCTTCGTATGCCTATATCCTTATGGTTTTGTACTTTCTGCAGCAGAGAAACCCACCAGTTATTCCAGTTCTTCAGGAGGTAGGCTTCCAGAAAAAGAGGCTGTGAGAATAAATGCACTGTTTCTTCGAACCAGACCTGAGAACCCTAGTCTTTTAGGATTAGGGGGACAAATGAGAAATGTGGTCCTTCTTCATTAGCAGGTTCCTAACTTCAACTTTCTTTTGTGGTAAATCTTATCAAGAAAATTACTACAAAATCTGGAATCTATGTTGAATTTAGTTGCTGCTGTTAAATTTACTTTTGAGATTTTGGTCTTACAGTGATACCAATGTGCTGCGCTCGATAGGGAGAAATTGGCAGGTGGGATGGAGAGAAGGGAATTGTAATTATGAGACTGTGACAGATGCTCTTGAGATTTGAGTTCAGGTCTTCCATCAGTTATTGTCAGATTATTTAATGCTCAGCTTTTTATCTATAAAAGAAAAAAAATCCAACTTGGTAAGGGAAAAAAGATAACTAGTGTTTTGGTACAACTTTGAAGATATTATCTTACATGTGTCAGGAAATTTTATTTTAAAAAAATAACATTCTGTATCTCCATTGCCTGTGGGTGGGTGGGTCAACTATCTCCCTCTCCCTGGATACATGGGAACTCCCAAGCAGGTCTGACAATTACCCCTTTCTGATTTATTTATTTATTTATTTATTTTTGGTCATCTGTCTGCAAGAGGAAAATTGGTTTAAACATTGCAGTTGAGACTCTGACTTTCTCACTGACACTTCAGTAGTGGTTGGGGGTTGTTATTTTATTGTTACCCCTGAGAGTGCATTTAAGTAACAATGGAATTTCCCTTTGGCTTTGCTGAAATTAAGTAGTAAGAAGAAGTTGTAATAACTCATATAGAGTCTCCTTAGAGATTTTGTGGGCCAGAGGGCTGTCTGAAACTTGATGAGGTAATTCTGTCATATTTTCTTATTTGTAAAGAGCAAGTAGAATAAAGTATTAGAATACTTGATATAGAGGAAGAATTTCCCGTTGGTAAAGTGTGTTTGAAGCTCTTTTTGGATTATTACTGTCCTTTCTCAAAGTAATTGCTATAATTAAAAAATAGGTCTTTTTGTGCTATCCTGTACCAGCAAGGCTGCAGCTCTTTTATGGTGATTTTAAATTAGAGTGGTAACTATGCCCTCTATTTCTGCAGATATTTGATGGAAAACAGATTCCACAGAGAATGGTGGATGGATGGAATGCCTTTTTCTTTGATGACATGGAAGAACTGGTAATATTTTAATTCTAGAAGAACACTAATGCTGAAGGCTTGTTTTTATGGGAAAGTGATACATTTGTAACAGTGTAATTGATAAAAGACTAGCTATAACTATCATAACTGTATTATTATAATTTCCCACATGAATCCTGTTTTTCTGGAATGAGTGGCTGCTTTTTCTTGATTTATCTCAAATCATTTCTAAGTAACATAAATGAAACTAGGAAAAAAAAATACTTTTAACTCTTCATAAGTAGGCCTGGATTGGGGTAGCCTTAACTGTGGTGATTTGTAGTCACACCTTACCTTCACCAGGTGAAACTCCATGGTAGAAAAATTGATAGTTAGAGAGGTAGTTGAGGAGGAGGAGAACTGCTTGGGTAACTGTACCTGTCTAAATTGTATCTTCAATTGCATGCAGAAGAAGCGTCTGCCTTCTCTTGGAAGGAACACAGAGTCCCTTGGAGAGCTCTGGTTAGGGTTGCTGCGATTCTACACTGAAGAATTTGACTTCAAGGAGTACGTGATCAGCATTCGGCAGAAGAAGTTATTAACTACGTTTGAGAAACAGTGGACGTCCAAATGTATTGCCATTGAAGGTACTTATCTGCTTAATTTTGTCCCCTTAATGAAGGAGGAATGTACACAGTTGCTCCAGATGTGTTCTCATTATTGCACAGGATCTTTATGTAAGGAAACTACCATCCACATTAAAAAAAAAAAATTGTTTGTAAGTCCTACAGCTTACCAAGGAGGAGATTAGACTCCTGTTTTCATAGATGTGTGTAAATTATTGTTACTTTATTACGATTAATCATACTTTTAAAATATGTCAGTTGCTTTGCCATCGTCTACTCAGCGAGTGTAATTAAAATGGGATTGTCTGTATAGAAATAAAAATTTCTGTTGCAGCATATCTTTTGCAACTCTTAGAGTTGTTTTTCTCCCTTCTTTGCACAGATCCGTTTGACTTGAATCATAATCTTGGTGCTGGAGTCTCTAGGAAAAGTAAGCCATTAAAGTGTACTGAGGATTAATGCTCACTGATTTCTAAAGCTTTGTGCCTGTTCTGTTGTTTTCCAATAATGTTGTCTTTCTTCAACAGTGACCAATTTCATAATGAAGGCATTTATCAATGGGAGGAAACTATTTGGTACCCCGTTCTACCCAGCTGTTGGAAGAGAAGCTGTAAGTTTTCAGTTTTGTGAAGCTTTCAGTTGTATTTTACCTTTCTCTGTCCACTATAATGATGCATCGATAGCAAATGTCTTTTATATCTTGATTGTTTTGGTATGCATAATACATGTAATTAATTGTACATCGTCTGCGTAACATGTACAGCTTAGTTTTGCACTTCTGTGATATAAAATATGGAGTAGGAATCGGGTTGGTATTTTTGGCAATTTCGGGGAAAGTTAAAAAAATTTTTTTTTGGGAAGAGTTTTAGTAGCTATTTGTGTAGCTAAAGAAAATAAATAGACTTGCAAGATATGGCATGTATATCAGTGTCAGAGAGTGGGGAAAAGAACAAGTGCCATTGAGGGAGGGAAAAGGGGGATGAAAGATCAACTTTTTGTTATTAGTCGACCTTCAAAACGTGTATAATGAATCACTGTCAGGAATATCCATATCAAAAATAACTCTTTTCTGCCACAGGGTGCAGTCATTGCTGCATAATAGAGAACTTTTTTTTTTTTTTGATGAGCAAATAAATTAGCTGGAATTAATATTGTTAATATCTACTTGAGAAGATGCTTTTTAAGACGTTTTAGGAGTGTTCTCCTGGAGGCTTTCAATAGGGCTTGTGCTCCTAAGTTGCGATGTGATTTTGAAAATCTCTGTTTCTTTTGTTTCTGTTTTTCTTTTATAATGTATTTCTTGAAAACCCTTTGGAATGTGAGCTAGCAGCCTGGGTACACAGGAAAGGAGATTTATTTCTCCTCATCCCTCCTTATCTCATTCCATTTGCTGATTCTTTGTGCAGTTTTTCTTAGTTTGTATTGTATGTTCTTTCGTGTAATGACTGTGTCTTATTTTGTTTTGTGCTGTGCCTAATAAAATAGGACCTGAATTTTTTTGTGGTTTTTGAGTGCTACTGTGATATAAATAATGAATTGCTGTGTTGGATGTAGTTATTTATATTTGACAAATGTGTGAGCATGTGTAGTAGACATTATTGCAAATTATTTTTAGGTTTTTTAGCAACGTGTTTGCATACATGCTCAACGCAATGTTATAGTACTTGTGGAAAATAGGATGTTCTTAGGTTTGTTTTGTCTTATCTCAGGTTTTCACTGAATGCTTTTACCTAAGTATAAAAGGCAAGACAGCAAGTAGCCTTTAGCATGCGTATGAGCTGCCCCTTATGTGAAGGAAGTCGTGCCAATAGTATTACATAGCATTTTCCTTATTCAGAGTGCTTAACAAACAAGCAGTTCTCAGTCTCCTACCCTAGCTAATACCCCATGTTGTCGCTCAGCGCTACTGAGAGCAAAGTGAAGCCAGAAGGTTGAGAGAATTACCTAAGGCGACGGTAGGACTTTGTCCCCAAGCTGGGGTTAGGACATCTCCATCTGGGGTTCCAGTTCAGTGTTTCAGACAAGATAAGTACTTTCACAATGTTTGTACAGCTCAGAGGCTGTGAACTGTGGCCTTTGCCCTGACATATGACAGAACTACAGTTGTCCTTAGCAGCTCCAGGCAACGGACGTAAGCTAAGTCATTGACCAGATGCTACATCTGTTCCCTACCGTGAAAAGATGTTTATGATTTGTCACGTGATGTAGGCACCTGAGCTTTGTTTGGTCTAGAGGGATCTAATCATGCCGTTTGAGAAGGGCTGTGGGCTGCTTCAGAAAGCATACAAGCAGGAACTCAAGATGCCAAAATAGATCATATGCAAAACGTTGCCCATATCTTCTGAAGAACCTTTGGAAAAGGTGTTGGGGGAGAGGTGGGAGGCTGGAGCCTGGATAAATGTTGTGCAAACTGAGCCTGTGTTCCTCAGGCTAAGTATCCTTTTTTAGACCAAATTACTCCATATCTCCTCAAAATGTTGCCTTTATCTAGAGGGCAAAAAGAATAGTTATAACCTACAAAGAAGTAAATTTAGGGAACAGTCAGAGAAGAAAGTTATCCATTATTCTTTCTTTTCTCTGTCCTGTAATTCAATGGTTTTATACATTGTGTTTGTTCGTGTTTCGATAGGAATACTTTTTTGACTCAAAAGTGCTGACAGATGGGGAATTGGCGCCCAATGACAGATGTTGCCGTGTCTGTGGAAAAATTGGTCACTACATGAAAGACTGTCCAAAGAGGAGAAGGTAAACAATATATAAGTAAAACTAACACTTTACAATTAAAATCTTTGAAGTCATGTTACATCAGGAGAGATTTGGGGATTTGCATTTTTAATGGAAATGAAGAGCATGCTGAATTGCAGAGACAGCCAGAGCTTCAGGTCTGGTCCTGACCTTCCCACCCTGTTTTTGCCTTTCTTGGACTATTTCTGGTCACCCCTTTAAATCTTAGAGTGTTCATGCAAGCGCATGTAGAGTAAAATCAGTGATCTGTGGGTTCATATTTTTGCTTCATAATCTATCTTTAATGATCACTGACCTTAAAATGTAGGTCAATAAGTTTTTTTTATTTGTTTCTTTGTTTTTTAGTAGTGTAAATCTTAAAATGGTCTTAAGACCATATTACCTGATTGCACAATCTGTAACTTATTACAATGGGTTTCCTGTAGTGATCATCTTGGAAAGGCAGATTTGCATTGCTCTGTAGATCTAACAACATACCTCTGCAAGCTAGATAAAAGTTTTTTGTTTAAAATCTAGGGGTAATTAAAATATGCATAGGTATGTTAGTTGTATTTCTGTACCATCATACTAGTGTCATCACTTAGTGATTGTGCCCTTGCACATTAGTTGCACTTAGGAATATTGGATCCAGCACCCTTGAAAAAGGATGGTCCCTAGTATATGCAGGTCCATGTCTCCAAAGAGTTCAGCAAGAGTTGGCAAAGAACCTGCACTCCTTGCTTTTTTACTACTTTGGACTTTTAATGACACATTCAGTATAGAGTGTCTGACTCCTAAAAACCTGTTGAAGTCCTTATAAGTTATTAAAGACAACAAGAGTTATTAATAACAACTCGTTATTGTTAAAGACTGAAGTCTGGGCATTTTGATTTACTCCTTATGTTGAGATGTGTGCCCCATGATTCTTTAAAATAAATTGTTTCTTCCTTCTGCAAAGTCCCATATTATTTACAGCCTTTGATTCAGTCAGGAGAATTCAAGATAAATGGAACTGCACTTGGACCTCAAGGTCACAGGCTGACCATTTCGTTCAGCTTCTCCTTTAACATGTTCCTCAAACACTAGCACTTCAAATTGCACCACCTCTTTCTCTATATCAGCCTTGGGGAAAGGAGTTGTCATCTATTCTTCACATAAAGTTGCTGCTGCAATGCAGTTATATAGAACGTCTCTCAAATTGTGTCTCACAAAATGTTATTAACACTTAACATTCCTACAGACATCATGGGGAAAAAGACCTTTACTTCTCACCTTGGTTCCTAATTGCTAATCCTTCTCCTGTTTGTTATTTTAATACTTAATGTTTGAACGGGAATCCGTGCTTTCTTTCACATCCTGTCTAGGCTCAGGGTGCTAATACGCTCTTATAGAGAAATACTCCATCTCCAGTCAGATGGAGGGATATCTACAAGATATAGCTGACTTGTTTTGCCTGTGTTCTGATTTAATGGGACTGTAGCATAAAACTACTCCCAGACTAATCAGCAGGCTAAGCCTGCTTAAGCACAGATACAGTTCTGCACTAATATGGGCAGATATCTTCTAGGTGGTGTTAGGGAGCTTGTAAGCTCATTAAGTTTGTACAAACTGGTTGTTAACCAGCCTTAATTCTGAAGGTGTTTTCCTGGGACTCCTATGATATTCTGGTACAGTTATTGGTTATGTAGCCATTTCCTTTGAGCGTACCTGTTTACTACTGTGCAGAGATTTGTTTTGTGTGTGTGTGTGGTTTTTCCACTAGCACTAATAAACATTGTTATTAAGGTTGAAGAAAAAGGAGAATGAGAAAGATGATGAAAAAGAAGTGAAAGATGATGATAGAGAAACAAGAGAGAAAAGATGCTTCATCTGTGGGGATGTGGGTCATGTTAGAAGAGATTGTCCTGAATTCAAGCAAACGCGACAGAGAAATAATAGTGTGCCAGGTAAATAAGTATAGCATGTGTGTGTGTTTAGTAGTATTTGAAAGTTCTGAGGTCCCTTCTTTCCCTGGGTTTCTATACAGACCTGATAAATATCTTCAAATTTTCTGCAACTAATGCTTGCTTTCAGTCATTGCAAACACAGGCTTTAGTCAAAGTGTTACTTTTCTCCAAGGGAAGTAATGCCTCTTGAAGTACAGTCTTTATATGGATGGGTGGGAAAAATGTGCTCAACAGTAAACATGGTCTACTTCACAGTATTATATCATTTGTCTTTTGCTCACAATGGGTGCACTTAGGAGTAGTAATAGTAGTAATAACTGAATGCATTTCCTCTTCCAAGTGTTTATCAAGTGTTAGCTAATGCTACATCATCTACAAGAGGTAAGCAAGTATCCTTTCGCCAAGAATTAGTTGTCTTAAGTTAGACTTTCGAAAGCATGCAAGTGAATTGGGAAGCTAGATCTGGCTTTCAAATTACTGTTAGGAATTAGAGAGACAAGTCTTACTGAAAACCCATTCAAATTAGGCCCTTAGATCCGTATTTTTTTCAAGTACTGTAGGCAAAAGTATCATAAATGAACTTTAGAGAAAACCTTGCTTCTCTTCTGTGTTCAGATCTCCCTTACTCCGTTTTTTAGGCTCAAAAATTTCTGCCGTTAATATTGTCAAAAATCCCACTACTCGTGGGAATAGCATGGAAACCTGTCTAAAGTAGTGTTCTCAGCTGTTAGCAATGTAAGCCTCGTTCATGCTAGAATTTATATTACTCGGAATTAGATTTTGGGGTTTTTTTTTGATGTTATTGGTAGAGGAGAAGCTTTCAAGCTAAAGGCAAGAGAGGCTGACGTGATTTACCTACTGCATGTCACATTAGACTTAAGGTATTGCTGACTTCCAGCTCCATGTTCAGTATTCTGTGATCCATAACCCTTGTAATTTATATAAAAATTTTTGTTCTTTGAATAGGTGCCCAGTTGGTCCGAAGCATGGTAAATTCACAGCTAGTGGCTGTGAGCCAGCAGCAGGTGGAACGACCCTTGCGCACTAGACAGTCATCAGAATGTGTAAGTTCCAGTTAGCTTTAGTTTTAAAATGAGTAGATAGAACAAACCAGCAATCCTGGGCCATGCTAGAGAGATGCCCAGGTTATTATGAACAAATTCTGGACTTTGTAATGGCAACATTGCACTCTACAGTATGGGTTACTAAAGCTGTTTGGTTTACAGTCCAGTCGACTGGAGACCATTTGTGGTCTTTTGGTATGGAAACTACATGTTCAAGTTTCATATGCAACAACTTGCTGTTCCGAAAGGCCATCTTCACTCTCTGTCAGGTTAAGCTGAGAAGCCTGTTGAAGTCTTGAGCATAGTTCTTCTGGCAGTGTAGTTACTAAAAGTGCTCAAAGTTGAAATTAAAGATGAAGCGCAGCTCATCATTAACATGCAAGAGACTTAGGTTTGTGACTAACATGATTTTCTGAGGTTTCAGAAGGGAACTGTGTTAAGGATTCTGTGGATAGTCAGCTGGAAGGCAGCCAGCAGCAGTGGGTAGAAAAAAATTAGAAGTCAAAGGGGAAAGGATGACTGCCATGAATAGACAGGGAACATAAATGAGTCATTCTTCACTTCAGATGTGATACACAAAGAGAAAGTCTGCCAGAGCAAGCTAGAAGCACAAACAGAACAATGGGGAAACTTTTTTGTTTTTTCTTACAATTTGTTCAAGTCTCTTTAGAACCAGATAAAAATATGTTTAGCCTGCTCCTATGTGGAGATGGGTAGCAGAGGGTGTTTGAACAAATACAGCTGCTGGCATTTAGTATTACTGCAGTACAGAATACCACAGAAAGTGATTAATCTTGAGCTAATAGGCTGAGAAACCTGTGCCTGCTTATGAAGCTGGCAAGTGAGTGTACAAAGTAATCGGGGCCGCTGATTACTAATGCGCTTTGTTCAGTTACTTTGCTAATGTAGGTGTTGAGTGTTTTATAACTGGTCAGCAAGCTTTCACTGGAATGTCTGTTCCAGTAACAGAGACTTGGTAACATCATTTTTTACTGTAATAGTCTGCTAATAAGGAGGGACTGATGCAACCCTGTTCTAAATGAACGGTCACACTGCCACCACGCTGTATCACATAACACAGAAGCATCTCTGTAGGAGCCTTGTATTTCTGTTTGGGAAATTGCAGCTGGAGGTGTGGGTGCATGCACAAGTGTCAGGCACATCAGACACACTGGACCTACTGCATGTGCAGTCAGTCTTGCATCATTTGGATGCCTTAGACTCTGTGCATGTGCTGTGTGGTTGTCATTTGGTCAGGATCTCCTGGAGAGGCCACAGAATACGTGCTGCCTGGGGGCTATTTGTTGGGAGGAAATGTTAGTGGTGCAAGAGGAGGCGAAAGGGAAAGCGGGGTGTGGAAGCAGACCATGAAGCTGGAGTTCATCATTTCTCCTCTCCTGCTGCTAGCATGTCCATGCATGCTTGTGGTGGTTTAATGTTTGCAGTAAGGCTGTGGTCTGTGTATGCGCTCTGTTTTTGAGTTTATTTGTTTGGGTTTTTTTTTTTTTGTAGGCTTATTTTGTTTTGTTTTTTAACAAATTTAAACTGTTAAACTAGTAATTGGCTTTCAAATCTCAGGCTTTACCTTCTTTCCCTGGTCTGATGCAAAGGCATAGAGGCATCAGTACAGGAATGATTGGAATAGCAGCAAGGAGCAGTCCCAGCTTCTGGGCTTCAGCTGTGCCCATGGCAAGATACACAGCACGCTATCGTAAGGAACTAGCTGAGAAGGTGCTGTGGGGACGTGCTGCAAACCTACTGGTTATTGAAGGAAAGTGACTGCCAATTTAAACAGCTAGGAGAGCAGTCAGGGATAGCTGCCGAGACCTTTAACTTCAGATATTTGACAGCAGCTAAGTTACCTGGAGCTTATATGTCTGCTATAGCCTATGGAGAAAGACAAGCAACTCCACAAAGAGACTGGGATCTGAGATTGAGATAATCACCTCTGTCTTAGGCAGCTATCTCTAATTTGAATCCCCTTGGAGGCGCCTATCTGATGCCATCGCCACCTCATCTGAGTGCTTAAAAACAAGTTAGATGAATCTAGACACTGGTAATAAATTTTGGCAGATAAGCTGGGAAACATCCAATCAACCCGGTTCTTGAAATGCTTTTCTGCTATGTGCAATACCAAACAGCTCAGATGGGCTCAGACCTGTTTCTGTATGTTGCCAGTGAAAGGGAAAGCTTTGTAAGAGCTCTACAAATGCTGTAATAATCTGTGCCTTCAGCCATTGCCTAGCATCAGGATACAGCAGTTGAAACTGGGTCTTTGGAGTTTCAATTTCTTGTTTAACAGATTAAATAAAAATTTAAGAAATATTAAGAGCTTATTTTAGAAGCACTTACAAAGGTATCTTTGGTAATGAGAACCACTGTTTAGAAGGGAGGTTTTGTAACTAGTTAATGAGGTTCTGGGCTGTAAATAAACAGGGTAGGGAAGACACGGAATAAAAATCAGAAAGAGATGTATGAGGAGTCTAGTGAATAGCTTGTTGGGTTTAATGTTTGCTCAAAATGATGTTTCTGATGGAGGGATGCACCACGTTAACAGGCCAAACTGTCTGCTGGTGGAAAATGATTGTTAGTTGAATTGTACTCATTCAAACCAGCAAGACCTTTGGCTTAGTTGGGGTGTTGCTGGGGAGTGCTCTGCTGTTTTTGTGAATAGTTTGATAAATTGGGTGCTTATTAAAGAAAAACACCATTAAATAGCTAGTGAACTAATCAGAAATACATACTTTTTTTTCCCCTCCAGTCTGATTCGCATCAGTCATCTTACTCTCCACAACCTCAACAATTTACACAGAATTCCTCTCAGCCAGCCTCCATTAACCAGACTCAGCCACAACCAATATCCCAGTCTAAGCACGTTCCGCAACCACAACAGGGTGCACAGCCACCCCATCAGGTCCAGCTGCCTTTGTTTAACTTTCCCCAATCTCCCCCAGGTCAGTATTCCACCTTGCATAACCTGGGACTACTTCAGATGCACCATCACCACCAAATTCAGCTTCCCAACACTTCGTGGCCTATTCATGGGCCCGTTATTCACTCTGCACCGGGTAACCCTCCTCATTCTACAAATGTTCCGTTTTCTATGAGGTCTGGCAGCAGCAGCACCACAAATAACCAGAGCAGTGTAAGCTTGAATGATCCCAGTATCATCTTTGCACAGCCTGCTGCCAGGCCCATGGGAATCCCCAGCACTTCTCATGAGGGACACTGGCACAATCCTGTGACTCCAAACTCACTGGTGAACAATGGCACTGTGGGGAATTCAGGTAACTCTTCTCTATTGTATCAAACCTCTCGCACTTTGTGTACAAATGTTAAATGTTACAGAAACAGCTAATGCTAAATTTGTTTTACGTTTAAAAAACGATGCTTAAGAAACAAAGTCATTATTTTGTCTTAACATTTTTACAGGAAAAAAAATCATGCAAGTTGCATCTAGGTAACTTTTAGGCATTGGTCCTGTCTGCCATTAAGAGCTATGCAACACATGAGAAATCATGCATTCAACTGAGAAGTACTGTAATAATTGTTTGAGTCTAAATTGCTTTTCTGTGAATATGCTTACAAATATGGTTTCTGTTTATGCTGTTACATGAATTGCTAGATAAATGCTAAGGTTGCACCTCCAAGCTCATAGACTGACAGAATTATGGTTGTGCCTATTGAGGGTTGTCCCCTTGCCAGTACTGCAGTACAAGCTTAATGATATGGTCTTACACAGTCTTCTCTCCTGTCGGTTATCCTGGCTCATTCATCTTCCTTAATATTGACATTCTTTCCTGAAAATGTTTTCCATCTGCTGCAACAAGTGGGCAACAGCCTTTGTCTCCTATGAAAAACAAGTACGCTTACATGTCTGAGGCTGAGAAAAATAGTATGTAGTAGCTAGAGTGAATGCAGTTATTTAAACAGCAAACAGTGGCAGTCCCTAAATGTGAACAGTGATCTTCTAAATCGTAATAGTAGTCTCTTGATTTATTGTGTGTATAACTTTACCAATGTTTAAAAAAAAAAAAAAACCCTCATACAATATACTGATGCAGTCATTCATTGCAAGAGATGGAAATTTTAAATCTCCTGCACATCTCTGTGCTAACAGTTAGTGACAGCAATAGTGGATTCTCATCTATGAGTCAACAGTGTTAGATGAGAAACTCACTTCACCAGTCAGTTTTTTCAGGTATTTGCTGACAGGAGATGCATATTTTTCTATTCTGAGCAATGTGAGGAACATATTTTAGAGGATGCAGAGACTGCTACCAGTGTGCTTTCTAAGCTTGCCTTTGTCCCTAATCCTCCATCCTTTTTTGTCTTAATCCTCTGTCCTGCCTCATCTGTCCCCTCCTCCATGTCCACGCCAGCGCTGCCTTTATTTCTCAAGCATCTCCATCCGATTCACGTCTTCTTACCCGGGTAGCTGCCTTCTTTCAGACACGTTCCCCAAATCCCAGTTTCTTCTCTTGACTCTCCGTCCTCCCTTAACTAGTCCCAGTGCTCATCATCTTGTCTGTCAGTCTGTCTTCAGTTTCTTCCTTTTGCATTTTCTGTCTCTCTATGTGCTGTGCGCTCTCTGTTTGAAGCCTGCTTTCATACTTGCTTGGAACAATTTGGGAACTGCAAATTCATGGAAGCTTTGTCTTGATTCACATAATCTTGAGTGGGAAGGAGCAACTTTACTTTTCAGTAGGCAATCTGATCTGAAGTAAGATCATTAGAAGATTCAGACAGACAGCTTTTTTTCATGCTTTTTCCAGACTTATATTTCATGTTTTACTGTATAAAACTACTGTTCTTTTTAAAGCCATAGTTTGCTTATTATGAAAGTCTATCTAAAAAGTTTTCTAATGAGACAAAGGGGGAGCTGATATTCTGAGAAGGGTAGTTGCTTAAATTTTGTCTTTTTTTTTAAGGTACATTGAGGTTTTTAAATTACAGGGTATTAGTGTCTTATGAAATTGGGAGTTTGGAGGGAAAAAAATAAACCAGAATTAATAAGACAGCATTGGCAATAATAGCTGCATGTCCTGCCTCCTTGATGCTTGATTTCTCATCCTTAATGCTGCAGTAATACTAGATTTGTGAACGGAATAATTTACAATTTGTAAAAAAAAAAAAGAAACAAAGAAACTCATTTCAGAAGTTTTTATCTTTTCAAAAAAATAATAAATTGGTCCAGTGATCTACATACAGAGTTTCTTAAGCATACGGGTGTTAGTGGAATTCCACTGTACTGCTTTTGAGAATTATTTCTTGCAGTAGGACATGCTTTCATGTCACACACATGTCAATGATAGTGAAGATCTGTGCAGGATCAGATACTAGTAAAATTTTTCA
Source organism: Struthio camelus (assembly GCF_040807025.1). Classification (NCBI taxonomy): domain Eukaryota; kingdom Metazoa; phylum Chordata; class Aves; order Struthioniformes; family Struthionidae; genus Struthio; species Struthio camelus. The sequence continues at coordinate 31,563,386 of NC_090949.1, read as the reverse complement.
GAACTTTTATTTTTCATTGTGAGAATGACATACAGTCTAATTTATTTCTGTATGGAATAGTGAGATTTTAGGTCTTGATTCTAAGTACTGATTCATCGTCTATCTTCCCCCTCCAATACATTCTATTATCCTGAATAATGAAGTAATTTAGGTGGTAATTTTTATTGATGTATATTTAAAAGAAATTAGCACATCAGATTAATCGCATAAAGCCCCTGCAAACTGTTATTTGAGATGTAAATTGTATTTGTGACTTATTGTTTAATTATTTCAACTTGCAATGTGCTTTTCCCTTTCAATTGAAAAATAGATCAGGGTTTCCAAGGACAGTTTGGTAAAATGAACCCTCCTTCTGTCCCTTGGGACCATGGGACCCCTACCCATTTTCCTCTCCTCCGAGGAGCGTGGCCTTACAATATGCCTCAGAACTACATGCAGCAGGGAAATGCCAGCTATCCACCGAACAAACCTTTCTACCCTCAAGGTACTAGAACTAGTATATGAATCAACAGCTCATGCAACATGTCTCTTTACTGTCTCAAAGGCTTTAAAAGCCAAAGAACCATGTTTCACATGCCTAGGCTCCCTGGACCCATAAGAATGAATCCAAGAGTCAAATCAACGCTTCAGCTTCCTGTATGGATGGATGAAAATCTTTGTGGGAGGGAAGGGATTAAATGAAATTCTGAAGTAGCCAACTTGGACTGTGATGCACTTCCAGCCTTTTTTTTTTTTTCCTTCTCCTTCATTGCTGCTGTCTCACTTAGACCCACTTGTTTCAATAGAGGATAAAATGATTTGTCCATGCGCATGCCAGGAATTTGCAGAAATTTTTGTCCTGATTAGTTTTATTTGGCTTTTGTACCTTGCCTCATGGAATGGCTTGCATACATTAAAAACTTGCAAGATCATAGAATAGTTCAGGTCAGAAGGGACCTCTGGAGCTCATCTAGGCCCATTTGCAGTTAAAGCAGCACTAACATCAGATCGGGTTCAGTTATTCAGGATACTTTGAAGGATTGACTTTATCCAACTCTTTCTGATGCTAGTGAACAGTAAAAGTGTTCAGCATCTTGCAGGATTAGGAAAGGCTGTGGGAAAATGGTCTTTGGCTCCAGTGAGAGAGAGACTGTGCCCAAATTGTACTTAAAGGCACGCAATTACCGTGCTGCTGGGTCACTTTCTGTGAGATGAGAGATACTGGCATCAAATCCCATTTTTTCAAAGCCTAATCAATAGGCTGTAGCAAGGTTTCCAGGTGAGACCCAGATTTAAAAATCCTGAAATTATTTTTGTTAGTTTAAAGAAAGTAATCTTAAAGTAATGCAACAACAATGAAGTACTGATCATTGAGGGAATTTCAGAGATAGGATTAAAATAATACTGCACTGTCCTGTTAAATGGGTTAGTCAGATAGCGTTTGTGTCAATCACATAAATGCCTTTATTTATAAGTAAGTGTTATACATTGAATATAGCCAAACACTGTTAAGTTTGTTTAACTTGCTGAAGTAATTGTAATCCATTTTCTTTTAGCTGGTCCACTGATGCAGAGTAACCAGCGGTTCTCGCTTCTGTCTCAAGGACACCCACACTTGAATCTGAATTACATTCAACAGAAAAAGTGAAATTTAATGGGATTATGGGGGGGGGTTGAGGGAGGAAGGGAGAAAAAAAAATCAGGTTCTGATTTAAAATCTTAATGCAACATGTTTAGATACAAGATTATTTAAGACTGTTTTTAAAACTGTATCATTTGTACATAGATATGAACTATAGTTTTTACTAGTATCACAGAACTGAGTGATACAAATTTCATCTATTTTATTACCCTATTTTTAAGGGGAATTGTGTTTTGTTTTATCTTGATAAACTGTAAAGAGAGAGAATTTTTAAAATTAAGTTCTTTATTTTCTATTAGCTGTATTCATACTTTGGTTGCTTCAGACTTTATATATATTGTTCTAAAAAAATAAAATTAGAAAGGGATTTCATGTGTTTAAAAATTTGTCACTTCTATTCTTTACAGAACTATGTAGTGCCAAAAACAACTTTTTAAAAGAAAAATAAAACCGCAAAAAAAGATTTAAGACTTCTTTGCTCTTCCCTATTTGTTTGTATGTTTGTGTTTAACTGTAATTAGAATACTAGAATGAAAAAAACTTTTTAACATGAAAGATAAATAGCTTTAACCAATAAGACCTACTATGGGTATACACACACACACCCCCTGCTGATGTCGCTACATACACTGTTCACAGGCAAGAGGGGTATTTTGTAAATAGTTGGTCTCTGCTATTCCATTCGTAACCTTCCCAAAATAATATGGAGGTGTTCCAGAAAAATAAGACTGTACTATGATAAGATAACTTAACAGAGGGGGTTCCTTCCATAAGTTCATTGGGCACAGTACTCTTGTGCTGCCAACACTCATGGTATAAGGTATGGAAAACACTTAAGCGGTGATAAATGAATTTTGTATATAAAATCTTTAGGAGACAAAACTGTAAATCCATGCTTCTGAAGCAAGATTATGAATAGCACAGTACAAAAGGGGCTTAATACACAGCTGTTTTATTGTGATTTATAATAAATATGTATTAAGATAAGATCTGTAACTAGAATAAAAAGCTGGAATAGTCTTGAGGAACAGGGTCTTGCTGAATGCTAACTTCATTAAGCAAAGCTAGACCTGAGCATAATTAATTATATGTCATAGTTTGTGGCCTACTTGGGAGTGGGGAACAGAATATTTGTCTTCCAAGCGATGGTTGGTTACTATTTTTTAATTTAGTAACTTCTTCTTAAAAGCTATGAATAGTGGTTTGTTCTACTGTCTGGTTTTAGACTGCTTCTGACACTATTACTGGACTTAAAGTTGATTTTTACAAATTAACTAGTAACTCTGGCACAGAGCAGTACAGCTACACCTTTGAGTGTGGTTTTAAGTTAGCATCTGCTTTTAGAATAACACAGATTTTAACAGCGTTACTTCCTTTCTTGTACCAGGAGGTTTTTTGAGATAGTTTATGCTGGGAGTTCTTCAGTGTTACTGCGTTAATAACAAACACGTTCTCACTTTTGCAACTGAATTCAGTCGCTTTGTTTGTGAACAAAGCCTTGATTTGGGAATGAAACTAGCTTCAATTAGGAGAAGTCTAAACAAAGTATTAGGAAAAAAACAGCAAGGAGCCTTTAGAGACAAAAACCCTTATTTTTATTGCTTGTCACAATTTTTTTTTCCAAGCTTTAAGAAAACAATTTAAAAAATCCTTTAATTCTACCAGGAAGATGAGTAAATAACTACATAAAAAGTTTATTTACCTTTCTTTTAATTAAAAAAAAAAAACAAAAAACACTTCTTATATGAGAGAAGAAGGATTAAAGAAATAGACTGCTAAAGCAGCCAGTGCATATCCTGCTGCCCCATAAAGCAAATAGGACAGTATTAGACTGCAGTTCGAGGTCCCTAAACTGCCTGCTGGATTTAGTTTGCTATTCATTCCCTCGACGACTTTTCTTGTGGCTTTTCTTAGATCTGAAAGAAACAAACAAAAATTCATAGGACACGCTACTATTAATTGTTTTAAAAGACCAAGGTGATTCATAGTGGTGTTTTCTGTAGTGGACTATGGATAACGCATCTTGACTTCAAAACCAGCGCTTGGGGGAGGTACCATATCAAATACTTTATCTCCACCCAATGTAAGAGGATCCTCAGCCCTGAGATTCAGTAGCAGCTCTTACAACAGAACTGACCCCCTTAAGAACTATGCCAAGCCTTTACCTTTCAGGTGACTTAGAGTGACTTCTGTGCCTGTGACTACGGTGGTGCCCTATGAGGAAAAAAAGGTAACAGTTACTTGTGTTTATAGTCACAGACCCCTGAAATTCTTTTTTTTGCTAATGTAATCCACTTTGTGACTCAGTGTCCTAGATAATGCCAGAAGAACCCTAGCCTTAATTAGCCACACAAACTAAGCTCCATGTAAATATTTGAAAAACATACTCAGTGCAATGTTGCACGTGTTAAAGGAGTCCTCCAGGCATGCTTCCATATAACTAGCTATTTTATAAGCCACATTAGGCCTCTACTCTAGGTTCTTGTGTTTTCCTTGCAGTAGATGCTCTGTTGATAGAAACGTGCCAGAGTTAAGTGGTGAACTACAGAAATACCTGGAGATTTAGATCTTGATCTGTGGCGCCTCTCTCTGGATCTGCTGCGGTGTCGTCTTGGGCTTTTGCTGCGATGCCTCTCCCGGCGTGGCGAAGGACTGAGAGAAAGCAAGCTTTTAAATAGGCATACCAAAAATGCACGCATTCTAAGATTATATAGCAGAAAAATAGATTACCTTCTCCTCTTTGGAGAGCGGCTTCGTCTGTAATGGGAAAAAGAAAAAGAGTCACTAAAAGCCATCGACTGAACCAGTAGTTTCATTTCCTGTATTCTCCAGCAACAGCACCGGGGCTTCCCTTGCGCTATCCCATATCCCCAGTTCAAGTGTTTGTCTGGCCTGCTACACATGCTTCTGGTCTGGCTCGTACAGTGAGCAAGAAGAGGTAAGTGATGCTTTTTTTCCTGATTTAATACCAGTAGGAACAATTAACAAGATGTATTTTCTCCTCAGCCCTTGGTTTACATGAAAATCACAAGCACTTGATTCTGCTTGATACCTTAACTCCGCTGTCAAATTTAGCTGAAGTTGGCCAGCAAATTCAAGAATTACTGAAGAACTAGGGAAACAGGCAAATGAGTTGACTGCAGCTGTGCAGCACTGCAACTCTTTAAGTAATGGCTAAAAGTGGAAGGTCTAAGAGATTCTGGCTGAAGGCTATCTCTCTTCAGCTCTATAATTCGATCCAGTAAAAGCATTCTGCAGCACCGTAGATGTGTTTTAAGTAAAAATATTGTTCACAAAGAGGCATGCATCACCTTCTTGGAGACCTGCTTCGGCTCCGCCTGTATCGCACAGCAGGAGATCTGCGGGGTTTATCTAGGTCTCTGTAACCTCTTCTGCGGTGATCCGGAGAAGGTGCTCGCTCCAGCTGCAAAGATTTTTAGTTATCAGTAAGGATTCCCAAACAATTAATACAAGAGATAAAAGAAGAAACAGGTTGTCCAGTTCAAGCTTCCCTTTCCTCAAGTATTTCATACACTCAGAAATGAGCAGTACTACCTAAGTTTGCTAATCATAAAAGAGACTGCGTTGGAAATTAAAACGGCCACCTCATACTGCCCGCTCCCTCCCTTAAAAAGTGGAATTGATCAACTAGGACCATCATCATAGCTTTCAGCATCACCTTTAATTCTTTCTAAAATACCTATATATATTCTATATGTATATATAATGTCTGAAATACAAGCAGACAGAAAAGCTCAACAAACATGGAGCACTTTAGAGCTGCTTCATGGTCTAGCACATTCTCATAAGCAGTTTATATGAAAATACATTAAGGGAGGAGAAAAAGCTGCATGCAGCCTTCTAGTGCCTCCCCTCAGACATTTCTCGTAACTGATAAGAAGTTCGGTGATCAGTTTTAAATATCCCTTTACAAAATACTATAAAACAGTTGACTAACTTTTTCATCTTCTTCCTCTTCCTCCTCACTAGACTCCACATCATCCATGTCCTCTTCCAAAGCACTAACACGAGGCTCAAGTTGCTCAGCTTCTTCCAGAACATACCGTTTCTAGGAGAAATTACAACTTTATCTTACGTAATCCAAGTAAGAACAAACTCCTAAGAAAGAACCTGCTGCGCACAAGAAGTCCTGTACGTGGCTTTATGCAACAAACCAGTAGACTGATGGAAGTACTGAATATGATGCAGTCAAGAATTCAATAATCCACTTTTCCAAACCTGTAATCGAGGCAGAATGATATCACACACGCGTTCCTCATGGAGTAGTTCATCAATAAATTCATCCACGTGCATCAGTTCAAATTCTGGGAAGAAAAATAGCATTTTAAAAGACCAAGAAAATTAACACTAGCAACTGGAGTAAAGATGAAACATTTGAGACTTAAAAGACTTGTATCAAGCGGGCTGTACAAACAATAATGCTAAAATCATTCTTAAAAATTAGGAAAATCATTCGGCCTATCTTGCAAAAAGAAGAAACCACTGCACAGCTAGGATTAGTAGATTCCTTGTGCTTAAACTAGCACTCAGATTATAGTTGCTTTCTGTTGGGCACTAAAATTCAGTACCACAAATACCAAATACAAGTGTTTGGAGAAAGCAAAAAATGCAAGGCAGCTCCCATTTGTAATAAATTACAAAGACCAGCAACAGACTATCCAATGAATGAATGAATAAGTAAAAGCAAGATTTCAAGAAAATGATTTTCCTATAATTTTTTAAGCTTTTATTGCTAAAGCGGATATTTAACTTCATCTAGCCTTATTTTTTCCAGCAAAAGGTCATCTACGATACACTGAGAAACCACAGCTACGTAACGGTGCTTACCGCCATTTCTGTTCTGACTTTTTATTTTTCGATAATCATTGTACAGTGGTTCAAGATATTTGTAGCAATCAATGGCAGTGCCTGTCAGTCTCATGTACAATGCACCAAGCATTCGGACATATCTGAAAAGTAAACAAAGCGTTTCATACAACTGTGCTTTTTGCATAGGCAGCAGATGAGCTAAAACCCAAGTCTTTTCCCATACGTTTGTTAGGAAAAATGTGTACACTAAAATAAACAGAATAAGAGATCATTTAGATTTTCTCCTTTGAACACATGTATCTTCTCTACCGATTGTCTAGGCATGCAGGAACTATATCATCAGACCCTGAACTGAAAGAAACCCTTAAAAAAAGGAGGTGAACAGGGCCCCCTTAACACACCTGCTTCCAACTACTCAAGGCAGGAATGTGTTATGGCATTACGCACACGCTATAGAAACAAGCAATTTCAACAGCCTAAGTGACACAAGAAGAGCAAGTCCTTTGAAAGAGAGAACAGCGACACGCTTTGGAAAGCAGAGTTTTATCACGGTCCCTGTAGAGAAAACTAAACCTAGCACCGAGGTTACCCTGCCAGTCCACATTTCACTCAACGTGACAAGCAAAAGAGAAGGGGGAGGGGGGAAGGGGTAAAAAGGCAACTACCAACTCACTTGAAGTCTTCGTTTTTTATGAACTCCACGATGATGTCCTTCTCGGGCTGGATCTGCAGCATCTTCAGCGTCAAGCATAAGAAGGGCGTGGGCTTGATGTTGCCGCCGTAGACGCCGCCGACGTACTTGAGCTCCATGGCCTTATCCACCACCAGCTCGGCTGGGCGAGGCGAGACCGTTAGCGCCCGGCGGAGCCCCGCGCCAGCCCCCCTCGGCCCCCCCCCCGGCCCGGCCCGGCCCGCCGTACCCGTGAGGCCGAAGCACTCCTCCTTCCAGTACTTGGACTCGTAGATGCGGGTGCGGATGATCTTCTCCACCAGGTACTGCGGGTTGGTGCCGTGGATGCTGTGCGCGTCCTTCACCGTCCGGTTCGCCATGGCCTCGGCGGCCCGACCCACTTCCGCCGGGGGCGAGGCCAACGGCGGCTTCCGCTTCTGGGGCGGCCCCTACACCGCCACCTACCTCCCTTCCTCCCCGCCGGCCGCCATCTTACCTCAGGGCGGCCGCGGCTTCGCGGCACCAGGTACAAATATGGCGCAGCTTCCGCCTGCTCTCCTCCCGCCCTCTCTCTTCTGTGCGCACGCGCCGGAGGGGAGAGGGCGGGGCTCAGGGCTTGCTTTGGCGCGAAGTTCTATGCCTGGTGGTGGCGGCCGGAGCTCGCGCCGCTGCCGTTGCTGCCGCCGCTCGTGGGGTCGCTGAGGGGGCTGTGGTGAGTGGGGGAGGGGCGCGGTGCGGTGGCGGCCGCTGCGTGAGGGCGGCGGGGCGCCTCGGTCTCTCCTTGCGGCTGGGACCTGGCGCCGGCCCCGGCCACTGCCGTGGTCCCCGCGTGCCGCCGGCGAACGGCTCTGTGAGGCAGCGCCTTGCCGGAGTTGCTCCGCTGCCTCGTCGAAACCGCCCGCTGGGCTGGGCGTCGTGGGGGTTGCGCTTTCTTGAGCCTCGTGGGCTGTTCCCAGCAGGAAAGTTTTACTTCAGAAACAATAAATACAACTTAAACGTAAGCGAAAGTTTTGGGGCGGTCTCATCTGCCTGGTCGCTGGGAGTTGTGGGGCCTGGGCGAAAAATGGCCAGGTGAAGCCTTCCGAGGGCTGCCGGTGCGGTCGGAGCCGTTGCCCCAAACCCTGGAAACCTTCCCGCGTCCCCCAGAGGCGTCTGGGGGCTTGGGGGAGGCTGCCTTCTGCAAAGCAACCGGTGCGTGCCAGCTTCAGCACGTACCCCCCAAAAAATTGGTGGAAGATCTAGAAATCTGGTGTTCCTGAGTTGTTCCCTGCTTTTATGTTTAAATAATAAGCAAAACTTGCTTGTTCTCTTTTTTTTTGCTTTTCCCTAGGAATCATGAACACCCGGCACCAGAGCAAGCGCATCTATTCCTGGTATGGAAAACCCATGAGCTCCGACAGAAAACTGAGGACTTTGCAGTACAAGTAAATAGCACTTACTTGTGGCTTACTTGGGGAACCATAGACAGTAGAGGTTGTGTTCTTTACCTTTCTGGTGTCCTTTAGGTTAATGCAGCAGTGAGAATTAGAGTAAGGAGTAGTGATTTTGAGCAATGTCTCAGGACCTTATGTGTGTATATAATAGAAAGTATCTTGAATTGTAAATTGTATACTGTATAAACCCAAGAAAGCACTTAATTAAATCTGTGAATGAGTATTAACTGACTATTTGGCAGCTGTCTTGTTAGTCAGAATTGTTTTTGTCTAACTTAAATTTGCTAGTATTTCTAATCATGTTATGGATAGTTGAATGCTCATGCAATGTAAGCCGCTTTCTGCTGCTTTTGTGCTAAATCTTCTTAGCTGCTTTTGTGATAAATTTCAGATGTGTATAGTGCTTTGGGTCCTTTAGAATGGTAATGAATTATTTAAAAAACAAACAACGTATACTGACTTTTAAATAAATGAGTCTTAAAGTTCCACGGTAACTTTTAGCTGACTTGTTGCTAACTGGCTAGTTAGTTGTGAGTGTACTCCAGATAATGACCATATGTGCATTACTACTTGTAGAGCTAAAGAATATGAAAGCGTTTAAGCAGGAAACTCAATTTCGGGCTTTAGGGAGTGGCGAGGCGGGGAATACCTGCAAAGTTGACAGGTGATCAGCTTTAATGACATTTGAATCATAAAGAATATGGGAATCCTATTAATCTACATGTGCGTGTCACTTTCTAGGGGAATCCTTATTAAATTAGAAAGAAGTCAAACGGAAACCTGTATACAGCTTGGCGAGTTTGTTTTAGTAGAAGGGGAGAATGCAGATCAACCTTTTGTGGCACAACTCCTGGATTTATATGAAGATGGTAAGAGTAATTTTAAAAAAAAAAAAAAACCTACCTCCTATGTGAGAAATCTTAAAATGTTTTAAAGATGCCTACTTCAGGGGAATGTGTTTAGTGTTAACACTGTATTAGTTGCCTAATTCATTAAGAAAATGAAGCTTTGGTAATCACTGCATCTATCGACATGCACCTCAAATATTTGAGGCTAATGACTGCTTTCTGCTAAATTTGATAGATAAACAGAGAGCTAAAGGTGTTAAATTCTTACAGTCTTACTTTGTGATCTATTTTTAAAAAGGAGTTCTTGAGGAAGGCAGTATGAGCTCACACTTTATTTAGAGATTAGAGAATCTAAATGGAGTAAGAGCACTGCAATTCAGAAACTTGCGTCTTATTGGAGACGAGGATGCAACAGGAGCAACGAAGTGCAAGGCTGAAAAAAAAACAAGCTCGTTACTTTTGTTCCTCATAAAACTACTTGTTTATAGACGGGAGGTAGATTGGAAAAACAAATCATAGAAGTAACATAAAAGACTATCTGAGTCAGGATGAGAAACAGCTCCTCAGCTATGTCTGTTTGATTTCTCTGAACAGCTTTTATTATTTGGTTTGGGCCATCATAATAACGTTTTAAGGGTTTCTTATTCTTTAAATTTTTCATCGTATGAATACGTGTTACTCCACTCTGTCTATTTCCTAGTACATATTTATTGTAACGTAACTGAATGTTTTTTCATGCTGTATTGAAGGACATGAACCTTCCTTGGAAATAGGATGCTGAGCTTTTCCTCTTGTCATAATCTTTGACAAATTCATTAAAAACGAATTAATTAAAAATTAAGTGAGAGAAACTTAATGTTCAATTGTAATAGGTTCCGAATGTTTCTTTTAACTTCACCCACATTGTGTCTGTTTGTAGTGTTTGTTCAAACTTTCTTTTATTAGTGTAATAATATTGCAATAGCAAGATTCCCTAGTTTATTTAAGCAGTGAACAAATGTTTCTGGTTTATCTTTAAAATAACTGTGAATTTACAAATAACGTTTTGCAGTTTCTCAGTTCTCTTTTTCTACCACGGCTTTCAGTTAGTGAGGTCTGAGTAGATTATATGCAAATAAGGAACCCCTTCATTTGTGATAGTGAACTGGTCCAAAAATAAAACTGAGGAATTGGTTGGTTTGTAGGTAGTTTGTGACTGAGACTCTAAAAGTGTTAACTTAATCACCTGCAAGCCTCAGCTCAAACATGCTAATTCAATTTTAAAAATAGGAGCCGCAATCGTTTTATCAGATGTTTTCTCATCTGTGTCCAGGGAGGATTTCTATACTTGATGGCTCAATTCCATGCAACGTTTTTCCTTTTGACTTTTTCGGTCTGGGGGAAGGGTTAAATTTTGACTGTACTGAGTTTCTCCTAAAATGATGCTTTTGAATATCGCTTTTTATACGTTGACCTATCTGCTTCAAAAGTAGAGTAAATAAATATGAACTATCAAACAGCAGTTTTACATTAATGCTCTATCTTGCCATTGATAGTGGTCAGCTGTTTTAGAGAAATGTCTAACTCTCTATTGCATATTGTAGACTAGCCATTCGCTGGATGAATGTATTTTTTAACTTTTTTTTCTGGTTAAAATTGACTTATGCTTCAGAATCCCCTTGCTTTTTTGCTGAACTAGAATGATTAATTGTGATTTTCCTCATAACTGGCTGGAGTTTCTCCTTAGTTTTTTGAAACAGAGTTTTTGTCTCAGCATTGTCTTGTGGTTGAGTATTCCATGATCAATTAAAAAAAAAAAAAAACAAAAGGAGCAGTATGAAGTGACAACTTTTCAAATGCAATAACCATCCCCAGCTTGCATTGCACCAGTGAGTAGTTTGTGCTCCAGTTGAGTCCTTGTATTCCAGGAGAGATGCAAGAAAACAGTTACAGCATCTTCCCTAGCCATTCCTATGTTTTTTAGAATTGGGAAGTTTCTCAGAACTCCCGGCCACCTTCCTGGGTGTTATTCTGCTAGCTGCTTCCTCAAGTTACAGGAAATGAGGCTGGCGCTTTCTTTACAGGATGTGTGTAGTTATTTAGACATCATTTACTTCCATGCCTATAGACTGAACTCCCGGAGTATTAGTCTCATGAAATTCACTCCAAGTCCTACAGCAGTAACATGCTTGACTTAAAATAATATACCCCTTAGAACCAGCTCTGTTTTGATCAGATTTCAGTCATTCGTGTGCACTGTATGAACTGCTCGATTAATTACTGTTTTTTAAAAAGACTCTTCTGTCCCCAGTGCACCTGAAGAACCTAAATAGTCTGTGAAATTCCCTGGGATCAAGCTCAGCTAAAGAAGCTGCAATGCCTTCAGCTTTCCCCCTATAAATTATTCTAAGTTGGTCCCAGTGAGTATTCTAGTGTTGAGAGATCACACTGACTGTCCTGAGTGTGTCTAGTAAGCACTGAGTAGTGTGGTTGTGATATTGCCTTTGGTTCACCAGAAACCTACTACTCCTTTTCACATGTACTATCAAACAGCTTTTAGGTAGTGGTATCACTGGATCAGTACTGGAGCTGTGATAACCTTAAAATGGCAACATTTGTTTGAGCAACAGGTAATGATGGAACTGAGGCACATACTCTGCCCTCCTTAAACATCGCTTTATTAATATAATTACATAGCAATTGATAAAACTGTCTGCATACTTGCAGCTTTCACATCCTCGGTAAGTAACTTTCTATTAGTAGTGAGGTGTAACGTTGAATACTCAGCAAGACAGGGCTATGATGATTAGAATTGCATAATATTACCAGAATGGCTTTTGAAATACAAGTTTTGTGGTGTTGGAGGTGTAACCTCAAAATTCTGAGGTCAGTTCCTAGTTTTACCATTGACTCTGTATGATGTTGAGCCAATTTATCTCTCTGCCTTGATTGTTTCCAAAAAGACAATAGTAATTTTCTTCATCCCTTTTTTTTTTGTTCTTCCCAAAACAAAAGTTCTTGGGGAAGAACACTGCCTTTTGGTACATATATGTGAAGTGTCTAGTGAAATATTTCAGCTAAAGTCACTGAGTTTTCCTAAAATAGCGTTAACTCTCTGTGATACAACAAAAGCAGAGCTTTTAATGTTCACTGACTATTTTTGTTACAGGTGCTCAGCAGAAACATGCAATTGTGCAGTGGTTTTCTCATATTACAGAGATACCTCAGAATAAAAGGAAACTGCTTAAAAGAGAGGTTTCTCCCCAAGAAGTGTTTTTTGATCAAGTTCCTGGGTATGACACTGACATAGCTGTGGAGACCATTATCAAAAGTGTCATGGTATGTACTGCAGCCCATTTTTACGTGGAGGAAAGAAACAAACTCAAAAGCTTGAAAAGTGTAACAGTACAGCTGTTTTATTACCTCCCAAACCAAATGTATGATGTGTATTTGACTATTAATACAGTTGTATAGGATAGTTGGAAATTGTTAATATTCCTCCTTCACTCTATCTCAGAATGACTTTGGTTGTTGTCAGACAGCCCTAGAACTTAGGGGAGGGAAGTGATGGGGAGTCCTGTAGCGCAGTAAACTTATGCTAGTCTAAATATAGGTTGAAGACAGTGCGCTCTATAATGAAGCTTTACAAGAGATCTAATAGTAAGATATGTGAGCAGAAAATATTTGAATGCTAAAGTAACAGCAAATGCTAAGGCATGTGTTTTTTTGATATTTTCTTTTACAGGTAATACCACTACATCTGGGGGAAGCACTACCTATTATACTAAGCAAGGAACAAACTTTCTATGTAAAACAGTCTTGGGATGGGAAATGTTTTAAATCTTTATCCCCTGAAGTGTTCTCTAAGCTGAAAGAAGCTAAGAAGAAAACAGGTGGTAGCCCAAACTCTTTGACAAAATCCCCGCTGTACCCTTTGGACATCATTTGCTCCCCGAAGAAAGAGACAGAGAGAGTTGTGTGGAGTGTGACAAAAAAGAAAAATGTTGAGATGGAAATAGAATCAAAACATTCTGCTTCCAAGTCTTCCCTGTCTAAGGAGAGACATTCGCAAAGAGTAGCTAATGGCATGAAAACCCCAACAGCAAGAAAGAAGTTAGAGTTAAACAGTAAGTGTGTGTGTGTGTGTATATATATGTATAGTTTTGACTATGTATTTGTATGTTTTGTGCCTCTTCAGTCTGGATAATTCAAACACAAGTATAACTCAACATCAGTATTTTAACTTCCTGTTTTATTTCACTACCTATTTTATTTAGGCTTTGGGGTTAGCCTGTGCCTTTGGCAAGCATCTGTTGTCTTATGTCTGCTATTTCAAGCAACTGTATCGCTTATGTTCCATTGCTGTTGCAAATGTTTTGTTTGCAACAAGTAAGTCTACTTTAAAGTAAAGTTCTTGTTTGCTGAAATGTGACCAGTCAGCCTAATTTGACCTCGGAAGACCTGATTGTCTGTCTTTAATCTTCTGACCAAAAATACACTAGAACATTTACATTGGCCTTGGCTAGATAAGAGCATTTGGTCCTATGTGTACAATCAGTTACACCCCCCACGTTCAAACTGGTGCTTGGATAGAGTTGTAAGCGATGGAAGGAGATAAACTGAAAACTCGATCCCTGTGTTACTATTTCCTCTTTTTAGAGGAAATGTATGCCTTTCAGTGATTCAGTTCTTTGTCCTCGTAGTTTAATACTCGTAGTCACCTTTCATTTAAATTTATAAGTCTATGTGACAACCAATGAGCCCATCATACCATGTCATCTAAAAGTTAACCAAACCAGACATGTTAAAGCCTGACAAAAGTTCCTTTTGCTCTTGACTCCTAGGTCCCACAAAATCTCCCAAAGGCAAACTCCCAGGAAGTGATGTTTTAGAACTTTTGGGTGATGACTGTGATGCAATTGCAATGTCAGAACCATCAGCTACTAAACGAAAAGTGAAATTCACTGGAGTTTTAGGCTCGCCACCAAAAATGTCTTGTGCCAGTGAAGAGCCAAAGACAACGTTTAACAGTACAGAGCACGAGCAGAGACTTAATGACACAATACGATTATCCCCCTATAGTAAGGTCAGTGACTCCAGTGAGAAAGATAAGAATCTTCATATGGGAGAAGACACTATATGGTAAGGAATGATATTGTTATAATTATTTTTTTTAATGGGATTTCTATTTGTATGTAGTTCTCTAAAGCACATTGAAAGATCTCCTGAAAATAAAACAGGTAAAATCTCTGTGCATACCAAATTGTTTTGTCTGTTGAGATCATTGAGAGGAGTAGGAATAGCTTAAATGGTTACAAATACACTATGATGAAGCTCTAGAAAGCGTGTTACTTGGAGATGAATAAATGAGGAGGGGACATCACCAGAGAAGCTGACTGTAGAGATGGACCAAGCAGCCCACAGCTCGCTGAACAGAGAGAAGAGACTGGAACGGGAATGGTTGGACAATATGAAAGGGAATTGATACTATATTGATTATTATAGTTTGCGCTCTGTCGGCATGGATAAAAAATCTGTTTCCTTGCAGCCATAAAAATTGATTCTGAACATTGAGAGGCCTTCTCTCCATCTTTACAAGTGTGATGCAAAGGGGAAATACAAGTAGCTTTCTGTTTGTTTGTTTGTTTTTTTTACAGTTTAACTGGACATCAAAAACTAGGTAGTCGGAGCCCTGTAGTGACCCCTCGTTCTCACAGAAAATGTGCACAGAAGACAAGCGCTCGCATTGCAGAGCAAATGAGGTAATCTTTGCTTCCATGACATCTTATTCAGATTGCTATTGATAGCTTGAAGCCTTGAGAGTTTGGCTTAATATTGAAAAGCAAATGGCTCCAGAAGCACAAGCTTAATTGTAGTATCAGTGAAAAATGTCTCATTCAGAAACATAAAGCTGACTCAAGGTGTTCTTCAGAAAACTAACTTCCTTTTAACCAGTCTATTTGAATAGCCATGGAAAAGTAGCAGCTCAAGCAGAAAATATATTGGCCTATTGATTATGGTAACTACAGAAAAAGCTGGAAATATATCAGATGATAATCTGTGGTGAGTACACCAGCTTTAAAACACTCATTGCTGTTTCTGTTACTCATAGCTTATTAAATACACTGGAATCGGACGAGGAAGAGGATTTTCTGTCTAGCTCAGGCAGCTCTTACTCCCGTAGTGAAGAAGAGGAGAGTGAAGTGCTCTGTACCTCAAAGAGGGATTCTAAATCAAGCAGAGAATTTAGCACCCCAAAATCTTCAAGGAAGTCTTCAGTTCACACTCCTGCCAAGACCCCAAAGAAAACCGTAAGGTTCTTTGTAGCTGTTCACCTTTAAGAGATGTTTTTATTATTTCTAAGCCAGTTATTTGAATGCTTGATGCATAGGTACCAAAGTTAAGTATCAGAACCCTTTAGCTTTTAACGAAAGATTAACTTGCTTTGTATCACCTTCTGTATGAGGATTGAGTAGGCTGTGTGAACCACATGTGTTGTGCATGAGCATTGATGAAAAGACTCCAGCCTACAGAGGGAAAATGTTGGATTGGGCTGGAGCTGAACAATAACAGATGAATGTGCAGTTTAGCCTGTTCTGTGGCTATAAAGCTTTGGCTTACAGGAGGAGGGCAGGGAGAGATTTGCTAGGAATCAGTAGAATCAATATATGTTTTGAAACAGTAGCTCTCAAGCTGTGGATTCAGGATGGATATTGATGTGTAAAGTCTTGAGTGAAGCATTGGGGAGCTTTAGTAAGGGAAGAGGGTCCCTACTGGGTGTTTTTTTTTTTTTTAATAGAACATAGGGGAACACTCTCAAAGTTTACAGTTAAAACTGGAGCACCTTAACTAGAAGAGCGTGCAGTTCTGTTTCATGTCAAAAAGCGTATGTTCACACTGGTTCAGAGAAAGGCAGGAGAGATGATCAAATGAATGGATTTGACTCTATATGAGAAACAACTGAGTAGTATGTTACTACTGAATCTGAAAACAAGACAATATGGAAGGAGACTTAGTAAGTCTATGAAGTCATGGGTGGCAGGAGGAGTGACAAGAAACTGACTGTTTACTTTCTCTCCTGATATAAACTACAGGCTCCCCAATATACCTAGTAGGAACTGGGATCAAAACAAAAAGAATAGCGAGTCAATTATTCAGTAAGCCGTTAGACCCGTGCGGTTCTTGGCCGAGAGATATTGTGGCCGTAGGAAGTTTATCTGGTTTCCATGAGAGTCTGGGGAAAGTACCCGAGAATGCTTATTTAGTAACCCTCAATGGATCAAACTACAGCAGTTTTTCATGAAATTCTCTGAACTGAAAATAGTTGAAAGCTAAAACAGTATGTTCTTGTCCCATTCTGGCTGTTGTCTAAGCATCGATTTATGGTCAAAGTTTTTACTTTTATTATAAACTGCACACTTGACTATGTTAGTCAACTGCACACTTGAACATGTTAGTTCTCCTTTTTCTGTACAGTTTTTAGTAAGTGCAGTCCTATATAACAACAATCATGAGACCAACTCTGCACCTGGCAGTAGAATCCTCCTGACTCTTGAAGGCTTGCCAACGTGGAGATGATTACCAGCGCAAGAGGGCCGCTCTACAGGGTTCATGGCCATGCCAAAGATATGTGGCCAGCAGTTTCTCGTGGTGTCATGGCCACTGCTGGAGATGGGATACTAGGCTAGACGGATCGTTGACCTGTCTCTTTAGGACTGTTCTTATGACCATAGGCAGGCACATATTGCCAATGGTTAATTTTTGCTTCATGTTTATGAAATGTCTAGCACAGAAATCGTAATGTAACTAGAACTCCTAAGCACAACAGGAAGGAATAATTAAGGTGTTGCATTCACTTTTTTGTTTGGACAATGAAATTCATGTAGATCAGTTTCTGATCACTTACTACTTTTTTTTTTAAAAGAACTGGATCGCTTTGTAAGACAGCGCTTTAGAAGAACATAAAGAATTTTTAAATTCTTCCACCAGTTAAAAGGTGGAGTTACCTGTGTCACCATTACCCTCCCAACTTTTCTCCACTTAAGAAAAAAACATAAAGCTTGTTTGTTAGTTATGCTTTGTGAAGGCTGTTTCTCTTTTCATCTTGTACTCTGGCATTCTCAGGTAGTCTTTCTGCATAAATAATGCTTTGGAAACGTGTATGGATGATCAGTCTCCAGTAGAAATTCATGTATGTAGAAAATCTGTTTGAAGCTTTTAACTTTTCTTTGCAGCCTTTACCAGGAACACCCAAGACACCCCGGAATGCAACTCCTGAAATTCCAAAACGCAGCCATGCAGCACAGAAACCAGCCAGCATACTAGAAGAAGCCAGATTAAGGTAATGTGTAGTGGGCTAAAGGGAGGAAGTCATTTCTTTGCTTCAGGTATACAGAGCAATAGGCTATGTTGAAAGAGAGGAATGTTGTATTTACTATATTGAATGAATTTGGTAAAAGTTCATGGTGTTTTGATACCAGAAGATCATTTATGAATTTATACTAAGATACTAGAATTACAAATACTAGTAGTATTTCCAATACTACTTTTAAGATTTCAAATTATTGTGACCAGTCTATGCTAAGTTCAATGGAATTAGGTATCTGTTAGTTTTTTTATTCTGTGCAGTATCAGAAAAAAAGGACCCTCTTCTATTATCTTTAGACTGTAAAAGTATGATACCTGGCTCCTCCTAGTGGACAAAAGTTTCACAGGTTTTGGTCTAAATCATGACAAAGTGGGAAAAACACATACAGGACTGTTAGTATCCTTTATTCTGTGTTTTAGTTTCTTCCCGGTCACTCGGCTCACCTTCTCCTAGGATGAGTCTCCCCTGTTCTGTCCCCCTTACCTTGACTTATAAATTCTTTTGTGAATGGCAGCAGATATTCTTCTTTATTGCTGGATATTCATAGCATTTGCTTATGAAGATGACTGTTCAGCTCTCTTAAAACCTTAAAAGCACATATGGAGAGTAGGCTGTTTCTTTTGTGATGCTTGACATTGCTGCTCAGACTTAAAATATGTAAGAGAGATTTGAAAACCTATACATAATTACGAAGGGGGCAGGTCTAGTATTTATTTTTTCTCAGCAGGCCCTCCAAGCAGAATGGTGAAATCGCAAATCTTGCAGAATGGTGAAATTGCAAATCTTGGATCTTGCGTCCCAAATTTTTTTTTTTCTTTTAATCAAAAGGCTGCATGTTTCTGCTATCCCAGAATCTCTGCCTTGTCGTGAAGAAGAATTCCAGGATATCTATAACTTTGTGGAAAGCAAACTCATTGATGGTACAGGAGGGTGAGTTTGAGTTAAAATTAAAGATTGAAATATCTAGTCAGATGTCTGGGTAAAGGTGTAGGGTTTTTTGGTTTTCTTTTGTTTTGTTTTTCTGTTTTTTAAGATAAATTAGCATTTAGAAGGTATTTTAGATTAATTACTTCAGTAATGATAAAAATCTTGATGATCTTCCAATATGTTACATGTTCAACTTGCAAATAAAGTAACTGAAATATAGGGAATGGCCTGAAGTCAGAGGGGAGTAGTACTCAAGGAGTTGGAATTCCAGAGCTCCGAGGCCATCCTTGGTCTTAGGAGCTTGCTCACATTGATAGTGCCTCCTCTTGTAGGTGCATGTACATTTCTGGAGTTCCTGGAACAGGTAAAACTGCAACTGTGCATGAAGTAATTCGCTGTCTGCAGCAAGCTGCAGAAAATGATGAGCTACCATCCTTCCAGTTTATAGAAATCAATGGCATGAAGCTTACTGACCCTCACCAAGCTTATGTGCAGATACTAGAGGTGAGCAAAGCCTCTTCAATGGCTCTGTTATATTTTTCCTTCTATAATATAACTTTCTGTGCGCATACATACTTAGAAGGTTGCTGAGATGACAGCTCTGGAAGTCACTGTAGCAGTAGAATAATTACTGGAGGGGCTAAGAGGTCAATCAGTCTGTCATCACATAGTCCCTCTTTTGCAGGATTGCTGTCTCTGTGAGTAATACTGCGTTTGAAATCCTCATGACAAACTAGTCTGCAGTATCTCATCTAGGGCTGCTGATGGTGCTAGTGTTTATATGGGTGTGATTTAACCTTCCGAGAACTGGATTAAGATCATCCAATAGTCTTCAGATGGTAATTGCCCAAGACCTATGTTAGTCTAGGCTGACTTTAAGCTCAGTGACCTAGGAGTGAAACGATGCATTTCCTGAAACATCTAGTCGCTTTTCTTACAAGTTTCTGTCCCGTTTATTTAAGTTGGACATCTCCTATCTGAGTAGGAAGTGACTTAAGTCATTCAGATATCTCTCAAGTCAGATTTTGGGGGTAAATATGCATGTTTGCGTCTTTCCCTGAAAGCAGCACAGACAGTGCGTTATTGAGGGATGTGCTGTAGCAGGTCACTGTGTTTCTTTAGTACAGTGAAAGGTTCTGTGAGAACAATTACCTTATTTCATGGTAATGGTATCTTAACTCCTTAGTTCCTATCCTGTCCAGCATAA
The DNA here is from genome assembly GCF_040807025.1 of Struthio camelus. NCBI lineage: Eukaryota > Metazoa > Chordata > Aves > Struthioniformes > Struthionidae > Struthio > Struthio camelus. The sequence continues at coordinate 31,543,503 of NC_090949.1, read as the reverse complement.
ATGCATTTAACGTTTGTAAATTTGTAAAATTAATCAAGAATAAGTCTTTGGAAGTAAAATCTGGTTGTCTCCGTGGGCCTCAGCACTTTAAGCTAGCCCTGTTAAGTATCCTCTATGGGAGCATGTTGACAAATAAACCAGTTTCTCTGCTTCTTCTGCCTCTGCTGTTGTTTAAGCGTTCTACATAGGCTGCACCTACATTTCTGATTGCTCCGTGTCTCTTCCTGATTGTTAATTTTCCTCTTTAGTTCCCTGACATCTTTTTGTATAACTCTGAAGCAATACATGGAGCATACTGCAGCTACCTCATTGTCTTTGGAAAGTTTATAAAGAAGGGAACAGCAACAGGAAGGCCTGGACAGATGAATAGACAGATAGAATGAATGATAGATACCTGGTTACAGAAAGCATGCCAATTCCACTGCAAAAAGCTGAATTCTGTGGTGTATTGGATGCCCAGTTCCAGTGCTGTAGAATCAGGATCTCTGGAAATTGCTTGATTCAGACTGTCCTTGAATTGGAAACATGAAACAAGAATAGATTATACATTGTTGCCATGCTCGAATGCTAATAATTATAAAATTGGAAGTCTCTTTTTAAAAAGGGAGGATGAGATTCTGGAGAACAAATACAATCTTCAAATGCAATCTCCATTTTATTTTAAGGCTTGAGCCTGAACTTCTTTGAACAATTGGTTCAGCATATATATTGTAATTTTAAAGTTTCATGCTTTAATTTTGGTATTCCTTTGGGGCATACAGGAACAGTTGTTCCCCTCCACGATGAGAAAGAAACCAGGGGTTTGGTGCTGAGTTTTAGAGAGAAGTTCAAACAGAGTAAGAATTAAACTTCCTACCTCCACGGCTATGGTATATTAACCTGCAGCATTACTTAATCCTTGTCCAGTTATTGACAGGTCAGAAGGTGACAGCAACCCATGCTGCAGCACTGTTGGCAAAACTGTTCTCTACACCTGGACCAAAGAGGAAGAGCACACTGCTGATAGTGGATGAGGTGAGACAAAGAACTCTTCACTCTTTTCTCGAATATTATAAGAAATGAATTTTTGGATGAGGGAAAAGGACAAAATGTATTTATATGGTTTATGCTGAGAGTATATCACATATGCTCTAACAGGAGTAGATGTAGGAGAGAAGACACACGAGTAGCTTCTCTCGGCCTTATTAGTAAACTGAATGTAAAGAGTCAAGTATTCTATCGCTGTATTTTTCTCTGTGCTGGTTTTCAGATGGGTTTAATAATTTTTTTTGGCTCAATTCATGGAATGAGTTGTTCTGTGAAATCTAGATCAGTTATCTAGAGCCTGAATTTTGTCTGGAAGCTGCTGCTCTTTCTATGAGAAAATTCACAATGAAATATGCCATGTTCTACCTTTGAAACTATTTGAATGCGCTGTGTTCAGTAATTAACAAAAGCATATTACTTTGTGCTGTGAGCTGATTCTGGTCCTCACATGGATAGTCTTTTGATTGTTAGACACATAGTTAAGACACTGAATAGTATTTTAAAACTGCAGCTTGATACTGTGGTGAACACTGTTCAAACATCTAGTGGGGCTGTGCTTTTCCAAAAGAGATTAGTGCCTTAATTCAGAAAAGGCAGTCCGGTTAATAAATGAATAAAGGAGAACAGAGACAGCTTTTTCAGATCACCTATGAAGTCTTCTGTAGCAGAACTTGCTCTCTCAAGCCCTGATCAAGTATTGTAAGTGCAAGGTCATCATTTTTCAGGCAACTTCTTCTTTCTCTCTCCTCAGCTTGATCTTCTGTGGACCCGGAAGCAGAATGTGATGTACAATTTATTTGACTGGCCAACTCAAAAGCACTCCAAGTTAATCATCTTGGCCATTGCTAACACCATGGACTTGCCAGAGAGAATAATGATGAACAGAGTAGCTAGCAGGCTGGTATGTCCTAGCAGTTATGTTGTTATGCTAGGAAATGAGAAGGATAGAATAAATACTGTGTGCTGTCAAAGGTAATCCAGGAGAAAGGGAGGACGGGTTACAGTAGATGTTAAGCAATACTTTTATAGTTCCCTCTCTTCTCGAGAGAGTGGATGTGGAACATATAAATCCTAGGAAAGTAGCTGTAGGAGCCAGCTAGCTAATTAGATGTTGTGCCATGTAAGAACACTCTGTTCCTGTAAGAATTAATTAACAGAAAGGATGTAGATGTCTTTGTAAACATATTAAGACTTTGATAATCTGCCTTGTGGTTAAGCTGTTTACTCCAGAGTTCAGAGGAATTCCCTTCTGATTTCCCTTCCTTTTTCCCCCCTTCCTTCCAGGCACCTGGTTACTGCTCTGTCTGCCATCATCATGTGGTAGATTATTTTCTTTGTGTTGGGTACCTTTGGACAGAAAGTTAGATGCGCTCTGAACCTGTTTAATACATTTTCCTAGGTTATCACTTCAACACTGCTCTGAAAAGTGATTTGCAAAAATGGTACTATGTGCCTCCATCCTTCTTAGAAAAAGTTACACAGTAATTGAGTCAATTGCTTTCCCTCACTTGCTAAACCTGCAGAGCAGCTGATGATCTGGGACTCTGAGCACTTGCTTCTTGGCCTACGAGAGAGAGGTTCTGAGGAATGCAAAGCTCTGGCCTTCTGTAGAACATGAAAGGCAGTGTGCCAGTCATTCATAACAGAGGTCATAAAGTGGTATTCTTGTCTGAAATCAGTTTTTGTTAGCCTGAGCCAGAAGAGGATTTTTAATTTGTGGCTGCTTGCTAACTTTGCAGGCTACCATGTGAAGTTGGCTGTAGGACTGGACTGTATACAGATCTCCTAAAGGAGAGATGAATGGGTTTTTTTATATGTTCTGCTCTGTGACTGTAGTTAAAAAGATGCTTAAACAGTTGCAGTCAAAAGATTCTCATATTGGATGGCTCTGACTTGTTTGTAAATTCTGTGAGACAAATTTGAATTTTAATAGCAGCAGCTCTTGTTCCTCAGGCCTTTCAGTGGGGTGGTCCAGCTGCTGGCCCCCACTCAGTCTCGGTTGCATTTATGAATGTGTGTTTTTATTTTGCAAGTATGAAGTATAAGAATTGATTAACTGATTATAATTCACATCACTTGGAGGGGAAGAATGTGAATGAGGGTCTGCTCCTACCAGGGAAATTAAAACTGCTAACTGTACAAGCTATGCTTGAGCAGTTGAGAGTTTCCAAGTGGGCATAAGAGAAGTGTAGCTTCAGAATCTGCTAATTGGAGAGAATGTCGTCTTTAACAGAAATGTAGATACGTCCTTTTGAGTATGGAATTCCACAGCATCAGTAAAAACATAGCATGTGTTAGCAGCGCTACGAAGAATTCTCACTGTATTGTATTGTTTACTGTAGGGCCTCACCAGAATGTCCTTTCAGCCCTACACCTACAAACAGTTACAGCAAATTATTTCATCCCGACTGAGCAACATGAAGGCATTTGAAGAGGATGCAATTCAGCTAGTTTCCAGGAAGGTAAACACAGTACAGACGTGTGTCCTCTGTGTTGCATTAAGTAAAGAACATGGCGGGGGGGAAGGAGAGGGCACATCTTGTAACAGAAGTCAGACCTGACTTCTGTGTTTACATGTTCTATGCTGGAGACAGTGGGGCATTAGTAGTGGATCATGCACTATGTTTTCTGTAAGATATGCAGGACACTTTTACAGGAAACATTCCTAAGCAGTGTCCTTGCCTTTTCTGCCTGCTTTGAAAAGGCAGCAGTGTGCTCCAGAAGCCAGAGGGGTTAAAACAGGGTCATGATAATGCATAATGATATCAGCTTTCTCTGCTGTTTGTCATAATTAGAATCACTGGATCATCTTGACAAAGATTAGTATGCCAGTGGTAGTGGAAATACAGGAATTACAGGATTAGAATATAGTAGAAATGGGATAGACTATAGTAGAAATATAGGTTATAGGAAAAAAGTTCAGTCTTGAATTTGTAATGACTGGATTAGTAGGGGGTGTTTTGGTTTTATTTTTTGGTCAGCAAAATTGTTATTTTAAAATGTGAGATTCTAGTCATGTAGTCCATGGTGGAATTACTCTCCTGATTTCCCCTTCCCCTTTCTTTTTTCTTCTATCAATTCTAGCTAAATTTTTTATTCAGCTAGTAGGAAATGCTGCTAAAAACTTGTGATGTTTACTTTCAGGTAGCAGCATTGTCTGGTGATGCAAGACGTTGCCTTGATATCTGCAGAAGGGCCACTGAGATTTGTGAGTTTGCTAGCCAGAAGAATACCTGTGGAATAGTCCGAATGGCCCACATAACAGAAGCCATAGATGAAATGTTTTCATCCCCATATATAAATGCAATCAGGTAAAAACATTATTTTTCAGAGGTGTTTCTTCCCTTTGCATCTTTTTCACTGTGCCCTTTTCCAAAAAATCTTCAGTCCACTCTCACGTCCTACTCCCTCCCTTTAGGAGTGTATGTAATACTTAATACTTTGTTGAAATATGGTACAAAACAAGCCTTACAGCACAGCTAGGAGTGAAAAACACAAAGTAGGAATTAAAGACAGAGGAAAGACCTAGAAATGACTTGTTTAAAGTTATACAGCATGTCTCCGTGTTAGTGTTTTAGTTCAGATTAGGAGCAGGCTTTTGAATTTTCCTGATTGTCCCTGTTTACTGTATGTTGATTTACACTGAACTGCAGTTTCCAAGTACATATATTTGTATTCCTTCTAGATAGAACTAAATCTGGAAGATGTGCTTCAGGAGCCCACAGTTACGCTAGCTACCGGTTGCCCAGCATGCTGGGCCAGACAAGAGCTAGACGGAAGGAAAAGCCCTAGAAGCCTGTGTAGTATAGGCATCAGGTCCTCAGAGTCAGCTCCTCTGTGCTACAGAGCTGCTGGTATTATGCAACTCTCCTTGCTGCTTTGGATGCAGCCGCAGACCCCTGAGCAGAATGTGACAGTTGTAACATTATAACACACTGCAGAGCATGTAGGATGTTCTGTAAGGCTTTTGCCATTCACAGCCTGAGTTCATAATTATTAAAGAAACTATAGGCTTGTTCTCCCAGCCCAACACATGCACAGTATTATTGCATTCTTCAGTCTCTTAATTCATGAGGATTTACCATATTAAAATTTGTCTTATGTAGCTCCTAGTATGAGTGCTTGTAACAAACAGGAGATCTGCACAATGACCAAACTTTGCAGAAAACTTTAGCTGTGTTATGCTATTATGTATAGAATGAAATGTCATGTTCAGATACAGTGAAATAGAGGTGGAGTGATATGCAGTGCATTGTGGTGCCAGAGATACAGGCTGTAATATACTGGCTAGTTGAGATATAGTCTTGCATTTTTTTTCTCCTCTCTCCTGTAGCGAAATACCCTGCATTTCAGTATGTGCTTCCCAGGCAATTTTGCTTCCCTTCCAAACTTCTTCCTAAGGATTCACGAATTCTAGATTTGGTAGACTGATTTTTGTTTTCTTTTGATATTCAGGAGTGCCTCACTGCATGAACAAATCTTTCTGAAAGCAATTTTAGCCGAATTTCGCAGGGCAGGTGTTGAGGAGGCAACAGTGCAACAGGTATGTTAGTGTTTCATAGTACTTCAAAAAAAAAAAAAAACCTTCAATAAATTTATCAGGCAATAGCACAAATATTTCAGTTTTTTAATTTTTATCATATTATCTTAGATCAAATCATAAGAAGGTAACTTGGGGCATGGCTGTCCAGGCCAGGTGTAAAGCCTAACTGGTGCCACCACTTGTTCTTGCTTGGAACTGAATGCTTAGAATTGGAAGCACCTGCTGTTGTATTAATATTACCAGTATTCCAGGTCAGAAAATGAATTTTTTTTTGCCTATGTCTGAAAATGTTGCATGCCTCCACATAACTTGCTTCATAACAGAAGAAATAAGAGGTAGCCTGGGATTATGAGGTGACATTAGTTCAAGTAGGCGGCCTGAATGTTAATTTCCAAGTTATGTTTTGCTATCTTTCTCAACAGAGGCAGATATATAATTAATAACTGTTTTTTTAAGTGGACTTGTTAAATACCCATCACCAGCATGTAGACTCATTAGTCTCTGCATGGAATCCATTTCATGGATTCCACAGTACAGAAGCTAAATGTTAATATTTACCTAATAAAAATGATTAGGACTAAACTTGCTAGTTTTCACTGCTTCTGTAGGTTTATTAGTAAGCATTTTAGTCACATTTTCTGTTATTAGTTCCTAAACACCTATACTAGTTTGACTGCATGGATGCACTGAGTGACCAGTGCTTAAACTTAAAGGTTACATTTTTTCCCTTAAAGAATGTAGCTTTCCTCTGACACCAAAGGAGGTTTCTTTCCAGAGACTTAGAAAAGCAGAAGACCGTGTCTGATTCTTACCTGGTTTACTAGTCTGCATGATTTGTGACGAGTGCTTTCTTCTGTGCTTAAAGGTGGATTATCTGCCCCTTTTTAGCTGTAATCTTCCATGTTTCTAGTCAGCATGACTCATGCTAGCTTATCACTGGGCCTGGCTATCATTTCAGAGTGGATAACTAAGTAGTTTTATGTCAGCTCTTGATCTGCTGGATTGGCTTTATTCCACACAGTTCAGGGGAGAGGAGGTATAGTAACAGATAAAGATGTAGTTAAAAGAACTGCAGACAGCCTAGCTTGGTGATTGTTTTGCTTTCTTTGATTGTATGGCAAAGGAAACTTTAGCTTAGAAGCATTATTTCATTGACCAAAGTCCCAATATCCTATGTTAAAACAGCAGCATCTGAGCATTTCATCTGAAGAGACTGTAACTAGTTAGTTTCTCCTTCCCTCCCACCGAAGGAGGGGAAGGAAGCTTCCATTTTTTGCCTGAGCCCGCTGCATTGTAGCAGGAGGTAAACCTGAGTTATATCTTTTCTCTTTCTTTTTTTTTTTTTTCCCCTCCCCCTAGGTCTATCATCAACATGTAGCGCTGTGTAGAATTGAAGGTATGCAGAGTCCTACAGTATCAGAAATTATGGCAGTTTGCTCAAGGCTTGGTGCCTGCAGGCTCTTGCTGGTAGAATCCAGTAACAAGTATCTTCACATGCGGGTGCGACTAAATATCAGCCAGGATGATGTCATGTATGCACTCAAGGATTAGTAAGACGATAACAGATATTTTACATTCATATATGTATAACTATTTTAAATATTGTCTAATTTTTATTTTTTTAAAAAATGATGCTAAAATGGAAATAATGGAATGTTGTATTTTTCCTAAATATTCTGTTTAAATGTTTGATGTAGCAAAGCACTTTTTGTATAATAAAGAACTTGCTTCAGGGCATTTTAAATATTTGAAATCAAACTGTTTTAAAAATATTTTTAGGTGCTGGTAACAGGTCTTCTTTCAAATAAGATATGTGAACTGGAATTACTTGCATTACTACTAGTGCTAAAGAACTTTTAAGACTGGCAATGTCTTTGTGGCATTGCATTTTATGTAGCTTTCTCTTGTTGACTTTTGTCGAATATAAAAGATGTGATTAAAACTTGATTAAACCTACATTACTCGTCTAATGAAAAGGAGCCTTCAATTTGCAAGAAAAGCTGAAATGTGAGGAGACTCTACTACCAGGAAAGTAAAAATAGCAGCAGGAATTTGTCATTCAAGTGATCAGCTTTATGTATTTTTTGGAGCATAACTGTTACTGAGGAGAGCTTCGAAGAAATTACCTCAGCTAATGCAGGTCTGTTAAAGTCTGCTTTCATAATAGAGTTGTTTACCGAAATATATTAGTGATTTAGAAAGGGATAAGTTGGAAACACTTTAAAGAGTTGTGTTGTTGTGAAACGGCCTCCAAAATTTGTTTGTTTACCGAGATCACTTAAAGTAGAGAAATGGTGTAAAGAGCAAATACTAGAGAATTCACTGTTGCAAGATTAGAAATAAGGACTTCCCCTAGAAAGTGTCTCACACTAGCTTGATGAAGTGCAGGATTTAATAAAGCTGCAGTTCGTACAGCAAGCTATAAATTTCGTAGCAGCTTCAGCCAACCTTATAAATAAGCGCAGGATCGATAGGGCTGTCCGAGGACTGAATTACTCTCCGGGACGCGCTTTGCCGCCGCGCCTTTCCCACGCGTTCAGAGCGCTGCGGCTGCCGCCGGCCGGGCTCCTCCTCCTCCTCCCGCGCGGGGCTGCAGGCTCCGCCCCCGGCTCCCTTCCGCGCAGGCGCGCTGCTCCCGCGGAGCGGCGGCCGAGGCGTCCCCGAGCGGGGCGGGCGGCGGCGGCAGGAGGCCGAGGTGAGCCCCGGCGCGGCGGGTGTCGACCGGCCGCTCGGCCTGTCGCCTCCGCCGGCTCCTCCCTGCGGCGGGGGGCGCTGCCGAGGGGGCCGGGCCGCGGCGAGGCGGTGTGAGGCGCGGGCGGGAGGGCTGCGCGGGCAGGGCGCGGCTGGCGAAGCGGAGATAAAGCCGCGGCTTTGCGCCGGCTCTGCGTCTCCTTGCAGGCACGGCGGATGCCCGCGACCGGCTGCGTGCCCTCGGCGTGGGCTGGTGACCGCCATGCTCGGCAGGAGACCCAAGAGGAGCCCGCAGGCCAAGGGCCAGGGAGCCGCCGTTGCGAAGCAGGTGAGGAAACCTCCTGCGCTTCGGCCTCGTCTTCTTCAGACCTTTTGCTGCTGTTGGCCTGCTGGCGTTTCCCTCGCGTTAAGAAGAGCTGGCAGGACCATGACAGTTTTTTAGATTTAAATTGTCGGGGTGTTTTTCTCTCTCCTTTAGGGCATTGCTCTTAGAGTACTTATCTGACCTGAGGCAGTGGAGGTCTTGCAAGGAAGCCACTATGTTGTAACACTGATCCTTGCGTGAGCCCTTGTGACTTAGGCTAATAGTAGTTTCCTACCTCAGCTATGTTGAGATTTAATAATAGCTTTCGATAACTGTATTGGGATTTTTCTTACACCTTCCGAGATTATAAAAATAACTTACGAAGATCAAAACAGCCAGGGACAAACTCAGGGACGCGTGTGGGAGAGCGTTAGAGAGTGCTAGAACAGAGATAGTTTCTAGTTCTCTCTGTTTTCCGTATAGTCATTTTTCTTGTAATAAACTGGTAAAGCTATGCCCCTCTTGTAGCTGTGATTTAATCCTGGGTAGCGAGCCTGTATGTGTACTCTTTATGTTTGGGTGTAGTTTCAGAAGCATGGAGGAGAGAAGCATAGTTCAGTTGTGGTTGGTAGGTGTAGGAAGTCACGTGAAATTGTTAAAGATAGCAATACTGTCAAAGCACAGTCCTGGGTGGAGCAGTGGAAGAAAAGCAGAGTACAGCTAGAGGTAAAGAATAAGTCAGGTCCAGAGTAGAACTTCCTACAACTTTGAAAGTAGAAATGACGCAAGTAATATGTGGAGGAAGAATAGCTAGTACGAAAACAGAAGGATCTGAGAGGAGATTGGAATGGGATATTAAAACGGAGAAAATAGATGAGATTCCATTTTGATGATTTCTTAAGAGCCAGTATTGTCATAGCAGAAGCAGAACGGTTCAAGGAGAGATGCATAAAGTCACTGTTGCTCTATGATGAAAATTCCAATTTCTAAATTGGGAAAGTAGTATATATTTAGTTCATTTGAACAAGGGGGGTAAAAAAGGTAAAAACATCTTCCCTTCCCCCCAGTAAAACAAACTATAAAAAGATAAAGAGTAACTCTAATTAACTACATAGAGTTAGAAATTAGTAAAACATATTAGTTTTTCAGCCCATCTTACAGCATGGAGAACTGTTTCTTACGATGAATACTCTAATGGCTTGTTCATTTAAATGAACCCTATTTTGAGTTTGTTTGAGCTACGTAATGTATCAACTGCAAGTTATTTGTAACATTGTTTTTCTGTTATATTAAGCATTTGAGTTTAAAACTGTTAATTTCATTGGAAATGGGTTTTACTGAAAGGATTGAGAGACTTAGAGCTAGAAGCGCTGGATTCTGTTCTTGACTTCATGTGTCACTTGCAGTGTAGCAATGGATAGATCACATACGCTCCTGATCCAGTTTGCACACTTATAAAAGGTGCTCATTCCATAGCACTTTGCATCTTTAGATCACCGTTATAAATATTTCCTAATTAAATCTCGTCCTGACCTTTCCATTCTGTCCAAGTGTGCAAGCGTGTTTTGTTTTATGGAAGAGGAAGAAGGCATAGCACGGCCAAGTGATCTGCCTTGTGCCATTCAGAATGTCGAGGGCAGGGTCAGGACTAGTAAACAAATAGTTGCTGGTTTTGAATGCTGTTTTCCAATCCTTGAGATCAGTGTTTCTTACCTACATTTCATGTTTTTCTTTGGGATTATAAAAAGTTCAAAGAGGGTCATAGAACATTTCAAAGCAGTGCCCAGCAGTACCTCGATTCTTGCAGGATGAAGGATTTAAAAAAAAAAAAAAAGTTACCAGTAATTTGCACTAGTTGATAAACTGACAGCCAGCTTCAGCTTGTGGCAGCACTTCAGATCCTACAAGGCAGGAGGTGATTGTTAATCTTTGTAATAGCGATAGCTATTTTTTATTTCTCTGCTTCAGAGGAACTGATCTGCTGCCTTCTTGGCCATGTGAAGATCAGTAAGCCAAAAGGGATTTGTGCTTTGAAAAAGTCTGAGGAAAGCTGCTTTGCTTAACTGAATTCCATTCATCCTGTGAATTAATTCATATTTTTAAGAGTCAAGATAAAGAATGCTGCTATTTCTGGGGAAATTACTGCCTTACCTAGCACTATAAAAATAGTGGCAAAGTGATATCTAAGGCTGTCTTTTAGATTAGGACCCTGGAGATTTCTCTGATCTTTGTCGTTTAGCATGTTTTGCAACAGTAGAGTGGTTACCCCCACTATTTTTTTTTCAAATTCTGATTGGTGTAATTAGTATTCTTCCACCTGAGATGCTGTCATTTAGCTATGGTGATGATCTGTTGATTGTTTTCTCCCCCGTACTATAGGCATTGCTGGTTTTGTAATGGCCATCTTTCCATGTGTGTAGAGTGCTTTTCCTTGTGTTTATGATTTACAAACTGAAGTACTGAGAAATGCAAAACAGTCCTGTATATGCAAATATAACTTTTTCCAAGAATCGAGGGTAGAATCTGCAGTGTGTGCATGTCGGATCTGTATCATATGAATGCCGATTAGATCAGCTGTTAAGCAACTGTCTTGAACTTCCTTGATGAAATCTGCTTAATGAGGCTCAATATAACGAGCAGCATTTTATTTTATCTTTTTACTTCAAATTATTAGGTAGACTTGATTTGAAGAGACTGGGTTGATTGTGTACAGTCTTAGAGGGAGTATTCATTGATTCCTAACAGAGTTATATGCATCGTTTCAGTTATGGATGCCTTGCGGGCATTGTTTTGGTAATAGAAATGGTGTGATAGTTTGCTTTGAAAACAAAGAGAATCCGGAGTACATGGAAATGTTTAAATAACCTATTTATGAGTGATGCCTAAGTGCAGCATGATGTTTTTGAGCGTCATCTCAGTTCTCACAGCAGTGTTTTTTTTTTGCCTTGGCTCTAGCTGGGGCTATTTGTAGATTTCAATCCTGAAGAGATGCTGCTGGGTGCAGAGGAGGGTGCTGATGATGGGGACCTAGAAGCAGAGCTTGCTTCTATCACTGGAGTGAAGGTGACAGAAGGGAAGTCAAAACCAAAAGGGAAAAGTAAGTTGAAGTCTTTGGATGTTACTGATTGAAGACCTGAATAATTTATTGAAGATAACTATTTTTAAGTCACTCAATTCTCTAAAACGCTTTTCATCACTGGTAGAGGCTGAAATTGCAATAACTTTATTTCCTTTACTTTGAAAGGTTAAGTTGCTACTCCACAAAAACGGTAAGAGTTATTTGTCTGTGCTCTTGTAAACACAGGTAGGAAGAAGATATTTGATGGCTGGAAGCCTTGTTAATTTAGTATATGAAGGTATAACAGGCTGTAGTAGGATCTATATGACTTCAGAATGGAAATAGTGTCTTGAGTTGTTTGTTTTTTGGTTGTTTTTTTGGTGTTATTTAAGGAGTGAATTTACTGAGTTAGTGTTAGATTTTTAGTTTTTTCCAGTCTGTAACCATAATTGAATATCCGTTTAAAAGGGAAATTGTGGACTTGATGGGAGAAGTGGGAGTTCTGTGGTTTGTGTTACAGAGAAGGTTAGAGTACCTCTTAGAGTGGATCACTGCTGTTCTTAGTATTTAGGAATCTGAGAGTTTTGTCCGATACTGTTTGCACGCAGCTATGCAGTGTTTTACAGGATAGTTATAATCCAGTACGCATCCAGGCTGCTGCTGAGAGGCGCAGTCTAGTAGTGAGCATACTCTTCCTCAAAACCGGTAAACACATTTATGGAGCTGCAGGATGAGCTGGTTCAGGAAATTGATCCACGAAAACAAGTTTCTGCTGTTGGGCAAAGTTTTTGGCTAAATCGCTTATTTGATCTGGTTTACTACTAGGCTTTGTGAATTTTGCTGTGGCGAGTAGGGAGGGGTGGGAGCAAATGACTGAGATGGGAGAAGGAAAATTGGACTCACCCTTTTTACAGGTGTGTGGACAGATGCTGGAAAAAGTGTTAGTTCAACTGCAACTTTATTTTATAGTTCTGCAGTAATTTACCTATGATATTTAAGGGGACTTTCACACACAGCAGCAGGGGAATTAAGATTTTTTTTAATATTTAGGAAAAGTGAATAAGTGTCAAAACTCTAATTGGTGAGAGTCAGAACAGGTGTTTGTTCCTGAAGCTAAATTCTCAGCCATTTCCACCCTCCAGATTTCAAAACTGTAGTAACCCCCTAATGCTAAGAAGTACAATAGTTTTTTAGTCTTTGATAGAATATGAAATGTATATTTCTTCAGATTTTGGATGTTCTTAACTCACTATAATTGGTTGTTGCAGTTATATTTTCCTCTGTAGCTATTCATAGCAATTTTATTTTTAAAAAGTTTAAAATAATAGTCTTTATCAGGAGTTCTGGAAATATCATGCTCTTCCAGGGTTATTCTGAACCAGTGTATGGGTAACGGAGGTGATGTTCATATCACCAAATATACAGGCGCTCACTTTCAGTAGCACAGAGTAACTACAATAGCATTGAGTCTTGATTCTCAGAGGATCAGAATTTTTCATTTTAGCAACAGCGGAAGTTCTGCTTTTGGGCATAGATTATTCTTGATGGAAACTCGGAGTCTAGCAGCGTCCTCCTCCCGGAGGATGAATCTGGGTGTCAGGAGCTTCTGAATTGTTGTCACTTCTCAAATATGAACATCCTTTGGCCCTGATTATGTCACTTGATGTGTTTTTCAGTCTTTTTGCTCATAAGAGGGAAGTGAAACTTCAGAGGGAGTGGAAAGTTAATATTTACTACACTCTCTGAAGGTGTGTGATAGGGTTTATACTACTGTTTTTCTAAAAATAATTTACAACTATTGTTTTTTTCCCAGTACGCTTGGAAATAGTTAGGCCAGAAGCTTGTGGAGGATGAAGGAATGTATAGCTGGCAGTGAGGGGTGCTGACGCCTGGTGCAGCAGCATAGTGATGAGCACGTGGTATATCGTGGGGGCAGGATGCAGTCCAGTGCCTGGAAAGGAGGAAGGTACAGTAAGGACAGGGGAGAAACAGATCTAGTGTCTGGAGGAAGACAGAGAAAAGGGACCCAGCGTAATATATACTAGGGCTCCATTCTGGACTGAGCACAGGGTGCAGTGATTGACTCCCAGATTTGTATTTTAGGGCTGTGCTGTTGAAAAAAAAAAAAAAATTTAATCTCTCCCTGCACTTTGAGAATGCATGCAGGAAAAGCTGTATTGCAATGTCTTAAGTGCACTGATCTCTTCTCTCTGTGACTGATAAATGGCAATTGGTTAGCCACTCCGGTATTTGAAATTGTCGCCACAACTTGCCGTACTGGATTAGAGCTGAACCCGCCCTCCAAGGAAGCTTGCTTGTCTTTTCCTCCTTTAGCAGGGCTTCGTGTAAGGGAAGGCTCTTGCACCCAAGGGACATGCTGACTTTGAAGTAAGGCCAGTTTGCCTTTGGACGTGGCCAGCTCTCCTAGTTGCAAACCTTTGCTGTGGGTCAAATATGTGAGCAGCATGTTTGATGAAATACTGAAGCACTAAAGTCCTTCTTTCTTTAAAGTGAAGGGTCTGGTTAGAGGTTAAGTTACTATGCTGCTGCTGAAACAAGTGATCCTTCTCATGCGTTTTTGCAGCTCTTGTGTCAATGCTAGTGATCATATGGTAAATTAGATCGTATGAATGGAAAAAACATTGTTCCTAGGTTAATTTTCAGCAGGTTCACAAATGCAGCGGAAGGATGGGACGCATTTTAGATCTGTTTAAATCAACTGTAAAGCTGTACCCTAAAAATCTAGATTGTATTCAGCTTTTACCTTCTGCGTAGGGAAGTATGGTGTTTCCATGGACAGCTGGGACTTGTGTGCAAATAACTCCATCTTTGGGTTTGTGTGGGGGAAGTGGATACAACAGTTAAAAGAAGTCGTGGTTAGGCACAGCATGAGGTAGAAATGAGAAGTCAGCAAGGAGGAGTTAGGTAGAGTTTTCAGGGCAAAGTCCAGAAGCTTCAAGAGAAATTGCAGGATGAAGTAGCCAAGGAAGAGATACAAGAAAGGGGAAATTTGCTCAGAGAATGAGGTGATGATGCAGAAAATGCAGAGCTATATTTAGAGAGGCAGGAGAAACAGCACTCTTCCTGATCTGTGCAGCAGATCTTTTGTGCCGGTGTTTTGCTGCTTCCTCTGGGTTGAAGAGAAGAATCTTTCCCTAAGGACAAGCTTGTTAGCTTGATTCACAGAATCACAGAATGGTTTAGGTTGGAAGGGACCTCTGGAGATCACCTAGTCCAACCTCCCTGCTCAAGCAGGGACCTCTAGAGCATATTGCCCAGGATCGCATCCAGACGGGTTTTGAATATCTCCAGCGAAGGAGACTCCACTACCTCTCTGGGCAACCTGTTCCAATGCTCTGTCACCCTCCCAGTGAAGAAGTTTTTTTCAGAGCGTTTTATTTTTGTATCCCAGGTGTGACTTGAAGTAGCGCTTGATGTGTAAAGCCAGTTGTTTCTCTAGGTGGAAGGAGTCTCTTGTCTTTTTATTTTTCGCTCTTCCTCCTTTCTTGTCCTGTTAATGACTGGTAGGTTGGTTTATAGCCTGTTTTGCTCAGCACATCTGTAGACTTGATGTTAACATGCGTTACCAGTTTCAAAACAAAAACATGTTTATCAGGAGAGGGGGAGAAAGAGAAGACACTCTTGTGCTTTTGTTGTAGATTGAGAAAGTGGGTGAGTTGTTGAAGTCCTAAGTGCAGCACAGACCTTATACAAAATTCCAGTGATTTAGCAAGTTGCTCTAGTTAGACTGGGAACTCTTTGGGCTGGGCACTGTTTACAGTAACTGCTTTGATCTTTGTTCTGATTTATGGCTATATGCACTGTTGGAATATGAACAATAACAGTATTTTTTTTGGCTTTGAAAGAAAATGTTACCAGAAGTTGTACAGGCAGGTGTGCTGAGATATTTAATACCATGTCTCTGCATCTCGCGCACCTGACTGTTAAAGCTGCATTTTCCTCCCAAACTAACTCGGTCCTGTCCATACATGCAAATCCTTGGGAGCCGGAGTACTTTTAACTCATTTGTTCTTGTGCCACCATTGATTTTTATTTTAAGTGGTCATTTTCCTTCTCTAGTGCTTAATACCTTAATGTATTTTTAAAAAAGGAAGCATATAAAGCTGTTTAGTTTTATCTCCATAAAATAGATTTTTCTCTTCCTCCTAGCAGTTTTGCCTATACTTACTGTAATTTAAGTTTATCTTCTCAAGAATGTACAGTTCTGATTCTCAGGAATGGGTATAGTGTTACAGATGCAACTTCACCAAGACCTTATGCCATAGTGTTAATACTTTTCTGTTGGAGGTATATTGACTGATGTGTGCAAGGGTTGCTTTTTTTCGGCAGTTTTTCGTTCAGTGAGCCTGTAGTTGCCTGGTGCAATCGGGTATTTCTCTTCCTCTAATTTTCAGCTGATGAGTTCTGGTTTATAGCAGAAGTTTTTGTACTTTGTACATATATGTTCTATAATATCCTCTTTCTCCTCACTCTTCGTGTATTCTTTCTCTTTCAAGAACTGTTCTGAAACCACATGCGGTGACAAACCCGGAGTTGCCTTAATAGTTTTTCTTCATCTTCTGTTAAATGTAGGTACTGATATTTTTTCTAGTCATATGGTAGCTCTGAATTGACTTAGAAATCATTTTTGCCACTTAAATATTCTGAGATGAAAATAGTTGTTACCTTCTCACCCTAAATATGCTGAGATTAAGGTTGTTCGTACTTTTGGAGGTAGCTTGCACTTTCACCCAGTTGTTTATATAATCTCCCATTAATCCAATTGAAAATGAATACAGAACGTTCTGTTATTTGGGGGATTTATCTCAAGTCTTCCAGACTAGCAGGGCCATTTATTCCTTCATAGCCCAAAACACTTCTACGTTTGATTTCAATTTTTTAAGGCCTAGTTTCCTCGATTTCTCAGCAATTCTTGATTTATCCTTCTATGATGTCATCACTACCTACCAGGACCAATCTGAGCGTGCGTGCATCTCTTGTTTCAGTGATTTGTTTATTGAGAAATATGGTTTTGACACAACATCCAAGTATACTTAGTATTATTCTCGATTTTATCTCTGGCGAATTGAAGTCTTCCATGAACGTTTCTGTTACTAGGTTATTTCTCTGGAGAATATCATAGAGATATTTGTCCGTATCTTCAATCAGCCTAGGAGCTTGAGGTAACTTCTAGCACTTTTCCCCTGAACTAGTTGTTTCATCCATGTTGACTTGTCTTTTTTTCCTCAGGCTTAAATGTCATTACTGTGCCAACCTACCCCAATATCTTTCTTTTGCACCTGTGTTTTCTGAGCAGCGTTGTATCTCACCTCGCCTGCTAGTCATGGTGCTTATGATTTAGCAGTTCAGGCTCCTTATATTAGTGAACAGAAGTTATTTCTCCCTGGCATCCAATTTCTGAGCTAGATTATTAGATACAGTCATTTTCCTTGTCTTCTTGCCTGCCTTGACTAGTATTTTATTTCTCCTGATGTTCACTTCCCCAGTCTTTGTCCTTTATCCATGAATGTACCCTCATTTACCTATGATTCACTTAATAGCTTCCAAATGAAACATGGAGATTGTAAGTCCCCCTCCCCCCTTTTTTTTTTTTTTTTAAACAGGCGGTGGGGTTTTTTTGGTCAGTCATAGACTGTTGCAGTTTTAGGCAGCTGGTAGAGGGAGTCTGTCTTTTGAGAAAAGTTGTCTTTCTCATAGTGGCTCTTAGTGAACAAAACCTCATGCCAAAACTTCCCATATAGAACTAGTCCTCTGAACTTACCTGATCACATCTTTGCCCTTTCTTACAGGTTGGACGAATTACTTTGACGATCAGCTGAGCCTCCGTTATTTGAGTGGTGGTTTTATTTTTTGTTTGGTGAAATCCTTTGCCTATACCAACAGAAAGCTGACAATATCAGAGTTCGTTTTTAGCCTCAGGCTCGCGTTTTGAATTATTCTTTCTCCTTCCTGGAAGACAGCGTTCTTTCCTTATTGTATTCTCTGGATCCACTCTGATGATAGGCGTGTGAGCATTTCTTAACAGTGTTGATTTTTCTATTATGCAGATCTCCCTTTAGGAGAGTCAGATATACCTCATCCAAATAATAATCCTTCACACATAGAAATCTGAATTTGTTCAACGTTACACTTGCTCAAAAAAATAAGTCTTAATACACTTTTGCCTGCCTATGGCTGCAGATGTCACCTGAACAAAAGGGCAGAGTAGAGAAGCAGTTCCTACCTATCTCCTTAATTTAATTAAGATCAGTACGGAAAGAGGTGAGAATGTGCCTTCTGTCACAGAAAGAGTCTTTGGTATACTGTTCTCACGTGGAGACTTCTACCACGTTGTAACAACGTGCATTTTGGCTCTTTTCTGGAGAATTCTACTGATGCAAATCTGCAGGAGAAGTGTACTAGTGAAAGAATTTGCAGATTTGGGGCATTTTAGCCCTTTTGTTTTTTGAGAAAACCATTAGTTTTCTGGAATTAAATTTCACCTCAGTCATAAAGTCATAAATGCACAGGGTTCAACTTATCCCTTACGTTTTAGGACTTGCACTCATCTCATGCATTGCTAATACTCACTGCCCCCTTCAAACAGTCTGCCATACAGTCCCCTGCTAATTTGGAGTAAGAACAAATATTTATGCTGAAGGAAACAAATGGGATGGACTGTAGAAAAGAGAGAGAAGGGGAAAATAATCTATCGACTTAGATAGATCAAACCAAACCAGGGAGCTGTACAGGGGAAAAGAAAGGCATTAACATGAAAAAAGGCAGGTGGGATAGAGATATGAGAGAGAATAGTGCAAATAAGAAAAAAAAAATCGGATGAGGGAACAAGCAGGAGGCACTGTTTGATTTGCTCTGGGACTTCAGCCGGTTATACCTGCGACTCCCTTCTCAGACCTTGCTTTCTTGTTTAGGAACAGACTGTTTATTAGGTAAAGGAGAGAAGCAAGACAAGAACTCGCTGCCCTCGTCCAGTCAATAGTGTCGCCTTTAGAATTTGCATCTAGTGGCCACATACCTGTTACTTAGGACTTATGGCTCCTCCTGGTTGCTTTTTGCAGCTCCTCTGCCCATGGATCATATTGAAAAGATGGCTGCAGAGTGTATGAAGGACCTGAATGAAGATGAGGAGGAAGAAACAGAGGATGATGACTTAGAGAAAGATACAGACCTGTTGGTATGTATGATTTTGTTAGCAAAAAGTTTCAGAGTTTCTTTTGAGTTCGATTTTTTCAGGGAATAACTTTTAGCAAAAATGTTCATTAGCTTTGCAGAGGGAATCTGAAATGTTGTAAGGCCTTGTGTGTGATGGAAAGCCTTTGTAAGATCTGACACTCTGTGCACCAGAGCGGAGAGGGTTTCCTAGCTGACATTCATATGTGTGTCTTAGAGGAGTGGGAGAACAGTGGGAATCCCATCTGTGTCAGCTGATGAACAACTTACTGTCAGGCATATTTCTTAAAGTGATATCTGTGACCATTTTGCTACTGCTCTGGGTACTCCTTGGCCTGAGACAACGTATCCTAAGTAATTTCTTCGAGATTTTAATGAGTGAGCTGGTTGTCAGGGTTTAGGGAATGAGTGTTAAGCCGTTTTTGACAGCCATTATTAATAGGTTCTTTTCAGAAATTTCAAAGTTGGGGTTTGAATGACCTTTGTAAAGGTACTTCTCTGAACTTCTCCAGCTTCAGATCTCTATCCACCAACTTGCATAATGATCCTGGAGCTGTAGTCTGCCTTTTGTGTGGTATCTGGCTTCCTGTTCTGGCTACAAGTGGAACGATTGGAAGCAGTTCTTAATAATCAGCCCTGCTACCAAACACACCTTTCCCTCCCTCCACCCTTCACCCCCCCCCCAAAAAAAAAAAAAAAAAAAACAGAAATTGTCTGGGATATAAAATGTTTAGAATCTCAGTTTGGATTCAAGGTCCATCCAAAGGTTTTGGGGCTTGAAACTTATTTTATTTCATATTGCACTATTATATGCACTACAGTTGCCTTTGTTGGCTTTTACATTTTAGGCAGAATTGCAAGAAGTTCTGGGGGAGGAAGGTGAGACGGGAAGCTGTGAGGATGAAACAATTGCAATGGATTCATCCACAGCTCAGACAGAAAATGAGCAACCTGAAGTGCAACCACAGGTAGGAAAGAGCTGCGTGTTTCTAATAGTTTTGCTGAATCACTCTTATTGTCATGCAGCTTATACAAGGGTAACAAACAAGATAGAGAGCTGCTCCTATCCGACAGTAAACACAAGACGGTGTTGCGCTCTTGTCTGTGGAATCTGATGCAGTAGTGATGTATTTCAGTGATTTGTTTGTTTTGTTTTGTTCTGAGGTTGAATATTTATTGTTAGCATAGAATTGAAGAGGTAAACAGCTGGATTCGAACATGTCTTGTCCCTCATTGTACATGTGAGCATTCAGACTGCAGTTCAGGCTTCCAGGATTCATAGCATCCCCCACTGGGTCTTAAGCAGCGTGCTGAAGTGGTGAGACCTGTTAACTCAGCATCTTCGGTGGCTGTGTGGAATTTTTCTCAGCAGCATTTGCTTTCCCGCCTTAATTTGTCCATCCTCATGCAGTCATATTTTTTATTCAGTTACTGCTCTGTTTCTGTTGTGTGCTACAGAGTCCAGTGCCTTCATGCATTGTGCCCATTAATAAATGGGTCTGGGAGAGTTTCTATAGAGATAATGGCAATAATTACTTCAGTAGCCATCTGAAAGGTCTCTGTAGCTGTGGCATGTTTGTAAGTAGCTATTGGTAACTATTTGCTTAGGCTGCTTTTGTCACTGAACAAGTCCCAGGCTGTAGGAAGAGGAAAAAGAAGGAGCTCTTATAATAAAGCTAGGTTGAAAAATCCCTGAAGGGAGAAAACTAACATGATTTTAAAAAAAGGGGAGGGGGCAGGGGGGAAGACAGGGAGTCAAGCCACATGCCAAAATACTTCTTCACACCCTCTCTTTTGTGGTGTTTGAGAGACTTCACTGTTTTCTCTCACCTACTCCCTAACCGCATGGCTCCAATTACCCTGTGACTGTGAGTTTCCTAAATGTCTCCACCCATTCTTCTCTATTACGCCTTTGAGAGAAAGCCCAGAGGTGGATCCAGGGACGGTTAGTGCAGTACAAGTGCTCTTCTGTTTGAGAGAGACTGTTTCATCCTTGTGCTCTTGATTAGAGCAAGTGTGTGTGGAAGAGGAACGTTTGTTTTTTAGTGCTGTAGGAAAACTTGCATAGTTTGAAATAAGTCATCTTGATTTGGTTTTTTTTTTTTCTATTATTTTTCTTCTGAGACCACCTCACTTGCAGCTGTTACCAGTGAACTGCAACAGACAATAGAGAATAGAATTGCTAACTATAGGACAGCAATTTCTAATGCAAAGGAGTCAGGTGAGAGTGCCAAAACACGTCGGTATGAAAGAGGCCTTAAGGTAAGTTGGATTCATCAGGGATGTGAATGAGGGGGAGGCAAAGTCAGTTCTTTAAGCTATAATTTAAGAGTCTTTCTAGATCTGTGACCCAGTGAATTTGTTCAAAAGAGGAGGAAAATGCAGCAATCGATATGCTGTCTTGAGTTACGTGAAGAACGTTTCCTGTATTTATCACTGATCTAAATATAATACATAATAAATCTTAGAATAAAATAAATAAATATACTTATAAATAAATATAAACATAATAAATCTGATCTGACATAATAAATATGCAGATGAACTTTGAATGCATTTTTGTATCAGCTTTGTTTCTGTATGTATACTGGTACCTGGAAGCAGGGGATATGGTAAATGCCTATGTTAAACCCACCCATCTAGATCTGTATTTGACCTGTGATGACCGACCGTTCATTGTTACTTTAGAGCAAATTATAGGAATTCTCCTAGCACGTATACCTGCTGGTTCATCACTGATGCCTACCTTCAGGTACTGAACTTCCATTCAGTCCTTTGTGACAAAGGAAGGATTCCTCTCCCCAGGTGTGTTGGCTGCACTTGAAAATGAATCAAATGGGATTCTTCATTAAGGCAATTACAAAGTGTAGTGAGGAGCTGTTTCTTTGGTTTTGCCTCTTTTCAGCCAGGTGGCGTGCTTGCAATTAGTTTGTAGTGCCTAGTGATCACTGCTGTGCAGGAGTGTCTTTCCCTGTTTGCTCTCATATGCTCTCCTGCCTCATCTCGGACAGCAGCTAACTCTGTCTTGTATGAGCAAAGCTTTATAGCTCAGCAGTGTCCACAGAAGGACAAGTTTACTGTCTGACCAAGTGCCTTGAAGTACTAAGGGAACAAGTGAGGCCAAACCCAGAGGAGGAAATGCACAAGAGTGGAGATTTCTGTTTGTCCACTGTCTGTTAGCTCCAAAAAGGAATATGCATGAAACCACCTGACCTTCGGTAGGGCAAGAGGCATCGGCATACCATGCTTATTTTATCCAATACAGAAACTGAAAGCTCTATTTGCCACTTCTTTTTCTCTGTTTTTCAAGGTAGGGAGTTTCCATGTGCCTAAGCAATGTAACTAAGGATAGTAGACTAGCTATCACTTCACAGCTCAGAATTCCTTAATTAGCTAGAGGGCATGTCATTAAATACTGTGTTATTCTCTCTCATACATCGTTCTTGGAACTGTGAACTTGAATCTCACAATTTAAGTCCGTTACCAGTCTGTCATTCCACACTTGGAGAAGAGAGTTGGGTGTGGGTTGCTGGACTGGTCTGAACCCCCGTCTTAAGTGCAGTCAGTCCAAAACGTCTCTGCCACTGTTGCTTGATAGGTCAGCCAATGTCATGGCTAACTAAAAGCAGTAGTGATTCTGGCACCGATGAGATTTTTTCCTTGCTTTCTATGTGTTACCATTTCAGTTTCTGAGACAGGTGAAAGACAGAAAACTTTTGTTTTGGCCTGAAGCGCATGGTGCTCTTTTGTCTAAATCTTAAAAGTTTAAAAAAAAAACTTTGAGGAAGATAATATTTGTGGTGGAGAAGGGTTTAAAAAGAAAACTGCGTTTAACTCACGTTCCAGATAGTGAGAGCTGTCTACCTGACAGTTCTAGGTGTTGAGGAACTACTTAGTCTGGGAACAAGTCTTTTGCTTTGTGTTGCTCTGACAACTGAGCACCTTTCACTTGCACTGAAGTTGGCCCTGCAGAAAAGTAGGGAATGCTAAGGGGCCCCGTTCTCTAGTGACCGTCAAAAGATGGCTGTAATCGATTCCATCATGGATAAGGGAATGAATTTGAGTTTTGATGATTTTTACGCTCAGCTGTACGTTTAATATAAATGCCTATTGACTTTGCTGTTCCATCTCTGTCAGACGCTGGAAACCATGCTGGCTGCAGTGAAGAAAGGCAAAAAAGTCAGTGAGGAAGAAATTCCACCCCCTGTTGCAACAGGAAAGAGTTCTCATGTACCTCAAGCCACAGGAGCCGAACTAGAAAACTTGGAAGATTCAGGCAGTGTCCCAGCAGAGAAGAGAGTAGAATCTGCTGCAGATCATGAGCAGAAGCCCTCTCATGATGCAGAGCAGCATCTGGAATTGGAGTCCCTACGAGGTCATGCTCCTTCTAGTTCTACCATGGAAACTGGTACTATGTTCAGAGAGAATAAGCAGTTCCAATGCTATTCTAAGGTCACGTTTTTCTTAGTTTTTTTGAGGGGGATTCTGTAGCAAAGCACTGAGTTGTGCTTATGTAGACCTTCCCAGGTGAATATTTCAAATTGGGTCAGCCATGGGATCAGATATTTTTAAGAGAGTCCTGACATTCTGATTTCAGTTTCTCTGAAATTGAATCACTACAAAATGAAGGCTTCCCAGGGGACCCTCTCCTGGCCTGCAGTGTATTGGTATCTTTCACTTTAACTTCTACTGTGCCTCAGTTTCTCCTCCAACATGTGACACATGGGATTCCGTGCTTTAAGGCGTTTTGATATCTTGACTAAAAGACTATTTTTTTTATTTTCATTGAGAAGTGGGAGTATCATGTGTGATGGGACTTCTGGGGACTGGAAGAAAAGGGCCTTTTGTAAGGAGGATGTGTTACTCAAAGCCCAAGAGAACTAAGCGGGTTTGAATAGATGAGCAGAAGAAGGGGTGTACGTCTCGCTTGTTTTGCGTAAGTCTCATTCGTGTTCCTTTTTGCAGATCACCAGAACAGCAGCACACGGGCACTGCTACTTACGAGGCAGAGAGAGTATAAAGTAGCAGCTCTCAAAGCCAAACAACAAGGGGACCTGGAGAAGGCGAAGGAATACATGAAGATAGGCAAGGTGAGCACACAGAAACTGTCTGTCAAGAATCTGAATGCTAAGCTGCTCTGTGCACTACACACGTGTAATAAGAACGTGTTCATTGACTGTCATTGTGTCAACTAGCAAGTCTCGGACATACTCAAATAAATCTTATGTTGTGCTTTGCTACATTAGAAATTTAACACGGTCCTGGAAGCTTTGGACAGTGGGCAGCCATTAGACCTCCAGAATATGCCGCCATCTCCTCAAGGTAAGGTTTGTCTTAAAGAAACCCTTTTAGAAGTCTCTCTCTGCTGTAATAGAATGATTCTAAATTTGATCGCAAAACTGTAAGTGGAATTGAAGGTCACTTAGGTCTGAGGTTTACTGTATATTCAAATTCTAATCAAGACCATTAAAGAAAAACAAGGTATCCTCGTTTATTTTGAAGTTACTCTCTTGACCTATCTAGGCTTGAAATGAATGCTAAGGATTCCTAGCAGCAGCATATAGATTTCTTCATACTACTGTATCCTGGTTCTTCTTTCCCAAAGTTAATTTTCCAAAGCATATCCAGTTTGTGGCTAGCCAAAAGAGTATCACCCTGTCCCCTTTAGCCTGTTCTTCTGAATGTGATTTGTATGCTCATGATGGCTGCTTGATTTTGTAACTTCCCCTTTTGACTGCTTATTACGCAACCCGCAACCCTAGAAATAAAATTTCTATGCCTTAAAACTAAAGGTTATCTTCTCCCTTTTCTCTTGATCCCTGTTTTTTTTTTTGTTTGTTTGTTTTTTTGCTGTATATTTCTACTCCTAACAGCAAACTTGATTCTGAATTTATATCAACCACAGAAGTGATGCATTCCTATCTGTGGTTCGGAGGGACTTGCAGTGGAGTGTTCTTTTTGATACTCAAAAAGCTGTTCTGTGCAACACGCTAAATTTTCTTCTGTTGCAAACTCCTGGTTAAAGAGAAATTGAGAGAGAAATTTTAAGGTATAGAACATTCTGACTTTTCAAAATATCTTTCTTGTAACTTTTTCCCCCACCTTGGGCTTTGTCTTTCCTCTCTGTGTGTTATTTCTGACATG
This sequence comes from Struthio camelus, assembly GCF_040807025.1. Lineage (NCBI taxonomy): Eukaryota > Metazoa > Chordata > Aves > Struthioniformes > Struthionidae > Struthio > Struthio camelus. The sequence continues at coordinate 31,518,546 of NC_090949.1, read as the reverse complement.
ATTTGCAGTAGCTGTTACATGGAGAACAGGTAAAACTTAAACTTTTTTTTATTCTTTAAAAATATGCCAGCTCTGTGAAGTACAAGTTACTGAGGTGTAATTCTCTCATTCTTATAACTTGATATAATAGTAGCTATTGTTTGAAGTGGAAGGGAAAGAGGGTAATGGCAAGTTCTTAAAATCTACCTTAATATTTGTTGTTGTTACACGTTTCAACAGAAGTTCAGATTATAAGATTAACAAGCATACTTGTCCTGAAAAGAAAATAAGGTTGACTTCAGGGCATTAAAGTCGAAGTCCTAAGGCAGTTACCAGTATTAAAACCTCACAAGGATTGAAATAACTTTTTTTTTTAAATAGATTTAACATCACCACCAACAGTTAACAGTCAATATCTGGAACTCAAGTGTTTTAATTGCTGTTTAGTAAAAGTAGTTGGTTATTTATTGAAATAAAATGATAATCTCTTACTTCACTTCTTAGAATAAAATAACGAAGATTATTTCTACTTAAGTTATAAATTGATCACCAGGTGGCATGAGAGAGAAACTTCACCCATGATATAATATTATATAAATAAATGCAAGATTTTGGGGTCGATATTTTTCTAGATCCTAAAACATTTCATTATTATACAATACCAGAAAATGGGATATCTGAATTGATAGTCTTACTTGCTTCCTCTTTTCTGCATATCTTTTGTTACCAGGATATTTTAGTAAATTAGCAAGCTTGTTCACTCTTTCTTTCTGACAAGATACCAAGTTATGTTTTGGGAGATGATTCTTAGAAGACTGGAATAATGTGAACTTCAGACTTATTTGTCCACCCACATAAGTTTCGAAGCCAGCCAACTTCCTGGGAGATGATGTGATCAAATTGATGATTTCCTGACTAACGTGGGTTGACTTACTGTTTATGGAACATGCTGTGAAACTTCCTGCTTTCCTTCCTTTATAGATCTTGAAAGCCTAGAAAACGTACAAGCTACATCCCAGCAAAAGGTACCAGCCTCTCTGGGAAGTTCCCAGGATCTTACAACACCTGGACCTCAGACCTCAGACTGTTCAGGTAGGACTTATGATTTCTGTGCCGAGGCATAAAAGTAGCAGGGCTGGAAGGCACTTATGAGGACTGTTTTATCCCACTACCAACAGGATTGAGTATATGTGACTAATATTCCTTATACTGTTTGCTGCCGATCCCTTTTGTATTGTTGTCCTGGATCAGTAATAGAAGTAAAAATTAATAAACTTTCTTTAGAAGAATTGTATTCATAATAAAGCTTTGCACAGTTTTGTTTTGGGTTTTTTGTCTCTGCGGCAGAGAAGAAGCGGGGGAAGGAATCTGGATCATGTGGCATTTCATTATCTGTCTTATTTCAAGCTTACCTGCAGCCAAAAACAGTGCTGGAAGCATTGCAACAAAGACTTGAGAAGTACAAGTCAGCAGCAGCCCAGGCTAAAGCGAGTGGGGATGATCGGAAAGGCAGGATGCACGAGAGGATAGCCAAGGTAAAAGGAAAGTATAGCGAGTTGCTTGCACTCAGCAAAGTCATCTGAATTAATAGTCCTGCTGAAGGGTTTGTTAAGGGCTGAAGGATTTGTATTGTCCTTCAAGTTGAAAAGAGCTCCAACAGGAAGCTGTAAAGCATTCAGGGGAAGGAGAAGCAAAAGTACTGGTGTTCAGCTGTGCTGAAACTAGTTCTGAGGCAGGGCATATGCTGTATGTGAGGGTTAAGAAGGAGGATGTAGAGCATCTCTGGACCTTCATGCCAGAAGAATTAAAAAATGCTGTGTCCCTTTTTGAGCTGTAGAAATGGCAGAGCTGAGTTCCAGTCCAAAGATTTCTGTCTGCTAAAAAGACTATACATGGATGAGGTAACTTACAGATTTAAAATTTTAGGAAAGTTTGGGTTTTGAAGCAGCATTTTGCCTTCCCCCGGCCCTTTTCACTGTTTCAGAAACAGGTGCAAATAATCAATGAAGCAGCATTGGCTTCAGAATTAAAGGGCAGTGGTATGCACATAGTTTTATAGCAAAGTATTCTATCTTCTTCAGTGCTTATGCTGGTTAAATGTAGATGATTGCTAACTTATAGTCTACTCCATTTTATGTCTCAGTGAATGTCTTTCATTGCAGCAATACCAGGATGCTATAAGAGCCCATAAAGCAGGGAGAAAAGTGAATTTTTCTGAGCTACCTGTTCCTCCCGGTAAGTGTGAAAATAAAATGTCCTAATGCAAACTCTTGTAGATATGCTGAGTTCTGGAAGAGCTGTGCAGATAGGGCCTCCTCATGCTGTGGAGCAGCTCTTCTCTTACCTCAGAGAGTAGGCTGGCCTTGCTGTTTGATGGCACTGAAGAATACACTGTGAAACGGCTTATTAATACGCTCCTGAACTTTCATACTAGTGAAGATTACTGGGCATTGACTACCTGTTTGACAGTATCAGAACTTGAGACCAGCTCTGTTTGAGAAGTTAAACAATTTAACTATGGGCAGGTGATGAAAATGCCCTTCTGGACCCTTCTGTGTACTGGGCCTGCCCTCTTAGAGGAAATAATAAGCTTGGGGTACGTTGGATTTAGTTTACTGGAAGGGGATTTTGAAATCTGGAAAAATTTTGCCTAATCTTTCCCGTTCTATTCCCTCTCCGCAAGAGCCTCAGAACACTATATTTAGTTAAACATCCCTTTGCAACAGCTGATGAGGCAGATGAGTATTGCAGTTCTCTTCTCATGGCTTGTAAAAGTGTATGCAGAGGTGAAGTGAGTCCTGTCCATGGTTGCATTGAGACAGTGACAGAGGAAGAAGAAACTGAATGTGCTTCTTGGGACAGCATGCCGCCTTTTTTTTTTTTTTTTTTTTTTAATCTTCTTCAGAATGTATAGTCCTGTGTCTGTAAAGGTTTGGGCAAGGCGGTCTACATCTCCTCCACCTCTGACTTGGATGATACTTTATCTGTTATCTAGCTATTTCTGCCACACTCTTCTTGGAAGTGTCACTACTTTTACCTTGTGCCTGATTTGTTCCTGTGGTAGAACACAATCAGCACTGCAAAGTGGTGCCTAAAGGTGTTTTGGGTTTGTTTGCTTGTTTTGTTTTGTTCTTTTTCCTTACATTTTTTTCTTTAAAAAAAAAAAACCCTAGAAAAGGGGCACAAACCTTGTGGCTTGTTTTGTTTTGGCTTTTTTGGTCACCACCAGGTTGTGGCAAAGGCAAGTACGCTAGTAGGCAGTGCCAACTCTGTCAGGCCAGGTGCTGCTTTGAAGTGTTTTTTTAGTATTCAGCTGTTCCTGAACTGCAGTTTAGCAACCCTTGTTCTAGAACATGATCCATTTCCTGGTAAATATTACTTGCTGTAAGAGTGAGGTGCTCCATGTTTAAACTCTGAAAATATTGCATAACTTCTCAATTTCCTTGTGTTATCTTAGCTGTGTGTTTTCCAGCCATCGTTTTATGGCCATATAATTTTCACTGAAGATAACTGTGAGAGTCACTCAAACCAGCAAGGAGATTGCAATGGACTGGCAGTGTATATATTTCACTGCGTCTAGATGGTGAACAGTACCAGTCTTGACCTCCCTGGAGACGGAAACGCTATTTAGTAATGGATCAAGGATCACGCAGGGGGCAGCAGCATAGGATTCTGTGTTCTGCTAGCCTATATACCTCAGACTTGTTCTGTCCCCATATTCACCATCTCTAGGCTCAGAAGCAGTTGAGTTATTATTTCTTGACACTTCTGATGAGACTGACATCGAGATTGACTTACTACGTATTAATGATATAAACTTTATTAACAGATACTTTGCAGTAGTCCCTCTGGGTCTCTGCTGATTGAATCTGATACTGAACAGGTAGCATGAAAGTGAGAGTTTATCTTCTGTCATCAAGCCTTCCTTAAAAGGATAATAAAATAATTAAAAGGATAGTTCTTAATACATCTCACATTTAACTACTGTGATTCTGCCTTACTTTGCAACCTCTGCATTGCAGTGGATTTTCAGCATATCAGGTGCTAATGTTGTAGTGCGTTATCTGGACTTCATTGCTATGTTGTTTATTGCTGTACGGGGCAGCGCTGATTTTTTTTCTGTTGGACCACATACCAACTCAGGTGAGGCAGTAGAGAGAGAGAAAAGCCAGCAACTTTGTTGGGTAAAATGTACTACCTGTCCTTTTGTGCAAAGGAGAGGTAGTAAATTCTTTGCCGGTTCCGAGGGCACCTCTTGCTGAAGTCTTGAGGTCGCAAGGCTGCTTGGCTAGATGCCAGCTGCTGAACTTAGAAAACCGTGCTCTGTTTTTGCATCATTTTAGCACCATCCCTTCAAGCCTGGATATCTATGAGAGGTCTGATTTTAGGTCTGCCAGTCAGACTGAATCTACCATGGTTTTGTTGTTCTGGTATCAGTCTAGCTCTTGAATTCTGGACTGTATTAGATAATAGATACTTAGATAGAAATAACTTCAGAGGAAAGAGGAAATATGGAAGACGGGGCGTATGTTTTATGCAGCTCTCTACCTGTATATTCCTTTCCTTCTTAGGATTTCCCCCTATCCCTGGTGTTGCAACAATGGATGGTAACAGCACAATAGCTGCTGTTCTGGAAAATGCCAGCCAGCTGGCAAACATGGAAGAGAACGAGGAAGAAGAGGAGGTTAGTATTTCTTGGTAATATGTGTAATAGTTAAAGTCGTGACTCTTCTGGTGGGCAGAGATGAGTCCATTGGATTTCTAGTCAGGCGAGGTACTGTGGTGAAACAATTTTCCCAGAAGTCTGAAAAGAACAGGATTTCAGTCCTTGAGGGAACAGTAAGTTTGGTTTCGAATATCATATAGGAAAGAAAGAGAGAGATAAATGAGATGGGAGTTACAGTTACTGTCCACAGTTTGAACCCATGGGTCCAGAGTTTGGCTTGTTTTTCTTTCGTATCTGTTTTATATGTGGGGTTTATTTTCAAAGACAACTCCCCAGATCCTGACCATCCCTTTACATGGTTCTGAAATACTTATTTCTGTACTTTGATGTTGCTTCCCAGTAGCTCCTGTGTTTGTGCCTCCTCCAGATGCTCAGAGCTTACTGCTTCTTGTCAGGCTGCACAAGCCTTTAGACTTTGGATTGATTTCTTTGACTCTTTGATTTTTGTTACTGATTGTGCATTTGTGCTTTCAACCAGAGTAGTTTTTAGTGTAGAGAATGATAGGTTTTTTTCTGCATGCATCTGCTTCTCTTTGAAATCGCTACCATGTTGAACATTTATTTTTTTTCCTTCTCCAGCAGAGATTCAATGCTTGCATAAGTCAGCTACCTGCTGGCAGGACCCTGCTTATAAAGCCTCAGAAGTTAAAATTTACTGTCTGGAATGTTATGTTCCCCTCAAAAGTGACATCAGAATGCTGATATAGTGAACCATGATTGTTAATGCTTGAACTCTGGATTAGATTTTATGCATTTAACATGGAATTCTTTTCGTTGCGTTAGAACGAACCTCTGACGCAGGCCCCGGTTGCCAAGAAGCCTGCTCAGCTGCCTGGAAAGCCGACACAAGTTGTTAAGCCAATTACAGTGCCATCTGCTGTAGCCGAGGAGGAGAGCTCTCCTGAACACGTAAAGAAGTCCACATCACCTTCCACCCCAGACAAGGCAGCGTCAGTGGATCATCTCTCTTCAGCTGGTAAGGGTGAAGGGATCGTCATTCCAAGTGATCCATGTGCAAGTCCTTTGCACTACTTGTGTTTAATACTTTGGTAGAGACTTCTTAATACTTTAGACGTTAGCCTGTGAATGCGTGACAGATTCCCTTTGACAGGAGCCTCAAAATGTGTCTGCTGGAGGGCAGATCCAGACCAGCCATGCGGCTTTATTTCATAGAAGCAGCATGTGTAATTATAAGGGTGATTGGGTTTTTAATTAATTCTGATGCAATAAGCGTATTGATTCATAATGTTTAACTCCGCTCACAGTTGAACTCCAGATACGCTCTCATTAGAGTGGCGGGCTTGCCAATGTGAATTATTAATTGATCTAGTGACCTCAAGCAACAGTTTCTCCCTGGCGTTTCATCCTAGGATCTCTAGACTGGCCTGCAGGTGATAATTCATCAATCTCTGTAGCTCCCCTATTGCTAAGGTCACTAAACAGTTGTCTGTACAAGATTAATTTTACAGATAGGGAAAGAGTGGTGCATCGTAAGGGACAGCACCACCTCATTGTGTGATTTGGGCACACAGCAGCAGAGCTGAGACTCACTGAACCTATTGCCATGTCTTAACCATAATCCTGTCCTCCTTTCATTTTGCCTTGGGTTGTTCCCTCAGAACAAAGCAGAACTGCCTTGTTGGCTGCTGCAGAGCACAAGTGCATTCTTTAGTGCCGTCGTGATTAGCTCATAACCCTTTTTTCTAGGAAATTCCATTACTTGTTTTGTAAATAACACTGTTTCGAGCATAGTAGTTGTTCCATTCTGAAAATCTATGAATCTGCATTGAGATTTGATTTGTGCCACTTTAGCTGTGATATTAGTCTCTAAATAAATGAATTGCCCTACGCTTATTCTGTAAAGGAATTGATAATACCCGGTCTCTTCAGCTCATAAACTCGTATGTTACCTGGTGATTACCCATTAATCTCTCCTGGGGGTTCTAAGTGTTTTAAAATAAGCCCAATAGTTGCAAGAAGAAAATGGATGGATTCATACTGACTGATATTCTAGGATTTTCACAGAAAAATGCCAGTGCTTCACTATAGTAAAGCTGGATTTCACTAACCATAGTATATCTTGTGATCCAAATGTGACCTGCTTCCCCCCAGATTTCTGAAGTGTATCTTGCAGCTGCTCGTAGTGGATAGATCAACTGTGAAAATCTGTTCTTCTTGTCAGAGAGTAGAAGGTGTAGTGAGGTGTGGGAGTGGAGTGGAACAGTTGCGTTTAATGTTTGCACCAGGAAAATCAAGGAGCCGAGATCAGGAGGATAAAAGAGCTTTGCTCAGTCTGTTTTCCACAGATTCTCTTTGAAAATACCTCTGTTCTGTGTCTCAGCCTCACAGAGCACACTGTGTCCTGGTTGTTTTGACTCAGTGAAAATTAGGCTAGCTACCTTATCTAATTAGTTTGGTTTTGGCTGACTGGATAAATTCCTAATAGCGGCAGGACTGCAGGCTTTTTTTGCGAGGGTGGGAGTAAGCAGATAGTCATCTGACAGTGGTATAAATAGTGTGATAGCTTGACTAGCTTGGTTGGTGTATGTTTGCTGAGATAGGCACCTCTTGCAAGTCTTGTTTAGCTTATGTAATCATGAGTGGAGTGCAGGGGCAAATACAATATGAGTATCTCTGGCAATGGCTGTAATCAGCTCATGTTGTACCCTTTTCAGTGAGTTGTAAAAGAAGCAGGATGAACTGACCTGTTACAACGTAAAGCAATTTTTTTCTGACTTGTGTGATTGTCCTTATTGTTTTGGGAAGAGAAGAGGAGACCCAAGAATTAATAACAAAGTAAAATAGCAAGCAATTACAAATAAGCAGAGGTGGACATGTCTGAATGTGCCCTCACACATTGGCTCATTTGCTTTTTCTGACAGATTAAGGGAGGCAAAAGAAATGGAGTACAGAGGATGTGTTTTCAGGGTTCATGTGCCCATAGTATTCACCCTCTTTTAGAAATTAAAATGTCAAGCTGGAAGTTTGAATTCAGCTTCTATTATTGCTTATCAGCTGTACTGCAGTCTCTGTCCCCTGTCTACCAATAGGGGATTATAATTTCTTTTGTGACACTCTACATACAATTCTCTCTTTGTGAAGTGCTGTGAAGTTTTTGATGGAGGATGCCATGGTAGAAATAAGTTGGTTTGTTTCCTTTCCTGATACTTAAAATTGAAACTGTCCATGAAGCAATAAAGTGCAGTAAGGAAATGTCCTTAGTTGATATCTGTACTTCTTTTGACCTTTTTTGGCTATAAACTGAACATGATAAACCTGTTTCAGGGGCATGGTAGTAGATGAGTGAGGGTTTTTATATAACTGTTTTTTCAGCTAGGGAACAGCTGGAATTTCTGGAGAACAGAAAGAAGCAATACATGAAGGCAGCCGTCAAAGCAAAGAAGGCAAATAACCTTGAACAGGCCAAGATATATCTCAAAACAGCTAAGACCTTTGACCTTAAGATTGAGCAAGCAAAAAGTGGCAAGCCTGTTGATATTTCCAAGGTTAGTAGGACTGTTAATAAGGTATTCTTTGTTTCATATTCTTGGACATCTCATAGCTCAATCAAACCTGTGAATGATTTAAACAATAGTATCCCTTGAAATAAATTTTAAGTTAAAATTGTTCAAGTGACAAGCATGGACACTGAGCCCTGAAATTTCCCTATATCTTTGGTTTTGTTTTGTTTTTTTCTTTTTCTGCTCCTCAAATGTGCAAGACTGAGAAAATTTGGCCTTCGTGAACCATTTGGTCCCTGGTATGCAATGGCTTCCAACAGAGCTTGAAAGTGTTTCCTGGGTTTAGGGTAGGAGTATACATCTTGGCCATGTCACAGAATCACAGAATCACAGAATGGTTTAGGTTGGAAGGGACCTCTGGAGATCATCTAGTCCAACCTCCCTGCTCAAGCAGGGTCACCTAGAGCATATTGCCCAGGATCACATCCAGACGGGTTTTGAATATCTCCAGCGAAGGAGACTCCACTACCTCTCTGGGCAACCTGTTCCAATGCTCTGTCACCCTCGCAGTGAAGAAGTTTTTTCTCAGGTTCAGATGGAACTTCCTGTGGTTCAGTTTCTGCCCGTTGCCTCTTGTCCTGTTGCTGGGCACCACGGAGAAGAGGCTGGCCTCATCCTCTTGACACGGCCTCATCCTCTTGACACGCCCCCTTCAGTCCTAACCCCTTTTTGGGGGTGAGGATCAGGCACACGTGATCTGATGATTCTGTGGTTTCTCTTGATACATGGGTAGATGGGAAACCATATTGCAGTGCAATAGCTCTCATGACCTGAAAAGTCAGGGAACTAGGCCTGTAGGACGTTTTGCAGAGTCTTACGACGTGAGTAATTGTCACGTGGTGGTATAAGTAGTGGTTAGGTTAGAATTACCTTGAGAAGAAAAAAAAAGCATATCTCCCTTCACTGACCTTTCCATTCATTCTGATTGCTTTTTGTCTACTTATTTCTTCCAAAGGCTCTTAAATGTTACGGTGGTGTTCTTGTGTTGCAGCTGCCATCACCCCCTACAGATGATGAGGGTGATTTTATCTTCATTCACCATGAAGATGTCAGGCTGTCCCAGAAAGCAGATGAAGTATACACCCAGCTCATAAAACTGCTGAAGGACCAATATGAGGTGTCTGGTTTCTCCTTTTAGTGCTTCATCATTGCCTGGGAATTCTATGATGGGCTTTTTGTAACACATCCCTGGGTATTGTTAGTAATATGATTATAATCCCACTATTGTTTCTGTGGGTTTTTTTTTTTTTTTAATTAGGTGAAGAGGGTCAGAGCTGGATGTCTCTTGTTTGAAGTCAGAGGGTGTGCTTGAAGGCTTAGCACTATCAAATTGGGCCAAGTTTGAAAACTCGAATTTGAAGATAGTACCCGAGTGATTGACTAATCACTTGGGTAAAGACCATTTCTAGAAATTAAATGACTAAAAAGTAATAGGACAGAGCAACTCAAACAAATGCTCTGCTCAGCTTCAAATTTAAAAGGAAAGAGGATGGATTTTTTTTGGTGACTTAGGTAAGCTGTGGATTCTTGACTTTCCTTAAATAAGGTGGTTGTCATTCTCAAAACTCTCTGCCAATCATGAATGTGTGCGTAAGGACCATTAAGTGCATTTGTGTTTTTCTCTTTTATTTCTGCTGACAGAGGTGTCTGCAGTATTCCAAGCAGTTCATGCATCTGGGAAATGTGACAGAAACGAGTCGGTAAGACCTGCTGCCTGCCTTTAATCATCCTGTTGTGTGGTCAGTTTATCCTCCAGTCTGCCTGACCCCCTAAAGACGATGAGAGTGAGCACGATGGTAAAGGTTCTTTTGACGTGAAGAAGTTAGTAATTGTGAGGCTTGCATCTCTGAGCTGCTTTTTACCTCTAGTCCGAGGGTTAGTCTGTGGCCTGTACCTGGGGAATACTCTATTTTGATGTTCCAGTTTGTGTATGTTTTTTCTGCTTCTGTTTCATAGGTTTGAAAAACTGGCACAAGGTTGTAAAAAGGACATGGACATCCTACAGCTTGCACGAGCGCAAGGAATGGATCCTCCAAGCCATCACTTTGAGGAAAGAACCTTTAAAATGATAAGGTGTGGAAAACTAAGGGACTTTTCAGGCAGACTGAAATGACCTTCTGGTTTCTAGCCCTTGTTTAGGGGTTATATGGCTTCAGCAAACTCTGAACCTGGGAGGTAGGGTTAGGCTCAGCATTCTTGAGAGGACACTCCCAACCATTTAAATATTAAGTAATTGTTTTTTAACTTGAGGTTTGGAATGCTTTTGTTTTCAAAATACCTCCATCTTCACCCCCCTGTCTCCATCTTCTTCTCTCACACTTTGCCACTTCAACTGCTTTTCCTTCCTCTATCTTCACTCAGGCTTAGTGTCTTCAGGCTTTGTTCCTTACATTTTTCACTATGCCTCATAAATGTTTTTCTCTCTGCTCACGCTCTTCCCTTGCTCTTCAGTAATTTCTGAAAGAAGATCTGTGTAGGAGTAAGCTGTTCTCTGTGACTTTTAGTTTCTTTTGCATCTGACAAATAACAATTGCATCCTGGTCTGGGAGAGGATCAGGAGTTATTGTGCTACTGGAATGAATGTGCCTTCTTGTGTCTTTATTTTTTACAGGATATTTTCTGAGCTCAACAGCACAGAAATGCACCTTCTCGTTGTCAGGGGGATAAACCTACCAGCTCCACCAGGTAGGCACCCGCAAGAGCTTGTGGGCTTATTCTCTGAATGGATGCAGAAAGTAGTGGGGAATGAGATTTTGTGCCTTGAAGACCACGTGAGAAGTCGAAACCTTTGTGACCAACACACACTAAAAAAAAAATCAATGAGATTTCAGGCTCAAATTCACAAAAACCTTTAACAGTATTAAAAAGCAAAGGAAGGGCGTGGAGAATCTGGATTCCACCTGGACAAGAGGAAGAACTTTAAACTGTCGTGGGTTTGCTCATAACTCGGTCTTAGTTCAGGTTGCATTCAGGTCTCATTTTATTATCAATGCCTTCTGTAAATCCATACCACCTTGATATGTATTGACCCATCAGTAGACAGGAGTTACTACTGCCAACATTACAGTTTTTAGTCCCTTGTTTCTGTGGACTTATAAAGCACTCTGCTGTATTGTCCCAGGACTGAGAGCTTTAATGCGGTAGGTGTTTTCCTTTGGATGTTAGCTTTGTATGGATTTTTGATTGATGGGGTTTTCAGAAGTTGGGTGACAGGTAACGAGTCCTGCTGAAGATCAGTTAGGTGGTTTGGAAAATCTTGCCCGATATTCCAAATGCAGTGAAAACATCTGTATCAGCTGTTTGGATTGGCTGGTTCTTGTCTCACTCAGGTGTGGCACCGAGCGATTTGGATGCGTTTGTGAAGTTTGAATTCCATTACCCGAATGTGGTGAGTGTGTGTTCTGGCTCTTCTGTTTCTCAGTCTATGACCCTTACTACTGTATTAACTTGCGAGGGCTTCAAGGAAGGAGTGTCGGCTTTCTTCTAGAAAGGGAAAACACTTCTAGGCATGCTTTCTGATCTTTCTCTCTGCTCTATGAGAAATAAAACTGCTAAATCTCGGTTTCCTACAGATCTGAACTCTGCTACACCTTTCCCTCTGTGTTCCCTACACCTGTACTTTGCAGCGTGGTGTCCGCTTCAGACTTGCGTGTGCTCTGGTTGGCTGACAAGCTTACTGTCAAAGAGAATTCACAATGGCGGAGCTGTGCCCACCCTTGCTTCCTGGGGATACTAATCAGATGGTCTCTACTGCTTACAATATTTGAAATTTGTAAAAGTTCACTTCTTTCAGAGGTGCAAACTCACTGGTAACCTCAATCAAACATCAGAGCACGCAGGTTCAACAAGGGAGAGGGAGTACCTGAGATGCAGTCTCACTCCAAGTCCCATTTCTGAAATAAAACAAGCTTGAAGGCAGTATTTTGGGACACCTTTAATTATAGAAATAGATCAAAAGGGCTCAATTATCAAAATAGATCAAATAATCTCTCTTCTCAGATAAATGCACGTTGACTGCTGTGCATTTACTGCGTGTGTGCTGACTTAATTAGGAAATATGTGTCCATATGTGTCCATATCTGCAGAAAGGACTTAGGTCATGCAAGTTTCTTGACCTTACTAATTAATATGTCTGTGTTTTACACTGAATTCAAACTGTTTTATTCTTCATTGTGCTTCTGTTGTAAATGTATACTGAACCTTTTTGAGAGTCAGTGTTTTCAGTTATATATTGGGCTTCTCTCTTTTCATAGAGCTATTGTAGCTAATTGCTCCTTTCCTTGAAATTACCCACTCTCATCCTGCTCTCCTCACCTTGAAAAGTAGTTGCTGGTCAAAAAAATATGGAAACTAGAGCCAGAAGGGTCTCTAAAGAGGGCCATCTAGTCTGACCATCAGAAGTGCTGGGGCTTCTCCTGTTCTCTCCATAAGGCAAAAAATCTTGGCTCTTATGGGCTTAATGTTTATTCTGTGACAGTGCAGAGCCTAGATTTTACCTCCTAATGAATTTTGCAGCAATTCTACTGAGATAAGTTCAGTTAACCTGGGGGAAGTTGCTGAGGGACAGATTCAGTTTGTGTAACTCAAATCAAAGATTTGAGTTACCTGAGACTTCAGTGGGAGGAGTCACCCGCTAAGGGTGGCTGAAAACAGAATTGGTCTGTTTGAGTAATCTTCTGGGGTAAGAAGGAATCAGCCTGCTCTTATTCTACTTTTCTTTCTTTAAAAAAAAAGCCAGCTCTCTACTGCTTAGCCAACAGTCAAACACACCACCTTTCTCCTTCATAGCTGAAAACAGTTTTGCAAAGTAGCTGCAATAATTAGGTCACATTGTCCTTGTTCGGTCCCCAGAGATTTAGTTCATACTCTGCTTTGGGTTAGAAGTTAATTCATTTTGGTGGCAGATTGATTGTCAGGCAAAATAATAGTAGGGCAATTCCCTGAATGATTATTGTGATGAATTCCTTGTGTAGCGCCACGAGCTTATTATTCCAATGAATGCAGAAGGAACAGAATTATTGTGCCATAGAACATGCATAGTTTATCATGTAGTTTAACAGCAGCAGTCAGAAGCTTTATGATTGGATTGAATTGAGTGTGACCATGTAGCTTATCTGTGGCACTAGTATTTCGTTTAATGTTTTGGCTTATTCTTTATCTAGTGTTGTACTTATTACTGCAATGAAATCCAAATATTTTAATCTTTACTCTTGAATGACTCTTCTTATCATCCAGATAAACCCCCTAAACCTCATGTTTCTTGTATAGGTATAAACAAGAACTGGTAATAAAAATTGTTTCAGAATATGGAGTAGTAACCATATCTACCATGGTTTTATGTAATGTGTGTGTCTCTCTCTCTTAATAGGAGCAAGCTCAGAAGAGCAAAACTGCTGTAATTAAAAATACCAATTCTCCAGGTTAGTACCTCTTCTGGGACAGAGTGAAAAACATTGCACCTTAAGGAATTGCTGGAGAGTACAGGCTACTCTCATATTGTGTGCTGGGCTAGAGAACCATCCTTTCCTGCGCCCCCTATTTTTCTTTGTTGCAAAAGGGTTTGTTAGCGTGTGAAGCCTAGCTGTTGTGGAGTTTCTTCTCCCACATCCCGGGATTGGTAGCAGTTACTGTGTCATCGCTTAGTGAAATGATTGAGTTACCAATCGTGCTCCGACTGTTGCTTAGTTATGTTATCAGAACACCCTTTCCCAGTCATTCTAACCTTCCTGTGCTTCTTCCTTATTACTTCTTGTTTTGTGCCTTTTTCTTAGCCACAGACACTCTATTTAAAGTAAATTGCTGAAAGACCTAGATTATCCACTTTTGGCTCTCCAGTAACTTGCTGTCAGCTCCTCAGGATGACGTATTTTTTCTTCAGTTTAGTTTCTGCCCTCGTGGAGTGGGGATGACAGAGATGAACTGTTGCACAGGGATGCTGATATTTAACTTATCAATGACTGAAATAACTTAACCTCCTGAGAAGGGACTATACAGGTGTCAAGTGTCTGTCTTAAATGGGCCAAACTGAGCTAGACAGAGGTCTAAGTGCATGCACGTAATAGAGCGCTGCACTTAGTGTGACTTTCACAGCTTGCTTTCATTTTTCTGTATCTTGACTAGAATATAATCAGTTGTTCAAGCTGAACATCAACCGAAATCATAGAGGTTTCCGACGAGTGATTCAGACCAAAGGAATTAAATTTGAAATATTTCATAAAGGGTAAGTCTACAGTTTGGGTCATTCCCCCCCTTCCCCCCCCCCCCCCCCAATGTTTCAGTTGAAAAGTGTTTGTTGTAGCTGAAATTCATGGAGGACAAGCATATGATCTGCCTTAAATAGTTCTCATGCCTGAGAATTCATTTCAAAGTGTGCCTAAGCACCATGTTTTCCCTACAGGAAAAAAAGCAGAAGTTCAGTGAAGCTGACTCATAACTGGAAGATTGGTTGCAGATTAATGCATTAAGAGGAATTGATGAGACTGAGAAAGTAATGATTCTCCTTCCGAATGTTTTTATTCTTGTCCAATCTGTTTATAATCTTCTGGACCAGAAGATTTAAATGTCGTACAGGGTAACATTGTAGAATAATGAAATATGAGTGACAGCACAACATGAACAGCAGTAAAGCAGATGATAGATGATGGCAGAATTAGCGTTATGTTTTTGTACTCATCTTCATTCTGAGGATTTTACAATATTTACTAAGCATTGCTAGCAAACTGTTAGACTGTTGAGAGAAGTGAGAGAGAAACTCCCCTTTTCTCCGAGACAGACAGACGAGATGGGTGTTAACGATTTGTAATGTTCGGGGAAATGATCCTGCATCTGGGCTCATTACTGATTTATTCAGAAACTGAGTGGCCTAGATTTATTAATCCCACAGTTAATTGTGACCCATGACTTGGATGAGGTGTTAGATAACCTGTTTCTGCCCTGGTTGCTCTTTGTGCTGTTCATCGTTTCTGTTACTGGGACATGCAGAAATGATCCAAAGTTTCTCTGAGATGATTTTCAAGTTGTAGATGTTTTAACTTATGAGATAAAGCTCCATTGCTTTTACTGCAAATCTTGCATTTGTATCCCTGTTGAGAAAAACAGCTTATTTTCTTCCTCTTTCTTGATTAATCCCGACTGTTCTGCTGCTCTGTTGCTCAAGATTTAAACGTTAGAGATTCTGCCCATTTTGCGTAAATCTTTTAACAGTGTTTACGTTTGTTTAAAACCTTTTTCCCCGTCCTTTGTGTACCACTGCACATTTGAGACGTGTCCTGTCGTTATTGTGTCCTTACCAGTTGAATCTGCAAACGTTTTAAAGTTCTACTCAAGCTTAAGTTCACTGCTTGGGAAACATTTTCCAGTGAGTCATGAATTGTATGCCAACTCCAACTTGTCCTTTGAAGCCTTTCTGAAGATGAGCAAAAAAGTCTGAACAAAATATTTGGCTCTTCTGGCTCTGAGATTTGTTTGTTCTTAGAACAGGAATCTAACAAGTTAAGTATATGCTTGTTTACGGATGAGGGTGTGGACACATAGCAACAGGGAAGAAGGAAGAGAAGAAAAGCCAATCAATCACCTTTCCCTGGCAGTCTTCTCAGAACAAAATAAGGGCTGCCAGTCAGCATATAGGCAATGCTTATGTAAAGCAGGTAACAGAATTGCAGAACACATTTCCTGATGTGGTATGTGAGATCTGAGATAGCAGAAAGGCCCAGGTGTAACCCCCTCACAGTGATATTTCTACTATTTTCATGGTTTTTGCCCATTTCAGTTGCTTGCTTTGCACTGCTTAGCTGCAGCCCTTTAACCGAGGAGAAGAGAGAGGATGAAGTGATCCAGACTCTCTTCTGAAGACTGCCTGCTCCCTATCTTTCACTGAGACTGTGGAATGGATAATACAGCATCTCCAAGCGTTTCTGAAAGTAATTCTGAGGTCTTTGATAGCTCTTCACCCATCTCCCAAGAATTCTTTTCTCTCAGTGAGCAGAAGAGACCTGCTCCAGATCCAGCTTTATAGAGAAAGAGCACACAACATATAGTTACTTAATATATATTAAGCTTCTGTTGCCTTCAAAAAATACTTTTAAGTAAAAACCCATCAATGTACTTTTCCAAAAGTATTCTGTCATTAAAACTCCTAAAAATCTTCTAAAGATAAAAGGAGATTTCACCAGTGACATTTCTAAAACTATAGCCTAAGGCAAATTCACATTCTTCACTGTGATTCTGGGATGGCCCTGTCTTTGTTGGTTCTTGGATTAGATGGGAAAAAAAATGCAGCTGGAAAAATTACTGCTTCATTTAAAGGTTTATGAACAAAAGAAGAAAGTGTCCAACCTGCTGCAGTAGAATTCTGTAATCCTTCGTCCGGCTTAAGGTACTCTAGGTAAAGGAAGCATTGTAGTAGCATGTAAGGTAACGAAGTCTGTACTTCTCTAAATGATTTGGTCAGCCTACAGTAGTCTTGTTAATGGATAACAGAGTCTCTTCTCTGGGAGGTTTCCTGACAACGGAATTCATAGGCAGCATGTTTGGAGGCAGCACTATCGGCCCTTGATGTACTTGCTGCATTGTTTTTCTTTGCTACAGCTGTTTGTGCTGAGATGGACAAATTGACAAATGGGAAGCAATTGGAACAACTGAGCTGGACTCCTTCAAGTCCTTAACGCAACGAGGTTTCGGAGTAGATAAACTGCCTAACAGTGATTCACTGTACGTTCCAGCGCTTTCAGAGGAGCGGCCTGGCGATCTCTACCCCATCTAGAAGTAGCTGAGCTACCTACTGTGAGCTTGCTACAGCCTTGGCTGACAGTGCCAGATCCTTTTCCTTAATCTAAACAGGCTTAGGTGCTGTATGAGCCAAGGCCCTGACGCTGTTTCTGAACATGCAAGGCAGAAAGTGAGGTTAAAATCTGAGTGACAGATTCCTTATATTGTGGTTTGTGGTTTATGTGAACTGTCTGGAGAATATATGAATGAAGCAATCGCTGAGGCTGTGGATAAGTAGAAAAGAATGTATTCCTCTTCCAGTCAGAGATTTTAGACAATCAAACCCACTGATGATCACCTGGAAACTGTAGGCGCTGATATCAGTGTCACGTTTTAGAAAACAGCAGAGGCATCCATCAGGAAGTTGGAAGACACAAGTTTGTTTTCCCTGGAGAGTCTTCTGGGTCCGTTGCTGTCTGCACAGGACTGTTTCATGGGAGTGTATCCAAACTGAAGTGGCATAAACTTTTCATACCTTATCTGAGAAGGGTACCCAGTAATTTTTCTCATTCTGTTAATAATGAAGATACACCGGCAAACCTTGAAGCCATTTTTGGTGCGATCTCCTCTGCTGGTAATTATCAGACCTCTTTTGAATATAATTATTTCCTCTCAAGATCCTTAACTGAAAGGTATCTTGCAACAGAACCTACATCGAGAATTAAGTCTGGAAATGAAGAAAGAAGGTACTGGTGGTGTTGAAGTTATCCAGAAGTTGGTGAATGCTCTTCAGACATACTAAAAGACTTTCAGTAATGTCCATCACCAAGGCTCTGATGAATGAGGTGCATCAAGACAACACTGGATAAAATCAGGGCTCTTATAGGAGTTCTTAAATATTATTGAATCCTCAGATATAAGACAAACATTTCAGAAGGGTTGTTTTCATTGCATGTGCATTAATATATTGGTTACTCTTGCCACAGATTACCTGAACACAGGGATCCATAAAATATCTTTCCAATTTTCAGTGCAGACGTTAGGTCTCGCTTGATAGCACCTTGCTTTGTTTTTAGCCAACCAGATGATAAAGGTGGTGTGGACTTCCAGAAGCCCTTGCTGCATGCATTATGAGGCTTAAAATACAGCTCTTCAAATTAGCTTTCCCCAGTTTCCCGTGTTCCCCAGATCACTCCAGTCTTTTAATGGTGATATGAAGAAGGTGGATGTTTTGGGGTTTTCTTCTTTCTAAAGCCAAAATGGAATGGCATGAAAAAGGAAACCAGAATTCCTGGCAGGTTGCCTGTGTAGAACGTACCAGGCATGGCTGCTTGACCTTCCCTTCACAGGTTTTGTTACGTCCAGACTCTCTAGTTTTAATTGTTTCAATCACTCTCCCTTTGGAGAGTGATTTCAAGGAAATGCTTGGATTCAGGCAAAGAAATCCAACGCTCTGAGCTGAACACTTGTTAACTTCCATGGAATTAGTGTGTTTTAGTCTTTATTACTGCCTTGTGAAGGCCTTTATCTGGATAGGGGTCTCACAGCTGTTACCTGTCTCTGATTGTTAAGGTAAAGAGGGATGGTTTGCTGATAAAACCGCTAAACAGAAGCGATTATCGAGGAGAGAAGTCCAAAGTTGATTTCTTTTCTTTCCAAACAAAAATATTCTGTATTTAATTTCAGCAAAATAGACATTCTAAAATTATAGGTCTTTAGTACTAAAACTACTAGTATAAGGGTGAATCAAAGCAATAGCTGGAATGAAGCGTTCCTTCTTGTTGAAATTCAGTGTTTTGATATGTCAAAATGAAACAGAATAGTTCATTTGGCTTTCTCCTAATAAGAAGTTTGTCAAAACCAGCATGTGCCTGTGAATTGTTTGTTTTGGTGATATACACAACTTCACTGGGAAATTTTTCAGCCAGTTCTACTAAACATCCTTTGTAAAAGATCACTGTCTGTCCTGGGTATTAGGCCATTCCTCTCCTTCCTTATCACACTAAGGCTCTTCTCCTGTGCAGGGATGAAAGCTGCTGTTGTTCCTGGTGCTAGTCTAGGACTTGGACTGTTTTTCTTCACTACCCGTCTCATCTTTATTTTGGCTGTAAGAGGATGGTTAGAAAATGAGTACCTCTGTGTCTTGTCCTCATAATCTAGTTCAGTTCACCATTGGTTCGCCTCTTTCATCCAGGCTTTGAAGTTCTGGTAGGATGTCTTGACTAGACTTCCTGGGCATGATGATAGTTCAAGTAGCGATGACCTCTTGACTTTCTTTCTCTTTAATGTTCTAAAAACCTTGCCCTTTCCACTAAGGAAAATTTCTTTCAAACAGGTCCTTCTTCAGAAGTGATAAGCAGGTGGGGACAGCACACTTGAAACTGGACAAGCTGGAATCGGAATGTGAAGTCAGAGAGATCATTGAGGTATGTTTTCTGGGTGAGGTGTGTCCTACTAGGATGTAGTATTTGAACATGAAAGGATAGTGAATATTCGTCTCACTTGAATGTATGTATACAGAGATAATAGTTTTGTGTTGGATCAGTTTGCTAAAGAATGGGCTGTTTTTAATTGTGTAACCTACTGTGTGACTTTTAAGGGGATAAATTGATTCACTTCTGAACAGTGAATAAATAAGCTTTACACAAATTTGCGAGAGAAGTTGTGATATTTTCTCGCAGTTATAGTCTTAATGTCAACAGGTATTTTCCAAAATAACTGTTTTAGCAGACGCTGTCGGCTCAATGCAGAAATCACTGGTTTTTAGCCTCTTCCTAGGAGAGGAGGAGGGAGGCTGAGGTGGTCGTCCCTTAAAATATGTTATGTAAATGATTTTGGTCAATGCTGTAGCTGTTCTCATTGGGGGTTTTTTTTTGTTTTCTTCCTTTGATTTGGAACATCATCTCTACCATTTCAGATTTTTGCGAATAGAATCTGCAAGGGTAGTTTTTGATACATGGTACTCCTCTGACCGATGGCTCCTGCCAACTGCCTCTTCACATGCCCCGCTTCACCTCATCCCCCTTCTCAACAGGTGCCTGTACTGGTTAGAGCAATGCTAGCTTCCAGCTCTTTTAAACTTCGTAGAGAGGGACAGTGGGAATGGAAGTAGCAGCACTTCTTCCCTTTTTAAGAAATTCCTGGGGCCAGCCCAGAACAGGACTGTTTACAGCTGCACCAGCCAAGTTTGCTTTTAGATTTATTTATTTTTTTTAAACCTCTTTAAGGGGTTCCTGGAGAGGTTCTCCTCAGGCCACTCCAGAGTGACGAGATTAAGATGCATGCTTCTATGTCAGTAAAGTCTTTTTAGCTCTTTACGGTTTGTGGCAAGCTCATGGCTCCAGCACTGGCCGAGGCAAAGGCCTTGCATTCTCTATAAAGTGGTCTTCAGAACCGTTTTCAAAAATTTTGGCTGCTGAATCAGGCCTTCTTATTCTTACAGCAGCTAATCCTTGTTCTTTCAGCCTCTCTGAGTCTTATTCTAAGCATCCTCTCTGTACTATACACAAAGTAAAAAGACCAACTGTTCCCTTTGGAGCCACCTTTCCTAGAGCTGACGCTGGCTTTGAACACTTGCTGTAATGTACTGACTGTCCAAGGCATTTGCTCAGAAAGTAACAGCTCTCAGAAGAAAGAACGCTTGATGAGGGTCCTTCATCAGCCGTCCTGGGCTGTTATCTTCAATTAACATGAAAACCACATGTACCATGTGAAACTACCAAACTGGTAGTGTGGAGCCAGATCCTCTTGTCTTTGAGTGATGCACAGAAAACTGAATCCTTCCGCCAGGGGTGTTCATCATGCACTCTTTAAACATGGAGGTGGAGGGTCTTGCTTGCTGTGCTGTCCCGAACTGCAGGTGGGAAATCTGGACCCATATCCTATATCACCTTCAAGGATTGGGGCTGTCCCAATAGCTTGTTTGTCTTCCATATTGACAATAAGCACCTGATCTCAGCCTGCCAACCTGGACAGCATATAAGACCTTGATTGGAGGTACTCTGCTTCTTCGTGCTAGCAGGCTGGTGAACTTTGTCCCTCTGATTCTGAGAATCCCGTTTTTGGTAACATGAGAGAACGTCGTCATGACTCTGGTCACCCTGTCTTGGCTGTGACAGTTCTGGTGCGGGAACATGTTGAAGACTCAGTTCTGTACCCACCTGGTTAATGCTGTATCTTGCAGGAGGGGTGAGGTGGATGCTGGAGATCTCACAGATCTAATCAACAGCAGAAAAAATCACCTGGCAAGGAGAACTGGATTTTCATCCTCATGTTGCTCTAAATATAGTTTCTGCTCGCCACATCTCGGTCTCAATTTTTCTGGACTGTGCTCAAGAAAAGGGGCTTCTCTGAGTGCAGTGGGTCTCTATTTCTAGGGCTCTGGCATTTACATTTCAGTTCCAAACTTTCTTAAATAACTAGTCAAATTATTTCCATGCAAGAGAAATAACGCTCTTGGAGTGGAACTTGCAACTAGTGTTTGGAACCCTGATTCATCTTTTGCATCCTTGAGGATGCTGTTGTGTCTTTCCATAATGATCTCAGTTCTTGTTGCTATTAACCTTTTAAGAGGGAGATTGAAGCCTAATGGCTGATCTTCCATATTGTTTGCAGGTACAGTTTAGTGTAGAACAATGCTTAATTCCTTTCTAAAATGGTCTCCAAGTTCCGCCTTAATCAGGGTATTAACTCATCTGTTTTCTTCTCTTAAACTTCACACCCGTTAAGAGTGAGGTTGTCTGCACATTCTCTGTATCAATATAGTTTTGTCAGGACCAGAAATTCAGATGATCCCCTAAAGTGTTTGTGTCAACAGCTGACCGATTAGAGGGTTAAGCAAAGACTGTCAGAGTGGATAGAGAACTGCCATAAGATCACTAAGTGGAGTCATCAGAAAGCCCTCAGGCTGCCTCACGGATGTGCTCAGGGGACCACTGTTCACGTCGGCAGAGCTGCCCCTTGGAGGCCATTCCTCCCTCAGAGGCCAACACTTGGGGCAAGTAGGCAGAGCCAACGCGGCCCCTGGTACAGCTGCCTTGTGCTGGCTCTGCGGATGACCTGCTCACGGTAACTGAATCTGCTGCTCCTCCCAGAACTGCAGCCACCAGTAGGTGATCTCGGTCATCCTTTAGTCACGCAGGATTTAAGTCAGTAGTTGGCTCAGGCGCTGCGGTTTGGTGTTACCTTTTTTGTGTGTGCTAACTGCTCTTCTTTTTTGTGGCTCTTTCAGATTTTTGATGGCAGAAAGCCCACTGGAGGGAAACTGGAGGTAAAAGTGAGACTCAGGGAGCCCCTCAGCGGTCAAGATCTTCAGACAATTACAGAAAACTGGCTGGTCCTTGAACATTAGTTCATATCTGAGGTATGAATATTGCTTCTGAAGATGATCTGGACAGAACTTGATAGGGCTACAGATAAACTCTGCATGAAATGATCTTGTGTTGACATTGACCTAATTATGTAGCTCAGGCTTTGGTACCATTCATCTTTTTTATTTCTGGTGGTGAGTTGACTTAATTTAAGAAATGAGGTTACAGAATCTCTGATTAATTTGTATATCAAAGATGCTATTTCACCATCACTTGAAATACAGGGAGAGCTTGTAGCATCACCTTTATTTAAGGTAATATTTAGAAAATAAGGTTGATGAGCCTTTTTCAGAAGGGAGGGTGTGTCCCTGCTACTTACTGTCTGCAAAAGACCTTTCATAGATAGCAAGGACTCTTCTTCCTCTGCCAGAAGCTAGAGATGTGTGTTTGTCTGTCCCATGAAATTCTGCTTGGCTTCATCTGAAAAGGAAACTAGAGGAAATCCGCTTTCCCCTGGATATTGAATACGGGCTATCTAAGGAACTGTGCCTGGTGGCTACTGGGTTAGTGCTTCAGTACAGAAGAACAGCTGTGTGCTGTTATGTATACCTCAGTAGCTATGCATTAGAAGCAGAAGAAAGGTAGGCTTCCCCTTCCTGTCAGCGCCACCACTGTGGAAATTGCCTGGTTTTGGAGCTTGTCTTCCTTTCTCAAGCTTTGCCTTTTAGGTATCACAGAATTCCTCTTCTTTAAAAAAAAACCACACAAACAAACAGACCTCTAACAGTTCTAGTCTCTTTTTTAAAGTGATCTACTGCATAAAGAAAACTACTGAAGAATACAAAGCGCTAGAAGTCCAGCTACCTGTGCAATCAGCTCTCTTTCTTGTATGTCTTACGGTAGCTTTTAATTACATGGTGGCGTACTCGTACTTCTCCAGGACTTTTGAACACATGCCAGAATTGCTGTTTCATGGGCTACTGTACATACTACTTTGTCTTTCAAGCAGTTGATTTTGCAAGCTAAACTTTCATTTAGTGCATTTTTTGTAAGTATATGTTGGTCTATCACTTTTAAGTGATGTGACTGACGTTCTTGCTACAGATTAGTCAAACACAGTCATTTTGATGTTCTGACACTTAGCTGGTCACTGCTCCCATAGTTTATGTTCATAAAACGCTGGAGAAAAGTGTCGCTCACTAAGGAGAGTCAGTTCTCCCTTCAGTGTACATTGAAATTGCCTGCAGTCACAGGGCTTTTTTGGCCCGAGTGTGACCTGGTTGATCCATTTTGAGCAGGTATTGTATTGTGGTAGCGTGTAAAGAGTCCTACTCTAGGACTGTGATGTTGCTACCTGAGCTGGTCACAAGCTACACAAGCTTTGTAACACCAGATGATGTGATATAAATACAAAGTTTCTAATAAGTAGTCTCATTTCCTTCTCTTGGGTTCCTGAGTCTGTGCTCCTTCTGCTGTAGCATATTGTTTTGCTTTGCTTTTATAAACTGCAGTTAAGCTGATATTCATCAGCTTCACAGGGACGTTACCTATTTGCCGTATTTTAACTTCCAAATTGTGTAAGACTGCATCCAGTCATTTCTTCTTCTTTTTTTTTTTTTCTCTCCCCTCCCTACCCCCCTCCCCACCCCAGGAACACTAGAAGATGCGGGATGAACATTGTACGTAGAAAGATGCTGCTAGCTGCAAGCACCAAAGATGTTAAATGAATGCACTACTGAACCTAATGTCTATTTTGGTAACAGCCATAGTGCTTATTAATGACTTTTTAAGGCAAACGTAAGGCTCTGGAAATTTGCTACTGCAGGGGAACGTTATTAGTCTACACAAAATAGACAGAACTGCCTTAATGTGGGACTACTAACGTAGCACCAGGCTGAATGTTACATTAACTATGCATAGTGGTGTGTGAAAGGTTTAGCCCCTTAAAAATTCCCTGAGGCAGAGCAAAAGCTTTTGAGTCAAGTCACAGGTAAGACCTTGACAAGAATGCATTCCTTTAAGTGTACGAGCACCCAACATGGTACCGTGAACACAATCTGCTACTGCTTTTTTCTGTTCTCTCTTAGCAAGGCCTGTTTGTTTTTTCCTATCTGTTTCTTGGAACAGAGGAGAGAGCACTCAGTTCTCAAACACAAATCTAGCAGCAGTGCGTGTCCCCTGCTCTATGCATGCCATTGCAGCAAGGAGTTAAATGGGATATTGTCTTTAAGATGAGAATTCAAGACTTCTTAGCAGCAGGGGTTTAAGGATCTACATTTTTTTTTGTTCTGGCTACCAGTTGTTTGCCATGCTTGCTACACTGCTTTCCAGTGCAGCCCGGGTACTGTGCCTTCGGCCTTCCACATCACCCCCCACCCCCTCTTTTTTTTTTTTTTTTTTTTTTTAATTTAAACAGGTTACTCTACACTGCTGCTTCGTAAATATTCATTATATTTTTACAAAAACAGGCTTTTACAGTTCTGCCAGGTGATGGGAAAAATAGCCACTCTTTATCATGTAGAAAACTGGATTATGACTATTTTCAGGAATGTATTTGATTGATTAGCAGCATACAAAAAATGGTACCAAATATGTTTGTGTTTTTAAATCTCTGTGCACTAACAAACAGAAATGACTGATCTCGAAGGAGGGGATGTGCTTGTACTTGGGGAGTCAGAGTGCTGCTGCAAGAGCTGTTTAGTTAGGGCAAGTTTGTAGACAGAAAAGGAGTCCAGACAATAAGGCAGCGCTGCCTCTGTCTTCCTGAGCGGATGAAGACAATACAGTATTTAGTTTTTAATTTCAATAAATTTAATATACAAAACTACATGTTGAAAATAAAAATATAATATGCAGTTTTTTTGCAGTGTTAACTAACTGAATTTTAAAAGTACAATTTTTTTTTCTAAAACAAGTACTCATTTCTTAACAACATGGTAATTAAGGTCATTTAAAAGGCTATGGTTGAAGCAGACATGTCAGTCACCAGTTGATAGTGTTTTGCACAAACATAATCCAAACCTAAATGACTTTTGGGGCAAAGGAAGAGAAGATTAAGATCTTTAACCTCTTTTACTGCATTATTAAGCATAACAATGCAACTAACGTAACTGGAAAGCTGCTGCTGTGGCCAAGCTAGAGTGCAGTCTCTAGAAGGAAGCTTTTACTGAGTTTATGGAATGCTCTTCCAGATACTGAATCTTGCCTACGCCACATGGTGCTGCACTTTGTCCTAAAGTGTGCATAAACAGTGTGCAGAAGGGAGTTTAAACGTAGCCTTAGCCCTGTTTCGTTGTGTGAAGTAGCTTAAGGTTTATCCAGCATGAAACGCTAAGCCACCTTTTCCCAGAGGCCAGAGGTAAGGTTTTACTTTAATGTATCCTTAAAAAGGAAAAGTGTTAACTACTGTGCTCCCTCTTTTTTTTTTTTTTTTGGCCAATTTTTGTTTCTGGAGTTGGACTCCAGATCTGTGGCCCTTCTCTCCAAACATTGTGTGGTGACAGCTGTAATTTGCTGTACTGGATTTGTAAGTTTTTTTTTTCTTTTTTTTCTTTTTTTTTAAGCAGTAGTCATTTATTCACAAATGCACTCTCTACATATACTGTGCTGCCCTTATGAAAAACACATTGCTACTTGTACAGTTACCTTTTTCTTTTGCCTGGCTACTGCTGTATATATTTGCTTGTTTAAAAAAAAAAAAAAACACAGTTTCAGTGCCACAGTAGCCTTGCAATTCTCTTTCTTTATATAGAAACAAAATAAGCCCCAGCACACCCAACAGGACTGATTGATTGCAAAGTAGGGACAACGCCAAGGGCTGAGCGCTACTTGCCTTTACCATAAATTAGCCCCTCCGTTTCCAAACTAATTTTCTGTTTCTGAAATGGCCACTGTGGGGGGGTGGGGGGGGAACCTTTGCCCTCTTCCTGAGAGGGACATAAACAGCTGCTTTGCATGGTTAAGACTAAACAAACCCCTGCTCCTGCTTTCAGCTCTTTTCCTTGGTTAGCAGCTTTCCATAGAGACAACTTAATTTAATAAGAACGTGGAACCACATTTCCTCTGGCTGATTCTCAGTTCCAGCTTCATAATGTTGTGGCAGACGTGAGCAGCTGCTTCCTTCACAAATGCCATCTTAGGTGAGACCAAGAGCACTGGGCCAAGTGCAAGTTTTCAGCGCTGACCAGAAAGCCTTTTTCAGCAGAAC
Organism: Struthio camelus; assembly: GCF_040807025.1. NCBI lineage: Eukaryota > Metazoa > Chordata > Aves > Struthioniformes > Struthionidae > Struthio > Struthio camelus. Next base: position 31,492,098 of record NC_090949.1, on the reverse strand, counting down.
ATGCAAAAACGGCCACTCTATACTTTTATCACAGGTAAGCTTTTACATGGTGCTGCTAATATGAAGTGCAAGCTGTCTTGTATTACATGACACTAGCATTACACTACAGCATACAGCAAGGAGGAGACTTAAAGCTGCCCTGGGTGTTACTTTTCTTGAAAAAGCAGGATCTACTGGGGAAGAGGAAGGAGCTATAACTGCACTTGAGGGCTAATATTTCCTCTGCTTGTGACAGAAATCTGAAACTCATACAGATTTGATTTGTAAACAAAGTATAGAATAGCAGAGTTGTTCTAGGAGATTACAGCAATCTGCTGAGGTGACAAGTTTGTATAGTAAATAGAGGAAAAAAGTAAACTAATCTATTACATACACACAACTTGCAGTTTACGTAATACTGCTTTCAGAGAGATGCGTGCCCTTCTGCTCATTTTGACAAAGGTCTCTCATACAAACGTAGTTATGGCTAGGTAATCTTTCCACACATCTCTCTAGGGATACCCCAAATGTATTTCAACCAATAATCTGGTCAAAATAATGTAAACGTTACTTTTTAATGTCTACAGAATAACCACAAACGGCATTATGATGAGGTCAGAATGGAGGTCTTGATTGTTGTTTCTTACGTGTCCGTCTACAAACAGTACAAGATTGGAGTTTCATTTTTTATTTGCGCCCCAGTGATCTTTGCACCCGTTTGAGCATTTAGAGTACATGACTGTAAGTCTTTAAACATGAGCATTTTTTCTAAACAGTAACAGAAGTGTATTAGCTGCAAGGATAGCATAGCCATGTTGTAGTATAGAAGCTGCCCTGATCCTCTGTTTGTTGACAATGCATAGAAGATTTAGAATTATGGAACAACCGTCCCTCCTCCCCCCCCCCTTCCCATTAATAGTGTTAACAAAAGCTTAATTTTTCCAGTTTTAAAGTGCAAATGATTCAGATACAACTGCTGCTGGAACAGGTCTGAACAGAAAATGAAGTCCTCTTATGAGATGTTTTCCAGAATATAAAAGATGAGCTCCATTATGACTGGCCCCTCACTCAACTGACATGCCCCTCCATGAATCACTGGCACTAAGGCACTGTCCAGGTCATTCATGTATTGAGAGGGCAGTGGCTGTCCATTACTCCCAGCTTGATAACCAACCTAAAAAATACAAAGTAAGAGTGGGTTTTAGGGCAAATAGGACACAAGGCTGCGGTTCAGTGGGCAGTAAGGGAAGTGACTTTGCTGTGCAGGAGGAAGAAGGGCTGGCTGAGTGCCAGCACTAGACCAGGACAGAGCAGGCACTAAAGTAGCTTCTCCAGTTGCAGCTGCCTAGACAAAAGCAGCCACTTTTTTTCCACTGCTTTCTCAAAGCAGATCGCTCAGCTAAGCGGGAACCACACCCTGCATGATCAGACTAAGGGGTACAGTAGTTAAATGCAGGTAGATACTAAAAATACTTCTGCTCCCAGGCAAAGCCTGTTAGCTTGCCAAGAGAGCCTTATCTCTGCTTGCAGCTTTTGCTGTAGAGTGTTTGGGGGGGGGGGGGAGGGACTGTCCTGCTGCTCTGCCACCTGTGCAATGTGATCTTTTAAGAACAGACTGCTTGGTCGCAGTGTTTTTTTTTTAGGCTAAACCCAAGAACCCATTTCATGTACTTATCCATAATGCCTGGAGAAAAGCTTAGCTTGGGGGGGGGGTTATTCCCTGAACCTCAGGCCTGTGGCATGCTCAGAGCAGTGTTCACAGGTCTCTGACTACGGAGCAGGTGCTACTAGCAGCAAGGGGTGGGAGGTCTAGCACCAATGTTCAGTTACACTATGCACAGCTTTCAGCATTTAACAGATGTCCCAAAACAACAAACAACAGTTACTGCCACTAAATGAACATTTGATAGTGGTAGTTCTTCAACCAGTAGAACAGCTGCTGTGTCATACTTCCTTTCTGAGGAACAAACAAGGGAAAAAAAAAAAACCCACTCAATTAAACTGAAACTAGTCAAGACTTACTTGATCTGAGTCAAGTGTAACACGCAGACCTAGCTTAGTCATTCCATCTTCTTTTAGCAATTTAAGATGCGGACAGAGCGCTAAACAGAAAGCCTTTGCCACGTTTTCAGTCAGTCTGCTATGATCAGCTGGGTCGCTCAGACCATTATGTTGTTCATCATTTTCCAGAAAAAACACCTGGGGAAAAAAAATGTCAATACAAGATATAACACTATGATTTTATAGACAATAAGCTTAATTATTCAAATGGTGTTTAAACTTTTCACAAATGAAGAGTCAAAGAAGAGCAGCTCAGGGAAGTTGTGCAAAAAAAGAAAAACACCTAAAGATTAAACCACCCAATTTAAAAAAACAAAACAAAAAAAACCCAACAACCTTCAAAAGCTAGATATTTAAAGAGCAGTGTTCTCAACCACTTTTCAGTTCTGGTCAAAATCCTCATCATGTAAACTCATTATGTACTGCACACAGTTTTTAATAAAAACCTGCTTTTTTAAAAAAGGTATCATTAAAAAAAAATTCATATTTTTAGTAGAAGCTATCCCAGCCTCAACCAAAAAAAAAAAACACCCTATTTTCATACTACTGTTGTTAGTAGATTTATCGCTGTTGAGCCCAACCACCGACCTTGGAAAAAGGATAGCAAAGCGGCATGCTGTAGCCTGATTAACTCTGTTTCCACTGAGCAGGTTAAGTGAAACACTTCAAGAAATCCTGTAATATTAGCCCGTGTGTGCTGGCAGCTTCACAGGTTTCCTCAGCTGTATATGTAGTGCCTTAACGAAGCAGATGCTTCAAGTGATTTATGTTGCAGCACCTTCATTGTAATTGTTCAACATTTCAGCAAAAGAAAGGTAGTTCAAAATACGATTTTTGGAATAATGACTAAGCTTGGTCTCCATTACAAAGGAATCTTTCTTTTCAAATGTAGTTTTTTTTTTTTTTTTTAAACACAAATATAAGTGAAACCAGCTGTTACCGTGGGTAACACAGGGAACAAGTATTTTTCTGCTTCTTCCCAGCTTCAACAATAGTGCAGGAAAAGAGGTGGCCAACGCAGAGTATGCTGTACAGGATGGATGTGATTGATAGCACCTTGAGCTACGCATCAATGATAGGGCACTGTTCATTCTGTACTATGCTTTAGTAAGTAAGTCTTTCCTTCCAGGTAGGAGAGCTATTACAGGTTTGTCCTGAAGAATTTTCTATTTTTATTGGCGTGCAAGAAAAAGTAGGGCTTGACTATGGTCAAGCGAAGACAGCGCTGCAGTTGCAATCACACAATGCTATGTAAGTCAAGTCTTAGTTTACGTGCCAATCAGGTTGACTTCCTTACCTCTGTCCACCGAATGACCTTTCCATTCGCCTTGTACTCTGAGCCATGAAATATCTTCACACTTGTTATAGACTCCATTGATTTGCCATCAATAGGGCTTACAACACTGCAAAAGCAGAGGGAAAGCCTAAGTTCCTACTTAGCAGAAGACAGACAGCATTTCACGGTGTTCTGCTGAACAGAGGACACTGCAAAGGAAACAGTGTCGTGGATGAAGGGCAGCTAGCCTGCCTGGCTTGCTATGGATTGATCTGTGAGTGTTCTGCAATTGGCATGACTACACAGCAACTTATCACGTCAGCTAAATGGGCCATGGACAAGCATGAGCCTCAGAAAGGAGCTCTCCAAAGACAGACTCTCAGTGCCAAAACCAACAGTTTTGCCTATCGCTGCTAATTATGACCATGCTACTGGGCCTGGATCTTAATAGTGAGCAGCCTTGCTGGAATGGGCTCCTACTGGGCTGAGCCTCCCCACAAACAGCTGAGCTGCCGAGTGAGCACAGATCAGGCCCAGGAAGGACCTTGCTGCAGGTTTTCAACACAGCTTTGCATCAGGACCTTCTGAGGTCCCAGCTCTAACACTGCAGTACGAGATGCATATTTCATGCAAATTTGATTTTTTTAATTCACTTTATAATGTCAGTGTAGGCCAGCACTACCTGAACTGCTACTTATACAGCCCAAAACGTGGTCTGCAACATTTGTACAGAACTTAAAGACGACCCAAGCAGAACGTACCTACAAAAATATCCTTTCAATATGCTGATACCTTAAAAACGGTACCTACTACAAAAGTGCATTATTGCAATAAATACTCAAAGTGACATAAACACCATTCCTCTGGCTCAACTCTGAAGGCTCCAGATTTATTATTGGTATTAAACTAATTTTACTTCCAGCACTACTTAATGCAAATTAAGTAAGAAGTTAGTTATAATATGCAGGATTCAGCACTCGGAGTTGAAGACAGATTAGTGGTTTCCAATAACTTGATAGTGGCGATGGCAAGAAATCTTTCCATAGCATTGACAACTTTCTAAATTGATGTCCCAAAGCTCTATTATCTTAGTTCCATTTTCATTACATTTAATTGCAACTTATCATTCAAAATAGAGGTGCAGCCTTGTCATGCCTATTGATTTGCCATCCTAGGCACCTTATAAGATCAATTAACATTTTTAACAAATGCAGTCAAAGTCACCGTTCATTGTTGGGCGCCTGCTTCTCTACTTACCCCTTACTGAAGTTTTTATCATCATCTACCCACTGAATATGAACGTGTTCCTGAGGATCTTCAGCATCTACTTTGCCACAAGTGATGGTGAAGTCTTTCATCTCTCTCAAGGCCTGCCTCAAAGAGTCCATGTTCTCAGCAGTTATCTGGACCATTACCCCATCTAGGGAACCGAGAAACGCTCATAAGCCAAAATATACCACAGCCCCACTGAACATAGCCCATAAAACAAACATCCTTCCAACATAAAGGTTAGAATCTATTTTAAGAGTTATATGCAGCAATGCTACAGAAGACCATTTAACTCTCAGATTCCTAAAACGCGTAGCACTGATAGCAGTTGACGAGGGAAAACCAAGGATAATGTGCAGTCCATCTACCAGGTAAATTCAGCTGTAGCAATGGCCATATTAGTTTGCCTCAAACACTTGACACCTGCTTTAGGCAGTGTTCCAGCAATGACAGTGTTTCGGTGAGCTCAACACTTGCTTGTCAGTGGCAGAATTAAGATACAAAATTTGGACTAGACCAGTCTAAATTACTGCTGAAATAATTTAGGAATGATTGATGCAGTTCCCTAATGTACAGGCTCCTGGTCTGACTCCTTTTGTACCTCAGTGACTTGCACTCAAACAACAATTTAGACCCAGAAAGTGGCATAACAACCTATATATATGTACACTGACTCAAAGTCACATGGCTGCTTTTCAGGCCCTGACTGACCCCAACCCGTTCACACAACTACAACCACTCAAGCTGACACAGCTTAAGGAGTTCCTGCCTGCCAGTGGAGCTGTAATAAGCGACTTCAGTAAGTGACTGTGTGCATTGGCTTCTTGCCTACCTCTCTCACAAACTGTAAAGTATAAGCTTAAAACGCTACTGTCCCCACATCACATTTGCAGCAAACTTACTTAGACCACACCATTACATAGCTCAGCTAACAAGCAATAATGGCCTTCAGTCCCATGAACACAGTCAGTCAGTGTCATCTGACAACTGGTAAGAAAGAGAAGAGTGAACCAAATCAGAGACATACTAGATCAACAATCTTGACTTTTCATGTTCTCATCTGCCTACATATTGGAATAAGCAATGTATGTTCACAGTTCTACATAATGCAGAGCTACTTGGGAAACAGGATTAGGTTAGCAGGGCTTCCTCTCTGGTTGCTGGATTACACGTTCCACATTTCTTAGGCTCACAGTTTCTTCATTCAGCCCAAAACAGTGAACTGATCCCAGGCTCACAAGTCAGATATTTCATATCTTACCCTCATTTTCTTCTGACACTGTCCCAGAGCATCTGGACTAGTTATTTTCTCAGTTAAGTTCCCCATCTTTGAAGGGGACAGGGTTTTTGGCTAAAAACTAAGATAATGCTGGAACAGCAGCATGATTCGAATGCCCAAGGCATAACAGCAGAGCCCTAAGAACGATACAGCTAAGGAGCAGTGAGAGCGAACCAGTGCATTTTAAGCAAGCAATTCAGTTCTTACCTTCTACGATACTGGACTTGGCAAGGTAACCTGAAGAGGATTTTAAAGCTCCGCTGAACACAAAGAAGCTGGCACCAGTCACTGCAACAACAACCACAGGAGTGATTTAGTGGGGCTTTTGTCAAAACAATGCCGTATACAAGAACTGGGTATCACAGCTCTATCATCCAGAGAAGCAATTAATCTAAATCAGGAAGAATGCTGCTCAGAGTTACGGTGACTTTAATGCATGTCAGAGGCTTGGATCAGGAAGGGCAAATCACCCAGCGATTTTCTAAACTGGACAACAGTTTCTGTCAACCTTAATAAATGCTCATATTTAATCACTCCCTCCCCCCTCCCCCCCCCCACACACCTCTAAGATTCAGGACTGTATTTTAGAGTAAGCAAGTACATAATTTGATTTTTAAATGTTCCCACACAGCTGGCAAAGACTGTATGTGGGCTGTTTACAGATCACACCAATACCAACCCACTGGTCACAGCTCAAAGCCAGTCAGCTTAAAATAAAATTCTCTTAAATGACCACTAAGCATCCCAAGGTACCTGCTGGAAATCCCTCCTCCCACCCCGCGTGTCAAACGAGCAGAACTCGCATAGCCCTGAGCGACCCCCCCCATGCCATACACACTCACCGGAGGGACTGGGGACGTTGCCAACTCAAGAGTTGGCCTCCGTCTTGCTTGTTCTCATTTGGAGATAGCATAAATGGCTTTGCCATAAACTTTCCCCCAAACTCCCGACTTTCAAATTCTCAGACTTGCTGCTGCATTTCAGCTTAACGTAACAAAAAATAAAATCTTCCTCCTTTCCCACAGTATACAGGTCAAGCACAAGCAAGTGCAGCCTAGCCCGCACCCTCCAGTAATGCCAAGGACTGCTCTCATTATTAACACAGAAACGTTGCCTAAGGAAGTTAGAGCACTGCGACCTCTTGGAGCAGCTCCTGTCCTAAGCTGTATTGTGCAAGCAGTGTGGCCGTATTTACAAGGGAGGCAAGCTGTAACGTGATTTATTTTATTCTCGCTTGATCTCCTGCTTTTGCTCCTGCAAAGCTGCCAGAACACCGCTCAGACAAACCCGGAACAGCGTCGTTGACCCAGGGGAGAGCGATGTGGACTGTACCCAGGATGCGAACCGCCTACTGCGCCCGACATCTGAGCTCACAGGTTCTGCAAGGGGAATAAAACACCGAGAGGGGCAAAGGGCAGACAGAGCAAGGTGTTACTGGGTGCTGCTCTTCCTTGCATTGCGTGTCTAACTTACAAAGGTGCCAGCTGAGTAGCGTGGGTACTCCGAATTATTTTCTCTGAACTTCTAACAGAAACTCAGTGAAATACAGACAAACCCAATTCTGACAAATTCACGAAGCCACATGCCGCAACAGCAACACGAACAGCGAAAGGCGAGTCACGCAGCACACGGGGCAGGGCCTCCCTGCGCACGCCCGCTCTCACCCTTCCTCGGTTGATTATGGATACTGATGGCCTGCGTCTGGTAATTCCCATCATCGTTCTGGACGCACACCAGATGCGAGTCTGCTTTCTCGTTGAAGCACGCTCCCCCTGCCAGAACATGCTCGTTGGATTTGTTCATGGCTTTCATCATCTGCAGACAAAAACGTTTACCGTGTTTACGCTGCCCACCAGGCACTACCACAAGCAGGTGATACTTGGAACAGCGCCATCGGACAGAGCGAGGTTCTCCATAGCGCTCATACGCCCGCTTCCAAAGAGATTTCAGCACGCAGAACCATACGTTTCTTTTGGAAAGGGGGTTCAGGCCTTATATCATGTAGATGTTTTAAAGGGCTACCTCTGATGTAACTAGGATAAATGCCATGACAGACAGGTGAGGGCTGAAAAACTTACTGTCTCCAGCCACGTCAAAAAATACATTTAAAAAAAAAAAAAAAAAGTGGATGTAATGTCTGGCTGGTTTACACTACGACAGTTGCTTATAAGATAGATGATACAGATCACAAGTGAAAAACACGGCCTCCACAGAAAGACCAGGACTCAGACTCACGGCATTAACCCTAGTTCTGCCACGACTCTGCTCTGTGACAAAGAGCACAGCTTCAGTTTCTTCGGGCCTCACCCTCACGAATTGCTGAAATTGGAGTCAAGGCTCCCTATTTCAAAGGCTTTTTAAAGAGACTTGAATCACGGACATCCAGATATCACTTGAATTCTCTGGAAAGGAAGCCTCCAAAAAGCATCTGTTAAGTTTTCTGATGTACCTTCACTTCAGCTTTGCTAATTAACATCTACTTAAACGCTTTGACAAAATATCCTTGTAAATCATACAGCTCCCTCCCTCTTTTCCTCCCTTCCATTTCACGGAGACTCAGGCTATGAGATCTTTGCTCCAAAAAGAAAACTGAAGCAGTCACTTATCCTTGGAATTTATTTCAAAACTATAAACCATTTTTTCTTTAAAAAAGAAAGACAGCTAATTAAATTACACTCACGCACCCCCCGTGAACACCCTAAAGAGAAGGAAAATGCTGAATTATTATTTATTAATTATAATTATTAAACAGCTATTAAGTTATTAAAATAATTTTATTTAAAAAGCTAATTAAATTACATCTCTCTCCCCCCCCCCAGTGAAAACCCTAAGAGAAGGAAATTGCTGAATTCTTTGACATCCCCTAACAGCACTCACACTCCCAACTGCACATCCGTCGCTTCCTCTAGCCGATAACCACACACACTACGCACAACACGTTTCTCGCTCTCTGTCTAATATAAAACCTTAATTATAGCATCAGGAACATTATCTGAGGCTCACTATTGACAAACGTGCACAGGTGTAGTGTTTGGGGAGGAAACTTAATTACGATTTTGCCTCAGACAGCAGTGTATTTCATTATCTAGTTTATCAGGTCATGCTCCAAAACCGAGATTTTAGCTAAACAGCAGCCATCTCTTTGGAGGGCAGCCGTTGCCCTTCGCTTAGTCAGAGACAACGGGACATGGCAAGCGTGCTTTATAACACAGCAACTTACTAAAAAATTAGAGTCGCCTTTGCTGAGGGACTAAATAGCGTCAGAGAGCCAACAGTATCACTAGAAGTTGTGGGAAAAGAAAATCATTTTGAAGAGAAAACTGTATTTAATGTGAAATACTACATACTAAGTGTTTAGTTTCTCAACTACAATCTGAATTCACCACGTATAACCCATGCATAAGATTTCAAATGAGTCTTTTAACTTTCTGATAGTTCGAATGACACTCTCTTTGCTAATTAAATACTGCTGTACAAGGGAAACAAAGTAAAGGTCTTGTGGTTTAATTCCCATTAAATCAAACTATGCTCCGATAAAAACAAATCTGTAAAATTCAACCTTTCCAACTGGATTGCATACAATAATGTTCAATAAGTAACACCTTTTCTCCATTTAAAAAGCCGAACCCGTGCGTCACACCGGAAAGAGAATCCAAGCATGACACAAGAGATTTTGCTGCATAACACAGGAATTTCTCAAAGTTCAACTTAGGGCAGCGATAACACATTTGTGAATGTCAGGCACAGCTAACGCTTATTAAACTGCATCTTGCATGCCAATATCTAATTCATGCACTTTCCCAATACAGTAATTTCAGATCGGTGCAAGCTTTAGTGACCTTTTCTGTTTTCTCACATCATTAAGAATGAATATACCTTACAACAGATCCTTTATCTTCTTGCTTCACCAGTTTCAAACTTCACATAAAAACACCTTTTCCTTTTTCAATATATTTCTTCACTCTCACTATTATTTTACTCAAATGCCTCCTGCGGGGAAATTCTCCCATGAGAGAAAGCCGTATTCTTGTCTGATACGAAAAGAACATTCAAAAACCCATTCTGCCCAGGAGGTTTCCTTTTGTCACTAACTGCTGATTTGTTTCAAAACACCAAGTCGACCGTTTGCCCCCTGCTCTTCAGGCAGAGCGCCCACAAAACTACCACTTCTTTCATGGTTCAAATCTCTGTCACTTAGCCTTGTCGACAACACTGAATCCCAACTAGCAGGAAAAAACTGGTAGTTTCTCACACCAGAAATCAAATATAAATTAATAAAATTTAAATATGTAGACATATTTCACCTAAAAGAATCAGCAGTCCAACAACTTTTAATAAATGCTGCGAGTATGAACAGATACAACACAGATGACAAAAGTTCTCCTAGCGTACCCAAAGCCTGAAGTTTATCGACTCATTTGCTCAAATCAGAATAGTATTGGCAATCCTCTAATATTCTCAGTTATTTACACTTTATATGGAAGTAATTAAAAGCTCTGAAGAACAAGAGAAATTATCCTTCCTTTTTAACTAATTACAAGATTGAATCGTATGTCTATTTTTCCTGTGGACACATCCTCTTTCTCTCTCAAATCACGTGCATCAGGTATTTATAGTTTGTTCTGAGGCAGTTTTCATTAGCAGTAATAAATAAAATAACATTCATTTAGATCCCAGGTCTTCCAACCACAAAGGAGCTGTAAACACATGTTTTATTTTAAGCATTACCTCGTTGTATCTGTTGCTGGGAATTTTGATGCTGGTTTTTCTGACTTCCATATCAACCACTAAACCTTGGACCACAGGCAGCGTGTACTGGTAATTTCTGAAGTCCTGGTAATTAAAACAGTTTTTTAGAAAGTCAGGCACAGTAACCATCATTAACACAGTAGGTTTCATAACTAACCTAGTGACCACTAGCGAGCCCGTGAAAATAACTGCATTCAGTGACTGAAAGGCAGGGAGGGAAGGAGGGAGGGAACCTCAGCTTGTAACCTATGTAATTCAAGCGTACACACAAAAAATTTAGGATGTCTGGTAGTCATTTCACTCATTTTCTTACACCAAAATCTGCATTCTCCAGCCTTGAATGTCATTGCTGTATATAAGAAAATTTGTTCTCTGTACTGTTACATCACTACGTAGTCATTAGCTTCTCTAGCAGTGAGATTAGGTCATGCATCAAAGAGAATTTTCTATATCGAAAATATTAGCAAAGTGGGAAGAGCTAATAAGTTTGTTTCACTTGAAACTGTATGATCAGGGAGCTGTGACTCAACACTGCGATGACTCGGCAATTTTGAGGAAGGAACCTGAGCAATTATTGCATTTATTTCCAGGTCTAAATATTCTCCAGTGGCCAGCTCTTGGATGCTAATCTGGATGCACAATTTTTACAATTTACCACACTGTTAAAAGTTGACATCCAGTGTATCAATAACAGCAGGTCATCCGCTCAAATGCCCACTCTTTCCTCTTGTCGTGGTTTAGGCGTGCCGGCTGCTACGTGCAGCAGCACACTTCTCCCCCCACTGATCCATGCACGCCAATGGAACGTGCAAACTCGGCACTTACTGCAAGAAGGTTCATAATCGTGTGTCCAGTCTCTCCAAACAACGGCTTACGAAATCTGACGCTAAAAAGTGGGCATGGGTAAACTAGGGAAAACAAGACAAAAAAAAAAAGCCAGATTCAAATTTGCCTATTGAGAGATCCTGCAAAAACAAATACAATCTTCTCAGGTGACTATGGTAAGCAGCAGCAGCAGAGGAGGTCGGCGCGGAAGACCAGAGTTTAAAAAGCAGAAGGGAAGAAGGATGCGGCGTTATCATAACGTGCCTTCCTCGTGTGCCAGGCCTCCTCGCCCAGCATGCTGGCAGCAGTAAGAAGAATTATGTGGAACGCTTACAAGTGCCAAACTGTCTCAACACAGCGATTTGGACAATGATTGCAAAGATGACCTGCCTAAATGCCTTTCTCAAGATACTTCATGGAAACGGCTTCTCCGTTTTTATGACCATCCTGCAGCCTCCCGCTATAGCATCGTAAGCCTTTAGACTCAACGGTTGACACGTGTCTCATACACAAGCGGTAATACTGATATTATTTAATCTTCTGTTTCCACAGTTCTTGAAAACGTGGCAAATTCTCTACAGGAGGATGTCAAAAAGAATTAAGACGTTTGCAGTATGTCAACAGTGCAAAATTTCCGCATTCCTTAGCAGACTTGGCCAGACTGGCAAAACATCTGTGATGCGATTCAGTGCGTACTGTATGGATCTGGCTACATTACATTATGTTGCAGCAGAAGCCCTAACTGAGCCTGAAACATGACTCATGCAGTAACGTGTAATGCCAAGCTTTTCTAAACGGGTGTCTGAAAGAAGGATCCTAAGCTATCCTCCAGCGCCCACCTAGCCTGCTTTCCAAAACGCTGCACATCTTCACAGTTCCCACTGCAGTCAGAAGGGGCCGCAAAACGCTCAGCAGGTCAGAGTAACACCATCAGGATTTCCTGATGGAATTGCGCTCCGCTCTGCACACTGACACATGTGGAAAGCATCACAGCTCCTGTGCGCGCCCCATCCAGCGGGCCAACTCGTGCACCGCTTCCCCCAGCGCACCGAGAAGTGCCAGGTTTCCTGCGCTGCCACCCTGGCTGCTGCGCGCAGCAGCTCAGCTGCGCCCAGAGGCGCTCGACTCCTGCACTCGAGCGTGACGGTTCATCTGCAGATGCTCAGCAGTCATTTTCTGGACCTCCAGCAGCCCAGAGTGACTCTCGCAACTGGTCTGCTGCACGTCCAGCAGTACTGGACAAACAGCCAAAATCTGCCAATTCTACCCAGAAAAGAGGACGCATCTAGGGAAACCTGGCACTCAAAGGCAGGGGCTGGGGGAAAACGATCTGCAGCCGCAGCTGTCACAGGACAAGCGAATATGCCCAAATCCAGCCCACAGCCATACGAGAGACTCAAGCCTCGCTCCCTAACAAACCCAAAGCAGGTACTTCTAGCTATGAATATCAAAACATTTGTGTCTGTGCTAAAAACAGATGTCGCATCCTAAATACAAGCATCTTTGGTTTTTTAAATGTTGACAGGAATAAATATGCTACTTAAAAACCTCACAGATGCATGCAAAAACATCAGCACCTTTAACACTGATGTTTGTTTAGTCAAGTTTCATCTACAGTTCTCATCCTCAGAAAGCAAGTTTTGAAGATTTTTTTCCTCTATACTAAAATATATGTTTTATGAAAAATTTCCAAGTGTCACAAGTTATATTTACAAATCACTGTAAGGCATATCCTAAAACTTATTTTGTTAAATCTACAGAAAGACTGGTAAGCACATATGAAAAAAATTTAACAACAGTCCATTTTCACAATAAGTCAGCTTTACCAGACCAGTCAATTAAGGCAGCAAATGAGCAGTACAGCAAACTTCTGACCCGTCATGGCGGACAGACTTACAATAATGTCTCTTTGAACCAATGATGGCCAGTGTCTTTTTCAAAAGTTTTTATCCTAACTTTATGCTAATGTTACGCTAACTGCCAAGATCTACTTCAGCCGAAACACCCTCTCCAACCTATTTGTTATTAATTGCAACAGAATTTCTATAACAAACTGCAAAGTTAGCGGCCCCTAGACATATATTATTTCTCTCTGGATAACGAACATGCTTTAAAAAATCTAAAAGCAAATGCTCTTCCATTTCACCATAGAAAGAGCTTAAGATCTCTGAAGCCGTCATTTGTCCTAAATACAGCAGCTAAGTCAGACTTGTTCTGCACATTTCAGGTCACTAAGTGAGCAAGGAACAGTTGCTCAGAACTAGATTTGCCTCCGTGAAAATCTCCCTGATCAGCTAGTACAGATGTTGTAAAAAGGCTGTAGGTCATATCGCAACCTCAGGACTGCTGTGCTGTTAGTTGGAGGCAATGCGGGTACGAAACACCAGCAATAACAGTTTTTACTTGCCCATTTAAGCTTATATGGGCTTTGAAAAGTAACAATTTAGGGTTGGGTGTTCTCTAAACCGGATTATATTCTCCTGTAGAAATTACTGTAGCTAAAAGGATCTACGATACTTACGTCTGTATTCGGCTCCAAGTCTCAACATCAACCGGATGGGGAACACTTTAGCCCAGGGCGTCTCCCATTTCTGGATGAGGAGGCCAAACAAGTAGGGTGGGGTGGGGAGCACCAGGTCCTGCAGGGACTGATACGTAGCCGCAACGTACAAGAAGCCCCCGTGTTCTTTGCTTCCGAGGAAGCTCTGGCTGAAAAAGGAGTGTCCCAGGTTGCCCACAACGTTTCCTATGAACAAACACGTTTGTTATTTCACTAGATTGAGAGCTATACCAAGAATTTAAAGAGTTTTTCAGAAGAGAGAGAAAAAGTCATATTAAACAGACTTTGCTTCCTGAAGCTATGTTCCTCATGACAGTCTATGAATCACACAAGAAACAAAGATTTGCTACCCGTGGGGGTTCAGGCTACCTCTTGTGCAAAACTGCATTGTCTATTATGGAATAACTGCTTTAGACTAGAGTCACCAAAGCCACAGTTATCTCAATCGATCCACCCTTGGTGATACTTGTACTCACTTTCACTGTTAGGAAGTCAGATGTTCAGGAACATGCACAAATACCTTCATTTCTGCACTCGACTGACTTTCAGCCATGCTTACAAGTATATCAGGACATACCTACAATCACAGACCCACCACCTCTCCTTTATAACTCCGTCTTTCTAGCTGTACATGCATATAGAGAAATACACTGCTAAATACATGCAATGCCTACTCCTTTCTTTTCAAGGAAAACAGCTCAAGGAGAGGTGGGTACAAATGCACCTGGTCAAATGATTAATGCCCACTAGTTGCCCTTCCTGTTACGCAAACCAATGAAGTGCCTGCCCAGATATATATTAAACATCTGGGTCATTTGAGAAATTACACAAAAGAGTGTTTATTTAATTAGCATACTTTATGTAAAATGCAACTGGGAAAGACCCAGGGGAGAAATACCACTAATTCTTACTCAAATTTTCACTCTTTGATGCTCTTAATTACCAAAACTGTTTATGCTGGAATGAGCGAATGAATCTGAATGTTGATTAGATTATTACAGCATGCAATGCAGCATTTAACATGAGCAAAGAGCCATGGTGTGATTCCTTTTATCAAACGTTAACAGCAGCGTGTAAATAACGTACAGAACAGCTGATGGCTATTCTCCATAGGAAGATGTGAATATTAATAGTGCTGATTTGCTCTCAAGGAGAAACAAGTAATCTCAGAGAGAACAGTGCGATCGCTGGCGTTCAAGGCATCCACGCAGACCTCTAGGGCTCCTGCGGTGGTGCCAGGGCTTCCCCTGCCGCGGACGCAGAGCTGACCCCGAGGGCGTGCTGCTGCCCGGTCTCCCACGCCTTTATGCTCCCTCCCCTCTTTGCAGAGCACAAAGAACAAGAGCGAAGACAACGCTCCTCACCAGCAGTAACTGCCTCTCAATTTCTCTCACAGTCATCATCCAGCATCCAAAGAGAGACGGCTGAGTAGGAGTTTCTGCTCTCTCTCCACCAACTCATAATGCAATATTTGTAAAAAAAACTGACTCAAGGCAGAGAAAAAGAAACGCTGTGCCTCCCTCTTCTTCCTCATCACGCACATGAACTGGACATGGTGACTGGGAAGTTTCTCCTTTACACACACACACACGCGCACACACACAGAGCATTAGGTCTTCAGTAAGCAAAAAGCACAAGTCACAGAAATGCAACTATAATGAATCCTCAGTCATCCAAATATGATCTTCAAATTAAACCTTCTCCATTTTATACAACAAAATAGCCTAAAAATCATACCCACGCATTTTCAAACACAGGAGAACATAAGAAGTACAATTTTGGCCAGCAAACGAAAGGTTAACCCAGCAAAGAGGTTGGTTTGGTTGGAGGGCGAGGGTGTTAAGTCTGTCCCTTACACTGATCCCCTGCGAAAGTCTCAAGTCATAGCGACTCTCGCTGAAGCCAGTGTCGGCGTAAGAATAAAACTGCTACCGTCAGGTCTGTAGAGAAAGGCTCCTTTTATACCTCCAAATCCCAAATAAGAGCAGGCTTTTCCATCCTATTCAAACGGCTCGGCACCTTGAGTTGGATTCTTCTCGCTGTGCCCGCAAGGCGCTGCGCAAACCAAGCTCCCAGGTTCCCTGATAAAAGGCAACGGGGTTCAGCGGCCCGGGCGCCCCGTGCCAGGGTGAGGCCCGCTCGCGCTTTGTGGCCGGCCTGCAAAGCCCATTTGTAATTTTACACGCGCACGCGAGCCAGAGCTGGCGGCCGCAGCCCAGAGCTCACGCCAGGATTCCCAGCGCTCACAACTGCTGTAAGCGCTCAGCTGATGCAAAGCAGCCGTTCCTCAACCGTTCCTCAACCGGAAGGACTCGAGTGATTAACGGAGCCACATGAAAGGCTGTCAGCTGCTGAGCAGCACTGCTCCTGCCCAGCTGCAAACGCGGGTCTTGGCCAGCCTGTGCCTGCTCAGCGAACGCACCAGCCATCCCTCCCGTGAGGGCAAACCAAGGCACTAATCGGTGTTCAGGAAAGATTTTCTCTGATCTAAAATAGCTGCTGGCATCCTTCTGTCTCAACTCTGCTCGTTTCCAGTTCCCACCCACCCCTCTTCTTCATTTATACTTCCTTCTTCCCTTCCCATCTGCTATTATCCAAACAGACACTACAGACTGGCTAGTAAAATCACCTGGTGCGGTTCTTGGTTCCAACACCGTGACCCTAATAGTCCTCTCTAACCTTAAAACGTATAAAATGCATGAACTGTTTAACTGAACTTAATTCTGCACCCTAATGTGCTTTTTGTGCGAAAGAGGGTAGGCAAAACTCAGCTGTACAAAACCGGGTGGTTCGGCAACGCCAAGTGCTGCCCACCGCCATGACAAAGCGATCTAACGTTTCCACTT
Source organism: Struthio camelus (assembly GCF_040807025.1). Classification (NCBI taxonomy): domain Eukaryota; kingdom Metazoa; phylum Chordata; class Aves; order Struthioniformes; family Struthionidae; genus Struthio; species Struthio camelus. Next base: position 31,475,254 of record NC_090949.1, on the reverse strand, counting down.
GTGACTGACGCCAAGCGCTGCAGCAGAAGGGGACGACTACTTATTTTCCCCGTTTCAGGAGATGGCGCTTCAAGGCTCACGCGCTTGGGCTGCCTTAGCAAGACTCTTCTCAGCCAACAGAAACATGAAAAACCCTGCAAGAGAGGAATCTGCGACTCAGCTATTCAGTGCTTTGCTACCATACGCCACGGCTTTATAAATTACTCCTTTTGACACAGGCAGCGGATGCAGCGCAGGCTCCAATAGGTTTCCACTATGAAGAGGACAAACTCTTGGGATTAGGTGACTGTGCTGCAACTCTGTTTATAAGAACATGCAACCTCCTGCTTTGTGGAGCGCACGGGAAGAATCCAACAGCAAGCGTCTTCCTACCCACCTCCCTAGTGCTCTTCACGACCAGCAAGCCCGAGTCAAAAAGCCTTTTTGGGCTTCTCTCACAAACATCTCTGCGCTCTGCAGGGTTGTCAGCCTTTCCTCTCTGTCCTGACTTTGAAGGCTGTTCCAAGTCAAGGCCCCACTTATAAGTTATTAAACATTCACAAACTTCCAAACACTTTTCATTTGTGTGGACACAATCTGCCATCCAGCTGCTTTAAATAAAGGGCAGCTATTAACAAGTGAACAAGATCAAACCCAACATCATTACACGTTTTAAGCATCGAACAGTATTTCAGCAGCCTGTAGAGAAAGTGCAGCTGTCGGAAGAACTCTCAAAAAAGCTCCTTCTCAAAGACATGTCATTTAATTTACAAAATAACACAGCTTCCTTTCTAAAGGAGATAAACTTGGAGTAATCCTGGAGTGAACAGAAAGGTGCCTTTCCTTATATTAAATTCGAGCACCTAACATTAGACAATTAATATTATTACTTAGAAAGTGCCGTAAGTGTGTGTGATGCATCTAAAGCAGCTTTGCAGGAAGTCGGAATCTATCCTTGTTCTCAATTATACTGGATTACCCTTGACCTTAAATCCAAAGCAGCTCTATGAAGTCCTTTAGAAAAATCACGCATCCACGGATGTGACTTTCTCTTTGGTCGTGATCCATACTCTTTTGAACCCTTCACTTAGGCATCTTCCCCTACTGAACAATATACTTTGCCTATCAGTTTGGCAATCCTTTCTGGACTCCCATAAAACAGTTCCTACCAGGAAAGCTAAAGTAAAAAGATTCTGCATTTCTTTTTTGCCTCCAGTACATGATGAAGCCAGGAACAGTGAGGTTACATTCCTGATACGTGCCCCATACCATTTGGTTAATCCCAGGTCCGAAGGCTGGTTTCAGCATCCAGTCTCGGGGCAAGCACGCGCATGCAGCTTGGGGGAGCGGGAGCTGTGTCTGCCAGGCCTCGTTCCACAGTCACCAGTAACAGCCAAGAACCGCCGAGCACCGAACACTGTGCCAGCGTCCTGCAAACCCCAGCACCCCAGTTCCCCAGCAGCAGATCCAAAGCAGTATTCACCTGGGGATAATCTTGCCAGCTGCATTTTCTTCAAGAGCAAACACACACACACACTCTTTGGAAATGCAACACAACCCCACTTCACTGCCACACCACGGGCCAAGAGACAAGGAAGAGATAAGGCCATGGACGTAACATACTGGCACAACATGTTTGTCAGCCTTTTATTGAAGCACTTCAGCAAGTAATTCAGAAAGAACTTACTCATACTGACAAGGGACACAATGCTCCACTCACTAGCAACGTGCGCAGCAGTTATCAGCGTCCAAAACTTCCTCAAACTACAGTGGGGCGGTCTTCCAAACAGTCACCCTCCCACCTTGTATCCGATCTGGTTTTGTGTCCATCTGTTCATGAGACACTTGGCAAGGGTGCATTATTTACTCAGTTAGCCTGTTCTTCGTTCAAAACATCTACATGCACTTCTTTATAGATCCACTCTCTATTAGCGACAGGTTTATTTAATTAAAATCAGGCTACGTAAAAAATGTGCTAAAAGTATAATTCAGAACAATCTACCCTCATCCAGAACACCCCCAAAAATACAGACATAACAAACCCATTTCAAGAGTTGTTGCCACAAACCCATTTCAAGAGTTGCCAGAGTTACATTTTCCTTACAAAAGTAACAGCAGCATTTATTGTACTCCGCCAGAGAAGAGATGATGCACTAAGGCCTATCTAGCAGCTCTACACTGACGCATCCAACTGCTTCAAAGTACCCATTCAGATGGACAGAAGTTCTCATGTTTCCATTCACTGGACCTGCTGCCAGGCTTATAAACCAACAGACATGGATAATCCTGGGATTACTACTACAACAGAAACCATTAGCTTTCAATTTCAAAACAAGCAAAGCAACACAGCAGGGATCTTGATGACAAAGGAGCCAGAGGAAAAATAAAGTAAGAGAAACAGAACAGCAATTAATACTTGCCTTAATCAACAACTTTGCAATTTATTATACCTCACATGCATGCAGCCTATAGCGAAAAATCTCCTTTTTCCTTCCAAATCTCTTCATTGTTTTACAATTATAAAGTCCTAACACCAGACCACAGCTTGGGTTTGAAGACTTCTCATAAAAACAACATTAATGAAGGTTCAGAGCGCTGCTGCAACAGACTGAAATCTTATCCAAGCTGAAACAGGAGACAAATCCAAAGGACGACCTGGGCTCTGCTGCCCCTGCTTGCACATGCCCGAAGCACGTTCGCAGCGAAGGGCTGAGAGCAGTACCCAGCGCCGAGGACAGGATCGCCCCTGAGTAACAACCTCTGAGGAGAGCAGAAACATCTGGGAAGAGGCACAAGTACATACAAATTTTTGCTTCTAGGCTCGAATGCACAATTCAAAATTGAGCAGGAAGAGCTAGTAAATAAATGGCTCATAGAAAAAAAAAGACTGATACAGATTTGGGCTTTAATTAAATAAACGTGGAGGAAAATTAAATGTATATTTTTCAGTTAAAAACAAATGCAACAACAAAACCAAACTCATTCCAAAACAAGATCGACATCCCTATATGAAATTCTTGTTTCCAGTCCAGTAAAGAATACTGTGTGTGTCTTTTCATTCTGTGACTGTTTTTAAGAAAACATTTACTATAGCGGATAAATAAAACACACCCACAAAATTTATTTCAGCTTCCTAACTGCAAAATAAATTCAAATCAATAGATTATATAATGAAAAATCAAACTGTGAGGCAGGGTTTCAAACAGCCTCTAATTTCTACAGGGGCTTCTCATTCACTCTAAATCTCAACCATCTAATCTCCAGAAGAAATGCAGTACCTCCAAAAAAGAACAAAATTTGGAAGCGTGGATGCATCTGCAACAGCACGCAAACTGCTAACCGCTTCCAAGGGATTACAGCCTCCAAACTGAAACCCCCACAGCACCATATCCTGCCTCTCTAGCTGAAAAATGTTGAAAACAGCCAGAGCTGCAAATATGCTAACATATACTTCTCTCTCCCATACACACATGACTGGGAAAGAAAAAAGGATGGGTATTGACAGGCGGCATTACAAAACGTTATGGGAATTTATCTAGGTGCTATGGTCTATGATAGCTTCAGTGCTGTTTGGTATTATACCATACATATATCTACTCAAGGTGGGTATTTGTTTCTGTTACGTGTCTGAAATACGAGATAGCGCAAATACTAACAAAAGGACATTAAAGAGTGGAATTCTTAAACACTGAAGTTTGGTTTCTGATTAAAAATTGTACAATCGCAAGCAGCATTTTGCACCACTGCAATTGTAGGATATCAAATTACTACCACTAGAGCACTAAAAAAGGAATTCCAAATACATTATGCGGGAGATATAAATTATGTATGTCTGAAGTGCAATTATACAGAGCTTCACTGCAATATATACAAACTGGAATTATATTTGTGCATATATTTTTTTTTTCTTCATATTTATCTCTCTCTGAATACCATCATAATTAGAACATAAGGCATTGCAAATAAGTGAGGTTTGGAAATGCATTTGCTTCCAGGGTACATGAACTGCATTATGACATACAATAATAGCATATTTGGAACCTGGCGACCTCTCTGGACAAACTGACCTTTGTGTAACAAGACATCTGATGAGAAAAAAATCTTTTCAATTATTTCATTAAACAGTTGGATTCAGACACTGCAAAGGCATTGTGAACGATTACTCAGAACCCTTTGTATATGTATTTTCAGTGTATAGCCCCGCACTGCATGCGATGCTACTTCACCTTTGAAAAACTAGCTTTTATTTTCTAACCAGTGGAACCAAGCACTTGTGTTTTTCCTTATCACGCAAGGTTTTTTGAATTCTAAGGTCCAACAATAGTTAAAAGTGGCAGCCCATTTACCCAGCAAATGTAAAATGTATAAAGCTTTACGTAATATAATCTTGTGATGGAGATACTAAAATCCAATACTCAGGGATAATTACTGCAACACATACAATTCACTCCAAGCATATATACACACACACACACACACACACATACACATAAACTTTACAGTATAATTATCTCCATAATGTGGCAATAGACATATCCTATAGGAATCAGACTTTTGAACTACCTGGTTCGAGGATACTGAACATTGTATGCACAGTGATTCTCTAAATTTTCTGATTCTTTAGAAAAGCTACCCTTACTTCATAACGGAAAAAAAAAAAAAAAAAGTTATGTTAGTACAGTACCCATAAGCCCTGCTGAGCATCCTACTACACTTGACACTAAAAGAAGTAAGAGTATTAATTTCAGATGTGTTACCCTTATTCAAATTTTAAGCCCCACACCTGGCAGAGGTAGCCAGAGTAGACATTAAGCAACTGCTGCTGAATGCAAAGGTTGCTGCAGAGACGGTCCTCCTGCTCCATTGCTATAATAATCCATGCAGGGCCTTTACACATGAGACTTACTGCGTGCTGGCACCCAGAGGAAGGCTGGAGGATCTTTAGAGCAGCTCCCCATGTTACCAACACCTCACTAGCACTTTTATTTGTAGTAGTAGTAGATAGTGTAGGTAGTAATCACCAATAAAAACTCAGTCCCCTGTCAGCTTTGATCTTTATTCTCTTTTTATATTCCTTTAAACAAAAGTAGACATTTTTTAAACGATAGAAACGTGAGTGTCTGATCCAGTACTATCATCCATCCAACCCAGTCTTCACAGAAAGCATTCCTACCTGCTAAGGCATCCCGATAAAGTTGCACAAAATGGTTAAATATATCCTTGGGCAAACACTTCTCATCAGGCAAACACTGCAGGAGAATCACTATCTCTGACTGCCCCACTGCATGCATCCCTTTTGTAGTGAAGCACCAGCACTTCCTGTTCACATCTGCAGAGAGGAAAACAGATCAAAACACAAAATCAGAATTTCACAAAACATGCCTAAATTTCACTACAGAAAGACAGCTGTTGTAGGAATCAGTTTTACAGCATGCATGGTTCTGGGATCTGTCACACAGACAAATAACGTTCTAAATTTGTTACCTTACAAGCAAGCACATCCAAAACAAAAGCAGCTCAACAATTCTGGGTTGGCAGCTAAGCAAGAGCCACAGCATTATGGCTCCCAGTCAGATCTTGGGATTAACATCACAGAGCAGACCTTTAGCAGTTTCTGTACCCAAATTATAGCACAGGATTGGAATGGGAATGAAAGGGGACAAAGCCAGACTGCTGGCTGTGCACTCCACAATCCTGACAGCTAAACCAGTTTCAAACAGATCTCTCTCTCTCTCAATGGATAGCTGGGAATGTCAGGTGTTTTCATGAGATGTCAGTGTTTTCTTTCCCTTCACAGGAATGTTGGTGTAACATATGCTCTAATCTTCACAATTCATTTGCTGAGACTACTAAGTTAATAGAGTAAAATCTTTCTCGTAGGTGTGTGTGTGCACACAAAAATTTACTGCTACCTAGTCAGGTGCTGAGAGATTTATAAGCAACAATTTACTGTATGAATATTTCACAGAATCAGAACACTTTGCTACAAAACTGTCCTTTTCAATTTTTCAAATAAGGATTTCTTACCCAGCAGAGACCAACTGAAGTACTAGAATTAGAGGCAACCTATATGCCTCCCCATTTGTCTCTCCCTCCCTCCGTGCATATACATACATGCATAGTATAGAAAAGGGTATGAGAGATGCCACAGGATCCTGTCTGCTTTTTCCAGAATAGGAAGACAAGGAAATGAGTTCAGCAACCAGAGGAAGAACGAGTGATAAAATAGCTTGCCTTATTCAGCAGACAGGAGATGGAGCCTCCAGTCTCAATTTTTGACACTATTATCACTCTAGTTTATATTTCCTATACAAAATTATCTGTATCAGTGCCTAAAGCACTGGAAAAGAGTCTTTCATAATATAACTTAATATGGCTAAGTACAAAGTTTTAAGTCCATGCACATTTCCAGAGACTATCCTACCAAATAAAAATGCTGCCGTTCCTAGGAATAACATACATATTATTCCCCACCCCACCCCCACCAAGCCTTAATTAATAACAGAACTTACAATTTACGATTTTTACCATAGACAGCAAATTAGCATTTAAAACAAATACAAGAGGGTCAGGGCCACCATCCTCCAGCTGCTGCATAACAGAGATCTGAGAAGGTCTCTCTTCTACCGCATAGTCTATAAACGAAACAAGTAAACACATAGTGAAGTCATTAACTTATTGGTACAGTACTGTATATTATAACCAATAAAGTCTGGCTCTAATGCATTTTGCCTGACCTTTTAAAAAACTTTTTTTTAAGTATTGTTGATGTGATTGTTTGTTTTCCCAGTATATTCAAACTTCAATACCGTTCAGGTGCATAACCCCTGTACACCCTTTCGGAAAGTGCAGTTTGCTTTATAAATCAACTTTTTTTTGTATGTATCTACTGGAGGAGAAAATAGAAATCAAATCAAAATGTGCCATAGTGTCAACTGAAATCCCAAATGATAACAAAATCATTTATATCACAGTAAAGCATAGCAGCATCAGTCCCGGACTAGAAACACAGCACACAGTTCATACCTACTACACAAAACTGACTCTTTCAGTGCATTAGCTAATGGGAAGGTAACAGAAGCGGGGAAACGCTACATAAAACAGCGTTTTTAAAAGAACCTAGAAGGTCTAAATCCAGCATAAAACGGATCCCAAAAGAAAACTCAGAAAATGTTTGTAGTTTCCCTCCATGATTAGCTCCATATGACTAGCAAATGTAAATTTTTCATCCATTTGAGTGATTATAATCTATTCTGCATTTAAGCTTTAACAAAAAAGTAGTTACACTGATGAAAACAGACTTTGAAAGAAACGTATTATCTTTCCTGCTATAATTATCTAGAAAGAAAGGTAATTTCACTTTCTAATGTGAAAAATGTTTTTGGAATGTTTTTAAATAGAATTACAATATTGGAAGAAGTAAAATGTTGCAAAGAGAATCCAGTATGTGACAGCACATGAAACAAAATCATCTTAGCATACAAAATAAGATTTACGTGAGGACATCTATATAAAATTCATGTGCTTGTAAGATGTGGGCTGTGTGCAGAAAAGTATAGTGTAGCCTAAGTAGTTCACTCCTTGTTTCTTTATTGTGGAAGAGACTGAATAATTAGGCACCCACATGAGCAGCTAACACAGAATGAAACAGATTTGTTTTGAAATGAAATGCTGCTTGCATATTTGTTTTTGACAGTACCCTGCAATAAAAGGTTACTTCCTGCTTAACATTAAAAATATATTCTGCCAGCAAAAAATTTAATAGAAATATAAAAATCAAAGATGAAATATAAGCTAATCCCAGGAATGCATTATAGGATGTCATGAACCAGACTGTGGCAAGCAACTATTGGAGAAAGAAAAAAAGAAATGTTTTTTTGCCTTTTAAAAATTAGTTTTCCTTTCTCTGAATCCTCCTCCATTTGGATACTCTGGGAGTGGACATCACAATTACTAGAAGCTTCACTGCAGGCCAAGCTGTGTAACGGTGCCATCGAATTCAGTGCTCTGGGATGCCTCAGACAGAGTGGATGTTCCAAGAGCTTTCAGCAAAGGGAAACATGAATATTCATAAGGCTAATTAAAACATATCTCTGTGTGGAACATTCCCCACAGTCTGATTAGTGGGGGGGAAAAAAAAAAAGCACTTCTTTCTGGACTGAAGTTAATTTTCTTTTTGCTTTGTGTTTTACCTTTGACAGTAATTTCCTTGCAAGAATGGGGCTCTTCCTGGATGCTAACAAGGATCAATGATGCAAACGAGCGTCACGACATTTAGCCATATGAGCACTTATTGGGAATTTCTTCAGGTCTTCAGCGTATTGCCAACATCTTATTCTTAAAATAAATGTAGTAACTTAATGGGTTAACTGCAACTGGTAAGCATCGAAGCTAGCTGCCAGTTTTCCCTCTCACCTCCTTTTACTCCAGTGGAGATGAGAATTGGAGGAAGACCATCTTCAGGAATTAGATTCATTGCACTGCCAACAGGACTGCCAACCTGAGTTATACTTCCCGAGAATACCGAAGTGTTATCAGTCTACAAGAAGCAAATGATAAAAAAGTACAACATTACAAAAGTAATAATGATAAAAATATAAGAGATGGCTGACTAGATTGCTAGATGTAAGTGAAGGAGTTTTGTCTCTGCAAGAGAATCAGAAGTACCAAGCTAACTTGGCTCTTAAAAACAGACGATAATGACGACTACTGTGTGCGAACTACACTAAAAAGCCTACTTAAACAGAGACTGCATCTCCTTTCTTTACTACCACACATACCCATTTCCTTACAAAATGTAAAGAGAGTACCTGTGCTCATCTGACCTTTTGCAAAGTCTCAATTCCTCTCATACGGAATATAGTGCTTTTAATACTGTTAGATTACAGCTGTGTTTTCATGCATAAATCTTTCTAGAAGAAAATATGTCAAATAAAATATTCTTCTGCTTAGCACTGTCACAAAGAGTGACAGTTCTTGTTTCAAACACCTTACCGACCACAACTTAGCTTTTCTAAAACATGCATTACACAAACATACACAAGCTGTACAGCCTAAAACTTTGAAGCCACCTAGCATGTGGACCTCAAACACCGCTTCGTGTTCTGCCACAGAAGAGTTCATTTCAGTCCAAAACATGCTTGTTTCCATACTCTGCAAACATTAAAGTGAGGGCACTTAATATGCAACCCAAACAGGCCTCAATAGCTTTCCCAGAACGGTCTTACTGAAATCACCATAGAGGTTAATATACTATTCATGACCAGAGCAAGCACGGTATTTTGAGCACTGACTAGCGTAACGCGTCCTTACTTCGGCTGATGAAGTGTTGTTCGTCACAGGCTTTGTTGGATCATGTGACACTGCTAAGGTTCCCGTGGAAGTTGTCCCAGCCACTGTCAGTTTTGCTGCATCGGCAACTTCTCCATTGGGTAATATCCCATCAGCAAACCAAACACGCCTTTGTTCTCTAGGCTGAGCCACTAGAGAGAAAAAAAACATCGGATTTAACATCTCACAACATTGACTGGGAAATTTGAGTACAGAAAAGCAAAAAAAAAAAAAAATTAATACAGAGAGAAATGTGGGCTGGAAGGGACTTGCGACATCCTCTAGTCCATTGCCTGTGGCAGCACCATGTGTAGCCTAAGACGCGCCTCTGCTGAGAACGGTTTACTTGCCCTTAAAAACCTGACCTCCCTACTGAGGGCAGGCATGTTGCAACTGGCACTAGCCAGAGTGTTTGGAAGGGATGAAGTGCAGGTATTTTTACCAACTTTTTACTACAGCTAAACGGAAAGAAAAAAAGAATAGAAGTATTCTTACCTTCTGCTCCAGGATGCTTTAAAACTCCCACAGGTACCATGACAGTGGGAGGCGGGGAGCTCAGGGCGCCTGAAGCCTGAGCCTGCTGCAAAGGAGGGATAGTAGAACAGTATTCAGCAGGATTGTTAGGGTTAGGACTCTGGCTTGAGGCACTCATCATGTTCTCCCAGGCTTGAGCTAAAGCAAACAGAGAACAAGCAACATGAGCACAGAGGAACGTGCCTAACACTCCATAAAACTGTGCTAAGTTCTCCGCCACTGAGCTCTGAGCTCTGCCACCTTCCAAGGGCCATCTCTCTTCCTTCATTTAAAAGCCCAGGAAACTGTTAAAGAACAAAATGCACAGTGAAAATGCACGCAGAAAGAGCACTGATGCTACGCAGTAAAAATATCACCTCGTTTTGAAATTTCTGAAATTGATAACAACGAACTTTGACCTGAATAGTGCTTAGTTCCTCATCCCTCATTTTGTTTCCTCTTCAAAGATTTAATTTAAAACACTCAATTCTTATATGTTTACCACCGCTGTATTCTATAAGAGCCTACCAAGCAACGCTTTAGTTCCTATTGCGAATGTTTGATAAACTACCGGACAATTGAGCAGGTTTCTCTTCTCTGCACGAGAAAAGCACCTTGCATTTGTTTATATCCAAGGCACATCAGTACACACCAACAACTTATATTCCTAATTATAAAAAAGCTCACGCTATTAATTTCTGAAGACACGACTTGAGCCTTAATCCTACTGCCCAAACTACGTCACATTACAACTTCTCTGTCAACAACATCCACCACAGAGATGCTATTTCTTTTGCAACTTTAAGAAAGGCCTGTAGCTATGCAAGGTACCAGGAAACTTACACCTTCAAGCTTATGCGCATGTTACAAATAAAGCATTCCTCTAATCGGGCGCAGGTATCCTGCCACCTGAGCCCTTTTCAGAACAGCTAAGAAAATCTGAATAAATCACGTACATATTTGGCTTCCTTTGGCTACGAATCGCCAGAAAGCCATGGAAAGCATAACAAGACTGAAGTAACAAACGGAACACAGCAGGACATAACCCCCTCCCTCCTCCTCCCACCGACCTGCAGCACCAACAGAGTGAAATACCTGTCACGACAAAGGCATTGACATTTCCTTTTGAGAAGAGGGATTAATTAAATTCAAGTGTTTTAAACAGCAATTCTGCACCCTCTTAAGAGTATAGGTCTTGAAAGAAGAAAGAGTTAAAAACGCACAAATAAAAGTTACATCTCTAGGATCCCTTTATTAGAATTTTCATAGGAAGGTAAAAGAACATTTTTAAAGTCTTCCCTCAATCAAGCAAAGTGCCAACTCAGCATACCTATCAATTGAAAGTACAGCAAAAGCAGCGTGGAAACTTATTAAGCACATAGCCTGTCCATGGACAAGCGCCAGAAAACACGCACACACAAAAAAGTGAAACGCAAACTTGAAGCTGAATATTTCATCCAAATCAAATAATTGTTTTTAAAGTATAATTCCTACCCCCATTTGCAAATCCGTGCAAAGAGTAATGCTTATCCTGCTGCACTCAGTGAAAAAAAATCTGAACCTACAAAGAAACTGCCTGGATCAGGAGGGATTCGACATGATCAGGCTACAGGGTAACTAACCAGCAACAGAAAGCATCACTGCAAAGCACTGCAGCAGGCACAGAAACAGAGGTAGCTCACAGGCAAATACACCTAAGTATGCAAGCAGCACTCTCCCTACAATAAAACCAAGCGGTGGTGGCACTGCTCACTGCCATTAATGTGTATCCATGCTGGCAACGAGACAGAAAGGCTTTTAAAAGGAAATCATTATAACACAATCAATTTTATTATGCCTTTTTACAAGAACACTTTTGGTTTCACTGAAATATTTTCAGATGCCTCCTCTCCCCCAACTGAAAACAAATCCTACTCACCACAAAAGGAGCCAGCTGTCTTTTGCCAGGTGTGCGTACACTTCCTTGTTCTTGAACACCTTGAAATGTGCTACCTTCTCCATCTCAAAATGTAGCATTTTAAAGGCCCTTCAACAGTGTCATCTTCAAGACTCAGTCTTAATTCTTTGATATTACAATCTACAACGTTCTGCCACCTTACATATTTGGCTACAGTGAAGAACTATTAATAATTAAAACCTACCACTTCTTTTTTCCAAGCACTGCACAAAGATTGTCTTATTAAGCTTTAATCTTTTTTGAGACAGAAAAGAATTACTCCTGTTTAGTAACAGAAATTGTCTACTAATTTTGGATGCTCATCTCAAGACTAAGCACTCAGTTATTTTCAACTGAACCTGCACCTATACTGAACTTCTTTGGAGAAAAATAAACCTATGGACTTCTGAGTTAAGCTAGACGTTCACAAAAATTAACAGATCTGAAAACAGCACCCCAAATACTCTATTATAAAATAAGATGTAAAGATACCACCATCTATCTTGTCTGAACTCCAACATACAACAGAAATTTTCCTATTTAACTCTTGGTTAAACCATAGCAGCCATCTTATTGCAAAGCCTTCAAACTTTATCTAAACATTTGCAGCCGCAGAAGTTCCACGCTAACTCCCCAGTAGTTAATAGCATAGTCATCCTAAAGGCTGGAAGTTTGTGTTTCGAAGGCGAATTTGTCTGACTTCTCATTCTACCCAAGGCACGTTGGAATGCACCTGTCAGACCTTCTGCTGCAACCAAAGAAACTTCTGTCATCAAGTTGCAGTTATCCGGATACATACTTGTACACCAAGATCCAGTCACCTCTTCATCTTACCATTAATAAACCAAAGATGGAGCGCCTCGAATTTCTCATGACGAGACACGTTTTCTCATGATTTAAGCATTCGTGTGGGTCCTCTGTCAACCTAATCCAATTTTTGTATCTTGTGAACCGCAGACATAAAAACTGAACGTTGGGTCTTTCAGTAACAGCTGCCTCAGTGTCATGGAAAATAAGTCAACTGGACAGCATAATTACCCAAATGTAACTGCCAGCTCAGGAAGTCCTTAAAACATTCAGAAGCCTGAGGACATAGGGGGAAGAATACTCTAGGTTTGCCCGGATTTATACCCCATATCTAAACCGTTAACACTACAAAGGATAAAATACTAAAGAGATCCAGTGGCCCTTCGGTTTAAACGAAATACAGCCTTTCCTCATGCCGAGCATAGCTAATATTGCTTTTGTTTATTCTACTTGTTACCTTTGTAACTACCTCTTACTTCTCTCATCCTATGTCCCATCTACACCTTAGCTTTTTAGCCATGACATCATGCTGGGTTTGATCCAGTAAAATGGCCAAGCAAGGATGAGAACTCAGTTCTCAGAGTCTTTTTAGAGACTCTCTTTTTAGATGAGACTTCCTCCTCTAGCACCATGGAGCTCAGGAGTTAGCAGCAAGAACAGCTGGATTATTTTGTGGATAAATACTACTTCCCCATTCCTCTATAGTGCGTAGTCTAGAGCAGGCATAACTGCACAATTCTTCTCTTTGGTACCCGATAAAAGCATGTAAGAGGTTATCCACGCAGACATCAAAGGACAGAGGAGAGTGCTTCCGGTAGCCTCCTGAATTTAAAAAAAAAAAAAAAAAAACCCAAACCCAAACCCACAATTTCTGCAATCCTGCAGAATAGCATTCACAAATGAAAGCTTTCAAACTCATTGCAACCTTACCGGTTTTCACCTTTCGTTAATCACATTCAGTTTAGGAACCCCCAGTCTCCACAGGGATTCCAAGCACGTTTCCCAAGGGCCTTTGCCATGTTAAACACTTGCCCATACAAACAGAGTATTTTGAGCAGGCCAAAGGAAAAATAAAAGGAAGAAATCACCACTGCAGCTCACCACAGAGCCAGTGAAGCCCTGCGTTTCAGAGTCTCCTTCCACTTACCATTCATTAGGACTGAATGGCAGATTACACACACTCTAGCTTCCTTTCGGTCCATGTACAGCAACTTGCATTTCAGGCTGCAGCATGCTGCACAAAAAACCTGGAACCCAAGAGAAAAAAAAAAATAGCGTAATTCAAAAAATGTGACAAACAGATGAATTCAGACAAGAGAATATCTGCAGAGCTCTAGACATCCTAAGTAAGGATGTAAATGTTCAGTCTTTTCTCATTAAAGTCACAGTGACTAATGCATGCCCAGTGCCACTTACTTTCCTGCTAATCTCGCTGTAGCAGTGTTACGTGCACCACACAAAGGCATGTCTTCCTGATACTACACAGAGGTATTTCTAAAATGTATGTTTGGCATAAATGACAATGGGTTAATTAATTCGTACCACATTATAATCCCTCATAAAATTAACAATTTAGGAATTAACTCCAGGCTTAGAAAAAGCAAGACGACTTTCTAGAGTCAGCTATGTATAAATGTGCAAGTTTGCTCTACATAAGAGGTCAGTGTGGCACAAATCAATTCAAACAAGTCATTTTTATTTGCAGCAGGGCAATCCATCTACATTAGCAACTCAGTAACTATTTAATCTCTTCACAGACACCGAGCTATTTCTCACTTAAGTGAATAGCGATACATCAGAAGTGCTTCTAAATATTCCATGTATAAAACAAGATAGTTTAAGAAGCTGAATGACATTCGTACTGCAAGAAAGCCTTGCTCCGTTTATAAAAGAAAGCTCGTATTTCCATGATTACAAACACTACAGCATCACAACGCTAGAGAGAAATCAGGAGCTGCACTTTACGCATACTGGCTGTTAAGGGGGAACACGGTGCAAAACCCCCCGGGGGACCTGCTGCCGAGGTGCATTTGCACCGCCAGCGCTTCTCGCCTGAAGCGGCTCTAACCAGGGCAGGAAACAGGGCTGAGGCTTCCTCGGCACAAGCAAAACCATAAAACACGAGCGCGGCTTGCGCACCAAAGCAAACGCTTGCATGCAGACACAATCCTACAACAGCACTTGCAATCTCGAAATCCTGCAGAACAGACAAATCAGGGTGTCCTAATGGTTTCTTATTTGTTGTAAATAATAATTAAAACAACAACCCAGTGTTTCCTCAGGGCTGCTTCCAGATGACACATGAGGACACTGATGAGCACCCATTTCATGCAGAGAGGTAAGATCCCTCTCAGGAACTTCAGAAACACCAGCAGCTCCATTATAAATGAGCTCAGATTTCAAGAAAGAATTTCAAATTGTAGTTTGAGTTGGATTTTGTATGTACAATTAACCATGTGTTGTGATGATCTAGGAGTCTTCATTAATTCAAAAAATTACTCCTTTATTACTTCCAATATTTCTATATCGTAAACAACCAACTACATAGGCTCCTCATATAAAAAGCAAGCTTAAGTAAACTTAATAAGCTTAACTAAATTTCAGACAAGTTAAAAACCCCACCAAGTTAAGACCGCTTTGCAGACTGTTACCTTCACAGACCCTTAGTTGCAAGCGTTTGAAAAACACATAAAGTAAGCTCTGAGTTCACCGCGATAGCTCAGAATCAAACGTGAAGAAAAAGCTCACCATGTCTCACCTCAGGCAATTTTAGTATTTCCTAATTACGTCAAGCATTTTAGAAACAAAAATGTAAGTGTGGATATACTAGCATTTCCATGTTTAAAAAAAAAAAAAAAAAGTTCCACATGTTTGAAAACCTATATTTAAAAAATCCCAGCAAATTTCCTTTAAAAATCTCATTTCTGTATTTACACTCTAATCCAATACACTGGATTCTAAGGACTATTACTAACAACATTACAACACATTTTAGACATATTTTCCTCGATTTCATTTCTCTGGGAGAAACTTCCAGCTGAAAGCTCAGTACTGAACACGGAAAAAATCAATGTCTTCTACCATAACTGAATACGGTTAGACTAAAATAATGAACGTGTAATTTAGGACCCTCTGACAAACACCACACTGTGCGTTCAGCAAGGCTCCAGAGTACAATGATCTACACATTAAAAGAGAAAATGAACACACGGACAGAACATCTATACCTCCTCTGAAGAACGCAGAGGAAGCACATAATCCAGCACAACGGACAATTCACTCCTTGCTCTTAGCAGTCACCAAGTCATTTATCTCAGTACCTCCTGCTTATAGAAAAAATGCCACAGCAAGTTCTCATGGTACTAAGGTTTTTGGCTTGACTGGGGGCTGTTAAACGATTAGCTGTTAGGGCATCGGGGTTTTTTTCTTACAGTTGAGTGACAAAAGTAGAGTTTGGGCTGGCAGTAAAAAGATGACATACAAATTTTCTGGTTTTCCTGTCAAGTGTGGCTGTTTCATCTGACAATGGGAAACATATACATATAGTAAAATGTATGAATATGTTCATAGATATTCTTCAGGTTCTTAATTTTAAACCAAATTTCATTGTAAACGTGTTAATTTCTACCATTCCCCTGAGGTTCATATCTTCCATTAATTTTGCAATTACTATCCTGAAATTAAAAACAGAGACAGACTTCCCAGGTGCCACTCAACTATTTTTAAATGCAGTTTTCATTCCCAAATGAAACAGAGATATTCACCCCTACTACAAGGTTTTATCATGATGCTAATAACACTTAAAAAGAAACTGCTGTGCTAAAGATTGTGTTGAAAAATCTTTACTCCCATGATTTCTGCCATTCACCTGCAAATAAGTAAACTGCAAGCGCTGAAGACAGTCCTTTACCAGAGGTTCACACGTTTGATAGAAACAGTGGAAGTGTCACTGTGAGTCAGTAATTACCTACGTCGCAGGCACACGGTCAGGCCGACTTGCTTGGGGATGGTTATCGTAACCAGAGAGCAAGAGCAGGCAATAGAGAATAGTTATATCTTAAACCACTACAGCTAAATTCATGAGAGCTTGCCTGTCAAAGCCCTTGGTTTCCTTCCTCCCAGAAACGTTCAGGAATTAAATGTTGTAAAGCACTTTGCAGTAAGTGCTGAGTATTATTTGACTTGCACTGATTCTTAGTGTTTATTAATGAGTGCCTTTTTTTTTTTTAAACGAGAAAAAAGCATAAAAAGGCATAAAAAAGAATTATCGCAGAATTCTCTGCAGCATCTTTTGACTGCACATGTGCAAGTTTAGTCCTGACAACAGTCGCTAACAAAAGCTTCCAGCAACAAGACCTTCCGAGGATTATTCTAAGAAAATTCTGAGAATATTAAATACTAATATGGGTATTTTTCACACCTGAGAAGCATTTATTTGTCTCCAGAGCAGAAGCAGCTTTTATTTTATCCAATCCCTACACATTATCCGAAAGAATGCTGCAGAGAAACAGTCTTACTCTTTTCAAGGCTTGTTTTCAATAATTAAAACAAACAAACTGCATTTCTTGGCCTTGCTGTAACTGTTCATGTCCATTCTGCTCTACAGTTCTTTCTCTTTCCTGCTTATTTTTGCAATTCAGGGCTTCAGTCATGGCAGGGAAACAATTAAATACAAGCAATGGACTTATTTAAAGCACAGAAATGAACAGAAAATATAACTGTAAATGGAGTTCGTAGTCGTATTCGTTAAGCTCATACAAATCAAAAGCATGACCTAAATAACTGACAGTATAATTTAACAGGTTGAAGCTAAAATAAAATACCAATGATGGACATAATTCCTTTAACTGAAATGCCTTAGATTCTCCTCAACTGCAATGAGAACAGGATCGAGCCCTTTGATATTAACTGAAACACGCAGAAAAGGTAGGCATATAACTTCTTGCGATACATAGTGATCTCCTGCGGTTACTAGTTCCACATCATACCTTCCACTGCAACCTGCAACAGGATGGGCAGAAGCAAGCAACTGGAACTCCTTAACCAGTGCTTAACGAACATGTATTTACCAGTCAATATTCTGGGAAAGATTTTTTCAGAACGTCTCAAAATCAAATTTGAATAAAATCTACTTAACTGGCGATGCAGTGAAGAGATTGAGTGCTATGCATTTTGGTTACTAAAGGGCAAATGGCAGACATACGTAGTCCATTACAGAGGAGCAAGCCAATGTTTTCTGCTAGGCTCCTTCCAGAAACAGGTGGCATAAGAGTGTGAGCTTTCCAGACACATTGCTTCTTTTAGGTCCTTTGTTCAAGTCGTCCTGCTTCCCTGCACTCTTCTGGTAGCTAAAGATCTTGCCCATAGGAGCCAGGAGGTCTTTCAATCAACTTCAGAAACCTTTGGATAGGGCCTAAACGAACCAAAGTTACTTTTACTCTAATTTTTAGTGGGTTTTAATATTTCTTTTTATCTTAAAATTATTCATGAATATCTACTTGACAAGAGTTTTAATTTTTCTCGTTTGACTAATCATATTTTTTCCTTAAGTTTCTATTTCCCATGTACCACTGACCTGTATTTCAATAACAAGATATTTACAAATACGTTATAATCTAACTGTTTACCATAAACTTGCCACATATGAATTAGTGTTGACCTAGAGGGCACGTATGGAAATTTTTCAAAACCAACAAAAAAAAATTGTCAACAACATTTCTTACACAACATAAAACGATAAAGAAATTATGCTTTCATTGTCTTTCTTACAAAATTTCTTATCGTGTGTTTGTCAGATTACAGAGGATTTACTACATTTTTTTTTCCTCAGAAGCAAAGATATATTCATTAAAGTAGTGTAAGCAATATGAGAAAAACTAGAAAAGAAGACTTAAAAGAACAAACTTGGTCAGCCACGTAAACCAGCAGGAACGCCAGCAATTCAGTAGCTCACTTCCAATTCCCATCAATTCGTTCCAGTATCTTTAATGGGATTATTGATGCAGTAATTTCTGCAAATTAGTTTCCTGCACTTAGCTGTTTGATAGCAGTTCTACATGAATCCAATGCATGTTAAAGGTTGCAATCAGCTAATTCCCTGACCTTACAGGATAATCATTCTTACAGTGATGAATAACCAAAAGTTGCTTTCTACTAGAACCCCAAATGGATTAGAGCTTAGAAACTTTTTTTTTTCCTTAACTAATCAAATCCAGCATTTTAGGAAGAGATGTCACAGGTAGCTGCAGCCAGCGGCTTAGCAAGTTCTCTGATTTGATTTTTTTTCAGTATCAGAAATGAAAGCACGCCTCAGGCTTTATCACAGAGCATGCACTTACCTTCCCACAAGCTCTGCAATGATGCCTTCTTTTGGTGAATGTAAATCTGGCCTCGCATTTCATGCAGTTTGGTGCTTGAGAGTCCGGAACCCAAATTGGAGCCACCTCACCCAAAGTTGTAAAAGGCTTTCTGGATGCAGCTCCAAACTGACCAGCTCTGAGATCGTTATCTGGACTATCTGGGGCTACTGCAAGGCACGGACTACTAGAGACTCCAGATTCATACTCTTCCAAATGTTCCCCGTTAGTATCAGTAATAGAGGCATTTAAAGATGTCTCACTAGGAAACACGTCTGCTGTCAAGGTATCCCCTAATTGAGCCTTACCAAAGACATTTTTGTTTTTACTATTACCTCCACAGTTTGGGGGAACGAGATCATTTTGTAAGTGGTCCGATAATGGCTTCGGAATCTGCAGTTTAAGATTTGTAGGCTGTTTAGGTCTTGCCCCACCAAAAGGAACGCTAATACATTGCAGATTAGTCACTGGTTTTGGTGATGTTTGCCCTTGCATGGATGAGACCTGACTACAGAGGTTATGTAAATAATTTTTTTTCATTTGGTCACCAGTACTGCTTAAAACAAGACCACTCCCCTCTGTGGTCTCATTTCCTCTCTGTTCATAAACGTTAGCGTAACATTCTGACTTGCTCTCCTCTATCTCCTTCTCCTCTGTTACCGAGTCTTCCTTGGAGGGTAAAGTCTTTGGAATATGAGCAACAACTTGGTTCTGCATTCCATAGGAATCACAACCATTAGACAAAGAGCTTGCTGCTGATGTACCCATAACATCAGAGAGACTGGGCCCTTCAAGCTCATCTATACCAGTTCCTTTTAAGTCCATGCCTGCCTCCATCATCCCATCTCCACCTTCTCTACTATTACTACACGCCTCATCAGGCTGTTTTGTCTGCAGAAGTCTTTCATTCTCTCCTAGAGTTTGCTTATTATTCACCTCATTCAATTTAGTCAGTTCCCAATTAGTCATCTCCTGAGATTCAGGGTAACACTCGGCTATGCTGAGCAATTCAGTTGTGCCAAGATTTTTATCACGTTCCCTGACTTCACTTTCAATGCCACTAACATCCTCAGAGGCAGAATGTTCTGCAACATGTTCCTTGTAATTGCCACTTCCAGCCACATTAGGTTGACAAGATTCGGTGAGCCCAGGTAGCCTGGATGGAAGTTGTTGGGATGTTTGCTCTTCTACTGCTTCTACAATTAAGCTTTCATTACTTGAACAAGAAGAGTTTTTAGCTTCTAGATCGACTCGCTGAGTAATGGCTTTACTAGTAACATTTTCAACTGATACACAATTTTCTTGCGTTTTAATGGCACCATCAGCTGGTCTCTGCAATAGAGTCACTGCATTAATCCCTGCAGTTGTAGCTTCTGAAAACAGTGAATCTCTACTCATATTAAAATCATCCTTTAATCGAGAGGAGGGGCATGCAATGGACTGGCTTTCAGATGAAGCATTAATCAAACGACTAATAGAGTCACCTTCAGCACAGAGCCGATTTACTTGCTTTTCTGTATCTGTATCTTTTTCAGTTGATCCATTTACAGTAACACAAAACTGATCACTCTGTCGGTTTTCATTATCCAGTGTAAAGCTAATAGTGTCCATTAGGGACTGACTGTTGTAATTTTTACAATCCAGCAAATCACCACGTTGTAGTGTTCTTCTGTCACAGTTATGCATGACTGCCACCACTAGTACATTTTTTTCTTCTGGCAAGCAAGCTATATTTCCACATTTCTTTTCTCTTGTTTCCGCAGCGTTACACTGATCATCCTGATTGTTATTCCTCTTAATTAACTGATCATCTGCTGCTGCCTGATCATCAATCCACATGGCTGGGGTTTCTGAGCTTATATTAAAATCTTTTCCATTAGCACAGGGAACCCCTCCTCCTGTTGGTGTGGCCACTGAATGAGACAGGGAGAAAGACTTTAATCTCTGTTGACATTCATCAGGAGCGGTAGCTTCATTCACATTGGCCACGGTCGGGTTAAACGACAGACGACGAGAAGGGGGATCTAGAATCTGATTCCACTTTGCACCCAACAGTGTAGGTGAAACAGCGGCATCTGAAAAATTAAGCCAGTAATGAACACGTTATGTCAAACTGATGCGATTCCTCTATTTTCAGAGAGCTTACTGTCCTGTTAAGTCTATAGATTCTATTAACTCTGTTACATTAAAATGACCCAAATACAGATGTATAGATGTTCAAATACAGGTACAACAGTAAAACACATCTTACAAAACTAACCCATCCTTGATGAACCATTATTGTATGAGGTATCTGGAACTCAAGAACTTTAGAGTTACACCAATTAGTATAACAAGTTCAATTTGCACAGTTAATTTTAAAGTATCAATTAATATACTTTAGACAGCTAAAAAGGCTTAAAAACCCTGCGATTCCCACACAATTTTGAACCTCCTTGACAGCACTGAAGCTGCAATCAGACTAAGCATTTATACTTTGAATATGGTAACTTTCATTTTATGATTTATGTGACCTAATAAAACATTTCTACGCTAAAGTCTCCCCAAACTGCAAAAGAAGCTTAAAATAAATCTATTTTGCCTGAATTGTTAAAAATAAGTCATAAAAATATTGCCACTGAGATTAAGCTCCATAAAACCCCTCTTTACAAAGTCTACGGAAGATCTTCTGCGAAAAGAGTGAGAAACAAATTAAAAAAGTAAACAAGATAAACAGAAACAGAATGAGAAGAGCACTACTAACAAACACAGAAGATGCATCATACAAAGTCACCAGATGGTTTTTGCAAGTTCTGAGATCAATTTGCAACTCAAAACCAAAAAGGGTGTTACAGATCTCTCTCCCTTAGCAATGGTGTTCTCCGTAGAGTACATCTAATGTGCACCTACAATTTTGTTCAAAATGACTCACCTTCGTTTTGCTCAAATTCATCTAAAACCTTATCGAGGTTATATGCCTCTGCTTGGAAATAGTTCTCCATTTGTCAGGGAAAGACCATCAGATTCTTGTCTGAACCTGCCAAAGAGAGATCAAATTACAATCAGACAGCTAAACTTCAGCTAAACTTCATTTAGAAGGGTTCCACTACATAATACCCTGATTTAAAGGGGGTGGGGGGGGGGAGATTCCTTTGTAAGCCAAAATGTAAATATATTGCATGCATAAATCAAAAGCATTTCCCAGGAATAAACATCATTTGTATGCTTAAACTTGCTAAATTCAGATTAACAACTTCCCCAAACTCACTTTGGATTTTACTGTTTACAGTCTGCAAAGTTGATATTTACGTCCAAAAAAAAGTTAAAATTTAAGTAAAAAATTTTTTTTAAGATCAAGATATTTGCAAACACTTGCAATAGAACCTCTTTTTTAAAATTCTGCCATATATACAAATTAAAACTTAAATGTGTTGATGTGAACTAGGATCTGAAGCAACAACATTGTTAACATTTGGAGGACACAGGTTCATTTTTACACGCTGGCTGTCAGAGCAACAGAAAATGCCCAAATCAGATGAATGAAAAGAATACCAATACTAACCTGTGTCACTTCCAAGCACAACGTATTCCACACCACAGAACTTTCAAAACAATATATGCACATCTTTCCTTATGCTTAATTCAGTGCATTTTCCATTTAATGTGACAGGTCTTTCTGAGAGGCCAAAATACAAGTAAAGTGAGATTTGTCTTCAGGATTTAGGAGAAAGATATGTACAGAGAGTACTTCAAATTGATTTCTGCAATTTAGAAACTTCCTGACTGTTTAGAAACTTCTATTTAGGGCAACATAACAAAAATGAAAGTCATATAGTCCTTTCTTATGCAATGTTGGCTTAGGACCTGCAAAATTGCAACCTACATAGGAAACATTCCACTATTCTCTTTATCTTAAGCTTTTATTTTCATTACATATCAATGCACTTTTTCCTTTTATATAGACTGCTGCGTTTTTTTCCACCACAATAAATAGGGAGGGAGGGGAGAGGAAGAATTTTCATCAGTAGTTACTAAAGCACTGTCACTGTAAGTGATGAGCAAGGATATATTTAAATATATTGCACTGAAAACGTCAAACTCAATCACATGCCTTTGCCCTCATTGCTCATTATCAATGCTACTTTAAGCATTTCAAGGCCTTGTCTCAACTTCTTACATTCAAGAAAAACACTGACCTTCATCTACGCATTTAAACAGAACTGTAATCAAAGCCAGCAATAGCCTTTAAGATGTTTCAGGTACCAAATGACGATGATGGCAGTGCAACCTTCCTTGTATTGCCACATTAATGCATCTAACCACAAGAATCACCATAATGGTGAGAGCAAAATTGCTCCAATATCGGTCAAAAACGTCATTGTCCAGAGCACTAGAAAGTTAACTACCCAACAATCTGAAGATCCAGCTATCAGTTTCATTCTACCACTGATTAGC
This sequence comes from Struthio camelus, assembly GCF_040807025.1. Taxonomy (NCBI): domain Eukaryota; kingdom Metazoa; phylum Chordata; class Aves; order Struthioniformes; family Struthionidae; genus Struthio; species Struthio camelus. The sequence goes on along the minus strand of NC_090949.1, from coordinate 31,451,899 downwards.
TCATGTGGCTTTGAAGAAGGTTTAACTCCCTGTGCTTCTGTTTTCTGAAACATATACTAGGCTAGTGGTATTCTGCGTCACTCCTCATTTCCGAGAGATGCTTCAAGGGTTTATACTTGTAAAGTTGTTAGAAGAGGTACTGGGTATTACTTGAATTCTGCTAGCTCTTAAAGTGCCTGCCTTAATAATCCCTGTCTTCCTGAAAGGCAGGCACGGGAAATCTACCAAAAGGCCCAGAGATAAACAGTCTCATCAAAGGAAAATATTCTCGGGCTAGAAAGGAAGACCACAGGGAGAAATGAAAAATCTAAGTCCTTAAATAGCCTTCTACGACTTCGCATAATAAATAACATTTAAGCCCTAACTAATTGTAAGAACACAACCTTTTTGCTACCAACGGCTTCCAGCAACAAGATGCTCTGATCTCTTTTCTAAAAACACTCACTGCCAATGAAGATATTTTCACTGGGAAATGTGTGCCATAACCTAGATACCATAAAGAGAGACCTTGATTTGATCTGTTCTCTGAACATCATCCAAAACAGCCTCATTCTCTTCAGAGTTGGCTTTCAATGTTGTGAAATAAGGGAAAGGAGGAGGAGAGGGTGAGAACCTCGTTTTGCAGTAAGAAACAGTGTTAGACCTGACAGTTAGACTCCAGCTCAACTGAAAACCTAGTCTTTTATACTACAGAAACAACAGATATGAGAAACAAGTCGGAGGAAGTTTCCAATTTAAAGCTGTATTTTACTTTAACATTATTCTTAAAATAGTCAGACTTGAGGAAAACGCTGACCAGCATTATCTCAACTATTACAATGTTAAATACTGCTTTGTGTTCGTTGTGGGCAACAGCTGTCCAAGACCAGCTTATCAGGACAAAACAAAGCAAACAAACAAAAAAAAGAAACAAAAAAGCATTAAAATGTCATGAAACGCAGAGTTCAGGCTTTTAGGGTTGACCTCAAATTTGTCATATGGCATTTTTAAAAGGAAGTCACGTTACAACGTGAATATATCACTACTTGATGTAATCAGATTTATTTTATGTTTTGAAGATATATGTAGAAAGTCAACTTTAAAGAAAATGAGTGTAATAACGGTAAGTTATTAATTGCAATAAGCACCAAAAAGGCCATTTTAAAAAGAAATTCAAAGATAAACTAGAGTAGTGACCTTACAACCTCCCAGATTTGTCCAACTGTAATTCACCCTCCGTTACAGGATGCAAGATTACTCCTTCTGCAAGGAAAATAGCTAGATGATCAGCCACATCCCTTACTGTACACCGATGCCCAGATTATAAGGATAGCTATCTTGATCAAAGGCTGCATTTCAAAAATCTAAAAACAAAAAACCCCACCAGCACTCAACATTTTTCATTCTCTACTATATTTGCCTTTCTGAAGAAGGTAGGGTCAGGATCTGACCTCTAACTCATAGACTGTATTCTTAGATCCCCTAGACCCCTACTGTATATCCTGTCCGAGCTACCCAATCTGCCCACCAAGTAATTGTATTAAAAGTCTTCCATAGCATTTTAACTGAAACAAGCAATTACATTTACTACATACATCCCAATTAAACCAAATTCATTTTAAAAAGGAGATGCTTCTCCTCGTACCTACACGCACTAAATCATTCAGACTACATCCAGCTTGCAAGAGTTTGGAGGTTCTCTTGCACCTTTTCCTCCTCCTCATTTCAATACTGTGATGGGAAGCATCTTTACCAGCTCTAAGTATCTAATATTGAGAAGCTCATTAGACTCTGTCCCAATTAATATTTTGCTTGGAAAAAAAATTCTAAACATGACTAACCAAAATTAGCTCGCTACAGCAAGACTGTTTTAAGCAAAATGCCATCTAATTTCACATTAACTTGTCCTATATTTAATTTACATTATAATACGGTAACAGTCCAAGCTAACACTTTATGAAAATGAGAATAATGACTCCTAGGAAAAGTCCTACTAAGGTCCTTGATGCAAACAGAATTTTTCAGTGTAGGTATTGTTAGACTGAAAAGCATCGGCAAAGTTTTGCGTTAGTAGTGTCAAACTGCGATGCTGCTGAAAACACTACACAGATTTTCAGGCATTCTAATATTGAAAAAGGGCATCCAGTCAAGGCATTCTCTAGGACATAAACACAAGCTCTGCAGTATGGGTGGCCCCAAGAAATAGGCTACAGGCATTGATTTTTTCCGTTTTGTTTACGTTAGAGAAGATAATGATTACTGACAAGCAAGTTGATGGGGAAGGAAAGCTATGCTGATTATACGCTTCCCGAAAATAGACTTTTAAAATATCTCTTCGGACCTCTGCATTTTGATTCCACGTAGCTTTCACAAGTTTAAAAGCAATTCACATCTGACCATTCATACAAGTTGGGAACCCCACTAAAAGCCTGAAAAAATTACTTTAGAACTGCTTCAAACGTATGCATATTGGTAGAAGTAGAATCTAAGCCACGTTTACCCATAACAATTCCTATGTTTAGTCCTATATTAGCTTGTTTATCATTGTCATATAAATCAAGAACAAGACTACATCTAACTAAAGTAATGTTAGAAGTTGACAATAAATACTACCATTGTCATTGACTTTTGTCTCTTTTGCAAACAATAGAGTTTTAGCTTTTACATTTTACATTATGCACTGTTTTATAACATTAAAAAATGTAAACATTCAGACTTATGAAACTACCTGTTTACCAACAGCAAGGGCACACAGAGAAGACGTGGAACTTTGTGTCTGCTCCCTTACAATCCCAATGTGGTTAATACTACACAGTAACCCTGTGAAATGATTATTTTATTAAAATCTGTATTATCTAACAATTAAATGTGAAATTGTGAGTTTAAATTTCATCCAGTGTGATAGAAACTTGCCTCCCATAGTTTACTTCAGAAAAAAAAACTTTAAGTAAAGAGACCTTTGTATAAACAAATTTCTGGAATCTTAAGAATTCTGAAGCTCAAACACTGGCACACAAGAATGCAACTGGTCAAAATTGAGACTGATGGTTACTTATAGTCCAAACTAAAATGCACAAAATAAACAGCATTAGAAGAGAAAACCTCCTACATCATTAGTGTTATTTCACTTGCTGATGTACTAGGATATATAGAGAAATCTTTTATTTTGAACTCATAATCATTGAGCTGACAGCCACTCAAAATGAGATCTTGTTGCCCATGCAACAATGGCAAGAAAGGGTCAGCTGCAAATCCCCAGGTCTAACACCAAAAATGATTATCATACACAAAACCAAAGATACAAATAAAGAAACCCCACATACTTTTCCTGAAGTCCGTGTTCAACAAAAAGCACAGAGAAAAATCCACAAAATTCATTACTGCCCTCTCCCCAACATAAGTGCTTATGTTTATAACAGAGAGCAGCAATGTTTCTTGCCCAGTACACTGTCAGCTGCTCAAATGCATTTTAACCAGCTTAAGAACTAATATTTCACTTCTGCACAGCCAGGAACTCAAAATGGAAAAGAAAGCACAAAATGCTGTAACACAGCACACTACAATAACCTGGCAGCGGTTGTTCCTGTGGTCTAGAATTCTATCTTACTTTAAATATTTTTATTAAATATCTAACATAAATAAAAACACATTTAGTCTTTACGGGTCTTTGGCAACTTTGATTATAACTCACAGCTATCACTGTAACAGTTATGGAACAGAATTACTCTATTCACAAATTCTTTGGAATTACACTAGTCCCGAATTTCCTCCTAACACAAAAGTTGAAATGATCATTTTTAAATGATCGTTCATAGTTGTGAAACTCTTTAGTATTCTCAACTATTCCATGCCATGGCATGGAGAGAAGCAGATGAGCAAATACACAACTCAAACTTTGGAAAAATGAGGGTCAAAACATAATGAAATTGTGAAGAAATTTCAGTGGCTGTTTTAGATGTCTGCTGCCAAAAAAGGGACACTTTATAAATTGGTATATATTCAGATGAACAATCTGAAGAAGGCAGTATTGTGCCAGTGCAAGGAAAAGGAGGCATAAATCACCAAGTCAGTAAAAAGCATGAGTTGATATTTAAAAAATACAGTTCAAAGTCCCCTGCATCACGATTAGGCAGAAAAGACTAACTGTAAGCAAAACATATTAAATAATAAAATACATGTTTTTTATTTTGTATCTAAAAAGTGAATACAATGGTCACCACCCACTGGCACAGTAAGTCCTGAACCCAAGATCACTTCTTACCCATTGTAGAGTCATCTCCAGTCTCTCACAGAAAAAAGCTAATGAAATCATGCAGTCTGTCAATCAGATTATTTTCAAGCTCCTGTTGGATCACAAATTATGCATAATTCAAAAAGACTGTGTTTCACTTATCAATTTCATACAATGGCAGAGGCTTACCATCTTCATCTACAAAGCTTAAGAACTTCTGTTTTATCAATCAGTCTTCATAAATGCTCTACTCTCCCCAAATACCTAAATATAAAAGGAGCACATACGAGATATCTACAAATCTTTATACCTGATATATGTCTAGGATTACTATCCCAGTCATTATAGCTTTTAACATAAGATAAACTTTAATTGATTATTGGGGGGAGAGAGATGGAGAGAGAAAGGACAGAAAAAGACTTCCTTAAAATTAGTTGGTACTGTGAACAGTCTTAACCTTGGAGACTGCCTCTGAAGACAGCTCAGATGCCCCACATGCCAGCTTCTTCTTGGGAAACAATCAGTACAAAGAAATAGGCCTTGTGTCACACCTACAAAGTGGCAAGACTTGTATTTGCTTTGGTCTCTGTGATGAGGAATTATATAAACCACGATCCTCCGTACAGCATATTCTACTCTACCCTCAAGAATTTTTCACCACTGGAACTGACAGCCTTAACGTTTCCAAACCCTCTTGACTCTAACAGTGGACTACCAGCATGCGATCACATTACCACATTGTAATAAAGAAAAATGCACAAAGAGGAAATAATATCAATATATAACTGTTAGCGCCATAGTTGGCAAAGGTCTAAAAATGAGGGAGCATGTCAGGGACCAGAATAAGATCCTAGGACTTTTTATGACCTTGGCCTGTGTGCAGATCACTATGTTTCAGTGTGAAATTGTGAACATACACATTTCAGCAAACTTTTACTAAGCAAATACTCAAGTAGTTTATTATTACAGTCCTCATCAAAAATATATATGAAAGACTTATAGAATGAAAATCACAAGGGGCATAATCAGACTGAAAACAAACACTGCTCTTTCGTCCTGAGCTTCATAGCCCAAAAAAATACAATTTTCTCATAGCATGATTACATGCAATTGAAGATCAGCTTTACAAAGCTGTGAGATCTAACGCTCCTGATGGCTTGCTTCAACTCCAAGAAACAATGGTCAACTCTGCATTTGGTTCCAGCTCCCTTCAGCTACCTTTATATTATACGTTCCTGGGAAGAAGGAGAAGTCAAGCATTTCTACTGTAATAAACAGCTTGTTCAGAGAGCTCAGCAACAGCCGTATCTTTAACTGATAAGATTCAACAGCACAGACTGAGGAAGGAAGATTTTGTCCGCTTCCCCTCACAAAATAAGACACATCCTTGCTCTAAAACAAAGCAATTACTCTCAATAACAAAAATGAACACACAAAATGCTAAAAATACTCCATCGTCTTGTGTGCAAGATGTACGTACACGTAGAGGGGTGTGTGCATATAAATATATATACGTATACATCCATAAAGACATATGCATTTCAAGTACCTACCCCGAATCATAATCTAAAACGGAACTTCTCTCTTACCTTTTTCTCTTATACATGTGTTAAGAAACGAATGACCCTGTGCCTACTCATGATGACTGCAGCATAACCAGCCAGTTCTGCTGAATCAGTGGGTTCTATTTGATCCTAAAAAATAAAATATAAACATGTATTTTATAATTGGTAATTCTGCCACAAACCATGTTTTTTTAACGCATGATTGCAGCTAGCACAGGCACATTTGGCAAATGCTGCAAGCCTCCAAATGATTTAGACTACATTTGCAGGTTTTAATTCAGGGATCTATGCACTATGCTGCTATTGCGCTCCAGTATTCTGATTAAAAAGGCTGATAATAAAAAAATACATTGCTACCTACCTACAATTATTCTTCATTTAATTGTAAACCCATAGAACGAGGCAGCAACTCCAACAGTCCTTGTATCCCTGATGACCTTGACTGTAATGCTTAATTTATAGAGCTAGCTTCTGAAGTTAATTATATTACACTACAATAGGCCTTCCAAAAATAAAGAGCTAGTAGCTTTGATACTTAACAAAAATTCATGGCCCTCAGGATTCTGTAAACTCCATTCATCAGCTTCCCACCGATTTCTTTATAGCTAAACAACTGTTTTTGTCTTCAAATCATTCCTCCTACAGTCCTAGTCTCCCCTCGCTTCCTTAAGGCTTCTTCTCTTGAAAGGACAACATGGCATCAAACTTCAATAGCAGGGAGAATCCAAAGAAAAAAAGGCTCTTCAGAAAACATATCTTGTTCTCCTAACTACAGCGTTTTTATAGGATCAGGTGCTCATTTGCACAGGCTGCATCCTAACAGTCAATATAGCTCAAGAATCCAACACAGCCATGAGCAGAAAGGACTAGCTTATGACAAACAACCAAACAAGAGTGAGGACTGAGTTAAATTAAATCCATACTTCAAGGTTTGCTCGTGCTGATATTTTACCTCTTAGACAGTTGAAACATTTATTAGTGCTTTGATGAAGCAGCAGCATATCTTAGAAAATAATCTCTAAACTCTGTTGGAATGAACAGAGCTGAAAAAAAAAATAATTCTCTGTGCATGAAAACAATATTCAATGTTATACTACAATTTTCCCAGGGTTGTTTATTATTCTTTTCAGAAATAAGCTACAGTAATAATTCCAGGAAACTAATGAACTGAACACTAGCACTCCTAGTAGTACTGTTTCCAAACTCAGAATAAAATCACACAGCTTTGTACGCCAACAGAACCATTCCTGTATGCTAATTAAAGTTTTAGATGCCATGCATATTTCTACCTCTATAAGATAAGAGGACATTTAGATATTTTGGAAATAATAGACTTTATTGTGTTATAAGGTTCTTCAGATAGGCTTCCTAGGCATGCAAAAATGAAGCTGTGGGAAAATTTAATTCCATTGAAAGGTGGGTTGTTTTTTTTTTTAATTATTAAAGGGATATGAAGTACATATGGCAGGAGGGCAAGGTTACTTCTATCAACAACACGTCCCCTCCCTGGCCTGCAGATGGAGGACAATGGTTCAGCTTTCACGACACCTTTGAAAAGATGGATCAATTACTGACAATCCTGGTAGTGATTTATGACAAGGCCTGTCAATTGAGTCATGATCAAACGCCTTTCACATTAACAAGACATCAACCACAAACTTCAATCTTTACCAATCGGAAATGGTAGCAACCTACAGCTGAAATGTGATGTGCTGTTACTAATGCTTTAAGCCAATAAACCTACGAGGCAAGAAATATTCAGGACAACGGTATAGCTTTATTATTCTCTGTTTGTATTCTGATCTACCTTCCTTGCTCCATCCTTCCCACATAACTTTTTTGTCTGTAATCACTCCATACAGAAGAACATGCATGCAAAGAAGTGCGACCAATCGCCAAAGAAAGCGCTGAAGAGAGACTACCTTGAGGTCCTAGAGCTTTTTGTGCACAATTCCATGTTTACTCTCAGCAGCCATTTCTCCTTCCGGAGATCAATCCAAAAAATCAAAGCACATTAACAAATATGAAGGTTATATATATACACAAAGCACTTAAAAAACTAAATGTAGGGTTTTTATTTCTTGAAAAAAGGAACTGTAGGTTGACAATAGAATTAATTTCTTTTTATGATAAAAAGTTAATGTAAGGGAAACATATTGAAATAAAATCAAGGATAAGAATAACTAAAAAAGATCGTCAAGAATATTCATAGCCATGCATAACCTAATGAATATTAAAATTTTCACAAATAATACTCTCTGCTAAGAAATGGTACCATCACATTCGAATATATATATATATATATATATATATATATATATATATATATATATATATATATATATATATATATATATATATATATATAGTGTGCCTATGGAATATATATATATATATATATATATATATATATATACACACACACACACACACACACACACATATATATATATATATATATACACATATATACACACACACACACACACACAATATATATATATATATATATATATATATATATATATATATATATATATATATATATATATATATATATATATATAGTGTGCCTATGGAATATATATATATATATATATATATATATATATATATATATATATATATATATAGTGTGCCTATGGAAACCTAAGATCATTATAACTGAAGGCGGCCCAGTGTCTCTTCTGTTCCAGGTTGCTTACTTTAAGCATTTCCCATTTTTTTCTCTCTTCTGCTGATGGGTGAACTTTCTGTCTCCTGTCCTACAGTGATATCACTCAGGTGCTGCTTTGGTTATACCCTACACGTATGATTTCCCTCAGGAACTCTAAGAGGGTGACTGCCAATTACTGCAAAAGCAAAACAGAAATTGAAGAGAAATTTGACAAGCAGAGACGTGCCTGGAATAGAGAGAGGATGAAAAGTAGAAGAAAAAAAGTTCTAAAAATATCTGATTAGAAATATCTTCCACAAAAAAAGAATGTAAAAAATGTTTACCACATTAAATGGAAGTAATCTGAACCAAAATGAATTAGAATAGCTTACAATGAATGGAAAGAGACTGAAAAAGAAGCAATTTTGATACTGTGTAAAAAATATTGGGGAAGAAGCTCAAAGCATGATGAGATGCTAAAAAATGCTTCCATCTACAGGCAAGGATCCAATTCTTAACTACAGTGTGCTATCAGTGAGAAGATGTCTCTGAGTAGGCAGGAATACCTTTGCAGCAAGGCTCTTTGTTGCTAGACCAGTTGAGCCAGGCTTTAGCACAAATGCAAACCTAGATTTCAATGCTGGTATCTTAACTTTCCTAACTTGTCTTCACTCTGGAACCATCAGATGGGAGATTCACGGACACTAAGCACAATGGACGTATTAACAGGTCATCATTATACTTCCGGGTGCCAACCCAACTGTCGCAAGAACAAAAACTGTAACAACAAAGAAATACTATAGAATGATTTTACATTAATAGGAAAACGGTGTATTTAAACAAGAGTGGAAAGAGCTAGCAAGTTTCCGAACACACATCAATTACTCCGTGTGAATTATTTTAATTATCTGAACAGTTCATCTGAAAGCTAAATCTTCACAAGCAGAAAAGGTGATCACCCAAGTGATGCAATACTGGGAGTAAGAGTAATTTACCTTTTACCCAACAATTTGTAATTTGAGAGGGCAATAAGCATTATAAAAAGGAAGTAGCAACTTTAGTCCAGTTTCACATTAACATGTGTTTAAATTATTTTTTAAGAACAAGTAGAAAGACAAACTACTATTTAGGAATGCTCCTCCCAATTTGGCAGTCCTCCAAATCAACCTTAGGATACACTGTCACAACAGCACCCAGAAATCCATACGGACAGTATATGTCCACACTCAATGAACAAAAGCAAGCTTCATTCTCCAGTGCTGTCAGTCTGCTGTCTTTCCTGAACATTAAATTGACTCTCAAATAGCTATTCATTCTGTACCGAGATAAAGTACATGGCAGTTTCTATCGAATGTGTGCCAAATAAAAGGAAGAGCAGGCTTTATAAAACGTTTGTGATATGACAGTAGTAATATTTGTGCCATATACATGAAAATCCTGGCAATGGTAAGGGCTTTAAACCACAAATTATTAAACATTTCAGCATGAACTGTTTTATTCATAATTTAAACTTGCTGCCTTATAACAACAAAAAACTTGCAGCAAAAAACAAGAGAATTTTTCAAAAATAGCTTGTCTAAAAAACACTCCTGTAAAATAGCACTTCAGGATTAGAGAACTCCATAACAACTCACCATATGAATAATTTAATAAGAAACATTAAAACCAGCAGCAAGAGATTAAATATAACATATATAAACAAGATATCATCTTTGCTAATCCTTCTCCTACATCAAAAACTCAAGACCAAATATCCTTCATTTTTACTTCCTCTCATTCCCTGATGCTGCTATTACCCAGTGTAAAACAAGCGAAGATCAGGCTGAGGCATGGTCGGCAGGCTGCTTCTGTGCAATACTACTCCTATCTACCTATGAAAGCTGACAAATGATAAACTATTTCAAAGTTGCATTGTTTTGTTTTTTCCCCCCAATCAATTCCACAAACAGAGATGGATGACGCATAAAGCAGAATACGGTTTCTCTAAATTTCTCACTTATATTTCTCTTTTTTCCCTTTACTTCTCCCTATGCCATTTTAAAGGTCTTACTTTCACTTTTGTCTCCGGCCAAGTTTCCACAAGGAGACGTTCCCGCATGCCAGAGCGGCAGTAAGGCAGTCAAAAGAGCAGCAACTTCAAAGCAGCACTATAGAAGGTATGGCAGTCAAAAGGAACAGGGCGACAAGAAAAATTAAAGCAGCGCTATCAACCTTTGCCCTCCAGTAAATAACGGAGAGCAGCCCAACGGAAAAGGGCACCTGGTTTATAACAGTTTACAGCAGAAAATAAATTCCATTTCCTACCCCTTTTTCTATCTCAGGGAGAAATAAATTGATTTATTTTCTTGACACAAAACATAGCCTTGCCAAAAAAAACAACCAAATACCTTCCTCAGAACAGTACAGAGGCTGGGCCTTCAGCACCTGGAGACAAGAACCATATGTCCTTCTTATGTAACTACTTTTGACTGGCAGGAAAAGTATCCATAACCAACTCTTCTAAAGAACAAATAGATAGGTTTACACCACTGCACTGCCTTCAATGCAAGTTTTTTCCAGAGGAACTCAGTTGGAAAAAAAAAGAAAATCCCTTCCTGAACTTACTCATATGCTTACAAACCTCTTTTCAAAACTGAATGCTTTATAAATCTAATGATTTATAACACTCTGATTAAATGTTTTAGCAATGTTCAAGTTTAAAATACTACAAAAAAACAAAAATGTAACGCACAGTGTATTACATTAAACATTAACTGAATATGGAGCCCTGCTTCTGAATTTATCCATGGATTCCATATAACACATTAGCTACATAACAATGTGCTTTAAAAAAAAAAAAAAGTAGTAAATATAGCATACTGTATATGAAGGAAGTTAATTTTTATTCAAATATCAACTAAACTAAAACGCATAAAATAAAAAAAAAGTTTATATTATCCCAAATATGCAGATCATTCAATAACTCTGATGCTTCCTTCATTTGAGCAATGTGGAAAAAACTGACTAAGGTCCCGTAGAATCAATAACTGAACGTCTACAACTGCCAAGGACCTGCCCTTTTTAGAAAACCCTTGAGGAACTGATATCTGCAGGTACCATCAGCAAAATCCGTACCTGATAATAAAAGCCAGATTTCCCGTGCAACCAGAATGGGACTGATGAAAAGGACAACAAGCAAAGAGGGAAACCCCTCTGCTACCATTTACTAGCCCATCAATTCCGAGTTGTAGCCACTGGGGAGAGAACGATGTATGCGCTCAGCGGATCTTTAGAAAAAGAACAATCTGTACAGAAACAAAGTCTGAAAGTCTACACTGACTTTCTATTGAAAAGCAGCCTATAAGCTACTCAAGTTACTTCCTTTTGCCTGAACACTTCCTTTTTCCAACCCTACTGCAGTCATCTTTACCCATCTGATATCTGATATGCAAAAGAACAATTTTCTAAAATCTTGACACACACACACACCCTTTTAATAGGAAATATTGTACTGATAGACAAAGAAGAGTTACTATTTCTCAAATCCTGTTTTGTAGAGCTGGATTACTGAGAACCTCTGAAAATAAATAGGGAGGTTTATGAATGTTTCTTTCACACTCCCTTTTGACCCAAAATTATCTCAAAGGAAGTAACTTTTAATTCCCACTAGCAATTTTATTTCTCCTATTGTGTTGACCTTTCTATTTATATCATGCTGAGATTAAACCAATATACATATCTATAATACCAATCTACCATAAACTATTTTTGCCTTGTCAAATAAACAAAGTTCATTGCCAGACGCTTGTGATCATGACCTAACTACATTGCTGATGCTCCCTATGCACTACATCTTAAGTCATCTGTAACTAGTAACTCAATACAAGCCAGTACAACCAGTGCAATGCTATTTACTGAAACCGGCTCCACTGCTATTTCGAAGTACAATTCTCATTTACACTGAGGTCCATTAACATACTTCTGCAGGCTGAAGGGACTAAATGCTAACCAACAGAAAATGGTGAGTAACTTAATTCAGATTCACTTTAAAGCTTTTTTCCCCCCACTACTCCCATGGTGCAACGTACCAATACTGATATTTACTCAAATAGGTGTCCGTAATTCTGTATCATTGTTTGTAGCGCTCTTACATTGTCACAGGATAAAAAGGCTTAACAGATACAAAACAAAACTTTTAAAAGCAATCACTAATAATGACTCAAAATACCGTTTTCAGAAATCTTAAAGAACTTCAGCTCTAAGGACTCCACGTATTCCAAAAATCAGATGCAACACTTCTCAGAGACTCCAACCCTGGGAAACCTAAGCAGCTTCTTTTGAAAGTTTATCCACTGATAGGGTTGTTGACTCTGCTCAGCCATGAATCCCTAATTCTTTTTTTTTTCAGCTCTCTTTTTTAACATGCAGTATATTCTTGTGTTCGGTGTTCTTGGCCTGCTAGTCTTACGTTCCTCTCTAAAACACATTCCTTCCTCAATCACTTCTTCCTGTGCCCATTGCTTTCTCAATACCCAGGCTCCCTTACTTCCCTACCAAAAAAAAGAAAAAACCCTTCTGTTTCAACATCTCTGTGGAGATCCACAGGTATAAACCAGTTGTAAAACACCTCAATAATCACAAAATATAAATCTCATTTTTAATAATGGTCGGAAGAAACCCCATAGCAGTCTCAATGCTACCACTTTGCAAGTATAAATGAAAGTCTTCGGCCACGAGAGCTATTAAAAAAGAAAGAAAGAAAGAAAAAAAACAAACAAACAGGAAAAAACTCCAGTGGCTAAAATAACAGTCAAAAACATAAAAAAATATATTGTTACCATCATCCTGCCCTCCATCCACATTCATCATTATTGACATCATGGCTCCTTCATAAATTCATTTAAGCCCTCAGTCTTTTTCACTACTTAACGCAACACAATTTTTGACATGTACACACACTGAGTAGCTAAGATTCAGAATCAACACAGATACCTGCTTCCCTCCCTCAAGCATCTGTATTTTTGAAATTTCTACTTAACGCTAAGTTTTGTTATCTACAGAAGAGCTCCTCTTCACCCATTTCCTCCAAGCCGAAGAAGGTACAACTGTATCTACAAGCCATTTGAACAGAAATGAAGCTTAATAGTAAAAAGAGAAAATATAGCTGCAAAGGACAGTACAGGAAAAAAATGAGTGACTAAAGACACTAAATTTATACATATCCACTGTCAGTATCAGGAAACAATTTATTTCTAATTCATCATTAAAAAAATACGTTCATCCCACCGGAGTACGGAAAAAAAAAAAAACCTATGTGCAAATTTAAATGATGGATTAAAATGTATTTTACAGGCAACATGCTAACTAAAGCTAAGGTAAGGACAATATAAAGGAAAAGGATATTACGCCAGTACACTAATAGAGTTACTTGAAAGTACAAAAGTATGCAGGTAAACTTATGCTTAAAGTTAAGTAATAACCTCTTAAAATTACATTTATAAAAGAATCAAGAAAATACTGTAGTGCGTGAAGTGTACTGGGTTTTTATTCAGCCTTCATCATTTCTACAAATACAGTGTGAAATTCTTACAATCAAAGCAATTTGATGTTTCAGTTAACTGGCTGTTTCAACATAGATCATTTAAAGTGATCTGTTAATAATATAGCTGAAGAGGCGTGCTTTACACATACTTTCCAGTTTGCCAAAAAAAAAAAAAAAAGTCATTTTGGATGAACCAATATTTCAATCACAGTGTAACTTTGTAACATAACAGCAACTAATGCACGCTGCTGGACTATCAAACTGGCCCATGAATGGAAACAGTGGCTATTTACTGAAGCACAGACCCCAAAAGGAGGATAGATGAGACACCTGCCCCTTTTGCTACAAAACACAACTCTCAAAAGCAGGCTATAGCATGCCTTTCCACTGTATTATGGAAGAGCATGTAATTTCAAAGAGACTACCAGACAAATGAAATAAAAATTAATACAGAAAGAGGAAATTTGCCTCTGATGCGATTCCAGGACATACAAAATGTTACATATCTGCATTACAGTGTGCATGCACAATCAAAAATGACACTGACCTGACTGGTTTGCTGGCTACAGTTACATGGTTTATGTCAAACCATGTAATTTTTGTGCTTCCTCTATCCTACTAAAAAAAACCTCTGTATTCATAGACTCAATGGAACACAAATTAGAAGATGGCTTATGTACTGGATATGTGGTCAGTACCACATATAAAACGTGGTGGTTTTTTAGCCTTATTTCCTATGGAAATAGAGGTTATGGGATCACACTGCCCACTTTCAAACTATCAGGCTCTTCCAAAAAAAACTTTATTGAAAATTAGTATCTGCATAGTGAAAACAAATCCAAATGCTTGTCCCTCTGAGGGAAAAAGCAAGCAGAACTCAGCTGCTAGATGTATTTTTGGCAGCAACCTGACGGGCAATCAATACCCACAGAGATCTGGGAAAAACAGAAATAAGGTGTTATGTGAGAAAGCTGGGGTTACTGCAGAGGGGGAAGAGAAAGAGAAGAGATACTAAGGGACAAAAAGGATTTAAATTACAGAAAACCTACCTTCTTTTGTTCCACTTCTTGCAGAACAAATACATCTACAAATAAAGTACCTTCACTTGGGCACATTCAGCATCAGATTTAGTTTACACTATAAAACTTATTCCACTTATTCAATATCTTCTAATTTAAAACAAAACATATTTCTTCCATTTTCAGATCTCATGAAAAATTCTTCTGCTACTGACAAAATCTCTCACAAACTCTACAGAATTATGGTCAGAACAGAAGCCGACGACATCAGAAGTGAATCTGGATTTAGGTTCCCACTGGTGCAGCTAGTGTGGTGGGAGTTCCTTCACCAGTGTGCAAGGCTGGACCAACACACTGTACTCACTCTCCAAGAACCACTAAGCTCTTTGGAGCATTGGCTTAACCAAGACCAGTTCTCTGTCCTCAATCTCGCATACAGCATCAGGCAGCACGCTTTCCGGACCCATGATGTCCTAAAAAAGGTAGGTGAGCATTACGCCTATTCAACATTTGGTGAAACTGCCATGCACAGAGGTCCAAGATAAAAGCTTTTCCATGTCATACTGTGCTTGTTTAAGAGACCACCACCACCAGATAGCCATTCCCTTTCTGCAATAGATTACTGAAGCCCCCTCGCCTCCCTTTCTCTACAACACAAGCAGAAAAAACAAACTTGCTACCTCTTCAGTCACCACACTTCCCAAACTGGTGTAGAAATAAACTGTGCTTGGTTTTGTTTAAATTGAGATGCAAAACTCAGAACTGCAGCATTTGAAGAGCCAACACAAATTTACTTCTGCCAGTTATCTTCAACAAACAGTGGAGGCAGTGATCACCTGAGTGACCCCCACATGAAGCACCAAAGTTCACCTCTTGGAGAGCCTGGAAGAGTGGCACACCTAAGATCAGAACGAGAAATCTGCATCACCAGAACCCAGACCCCATATGTTACTGCTAATGCCGCTACTCTTCAACTTTCCTCTTAAAATCCAAATATTTAAAAAATGAGGGCTTGAGAACCAGAAATGTAAAACTGTTGTAGAAGTTAATAAATAAATAAATGAATGAATGAAAAGAGATGAGAGAACAATTTCATTGTCCCCGCTAAAAGATAGAGAAGTACAGTAAATAAATCAAGGGGAAAAAAAATCCCAGATCTGAAACCATCTTGAACTTTTGGCCTGTAATACCTCCCAACTTCCAGCAATATAACTAACCAACATATTAGATAATACTTGTTATGCATATCCACCTAATCTGCCAATTCTTCTTGTATTTACAACAGCTATATACACTACATATTCATAGCTACAACTGACTTGACTTTTATTTTACTGATCCTAAATCAACAATCTGGATCACACTTACAGCATAAACAGGTAGCTGAACATGTGCACTGAGTTCAAAGCAGAGTTTTGACACTACAAAACTGAATCTGGAAATAGAAGAGCTTCTCTAATAGTCAATGTCACTCACAGAGAGAGAAGCTATTACAGGATTTAGAAAGCTCTTTGATCTGCTTCTTGCACTGAACATTACCATCTTCTTTCAAGTTCATTATACTACTTCTTAGAAAAATATCAGTGTATATTCCTCCAATGACAATCTTTCTATAAATTTTCTAATGTAATTAACCTTCCTTACTTCCTTAAAGGAAATTTAAAGTTTAGAGAGAAATATAAATCTTGTACTCAGAGCACGTGAATAAAGACTAAGAGTTCTACTTCCGATTTTTATATAAAAGTTTCAGTATATCATAGAAGTAAATAAAAACTTTCACGTTACAGTAATTTTAAAAAATGCAAGAATCCAGAAATAAGGCTGATAAGCATTACTAGGGCAGCTATGGTACTTCTGTGATAGACAGAGCACACATGAAACTCTGACATAAGTAAGGCCTAATTTAAAGTTATCACCTGATAGGAAATGACCTCTGGATTGTTTGTATGCTGTGAAGAGGGACGGACAGGTTCCTCCCAACTACCACTTCACTAACAAAACAGCAGGCACTGCACTTAAGATATATACTGAACACTTTGCCTTTTTATGCAGGCCCACAACTGCTCTTTGGAAAACTGAAGCACAAAAGGACTCGCAACAAAATCATTAGCAATATAGTCATAAAGTGGTGGATTGCATTTATTTTCTAACTTTGAATTGGGTCAGGGATTTTCCCAACACAAGCAAAAACTGAAAATATTTTCAAAGTCTCTGATCACGCCTAATTCCTCTGTTGTTTATCAAGAATAACTATTTAGGATTGTTCCTCAGCTATCAAACTGAAGTCTTCAACACAGAAGTATTTTCATACGCAGATGACAAAAGACAAAAAAAAAAAAAAAACAGTTGCAGCTCTGTCTACTTTAGGTTTTAGTTGTTTTTTCTAACTACTGTGAATATCAGTTTGGCTCCAACCCAGCCAACAAACAGGAAGATACGAGTGAAGACATGGTACTACATTATTGTATATACAAAGCTGTACCCTACAGCAGGGTTCAGCATCACCATCTAAAATATCCGTTGATGCCTCAAGCCTCCACTAAAAAGCTTTCCACCTTTGTTACTGTGCTGGAACTGAACCAGTAACAGAAACCCTACCAAAGCAATTTTAAGAAAAATTACTAACTGGCAACACCCTTTTCAAAGGCAAAATCCTACTCAACTTCACTATGCAATCAATCCCTAAAGAAGTCATAGAACCTCTTGGTGCTATTAAAAGGAGGAGGTAAAAAAAAGAATAAGAAATAGAAGCAAAAATATCTAATAGTAGCATGCAACACAATTCCTGACAGAAAAACATAGGTGATCCTAGCTGAGCATACCAGGATGCTTCTGGACCTTCAACATATTTTCTCAGTCAACTGATAGTGTAGTGATTCCCACTGACTCATAAGGTAGATCTATAGTTTCAGTTGCTACCAAAATAGCAGAGATATAAGTAACATACAACAATAAGACAAAGACATTTCTATCTCCATATTGCACCTAGAGCACATAATATACAAGATATAGCCATAAGCATTATCTGCAAATGATTCAGTACAAAGGTCTAGTAATTCCTACTGGACAGCATAGAGACAACCGGAAATTTGATGCACGTGGAAATCCAACACTGAAATCCATGTTTTGATTTGTCCAACATACATTGGACCCTGAGGATAAAATATGCAAAAACCTTCATACATGGACACTAAAACTTCAAGACTAACGTATGGTCAGACTGCCACATACTGACATTTCAGAATGACCACGTTTTAGAAAGAACTAAAATAGGGTTAAATAATCTCCTCACTGACCTTCACAATTGAATTAAACTGAAGCAAGAATATTCAGAAATGCTCTACTGAAGATATTTCACAAGCTGTTTGGAGAGCACTGTATTTCCACACTCTCCAAAACAGAGAAAATCTACAGATTTTGACTCTGTGCCTGTTTTTCATACAGTTTACCACGGTTTTTTTCTGCCTTTACTTACTCTCATGGAGCTATGCCTGTGTAAAATTCAATTCACTGGACTTGCTTCTCTAAGTTATCTCCCGTTTGAGCAGATTCACAGAAAGAAATCTGTAAGAACAATCTAACCAGTGCTGTCACCTCTAAGTTTCTGGTTACACACCATTTGTCTTTAATCTATTTTTATCAACTAATTAAATTTTTACAATAACAACCTTAAAAATAGTTTGAATGACCGTGTGTGGACTTTCTCTATCATTCACCTTCAACCTATCTGATGTTGCTGTATTACTAAGGAGGGCTGTTATTCTGAAAAATGAGTATCAACATTACCTACTTCTACTTTTCTTCTAGAAATACAACAGTAATATAATCACAAAACCGTACTGGGAAGATTCAGTGAAAGAATGAACATAAACTTTACCTTAAAAGTATTCTTCATATTTCACCTGTCTGCTCCTGTACTCTGAATAACAATGATCCTAAATATCCCAAACTAACTATGTGTATAATACAAAAGGGAGAAAATATCATAAAAAGTCTGTTTCCCGAGTGTGCTTTAAAGACAAAAGCACTGAGTGCAGCATTCCATTAATCCCAGTGAAAAGATCCTGGAATCTTCAATGTTCTGTAATTTTCTCCGTAAACTAACACATTTAGAGAAATGACAGAGAGTTTAAATATCCCCTGTATAACATACACACATTCTCTCTCACATATAATAGTTGAGAATTACACTCACTAAGATCTAACGAGGCACCTTAAAAATCTACATATGTGGAATGTCTTAAAAGAATCTTAATAGCCAAAACAAAACAAAACTTAATTTTAGGTTAAGTTAGGTTTTAGTTTCAATGACGTGAAACCCAGAAAGCTAAACAACAAATAGTCAAGTATTTTACGGGTCTGCAAAAATGGATACATTTTTCTCTTAATAATGGCTGTTTACCTTGATCACATTCTGAAGAATGGTTCTTCACAGTGTGCTAGTCTCTCCAATAACTCAAACTGATAAACACACAGCAGGTTTTGCTCTAACTAGTCAAATAAATTCACATACATATCTAATTAAAGTAGAAACTTAAGTAGAAATTACTAGGTAAACAAAGGATCCTCCACACATCTTTTAAAACTTCCCATCAATTCGCATTAGTATTACATTTTCTCAGTGCTGTCAGATGTAGCCAACATTTGAATCCAGTGCAAAAGTAAAAACTGCTTCTATTCCTTAAAGCTCAATATTTTAACTCACCTTCAGCCCCATACTCCTGACTATACATTTCTTCTCAATAAAAAATGCTCTGTAGACTTTCAATATCATGATATAGACATGTTTCTCAACATATCTCGATACAGGATGGGAAAACTGAGCAGGTTAGTTTACATTTTTGCTCATTTCGAAATTCCAGTCTCAAAGAATCTCAATAAAGCTCTAGAACAGGCCATCTTTTCATTGCTTCAGACAATTTCATCTCAATCACATTAAAAAAAAAAAAAAAAGCATTTATATTAAAGTTTCAAAATAGTCTATGACTATACTAGTATCTTCCAGCAACGTTCTGGATAAAACTGATTCATCAGCATTCACATCTAAGCGTGCGCTGAAACTATTATCCCCGCCTGATTTTCTATTAGGAAACTTACTTTGAAAGATTCTTAGCTTAGTGTTGCAAAAATATTTTTCTGACCAATGAAACACTAATACTCTGCTTCTTCCCAAAGCTGTTTCTTTTTGGTCAACATTTATTCAACAGCAAAACTTCACACTAAACCTTTTGCAAAATAATTTCCACGTAATTTTTTATAAAAAGCCTGTACACCGAAAACCTAGCAAGCTATTTTCTGCTAAAGTTTGCATAGCTAGTGGACATGCAACAACAGACATTAAAAGCCTATCATTCTTTGGCCACAAGTTTTAGTAGTGCATCTTTGTCCTTTGTTCACTCTTTACCTTTGTTCCCTGAGACAGATTAACATTTGTGCCAAACTAAAAAAAAAAAAAAAAGTATTTTATCTCAATCTTAGCCCCAGGCCTCAAATCCTGAAATGTGTGTTTGAAAGTGTTGATGTCCCAGCCTAATAACTAACTCGAAGCTAACACAAAATGAACACCCAGTATCAGGACTCAGTATTACAGTTTGGGGGGGTGGGGGGGGATTTTCTTCCCTTTTTCATGCATTAAAGAAGGCAGCGTAAAGCAATGGGCAATTACAGATTCAATCATAATGTGTCTGAAGATGGTAACTAGCGAGGTGTAGATCAGGGCTCCAGTTAAACAGAGGCCTGCCTGAGATGTTGGGTCCTTATTCAGCCACCATTGCAGATTCCCCAAATCTCTGAACAGATTTGTAATTGTCTCTCTTGGGTCAAGGAGGCTGTTCTTCTAGTTTTCTATCATACGCCATAACTTAAAAAATAAGCGCGTTACTGGATTTATGCACTAACATAGGATTTCGATGCTGTTTCAACCACTGAAGGTATATCTAAAATTGGGATTTGTTCCATGTGATCAAAAATGATTTGCTAATAAAAGTTAATTACAGTGTTTTAAAACACTGCTTAGTCAATACAACACTGCCCAAAGAAAATAAAAGCTTTTCCTAAAGTAGAACATGTTTTTATTTTACTTGTTATATACAGCTCCTTCCAGTTTTGGATTTGATCTAGACCAAAATATTCAGGAGAGGGTTATTCAGAAATTCTCATCTAATACATCTATACTTAAATAAAGGTTGCTGAATTTTGAGATTTCATGTTTTAGTCAGCTCCTAATGTCTGAATTGAATGAAAACAGGCACAAAAATTAAACCCGCTATAAAACCTCTGCCACAAAATAATCAGGAATATCTTGTCTATAAATAAACAAGATAGTTAACACTAAAACATAAAGTCTATCAATTCCCATCTGTTACTTGTTTCTCAGGCTGGTTAACAAGATAAAAACAGTTCTTCAGCCACCCTCCGTCACATGCACCTATTTAACCGTAGCATTTACGAGCAAGTAACCAACCCACCTCTGCAGAAACTCTGACAGGCCGAGAGTGCCAGTTATTCTTAGAGCGAGATGCGACCACAGTTTCACGTAACTAGGGATGTTATAAAACGCATCCCGCCCGCCCCATCCCCCTCCTCCACCACTACCACCATTGCAGGAGTGACTTGTTACACACGGCGATGAGCGAGTAACATTCCCTGCTCGGGCACAGACCGGAGATCAGGCCATAAAAAGGGTACAAGAGGCGAAGAGGGAGCCTCCCCTCGGCGGGCGGGCGGGGAGCCGAGGCTGCCCGCGGGCTGCCGTGCGCACGGCGCGGCCGGGGAGCAGCCTCGCCTCGCCCCGCCCGGCCCCGCGCGAGCACCGCCGGCCCACGGCGGGTCCCCGCGCCGCGGGGGAGCCCCACGGAGCGCGGCAAGAGCTCTCCCCCCACCCCGCCCCGCTCCAGGATCCCCGCGGCTGGGAGAAAGGGGGTCGCCCGGTTGGAGGCACCCAGGGATTGGGGGGTGGGGTGCCGGAGGGCCAGTGTGGCCGGCGGTGGGGGCTGAGGGGCGACCGCTGCCCTCCCCTTCGGCAGCGTGTGGGGGAGGCGGGGGCCAGGGGGCACCCGGAGCTTCCCTCCCTCCCCCCCGCCCCCGCGGCCTGGGTCGGGGCGGCGGCGGCGAGGCGGCGGCGTCGGAGCCTTGCCCGCCCGCGGGGCCTGGGGAGCGGGGTACCCCGGCCTCGGCGGGCCTCGGGGGCGGAGGGCTCGGGGCCGCTCACTCACCTCGGCAAGCGGCAGGCGCCGCCGGGTCTGCATGGCGAAGGCGATCCGCCGGGGTCCCGCTCCGCCGCCGCTGCTCGCTCCCGGGCGGGCCCCGCCAGCGCTGGAGAGGCCGGCGCCCGCCCTCGCTGGCTCCGCGGCCAAGGCCGCCACCGCCGCCGCAGCTCCCGGCAGCCAGCGCCCCCTGGCCGGCCCCAGAGGCAACGCACGGCACTGCGGCACCGCCGGGGAGGCAGTGCGGAGCCTGCCGCACCCCCGCCCCGCGGCGCGGGGGGCCGGGCCGGGCCGGACCCGCCACCGTCACCGCCACCTCCGGCCCAGGCGCCTACCGGGCGGAGTCAGCCCGGCGCACGGCAACGCACCGCCGCGCGCTCCCGCCAAGCGCCGGCGGTGAGCGCCGCCCCGCGCCGCCCGAGCCTTCGCCCCCAACAGGCAGCGGCGGCGGCGGGCACGCCCCGGACAGCGCCGCAAACGCCAGCAGACCGCAGGCACCCGCGGCGAAGGCGCTGGGCGAGGCGCGCAGTCATGCCGCCGCCCGCGCCGGCCGAGACCACAGCGCGGGCAGGAAGCCATAGTTCCTCAGGCGCTTTCCGTGGCGTACTCGCAACCGCGAGGCGTACCTCTCCCCTAGCTGTAGCTGCACCTCCAAACTGTAGGCAGGAGGACACGCGTCTGGGAGCCCTTCATATTTCACTGCACGTTTCATGTTTAATACCTTCAGATCACAGCCAGGGACACCCGATATAGACGCAGCGACCCATCTATGCGTGCCCAGAGAAATACACCGCCGCCCCTGAGGGATACACGGATACACAGACACGGCGCCATCTGTTCAAAGACACCTCAACTATTCAGCGAAGCAGGATTCCAGAAAAAAAAAATGCACTCCTTCCTCACAGAAATAGACTCAAAAGCGCCACGGCCACCTGGCAGGTATATGCCACACCATTACTACGCACTTGGGAGTCTCACCGCTCATTTATTTAAAAGGAGGAAGCCAAGGAAGTACACACGCTGGGAACGAGATACCTTTCTCTGCCTGGCTGTAGGCGCTCAGTAAGTTCTGTGTGAAGAAATGTCATTTTTCTCTCTGCCCCCTCCTCTCCCCACCCTCCGTACGTGTGATTTGCTGCGATGCTTCGGGTCTCACGGGGGGGAGGGGAGAGCGGGGTGTCAGCCCCGGGCGCCCGTGCCCCGCTACAGCGCGCACAGCCGCCCTCTGCCGGGCAGAGAGCCGCGGGCGGTCCTCACGCACGGACCTCACTAACGCCTCATTAACGGCTCAGCCCTCGCGCAACGCCTCACGGCGCGTGACGCCCCGCCCCTCCCCCACTAACGCCTAACGGCTCACAGCGCCCCGCCCCCTCCCGCGGTAACGCCTCGCTGGCGCCCCGCCCCCTCCCGCGGTAACGCCTCACTAACGCCTCTCCCCTCAGTAACGCCTCACTGGTGCCTCGCGAGGGGGGCGAGCGCAGCGGTCCCCTCACGTTTAGAAAGTGCCGTGAGCTCCTGCCGGCCGCAGCAGAGTGCCGTTTCGCCGCCGGTAAAGAGGGAAAGGCGAGGGCGGCGCTGCTGCTACAGTTGCACGGCCCGTTCCCGTGCCGTTTACCCACGCCACCTTCCAGGTGTTTGCTCACTTTACAGCAGGTTCGGCTTCTCAATTAACTTCTTGCATACGGCAGGGAATAAGGTGTAATGAGTCGTGGTGATAAAATCTAGACCTTCTTGCTCCAAGAGCACCAGCCCATCCCACTTAAATGAAACTTAATGTTTATTCATTGATTCTGGTAGAACTATGTGCTTTTCAAGCAGAAAATATAAGATGCTCGCCAATCAACTGAGTCATCAATCCATGGGCAAAGAGCTGAGAGGGGTTAAAAAATGCTAATCCATCATATCTGCTAATAGCAAGTTAATGGAGATGGCATTTATTTTCTCCCTTAAAGCATTCCCAACTAACCCCAGCTTGCCATCTCTTCAGCAATTAGTGGTGTCCTGTTTACAAAGCACAGATGAGGAGTTGTGATTCAGTCCAGTACTCAATTAATATCCTCAACACAGTTCTCGTGAAACAGCTCAGACTGCTAAACACGCAATATGCCTGACAAACAAACGACAAGGAAAGAAATTAAAGGCTAAGCAATGTAACACTTGGTACTCTCTAGCCAAAAGCATACAAGCACGTGAGTTTGCCATCTACATATGTCTCCCAGAGTCAAATCACTACCATACTTTTGTCCTACTTTAATCCATCTGCACACAGACATTCACCAGAGTTTTTTCCCCAGACACTGAGAGCTTTTACCTGAAGGATATCATCGTTGGTGGTTCTTCAAGGAGATCGTTTCACGAAAGCATGGAAAACGCAGTTAGCAATGGGAAACTTCCCTGTGAGCAAGGGTGATGGGACATGGTCTCGTGCTCTGTCCCCTCTTGGTATCTGTATGCATCTTGGGTGCCTCGTGACGCATTCCCGATGACGATGACGTAGCTGGGGAAGCGGGAACTCAGCAAGACCTCTTAGACTGCTGCTCTGGGCAGCTGTGGTGCCAGAAACCTGAACTTAAAGACTGTCCTTCCTGTGTGCTGTGCCCCCTCTGCTAGTGTCCGAACAGGAAATATTTTTGTATGAATAGTGAAAAACTTTGTATACAAGCCAAATCAATACATTTTGGTCCCAAGTCCCAGCAAGAGCACAGCCATGGGTCATTACCTTCTACCGGGCACATTCAGTTCAACTGTTAGAATTACAAATGCTCAAAAAACATTTCCATGCACATCAGTCTCAAGTCAATGAGGCTTTACAGCATTGCGATAAGTCTGTTTGAATAAAAACCTGCTTAATAACATCCTGGAAGACAGCATGGGCATTTGTTTTTGAGTTTTCTGCCTCTTTCCCCAAGTCTTTTGCCATCTCTGCCCAGCGCTTTACGAGACGCTACCAAGGAAGAGGCATGAAGGAGAGCATATGGGAAGAGGCGATTCCAACGTGCCGGGGCAGGGCACGTTGCACTTTGCAGTTGCAAAGTGGGTGGGAAGACTGTAGTTAGAAAGTGAAGAGAAGCCCTGAGATGCCAGAGGTGAAGGGGGAAGGAAAGAGTTACAGGGTCAGTAGAAAAACAAAGGTGCGTGTCTGCATATGTGACTACATGAAACTGCTGGAAGAAGGGAAGGACTAATAACAATGTATGTAACCTCGGAGCTAGGAGTTAAGGGCACTTGATACAGGATTTAAAACGATGCAGGAGTAATTCTATGAACAGCAGAGTTAAAGACAGTTACGGAGGATTTATTAACTACTTGGAGAAACTTGTGGAAACTTGTGGAAAAAGGAATCTTAGTAACAACCTGGGTCTGCAACTAGATGGAAATAGATCCATTAACAATAATGTAGAAAAGGCAGGAGTGCTCAATAAATATGTCTTTCTGTATTTGGGGAAGAGCCAGATGGTATACAAATATCATATGATGATGATGAAATGCATTCCATTACAACAGGCACTGTTAAACACAGGCTAATAAAGTTGGGCATCAGCAGGTCTAGATAACTTGCATCCAAAAGTTTTAAAAGCACTGGCGCAGATCTCTAGACCATTAAGGTTGACTTTCAATAAATCTTGGAACATTGTTAAAGTTCCAGAGGACTGGATGAAATATTGTACCACTATTTTTTAAAGGGTAAACAAGGTGAGCAGGGTAATTACGACTTGCCAGCCTAACAAGAATTCTGGGTAATATAATGGAACATTACCTGCATTACTTGATTAAAAAAGAATTAAACGTTGGAAACAAAATAAATGCGAATCAATGTGGAAAATAAATCTTGCCAAAATAATTTGATTTTTTATGACATTATGGGTTTGGTTGATCAAAGTAAGTAGGTCTGTAAAATATTTGTTTTAGTAACTTGTTACATTTTAATTAAAAAAAGCAGAAGTATCCCAAATCATCACAGCACATATTAAACTGTTTGAACACTGGCTAACCAACAGTTACAAAATGGGGAAATATGGCGCTATCATCAAGAGATGTTTTTCTTGGTCCTATAGTGACTAGTTTTACACTATATTGTATTGATATTAATGGTTTTAAGGAAAGCAAAATCATCACTTGCAAAGTTTGTAAGTGAGGTAAACATTAGAGACTGGGAAATAATAAGACAAGTCACGATATAAAGTATCCGAGGCAGCTTGATAACGAGTAATGTTCATTTCTATACAGCCAAATGTAAAAATAGGCACCTCAGAATAAAGACCATGATTATAGGGTGGGAGAATTTGTCCTGTAATAAATTAAGGCTAAAAAACCTTGAGAGTCATCACATATAATCAGAAGAAAATGAGCAGCTGGTGTGGTGCTGTGGCCAGTAAACTACTGCAATCCTTGGATTTATAAATAGTATATAGAAAGATGTTTTCATTTTTTCACCTGGCACTAGTCCAACTGCTCCTGAAATCTGGTATCCAAATGCCTTTATTCCATAACAGAAGCCGAAAAAGAGATGGTTCAGAGAAGACCAAGGAGAATGATTTAAAGATTGAAACTGAACATGTTAATTTGTCAAAAAGAAGGTGAAGGGGTGACTCACAGATTTTAAGTACTTACAAAATTCAGTGACCGTACACTGACGCCAGACAAATTCAGCTTCACAGAGAGGTCTTTCATCAGCGAAGGTAATTAATCACTGAGACACCTTAGGGAGGATCAGGTTAGATTTCCCAGCACTGGGAAGGTCAAAATCAAAACTAGATGTTTTTTTAAATTAGGTTTTAACACAAGCAGGTGTTAAGTCTTGTGAGTCCATTACCCATGAGATGTAAGTACGTGATCACAATTGTGGATTCTGGTTACTAACCTGTGCAGAATTAGACTTCCATGGGAGCTAAGTAACAAAGTGTTATCCCCTTTGGCGTCACCTGATGCAGATCATGCGTCCTTGAGCACAAGACGGGAGCAGCCATGTGGATGATAAAAGTTTGCATGGGTTGAAAGGATGGGTGGACTTGTTCACAGAAGGCAAATCCTTTGAGGTGTATTAAATACAAAGCTAACACTTCTCACGTAAGAAGTCCCTGAGACATACATACACTGCAGGAAGCTGGGAGGTTATTCCTGGCAAGTGTCACTATATGATTATCCTGTTATTAAGCTCTTTCCTTGGCATCTACTTCTGGCCACTGTCTCAGACAGGATGCTGATCCTTCTCGTGCCAAGCAGTCTCTCCAACTCAAACCAAAGCCGACCCACCCCTGCTCTACCAGTGGAGTGGGAGTTTGAGTGGGAGCGGAAAATAGATCCTGTACATATAGATCCTGAATAGTGTAGGAGAGGGCAAGTACAAAAAGAGAGAGCAGCGGCAACACTTGATGTCAGAAAGTCAGAGCCATGAGCAGGGGATCACCCACAAGGCTCTGAACCGCTCCCAAATCTGGAATTGGTCAAAACATTGTGGAGTCTTTGGACTGATCTGATGTCATCAATCGACTATGAAACCTCCCAGGAAAATGTGCATGGCGTTCGCAGGCTAGGTCCCTAATCCACCTACTCAGCCTCCTAGTGACACCCATCAGCTCGAGTGGAAAAGGCCTGTGCTGTGAACCTGAGCTCCAAACCTCTTGGACGAGCGAAGCTTTTGTTCACAGCCCCACAGAATAAAATGTTGGCTTTTTTTAATACAGTTGCTACTAACTACTTAGATACCACACTCCAAAAGAAGCAATACTGTAAATATTCATTACTACCACAACTGCTCGAGGAGTGCTTAATGACCTTTTAATCAGCTTCTGTTGTAAAAAACAACCCTTTCATTATACCCTGCCACAGATACCAGAACTCCAGTGAAGATTGCAGTGTAATGATTTTGCCCTCTAGTGGTTGAACGACTTGCTCCAGCTCCTTTGGCATCCGTCTTAGTACATGCTTATTGAATCATCCGCCTTGAATCTTTGGTTTTTCTAAATTTTATGCAGGGTCCATCCATTACACTCAGGTACTACCTGCATCAGAACAGTTAGAAACAATAAAAATGCTTTCCTGTATCCTCAAAACACTGTATAAAGGTTAACTCAGCATTCAGTGAGTCAGAAAGTAAAGACACTCATATATGTACACTTAATTAATCTATGACGTATTTTCCACCAGATATGGCTTAATCGCAAGAAAAGAAAAAGACCTGCTAGGTCACCATCTCAATGCATTGGTCAGTTTAGGGTCATTCCATGCTGAATATCTATCTTTGTAAAAAGATCTTTGTGTCTGCGTTCAACTTCTACGTGTGCTTGAGCATGGGCTTTGGACTTCAATTGTATCTTGATTTTTCCTCTTCTCTCCCTCTGGCACCCATTTTAGTTTATTATCCCAAGTTCCCTAAGGAAACAACACTTATTCAATTAAATTGTCTTTCTCATCCCCTCCCTCCTTCCCATATCTTTAGGAGCTCTTGGCCAATTTCAGCCACAATTGAGAGTGGTAGGTCTCAAGAGAAATTCAGTTCTCACACGTTTTATGGCCATCCATGGCCAGACAGAGCGAACGAGCCAACGCAAGTGGAAGTCCATGGTTACACAATTCGTGTGGCAGCGGCCAGTTTATTTGTCCTCGTGCGAGCTCCACGCAGCTCCGTGTGCCTCCTGGCCTCCGCTGCCACTGGCCCAGGACTGCTGCAGGGACTGCGGTAGAAGCAGAGGTCAGCATGGAAAGGAAGGTTAGCAGGAACGGGGGAAGCTGGGCTTATTGCAAGGGAGACGTTAGAGGGTGAAGACACAGACCCATGTGAAAACAAGATCTGTTTTTCTGCTGCTTGCAGAAAAACTGCTTGAGGATTTTTGGTTGGACCCAGTATTTGAGACTGGGATGTGATATTCGGGTAATGTGAAAGCCTCTGCTAAGCAAGGATTCAATTATAGGATTTAGTAGTCCCTTTGAACAAGAAAATAATAAACATTTGGATAACTCCATTTTCATTGTTTATTTTGCCGTCCATCTATATTTAGAAGCCCTGGAAATGCTTAAGTGCTATTCTGATTACAATCCTGGTCTGGCCAGAAGCTGGAAAAGCCCTTAGTGAATACCCAGGGGGTTCAGGTATTTCTGAGGATGTTCCAGGTGAACGTGGCTGTGCTCAGTAACAGGAAAAAACAAAACAAACAAACAAAACTGAAGGCTTGGAATCAGGAGAAACAGGTTCTTGTTCAACTCCTTAGCTGACTTGCTGGGTGACATTTAACCTGTCTGATCCCCTTTCCTTGTAGACAGGGTAGAACTAGTTTAAATATAACTATTATATTTAAGAGCATGAGTACGGTATGAGATTTTGTCAAGGTCTTTAAAACCCCTTTGAATCTCCTATGAAAAGTATTATGATGATGTTTAAATGAAAGAATACGATATGAAAGAAGATATGAAATCATCATTTAAATAAGTGGTTTCTGGATTACTGAAACAAAAAACCTTTGAGATTCAAAAATGAATAGAATTTGAAAGATTAATGCTATCTGCAGAACTTCATCTTCCTACAATGCTGAAAAATATATATTTTCCATTTGAAGAGCTTAAAGCACTTTACAAATACAAATAGCTGAAGCCTGATAGTGCTCCAGGGAGAACTAAACTACCTGTTCCACATGACTCCAAAAATGCATTTAGAGTTAGGACTAAAATCATAGAACCCCTTGTTTTTACATCCTATTTCATGTATCTCATGTATCTCGACTGTGATATTATTCAATTTTCTCAATCAGATAAAACCTTTCATCTTTCAAATTTGACTACTTCGGGAATAATATTGGAGCCGTACCAGAGAATGGTGGAAGGTAGGAGAATGGAGACACTCTCATAGTTTAGATATTTTCATGATGGAAAGTCATAATTCATGCCAGTTTGGTCTAAAAATTCTGCCTTAAGTGTGATATATCGATAAGGAGGAAGGGACCAGCACATCTCACAGGTTCTAGAAGGAAGTTTCTGAGTTGTTGACAGCCCTTTCTAAAAGCTGTGTGCACTTTTCCATACGTACTACCAACATATCCCCGCTTCATGACCCATAGGAAGCCCTATGGTGACAAACACAAGATTTTTAAACTGAGAATCCCCCAAACTGGACTAGATATGGGCCTGTAAGAGAGCTTACAACCTCCTAAAGTAGGTCTACATAAATAACAGTGTCTCAAGAAGTTCTGTGGGCTTCAGTGAACATGCTCTGTGCTTGATGCACTCACTCATACAGCAAAACTTATTCAATACGCTGGCTGAAAACAAACCACATCAGACTCTTCAGAAAGGAATCCCATCAGCAAACAGCAGCCCAGAGGATGTTCTGTGGAGGATTTCTGAATGATTGTTTTTGGGAACAGAAACCCACTCCCCCAAATGTCAGGAAAATTCTAAGGGCAAAACAATTTTAGAGAAATCAAACACTGCAGTTCAAAGTTGACTCAATATATTACACCACCACATAAAAATATTTCATCCAAAAAATCTCACCAAAATAGGTATTATTAAATAATTCACATAAGAATGTTGGCATGATATATTTTGACATGAAAGTATTTTCCTGTCTTCCAACACAACTGTATTCTCTGACCAAAAAAGTTGTCAGATATTTTTGACAAGCTCTCGAGTATACAAATTAAATAACCAGGTTCATTGTTGTACTGATTTAATATAAGTGGATGCTCACATTTTATACAGAAAAAAATCTAATCCTTTTAAAATCCCGTTTTAATCTTTGTGATCTCTTGTAGCAGTGAGTTCTGTTCACTAACTGTGGTACTTTAAAAGTATGTTCTTTCCTCAACTCTAAATGTTTTACTGCACACTTTAACTTAATGCCCTTTGTTCTCATATAGCAGCAATCATTTTTACTTTTTCTGTACAATCTATTCTGTTTATTTCCAATATGTTCCTTCTGATTCATTTTTGTTTCTGCAAAAATTAAGACAGTTTCACTTCCTCTTGAATCACAAGTTTTCCTGCCTCTTTATATGGTGGTACAACAACGAGGGCTTCTCTTCAAGCTATCCATATGTACACTAAACCTGCTGAAAAATGTTTTTCTTCTTGGATGGTCAAATGTAACAGTTAACACGTCCTGCCAGTGGACGGTTCTGGTCAGCATTACCTTGCTTTTGTCAAAAATGTGTAACCATTCAGGCTACGTACTTCTGCAATTCTTCTTTAGGTTAGTGTAGTAGAAATTAAATCTCATTTTTCGAAATGCAAAAGAGAAGAGAATATGAATTTTAAGAGGAATGAAAGACAAGGCTCAGAGGGGATCTTATCAATGTGTATATAAACACCTGATGGGAGGGAGTTAGGAAGACGGAGCCAGACTCTTCTCTGTGGCACCATTTGACAGGACAAGAATCAATGGGCACAAATTGAAATACAGGAAATTCACCTTAAACATAAGAAAAACACTTTTTTACCGTGAAGGTGGTTGAACACTGGAACAGGTTGCCCAGAGAGGCTGTGGAGTCTCCATCCTTGCAGATGTTCAAAGCCCGACTGGATGCCATCTTGGGCAACCTACTCTAGTTGA
The DNA here is from genome assembly GCF_040807025.1 of Struthio camelus. Lineage (NCBI taxonomy): Eukaryota > Metazoa > Chordata > Aves > Struthioniformes > Struthionidae > Struthio > Struthio camelus. The sequence continues at coordinate 31,420,179 of NC_090949.1, read as the reverse complement.
CCCTGCTTTGAGCAGATGGGTGGGAGTAGAGCCCTCCAGAGGGCCTCTCCAACCTCCTCCATTCTGTGATTCTGTGAAAGGCACCTGCATATGAATTGAAGAAGACAAAGATGGGAAGAGAAAGTAAATAGAATAAGGCCAGAAATGACCGTTTTGACTTCTTGTATAGCACAAGCTGTAACAGCAGCTCCAACCAGTGATGCATCTATTACTTTTATCTGTGTGCCCTGCAGGCATTAGTGTGTGGCATTACTGCATGTCTGCAGTCCCTCCAGATCCGCAGCTCTGTGAACGTGAAGGAGGAGAAATAATGCTGCAGGTCTTGGTAGGAGAAGGGAAGACACAGAGTGAAGGAGCCCAGGGGGTCAGGAGATGGGAAGGCAGAGGACAAGGGACAGCGGAAATAGTGGGGGCACACATCTTACATGCAGCTCCTAGGTTTTGGTGAGGAAGAACATATATATTTTAGAAAGAGCCTTCAATCCAAGGGTAGGGTTCTCAGTTTTGATGTTTGAGGGAGGAGTTTTGAAGAATGGAAGTAAACAGAAGCATAAACCTTAATCTAGAATATCTTTTTTTTTTTTTCTTTTAATGCTTATATGCAGGGTTTAATCTAATATGTACAAAAGAATTCATCCTTTAGGTCTTGCTGAATTCAAAGTCAGAGCTAGGTTTTCTTTAGCAAGGAAAAGAACTGAAGCTGATTTGAAAGGAAGCGGTAGATGTGGCTGGTTCGTTGTTATCTTAATCACTTTCCTTCTTTGTTGTGCTGGAGCTAAATTAATAGCAGCTATGCATGGACATACATGACTCTCAAGCTCCGGTTCATAATTTCTTGCAATTAAATCATGAAATACATAATAAAGGGAAGCTCCAGGAAAAGGGATTTTATTCTTGAAGGAATCTGATAGGCACCACTTTGCGGCACTATGTTGGAGTGCGTGCTGTCGGCATGCTTACCTTTTCCATCCTACTTCTCACTATCACCTGAACAACGGCAGAGGTGGCAGCAGGCATCAAACCCATCATTTTTTGTGCATATATATTTTTTAAGCTAAGTTTCTTAAGGAAGAAAGGTGAAGATGTCAGATATGAAGATGTCTGAAGGTGATGATGACAGAGTCACCTTCCTCTCCCCTTGAGCAACTCAGGAACTTGCTGCTCAATTTCAACCACGTTTGAAAGAGAAGCAAAAGTCTGAAAAAGATGATTAGCAGGTTTCACAGCAACTGGTGACTGGCTATAGGAGAAAGCTCCAAACGACTGCCCTGAAGGACAGCACAGCAGAGGAAAGGGCACCATTATCCATTCCTTTTAGTAGCAAGTAGCTTGTCAGTCAGCAGCAGGTAGGTCTAGACAACCTTGCCTGGTTATTTCTCCTCCATCAGAACGTCACAGGGAACGTGGTGCACGTATTTCAGGGGAAAGGCATGACAGAAGGCAGGTAGAGAAGGAGATGGTTAGAAAACATGGGTTGCTTCTGTTTTCATTAGTTTTTTGAGCAATGAAACTGTTCACACGCACAAAAATTTAAGCACACCCTTAAGTATGCAAGGCATTAACAAAAATCCAAAGCATCTTGTTCATTTCAATTGCTTCTCCACCCACATTCTTCATTGAATTAGAGGATATCCTACACACGCTTTTGTTTCACTTATTCCCTGAAGATCATTTCATTACACACAAAGCAAGGATCTTCAGCATATTCACAGTAACGTCTCAGTTACAGCATTCAGCATTACGACGTTCCTGGCACAACGGATGTTATTAAAGGATTGAAGAGATGAATGGGCCGCACGTTTCCCCAGGGCAACACATCAGAAAATGGCCATCAAAAGAACCTGGTTCAAAACACAGTGGGCATTACTGGCTTCTGGCAAATCCCACTCATCTCCGAAACAGTAACGCTGTCAGGCTGCGTTAAGGACACGTCCATCCTGGAGTACCTCTGTAAACTATGCTTGCATACCCAGTAAATCCACTGCTATTTCAAAACCCTGCTTCTAGTGGAAGACAGCGTAACCTTCGTTAATCAAAACCATAGTGGGCCAAAATCCAGATACAATTCTACTCAAATCATCAGCATCAGAGCGAACATGAGATGACCTTCGTTTTCTCTAGTCGTTTTTCACAAACCCAACTGGAGTGTCCTAGAAACCATACAAGTCTCTGATTGTGTGAATACTTCTTACAGGAAATGCAGTTTGTCCTTGTCACGTATCGCAGGTCACCTTCACAGACCCCAGCAGGATGACAGGCCACAGCCAGCAACAGGAAATTTTTTAAATTTCTATTTCCTCTTTCACCAAGAACTGGCTGGAATTTATTTTCTTACAACAGCTATTTTGAACCAAGGGCAACGATTCTTGAGCTGGCACTGAGCGAGGAGAAGTGCATATAGTAACATGATGTCACCACATGAATTATTACGCCAGGGTAGAAAAACAGTTTGAGAAGCAGCATGGCCAAAATTACCATATCACTTAATTACAACCGACTTTCGTGACAGGCCGTCAGTTAATTAACAGTGTCAAAATGCTGAATTGCCTCCAGCTTATACGTGCTTTGCAAATGACATGGAAGTCATCTTTTTAAATAGCAGCAGCTTAACTGAAAATGTAAAACCTATAGTGAAATGCTTTGAAAAATGAGGCAGTCAGCTGAACGGACATGAAATTCCCCACACCATAAATTCACTAGCGAAGACAGTTACAATCCATTTAATTTGCTCTCTGAAGATCCTATTCACATGACAATTTTTTTCTGCATTCAAAACTATTTTTCTGAAATAGGTATCAATTTAAGAGAATTACTAAAAAGGAGACTTGAGTGACGGCGGCCTGTGCAGCTGCACACGTGGCCTCGTTGCAGCCCTGGAGTCTTCTCTCCGGACTGCTACAACGTGTACAAGGGTAAAGGGGGAAAAGGCTTACAGAAGCGTGTTCTATTTTTCTTCAGAAATGTCACCTTTGCTGATTCTCAAGTAACATACACTAATCTGGAGAAAACTCTCTTTAGAGGGAATGAGGTTTGAATAAGCTTAGAAAATGATGTAATTTTTTTACGCTGTGACTATTAGAGATTAATACAAGAGAGAGCCTGTGGTCCCAGGGCCCTTTGTGGAAAAGGGCCTCTGGACACCAGGAAAGACCTGGCCTCCTTATCACCACATCTTCACGCCACAAACACAGCCTGTGCTAGCAGCAAGAGCAGAGCCCAGCTATGCCAAGACTTCAGGCGCACCAAGTCCAAAAAGCTTCCACCATTGTCCAACAAGACCTAAAAGCAGGGATGAAGGCATCCGCCCTTGAAGCACACCTAGTCCTTCTTCTCGGTTTCCATCTGGCTTAACACTCCCCATGCAACCAACAATGTCACGTAGGCACTCTGGGCGCTGTCCCCTCAGGCACCTTAAGCTGTTGCTGTTTCACATCTGTTTTGCAGATCCCCTTTTCCCTCAGTCAGTATCACTGTTGCTTTGCAGGCCTGTCTCCCCCAAAATCCACATCCGCACTTGGCTCTGGTTTCATAGGGCCTTCTGCTCCTTGGAGCTTGCATGCTTTCCTCCCCAAGCCCCTGCTCCCCCTGTCCCTGGACAGCAATCTCATCCCTAGCACCAAATCACTTATCATTATAGGGCTGAATAAAATTTAAATAAATGTTTTCTAATAAATTATATAAAGTTGTATACAGTTGTATACAAACTGTAGCAAAGCAAAAGAAGAATACAGTGGAGATGGAGAAGGCAGAGCGGGCTGAACAGAAAACTCATGCTTGAACCAGTCGTCAAAGGATAAGAACAGTGCCTAAATACAGAATTAAGCTGTCCTTTGAAGGGTAGGGGGAAAAAAAAAAAATCTTGAAATTCAAATGAAAATAACACAGCCCCTCTCACTCACTCACTCACTCTTTGGTAACAAGACAGTATTTTTGTTTGGACAGCCAGAACTAGCTAGAAAGAAAAGTTCAGAATTTTTTCCCCAAGAAAAATGAGCACTTATGAGAAAATCTGTGAATGAACATCTCCCCCTGTAGTTTGCAAAGAGCCAAGCATCTTGATAATAACGAAAATCCTGTCTCTTGGCTGAATAAAGAAAGCAAGTTAAAACAGATCGAGAGCTTTCTGCCTTAGGGCAACATGGAAATTTATACCTCAGGGAGAGTGCTTGAACAATAAAGGACAAGGCTAAAAGAAAGCAACCTGAAAACTCAGAAGAAATTGGGGCATGCTCATGGTTTCATGACTGCGTCCAGGTGATAAATTAGGTGTTGAAGAAAAAGATAAGATTGAATTTTAAGGTAAGGGTGGAACTAAAGGGGGTTGGCTCAGTCTGCAGCTTATGCAGTAAGTGACAGACTCCAAATACTAGAAAGAAATGAGAGAGCTTCCTAATCTGAACTCAAAGTACTCTTTATTAATAAAAACTTTGAACATGAAAATAGCAGAGTTTGGTAAAATGCCGTTTTGTGGAACAGCCATGAAAATGAAAGCTGACCAGAAAGCAAGAAGGGTTCACTTTGCCAAGACGAGAAACACTTCTGAGGATGAGAACGACTACAAAGCAGTTTTCACAAAAAGGCAATTGTTCAGCAATGTTCTGTCCCTATCACATTGAGCCTGTGTTGGGTGGATCCTGTTATCCATATCCTCTCTTCTGCTACAGCACTATTGCTATTTCTGCAAAGAAAGCCCTGACCAATATAGACTTTACTACCATTTACAATAATGGAAAAACAGCTGTCATTAATTTGATTATACCTTAAATTATGAGCTTCTCAGGCAAAGGATAATCTTTTATTCTGTGTTTTTACAGTGAACAGTGTAACAAAGACTTATCATTCAACAAGGCCCCCGATACAACACGATGCTGCAACGGTACTTGCACATTGCAGCCTCCCACGACCGCTACTTTCAGCGGTTAACAGGCACTGGGTGCATTCCTTGAGATATAAACATTAACCCAACGGTGGCTGGAAAGGCTTTGTCTACACCAGTTTCTAAATTGAGTGGAAAAAGTAATAACATCACTAGTCTCACTGTAAAGATCTCCTTGCTGAGTACAGAGACGCTCATTGCAGGCAGGTTGTGCCCTCTTCCCCATGAGGTCATTTCTATTCTGCTAGCAAACGTGAACACAAAACTCAGACACATGCTAGTCTTCATCATGTCATTTATTAAGTCAGCAGTGATGGCAAACAGGGAATCGTTCAGTCCTACCAGTGACAGATAAACCCCACAATTAAATCACCTGCAAGGGTCCACACGTGTAGAGAACAGGCTCGTAATTACATACACTCCTTCCACTTTTCTTGTGAACTTGGTGGCTCTACTTGAACTTTCCTGTTCTCCTAGCACAGCAACGTTTTGGCTTCACAGCAGTGTAGCAACTCCCTGCTCTAATAAAAGGATGTGGGAGCAGTAGGTGTAATTAAGCCTATACAAACCAGGCTTATTTATGCCTTGCTAAATCACACGATTGAGATTTTGGGCAGTGTTGTGAGTCAGAGCGCTTTGGAAGCCCTGCCTAGCTATTTCCTCAGCATCTCAGTGAGCAGACACGGTGTGAACCAACCGTACGCCGCTCAGGTTTGCGATTCAAAAGTTAACAACTAGTCCAATGATTTAAGTTTGTTAAAAAGGTTGGTTCTATACCTCCAACTGCCAGACCCTCGCAAAACAATTTCGACTATGATGTTTGCCAGGACTGACGTTGGAGAGATTAGGTTTGTTGGGTTTTTTGTTTTTTTTTTTGTTTTGTTTTAACGCAATAATGGGCAAGTACACACTAGATAAATTTTTTAGCTATAAGTTTGATAGTACCTATGTTAGACAGAAAAGTATTTGGACCTTGGACATAAGTTTACGCTAATATAAGAAGGATCTTGTGGCATCCTTTGTATAAGAGCCATTATAATAAGTAACCTTGTTGTACATTTCTCTGTTGACCGTAAGTGGCTGCAAACTAGGTAGGAACGTCTGACAAAATTTTAAGTCCAAGGATATAGAACTGATTAAGTGGAACGCTAGCTAGTAGAATAAAGCATAGCAAATACAGCAGGAAGCTGCTTTCTTGGGGGGAAAAAAAGCTCTTTGGCATCTGCCCTTTGTCTTGCTTTTACCAGATCAAAGAGAAGTTCTGAGTATAAAAACTGCAAATATTTTGCTTTAACAGGATTACTTAACTATAGTAGTAACAAGTATTACAGCTTATTTTCATTGTGCTGGTAGACAATGCATGTGATACCTCCCACAGCAATTTTTCATGGGATTGTTTAGGAGGGTAAGCCTGATTAAGAACAAGTATTTAATCAGCTCTCTCTTACCTTGCCTTACCTAACACACAAGGGCAAAAATTGAATCAAGGCACATCTCATACAAATTTTAATACAAATTAATGGCTCAGCAGAGAAACTAACAATATAGAGAATTTCTCATTATGTTTATTCAAGGCCAGAGAAGTCTGGTTCTGAATAGATACTAGTTCATTTGCTTTTTCCTGACAAATACTGGCCATTCGGAATCACAACTAACCTAAGGGCCCAAGCAACTTGAAAGCACATCGTGTGATGCCAGGCAGCCCAAAATCAACAGCTCCCGTTTCTCAGGGCAATACTCACAACAGCTATAGAGAAAGACGACAAAATTAGCAGTCACCAAGGAAGACGCGCTTGGTATACATTCCTGATGATGACACTGTAAGCCATTGAGGAAATGTTGGTAGAAGACATTTAAACCTTTTATTATTACAGCTTACTGCAAACTCGGAGTGTTTGTGCAAAGTAAAAACAAGAAGAGAGTATGTATTTTGCATGGAAAGGTTGCCACTAGCTAAGGTGTTAATGATCTGTCTCTGCTGAGAAACCTCTGCAGGACAAACAATCCTGTTCAGAGAATTCACCAAGTGCCGAGACCCCCAGACTGGAAGACAAAAATCCTCTATCACTAGAAAAACACCATCACCACCACCCACCAGGAGAGAAGAGGTATACCATCACAAACAACAGCTAGATTACCCCTTCACAACTTGACTACAGCCTTGAAGAGAGAAACAGCGGATGGGTTATTTTTAATGGAAAATTCATTTCAAGGTTTTAGGGAGAACTGAGCTGGAAAATCACCGTGTGATGGGATAAACTATTACAACTTCAGGGATAGAAGTGGACAACGTGATTTCGCAGTGCGCGCTGCCAGTGAAAGGTTCTTCCCTGCAACTCCAAGGGCAGGAGAACGGACAGAGGTTATAGGATTCCTGCGTTCAGAGTTAATCATTTACAACAACGCAGAAAACCATAGGGCTGAGAGAAAGGTGATGCAGAGAAGCCTAGAAAATGTAATACGTTCCCTGTAGCAAATACCTGCAAGAGGTCAATGTACTATTTTTCAGAAGACTGGCATTGTTTTCGTGTCAATACAGAAGTCTCAGCAAAATACTCAAATATCCGGCAACAGGTTCTTGAGTCTTTCAGTCAAGCTGAGGAAGCAGGCCGTGGGGAAACTTGAAATGGACAGGGAGAGAAACCCTTATTCAAAATAAAGGTTATTGTAAGCCCTATTTGCTTGCTTTCAGAAGCACGCAAAAAAAAAAGCGAGCCATCACTAATTACAACTATCACTCACTCAGAGCACAGCAGAGTCTCCAGCAAGATAGCAAATGCTTCAAAATGAACAGAAAAGAAGCTTCAGTTGCATCATTACCTCCTGGAGACTGTACAAACACTGTAAGCAAACTAAAGCTATTTTCAGTTAAACACTATGTGTTAGAGATCATTTGAAACAAACATTTTTTCACAACGGTAATTCTTCCTGAAAATTCTCTTCGCAGATAATTTAGCAACTGATGTTTTCAGGGAACAAGAACCTGCAGCCTGAATCAAAACTTTAGTAACTTGCACAAAACATCACTATTCACTGACTGCCTGAAAAGAGGCATGCAAAACGGTCGCGGGGTGGGAGGCTGCGTCCAGGTGCTGGGCAACAGCAAAGCAACGGGATGGCTGGGTCAGACGTAATGTCAAACCGCATTCAGTTGATCAGCCCGTGTCGCAGGCAATGCCTACGCCTCACTGATTTGCCTGTATTGAACCCCTATTTCACATTTCATGCTTTAAAAACGAACCGCAAGTTACTGTATCTGACCAGATTGGTTGCCCAAGGCATCAATATGGCAAATCCTTCCCTTCTTCTCAAACTCAGTATGACCCTGGCAGCAGTGCTGCAAGTTCCCACATACCATCTTGCCGAGACAAGCCTCAGATGCAGAGCAAGCAGTAAAAGCAGGGTTAAAAGGCTAGGTCAGTCCGCCAGGCCCATTTGCTTGATGTCACTGTTACCAAGCGTACCCCGGAAAACACTGATTGCAGCGTGAACATTTCCCTTCCCAAGGCAACTTACCATTTGTTTCACAGACAGCGAAAGCCAACCAGCTGTCAAAGGGCAAGGCAACGGCAGCTGACAGGGGCCCTCAACCTACAGCTTCCTCTGGAGGCATCTGCTCACGCAGAATCAACTGCTGAACGTCACTCAAACATCAGCGTGCTCAAAGGTCACTACCAAAACTCAGAATATAGTTTCCCAAGCTGGTTAAGCCAACCACACAAAGCGGGCAGAAAAAGGAAAGGTCAAGCTTTCAGCACGTGCCAGCACTACCAGGCACAGCTGTGTGATCAGCCCTAACAGCGAGGTGAGCTGGAAACTGGTTGAAAACTGACCTTACTCTAAAGAAAGTAATTTACACCCAGATAAGCAAGGCAGTCCAGCTGACTGTACAGCTCAGCTGCTAGTGCTGGCGGTTAGGAGAGCAAAGGAAGGGGATGACTATCTCTTGGTGGCAGGAAAGCCTCAGATTGGTTTAGGCCTTACATGAAACTTGACCTTTGGCACTAAAAGGCTTAGTATCCCACTGACAATCTGTTGACGTTTCAAGTCTTCACTTACCTATGTTTGTCAATAATTTGCGTTGCTTCGAAACTTCCAGCTTCACACACTGTCTCAAAATCAGATCTGATGTTCTCAAAACGTAGCTTGTGCAACATTTTCCAGTCTGTAGAAAGCTGGTCACATGGCACTTGCTCTTCTTTTCTCTGGCTGCTAAGTTGCATTAAACAGAAGCTAAAAAAAACATTAAATACTTTCTAATATTACTTTTTGACATAAGCAGTTGTTACAGCCATTACAGTGATGTCGCAAGAAAGAGGGAGAGGTCTTGTGACTACTGCTCTGTTGGGATATGTCTACTGAAAGTTTAGAATGCCTTGGGGTGTGTGTGTGTGTGCGCGCGCGCACGCATATATTCATTTTAAACATTTGCCTTAGCATTGATACCTTATCAAAACATCAAAACAACTTCAAGAACTCAAGTGAACAGATAATCTCTTTTTACTCCAAGGAGGCAATAAATTTAGCCTAATTAGGAATTTTATCTGCAATGCAAAGTTCAAGGAAATGCTGCCTAATATGCTGCCAGGAAAAAAATTGCATCCGAGCAAGCTATGGGCCTGCTGTTCAGTGAGAAGTTATTTAATAGGACTGACAACCCACTAAACAGGATGCGTTTAATAGCACGTGGAAGTAAACTGGCTTTTTATAACATTTGCACAGATGTAGCGCTCTTCTCTCGGGAACCATGCAGGTTTTACATTCGTTAACTTACATGCCACATACTTGTATGATGTGGAGCAGTACCCTTTAAGCACAGGCAAGCCAAGGCACTGGAAGATGGTAAAGTTTGTTTTTTTCTTGACAAATGTGCAGTGCCAGAGACTAAAACAGAAATCCAGTTCCCAATTCCCGGAACCCTGCTCTAGACATAAACCCACGCTTCCACCCAAACATACCAGCAAGATCGGGTTTAGAATTATTCTCTTCACTTGCTCTGCTTGGCTACCTGACTTCTTGATTGGCACTGCTGCCCCCATGTTTCTGAATAAATCCATGAAGTTCTTCAGTGTCTGCAAACTCATCTTGGAAAGGGGAGGGGGGGGGAACACAACAAAAATTATTTGATGGGAAAGCAAAGAGTCAAATTTGAATAACCATTCCTTCTACTTCTGCAGTCACTTCTGTGAAGTTGCTATGGCTGTTGTGATGCACTTCCGTTCTGCATCACTTCATTTGCTTGAGTGCAGAGCACAGATGATTTAATTAGAATTTTGATCTTCAGAAAAATCTGTCTGTGCCCTTTGCTAAGCAAAAAACGGTAAAAAGGAGCTAACCCTAAGGGCCAGTGGAAGAACTCACTCACCCAACATCACCTAGAGGGCGCAGTTTGCTCAGCCCCTCCAGATGTCCCTAATATCTGGAGCGATGCCATCTGACTCCAGGGAAATACTGGGAAATCCTCACTGAGAAACTCCTCAGTAGAGACTTGAGTTCATCTCTTGTATAAATCAATCCACAGGTTTACTGCATTATGTTGCAACAGTAACTTCCTCAGCTCCTTCCTGTTAACAGTAATACACTGGTCAATACACTAGTCAGTGAATAAACCATCTGTAAGACCTCCAGCATTCATTTTGTACAAACTGAATCCAAGACAGATTAATTTGCGAAAATCCTAGCAGAAGGGATTTCATTGTAACTACAAATTCCCATGGAAAATTGACAAACAGTAGCAAATTATCAATCCATTTCAGTACAACTTCACTAGCAGGTCAAATTTCATCTTTTTTTTGGTCCAATCTTCAAGTATTCCTAGATAGCAACAAAAAGACAAAAGCTTAAAAAAAATTCCCGAAACCTAATTTTTCAACATCTTTTTTAAGCACTCAATACCCATATCAACATTGCTGACTACTGTATTCTCTGCTGCCATCCATCATACATGAGTGCTTTTTCCACAGAAAGAGTGCACCGCAACTGTGGGATTTTACCGACTTGCTCTGGTACCTAAAAATGCCAACCTGCCCCACTGTCCCACCTATAAATCAGGGAAATAGGCAAATCACACATGCCAAATTTGATTCTTTCAGTCATCTCTGATTCGGTTTTGATTCTTTCACATAAGGTCCAAGGGATGCTTCAACCTATGTTCTGCTCTCTTTGCCAGATACTATTTTCAAAGCACTGCAAAGCATGTCTGGTACCTTTAATACATCAACAGTGTTAAGTAGTGAGTAAATAAGCTCAACAGCTTCAAAAGTACAACAGATATAATGCTCTAAACCAGATTAAGAATATTTTAATGTGTTACTTGTCTACTTCAACATAGGGAGTTTTTACTGTAGAAACACTCCCCTGTAAGTAATTCTGCACTTTTATCAACATGTGCGAACACTTATCCACTTACACCATGAACAAATATGAAGAACAATAGCTTTTTCCACAAGAGCCTTGATGGTTTTTTTTTTTTTAATTAAAATCAGTTTAATGATTGATAAGCTCTAGTATTTCAGCAGCGAATCAAAAGTGGTTGACTGTTTTCAGACACAATGAAAAAATGAAGATAATATAACTACATATGCTAGCATATTTAGATAGCTTACTGGTTTTCAAACATAGGAAAGAGTGAGGGTTTAACATGTAAATTGTCATGACCAAGAACAAAAAGTGAAATGAGCATTTTGTAAGAATCAGGAACTTCAACTATATAAACTTACTGAATTATTTTATTTCCAATGCTTAATCTCTCACAAAATTACTTTCAACATACTTCCTACATCAGAAACCAATAAGTTTTCAGTATCTGATTAGCACTGGGAAAAGGGTGTCCCGTACATTAAGTCGGCACAGTTGCTAATTCAAAAATGCGCTTCACTTATGCCCCCTAAGCGAGGGAAAGACGACTGCAGATACCTGTTTCCTAGGACCTTTCATTGGCTCACCAAGCTGGCAGACGCAGCAGAAGGCAATTCAATCAGCCTGTGTGCGCATAAACGAGGAACCATATCTTCCTTACAAACAGAACAAGTGAAGCTGCAGCTGATTCAAGATTAGCCATGCAGTAGACTAAGGTTTCATTCAATGCTGCAGGGAGAAGAGGAGAGCAGGTATACGGCAGCGTGAGTCCTAAGGCTGAGGATCCTCCCTAACCCCGCATATCTTGCGGGGTAGCTATCACTGAGGCTGCATTTACCATTTAAAACAGCAGCTGCCTGTTGTTCCTCAGCTGGGGCTGACGGGAAGAGGGGACAACACACAAGAGGGAGCAATTCCTCTTTTGTACTGTTATTTTATTTTGTAGTAAGATCCACGTAGTATATAAAATATAACAGGAAAAACTGAACAAAACCTAGAAAATAAACTGTCCAGCTGGCAAACCACTACAGCTCTGCTGTCCTGGTTCTCTGAGGTTACCAGAACTCATGTACTGTTTACCTTGTACTTTACAGTTCTCTAGTGTATGAGCCTACATAAAAAGCTGATATGTTTCAATTAAGCCAGGGTTAGATGACAGATGTAGAGAAAAAAAAATGGCTTTAAGCCACAGCTGCCCTTGACACAGGTTACAATGATGTCTAACTATACCGTAATGCTCATTATATCAAGAACCTTGAAAGAGCCTCGGGGGCGGGGGGGGAAGGATTCACATTAAGCATTCTAAAGGAAAGTCACAAATACTGCACTGTACCAATGGTACCTCCCAATATCCTCTTTATGCCTGAGGAGCATTTGTGGATTTTAATAAGCTACTACATAGATGACACCAAACCTAGAGGTAGGTTACAGGCAAAGGTAAAAATACAGGCAAAAAAGATCCCTTTAGAGCTAGTCATTGCACAAACTGCCCAGCAGGAAGCAAGGCAAGATGTCAACAACTCTTTCCTCTCACCTTAAATTTACATTGCTCACACGGTGCGTTTAATTTTTAGTGCCATAAAGAACAACAGTGGATCATCAGCTGCTAGTAAATGCAGTCATGCCAAGACAACAGCTTGAAGTTATTCAAGCAAAAATCTGTTATGGTGCAAACTAGTGCACTGAATTGTTACCCCTTCAAGTTCAGGAAGTGACTTGATGATAGAGAACTGAAGGTTTTTTGTTTTTTTTCTTTTTGACATGGGTAATACTCTGCATAATCAACAGGAGAACAAACTGCTAAGTCTATGTCGTAGGAGTCAAACACATTAGCTTGACTCAAAAGGTTAAGAAAAAAACCCAAAAGTTTAGAAAGGAGAAAAAAAAAGCACACTTTTCTAGGAGCAAGGTGGGTTTTTTTTTTGTTGTTTTTTTTAAAAGGTGACTGCAACAAACAAGCTGGTAAAACAGCTCGTCTTGGTTATCATCTGTGATCAACATAAGGTTGATAACAAACAGCATGTGCACATTTCAACAAGAATGAGAAATGCATTTGTAAGTACAATAGTTAAACAGCAAATTAAACCCAAGTTTTAATTGCGTAACGCCTTCAGGTTAGGAAACACGGACAAGACTTTCATCTTCACTACTTTCTGTGCACTATTTGGTGAAAATCAAGAGTAACAATGCTCAAGATTCATTTTATTTCTACTTCCAAAGGAAAAGGGGAAAAGGTTAAATAAAACTGTTCTCCAATTTGTTCCCCACTATATGTACACCCACACACATACACGCACGCACATGCACACACCCCTCAAACTGCACTGACATTTCTTTTTGACCAAAAGAGTAGATCCTGGGAGTAAGTGCAAAATGCAAAATCAACTGACAGAAAATGCTGAACAAACAGCATCATAAAAATACAAAATATTTATATTACTGAACTATTAACAGATGATGTTCTCTGTTTCTTTAAAACTTTGGAACCACATAGCTGATTTCTTAAATCTAGTCCATGCCAGCTTCCAGAACTATTAAGGATTTAGTTAGCTTCATTCTTTGATGCTTCATCAAAGTTTTCTACGAGATCTGAAAAAGATGAAGATATTTAATACGGTAATGCCCAGTAACATTGTCTTCATATGCTTAATGAAAGTGCACACATTATGGGAAAGAGTAAGTCATTCCTAACTACACTCGTATACGCAGTTACTTCTGGAGGGATACCAAGGGGCTTTAGGAAAAAAAGCGTGTTTGAACATACAGAAAGAACTAGAAATGCAGCACTCACGAGAATGGAAGTTTTAACATGAAACAAATAAAAATCAAACTTTCAGATGTGTTCCACTAGCTTGACTCTCAAGTCATCAGTTCGGCATCCATTGACTGTTATACATCAAGAAATTGAACGTTTTGAAGAGATCTGCATGTTTTTATGCACGATCATAAAGAAATAACTCAATGCTAGAGCAAGAGAAACTGAACCTCTGGACCACCAGTTTGCTGCTTTGGCTAATACACTATACTGGTGCACACAGAAGAACGTGGTTATTATCAGTTGGCAAACTAACAGTTTACTATATTTTTATTTTTGTGTCTTGATAAACTTTCAAATGTTGATACTGGCTTAATTCCTTCTATTACAGGAATACACATCCCACCCCAAACCCCGATTTAAAAGGGCAACCTGACAACTATGTCAATTGTGTCATTTTACAAATATTTCACTTTGTAACTTACATCCCTATACAGACATTATCTAGATCACCTACTCCACCTCCCTGGAAGTATTTTTACCTGAGAAATTACACAATTTGCCAAACTATTTTCAGAAGCTAGAATCCAAAATTGTCACTGTTTTAACGCTACCCAGTATATGAAGCTTCCTTTAACAAGTGAGAGGTATATCAAGAGCCATAATTGAAAAGTATGAATTGAAGTATTTATACAGTAAACAGCCATATAAGCATATGTGCCTACCTGGGACATCATCATCTTCTTCATCAATGTCTTCAGATTTTGGTGCTTTACTATCCAAAACTATAAAAGAAAACTGGTGCTGAGTCCCCATTATACAGAATTAGAGACAACCACACAATGAACTAAAAGAACGTACGCGTGAGAATAGAAAACACTTGTTTTTCTGATAGCAGCAGACAAAAATGACGGGTACCAACTGATCCACAGTAACCTGTGTGAGCTGAAGGTCCATCTGGGAACAATCTCAGACCAAAGCAGACATGTTAGCCCTGCCCTTTTTCATAGGGTATGGAGATATCAAATCTCCATCTAACAAAAGATCAAATGATACAGAATAACCACAATACTATTAAACCTTCTAATAAAAACAGTGCAATGTGTTTCAATACAATAATAACGTGGCACCAACCAGGGCTCAACACATCATATGACTCAATTACCTAGCAGCCACAACTACAGCAAGAAGTATTTCCATATCAACGTATTCTTCTGTAGATCTTGGAACTTGAAACATGCTACAAATAATCAAAGCGCAAGAACTATTAAAAAAAATTCTCCTCCTTGGTCTACCTAATTTAAAACTTGCTTTTTGGTGTTATCCAAAGAAAGCATAGTAAACATCAACTGGTACTGAGCTTTAAACAAATAGGTTCATGTCAATCCATCAATTTAGAATTTAACGTGTAGTTTCTTTTACCTATCCATTTCAATAACAAAGAGGGAAAAATAGCATCCTTGCTTTCACCTAAACTCTGAACATGAAAGACACAGAAGAAATGGTTTTAGAAATAACTATATTCGTTGAAAATATCAGAGCAGATAGCATGCATTTTCTAATTCCAAATATGGACAACTGGAACTTGCCCAAATACAGTTCTTTTAATGGTTATTTCAGTTATTGTTGAGGACATAATAAATCTAAATATACAAAACAGGAGTTTTTGGACTGTCCAACGTCACTAGGGCTGGGTATTAAGAAATAGTTTTCAGCAACATACATCATGAAAGATGAACTCTGACACTGACGATTGTGAAGAAAAGTGCACCTGTTCTGTACCCTCACAAGGCTTTTCTAAATTAGTATCAACATTAACAGACCAATTACTCGCATGCTTTAAAGTTCTTCTCATGTTCTCATTTTATAACACATACTATTAAGAATAAATGCCCACCTGCTCTTAAATGACAAATTTGCTTAGGGAGAATAGTTGACACCTCTACAAATCACACTACAGTGGTTCACCAAGGAGAGGTTATTAAAGCAGTGATTCTCCCCCAGACGCCATTACTCCACTGCAATACTTTATCACATTGTGACAAACATTATAGTAATAGTTATACCAATATATTACTGCTCCTGTGGTTTTACAGGAAGTAGAAAATAAAGAATCTTTAAAAACATACTTTATTTAAAAAAAAAAAAATCTTTTTTTCCTTCCAAAGGAATTAAGAGTCAAAGAAAAAGAACATACTTCTTCCACTAGATCAATAACAGAAACACATTTTGTATGAACAAAGAATCAATTCCCTGACAAACATAATCTGATGAGTGTCTCTACGTAAAACTTGAGCTACTCTTACTTTCTTCAATATTTTGTCACATGCAATTTTGTTTTAATTAAAAATTCCCCTTAAATATCTTTACAGTGATCAATACTGAAATTATTTTTTTCCCTAAGGCCAACACTTCTATATTAATTTCTTCCATTATCTTTGTGTGCACTAGGACTTTCTTTTTGCAGTTCCTAACTAATTCCTTAGCTTTTCTTACAAAATTCATGTCAACTTAATAAAGACCACTTAGAAGAATGTTCTTCCTGCATTTTGAATAAACAATAAAGTTAAACTACACATTCAAAACTGCAGAGTGCTAGAATTCAGTAGATATAGAATTACAGCATGCCTGACTTACCAGAAGTATTTATTATTTTAATATCTGCTATAATATCACAGCTTGCCTATAAAGAGTCTTGGGAAAAAAAAAAAAAAAAACAAGGAAAAAATAGGTGTTCCATTATATTTCTGCCACAGTGGCAAATAAAAGCAAATACTATGTTTTTGATTTCTAAATCACACATGCCGTATTAAAATTTTAACCCAAATAACAAGATATGTTCAATGAAAGATTCCAAGAAGACCTACCTTGTCTTGGGAACTGTTCAGCTAACTTCCTGAGACTTGTTAAGCTGTCAGCACCAAGCTGGCTTAAGATGCCTGGAAGCATTTCTGTGATCGGTTTAGCCTCTGCATGCCCAGTAATTGCAAAAGTGTTAGCAGAGAGGGACGCTTGAACCTTGGGGTTGTTGAAGTGAATAACTGTTCCATCATCTTTTATCATGTTCACCTGTTTAAATGTACATTAATAACATTTACCAAAATGGTGCAGCATCTTGTTGAACAAATATCATAAATTAATATTTTAACATTTAAAGATTTGAATTATTAAGACATTACAGAAGTAGTACTCCTGGAGAATAACAGAACTGTGAGAAAAATATCTAGAACTAACACCACCTGAATTGGAAGCAAAATAAGAGTTAGTGGTGGAAAGACTCAGCCATGAAGAGGCATAGTTTAAGTTCCAAAATTCCTTTATGAAATACTTATCTGAATACTAAGCAATAAATTCACAAGGCTTTTATGTTATCATACAGTTCACGCATATTTTTGACAAAGAAGAAAAATATGCGCAGCCCATTAGACTCCAAAGTATAAACTAGTTAATATCAGGGAGGGAAAAAATTAAGAGACTCCAATTCTGTTAACTGTTTACAGACTTAAGGCTCTAACAAAAAAAGCCATGCCACATACGTTCAAGACACTGCCATTTCCAGCTATCTGGGTCACCTAGCAGCAAAATGTTATTGCTTCTGCAGCAGAATTGGCAAGAGTGCAAGATTCGCAGTCTGGCATACTTGCTGGAAAACGCCCAATACAAGGATTTTTCCTCTCACGCATCACAGAGCTGGACATGTATACACCAATTAACACTAGAAGAGGGTCCCATGTCCTCCTAATAATTCCACCATGTCTCTTAAGTACATCATACAATGATTCTGCTCCCTTCACCCCTCCATGGTCTTCTGAACTGACAAGAACTGACACATCCCCTTATTTAAAAGCCTCTCTACAAAAATAACAAACCAAACCAAAACAAACAAACAAAAAAACACACAACACCTTATGTTTGACTCAACATCACTAACAGACAACATTTACCAAGGTCAACTTGGGTCTACCTGAATTACTGGAATTATATACCTAAATATCAAGACAGAAGTATTCTGGATAATCTTCTTTCACACCAAGACATTTTATATCTTAATAACTCTGTGAATGAAGATCTTGCACTCAGGGAGAGGGGGAGAACAAGAACTGTGTTCTTTGGGTATGTATGGCACAGCATTACATCGTTATGCTTAAGTAAACAGACAAAGTATAATGTTTCTGTAGCAGAGGTATGAAAACTTACAGGCAAATCAGGCTTCTACTCTGAATTTGTATTTGCCTTTGGAAGAGAGGTATACACTAAGTGACCTCTGGAGGCACCTTCCAACCCTGCTTAAATCAATTAATCACAGATTAAATACTGTACTTGTTTAATGAATACTACAGTAATATTTAGTTCATGATGAAGGAACGCTTCCTCCTCCCACATGCTATTTTCACGTTTTCTCTGGTATTATGGAAAATGTCAGTGTTCCAACTCACATTGTATACTAAAAGACTTATACGCATAATAAAATGGAGAGACATTCAACGACTATCTGAAAACTTTCTATTCCTCTTTATGTAACAGAGGAGATGCTTCCTTAGAGTCTTTTCCAGTGCTGTAAAAAAACGTCAGTCTCTTGTGACTGCTGCAAACAATCCTGGTTTATTTTCATGCAGTAAAAAGGATTTAAGTTTGATAATACAGATTAACAAGTGCCTACTCCAGGCATTTTGATGCCTTTCTTTACGTTTTGTACCACACGACTCTTGCTTTAAAAGTGAATGCGCAGTAAATAAACGTTTGCAGCTCTTCCATTAAGTAATCAAGTTCAAGAAGTCAAGAATCACGAGAAGTTTTGTTCTGCAATTAATGCAAGATACATACATCATAAACAGCTCACTAGCTTCTATCATCACTATCTGGCCAGCAGAAACCTCTCCCTTCTTTGTCTAGGTATGTATGCATTGATGAAAGTGAGACAGTGAAGTTACTTGATCGATTGCTCTATGGTCGACACAATCATACCAGCATAAAACTCGGATATTTCTTAGTCATTCAGTAACCAGACCTATGAGTTTTGGAGGGGAAAAGAGAAAATTCCCCCCCACACACACCCTTCAAAAAACAAACAAATACACACAACACACCACAACAGTGAATTTCATTTCACACAGGAAATATTTATTTTATAACTATACCTCTTCAATGCCAGCAATGTTATTTACTGCCAGTTTTTTGAGGGAACTCTGAAGTTTTTTGTCATCAGCTGTTGCTGTTCTGTGCACCACCTTCTTCTTTCTGCGAGCTGTTCCCTGAAAAAGAACCAAGAGACAACAGTCAGCAATGCTCAGCATCTCACTGCACTTCAATTTTAAAAGTCACACCACGCTTGACACAACATCTCTTAAAAAGATGAGAAAGCTCTGCAGTCAAAAACGCTTCTTTATTTCCTTCATCCACAGTTTAACAGTCACTCCCAATTTCCATTATTCTTTTTTAACTGTAAAAGACAGAAACAACACTCAACTACTGCAGTACTTTCCCACAAGTTAAACTGCAAGACTAATATTATTCACTAGTAAACAACGTAAAACTCTTGCTGAGAACTTCTTACTAGTTATTTTTTTCCCAAGATGAAGCACAAATGCAGTGATTTAAAAAGTTCAAGCTTTTCTAACCAAGTAATTAACACTTTTAAACTGTTCTACTGACAGCAATTTCAGAATTCCTACTTTACCAACTTTGTACCAAAAAACCAAACCAAAACAAAAATAATAAAAACACCCCTACCACGCCTAGGGTTAGGAGATGAACACCCACACGGAACTACTTATACACTTTTTGTGCTATACTATTAGCTACCTGCCAGCTCAGAGAAAAGATTCAGCTCAGTGCAGGATCAGATGAGCCCTGGAGCTGGCATGAGGCAAGGGGCAGAACTTGCCAATGGGGAGAAGAGAAAGGACAAACTGCAGTAACCAGTAGGTACGCTCACGCAGAGCTACCAGAGGTCACAGCAAATCACCAAATGAAGAAGAAAGCTTACACACTTAAAATTACTGATCCAGTGACTGTGAACTGAGACAAATTGCATTTTACCTGGCAGTACTATGATCGCGACCACAAGAAAAGTGAATTTTTTAGGCCTCTAAAGTATATATCCAAGTTAGATTTTCTATGAACTGAAGTCTATGTTTTATAAAAATAAGTTTCAGAGAAGTTTCATCCTCAACCCATCGATTCAGAGATGCACTCTTTCCTGTAAGAGACTTTGTGTTTTTCTTACCTTTCCTCCTATTCGGACCTGAGCTTGAAGCTTGGCCAGTTTTTCTTGATTCATAGTGCTGTTCCTAAACGATGAGATATAAATACAGGTTATCTCTCAAAACATTAAGATAACTTGCATAATTCTTTTTAAAAGTACCTTCAAATTTGTAGTTTTTTTAAAATGGATAGAAGTTTCTCCAAAACAGCGGAGAGACACAGCAAACAAAAAGCTTTAAAGTCAATCTACTCAAGTAATTTTAAAAAAAGTGCCTACACTAGTTTGTGCATGTGAAACGCCTGCCTTATTATAAAGCAGATTATCAGGAAGATTAGTTTTGCAGCATTTTAGTAATGAAATATTAGCTGTTAATTTACAAGTATGTCACTTCACTGTTGGCACAGTCTAATTAGCTTGAGCTGCTCAGAACTGACCCAAACCAGCAGGTACTGCACAACTGCTCGTAGAAAAAACAGGAAGAAACCTTTATTTTTAACAGAGCCCAGGAAGAGAGTCACCACTAAGCTACTTTTAATGCTTTTTCCAAATAGCGAACTTCCAATGCGTCTGACTAACAAGCTCGCTCCGGGCCAGTTGAAGCTCGCGCATAAACAGGTATTTTTTAGGGGCCTCCAGCAGCTACACATCCAATTCAGTAACTGGGAAGTTAGCCAAGCAGATTTTCCTTAAAGCGGGAGCTTTAGAGACTGGCAAGGCTAAAAACCTCTAACGTCTGGAAAGCGCCTCAAGCCTTCCCGCACGGTAAGGAGGTCACCGGCAACCCTCACTGCGTTTCCACCGTGCAAAGCAGAGCGCGAAGGCGGCTCCCACGGGCCACCGGGAGGCCTCCTGCAGGGACACCGCGACGGGCCGACCCCGGCCGGGACAAAGGCCTCCGGCCCTCTGGCCGCCAGCCGCGGAGGGCCCCGTCCCTCGGCAACCGGCGACACCTCAGCCGCGGGGGGAAAGGAGGAGAGGGCCGCGCCGAGCCGCGGAGCCCAACGCACGGCCCAGCCCGGGCTCCGCCGTGCTGCCCCCGCCGCGGCCCGGCGGGGAGGGAGCCGGGCTGCCCGCGCCGCTGCCTCACGGCCGGGCTGGGCCCTTCCCTCCCCCCCCCCCGCGCGCGGGCCGCCGCGCGCGCCCGGGGATGGCAGCGAGGGGGGGGTGGCGGAGCGGGGCGGGGAAGTTCTCACCTGCGTCCGGCGGCTCCCCCGCAGCCCAACACGCGGTGAGAACAAGATGGCGGCCGAGGAAGGAAAGAGAAGCGCACAGAGAAAGGAAGCCTCGCGCCACGTGACGGCGCCAACCCGCCCCGCCCTCCACGCCCGCCGATTGGCGGCGACGCTGAAGCACGCTCGCGTCGACGCGGGCGCGCAGGGCGCGCGCTGCCTGCTGGGAGCTGTAGTCCTGTGCGGGGCGGACATGGCGCCACACCACAGAGCGAGCCCGGCGCGGCCCTCCCCTCTCCCGCCGCGTACGGCGCGGCAGCGTCCTGGCCTGTTACACCGGTGCAGCGCAACACCGGCTCGCTATGTCTCCTTGTCTAAAAAGGAGGGGAGGGAAGAAGGGCATACAAAGGTTTGCAAAGCGGGAGCGCCTGCAGACTTCCTGCTCGCCAAGTCAATGGGAGTTCTGCGAGTTAACGCAGGTCTCCAGCCGCCGCAGCCCCCCGGCCCCGAGGCAGCGCCCGGCGCCTGGCACGGCCGCCGGCTGCCCGCGCCCTCCGCCCTCGGGCAACACCCGGGACGCCGCGGCTCATGCCGCGCGATCCTGCACTTGCCGGCAACCTCTTCCCCCGTCGTGGATCCCCGCTCGTGTCATGAACGTTTGCGGCCGGTTTTACCTTCCCAAGCACCTGGGGCAGCACTGACAGTCCTGGAAACGGTGTTTATTTGGCAGAGAAAAATAAAGGCGAAATCCAGCCTGCGCTGCTTGCTCCCGCCGAGACGAGTCTTAATGGGGGAGGGAGGGAGGCGGAACCAGGGGGGGGCTTTCTTTTTACCAGGGGCCCGGCTTGACCGCGGTACCGCCTGCTGCGCCTCGGCGACCTGCCTCTGCCAGGGAGAAGAGCCGCGAGAGAGAAAAACCCACCGCCAGGGCCACCGCTGCCCTCAGCCTGTCAGCCGGCGGCGCTGCACCGCCCACATCCGCTTCACATCACTTCCTGCGCTTAAATAAATAAATAAATAAGTAAATAAAAAAAAAATCAGCGGGGCTGGTGCGCTCGCGAGCCGGAGGTGCCGCGGGGCGATACTGCGTGAGGGCCGCGGGGCGTCATGGCGGCGGCGGCCTCCATGTCGTGCCTGTGCCTCGCGCTGGTGATGGCGGCGGCGGCTGTGGCGGCGGACGGGCTCGGAAAGGGTCAGGCCGGGCTCCTCCTCGGGCGTGGGGCTGCCGCGACCGAGCTCGCCGGGGACGGGGGTGGGGGGCGGGGGGAGGCGCCGCTTTATTGCAGTTTATCGCGTTGCTTTCGGGCCTCGCTAGCAGGTGCCCGTCGGGGGCAGACGGCGTGATTTCTTTTTCCTGTCGAAGCCCCGACGCGCGTAGAGCCGCCCTGGCGCGCTGCCCCGGTTTGGGCCAAGCAAGGGGCGGCGGGGAAGGTGGCCCTGGCCCGCACCCCAACCCGCCTTTCCCCCCAGCGCCGGGGCCGCAGGCCCCTCGGACGCCGGCGCGTTGAGCACTCCTCGCTGGGTTCCTCTGTTTCATATCTGCCTCCTGAACCCCGGCCCAGCGGCGGGGTCGGCCGGGCGAGCGAGTTCCTTTCTCAGCGCTGCGTCTCGGCTCCGGCCTGGGTAGTCGGCCGTACGGTTCGATCGACGGCGGCCCGGCTGGGCGGTGTGAGTCCCAAACGGTCAAACATCGAGGCAGGCAAGCCGTCGTTGCCTCTGGTTGAGTCCCAAGTTCGCTGTCGTGAAAAAGAGGCGCTGTCTCATACGTTATTTAATGCTTTAAAGGACATCCTGAAGCTCACCACAGCATGCTTTTTGGTTGAAAGAATAACTTCTAAAAAGCCTTTGCTGGCTAGAGCAACCTAAGGTTTTCCTTGAGTTAACATGTTGGCCTTTGAGTGAAACAGTTGATGCGTCAATACGCTAGGTAAATAGGACTTCTGCTGATAAACCGACCTTTATTAGCCTTGCTACGTGCGGGTGGCTCCAATGTAGGCTTGTTTCTGGAGCTGACGCGTGTGGCTGGACAGGAACAGGATGCACCCCCCTCGCTACTGGCAAAACTAAATATTTGATGTGTTGCGTCACATACGTTCATGGCAGTTTGCGTGAGGAGACAAGCTAAGGTAATAAAAATACTGTGCCAGCAGTTCAAACCTCCCGGTTGCTGAAGTGCCATGGCGTTTTGCTGACCCGGCTCCCGCCTCTCTCCAGCTCCTTTGCTGCAGTCCTCTCTGCCTTCCCCGTGTCAGCCCTGGGGCTCCCGGCCCGCGTGCCACGCTCGGAGTCTCCTCTCAGATCTCCGCGTGGCTTTTGGCCGTGTGATGATATTGGTGTGTTGGTTATCGGGCCAAAAAAGTGGCAGTCGCTGCTTGACAGGTGTTAAAACGTATGTTCTTTCAGTCCTACCTCCGCTGACGTCGCAAGACTTGTTATGCAGTTACTGAATGAAACGTTGCCTGCGTTTGTCAGTCACTGTAACATTCAGAAAACTGTGTAATGGGGCTCTTTTGTCCTCTTTCACCATGATTATCAACAGCTGTAATGTTTGGTGTAGTATTTCTAGAGCAATTAATAATCATTTATCGGCCTCGGTATTTTAAGTTTTGCATTAGCCCACATTCAGTGGGATTTAGAAAGGCAAACGGGAACATGTTTAATTTGTCCCTGAGCAGTTAATAAATGTTCACAGATTGAGAAGGAATGGGGAGTCATCAGAAGGCACTTTAGTTTAGTCTCTGTTTCGGAGATTTTTTTGTCATTTGCATATGTGTAAATATTAATATGTGTGTGGTTTGCGTTTGTTAATTAATTTCAGTGAGATTCCTCGTAAGACTGTGTAGGATGTAGCTATTTGTCTCTCCATGACTATCCAGTTGTTTTTCTTCCAGTCTTTCCGAGACTGGGATTATATTTTGCTTTAAAAAAAGAATATAAAATGAGTTGAAAATGTCCTTAGAGGTTAGACTGTTTTCATCTGTTAGCTGACATGTTACATTACGCAACATTTATAAACCCTTTTCTCTGGCAGGTTTCGGAGACCATATTCATTGGAGAACACTAGAAGATGGGAAGAAAGAAGCAGCAGCCAGGTATGTTATGTAGTTCTAAATACAGAAAAGCGTCGCTAAGAAAGTCGCAAAGATTCTGTATCAGTCCAAATTTTAACCACCGAGAGTAGTGGTTATTAGAAGATGTGACGGTGGTTTAGGAGATTGTTCAAATCCCTCTAGTCTGTCTAGATTTTTCTTAACTTTGCTGAGGCGCCACCTCAGTTTAACCACTTCAGTCTAAGCACATGATTGAAGTCATGTCTTTGAAATGAGAAGAAAGTAGTTTTTGACTCTATCATAGCAAAGAAGGATGTAGACCCCCAAACCCACAAACACACGTACTTACTAGTACTCACTCAATCCCCCTGAATTCAACTGTGCGAATAGCTTCTGTAAAATTGAACATGCAGATATAGATTTGATGCCTTACTGTGAGCTGAGGGAGTCATTTTGCTGCCATCTGCAAAAGTTTCAAACTGCAGCAAACTGGTAAGTTGTGTAAACAGAACCTCTTTTGGGAATACCCAAACTCTAAAACAACACTGTCTCTATTAAAAGGTCTAAAATGTATTTTTTTAATTTGCAAGCTAGATCTGAGAAGATGTGTGCAGGTGCACAATACTGACATTAGTGGAAATGGATTATGCCTTCCGGGTGGGATGGTTAATTGAATTTTGCGCTCAAACTGATCCATCCACTCACCACACAATGTCTAGTGCAGACACCACATTAGCACAGATGGTACAGTTGAGAAGTCTAACAAAGTGCTTAACTGGACGTTTTAGCATTTATTTGATATACCTGTACAAAAACTAGGCAATTTCAGTATTTGCGGGAATAATCGTGGCATTGCTTTGCCACAAAACAGAGAAGATCTTAAAACGAGTTAACAGACCGTTAGGCTGCTGGGAGGATGGATACGCTCTCAGGCATGGGCAGCACGAGGGTTTGCAGTCAGGACCTGCCCCTGGAGATCCTGTAAGGCAGGATTTCTGTAAGGCGCGTGCTCTTCCTTCGTTGCCGGAAACACAGACCCGCTCGCTTATTTGAGTTCAGCAGCGTTTGAGTGTTAGTGAGTTGCGAGGCTTGGGAGAAACCAACAAAAAGAGAAGAGAAGCAGACCCCCCCCCCCCCCCCGAAAGCCGATTTTTGTTCTAAGGCCGATCCATAGGGCAGGAGATGAAAAATTACTGTATAGAATGATCTTTAAGGCATTTAGAGCCTATTTATGGGGAGGGGGGGAGGGTGACCTATCACCTCGCGTCCAGCGAGAATGACAAAAGCAGATGCACTGCGGGCCACAGGGTGTATGAAGATTACTGTAATGATGACGAGGAAACGATACAGATCACCCTAGCGCTGAGCAGAATCGAGGGGTGGCTTTTCGTCTCGGCTGGCGCCTGTCGCAGCCCTGGCGACCGACTCCCCTCCGCCGCCCTCGCCTTCGCCGCTCGTTTTACCAGCGACTGAAAGGAGCGGCGCTTCGCAAAGGCGCAAAGCGGCCTCACGGCTGTGACGCAGCCGGCCAGCCGCGGCGCTTCGGCACTCGCCCCGCCTCCGGCCCAGCGCTGCCGCTGTCCCGGGGGGCGCTGTGGCGCCGGCGGTCGCCCAGGCGCCGGCGTGACGCGAGCGGAAGCGGCGGGTCCCGGGCGTGACGCGAGCGGAAGCGGCGGGTCCCGGCCATGCCGCTGGTGGTGCTGTGCGGGCCGCGGGGCAGCGGCAAGAGCCGGCGGGCCGCGGAGCTGCGGGCGGCGCTGGACGAGCCGGAGCGGCCGGCTCACGTCGTGGCCGAGGCGGAGGGCGGGCGGGCGGCGCTGCTGGCCGAGGTGGAGCGGCGGTTGGGGCGGCGGGACGTGGTGATCGTGGACGCCGGCAACGAGCTGCGCAGCGTGCGCTACGAGCTGTACTGCGCGGCGCGGCAGGCGGGCACGGCGCGCTGCCTGCTGCACTGCGCCGGCGGCGGCGCCGGCCCCGCCGACCCGCCCTTCGAGGCCCCCGACCCGCGCAACCGCTGGGACCGGCCGCTCTTCACGGTGGGCGCCGACGAGCCGCTGCCGCTGGCCGACATCCGCGCCGCCCTCTTCGAGAGCCGCCCGCCGCCGCCGCACCGCGCCACCCGCGCCCAGCCGCTGCAGTCGGCCTCCTTCCTGCACCGCCTCGACCGCGCCACGCAGGACGTGCTGGCCGCCGTCGTGGCCGCCCAGCGCGGCGGCGCCCAGCCCGGCCAGCTGGTCCGCGTGCCCGGCGCCGCCGAAGCGCTGGTGCTCAGCCGGCCCCTCAGCGTGGCCGAGCTGAGCCGGCTCCGGCGGCAGTTCATCAGCTACGCCAAGATGCAGCCCAGCGACGAGAACCTGCCCCAGCTGGCCAACATGTTCGTGCAGTACCTGAGCCGCAGCATCCAGTGAGGCCTGCAGCCTGGCCGCGGCCCCGGCCCAAAGTGCCCACAGCCTGGCGAGAGCATGTTCTGGCTGTTGCTTCCCGCCTGCTGACCCCGAGGAGCTTGTGTCCTGCCCATCCAGTATCAGATTCGGCAGCCACAGCTGTGGGAAGATGGGTTTCGTGTTCCTGCAGCAGCTGAAGAAGCTGTGCCGCAAAGAGGAGCGACAGGGATGCCACCTCCACGTTCTCCCCATCTTCTGAAAAGCAGGTCTGCTGTTGTATCCTCATGCCACCGAACAGCCTTCTGTGGAGACCTAAACCCCCCCAAATCATAGCGTGTGAACACGAGAGCCCAAAGGTGATGGCTGTGGGGTACCTTCTCCCCTCCCCATTGGCATATATCTTGAATAAGAAGATTGGTTTTCTAAGGCTCTCTCCAAATATGCCAGGTTGCAGAAGAGGCTTCTGTTCCAGGACCGGGGCATGCAGTATTTCTAGGATGTAACTGTTTCAAAAAATCCTACTGAACCCAAGGGACAGATTTGCAAATGCTGCACAACAGAAGGGTGCTGGCTTAGCGTGTTCAGACCTCTCATTTTATTGTTAAGCCTGAAACAGTGTGCCTTAAATGGAGAGGAGCCTTAGTTTACTTGCAGGACTGTTTTATTGAAATAACTGGCTATAGCTTTTCTCTGCAAGATCATCATTAAACACATTTAAATATGTTAATTGTTTAAGAATGACCACTCTCATAATGTGGATGACCTGAAATGATGTTGTCTGCTCTGGGTCTGACCTTGAAACTCTCCCAAAGTCTTTACCAGCTGTGACAGAATAGCTTAGTTTTGGCCTTACTTTCAACTTACTTCAGTCTTTGCTGTATGAGGTATATAGCTTATATATAGTTCTCCACTCTCTTACTTTCTGATGGATGATTCGTCCCTCTTTTTCATAAACACTGTTGAGTTTTGGTTTTAACTGTATGTGTAGTGTTACCTGGGAGGAAATGGTGAAGGGGGCAGGAAGGGTTACTTAAGTGAGTTGCTTGGCTTTGGCTGTTTATCTGATATAGCAGCTGCTAAATGGACTTCTGTACTGTGGAACTGAGAAATGACTACAAAATGTTTTGATGTATATAATCTCATTTCCTAATCAGAGTAAAGAGAATAAAGTGGAGGAGAAAACGCATTCAGTATCTGTAAAACTTCTGTGA
Organism: Struthio camelus; assembly: GCF_040807025.1. Taxonomy (NCBI): domain Eukaryota; kingdom Metazoa; phylum Chordata; class Aves; order Struthioniformes; family Struthionidae; genus Struthio; species Struthio camelus. Next base: position 31,392,172 of record NC_090949.1, on the reverse strand, counting down.
GTTCTTCCTGGCTCAGAGCTTGTACTTCAGGGTTGCAAACAGCTCCGTTTAAAACCTGCTTTGAAAATTTCTCTTAGCATGAAAAAAAAAAGTGTGGTTCTGAACCAGTTACTAGATGGTTTAATTCTTATGACATGAAGCACTGATCCTTGATGATAAGAGCAGCACATATTTTACAGACTTAAATCAGTCTCTCCTGGAGAAAGGAGCGAAATCATGTTGGGCTCTATGGATGCAAGGAAGAAAGTGTGTTTTCATCATCATATGCAAGAGAGGGAAGGGAGAGGATGAAGATGTAATACTAGCTTCACTAGGAAAGTATGCATTCTTGCTCCTTACTGCAAAGTCCTCGGTAAAGAGGATGTTAGCGTATTGGCTATTGAGAAATGGCAGATTTCTGTTTGAACTACTCTAAATGTTAATTCCTTCCTTCCTACCCTTTCCTGGTTTTGAAGGCCATGACTGAATGTTGCTAAATAGAGATTTCCCTTCAGACCTTTCTACAGCTAAGTAAGAACTTGCCTTTCAGTTCTGCTGGTAATGAATTCATTTGCCATCATGTGCAAAGCTATTTAAATTCTATGGATGAAAACTGAGAGCCTTACCTTATTCTTAACCCCCAAAATGGTAACATTCAGAGTTTACAGTAGCAAAAAGCTTAGCTTGGCTTTTCTTTGCATCCCCAAAATAAGTGTCTGTATGCCATGTTCTCTGTGTATCTTTCTAGATTCCTCCTTTCACCTAGTTTTAGGTTGTTTTTACTGTTGTAGAAGCTATAGCACTATCACCAGCTCCCCTTGGCTACTCATCCACAGCTTAAAGGATTTATCAGTAAGACAAAAGAATATGAGATTCCCAAATCCTTGTTCTTAGACTTTCGTATTTTTTTGCACCGGTCAGGTTTCACCACTTCAACTACTGGATGGCTGAAACAATGAAAGGTTAGGTTGAAACAGTGCAGAAGGTTCGGAGGTGAGCGTCGTACTACTTATATATACTCAGAGTAGGTCTATATGGTGTAGCAATGAGTGACCTGAAAGGGATGTCACTTTTTTTGTTAGAAAGGTAAACATCATGTTAAATAGTCAAGGCATTTTACTCAGAGCAGTGAAGTAATGGATTAGTAGGACCACTACCACTAACAGCAGGAAATACATGAAATTCCTAGTGTGTTTAAGGTCTCTTTGTTTAATCACATAATGCAACCTCAATACAATACAAAGGAGCTTAGAGAACTTGAACTTTGTAAACTTGACTTTGTCAGAAGGTGAAATGCTAGGGGAATTTTTAAAGAACATGGTTAAATAAAACACAGGCAATGGAAACTTAGCCTATAGGAATGTGTAGGAAGTGAATGTCAAGTGAATTCTTTGGAAGGAAAGAGCGAGACTAATGTTCATGTGGTCACTTGATATGCTGAACTTAATACTCTGTATTGTCCTTTGCAAGTAACTGCTCGTTATTCATTGTACAGGGAACTTAGGCTCTTAACTTTGGTCCTTTACATTGCACTTCATTTATGCTTCAGTTCTGCATAGTCCTCTTCCTTGCTTGTCCTGCCACTTGTCACACCTGTCGCAGATTTGTTGCAGCACGCCACCGGGTTGGAAACTAGCCTGGCAACCAAGGGGTTTGCTTGGTTACCGTGTCTGATTATTGCTCGATGGGGTTCTCAGTCCTGGGAGGCTGTAAGAGGGGGCAGCTGAAATGCCTAGTCAGGAATGGGGAAAGATACCAAAGTATGGCTGTCATCCTCTGGATTGACTTGAACAACCATGAAAATCCATCCTGAGATCTCTAGAGTAGCTGGTGTGACTAACTACTGTCAGCTTGATAAAAAATGCATCACCAGTTGGGCATCTAAGCAAATCTGAACTAAGAGCAAACCTTGCAAAGAGAAAGTCTCTTAGTCCTTGATAACAGTTACTGGCTGGCGCTTACAATAAATGAATTTTATGCGTGTTTAAGATTGGGAAAATCTTTTGCAAGAAAACGAAACTTTAGACTACAGCAGAAGCTATTTACATCTCTGTTATTTTCTAATACATATAGCCTTTGTAGATGTCTTGACCATTACAACATGCATGTTACAGAATTTGTTTTAGAGGCTCAGTTGTAAGCTGTCTTTGATCTTTGACAATCTGTTTTGTTTTGTTCTGTTTTGTTTTTTGAAGTGGCTTGCCCCTTATGGTTATCATCCACAAGTCTTGGTGTGGAGCTTGTAAAGGTAGGTATATGTAGTACTACACCTTGCTGACATTTCTAATTGACTCTTCTATACAAATTTTGTTTGAATCATATACAAATTATGGAGCCATGAGAAACATGAACTTTGCATTCAAAATCTAGCTGGCTTTATTTCGCTTAGAACGATATCATGTGGCTCCGCTTTACTTGTTAGCACTGCCGAAAACCAGCCGTGTCTAAATGATAGCAAACCAACAGCTGTAATATTGCATTTCTGTAGCGGCCACAATTTCTCCTCTACTGTGCTACAAAAATGGAGCAGAATGAATGATATTCCATGAGGAAAGCATGAATTAAGAGTAAATTACTTTACCTTTAGATGGTATTTCTTAGAAGGTAAGGCTTTGTCCTTTTCAGTACCACGGAGGAACAAGCTGGGGATAATGGCTAAGTTTAAAGGATGGACTGGGTGGTTGAGTGAGAGCCAGAGGGTTATAGCAAGCTTTTTGTGTTCCATGGGTTCAAATATGACCGTGTATGTCTGTCGGGTAGGCTTCATTGTATGACTGCTCAGCAAGGGTTGCTTCAGTTACCTGCTGTTCTGAGCCATGGCTTAAACAGTTTGATGCAGATACTCCATTTACTCAAAGCTCATTGAAAAGTACCTGCTCTCCGGAGGGAGGAATGGAGTAGAGATTTTGGTGCTGATCTGAAATCTTTTCTACCCGCTTTATACATTTTTTTCCTCTTCAATTCCTCCCTTACCCTTTTTCTTCTTTTTCTTAATTAGCTTTAAAGCCAAAGTTTGCTGAATCCAAGGAGATCTCTGAACTTGCCCATAATTTTGTTATGGTCAACCTTGAGGTAGGCTGCCCTCTGGTTTGTATCCATGTCACTGCTAAGTAATTAAGCATTTGGAATGCTTCTTACTGGTTGCGTCCTTTCCTGGCTGCATCCTAATCTTGCATTCCTGAATAGAGTATTCAGGATTGATTGATATAGCTGATTGTTTTAAAAAGAAATCATATTCAATACTATTATTTTAACTGTGTTTATGAACTGTCTTCCGTAGTTTCTTTAACAATTTGTACCTTGTGTCATTCCACTGCAGCAATAAAGGAATTTGTATTCACTCTCTCATTACGTATCAAACATTTCAGCACCAAAGTGAAGTCTGTTTAATGCAAATTGACTAAGGAGCAAAAAAAATACGATTATTTTCACAAATGATACTTCTTTGGGTGAAAATAACCATATTTCCTTTGAAAGTGGAAGATAGTGCAGTTAACTATCTTCTGTTCAAGACATGAATTGCTCAGGGTAACTGGAATCCGGAGACAATAGCTTGTTTCTTTAAAATAAATGCTGTGTTTTGGTAGATACCTCACTGGTACGTCCCCTCTCTTCTGTCTTGCTTTGGTAGGATGATGAAGAGCCAAAGGATGAAGCCTTTAGTCCTGATGGGGGTTACATTCCCCGAATCCTTTTCATGGGTAAGACATCCACAGCTGTTGTATCTACCCACAGGACTGTATTCTTATTGTTACCACCTAAACATCCTGTTTGATTTCTTGCTTCATAGATCCCAGTGGAAAAGTCCACCCAGAGATCATAAATGAGAAAGGAAACCCCAGCTACAAGTATTTCTATACCAATGCTGATCAAGGTAGGTGCAGAGGTGTTTGAAGTGCATCTTTAGTGGGGGAGCGTGAAGGACAAAGATTGGTTTTGAGTGGAAAAAAAAAGATATTTCACAGCATAACTGGAAGCTGTTACATAGAAGGTGAATGAGTGACTCTTTTGTGTGTTGAGGAGCCATGGTCAGAATTGGAATGCACCTTAGAGGATAACACTTGTAGGACCTAGGCTGTCTCTGCATTTGTGGCACGGAAAACCACACAGTTCATGTGATCCAGCTACAAAAAGCTGTGAGAGGGAAGAGCACAACCCTTTTTTTTCCACAGGTTACTTTGTTGATGGACATTCTGTAAATTTATGTTGATTTAAAACACTTTCCTTACCCGGTGACCTTGGTGTTTTGGTCTTGAGATTAATCAGTTGGTATCTCTGTGTAATCTTACAGTTGTTCAAGGGATGAAGGAGGCCCAGGAGAAGCTAACAGGTGATGCTTTCAAACAAAAACACCTGGGAGACGAACTATAATAAATACACCAAATTATGCTTTTTCATCACTTCAAACTCTAAAATTAAATGATTCTGGTTTTGTTTTTGTTTTTATTTTTTTATTAAACAATTAAAGAAGTCAAGAACGTAGATACACTGGAGGGACATAATTCTCCTGTAAACAAAGTTAGATTAAACCCTGTTTGAAATGCACACGCATGCATTACAGTGTTATCTCCTCTTCTGCCTGGCAGGTTGTACTGTAACGGTCACTTGCAGCTAGGTAATGTGCAAACACACTGATCCCAGAATAGAGGTTCTGTCCCTGCCTGTAGGACAGCAACCACTAGTATTCTGTGTTAAAAGGGAGGTGTGTGGGGGCAACATGCATCTGAGGAAAAACAGTGTGATTGGAGTAATCAGAAGTAGCCAACGTTTTGATGTTTAATCAGGGTTTGATCCGTCTCTGCTCACCGATATTATGTGATCTCATTGTTTTTACTGGGGATATTCAGAAGAATGGGGCATGTTCCTGGGCCAGATGTTGTTCAGACATTCCTAACCGTTAATTCTGCCACTAAACCAAGTAGAATAGATTTCATGAATGTCCAAGAAGCATGTGAAATTATTAGCTCTGCAAGCATATTTTTATGTAGAATTCCGTGTGGTGATTTATCTTCATTTGCCTGTGGGCAGAAATTGAACTTATTCCTTGTGCACTCACCTTTTGATTGTTTTATGAAGTGAAGGTGGGTTATGTTCAAACATTATGGGGATTCCCCTTTTATTCTTTGAATGTTTTTGGAGAATGCCTTGTCATCACATTGTACTGTATTTTTGTACCAGGGTGAAAAATTAAACATTTTTAAACATAAACATGTGGACAGTGTTTTGTGTCAAAGGGCATAGCTTTCCATTTTTAAGAACTGGAAAATACATTTTTATTTATGTTGCAGTGGTTATTAATATTGAATGTCACGGCTGAAGAAGGTTTATCCTTTTTACAATTAAAAGACAACAGTAGCTTTTCATGTCATCATAACTCAGCCATTCTTGTACTATATATACTGAAGGCAGTATATAACTGCCTAGCATTATAAACCTAGCATTTATCTACTGGAGCTGAAAGGAAAATGACTCTAATGTTTCTTAAACATAGCATAGCACTTAATCCATTGAGTAAGAGACATTTTTAAAACAAGTCAGAATGGCTCTTGACCAGTGACAGGGTACACAGGAAGCAAATGTTGTCTGTTGAAGGAGTTCTCTAAAGCCGCTAAAGAAAAATCAGAATAGCTGAGGTTGGAAGGGCCCTCTGGAAACTGTCTAATCCAACACCCCTGCTCAAAGCAGTCAGCTAGACAGGTTGCTCAGAACCATGTCCAGTCAGGTATTGCATATCTCCAAGGATGCAAACTCCACAGCCCAGTCCTAGCTCTCTCAGCCTCTCCTTGTATGAGAGATGTTCCAGTCCCTTAATCATCTTCGTGCCCGGACTCCATGTCCTTTTTGTGCTGGGGAGCCCAGTGCTGGAAACAGCACTCCAAATATGGCCTCACCAGCACTGAGCAGAGGGGAAGAATCACCTCCCTGAACCTCCTGGCAACGCTCTTCCTATTGCAGCCCAGGATGCCGTTGGCCGCCTTTGCCACGAGGGTGCATTGCTGGCCCGTGCTCAACTTGGTGCCTATCAGGACCCTAAGGTCCTTCTTTGCAGAGCTGCTTTCCAAGCTTTTCTCCCCTAGCCTGTACCGGTGCATGGGGTTATTCCCCTCCAGGTGCAGGACTTTGTACTTCCCTTTGTTGACATGAGGTTTCTCTCTGCACCTTTCTCCAGCCTGTCAAGGTCCTTCCAAGTGGCAGCACAACCATCTGGTCTATCAAACCCTCCCACCAGTTCTGCATCATCTGCAAACCTGCAGAGGGTGCATGCAGTCCCATCATCCAGGTCATTAATGAAGAGGTTAAACATTATTGTCCCCAGTATCGACCACTGAGGGACACCACTAGTGACTGGCTGCGCTTTGAGCTGCTGATCACAACCCTCTGAGCCTGCCAGTTCTGCCAGTTTTCAGTCCACCTCCCTGTCCATTTAGCTAGACTGTACTTCATCAGTTTGTCTATGAGGATGTTACAGGAGACAGTGTCAAAAGCCTTACTGAAGTCAAGGTAAACAACATCTGCTGCTCTCCCCTCATCCCACCGAGCCAGTCATCTGAAGGAAAATCCTGTCCAAAAGGCAGATGGAAAAGAGAAGGTACAGGGGCTGCAGAGTTGTGCTTTGCAATATCCTGTCCGTTTGCTGTTGACATGACTGCTTGCTGGGTTTTTTGGAGAATGGAGAGAAGAATTATCCTATGGAGTTGCATGCCTGTGCCAGTAAACCTTTTTATGGTGCCTGTGTAAGTTCTGCACGTTAAAAACTCCAGCATGCTGTTTACTCGCTAGTAGGAGGCAGAGCTCATCCAACATATGCACTGAGGGCTTGTTTTTGCTTGAATGTTCCCATTAAGTCATATCTCATCTACACGCTACGTTGCAGAGTTAGCAATGCAAGTCAATGTCAAAAGCAGAGTTACAGACCAGCTTTACTTCTCATCTTCTAACGACTGTTAGTCCTTCCAGGATTGTCCCAGCATTCCCCCTGTTGCCCTTTTCCTTGCTGCTGGTGGCATTTTCAGTTGCACATGTTCTCATCTACAGTGTGAGTCAGGAGCCTGCAAGTCCTTTCTCTATCTTATGAGTGTATCATTCTGCCTCCAACTTGTGAGGCTGAGTGGATGGTTCCGGAACTGCTAAACTTACTTGCGTTTCTCATACATTCTGTGGTCCTAGTGTGGCTTTTTAACTCATGCCCACTAAATGTAGTTTGGTAGTTTTATGTGAAATGTTCTGTGTTTGTTGGGTGTTAATATGATGGAAACCAAAGGAAAAAGACAATAAGCATCTGTAGGTAAATATAAAAATGGCTGTGTATATATACATGCACCTACCTGCACACAGACACATGCACACGCTTGTAATTCATCTTTCTTTGCAGCCCCAAGAAATGCTAAAGATGCACCGCCACATTTTCCTTTTTCTCCATGTTCTCCAGGAACTCAGCTTTGGAATTTCACCAGTCAGTTAAATCCAAGATGTTCCTTTCTGGAAGATTTTTCTCTGAAAAAGGAAGGGGTTTGGACACTTTTTAGTTTACGTGATTCAGATATGTTCTGAAAAGAAGCATTTTGCTCATAAATAAAAAGGGAAGTTTCAAAGAACAAAATCTTACTATCGTTGTTAAACTAGCTAATATAGTTGGGAGGGGGAAGGACAACTGCTCAGGCACAGCAGCCCTCCTTCAGTTCTGAAATCAAAGCAATAATTTTTAAGCTAAACAAAAGTCAAGAACAATTACTCTGGATTTAATGTGATCAAATTAATCGGTTACACAACTGAATGGAGATTGTGGGCATTTGCAAAGCAAAGACCGAGAAAAGAGGCAATAACACAAATAGATAAATTTCTCTGGATAATTTTGAGGAGCTAGCTGAGGACATTAGGTAGGGGAAATTGTTGTACACCATAAACCCAACAACATATCTACTGAGTCCATTTTTATGCCTCAGTAGTGTTACGAATTTTAGTTTCCAGACTAGTCTTTCTTTAAGGGATTTTGGGCACTGAAACTCAGCTGGACACTAAAAGACAAGGACTCAGCGGAGATAATGGGTTTATTGCACATTACAATTACCCTGCTCAGCTACCAAAGTTATGCTGCTACAGGTTTTATCCTCTGCCTCCCTTGCAAATTGGCTAATAAATTAACAATGAAATTGAGCTCAGCAACTATTCTAGTTGTATCAGCCTTCAAAGTAAATAATTCTATTCAACTCCTGCAAAAGGGTTTGTGTTCCGCACAAATTGTCATTTTTCTAGCTGTATCAGTTGACCTGATAAAAAATAGGTCCTCTCTGACACTCCTTAACTTCATTCATACCCCTAGATTGGCATGACTAAAAACCCATTGCCACTGTTTTTCCTACCTGCCACCAGGGGGAGGTCTCTGTTCATCTGGGATATGATTCAACAAACTATAATTGAAAAAGCAATTGCAGATGCAAAATAGCAGGGTGCAGCTCTGTGATTTACCAGGCACGCCTGCACAGCCGTCCTGCCCTTGTTTTATCTCTGCAGTGAAATTATAGCCTGTGACATGCACGTCATTCGTCCCAAAGCCTTGCTGTGCAAAATGCTCTGATGTCAGAAGCAATGTGGTCTCAAGGTAATATTTAAAAAGTTCTCCATCTACAGAGATCTCCCTTCCATGACAGATATGGGAAGCGTGTTTCATCCTTTATATTTAAAACCATCCTGATTCAAAAATACTCTCCTTCACCTCTTCTCTCATGCATCTCTTCTCCTTCAGCACATTCTGCCTTCCAGACTTTGCTACTTCTGATGGAAAAACTATCCTGCGACCCTTTTTCCTGTGGCATCATTTAGGTGATGGCTGTGTCCCAACATTTCGGACATGGTGAGCTGATAGAGCCTCTGCATCTCTGCCATCCCTTGTACTTGCTCTTCTCTCAATCATGCTTTCATCCTTCTCAGTAGCAAGGTGGACCTGGGCGCTTGCTGGCTGGGGTGGTGTTTGTCCTGGGTGACAGAATATGACGTGTGTCCTGCCATGCCTTGAATGCTGTGGGCAGCTAGTTAACAAGTGCAGAAGCCAGTTCACATCTCTGGATTGCAGGCTAAACTTACTTTTGATCTGTTACTTAAATATAAATGTTTTTCTCATGGTATCTATTGTTTTATACCCTGATATTTTAGTCACTAATTCATAATGCAGATTCTTTACACCATTCTGCTTTTTGATCTAGACTGGATGATGAATGCTGGCTGGCATGTTCCCCCATACAGAGGGATACTTTGGGAACCCTTCATGCTGCAATTCCTTTTGTACATTGTATTATTTCACGCACACAAGCAACTCCATAGGGTTTAGAGGAGCTTCTTACAGGTCACTGTTTGTATTTGATTCTAAAGTTCATTATGCACTGCAGCAGCTCAGCAGTGAGCAGTAATAGAAGCCTCGTTTCAGCCTTGTTTCTTGCACATGTCCATTTGCATATGACTTGCAATAAACCTATATACTTACATTATAGATGTAAGATTTACATCTTAGATCCATCCACCTTAGATCCATCCACAAAATCCCCTTGGATTCTCAGCTTCTTCCCCTTTCATGAGGACAACAAAACCTAAAGGCACTTCAAAATCTGAAGTGTAGACCCAGGCCAAATCAATCTCATACAAACATACATGCTGTCAGCTCCCTTCCTCCTAGAAACAACCCACAGAGGAAAAAACCCAAAGTTAATTAAAGAGTGACTCGATTGCAGCTAGCCATCTGGCTGCCTGGGAACAGAGGTTGCTCTGTGCACCTGGGGCTGAGCAGGCTTTAAGCAAGTGTCAGCTAGAGACTCTGGGAACCTTCTCTCTGCCTTGCAAAGCAGCAGAGAACAAAAGTGCGAGAGGCAAGAACGCCAGCACTGCCAGAGCATCCTGTCCATCATTCGAGCGAGTGGAGTTCAGGACTCATCCCCTTCGAATGCACTTTTGTTCCCACATCAGTCTGTCTGCCATCATATCTAGCCTGTATCAAACTGATAATGAGCTTCATTCATTGTCCTCACTTAGAGCTTGTATACTGAATAGCTCTGCAGCGAAACATTATTAAACCTCTATGAGTGCAAGGTCATATATCCTTGGAGATGATGAAACTCTTCTTAACTTTTGGCAAGAGGAGAGGCATTTGCATTTGCATTATGTTGTTAGATTTGTTTATGGCTGTAGTATTATGCCTGGTTGGGTTTGCGCAGCACAGAGGAGCAGTTCAGGGCTATTCCTTCATAAATGTGCCTATAGGTATATCAAAACTTGAGATCTGAAGATACAGAAAGCGATAATGGTGAAATTACACTGAGCAGAACCCTATCAAGAGAGGAGGATAAAAAAGGGAACTTCACTGCAAATTAGTGCCCATTTCAAAGAAAGCAAAGTCAAAGGATGAGGCTTATCTACAAGGCTGCATCCCACTTCCAGAGAGCTGTGCACATTGTGCTGGGGGCTAACTTGACCGGGGAGCTCGCTGCATGAAGGGAACCTGGAAACAATCACGGATGTCTATCAAAATGGTAAAAGCTGCCTCGTGCCAAAACTATTTGGCACAGTATTAACTTATTCTCTTGTTCTTCCTCCAAGAAACAGGTACTAATTGGTTAAGCAGGTTAGTCAAATAAATTCAGTTTGCTTTTCCTTTCAGAGTTTGTCTAGCGTTAGGAGTGGCTGCATGCAATCCTCAGGCCTGCCATTTTCCAGGGAGCACTGCTCCTAAAGGAGGTGGTGATTCACTCACACGTGCCAGCCGGATACTACCACATCAGCATGTCACGAGGAGGAGGAATCGCACCCAAGTGCTGCTGCCTGGTTTCTGATGCCCGGCCTAAGGCAGTGGGAAAAGGGTCCAAGGCTTGTGGGATTCTCTCCATGCTGTGACAAATGTTATAGCCCAATTTTGTGATGGTTAAATCAGTAGCAGGTTCCTTAGATTAGGGACAAAAAGAGAGAGAGGGAGATGCCAAAGGTCTCCGTTCATAACTAGATTGGAAGTGGGGCCTGGCTGACCCATGCTCAAAGTGTGCCAGGTGCTGCCTCCGAACAGCAAGAGATGCCGTCACGCACCACTCTCACTGGCACATGTCCCAGGACAGGATAGAGCAGCCCTTCAAGCGAGATGCGGACACAGGCAGGGTACGTCCTGGCATGAGCTCACGGAGAGCTGGGTGCTGGGAAAACAATGGAGCATTTCTGAGCTGCTCCTGCGTTCAGCTTTTCTCTGGCCAACATGGATGACTCCTCTTTGCAGAAGTCTCCTCTTCTCCTCCACTTCTCTGTCCCTATGGTGATGTGGGCATGATGGGGAGACCACTTCCTAAGGTTTTCCCCCTCCTAAAAGGGGAACGATCCCATTGCTGCCTCTCCAAGCCAGGGAAGAGCGAAGGCCCACCAGAGCCATGGGGGAGCTGGATAAGGCTGCAGGTACGGAGCAGGGGGGACGACACAGCCTGTGTCGACTCTGGGTAGGGCTGTAAGTAACTGGGAGATTGCTTGTTGGTATATGGCCATTTTTTGGGGCCACTTTGCACATATACAACACGGGGAAGGCGGAACTGCCACAAAAATATTAATTGGCAAGAACAGCAGATGTTCTCCCTGCGTTCTGAGTGTGTTTCAGAAGGTGACATAACGTGCTGTGCATAAGGGAAGCCCTATTGGCAGCATGGTCAAATCTGGATGTCACCTTATTGTGCCATTTCTAACATTAGGAACAGTATGCAAACTACATTTTTAAGGACTTTGGTGCATTAGCTGTGTTAAAGAGAATGAAATGTGGACACATCCTGGGGAGAAAGCATGGCGCGTATATGCTGTCTATTCCATGCTGAAGAGAAGAGGTGCCTGGGTGTGTGCTACATATTTGAATCAGGAGGATTTTGTTTTTTCCTTGCAACTGGCATGTTTTATTTTAGCTTCCCTGGACAACAGCTGGCAATGAGCTGAAACCACTGCTCTGTGTGCAAACTGTGCTTCTCAGGATATTATTTTATCCACATTTGACCAATGCTCATCATAAGCTTAGACAATGAGTCTTTCAAACTCAGGGTCATTATTGCTATTATTATTTACAGCATCACAATAGAGGTCCCTCATCCTCAGTTTAGGTGCCTTGGTGCTGTTCTTGCTGTAGTAATAAATAAAGTAACAAATAAAATATTGTTTTTAGAAAAGAAGGGACTGAAAAGTTTGAAATTGTTTCCTTGGGTCAATTGCATTGTGTGAGGATGCTGCAACTTGACTGAGAAATGTTGTGACAGTAGCAGACTACGCGTATCATATGCTTGATAAATGTGCTTGCATGACAGCTGTGTCAGAATCAGATAGAGCCACATGTCAGGTAATGAGATAAAGCATAACATCTGCTCTTCCCTTCCCACTCAGTGTGCTTGTGGGAGCTCTCTCCTGCTCCATGTCTCCTTTTGTCCAGCTATAGATCTAAAATAACTCAGGTCTCCCTCACAAGAAGCTGTGCCAATAATGGATGGCTGTACAATGTCAAACCCTGGATGGAAAGCACAGTAGAAGTGCAAACAATATTCACCCCATAAATTACAGAAACACAGTAAAACAAAATGATAGACAGCCCCTGAAACAGCCTTAGAAAAGAATCACTACAAATTCCCCTGTCTCCTTGTTATCTACATTGATCCCTTCTCCTTTCTGTTAGTCCTGACTGAGAAAGGGCTTTTACAACGCTTTCGTGCGTGGCTGGATATAGACACTGGCATTTCAGGAATGGGATGAATTCTGGAAATGCTTTCAGAAGTTGGACTGTACAGTGGCTCTGTGCTTTTGGCTGTGATCATGGGATCTTAAATCAGGTGATTGCTAAGAAGATAAAACCTAAGTTAAAAAAAAAAAAGTAAACCTAAGTCATAATGTGTCCCTGGCATCAAAGATGCAGGCGTCTGTCCACAGCCACATGACAAGTGCAGAGCACTGTCTCCATTGCTGCCAAGACCCAGCCTGACACCCATGTCGGATGGAGTAGAACCCGGTTTTTGGAAAAGGCAGAAAACATACTTCCCAGGGCAATGGAAGGACTGCAAAGAGCTAAAGAAGCTTTTTGTAGGTATCAGCCTGTTAGGCTGTCTGTGAAATAATTTTTGTAATGAGGCTGGGGTTTGGTTCCAGTGTTAATTACATCAGGTTGCCTACACAAAGTTGCTATCTTGCTTAAGACATAAATCAGGGCTGTTTAAATTCTTGACCATGAGGGCCTGACTTACATAACAGTAATTTCAGTTAGGGTCTCAGTGTCAAATAAATATTGTCATTCTAGGTGAAGATGGAAAATCATTTGGGACCTGGACAGAAGTGTCCCCAGGGCTGCAGTGGACAGCTCTGACTTAAATCAAGACAAGCAGCCATGTCCCACCTCTGATCCACAGTAGAGGAATTCCCTGAAGCTTGGCTGCAACTCTCCTGTGGTTGCTCCCAAAATGCAGACGTTGGATATATTCTAGTTAAATCGAACTGGTGCACTCGCCTGCTTTCCACACGGTCACAATGCCACAGCTAGCCCACTGCCCTGGGGAAACTGTAGCAATAGAAGTTTATAGACTGCTTTAATGCAGCTAAACTGTTATAAAGCAAAAGCTTGTCCAAGAGCTGGCTCAATCCATTCCAAAGATGGTTACTTAAGATCACTAGATGTGCAAAGAGCTTTACAAGTAGAGAAGTGATCTGCCTGCTGCCGAGTTAAAGTGATGCACAGCAAATCCAACAGCAGGCCACGACGCAGCTAGACGGGAAGGGGACAGTGCTCCAAGGGGGCTGGGGCGCAGAGGCAGCTGTGCTGCCTTGTTTCAGATCCCCATGCTGCGAGGCCAGTCGCTGTAGGCAGCAAATCCAGCCAATGGAGAGAAAATACAAACTCTGTAATTCCAGTGTCTTTAACTGGCTCCTGCACTGACTTCCCCTCTCCGGTGATGGATGAAGAGCCGTGTGCGATGAAGAGTGAGTGCGCTCAGGCACTCACTTAAAGTCAGACGCTGTGATAACGTCCTACTGTCTCTGCTGGCTGTTTAGGTAGTGTCTGATCAGTCATACTGGAGAGACTTTTAAAACTTATATGTTTAAATCCGTTCACTTTCTGATGATCATCGCTGAAAGTGGTTTTGGGCTCCCAGCTCTTTCAATAGGCCAGGCTGGGATCTGTTTGTGGGATTTTAAAGCCAGGAGGATCAGCTGCGACCACTTCACCTGACCTCCTCCAAAGCAACAGTTTAGAGGGATAGCTGCCACCACCTCTTTTTTTCTCAGAGAGTAGAAGTAGTTTACGATGCTCGAGCTGCCATCAGTAGGCTTCAGAGTTAACAGGGCTATGGCAGTGAAACGGACTGTTCCCGGCTGGGCAGAAACTGAGACGAAAACGGCCGCATCTGGAACAACTGTTTGTGCAGCCCGAACGCCGGGAGCCGGCTGCGGTGATTCGCGCCCCGTCGGCAGAGCAGGGCGCGGCGCCGGCGGGGGGCGGCGGAGCTGGCGGGGCCCCTCCGCGGGCCCGGCCCGGCCCTGCGCGCCGCCTCCGCCGCCCATCGCCCCGCCCTCGGGCCGCCCCAGGTGCCGGCGGGGGGCGGCAACCGCCACGCGAGCGGCGGCCGCGGGACCCGCGCAACGACTCGCCTCGCCTCGGCGCCGCCGCCCCGCGACCGCACGGCTCCGCCGCCGCCGCTGCTGCCGCCGCCCCGCCACCGCACGGCTCCGCCGCCGCCGCCGCCCCCGTCCCAGGTGAGAGGCGGCGGTAACGGCGAGGCGGGAGCGGGGCGGCGGCGGCGCCTCCCTCCCCTCAGTAGGGCGCCGCGGCGGGGCGGGAAGCGGGCGCGGCCGGCGCGCGCCTCCCCTCAGGGCGCCGCGGCGGGAAGCGGCAGGTGCGGGCGCCGCGCGCGCTTCCCCTCAGGGCGCCGCGGCGGGGCGGGAAGCGGCAGGTGCGGGCGCGGCCGGCGCGCGCCTCCCCTCAGGGCGCCGCGGCGGGAAGCGGCAGGTGCGGGCGCCGCGCGCGCTTCCCCTCAGGGCGCCGCGGCGGGGGGGGGGAAGCGGCAGGTGCGGGCGCCGCGCGGGGCTCCCCGTCGCCCCCCGGGGCCGCAGCCCGCGCGAGTCCCGCGTCCTCTGCCCGCAAAACGCCCCACGAAGCCGTCGATAGCGACGGCCGGCGTCGTGAGGGTGCCGGCTCCTGCCCGTGATGCGTATGGCAGAAGGCTGTTGAACAGTTAGGCAGAAAGTGTATTAGAGAGCATTTGTACTCCTCCCCGCTCCCACCTAAGGAATATTTATTCAGCATGAAAGGCGGAATAACGTTGTTTCATGTTTAAAATACCCTGAGTGTCAGGGGGGACTTGGAGATGGAGGCCTGCCAGGCTGCTTTCCAGCTGGTGCGTGCTTTCGGTCAGTTCCTGTCGTTCTGCGCGATTGTTTGCTGCTCACCAAAGTGCAGCACTTCTTAAAAACGACAACAGCAAAAAAACCCAACGTAGCTGAACGGTGGTGAAACAAACTGCTGGGAAACAGGAGATTTCGGTTGCGTTGACGTTGCAGTTTGAAGGGGAGAGAGCTGCTGTAACCGGACGAGGAGGCTTCCCCCCGTTCCTCGCTGCGACGGGCGCGCGTTTGCTGTTAGCAGGCGGCAGTGAGCGAGCCTGCCTGGTGAAGCCAAATGGATTAATCGCTCTCAATTCCATTCATAAAAAGTACGAAGCCTCCTGTTTTTCCAGTTCGCGAAGTACAAAGCGGCGTTTCTGCCGTATGTCCTGAGACGGCGTGTTTTCTCCTGTGTGCCTGCCAGCGGCGCAGTAGCGTCCTGCGACCTGGTACGATAACGTCGTGCCCTGGGGTCGCAGGCAGTCTCACCCAGACCACCGTTTCCACCCTTTTTTAGCCTCCCGAGTTCTGTCTCTGTGCTGTCCTTCCCTTCTTATGAAGGCAGGAGCAGTGGTGTGTTTGTGCAGTGAATCAGGTTGATCTGACCTAAATTAAGATTAACATGACCAAAAAAAAAAAAAAAGTTAATTTTAACCTGAATTTTCCCTTCGATCTGCGACAACGTAAGATTGTGGCCTCAGCACCTGAGTTTGTGGTTTCTGTGCACGCTTTCTTGGTGACAAAACCGGGGTTACGCGTCTTCTGGTTTGTCCCTCGTCGCTTGCTCCTGAGTCTGTGCTGCGCCCTCCCTCAGTTGTGCTTATAAAATTGTGGGGCTTCAGAGTAGCCTTGATGAGCTCTGGGTTAAAATAATGCTCTTCTGTGTTTGAATTGCCCCCCCCCCCCCCTTTTCCTTATCTGTACAAGGAAGAAATGTCACTGGAAGTGCGGTTTTAACTTCTATGTCTGATTCTGTACCCAGATCTTTGGGGCACTCGATTATAGTAGGTGCAGGTTAAATCCGTACTCTGCCATATATGAGTGTGTAGTTTAAGAGCTTTTCTTTCTTATTATTTGTGCTTGTTATCCTGGAAGAGGTCATATATGGATTTACTGAAAGGCTGGTGTGATCACTGCCCTCAGGACTCGGTTTTGTCAGGACAATTTGTAATAGAAGTCAGACGAGAGGCAAATAAGACAATCTTTAAATCAAACTGCTTTGTAATTTTAACGGAACTGTACTGCCCTCTCTGCAGATCTGCTACATTTTCAGGTAATAAATTGAGAAGTCTTAAATGTTTTTATTTTTTAATAGCAGTAGTCCTCCTTGATACATCTTAGGTGTAGCAAGGGAATGTATGCAATATATTTATCAGCATGTGAGTTGTCGTTGTCCCTTAAATTTCATGTTATTTGATGTGTACGTGTTTCAAATAGCTTTTCCTACTCCCCCCCCCACCATGATCTGATGAAGCCCGAAATCAGAATGTGTAGATCACAGAGCTACTTAATAGCGCGACGTGTTGTGGGGGTCTTACATCACGGAGGCTGGTGGGATGCTAGGGAAGGGAACTCGTGCCCTCCTAACCTCCCCCAGTAGGTCTGTGTCTGTTGTCTGTTACTAGCTAAGGCTGAGGAAGTATTTCTTTATCAGGCGCTTCTCAATGGCTAACATTGAGAAATGTCCTGAAATGGTAATTTCAGCTATACTCCATCCTGTAAAAAAAACAAAACAAAACAAAAAAAACCCAAAAAAACCCACCAAACTTCTGCCTAAAGTTCAGCAGTACTTAATGTGCTCTTGTAAATATATGTTTAGCTTATTGCAGTATGATAGTGTTTGGTCTTTGGCATAAGCAGTAAGGCTTATGTTTGGGGATATTAGCTAATTAAAATGTGAGAATTGTCACGGCACTTGTGTCCTAGTCCCAGTTAGCAGCTGGTTTACTTCACAGCATGGAGAACATCGCAGCATAGAGAAATTAACTAACTTGTTCACCATGAGTTTTCTGCTTTGGGGATGAGGACGAAAGGCAGCAAAATACAACTTCATCTGCACTGCAGAGGCATCCTGAGCTGGCCTTGTCTCCACGCGATTCTGATTCACAAATGGTTATTACAAGGCAATACCAATCTCGAGTCACCTGACTGGGACAGCATGCCAGCTCACTTTTCTTATAAATGAAAGGTTTCAGACCTCCTGGTCATGCAGAAAAATCTGTAAATATGTCTCAGGCATCCCTATGGGGTGGTGTCTACCTGAATCTGCATATGGTCTAAGTCAGTATCTCAAAATAGTGTGAATTTCCTCATATATCTGAACTTGGTTTATCGTCCACTGCATTGGGAGGGCGTTGTCACTGCTTCTTCTGTGCAGGGGCTTTCTTCCTGATGCAGAAATTAGCTACTTCTTGCCCCCTGGCTGGGGAAAGATCAGCAGAGAGTTAAATGTGTTGTAGCAGAGCTAATACGAATTCATCTTGTATATTGCTCTGAGCGTTTTCATGTCATCCTGCTACTCAGAAGTACTTCAGTGTAGTCAATAATGAAATACTCAAAGTATTTAATTATTTCCATTTTATACTTGGGGAAACTGAGGCAGAAATGTAGAGCCGGAGAGCTGATGAAACTGGGTTTGAAATCCGTTATCTCAACCATCGCTGTAATGTTTGCAACAGGAAGCAAGTGCTCTAATGACTATGTGTTTTGTAACAGCAATCAACCTTTTCAGCTCTCACTGTTCTCTGGAGACAAGGCTAGGCTCAGGGTCAGCCTTGGCTAGCAGGAGGTCTGTAACTCCAGAAAACGGCTGGTTTCCTGGGGTTTCCAGGCTTACTGGAATATTAAGGCAGCTGAGGAAATCTACTCTGAATTTACCGCCCGGGGCATATGGAGGATGTAAATTTCTTGCGTTCCCTGCATCCGTTGGGAGGGAGCTGAGCTGGACTCTGTTAGCAGTTCTCCTTTGGAAGGGGGGAACTTTGTGCTGTTAAATCTTTCTCTCTGTATCTTCTGGTGTAGCATGTTTGTCAACAGGCACAAAACCAAGTGATAATAAAACAGCCACAATAAAATCACTCAGAAATGAGTAAAAACGTAGAAACTTTTATTTCTTTAAATTTTCACCATTGTAAAATTAGCCTAACTATGACTTTCTTCCTGAGAGTTTTGTCATGGCCCTAAAATGGAGTATAAGGATATTGCCCATTTAGGCAGGAAATGGGAGAGGCATGGTTCCAGGCAGGGGAAGATCTATTTGTTTCAAGGAAATCTTTCTAACAACAATCCCAGCCTGCTGCGTGCCAAAATGTAATTGTAAAGTCAGAGAGTTGATGGAAAGGGATGATATCCAAAGATTCTTGACCTCTTTTGTTCTACCTCCAGCAAATTATTAGCAGACTCTTTAAAGTGTCTGCTCCCAAATCTGAACGGGTGATATAAATAACTCCGCTATTTCTTAAAGGATTTTATCCTACAACTTTCATGCATATATTGGAGTCACGTATAACATGTGAATTTCGGAGCAAATTCACTACACGCGTCTAATAGCCAAGACTTCTGGACTCGTTAATAAATGATAGTTTTTGATTCTGGACAGCAAAATCAATTTTAGTTTTCCATGTGAAGATGAGAGGCTCCCATTTCTAAAATTACAAAAAAGGTGGGTTTTTTTGTGTTTCCTCTTTGCTTTCTGTTGACTTATTTTTGTTCTCAATCTAGCAATTAAGTTATTGGGATGAAGCTTCAAAACCAAGTTTCCTGAAACTGAACGCTGCTGAAGTGGGAACGAGAGATTGTCCAAAAAACAATGAGCCGTTGCAGAGACCAGGGTTATGAAGACACAGGGAAATGTAATCAATATGGAAAAATGTGTAATAGTTTGGGCAGGAGCATGGAGCCGTTTTGTGTGCCAAGTGAGTGACTGTCAGTTGTCAGTGGATTGTGTGAAAGAACTTGTCCTTGGTTGATCCAAATTCTGGCCTAGAGGAGGTAGCTGCGGCTTATTTACACAAGGGCTGAATTTGTCCGGGTGCTTCAGCAGTCTCCATAAGGCGGTATAATGTAAGTTGGGACAACAAAACAGCGGTTTTCCCTTGTTTACTGGAGAAGGAAAGCAGTGGGGCAAAGTTAGCCTTTAGATTATATTAGCTATGAAAAAGAGGACTAAATGCTGTTATATTTTCCTGCCCTAAATCTAGAATAACTATTACTTTAAGGCAATTATTCTTACATAGATGTGCTGTTAAGGGGAGTTGCAGCCGTTTACATGTCCTATTGTAATTGGCCTTTGCAGCACAGTAGCTGAGTAGACTTTGACCCAGGCTTTGCGCAGAACAAAAATACATACAGATGTATTTCAGCTGCTCCTTGGTTCCATTTACTTTGCTGCCTTTCTGCAGGAAATGTGTAATGAATCATTTCTGAGGTTTTGTGTCCACTTCTAGAACTTATCTGGAAATTAAATTTTGAATTAATCTAGATGAGCCATTGATTTAAAATTTATTAAAGGGAAATCAAAATATCTACTGTTAACTTAATATCTGTCGCTAACTCGAACACTGTTTCTGTTCTCTTTGTGTACTATGGGGCTTTCCCCCAGTGAAGGAAGTTCAGGCCCTTATGCAGTAGTGATTTCGTAGTCTAACCTATCTACTCATTAGTCTCTTATGTAATATTCTCATTATCCATCTTTATCGTAAACATAGTAATCCTTTTGCTTCTGCATCGCAGGTTCAACAGTGTGACCACTCTTGATTCATATACTCACAGCAAAGCCTCCATCTGTCTCATGGATTATAGATCTAAATTGGTAACTATCTTTGCTTGCAATACTTATTAGCAGTTATTTTAGTTGTTTATAATATGTTTTCTGCTTCTGCTAAATCTCTCTTGTAGTGCTAGCATTTGTATAAGTCTCCTTAAGGTCACGGCCGTATTTCCTTTATGAGCTTTATTCTTAGGGCAGCATACATTGGCCATAAAAATTCCATTACTTAATAGAAATCTGATTCGAGATTTAATTTAGTTCCTGAAAAAGAGAAAAAGAACAACAAAAAAATTTGTTTCAGATGACAGAGCACATAAAGGAGTGAATTTTTGTAACAGAGAAGTGACTTAAAAGCGTAGTTTGTGAACTAGACTATTTTTAATATAGGTACACTTCTTAATATATGTGGGGGGAAAAAAGGAGGTATTAAATCTTTTGAAAATAAGTTATGCTGTGTGTGAATAATCTCTCTCATGGATTACTGCTAAGCGGTAAATACTGGGGATGAAAGGAATCTTTGGGTTTAGCCCTTCCCTCCTCCCCTTTTCCCTACTGCCTAACTTACGGAATGGTTTCCATTGTCTTTTGTACTATCTTCAGAAGTGTCTGCAATGCTCCTGTCCTCCGTTTCCAGAAGAGCTTTGGCAGGCTGATGATCTTTTGACTTTAGGGCTGTATAGTTTTTCCTACTTCTGCCTTTATTGAGCCTCATTATTTTTGTTTTCATGAAGTGACTGTATCTAACCTCCTGTTTTCCTTACACATTCATCAGTAACTATGGATAGCCAGGAGTCTGAAAAGTACAGCTGTGTCCCTTCTCCTGTTGCCTGTTGCTACCACTAATTTCTCTTAAACTGGTAGTCATAACCTCTTATTATCTTTTTTTTTTTTTGCTTATTTATTTGCTAGTCTTGAGCCCTGGAACATAGGAATAGTAAAATGAAAGTAAGAAAAGGAAATTTTGACTGTAAAATACAGGATTGGTTCCTGTCAGTTTTATTAGCTGGTAAAATAGTATATCAGGCAAAACAGTGGAGGCTCGGTTCCTGAACATACATAAAACTAGGCAGGACCCAGCCTGGGCTAGCGTGCTGTCCTAAGATCTGGAATGGCATGTTGCAAGTGCAAATATTTCTTTATGTGTAGCTTTAAGTTCCATCAACACGATCACATTTCACTGTTGACTGAAGTGACTGACAGCAGTCAGGAGGGCCCTTTGCCAAAGGCAATTCAGACTTCTTCCTTGCTATATTGTGAGAGAGAGTGGGACATGAAAACATCCATGTCTGCGAACAGACACATGTGGCTGCTAGTAGAGAGAAGGCTAAACTTCCCAGGTAATGCTCAGATTTACTGTTTGTTGTCTGTGAGCAGATCTAGAAGAGCTACTAGTTTGTAGGCAGAATGATAATGACTGAAATGAATTTTTAAGTCAACATTTGTTATACCGATTTGATATACTGATTGATTTCTACCCAGTTCTTCCAGCTCCATCAGTTTAGTCCATAGAAGTTGGCTGTAGGCAGTAAATACTGAAGAGCTGGGGTAGCAGTTGACCAATCTTACTGATTTGTAAGAGCAGTAACATTTTGATGGTTCATGTTACACTATGAAACTGTGTAACTAACACTGTAGTGAAGAATCAAACTTAAAGAATGCAGCTGGGTGGAACCATCTATATGATACATTTCATTGAGCACTGAAAGCAGTGAAGGCTGATTTCCTGTGGAGGTGTGTCTTAGGGTGACAGGTTTCATTTTAAACTGCATTAGACCAAAGTAGAATATTAAGGCTGGAGAGACGTCTTGAGTGAGGAATGCATTCTTTGGTGTCTGATTAAAGCTTTGATCTTTAAGCTCTGGTTAAAGATTTTTATTGCTATTAGAGCATTTGTAGCATCTTCCTCCTAAGTGGATTCTTTGTCTAATAAAAGATGAGCTCACACTGCAGACTTTTTCTGCAATACAGAAATAATAAGGTATCTTGTATCTACAAAATGGCCTAGTCTCACAAAACTTGCAGGAACTGGGAATGTTTGAGACTTTGATTCTATTGCTAAAGCACGTAGGGAGATTAAGTTGTCCATAATCGTATGCTTTTACCTACAGAGAAATGGGCTACCCAGGCAAACAACCAAAAGATGCAAGGTCTTGTACTAAGGTTTTTTCAATGACGTTCTGATTGGCAGCTTTTCTTCTTGCGTACAATGGAGTTTTTGTAATGAAGCTAAATCTTTACTGTAGAGGAATTTTTTTAGGCCTATTCCAAGGCAATGAAAATAGAAACTATCACAAGCTTCTGTTTTACACTCTTTTGACAAGTTTGCTGGGAGCTGTCCGACATTCGCTCTGCTTTTCTCTCTGCTGCTGGGGTTGAATCTCTGCACGGGGCTGGCAGGAGGTGTGATTACACGGACCTTTCTCTTGGTAGCACAGCAACTGCCATCTTTTCCCACTGCCCACTCCCCTCAGCTTGGCTCCCTGAAGGAAAAAACTGACCCAACTGAAAAAAAAAATAGCCCTGCAAAAGAGGAAAAGTGTTAGGAGGAATTATTTTTAATGGGGATCTATTCCCTGAACCAGCTCACTGTGCAGTCCTTAGCACTGGCATAGCTAGGGAGTGCTTGGAACAGGGGTGTGACAACAAGTAGGTGAGAGAAAGGGAAGGATGAGAATTAGGAGAGAGGTCTGCTGATTCCTGGCTTGAGGAATCAAGCACAAATTCTGGGGCAGCCCTGTGAATGTTTTCAGGCCAAACGTTTGTTGAGTACAACTTCACTAACAATCTGCAATCATTAGTACGGCTGTCCTTCCACTTTCACTGTATTGACCAGAGGAAGGGAGAGGGAAAAGTGAAATTTAAGCAAGGAGATGGAATTTGCCTTTGAAAATTTCGTGCTCTGGCCCTGCCTGTAATGATTCCGTGAACTGAGCTGCAGCATCTTCAGTGTAGCATAGTCGCGAGCCCAAGGCAGTGAGCGTTGTGCTTCTATGACAACAGCACCACTTTCTGTCCAAGTATCATTTGATCTTATTTTCCACATTGTGCTTCTAACAAAGCTGCTCTAGTTGGTCACATTCTGTAATTACTTTTTTAACTGATATTTGAAAGTAGCATTTGCAGTCAGGTACACTTTCGATTACAGCAATCTAGGGGGTAAATGGAAGCAGCAGTGTTTCATTTACAAGATTGTCGTGGAGTGTGTGGATGGATTCCATGAAGGTAGTGGAAGAAAGAAGATACTGATTCCTATATAATTAGTAGAATACTTCTTTGTTAAAGGTCAACCTGTAAGTCTTTAAATGACGAGGTTTCAAGTGATGAGAGCATGTCACTTTTTAAAGCCTCAGTGAGCAGAATGGAGAAGTATTTTTTCCGCATTAGCAACTGCACATGTGTTTTCAATGGCATTTGTGGAAATCACATATATATGAGAGGAAGATAAATTACTCAAATATAAAACTTGTCTCTGTCTTCCTGCTTGGTAATGGTACAAATCAACTAATCATTTGGATTCATTTTTTTTTGCAGCTGAATTTTCTATTTGAAACTAGTAGTGTATGCATTTCCCTGAGCATGTGCATGGAAGTCAGTAGGTATTGAATTCTTCATTTTAAAAATTCCTATTAAGACTCCCAAGATGTGAATAAAAACATTTTTTCTGATACAGAAGTCAGAAGAAAATGCGTGCTTAGGCTCTTTGGAGTGCTTGCAAAGAACCTTAGTCTTATTTAATAGCAGTTGAAGTTAAGACCTGTATGTATCAGAGTTTTGCTGTATCCTATACAGACTCACTTGTGGGAAGATTTTGTTGCATTCATTGGAGCTATTGAGTACTGAGCTATTGCTAAAGTTCTTCAGAAACCGTCTATGAACGAACTATCTGCTGCACCAGACCTTGTCTGTGTGAGAAAACTGCTTGTATTTCACCAGAGATAAATAGTCATAAATATTTTACTTAAGTTTAAACTGAGTTGGTTTTGGTTTGTTTCCCCTCTGTTGGGAATTTAAGTTAAATTGATAATCCAGCTTAAATTGGTTTTGGACAGAATTTTAGTTTATAGCCTTTTAACTACACTAAGTTTCAAACTAGTTTTTTTTCCATCAAGCAAGTGAAGCTCTGTGTGTGGATGAGACTGAGGAAAGTATTCGGGCAAACATTCAGAGTAGATGTTGGTGGGAGTTTTGTTCCCAAAGATATCTTTGATCTCAAGATAAGAGGAAGATTAACTTACTTCTTCGGATGTTGGGGGGAGAAAAGACTTCCGTCTCCACTCAGACTTTGCTTTTTGACATAGCAAATGAATAATATATGTCCTAGTTTGGTGGATGAGTAGCTGCTGTCGTTGCCCCAGTTCACACAACCCCTCTGACTGGCTCTCAGACGCCAAGGCCAAGTTGTTTGACTCGGGCTAGATCGATTTTGAAACAGAGCTTTAAGGATGAAAAGCTGGCATATCTGTTACCAGGTAAATTCTTCCAAGCGTCCTTTTTCTCCTCTGCCTGATAAATCTAGTCTGTACCACAGCAGAAGGTAATAGAAAGAATAGAAATGAATAGAAAGGCAGGCCCCTGTCTTTTCACCTCTATTCGGCGCGTCTGAGCTGCCAGGGGTTGCTTGATGAGCTCCAAATCTCTCGATATTTCAGATTCCATGCTTTTTGGTTTCTGAATCTAGTGCAGGGTGACAGGAGAAGGAGGTATCCTTGAGGTATCATCTTTTTTTTTGTTTTTCCACCCAGTGTCCCCACCTCTCACCTTTGCCAACAGCCAAAACAGATAACCTATCCATTCAAATGCTGCTTGCAACCCCACTGAGCCATCACGTTTTGTGCAGATGCTGTTTATTTTAACCATGGTCTTGAGAGTAGGTAGATGTTGGATGGATTCAAGATTGTCAGCTGAAGTTCCTTTTGCCCACTAATGTTTTTGTCTCCTCCTGTCACTGAAGTTTTGTTTTTTTCTCTTTGTAAATGTTGAAGAAAGAGCTTTTCTATGGACAGAATGATGGTGGTTCATGAGATGGTAATGCAGATTTCCTTTTATAGTCATGAAAGGAATTACTCAGTTTTACCTGCCTCAGTGGCTGCTTACTGAATTGTGTGATACGGTGCATTGTCAAAGATTTTGATTTTTTTGTTGCAGTACTGCAGTTTATTGGAGCAACAAAACTGGCATCCTGCCATTGGAGTAAAGAACAGTTCCCCACTAGTATATGAAAAATTTGCAATAGCTGTCTGTTATTCTTTTAAAGACAAAGCAGTGCAACAGGTGCATTTCTTGAGTTTGAAAATCTTAACCAGTACAAGTGAATAATAGAAATTAAAAGCCAGACTTTACAAAGGGGTTGTGAAGATGTGTTCCTCTTTCTTCAGTAGATATAATGCTTATCTAGTTAGAAAGAAGAGAGAGAAGCTAAACACAGGGTGTGCAATTAAGGAAAATAATCACTAACTGCTCTTAAATGTGTTCTTTTTCAATGTTTGTCATTTTCTTAGATGGCTTCAGTAACAGATGCCAGATACAGGCAGAAAGATACTTCAGATCAAAATTTCGATTACATGTTCAAACTCCTGATCATTGGCAACAGCAGCGTGGGTAAAACGTCCTTCCTCTTCAGATACGCGGATGACACGTTTACGCCCGCCTTTGTTAGCACAGTAGGAATTGACTTCAAAGTGAAAACTGTATATAGGAATGACAAACGGGTGAAACTACAGATTTGGGTAAGTGCCAACATTGTCAAAAATGCTTTATCTTAAACCTAGCAAAGGTATGATGGGAAAATGTGGCTTCTTTGGAAATAGATCTTGGATTAATATGGATTTTTACTGTTCGTGTGTTTTGTGTGGCCATATATTTTGTATTCCTGAAGTAAAGCTGAGTAAGTTCTCTTTGTGTTGCTATCTCACTCAACTGGTAAGACTCTTGGTCTTAAGCTGCTGCTATACAATCACAGGAGTCAGTGTACTGTTAAACTGAAACAAAACTCAAAGTAGGTCTGGACCTTCCTTGGTAGCACCTTTTGAGAGAGTACTAGACTTAGGTGAATACATTCAGAGAGCACTGAAGAGTAAACTCAAACTGCTGATCTATTCAGTGTCCTCCAGATAAGATACTTCTGTCTTTTGGAGGCTCACGTGCCTGCAAGCTCACTTTATCCATGCAGGATTCCTCTGAGGGAAGACAGAGGTATGCTTCAACCATCTCTGCCGAAATGACTTCCTGGTAAATCAACTGGGAGGGTAAGTTGGAGGGTCCCTCTGCTCAAAAATCTGGTCATGGGACTTTCTCAGGCTTTTTGAATTACAGTATCTGAGGTCAATAAAAAAACAAAAAAAATACCCTGAATGTTTCCTGAACTGCAGAGTGGAAGACTAAAGGCAAGCAATTTTGTCAACAGTTCACAATGTTTATTTTTATGAAAAGCAAGTGATTTATTTTATGATAGATGTTGACAAATGACTTAAATTGCATTTGCACTATAGGGTTGATCCTAGTAGCGCTTAACCCTCTGTGTCCCAGTGAATTACTAAACGTGTTTAAAAAAGCTGGGCTCGGTTTGCCATACTTTCAAGTATCGCAAAGCCCCAGGTAGAATTCCTTAACAAAATTCTCTTTTTCTGTTTTGCAGAAAAAGAAAAGATCTCAAGTAAAAGAGATCAGGCTAGCATTCCCTTAAACAATTTCCAGGAGATAGCTCAGTGACACAGAATATCTGTCTCTTAGTGGTTTCTCCCACAAATTAAAGCTTAAGTTCAAGACTGAAGGTAAGTTGAAACTGCAGAGCATTTCCACCCAACCCCTGCCCCAGCTAAGAGCAGAATCTTCTAATTGATCTATATGCAGTAGATTGATAATTAATCTTTAATTATCAGTTCTCAGTGTAATACTATAGCAATCACATTTCTTATTGTGACTGTCATGATTCAGAGTGATAATCTAAAATGAGGAACTTTATTTTTGTTTTCTTCAAGTATATGATTCATTTTCTTTCTATGGTGCTGGGTGCCAGATACAACAAAAGCCATAATAAAAGATCCTCTGTGTTGCGAACTCCTGGCTTGGAAACTAATGTAGATAACCTGCCACGCAACTGTTTGCTTTCATTTAGAATTTGATTTATGAGAATTTTTAGACTTCAGGCCCACTAAGCAATTACATGTGTCTTCCGTCCTATGTTTGACTTTGTTAATCTCAGAACATGAAATTCTCTAAATTGATTAAAAGCGAGGTGGAAAGAACCATGAAAGATGTATGGTTTGTGTAAAGGTACTGGAATTAAAATGAATTGAGCCAGAGTTTTACGTAAATCTGTTTCGAAGGCTTTTTTAGGGGAAAAAAAGGCCTTAATAACCTTACACTTTTCATGGAAAGAGATAGTATGTCAGGCTGAGTCTTCAGAGAGCGCTAGCTAAAGGATCTGTAGTACTGGAGTATCAACAACATTGTTGATTTGAACTTTATTTTCAATAAAAGGTTCATGTCAGTGCTTGACAGTTCCCAGAGTGACTTGTGCTCTTTATTTCTGTGCTCCTTGCAGGTATCCCTGATGTGTGTCATTATTTAAGAACCTTAACAAAAGCTTTAGGTGTGTACCCCTTTTAAAAAAAACACAGTGTTTTGACCTATTTACCTTCTATCTGTCATAAGTCTAAACCTGTAATGTCAGTGTGTGCCACAGGTTACATGCAGTAGTGGGGCTATTAACATACCAAAACTCTATGTAGGAAAGGAATTGCTTTTTACCAGCCTGTCTTCTGACTACTTCTTAAAATGATTTACAGTCTCGATTGAGCTCCATTCTGCCTACAAATGGAAGGAGGCAGTGCCTCTGATTTCAGCTGAGCCATATTCAGTGGAAGATAGTATTTAGTGATAATAAATTGGGATTAAATTTGCAGCATTTGATGAAAAATGGTGTATGTTGTGACTGACATTCAACAAAAGTGAAATAGTCTGCTATAATATTTCTGTTGCAAAAACAAGAAGCAAACAGCCACCTTTGAGAAACAGCTGGAAGAATATTTATTTTCATAAGCTATTGTGTACCATGTAGCGTAAGAAGCTTATTTTGGAATATTGGAAATATTGGAAACTTATTTTGGAACATAACTTACGAGTCTGTCTTGAATAACCCTTTCTGTAAAAAGCAAAGCCCCACATAGGAGGCAAAGCCACAGCAAATTGGACTAATGAATTATTATTTTATCCTAGCAGTATAGTTTGCTCGTAAATGGAAAGTTGTTACTGGATTGAAAGAACTATAGGAAGGAACTCGCTACATTTCAGCATCTGTTACTAGCAAAAATGACACTGGAGCTAGCTGCAGTGTAATGGCACTGGTGGTAGCTGCTCTGTAAAGCTCCTTCCAGTGGCATACAAAACGGGTTGGGAGCAGATGAGGGCGTCTCAAGTTGCCAGCTTCTGCCTCTAGTAGACATAAAACCAGAAGAGAATTGAGTCTGAAACTAGCTGGTGACAGGGTGGGATGCGGCTGTGGGAGGGGTTAGGGAAGAAGGCAGAAGGCAAGCGGAGTTTGCCAGGGTGTGGTTGCTCCCCGTTGTCTGCTGCCGAGCGCATCTTACCTGCCAGACCTGCCAGCCCTTGTGTGGCAGGTGCTGTGAGCATGGGACCCTGTGCTTCCATTTTTAATGCTTTCACTTGACATTTAACACCTCGCCTTTACTTACAACTTTCCAGCTATGTTGACCTTTTTTTTTAATTATGGGCACCTAAACTTGATGTTAAGTCCTAGCTGGATTGGGTTTAATATGAAACCCTCATTTTTTCTAAGGGAGGAAGGAGAGGGTGCAAGTGTTTAAATTAACCACTTGAAATTTCTATATAAGATCCAGAGAGTAACACTTAAGAATCTGTAATATTCTCTGTGCCACAGACCTGCATCTCTTTCAGCACATCCATGCTTACAAAGCTCTTTTAAGTGTGTGCAGCTGTGGCAGATGAGAATTGGCAGACTGGAAGTTGTGTACAAATAACCTTGGTTTGTGTCATATAAGTTTCAAAGGAGGAGAAAAATATAATCAACCAAAAAACCAAACAGTTACCACTGAGCTTTCTGGATCACAGTGACTTTCTACATCCATTTGCTTTTGCCTCTGTTGATAAGAAGAGCATAAGAAGAGCAGAATATCTGGGTATAGGACCTCAGCTAAAAGGACTTTTTTGTTTATATATATATATATATATATATATATATTTTAAGCTAAGCAAAATTCATACCTCTTCAAGTGCTGGTCAGCTGCCTATGAAAACTCTTAACAGCGTGTCAATGTGTCAGCAAGTGTTATAACCTGTCTGGCCTGTCCTGCAGTTAATATCTCTAGTAGAATTTGATCTGTGTTTTTAAGATAGAGATCTAGCTTATGTTTTTGCTGGGTTTGAGGGAGGCCTTATTTTATGCATCAGGATATAATAAGCTGTCAGATGTAATGATCAGAACAGAGTACTGCTCTGTTCACTTTTAATGTAATCAGCGAGCCTGTTTGCTCTGTTGGCATTAACTCCTCAAGCACCCAAATTGGTATTTATAATAAGATTCCTAACAGTTGTGCTAGTCACATAGCAGTCTGCGAAATGACCCACTCATTTGAGAAGACTTGAGAGGAGTATCTTTCTCTAGAGTTTAGGGGTGTGGGGAAAGAGGACATATCAAAGATATTCATGATATTTTTAAGGAAGAATGCAGTTCTGCTGGCCAGAGAGCAAAACAGTAAAATAGTTCTGAGAAGGATTAAGTGAAATAATGTTTTGGTGTTTTTTAATTTTGGTTTTTTATTATTATTTTTGTTAACATGCAGTCAGCAGATTCTGTTTAATGTTAAATCTTCTAAGGCTTTTCTGTCTTGTTTAGGAATGGTGGCTGTATGTAAATTGAATACACGACTTCTAGTGAGAAAGTTCATTTTGTAGTTGGACGAAGTTTGGTAATTATCCTTTATCATTTAAAATATTTTATGTATAAATATTAACATTATGTAGATATTCTAATGTCTGCATATATGTAACTCTTAGATTAGAATTTTATAGCACTAACATCTTTAAAAATGTTTTTTAGAAAGTACTTCCTTATGATAAATTTATAAGGAGCTGATTTATAATCTCTCTCTGCATGTAGGGTATACGAATGGATTATTTCCTGACCAGCAGTTCTGTATTCCTTTAGTTGCTAATTACTGATCAGAAAGGAAAGCTATTATATTTTCAGCTAGGTGTGTTTTCTTATTATAAATAAATCTCAAAGGTAACATTGTTATTATTCTTAGCAAGTACTTAGAGTTAATACTCAAGACAGTGTTCAGGTTGCCTAGCAGCTACACAAGGCTACCTGGTCCAGATCCAAATAGAAGCAGAATGAATCAGAGAAACTGATTTTGGTCTTAGGTGAGAATGATGCAAGCAGGGTGTTTATTTTGTTTTTGGTTTGTTTTCCCTTCCTCTGTGTGCTTGTGTGTCTCTTGGTGGTGAGTAATAATGGATACTTACAGCAGATCTCTAGAGCAATGTAGCGGTGAGATTAAATACTGAGCGGTAAGTTCGGGGCCTTCCCACAGGCCCAATCCAGGTTGTTTCTGTGGGCTCTTTGGATAATAGCACAGATTTACTGATGCAAAATCGTTGGCAGTGTTTAGCCCAAAATACTTTGCACATGACTCAATACATGGTTTGTGCGAGAAACCTTCATGGGCCTGGTGCAGGTTTCTTTCGCTCGAGCTAAAGCATCAGCTAAAAGCAAGAGGAGATTTTATTCCTTTGTAGACAGCCCCCGAGAGAAATGCAGCCCACCCTTTTCCAGTATGCTGCATGTTGGTAGGGCATGGGGTATTGGGATTCCCAGTCTCTGTCGTGTGTTTGACTTGTCCATGTTGCCCTGGGTTCTGAGCACCTCAGAATTAAAACTGTAACATTTTTTTGGATGTATTTTATTTCCATTTTCCCCATAAGATAGGATGCATTTTTGTTCCAGTTTTGCAGATGGGGAAGTGAAGCTCTTAATGCCCATACTTTGGGACATACTGTCAAATTCATTCAAGGTATAATGGTGTAATGGGTCACCTGGGTCCTCTTAATTGACGGCATTTGAGTTTCTATCCCAGTTGTAAGGTGAAATCTTCAGTGAGGCTTTATCGTGTCAAATGAAATAAACCACAAAAGTATTAAATGTTTTCTTTTTATTCCATATCTCTCTCTCAGTTTGTTTGTCAGCTTTTTTGAAGCAAAGGCTGGCTTTCACTGTACCTCTGTGCAGCACCTTACACACAATGGAGTCTCATTTTTGTTCTACATACTATAAACATATATAGGATCAATAAAATATTAAATACAAGGTTTGGCATCTGATATGACAGCTGAAACTTTAAGGCAGATGGAGATGTAAATTTAACTTCAGATTAAAAGGCAAAAGGACATGATCTTCAGCTGAGCATAGTCTATTTAGACTTTTTTTTTTTTTAAGATACTACTGATCAGATTTAAACTACTAGGAAGAGTATAGCTTTTATTTTTTTTTTCTTTCCTCCCATTAACAAAAATGTTCCTGTTGCTTACCTGCTGAAACCTGTAGGGGTCTAAGATGAGCTCTAGTGGGTATTTGGAGCACACATCCCACTTTTCAGGCACAGCTATGAAGAGGGTGCAAAGCAACATCACTCTGTTTTTGTGGGAAGGATCATGACAAACAGAAATATGACAACTGCACGTTATGCTGAGTGGCATCTACTATTGAAAAACTAAAAAGCCTAAACCAAAACAGACCCCAAACTGTAGCTGTCCAGAAGGCAAATATGCGAAGAGCTTTTTGTGTCAGTTGTCAGCTGAATGACAGGATGTTATTATGCAACTCAGCTGATAGGGAGGGGATTCGAAAAAGTAATGCTGGTAACTAAATTCATTTTTTCATTTAAAGAAGGTAAAATTAGAACATCATCATACTTAATTGTAAATTTTAATGTTAATTGCACACTTAACCCAAAGCTAATTATGCATTTCAGATGAGAGTCATCTATTCCCCTGGCATCCCATTCCCATTATATTTTTGATAAGTTCCTTATAAACACTGACTTTAAATTTCTTTCTAAAAAGAGATACGAGTTCTGTAATTTAATAAGTAGATGCAATGGTGGTAGATGTCTCTAAAGATAGATTAGGCCTGATTCTGCGCAGTAGATTTGCAGCTATTGTGAGATCCTCTGATTTGATATCTAGACAAAGAGCTAAAATGGACAAAGTCATGATAGTGAGAAGAGCAGGTTGATCCATGTAAGGGAGGCCGGGATTACTTCTTACTTGCAGCACTGAAGGCTTATTGGGTCCCAAAAATGGAAGCCATCAGGGGTGAGTAGGCATAAAGCACTACTTCCGATGTTAAAACACAATGCAGAATATCTGATCAGAGAAGAGATGCAATAGCAGTGTTTGTAACTCAATGCCAAAGTTTTGGTTTTATCTCAAGTAATAATTCTTCTGTTCTAGGAAGAACTTGGTGGTCATGCAACTCTGAATGTTCTGTAAGATTAGACTTGTAAGAGCAGTAAAAGGGAGAGAAATAAAACCTTGTGTTTAAGAGGAAGGAAAATGAGCAATAGGAAATAAACCAACTGTGAGTCTTTGAAAAGAAGCAAAAAAAGGCAAGCAAAACGTTACCTTTGGACAAAACTTGCAGTTATTGAGTAGGTAGGCCTTGGACTCTGCCATGGAGGTGAGCCAGTGCATGCTGAATATTTTACAGCTCATTCAGCCATTCCATGTGAAATAGTTAAGTATAGCCTGAGGGATAGGTAATGGCAGAGACAGAATTATTGTTTTAGGCTTATTTATGCAACTTAAGCCAATGTCATATAATGCTGAATTTAGTGCTGGTTGCCACTGGAAGCAGTGGTCTGCCACTCTCCCTTAGGCATACATTTCCCTTCCCTTCCTTCTCTTTTGTCAGCAGTAATGATTATTTGGTTGCAAGGTGGCCTATGCCGGCTCACTCATCTGACCAAAACCTGCTCTTTTTGCTCCAGGGTTAGTTTTCAGGCTGCTCTGACTCACCTCACCTCTGCGTCTTCCCTAGCAGTGACTCAAAGGAAAGGAAAGAGGAGTGAAGTCAGGGCCATGCAGGTTGCTCCTTTCGATAACAGCTCCATGTAAAGCAGTTTAATCCAGTTTTGTGTAGAGATTTGTGACAGAAGAAGTTAGAATGGTATGAACAAAGCATGACTGGAAACAACTGTGTACAAACACCAGAAGAAATAAAAGAACAAGATTGAAAAAATGGTCTGTATCGATAACCGAGGACATGACCGACAGCAGTAGAACTGGTGGACACTGAGAAACATGTTCTTTATATTAAGACCAGAAACCTATGCTCCAGTAAGGCCACAGCACAGATGACTGGTCAGCTGAAGGCCTGTCTTGTAGTGTAGGAGGATGCAACAAGGACACAGTGAATTGACTGTGCCATTGCTTTTTCTCTTGCTTCAAAAGGAAGGCAAGCTGTACCCATAAACGTATGCAAAGCAAGGAAGCAAAGGCAAGGGGCAGCAACCTTGCTTAAGGTTTATGGAGGATGGAGGCAGATCTTTTATGCCCTATGGGAGTCGGCAGTTATTACGGCATGATTTTTTTGCCTCAGATAATTCTTTGGTGATTTGGAAATACTGAAAGTGTTGTGTGAGTCAGTTTAGAAGAAAAGGAGGCTTCTAGTTCTGAATAGATATCAAGAGGTGGTTGAGATTGATTCAGGGCTGGATTTAAAAAAATAAAAATAAAAAAAAAACCAAAGCTGATTCTTTGAAATCTTTTCCGTTCAATCTGAGATTGATGTCCAAACTAGAACTGAAAACTGCCCCTCTTTAACTCAGCCACAACCACCGATTTGTCCTATCGTGGAATGTAAAACTCAGTATTACCATAATTATAATTTTTGCTCTGTTTAAAACATAAACACTTCATACAGAACTATCATTGGAAAAACTAAGAAAAAGAAATCACCTGATACTGTTCCAGTTAATAAAACTGTCTTTTCTCATGTTTGTAAGTGTCTTTGTTTTTTCACTCTTTTGACTCGTGTACCCTGAAAACATTGGTAGTTAGCAGAAAAGCTGGTATGTGTGCGAAACGTGGATTCCTTATCACCCTTTTGGTGAGGAAAACCTGAATTGTTAGTTATCCTACTAACTTAAATGTTCTTCTGGTTATGTTTTGGGAGGCTGCTGAATTTATTTAACAACCTAAGCTTACTGGGTGCTCCTGCGTTGGCAGTTAAACAGTTGACATGGGAGGTTTATTTCTGTTTATAGTTAATCACCTCAATCCCATCGTTATCTCCTTATATTCTGCATTACAGCAAGGGCCAAATTCAACTCCAGGCTCGGCTCTGATTTCGGTGGAGTTATTCCTGATTACAGTATTGGATTTAATCTCACTGCAAGGTGTAATATCTCTCTTTGTGCTACATCTTTGCAAAATGACAAAATTGTTACCGTGCTGCATTCAGAGGTACTATGTTGTATCTAGGATCAGAGTCCAGTATATTTCTTTTAACTGATGAAGAGCTGCTGATAGCTCAAAGATCTGGACCTGTTCTAACAAAAATGGGCTAATGTCAATTGGTTGTGCAGTGAGGAAAAAGCTTTACTTGGAAAATTTCAAGTGAAATTCTTCTTGATGTAGTAAGTCAGTTAGACTTTGAAAGGACAACTGGGCCTTACCAGCCTCCTGACCTCTTGCAGGTATTGTTTTTTTATAGCAGAAACCAGAATAGATATTTTGGTACTGTCCAGTAGAACAGACTGTCATTTTCCGTAAGGATTTAGACTGACGTGCCTCAAAATGTTTTCCTGTTGTTCTGATCTTAATCAGAATCGCCCTAATATAATTTTATTTCGCACTTTTTGTCTTCTGCATTATGACTAGCTATATTCTGTATTTAAAGATGTTTGGTTACACTGTGATCAGCTAGAGGATAATACAGTGGGTGGCATTCATGACTTCTCAATGCCTTTGTGTGAAGTGAGTACAAATATGTGTTGTATGTTCCTGGTCAAATGAAATAATACAATTATTTGTTGAGCTTAGTCCTATTTAGAATTTTCATGCAGTATGGTGACTACTACTGTGACATGTTTATGAAACACTTATGTGTAAACAGAATGACTGATTTTTGAAACAAAACTAGTGACCTGAGACTACGCAAACAGGCTATCAGATGTGAGAAATTGCGCTGTAGTACCCTGGTTTTTAACAGTGGGGTCGTCTTCATTTATTTTCTGTTGTCTAGCTATTTAACATCATCCTGATGTTAAACATCATCCTGACGGTGGCCACTGACTTTCTGTATTTCTGTCAGCAAGAACTGTTTTCAATATTGTAGAGGGAAGGTTGTACAAGCATCCCTGAAGCATCCTTTGATTTGTTAGAATTGGGAGTGAGAGATGATCCTTCCAGGACAAGGGAAATTGTATGTGTGGGTTTTGTTTGTTTTTTAATAAACAGATCCCTAAATTGACCTCTTACCTGATTACTGTAGTTAAATTGTGCTGAGGCTGCAGCATAACCACAGAGTGCTGAGAGAGCGGCCTGGTTACTGTGGGTAGTTGCGTTAGGTGGTAGCAGCAGAGATCATTTTTGGGGCTAGATATGTCATTCATTAGCAGTTAAGCATCTTTTATTTTATAGTCGGTTGTTGCAACTCAAAAGTATGTTTTAGCCTTCTCTGCTTCTGTTGCCATCCAGACTTTGCTGTGTTGCTGAGATGTTCCTCCTTCCAAATGGAGCCGCAGGTCTTACGTGTTTTACCTAGGTCACAAATGGCATCCTGTACTTCTGTCATGCACTTTAATGTTGTTTGAAAAGTCCTCCGTTTCTTTGCTAATTCCACTTCAGATCCATTTCTTTGCTATTCGTATATCAGATACTCATTGCTTTGCAATTAGTTATTTATGTTAGAAGCCGAAACAAAGTGGAGGTAAGAGAGTTTGGAACTTTGGGAGAGCAGGTGGGAGTGGAGCAGATGAATGCACTATGTAATGAGCTGTTGTGCTTCATTAACTGAAATAACTGTAAATTGTGTATACTACTTTGTATATTACTTAAAGCAGAGTCAATAGTGGAGTGTTTTCTCAGCTAACTTCTGCATGGCTAGTCACTCTGACCGGCAATACAGACACTGATGTCTGTCAAGTGATACTGTCTACACGGAATTGCTCTAGCCAGAATGATAAAATAAGAGGATGTACAGGAAATCTGTGCATAGGATGTTTACTAGGCAGCATATTCACCCTAATGCTGCTTTTGTATGGGCTTATTCAAAAATCTGGCTGCTGCTTCCTCTCCTTTGGTCTATAGATTGGTGATAAAGCTGTGGCTGTTGTGAAGTTACTGAATGTTCGAATGCCATGGTAACTGTGTCGGGCTCTGTTGACTACCAGTGGTGCACAGTGCCCTTCCCAGTTTTGAAAGGCAGGCAGTAAGTGCTTTCAGTGCCAAATTGTGGTCGACTGGTGTGAGTCAGCTTTGATAAGTCCATGAAAAGTCCTCTACCAAGGGGTCTGCAGATTTCATTTTTTTTAAGAGGGAAGAAAGATAAATAACTCCCATCAAATGTGTTTTGGATCTTTTTTCCCCCCATTCTAAAATTGTCCTATGTTATTGGAGGGCTGAAAAAAAAAGCTTCCCTATTGGGATTACCACCAAATGCTGAATCACTTCCTTACAGCGCCTCTCAGCTCCGTGCTGTATGCATTTCTATAAGGCTATGCCACTTTTCCTGTAGTTTTTCACTCAGCCCTGAGTGATGCACCGTGGCTCTTCCCTGGTGAAATCAGATAACACTTCTGTAAACATTTTTGCGTTAACTGTATGGATAGTTCTGGCAAAGTACAGTTGTAGCAGAATTTGCAATAATGGAGTTGTATGCAAGAGTGACCAAGAAGAGCTGGGGGAAAGAGAGGAAGTCGATGCATTTATTTTCTATTTAGAGAAGCAATATTTTGATGGTAAGATAGCATGCTGGTGCATCAGCTGATTGCATGGAATAATAGGGTTGGAAATTTTCAGCTGGGCAAGGCTAATTAAGGATTAAATTTTCTAAGTCTCTCCTGCATAAGAGTAGAATGACAGACCTTAACCTTTATGCTTTTCTTACCAGCAAGTCTAACTTAGCTGGATGGTAAAACTGGCAAAAATGTGAAGAAAATCAGACCTTACTGTGCTTATATCTATATGTTTGTTATTTCTAAACAAAGATTCTTAGTCACTTCTGTTGTAATTATCAGCTGCAGTTCAGTTATGGTCATGGTGGGCCAGTCCCACAAAGGCTAAGCGAGGCTAAGTGTGATTGGGGTGTATAGGAAAATCATGCAACTTCTGGATAACTTGGCAAACGTAACTGTTGGACGGCATCAACCCTCAGTGGGTTAAGTCTCTGTTCTTATCTGGTGTAAACACTTCTGTTTGTATGGCACAGTTGTAAAATAGAAGCTGTTTACGCCCACTCTCTACTCCCTTTGCAGGTATAACTGACTAACGCTACAGAGAATCGGGAAGCAAGAACAAAGCTGCTTAGGGGTTCCGGATGGGTGGTTAAATTTCCTTGCAGTTACCCCAGCTGCTGCAAGCTGCCTCTCCACTGGGACGCAGCGTGGTGGTGGATTTTGTTCCAGTTAGAAATTGGACTAATACAAAGTGCTAATGCCAGTCCTGCCACGTGTCTAGTTTATTCTCTTCTTATTTCTAAGGTGCCCAAGGCTGAAGGCTTTTCACTGTTGGGAATGTTGTGCTATTTCAGAAATCGCTGCTTGCAAGAATGGAGGAAACTTGTGGTTGCCAGAGAGTGAATTCTGGCTGTGTGTAGGTGGTATAGGGAGAAATGTAAGTGACGAGTTAAAGTTCAGAAGTTGAAATGCCACTGAGCATATAGCTTTACAGTGTTATTTGTCCTCCTATTTCCAAGCCTAAATTTACAGTGCTAACAGTTAACAGAAAAATGAAAAGGGTCTTTAGATGTGATTCTCATCTCTTACATTGGTGTACATTTGGAAGATCCGCAGGACAGGTTTATGTCACGCGTAGGGTTTAATGCTGCGATAACCTGGCCGAGTGTATTGAGCTGCTCAGCAGTGTAGTAAACACGGAGGGGAGATGCTTTGTCTAAAAGCAAGATGGCTACACCGAGTGCAACGTGGCAGCAAGCCTAATTTAGTGTAAGCACAGCTTCATGCTGGCACAGCCATGCCATCTCCACTTCTGAAGTTAGCCCTGCCTCAGTTAAGTGAGGGCCTCAGTATGGTACTCCGCTGCACTATGCTGACATGCCCTAAAGCCAGCAAGTGGAGTGAAAACAACATAAAACTAGAGTAGAACCAAAACAAGACCTTCATTTTTTTTTGTATCAGAATTCCTAATGGTGAGATCCAGAAAGAAGTAACAAGTGAATAAATAATAAGAAATAAACAGTACCTTTCTAATGATTACGTTAATTAAAATGGAAAGCAACACCAAAGAAGCAGGTCCCATAAGTGTTGGCTTGCAAGCAACAAGCAGTGGCCAAGAGCAGTAAGTTCAGGAGGGGCTGGATTCTGCAGGGATGAAATTGCTACCATAGAAGTGTCAGTCTGCATAAAAATGATGTGGAACTTCCAGCTTCCCTGGGAGGTCGTTGGTGTCTGGACACAGATCTTCCTGAGATGAGGAACATCAGCATTTGGCAAAGCTCTTCAGCTTCTTTTTATATACCCTTCCTGACCAAGGGTGTTTTCCTAGTTGTGAAACATGGTGTAAAGCACAGAAGGGAGTGGGATGGGGTAGCTCAGTGCTCCATGTAAGCAGGATTTCTGTCCTGATGCTCGTTCCAGCTGTTGTGCTATAATTACGTGACAGCAGAAAATCCATACCTGTTTAAGGCTTCTTACCCTAGCTAAAATGGATTTCCTTTTTATTAGAATGCCTTTCATCTTGAAAGTAGCATGCAGGAAAAGTCATTACTGCAAAGATATTAAATGAGGTAAATTTGCTAGAACCGCGTAGTTCCCCCTGAGGCTTCAGGGTTCAGAAGTGTAAAATTAATCATTTCCTTTCCCTTACTTTCATTAACCATTTATTTAGGGAAAAGCAAACTCTTCAAAGAGGAAAAACCTACAGGAAGTTCTGCCTTTGTGATATACTTCTTACAGTGTTTGGAATTGCATATGCAGTTTTCAGCCTGCTGTGAAAAATCTGTGACCCTCATTCTGAAGTCGTGTATATATTTGAAATGACTTCAGATTACTTTCTACTAATTATGCACAGGAACAACCTTATTATTCTATCAAGAGACTGCAAGAAACCTAAAGGGAACAAATGCAACAAAAATCATTTGCATCATTGTCATGTTAAAACTGTAATTTGAATAATCTTTCACCTAAATGTGGAAATGGACTTTTCCAGATCTTTACTCCTTTTCATAGGAAATGTCATCTGAATCAATAATACTTACAGCATCTGACTCTAACGTAGACACAACAACATCTTTGTATCACTGCATCTTAGGCTGAAAGTCATTTGGCAGTTCTCCTATCTGTAGCACTTGCTGTGGAAATGCTCTCTAAATGGCTGAGACGAGGAAGTACAGTTGTTCCAGTTACGTGTCGAAGCCTGATGTTGCTAAGTGATGGCAAGGTAGTCACCTGTCATACCATTTACAAGATCCAAGTGTTTAAAAAGAAGGAGACGAATAGCGTTATTTTCCACTAATTGCGTACAAGATATTTATTCAATCTGTACTGAAAATATCAAACCTACGCAACGCTTTTAATCCAACGAAGACCTTCAAAGTTTTAAAGCTCCTGGAATGGCAGCCGTTTCTCTCAGCTGAGAACGTACCCTCCAAATACGATATTATGTTATCTGAGAGAGAGATGGTGGAGTCAGTTCAGTGATAAAAACAGACTGTTTTTTAGAAGGACACTCTCTATCACCAACTTTGGAGGCAGAGAAAAGGCAGTATTTGTATCGTTGCAGAATATGAAAAATGTGCCCCTTTTTGATTATTCTTTAACTATAGTCTGCATAGCTGAGATTTGCAGCATTTTTTTTTCTTTTTAAATGAAGGAAAGGGAGAATAAATCTAGGCTATTGTATTTTCTAACTGTTCTAGGACTGTTACTGAAAATATGAGAAGCAGGGGATCTTCGTTTCTAATTTGTCTCCCTATTTTATGGATAGCAGAAATTTAATAAAGATTTAATTGCCCTCATACCACAGGTGAGTTGTGTATTCTGCTAAAGTCTGTCAGCTCAGTGAAGTATTTGTTCAAAATAGTACCTCAAAGGGAGATGCTGAGCAATTTATTCAGAGTCATGACTCACTGGATCTCATTTTTTTTATGAAAGAATTCCTAAGACTGTTAATTTTAAGATCTCATCTATTACATTCTTGATTAATAACTATGAGTGTCAATTTGACAGCATGTTGAGGCTTGAGGGATTTGTGTAACTGGTGCTGTCTTTTCAGAGAAGGAAGAATAGCTCAGTTTTCAGTAGAGGAGCACTTGCACAGATCCGGGTTTGGAACTGGGGACCGCTATGGGAAAGAGTAGAAATACTGCGGTGGATTGCCTCTCCCCATTGGCATGATGGTCTCCCCTTCATCCAGAGGATGTAGATTGTTTGCCTCTCTGCAGAGGAAGAGACGGGGGTTTGCATGAATGAAATCTGTATTAATAATCAGTGATTATCTCCTACTTGCTTTTCAGAAATGAGCTCTTCTGAAGTTTTGCATCTGTGCACAATACAGATTGCACTTTGAATTCATCCTTGCAATTCGGAGCTGTTTCCAACAGTGAATTCTGACTCTAGAAGAGCTTTCTCCTTGAATCAGATGTTTTGAGTTTTATGTAAAAAGTGTTCTCTACTAAGATGCTTGGTACTCATTCTTTGATTTGATGTTCCCAAACTATCTTTTACCACTTGCAGGTTGCTGCAAAACCCTATACATGTAACTTCGCTCTTTTGGCTGACTTCTTCATTCACCATGAGTAATGAATGGAACAGAGAATTGTGTTTCTTTATTTTATTGAGTAATGATTGAAAGAGGAAATTGCACGTCTTTATTTTACAGCACAGCCCTTGCTAAAAATAGTACCTCACTATATTTTCTCTGGCTCTTTCTCCTTACTCTTATTTTACTATATTAAATGCAATCTTTTTTCACTTTGGATTTTGCTCCGTCTTTATGCCCTGAAGCTTCAAACACCAAGTTTTGTGAGTCATATAAATGTTCTAAGACATCAAATTAAGTAGGAACTGGAGAATGAGTTCTCAAAAGGTTGTGAATGCTGCTGACGTCAATCTCGGATCGAAATAAGAAAGAAGACATAGCTGAAAGATCTTGTGGGCAGGACTCTAAGGGCACTTATGCTAATTCTGTTGTTGGAGCAGAAATTGTGTTTTTATAAATGAAGGCGATAGTTCCAACTGAAGCTCTAGTAGACATTCATCTTAATAACTAGATGATCTTGAACTTTTATATCTTACACTGAAATTTCCCTTCAGCAGATTCAAACAAAATTGCTTGGAAGTGACTAAAATTAATGGCAGCATGCTTTCTACTTTTTCAGCTTGTGATACGATTCAGTTTTCTAGCTCCACTTTTGCAGGATTCCTCAAAGAGTATCCTTCAAAGTAGCATTGCAAAGCATGTTTTTTTTTATCAACAGCAGCCCCTGAACTTTAGAAAGCAGCTAGTAATGCCATTTTGCAAGTTAAATATATGCAGATTGCATATCTTTTTTTGTTTTGATGACGCAGTATTGAATTTATCTTTCTGTAGATATAGTGAGCAGAGTGCAAAATGTGGTCTTTTCTTACAGGGACTAAAGGAAAAGGATGTCTTGCGGAAACCACAAAGTAATATACTGCTAGCTGATCAGTACAGAACTTTTCTATACGTATGCACGCTTTGGCATTAATGAATATGGCAGTTCAAGACTGACAGACAATTGACGTACTTGCTGAATACTTTATCCTAAGTCCATTGAGACAGTTCATTGGAAGCATGTGTCTAATAGTCAGTAGTGCTGCAGTGATCCCTCTGAGTCTAGATGTGTGTTGATTGCTGGTATGCTTCCACTGGTGAGAGAGGAGTTGAAGAAGTTCTGCTCCTTGCAAAATCCAGCTCTGTACTGGAGAGCATCTCACAGCAGCAGATACAATAGTGTCAAGCTCAAAGAGGCCAAACGACATGCTGCAGTGAACCCAGAGGAACTGGAGGAGGAAGGTAATGTGATTGCTTGTTGCCTAAATTGGGACAGCAAAGTGAATGCCTCCACCAGGTCATCTGTACTGTTGTATTCAGGTGTCTTTCTGATGCTGTGATAAAATTCTCCACAGACTTCCCTGGGAAGCCAGTTTTTAGACTGGTGGCATAGCATGTATTGTGGTCCAAGCCATTAAGAAAATAAGAACTATAGCTTAAAGTTTAGAGATTAAATATAACCTAGCTTTATGTGCAGGTACCCAGTAAAAGCTCAACAGGAAAGTAATCAAGAAGGGGCTGTTACTAGTGCAAAATGTACTTTTGTTTTGAGGATGAGAAGAAAATATACTTTCTGAATGCAAGAAAAGAGGTTCTAGCTCTTGAAGACTGTACATAGCGTCCTGTGAATAGAAATAGAAAAGGACAGTGGCCCAGAGAGTTGGAACTGCTGTCAGGAAAGGGGTGGCACTACTGGAGAGAGTCCAGCGGAGGGCTACAAAGATGATGAGGGGACTGGAGCATCTCTCCTCTGAAGAAAGGCTGAGAGAGCTGGGCCTGTTCAGCCTGGAGAAGAGAAGACTGAGAGGCGATCTCATCAACGTGTATAAGTATCTGAAGGGGGGGTGTCAAGAGGATGGGGCCAGACTCTTCTCCGTGGTGCCCAGCAACAGGACAAGAGGCAACGGGCAGAAACTGAACCACAGGAAGTTCCACCTAAACCCGAGAAAAAACTTCTTTCCTGTGAGGGTGACAGAGCACTGGAACAGGTTGCCCAGAGAGGTGGTGGAGTCTCCTTCGCTGGAGATATTCAAAAGCCGTCTGGATGTGATCCTGGGCAATATGCTCTAGGTGACCCTGCTTGAGCAGGGAGGTTGGACTAGATGATCTCCAGAGGTCCCTTCCAACCTCAACCGTTCTGTGATTCTGTGGGTGCGGGAGACTCAGGTGAGCCCATTCCCCAGAACGGGCCGTTCCCAGGCTCTGGGGCATAAGCCAGATTCCTGATGGGAGGGGACCAAACCCCCATCAATTTACAGTCTTCCTTTTGCTGTAACTCCTCGGTTACCATTGAAAGGGAGAGGCAGGCTGTGAAGATAGATAGTTTGACTGAAAATATCAGCAAGCAGGATATGAGATAACGTGCCAGATGCATGTGGTGATGATGGATTTCCAGGCTTCTGACCAAGAGCGATCAGGGAGTGACTT
Organism: Struthio camelus; assembly: GCF_040807025.1. NCBI lineage: Eukaryota > Metazoa > Chordata > Aves > Struthioniformes > Struthionidae > Struthio > Struthio camelus. Next base: position 31,348,620 of record NC_090949.1, on the reverse strand, counting down.
GTAGTCACAGTATAGTTTTACCAGTGAGGCAGGGACCTGTGAGAGGCAGGTCATTTAAGAAAAAGTTTTAAATTGACAGCATCCTGTTGTAAAGAGAGTCTGCAGCACATTTCCATGGAAGATGTCCGATTCCATATGTCTGGCTGCACAGGCAAGGGAGAAGGAGGGAGATTTCAGCAGCTCCATTATACGTGAAAACGGAGTATTCACAGGGCGGTCTACCACAAGCTGATTTATTGAAGATTGACTGCTAAATTAGGAAGATTTCCTCCTGTCGGTGAGGCATTTTGCAATTGTACTTCACTACTGTTTTGCATCTATTTCAGAAACATCCATTTCTGATCACTGTTTTGATCAGAAGCCTCTGTAGTTCACGACCAGATGTTGAACTGCTTCAGCTGCTGATCTGAGGTGGCTTGGTGATGTGTCTACCCCATGGTGATGAGCACAGAGGCAGAGAAAGCTTTTGGTTTCCTGAAGCTACTTGTTTCTAGTTAAGCAGCATGAAAATGAATGTATGCTAAATTGTTGCCAATCAGTATTCCTAAACAACTTCTGCCTCAGGCAGTGACACTCGATTATGTGTCTTGTTCCTAAGCTTCTTAAAGGTTTAGCGTTTATGAATCTCCTATAATGCTGTTTGCTTGACACATTTAGTCAGGGATATGACAATGATCAGTTGAGGAGAAAAACAAGTTTTCTAATCAAGTAGAAATTGAGGCTTCTAGTAAAGAGAGCAGAGAGGCAAGGAAAGCTTTCCTGCTGTTTCAAATCAAGTTAGAGAAGGGCCATCAAAGCATCTCAAAAAGACTTAACATAGAAACGGGCTCCATGTTCACTTCCCAGTCAACTTCAGACAATCCACTATAGCTGGTTTTGTTTGCAGTTGTGGTAGAGAGGCTGAGGACTGAATGGGCTTGGGTGGCTCTGCTCTCATCCTGTCCTTCAGGAGGTGCAAGCACATCGGTGCATAATCTTGCACTTGATATCGATTCTACGGCTAAACTGTAGGATTAAAAAACAAACACAGATCTGTGAAGGTCTGTCTGCCCAGCATCTTTCAGGAGCACAACATAACTATGGTCTTTTAAAGTCACTGCCTCCAAGAATAGTGGGGAGGGAGGCAGCTGTCGTGCTGCTTGGGGTGGCCACTCCTGCAGCCCCGTAGCTTTGGTACTTGCTGCTTCTCCCCCTGGGTGAAGTCACAGCAGCGGAGGGGGTGTTGCTCTGCAGCCTCAGTTGCCTTTTGCAGTGGGTTTATGCTTAAGGGTCCTAAGTGTTCTCGTAATACAAATGACATTAAAAAACAGTTGGTAACGTGAGCAGGCACATACCAACTTGGCATATCTGGAAAATTTGACAGCAGCCAGATGTTTAACTAGGTAGAGTCCCTGATGAATCTAAATACCATCATATAAATCTCGCATACGCTACTGAAGCCGAGACTTCAGCTATGCCTTGTGAATTGCAGTTTCTTGGAGGTCGTAGTTGATCAGAGGGTAAATTCTTGTCTTTAACTCGAGATTGTTCCCAGAAAAGAAAGCACATATTCTGGTAGATCACTAAGGACCCGTTTCAGCAAGTCAGTTGATGCTCTGGAGCTACACAGCACTGGCTGAAAATAGGTATAAAAAGATTTTTAAAATATTTTTTTCCAGTGTTGCTGTTAGAAAGCTTCTTTATCTTGTGCATCTAAACATCTCAAGCAGCACAGTCTTGCTTTGGTTTACATTTCAGCTAACATATGGTATACATATCAACCCGACAAACGGGGAATGAATTTTATTCAAGTTGATTGATTTTGATTACTAACATGAGGATATGCTAATGAGAAACAATCCATCATGTCTAAAAGACAGTTTCAGTTCCTAGCACAGCTGATGCGTAATGTTAGTATGACATGCATGAAAATTATAGTAAAAAATGTGTTAGACTATCTTGAAATTTTTCTCAGTGATTACTCCTTGATGAACAGCAGGACACATGATTCTGTTTGCAACCTGACAATGTACTATTCTGCGTCAGTACACTTTTCCTTGTCAGTACAAATAAAAAAACATTAGATATACCTAGCTAGGAAAATACTTTACCTCAGGAAATTGATAACGCTGGTAGTTGTTGTGATGGTGCATATTTTTTGGATTTCTTTATGGCACAGGTATTGGAAAGGAGGAAAGGCTTTTTGGGAGGAAGGAGAATTTTCACTTCAAATCAGGTTTCCATCCCATGTGGGAAGGGAATGTTTTTGTACTTTCAATACTATAGCTATCTGCAGGAATGGTATCTGCATAGAGATCCAAAGGGAGAGTTCAAAGTGTTGTTTTGAATGCTTGTGGTGTTTATTCTTTTTATTAGAGTTTGTTTTTTTTTTTCATAAGGGACCAAAAGAACGTATACAGAATGTTTGTGTTTCTAAGGTAAAGTTGAATAACTCGGCACCTTTTATTTTTCCTCATCGGTTTTTTTGCCAGCTGTTTTCATTCCTTATTGTAGGATCCAAGCAGAGTTTCATTGCAGGGAACTCTCTTGTTAGAAATCTGAAGTTATTCCAGTGGTTTCCTAGCTCTCAGTGGCTAGGCTTTGGGCATGTTAAATCCTGGGAGCAAGACCCATTTTGTTCTTGTTGTCGAGCTTCTGCTTCAACTTTTCCACTTCCTGTGACTAGCAGCATCTTGTCCATAAGCCTCAGTGTGGGAACTGGTGCTCTGTTTAATTCCACCTCCAAGTCCCTTCCCTGGGATACTTTATCTGTAACTGGAATTTGTTCTTCCTTTGAAACAGCTTGTCAGTATAACTCCTTCGATGTTTTCCAGGTTCTGGCATGAAGACTTGCTAGAAGAAGTTTACGTATATCTACACATACACACACACACACACACACACACACACACACACACACACACACAAAAATATATAAAATATATGTATGTGTGTATATATTATATGTATGTGTGTATATGTGTATATTCCTATACTAGAAAGGATTTATTGGTATAAATTGTGTCCTGTTGATATGAGGTGGTCTGTTAATAAAGCTATGTCGACAAATGAGCTTTTCATAGTCTACAGCAGTGGTTCCTAAACTGGATCTGTGAGACCATAGTACGGGATCCCAGGTGAATCACAGATCAGATTAAATGGGTTTTCAATAACCTTTTCCAGCACTAGCAGAAGTGTAAACAGCTGCTTGAGTTATAATTTGTTGTCTCTGGCTGCTTAGAGAAGAAGTAAAAGTGGTAGACTGCATTTTTCAGATGAAGTAATTAGTACTCAGTATTTCCTAAATTCTCAGCCTAAAGTAGGATCACATGACCCTAAAATATTAAGGTTTAATAAAAAAAAAATTGATTTTTGTTGGATAACAATCCATGAGACATTGAGTTGGCAGCGGTCTGATGATTCGGGGTGTTTAGGAAGCACAGATATAAAGTATTTCTCTGCACAGAGTAAAGCTTCTTTAGCTAGAGGAACTCAGTTTCTCTCGGGCCTTTGTGGTATAGTTATGTCAGTTTATGGTGTGATTTATTTACTTGTTTTCTTTAATTTTTGCAATCAGGTAGAGACTTGCAAGCAGCTGTGTTGGCTGCAGCTTATTGCTGCCCCTCTGTTGGGGATGTCGCCCCTTACAGCTCTGCCGGAGGAACGGGCTCTCGTGTGCTGAACCAGAGCTCCTCTGGCCTGTTTTGCAGTCATACGCAGTTTGGGGGATCCCTGCTTCCCACCCTCATGCTGAGGTGTGTGATAACCTCGAGAGCTGCTGGAGAGTAACAGCCTTCAGCTGCCCACTTCCTACTGGAAGAGAATAACCCAACACTGTTTTTCAGCCCAACCTATGTCTATAGGTCAGGAGATAGTATTGCCTGGGCAAAGAGCCAAAGTAACGCCTCGTATTTAAAAAGTTTCAGAGGGAGATTGTTCAAATGCAGTGCTGAGCTCCCACTAACAGTGTATGTGGTATAGGCACCAGCTCGGACCAATGACTTTCAAATTATTTCTTGAGTTTTTAATTTACTGGAGCCTGTTCCTTTTAAATGTTTATGTACATATTGCTTAGGGAGAAAAAGCATTATATTATATGGAGAATTTTAAGAGAACGCAGATTTTTGGACTCGGCTTTCCAAATTCTCAGCATCTCAAGCCTGGGGCTAAAAACTCATTTTCTTGTGAGTGTTCAGTTACAGGTAGGAAGATTTCTTGTTGTACCGTATGGGTCTAAATCAGTGTAGGCATGAAGTGCTGTTGTTTGTAAAGTAACTGAAAGTAATGATTCCCTACTTGATGTAGCTATTCTTCATGTGCTCCTAAACAATCACACAAACTTCTCTGTGCTGTGATCCCGAAACATTTATGCTCAACTTCAATACACGAGGTAAAACAACCAACTCCACTGTTCTTACCTGTGTGAATATGGTATGGAAATAAAAGTGAAAGTTTCTCAAAACAGATAGTAAACGAAGTGCTCTTGTGTCATAGCAAGTCAGCTGCACTCTGTATGAGAGATCTGGCTAATATCGAGGCCTGAAAGTCTTTTCTTCCCAGCCAGAAATACTCGCTTCCTCAAGGAGGCAAAAATCTAATTTATACAAGAGCATTAAGTAATAAACTACTATATCGTCATGAATAGCAACTGATCTGGGCAACTTATGCAAACAGTCACTATAGACACAGCTGCTGTTGGAGGAAAAGAAAGAGTGCGATGTTTTACAGCTATCTCTGCACTATGTTTTTGATACCTCACCTAAGCAATCACACTGCCTGTGCTACCACAGTGAGCAATAGAAATAACAGCATTTATGGACTACAGTGCGAAGGAAATGCCGTTATATATACACAATTTTCTGTCTTATATAAAAGCTTTTCTACAGAAGTGTAATTAAATGTACACATCTACATAGCTATCATTTTTGTCTCCTCCTTTTATGCCCACTGCTTGCCTGCCTAAGGGGTGAGCCTATTGGGATCAAATACATACCTGGAAAAAAGCAAGCAATTACTAATTTAATTAGATAGGTAAAAGATAAAAAGGCTATACTGGCCTGCTCTCACAAGGTCCCACCTTTTTGTTCTTCAGTACTTTTTCTTCATATTTTAGTGCTGGAAATTAAGATTTCGAAAAAATGAGTCTTGCAAATTTCCCTCCTGCCGAAAAAAGTCTTTTTTTTTTTTTTTGTCGTTGAAATCAATGTATACAATAACAGCTTTCCAAAGGAAATAAATGATAAAAGACAAACAGCGCTGTAGCATTATTTTTTGTTTTAACTGAAGATCCCTAAACCCAAGCTGCTTTTTGGTTTTGACATTAACAGATTTCAACATGAGGGATTCAGATTAGATGTTAGGATAAGCTAAGATTGGGAAATATCTGTGTTGGACCGTATGCGGGACCTGAGCAGGACTGAATGGTGTCCACTGTTTCTTGCTATGACACCAAATTTACGGTTCTGCGTTTCCAGAGTGACTTTGTAAAGGGGCTTGAAACAGAATTTTGTCTTGTCTGTACTGGCCAGAGGCAAATACTTTCTGACATCCCTGGAGCGATTGTATTTATTGAAGGATCTGTTAGGATAGTGCCACTGGATTAAACGGATGAGGTTGTCGGTAGACAAGAGTGTCTTGTGTTCAGCACGAGCAGTCCAAGTCCCTCTGTGCTTGCAGGCTTGGGCAGGGAGCTATGGCCAGTGGGGAAGACATGAAGAGGCCGGGGAAATCAGTGAGTGCCTGGAGGGACTGCAAAGCTGCCTGCCGATGGTTGCCCTTCTCCCTGGGAAGCTCTGCAGAGGGTGGGGGGTGCCAGGTGCCCAGCAGTACAGCTGCCGCAGCGGCATCGGCTCCGGGCTGAAATAATGAGTTTCTGCAGCTCTGAATGGTAGAAAGTTCGGCCTTTCTGGGGGAAAATTCTAGCCATGGACAGGAAAACAACCTGCAACCCTGAGTTAAAACTTGTGGAGTTCGCTCACCTTTAGGCAGCTGTGATATGTCGAGAGGAGAAGATGGCATTCCTGCGCAGGAGAAAGCCCACAGCTACGTGAGGGCTTGATCATAGCTGAGCTTGACGTTCTGCTCAAGCACAGAAAGAAGCAAGGTGACTTTCCCACTTTTGGTATATGTTCTGCAGGATGTTCACTCATGTGACATGAGCACAGTTGCTTAGGTAGGAAAAGGCTTGCTGATATTTAGTCTGATCCTGTCAAGCAACAGAGTGGCATCTCCTCCTGGGTGCAGCAGGTGAGTCTTGATGTGTCCATGAGGCAGTTTGTGTATGGTCTTTGGAAAGTGTATCTTGACAGTTAACACCTGTATGCATTCAGGCGAGTGAACAGAGACAGACGCTAATGGCAAATGAAGTGTCCTCGTTCTGTGAACCTATGAAACCTAACGTTTCTCCTTAGCGAAAATAATCTGTATTTCTGTATAGATAAGTAGCTGCCTCCAGGCTGGTGGGGTTTTTTTCCCCCCCCCCTTAAATATTATCAAATCCTCATTCACTGAAGCTCCATTTCCATATTTTTATTTTACTTCAGGCAGTACACTAAGTAATCTTTTTTTTTTTTGGTCATATCTGTAGATATTTTTATCTCATGCAAACTCAGTCAATTCAGGTCCTCTCTGTACCGCAAGGACAGTTGGGGATACAAATAGGGCTAAGGCAGCAAAAGGGGCCAGAAAGCTAAAAGTAATTAATGGAGGCAGGAAGCCAGTTGAATAGATGGAAGAAAACCACTTGCTAATAGAAGGTCAGTGAAGAGAGAAGGGTCCTCACAAAGACTCAGTGGGAGTCCTTAAAGGAGCTGGTGTGTCCTTGTCTCCCTTACTTTAGTACTGTAGGACATGCTTTCTCTTCTCATTTTCTCCTCCTCTAGTGCTGTCAGTCTGGAGTGGCAGGAACGTGCTTTGTAATTGGCAATTTTTTGTCACTTTTCAGCAAATGAATCAGCTGCTAATCTCAACTAGGATCATAGAAATCCAGAAAGCTCCAGGTTTTACAGCAGCATAACTGAGGGCAAAATCTGGTTCACATGCCTTGTCTGAAATTACCTTGGAAAACTATGTCCATATACTGTAGCAATGAATTCATTTTCAAATTGTGGAAACTACAGTGACTTTTGAAAAACAAGCTGGTGACTTCTGTGAACAAAGAAATACTGTAAAAGTCCTGTTCTGGTTATTGCAGCTTCCTGCAGAAAAGAATGAAAGAGTTTGCAGTGCAGAAAGCACAGATCCATGTTGCCTTTAATGTGTTCACTTCGTGTTGACAACACGAAGCTGGAAGGAACAATGGTACCATGGTAACTTGTTTTCTTTTTAATCTTTCTTAGAAGATTGTAAAACTGTTTACCATGGCAATATCAAGTTAATATAGCACATTCTTTTTCAATTTCTTGTTTTCCCTTTTAGTATAATGATGTGTTTGAAAACTCTCTGGTGTTCAGCTATACTGCTATTGAAGCTTTCTGATACCTTCAGTAAAACAAAGATGCTAATTGTGAGCGTTTTTTCTTACTGTGCCTAGTTGATGTTTTTTCTTCATTTGTTCATCTTCTTTGTTTTAAGAGTCCTGTTGACACCTGGTAATTCTGACCTAAGCACAGTCTAATGGAGGCACAACGTGAAGCCTGCAATTGAGTTTCTGTTGTTGTTAGATACTTTCATAATTGTATTTCCATCATTTGTTACTCAGATCTGAGAATGATATCAGAGGCTTCTCAGTAACCGCTTAGATGTAGAAGTGGTGACAAGTCTGCTTCTCCAGAGAGGGGTAATGATTCTCGCTGCAGTCTGTGCACTAACCTACATTACCATACTATGGAATTGCTCAACATTCAGGTTACGTCACAAGCTGGCAAAATGGAAAAGCTCCGAGAGGCTACTGCTGCATACTGCAAGCCCATGTCACAAGGTAGCAAATCCCCATCCAAGTCCCTTGAATGCAAACAGTATATCTTCAACTTTGAACGTCTTGGGCTTTACCAGTTTTCTCAGATTCCTTCACAATTTCTGTGGATGCTTTTATAGCTGAGTTAAGCTAAACCCAGAACTGACAGAAGAAACTCTAGACAAAGATTAAAACAAAAAAAAAAAGGTAAGGTATCAGCAGAAGCATAGGATTGTATTTACCAAATAAAATAACTGATTGAAGTGTTTTTCTCTTTCATTGACAATTTAAGTAATGAAATGGGTGCAAGTCCTGGACCCAGTGAAGTCGATAGGAGTTCTGTCCTATTCCATATGACAAGGATAATATTCCTTCACCATCTTTAGTTTCTAGTGCTCCTTGGGAGTTGCAGAAGTGGAAAATTATTCACTTGGGAGGCGGAGATTGCCTGAAGACCTGGTCCCTGCAGCTCTCTGGCACAGCTAAAGAAGCCTGCCTGCTCTCCAGGGAAACTGCCTGTTTTGCCTCTGCCTGAAACAAGCCCTGTAAAATCCTAGGATGGCCCAGTGGCACTTAGGTCATCCAAACATGTCTCACCCTTATGACGTTTTTGAAGACTCTAGCCCTCCCATCAGCTTTTGCTATTCTTTGGGCTCTTGTCAGTTTGTCTGTCCCTTTCCTCTACCACCCATGCAGTCTCTGCAGCAGAACCTATTCCCTCCGAAGAAGTCCCAGTGTATTTCCCATATGATCCCTCCCATATTCTTTTGTGGGCACAGAGGTTAAGAACTTCTTTGTTTACCAGGTGGACTTTTAATTCTTGCTGGTTTACTTCCTTCCACACAAAAATGCACCCTCTTGTTTCAAAGCTGGGTGTGGTGAATATATCACTGAAGCAAGCATGGATGAGGTTGTTCCTACAGCTGTTGCCATTAAGCTGTTTTGAAAGTTAGGGCAGATGTGGAAGTGGGTTATGTTTATTACATCTCGTTTTGTGAGATGAAAAAGGTTTTATTGCAACTAGTCTGTTCGTTAATTAAAATGAAGTAAATATGTGCCAGAATGTTGCCTGTTCTTATCTAAGACATTTTATACAACAATTGCTATCTGCTGATATAACTGTCCTAATCAATGCAGGGTTGATTTGATGTTATATCATTAGTGAGGTGGAAGGATATTTTCAGGTTAGAACTGAGGTATATATTCTTTATCATCTAATAATTCTGTGATTCTGTAATATTCTTTGTATTAATTTTATTAATGCTTCAAATGAGAAATGAAAATCATATAAAATGAATCCTCTTCCTCTGAGAATGATGTTTGTGGTATGAATATACCAGTGAAATGAAAACTCATAATCTGTTTCCTGAACAACCAGGCATTGTTCTGCTTTGTGAAAAGGCCAGATATGTCACTTCCTGAGCCTTGGTATAAAGTATTAAGATCAGATCCAGATAGCCAACACCAAGGCTTTCACTGCTGCTATACAGCCTCCAAAATCAGGTCAAGTTATAATTCTTTGGCCTCAAGGTTAGGTAAAATAGGGGAAACAAGAAGTGGAGTTTAATTTAGTTTCAGGATGTTCTGAAGCAGTTTTGTCATTGCTTAAGTCATGTCTTCACTGTGTTAAGGCGCCTTTAGCTCATTTCCAGATCTAATTCTGCTCACTTACATGTTATGCTTTGCCCTGAAGTTTTTCTGCGCCATTTCAGCCAAGGGGAGTGATTTTTGTGGACTGGATGGGACCAAGAACAAGCCTCAAGAGTCTGCTTTTCTTCTCTCTGATAATAAATGATTTGTATTCCTGTAAAAATCAACTTATCGCACATTCTCCAGACGAAGCACGTGCCTAAGCATGAAAGCAGAGGAGTTCTCACTACTCAAGGTTAGTTCTTGCTCAGAGAGTTAGCTTTCAGCTGATAAATACTTCAGTATGTGTTTTCCCAAATGTAACAGGACAAATTCCTAAGCTGGGAAATGTTTCTAAAAGTGCGAAGGAAACATAACGTAGAATTGCCAGTGCTGAACCAAGCTGCTGGTCCAGAGAGCCTGGTGTCAAGTTTTCTGCCAGTGAACAGTCAGGGTGATTTAGGAAGTAGCATAATGCTTATCTGTGTGCATGTCCTTATATTGTGCCTGACACTATGAGCACTTCAATTACAGTTGATAGTTCAGTTACAGGCTGATACCCCTTCCCTTGCTTGGGGTGATGCTCTGCAGGTTTCTCTGCTTTCTGAAGTTATGTTAGGATAAAATTGGTAGAATGTAATGAAGAATGATGCCCTGGTATTTTTATTGATCTGTAAAGCATCACACACATTTAGTGTTCTGTAAAAATATGTTCTCTTGCTGTCCTTGTTGTGCATAGGATCTTTACTCTAAATAAGACAGTCTGGAGTTGTCATTAACGGCTCTTTTTACAACTTTCTTTCCTTGGGTTGAGGCCCGTTATATGTTTTGAGAAACAGATCACATAGAAAATGCTGAATCTTGTTTTCCTTCTTGCCTATACGCGTAGTCACGTGGGAGAGCAGAGTTAGGGCCTCTGCAAATGTAGGATTCTTCACTGAGGTCACTGGATACAGGCATGACCTTACAGTTCTTCAGAGGTTGTTTTATACCAGAGTTCAGTCACCAAACAGGATCTCCCTGAGCCTGACTGAGGTCCTGCTGGGGTGAATGGATGCGGGCAGATGAAACTGGAGGTGCGCAGCTCTGTGTCAGAAGAGCAGCTGAAGACACCATGTGGTGGTGCACCTGCAATCCCTGCAGCACTCTCTCCTCTGCCCGGTAGATCGAACCCTGATTAAAGTGATTCTACTGCCTTCAGTAGAAGCTAGCTCAGATCCTGTAAATAAGCAATGTTGCTGTAGCAAACCAAAATTCTTCCCTGTAGCTACCATTTTTCCTACTAAGATGATCATCTTTGACGTTTACCACTTGTGTATGTATATATACTTGTGTATACTTGTATATGGGTATACATATACTTGTGTATACTTGCACATACATTAGCCTAGCAGCAAGCTGGGTTTGAAATGGCCTGGTGCTTTTATTCCCCGCACTGCTTAATGAATGATTAGAAATGCAGTCAAGTTCTCCACTGGTATTTTTCTTTACTGGTTGGCTCCAACTTTATGAAATTCACACTGGAGCAAGCAACTGTTGGTGCTTTTTTTCAGGCTGATTATGCTCAAGGGTGCAATGTAAGGAGGCCCCAGTTCTGTCCTATAGCAGCATCTGTCCGACCTCATTTTAGGCCAGGATTTTTAACTGAAACCTTGATCGTCTGAAGTGCTGAATTTGACCACGCATTAGTATCAGAGTTGTGGCCTCCTGCAGAACATGCTCTGATTGATCCAGCTGTTGCCCGCTTGCTAAATCTGTTTGAGATGTAGTCTGGCTTCTTGGGCCTTTTCAATGAGTCAGGTCTTCGAAGATTTTTTTTTTTATTATTCTATTTATTTATTTAATAGGGCTTCATTTCCTCTGTTTGCTGGGTTGTTTAGCAAAACCTTTCCCCTTGAAAAAGGAACTAGGGGAATGGATTTGGGCTTTGCTAGCTCCTGAAATGGGCTTAGGTACAGTATCTTAATTTTAGAATAACTGCAAATGATTCCTGCCAAGAAATGCTACTAAAACTCAGTTTTCTAAACAGTTGATGAAGAGGAATAATTGAAACATCTCAAGTAAGTAACAGTAGTAGGGAAGATCTGATTGTAGCCCCATAGGATGTTAGAGCCGGGAGGAGCGTTTCTTATGACGTAGGGATTGGCTGAGCGAGGTTTGGAACTGGATTAGAAATTTGCTTGAACGTTAGATAAATCAGTCTTATGTCCTTCATTTTTTATGAGGTCAACAACACATTTTCTGCAGTTGTGAAACTTGTGGTTTTCCTCCATCTTTCTCGAAGGGTAAGTATGAAGGTGTCTTTTTCATCACTGAGATTTAGTCCATTCATGTTCATTGGCCAAAGGCTAGGAAGCGTTGCAAAGCCTAGATAGTTGGCGGATGTTGTGGCGATACCCATAGGAGCACTTTAAAGGTGATAAAGTGATTAGTACTGAGCAATAGTTGGCTGTGCCAAAGTTGCTGCAGCAGCTGTGGGAGCTCTAAGAGTGACTGTCTCATTGCTGAAGTTACAATTCTGCTTCTCAGGTAGCAGGATTAATTGTAAAGGAAAACGCTGAAGGAGAGCAAGGTTTATTTTGGTAGTAGAACTGCACTAGGTCAAACAGTCTTGAGGCGCAGGGCAACAGGGTTTAGCCCTTAATTGTTAAGCTTATTCCTCCAAATGTTTAGGCTAAAGATAAATGTATTGCAGGTAGCAGGATGGACAGCGTGCTGAAAATATCTTTTGTTTGCAAGGCGATGAATGAAACTGAGAGGCAAACTTTGTCACTCTTGGCTCAAAGAGAGTACTCTGGACTGTTTCTGCTGAGGACAGGGCTTGTGCCAGTGCCATTTGGCTCAAAGGCACAAATGTAATTTTCTGCAGAAAATATGTGCATGGAAAAGTACTACACAGCAAAAATATCAAACAGCAACAAAATCTCACATATACGTCTAGAAGCATTTGCTCATGACCCCATTTGCAAATGGAAAGAAAAATACACATAGCATTAGCACAGAGGTGGATGCACTTAAAATAGCGTGCAAAAGGACATCATGCAGAGAAAGCCATAGGCACTATAACCACGTGACAGTCCCCAAAGTAACATCCCAGCTGCTTCCTGAGCTGCCTCAGGAGTGCAGTAGAGCCATCTGCAACTGCCACACAGTGAAATTCCCAATGTAACATCTGGATTGTGTGGTCATAATACAAAATATTGTGGTAAATGGCAGCAGATTTTCTTCTTTGTCTTGTGTTATTACTGAGCATCATCACTTGTGTACTGCTGTGGTTGACAAGGCACTGGAAATCTAAGCCTCTGTTTTAAGATAGCTGTCCGCAAATAGCTGTCCTTTAGTTGAAACTGTTCCTTTTTATTCTCGGCAGAGATATGGTTTTACTTGGAAAGTCTGAAATTCCATTTGATTGTTTTTTGAGATGTTTAAGTTAAACAAAAACCCCTTCATTTCACCAATGAAGAACTGTATCAGATTAATTTATTGTATTGCTTTTTAAAGTATATGCACATTTCTGTCAAATATAAGCATATGAACTAGAGGGATGTGTATCTATGTTATTGCTAATTCCAGCATTCAGAAATCATGCTTCAAGCTCCACTGAAGTGAGATACATACTTTTTTGTCTTCCTTTTTATTTACCTTGTTTTATGAGCTTCAGGTTGTGCTTGAGTTTTGTCGTCTGTAAAGTTTATACCGCCTTCTTGAGTGTTAGAACATTAAGTGTCTTTATATTTTTGTTTAATGTTCTCCTGAATTCAGCAGTTGAGGCTTCAGAAAGGACACAGAAACGTAGACAAAATCATAAGCTTTGGCAGTGCTGCCCCATTCTTAATACAAATACCTTGGAGAATAGCATTCAAGGAAGCGGGAATGGATTCCCCCAACTGCTTGAGGTGGGCAGTGTGCGGTCTCGTGTGCGGTCCCCAACAGGCAGTGTGCGGTCTCGTGCCGCCTTACCCAGTGGCCAATCCTCAAGGAAATAACAGTGATGGTGGCTATAAGTCACCCTGGGGACTCAGGGATTCCAGTCTGCTTGCACGGCAGCGAACCTCTGATCTGGTCCAGTCCGAATCTCTGCAACAGGGAAGGCTGAGGAGGTGCTCTCTCTTCCTTCAGCGTGGTCCTGGCACTGGTGTTTTTCGTGCAGCTCTATCCCGAGCTCGCAGCAGGATTTTTTCCAGCTTGTGTGCATTGCTGCCGCAAAACATGCAGCTTTGGGGGAAGGTAGGTAATACAGGGGGGCCAGGAGGACTAAGTTTTGGAGTCTAAGGGTGCACGTCTGAGAAGGGAAGATGTCATAGGCTTGTATGAAAAATGGAGAAACTCTTTAGAGCATGGGAGACTGATCGGATCAGGCGGGAAGGAGGCTTGAAGCTGGGCTTCACCTATTTGGTGCTCTGGGATGGAGAGCATCTGGTCTCCAGTTTCTGGTCTGGACAAGACATCCCACCTTTGGCGAAGAACTATTTCTTGGCACAATTTTGAGTGAAACTTTCACACCCCCCACAACAAGTCTGAGCTATGATTAATATGCTTTTTTCTCATTTGGAAAATAATAAATTGGAAATTGCCTAATCAATTCTTAATCTCCACCAAATCTCGAAAAATGACATATAAAGGTTTCAAAGGCCTTAAAAGAATATTTTTTAATAGAATATGTTCTTATTATATATATAATGATATATAAACCATGGCTCATTATCTTCCTTTTGTTTTGCTGCTGCCCTTCAATTTGAAACACACAGTTCTTGCCTTCTGGTGGTCATTTAATTTGGCATTTTAACCTTAGAAATATCATAAATACCTTCCTGGCATTTCTGAGAGTTGTGTCTTAGAATTGACCCCCTTGACATAGTATCCATAGGGCTTTTTCTTGAAGTATGAGGCCCAGATTTTGCCTTAATTCACTGCTAAATATGCTGACGTTTTCCCTTGAGAAGAACAGGCCATAGGAGCGAGGCTCACAGTAGGATACTAGAGGCTGTCAGTTTTATTAACAGTTGGGGGTGCTAACGGGTCTTCCAGGTGCAAAGCAGTTAAGTTTCATAAACACCCTTGGGTGCAAGTGTTTGCTTTGTAAATGAGTTTGCTAAAGGACTTGCCTAGAATCACACGCCGAGGGCCAGGAGCCGCCGCCGGCCTCTGTCGGGGCTCGGTGCACCTGGGTGATGGCGGCCAAGGGCAGAGCTGGGGAGCTGCTGCCTGCGTCTGCACAGAGCCAGCTCTGAGCAGCCCTTCAGCTGCCTCTCTCTCTTGCTGGTTACCATGACATCTGATCACCTAGAAATAGGCTCCAGGAAGTCTGGTTCTTGTTCTGCTGCTCTCATAGCTGGGATTTGCTCGGCTTTTGCTTGCATGCGTTTGAGGGGGAGGGAGGCCGATAGCACTGTAATGCTAATTCCTTTCCCCTGTGCTTGGTATTTTCTGGATCAAAGAGGCCGGCTACTGAATTTGGTCAGACTGTACAGCTGATCATTTAACTTCCTCCCTCTCCCAAATTTTGCATTTCTTTTTCTGGCAGTCGATTTATAGCATATTGAGATTTTCTTTTCTGTTGTACATCTCTGTGGGTTAGCAGACTGCTGCCATGACCCACGCAGAGGTAGCACATGTCCATCCAGTGTACTGTGGTGCCATCCAGGATGTCCAGGCTTACTCACGGTAGTATAGTGCTGCTTCTGAGGTGCTCTCGCTGTGATTAATTTATCTGTTTCTCGGCAAGCCTCGTTAATTAATACTACTTATAGTAGCTAACATAGCTCAGGCATCTCTGCGTCCTACAGCTGTGCTTACAGTGGCAGATTAACAGAGGTAAAGGATCTGTGTGGAGCAACTGAAAAGGTCTTGCAAAACTGGCAAAATATTTTTATATAAAAATTCTTTGGGTGGCTAAAATGCTTCTTATCATAGGATCTCAGGCTCTTAGTATTTTATTACTTTTTTTTTTTTTGTCATAGCAGTAATGATTTTGTCAACTGCTTTCAGAGGATGGGCCTTAAAATGCACATCTCTTGAACTTCCTTTACTGCTACCTTCCCCTGTTTGTTTGCAGCTAGAGAAGTTGTGATACGTAGATATGTGGTGCCGGTGATACTTGTCTTTATTCCTGGCATTTCTTTATTTTTCTTTCAAAGTAACTAGATCAGGAAGAAGAAAAAAAAATCAAACTTATCATCATATTAATCCTCTGCTGAAAAATGAAGATTTTTCCACTCTATCAGAGTTAAGAAATGTGCATAGTGAACCAAATCTTTTTTTTTAACGTGTACATCTCCATGTAATTTGTTGTTCTTTGTTCTTCTTCTTTGCAGCCACTATCTTTTAAATCTTCTAATAGAGAAAGTCAACCTACAAAAGGATAAGAAGAGCAGATAATGTTCATAAGCAAGCAGCCCTATTTCGGCCTTCTTTCCTGCTCAAAAAGGGCAACTGCTGCTAATCTTTTCTGCGATCTCGAGGCATCTGGAAAAATTAAAATAATTTATTTTAACATCCTTAGTGGGTCATGAGCAGGGGTGTTTATCACAGTATCTTGGCTTGATTCTGGTTTGGAAATTACATTCTGCGGGGAAAATGCACTCTATTGCATTTTCAGTGATTCACTTTTTGTCCTGAATGGTGTGGAGTTGCTAAGCAAAACTAAACAGCTGGTGTTTTTCAGTCCCCAGAAGTGCTGTAATGGTAGGTAAAGTTAACTTATACTAACTTTTCTTCCTTGTCCATCAGCTAAGTATGCCAAAGTACTTGAAAAAGAAAAGTAGTCAGTAAGTGCAGTGCCTCCCCTGAAGAGACACTTAGCCCCTTGGTTACAAGGGACTTTTCCAAAAGTGGGAGGAAAAAACACTGAGGCCTTTAACTGGCCAGATATTGGTGAGCCCTCAGAGGCTATGCATGTATCAAAAGTCCTTTATCATAAAATTTCCATCTCCATGGTGGCAGTAGTTAGTGTGGAAGCGTTAGAGTGGCAAGTAGCTGCTTCTGTACAGGGTAAACAAAATAGGTTGGGAGCAGTGAAGGATTTGCAACTGCTAGTACTAAATTTTTCCAGGGGCTTCTGGTTTTACTACTGCTAGAAGAGCTGAAGTGAAGACAGCAAAAGTGGGAAATGTTTAAAAACACTTTGCAAGGATAGAGCCTTTTATATCAAAGGCAATTTTTCCGGCAGAAACATTTTGCTGCATATTGCTAATATTGCTCAAATGAAACCAACTCTCAAGGTGTCTAAATGCATCTGAGTAGGTTCCAGTAACTCTTGGACAATGGGAGTACTCAATAACAAGAAAGGAGGAAAAGCACATGCTTAATATGATCTGTTGAACTGGAGCGTTTTAATCAGAGCTAAGCTTTGAAGGAAGTGGGTGTTATTTTGCTCCTGGCAGCAAGTGAAACTTCACAAGCTTTTCCTGACATCACATCTTATCCGTGTCTTAACCAGTGACTCATCTTGCTAGCCTAATTCTAGCTGCCAGCAAGAGCGGTAAGCTCAGTGTTAGCGTTTTCTTGTTAATGTTACATCCCACTCTGCCCAAGGTCACTCTCTTCACTGACCCTTGTGGTTCTCAGTGCTTTTTTCCTCCTCCTCCTCCTTTCTCAAAGTGACTTTTGTTTAGGTGATTCTTGGTGGTTTCCACTCAGAAATCTACTTTTGCAAAGGAAACGTGGTGTGTGTTCATGTAACATCCAGGAGCTCTGATCAAAGAGCAGGGCCCCTCTTTGCTGAGCACTAGGCTAAGCTTTATGTTTATAAAGCTAAGAAACGCTCTTGACTGCAGCAAGCTTGCACTCCAAAGTGCAGCTGCTGAAATGCAGGTAGTTGGGCTGGAAGATATTGGCCATCTGGCAACAGACATCAATACTATTGATCTCCTCAAAAAATTAAAAAAAACCAACCAAACAAAACACCTTGAATTGCAAGAGGGTATGAGAAATTTAACACTTTGGATTACAGCAGTCCAGAAATGTAAGGAAATGCTAGTTACATCCCCAGCTTTGAGGGGCTACCTAGATACAGTGAGGATGGCGCAACAGGGCAGTAGCAGCAGAGAAGGCTGCATGTGCAGTCTGAGAGCGCTGCGTGGAGGAGGGAAGACAGCAGGGTGGTTATGGGGGATAAACACCGCTCTTGCTGTTTAAAGCAGCGATGCCAGCGTGAAACTGAGAGGGCTCCACGTGAGCGCGGCTGTTTCTTCATCCATGCAGACGGGAAAGTAAAGGGGTCCTGGATGTAAAGGAGTCAAGTATGACTGAGCCCAAGATTGGCAAGAGGCTTGAAGAAGGACAAACAACGCTCTGCTTTCAGGCTATACCTTTATTTCTTGCTCATTCAGGTTATCTGTCTTGTAGAGAAAAGGGGCTGAAGTACCCGTCTTGCTGAGAACTGAGCGGTAGTTGCAGGGAGTCAGATGTTTCCTGACGCTCTGATGTCTGGCAACTTGCTGCACCTATAAGCAGTGGGTCGTGAAGTCCCATTGTCCTGTCTCCGAGGGTGACCAAACTCAGAACAAGGTGCAAAAAGCTCTAGCTCAGATGTCACAACATGACGCTGAAGAGCAGGAGAGGGGAAACGGTCTCTCCTTCACCACAGCCGGTGAAGCTGTGAAATTGTGGTTGTGGCTGGGTGTTGGGGTTGACATAGCCTCTGTTCTGAGGCTCTTAGCATCTTATTTGCATAGACTGTTAAGTCCAGAGTAGCAGTGGATGAATGCACATATATTTTGTAATTGTTGCCAACCAGTTGGACAGCAGGTGACTCTCATATATTATCCCCCTTAAAAAAAAAATCATTTAAAAAATTTAAAGGTTTATTTTTCAGCTTGTTTGTCATATACGCTGCTAGAGAAGTCATGGTGTTGAGGGAATTAAACTTAGTACAGATGAGAAGTTTCAGTGATGCTTTATTTTAAACAAAGAATTTGTGACTGGAAACGTTCATTAGAAGAACGTTGGTAGGAATTCTGATTTTTCACACCTGCAGCAAAGAGCATCCAGTGTGATTTAAACACTCCAGTAGGTTTCCTGTGCAAGTACTTTGCTGTTTTTGTTGAGACAGACAAATAAGCAATAACAAAAAGCTGGTTGTGCTAATATCGTCAGTGTTTAGGTGATGGAAGTTGTGAGTAGAGGGCATCTGCACACTGTGCTAAAGCATTTAAGTCTTTACTCTTTCCTTGTGATGACCACTGAACACTAAACTGTTCAATTTTTGTTTCAGCCAACTAACAGTATTTTTTAATTGTTTTTATCTAGGACAGGCACATATATAAGCTACAAAGGGACAGACTTGTTAGCATAACAGTGTAAAGATACCTCACAGAGACCTGGTTATAACCAAGCTATCTAATTCCTCGTCAGGGACAGCCAAAGAGGCTTCTGGATGCTGCAGGCTCAGGCTGTTCTTCTAGACGTTTGGCTAGACTGCCAATTAGAGCTACAGTGGGTTTGTGCTGATTCTTGCCTGTACCTCATCTATTGCTTCTCTTGTCTTTTAATGAGCTTGTGTTCTGCCTGGAAATCTTGCAAATAACTTGGAGGGGGGAAAAAAAGATCTGCATCAATTATCTCCTTCGTTAGATAATTGTCTCATGCATCAAACTTAAGTGCCTGGTAACCTGAAGGTTTGTGGTGTTTTAAACTAATGTAAGGGCAGTGATTGTAAATGCTGAAGAAATAAAGCTCAGATTTGGCAGTTTATTTTCTCTCATTTATGTTGAAAAAAGCTGAATGGGGGGGGGGGATTTCCACAGAAGCTAGCATAAAACTTGGTATGAGTCAGAGGAAAATTAAGCCATGTTATAACTATCTAAGAAGCTAATATAACCTGAGGAAAAAAATCATGTCAAGGTGATTATTACAAAGATTCAAATGGAT
Organism: Struthio camelus; assembly: GCF_040807025.1. NCBI lineage: Eukaryota > Metazoa > Chordata > Aves > Struthioniformes > Struthionidae > Struthio > Struthio camelus. The sequence continues at coordinate 31,329,248 of NC_090949.1, read as the reverse complement.
TTGGAGAAATGTGATTAAAAACCTTTAAGAGGAGATAACATGCTTTGTACCCGTACAGTAAAACAAACCTTGGAATCTATCACTGTCTCGCACGGAGATGAATCATGTATCGTGCGCTGGACCACACTACTACAAGTGCAAGGTTACGAAGAAACGTTACGTACCATGAAATATAGGATGTCTTTCTTTTGCTCCTCCCCTTTCTCTCCCTCTGCTTTTTTTTGAAACCTGAGAAGGCAGGCGCACAAGCATACGTTAATGAACGTGCAAGTTGCCTTCCTCGCCAGGTTAAGTGCGTTCTGCCCATAAGAGAACAAGTTATGGGCAGCAAACACGTGCAGCCCCTCAGACCTCATTTGTACGTCTTGTGATCCCCTTGTACCACCCATTTGCATGGGGCTGACCAGCAGAGCACAAAAAATAACAAACTGGAGTAACTGCATTTCACGATTTTCGGGAAATACAAATTACCAAAGTTTCCTTTGACCCAAGCACTGCAGACTGAATCTAGTTCCTGACTGAGCCTGTGCGCTGCGACTGTACCAGCGCAGGCTTTGGCAGCCATCCTGAGATCCCCTTGGGACTGCAGGTCCATTCAGGCTTTCCAGGACAGCCTGGACATACATCCTCAGAGCTAACACCTTGCTCTGAGCTTTTGGTCAATTTAGTGTTCTTTGCAAATTATTCTGCGTGTAGCCAGACAATGTTTCTTGCAGTTGCTTAATGCCTGATCAGTCTCAAATGCGGAACGGGAGTAGGACATGAGATTTGGGAGTTGGAAAAGCATGGGAACGCAGGTGTGAAACAATAGTTCTGTGAGCATGAGGATTAAAAAGGCCCAGCTTCCTATGGACTTGTGCCTTTTCCGTGGTTGCAGTATCTGACAAGATATTAATACTGATTTAGGTCTTTCTCCGAATGAGGCATGGAGAAAACCTCTCTCCTGTGGATTCCTTGGTGTCTAAAAAATGATAAGCAGTTGCACTGAAACTTTTTCACCCAGCTAGGGTATTCTTCAGGTCTCTCTTCTCCACTTTGCCAACTATTTTCATGAAGTATGTAAGAGCATACCTTTGAGATCATTTCCCCTTAGTCAGACTTGATCAAAAGTCCTTAGTAGGTTCAAAAGTTATAATGGGCACATGCACGTTTGCACATGTGGAGACAAATGATTTCGTAAGCCTCGTTTCCTCAGGAAATCAGGCTATAATAAAGCAACTGTCATGTCTCTCTGAATAATCAGACTGATAATATTGTTGCTGACACCTACCCTGTTTTAAGAAGTACAGTCAGGACCTTGGTGGCACAGTTGCAGCTTAGTGGCACTTAGCAGCTAAGTGAGGTTGTGTGGCAGTGAGCAAGAGAAAGCCCTTGGATGGGTTTGTCACCAGGCAGGACGGGTGATGGATGCTCAGGCTCCAGGTGCAGTCCACCTTGCTCTGGCATTTCTAGTCAGGAGGAGGAAGGGAAAGGGAGAACCATTTCTCAGCTGGTGGAGTGCCCTGTCTTGAAATAAATGTTTTGGGAAAAATCCCTTCTCTTTCCAGATGTGTTGCAGAGAAACAGAAAAATCCCCCCTGCATAATGTATCCACTGGGAGATTCACTTGCTGTTACAGCTGTGGATATTCTCAGGGTAGTGTAATAGGCAGAGCCCTTTAGGCAAGCTGCAGGGAGCTTATTTACAAGCGCTTCCCTCCCACAGAGAGCCTCTCTGATATGCTGGTGTAGAACAACCGGTGATCACTGATGTTTCCCCTCTCATGGGCTGGCTGGCATGTGCTCCGGAAGGGCCAGGGCTGTCCTTTGCATGCAGCAAAAACAAGGCTGCAGGTATGGGACCTAAGGCAGATAGAATTTTAAAGCCAAGTGCAGTCTCCCACCTATTGCACTGTCTGTATTTCCCCTGCAGTGTGGTCATCTGCTGTGTCAGGTCAGAGCCTGACCCTACAGCTCTGAAAGATGTTCCGTATAGATTTTACTTTACTCTTACAAACCCTCTCAGTTGTTTACTGAAGCTATATGAGTGATAAGTCCTTTCAGGCATTTTTTCTTTAGAGAAAAGAAACTTTGTTAAACGCATTTTAAACCAGCAGCAGTAAATGCTTCTAAAATGTTTTGGAGGTCTAACCACCATTCATCTCAGAACTGCTCACCTGTAAGAGCAACCGTAGCAATCAATACCCTGTGCTGAGCGTGCGCTTTGAAGATAAGACTCTTTGCCTTCTCACAGCTATTTCACAGAGTTGCTATTTGCTGAAAGGTTGATGAAATAAATTTGTTCAAATGATAGATAGCTCCAAAATGAGAGCTATTTTAAGCATATGACTTCTGTCCCTGGTTCACAGGGCAGGTCCAGAAAGAATCGACTGGTTAGAGGGTTGTTGGTCCACTTTCAATTCATCAAGTCCTGAATTGTTGTCTCCAAATTCAGGTAAGTACCGAGTCATCTGCAGCATCTATGTCAAGGGCCAATTCCCTGTCCCTGGCACTCAGCTGCAACACACAAATGTTTTTTGCCTGGTACAGTCCTGGGCTTTTTTCCATTGCCTCTGCTTGGAAGTGTCAGCTTTCAGTGAACTCTACTAACATTTTATTATTGCATTGAGGCTGAGGCAGAAAAGAGCAATTAAAGGGTTGACGTTTTTGATTAAGTTTTTAATTGTACGTGTGCCAAAGCACATTTAACAGATCATAGTTGGTGCAAAAGCCCAATTAATGCTAAGATGTAAGCAGAGCTCATTTCAGTGGGAATAAATGAATTTTTAAAAATATATAATAATAAAAAGGTGCTTGCCTAATTTTAGATACAGGAGCTAACTACAGCCCCTTTTTTTCTGAGAACTGGGATCTCAAAGCCTAAATATTCCTGTTTGTTCCAGGATACAGCTGGACAAGAAAGATACAGGACCATCACAACAGCCTATTACCGTGGAGCCATGGGCTTCATCCTCATGTACGACATCACCAGTGAAGACTCATTCAATGCAGTGCAGGACTGGTAGGAAATAAGTTGTTGTTGTTGTTAGGCTTGTTTGTCTTTTGGCCAATTGTCTCTTCACAGTTGCTTGTCAAGAACATTTTACATTCTACCCTTTGCTATGCATCACCATATTCTTTCCTCTTCACCTAAACTCTGGGTTGAATTGGTTTTTTTAAGTTCTCTTTAGAAAAAGTTGCACAGTTCCACTAGCCAGTTCTTTTTTTTTTTTTATGAAAAATGTATAATTCTAGTGTAGTAGTGTATTATAGTAGTTGTTGCTTTTAAAGGTCCATACTTATTGCTCATCTTCTAATGTATGATTTGGCCTTATTGAGGTTTCTGCCTATGCTGCTAAAGCAATCCAGTTTAACAATGGTTGTTCGAGTCAAACCTCATTTAAAATCTAACAGGGATAAATCTTTCCGACGTGCCTTGTCCTGTATTTAGATTTTTTTGGCACTTAAAAGTATAGTGGAACAGTATTCATCTCACCTAGCTTCAGCCAATTAAAAAAACCTAATCTTAGCCATCTACAAATTGTGTAGTTTAAAATAGTTTTAGTTATAAGAGGAGGAAGAGTAAGATCTAGAGCAGAAAGCAGGCACGCCCCTTGGAAGGGGCCTGTCTGTTATCACTGACTATAGAGGGAGCCTAAACAACTAAGTGCTCAGTGTGAAATGATGGGATGGGGAATGAGAAGAGAGCTATTGTATGGGAAGGGTGGGGACTTATGCCTAAAACTAGCCTGTGAGACGGACAGATTCTCACCTATTCTAAGCTCCTCTGGCTCCACTAACTTCAGTACGAATACATAAACCAGAAAATGACCTCTGGACTTCCAGATGACAAAAAGCCAGGAAATGTTTTGATTTAGAGTGAGAAAAGAAAGGGACCAGATCAGTCGCTTTAAAAACTTAATAGCTGTATCAAAGCTGTAGCAAGGCATTGGTGCCTAGGCTTGTTTCCCCCACATTATGGTGTGCACTTTCGCTTCCCCAACTGAAGGCTCTCCGTGGAGCCCATGCCACTCGTCTCCTTCCTCCAGAAGAAATGTCCCATCTTACCCCATTCTCTGATCTGATTTTGGAAGCAGAGCTGGGGCCAGACTTTTTTCCTGCTGTCCCTGCCTTCTTGAAAAGTGTGTATACAGAGCAGGAAAAACAGAGGTCTTTCCAGAGGAGCCAGAGCGTGCATCATCCCTGTAGCCACAGGCAGTGCCGGCAGCCCCCCATGGGGGTAGCTGATGTGAGGTGTTCTCTCAGTGGGGACTCAGTGCGGTGCCTGGGGTAGAAATGTCTGAGCTGCTGGCACAAGGTAGCAGCTGCTGGCGCAGCACTGGTAAACAGAAAGCTGGACGCTGGTCCTGCCGTGGCATCCTCTCGAAGGGGCGCCTAGCCCCCATCACTCCAGCTCTGACTAGAATCTCTCTCTGGGCCAGAAAATGCCACTTTCTTTATACCAGGGCCCTGGTATAGAGAACTGTCAAAGAAACTGGATCATTTGTCTCTGACTTTTCTGTGAAGATCTGTTACGCCCTCTTGAACAATGGTCCTTGTTATGGCTATCGTCTTAGAGACTTGGGAGACTTTATGCAGAAAGTGCAGGGCATGGGGTGTGTGTGGGGGGGGAAAGGCTATGTTTATCCTCCAGAGAAGTACCTCACTGACTCCCCTCAAACATCTTGCAATCATTACTGCTTGTTACCCTGTTGCTTTATACTGCAGATAGGTTTGATCAGCGCGCAAAGAAAGGCAATGCAGCAGTTAATGGAATCTCCTAAGTCTGATAGATTGATTTGCAGTGATCTCAGAGACCTGTCTGGAGCATGTGACAGCAGCATGTAGGTGACTTTTAAAATTCTTTTACCTAACTCAGATCAGTAGACCCTCTCCTGGAAAGCATGCTAGTCATGGCACTGGCTCTCAGAATCAAACTCACTCTGATTTGTACGTTGAATACCTTTTCCATGTATCGTGATGTAGGTTTTAACTGAAAAACGACAACGACATGGTGTGTTGTTTCTAGTAACTTGGCCGTCTTCCAAGGCCGCCCATTATTAGTTCTGTCTGTCCATTCAAGCAGAGAATCATGATCATCACATATAAAGACATAGTCGTCATTTTTGCCTCATCTCCAATATCATGACACCATGCAGCAGAAGGTGAACTACAACACTCCTTTAGCTGTCCTTCAGCAGCTAATGATAGAGGAATAGATTTTTCTTTCCTAGAAACACAGACCCAAAGGTTTGGCCAAAACCTGGTTCCTCTACATGGCACCCTCTCCGCCAGGCTGAGGTGGAGTCACTGTTTTTTTAATTGCATGTGCCTGCAAAGAGATTTTTCCCTACGAGTACAAGCATGTGAGCTCGGGCAATATCTTGCATTAAACTAAAAATATTTTTAGCTTGATTTCATGAGGAGACAAGATATATAAGATCACACTGTTCATCTAGCTGTCTGTCTGTCTATTGGTTCCTCTCTAATAACTTTGGTTTACCAGTCTAACCAAATTTAGAAAAGGGATGAAAGTCACAAAGATAGCTTTGAACACATTTGGTGAAAATTTGTGACTGGGGAGAGGAAATGTCCTAAAAGGAGCGCTCTTGCAGAGAGAAAAGTAAAGAAAATTCAGCTGTTACACTTTGTGGCTGATAGTGGCCAGCTGACCAGTGACCATATGCTTGTTGGCCAACCAGTCAGCAAACACACGGGGTTGCAGCGTTATCAAAACTAGGAATGATGAAGGGCTTGGGAGAGAGGTGGTTCATGAAGATTTTGGGGGGAGGAGGATTCTTACTTAAGTATAAAAGTTTTGCTGATGAGTTGTACAAATGCAAATCATTAACATACTGTCTCTATCAGAGAAGAGCTCCTTTTAAGTGCTTTTTCTAAATTTTATGTCATTTATAACCAGTGCTCTTAAAAGCAGTTGACTTTACTCATCTTTGGAAATGAGCGCGCTATATAGAGGGCAGAGACAACTCAGGGCTATTGGCTTTGGTGCCCATTAGTTCTAGAAATCAGCCAACTTGTAGGGGATTTTTGGTTTGGAATTTTATCAAATCCAAATTTAATACAGATTTATCTTACGTGCCTCTAACTTTCAAACTGTGTTTGTTCTATGTGCTTTGCCATGTTTTCTGAAATCCAGTACAATGAAGATAAGCCAATACTGTCACTGCTGATTATTTTGAAGCATATATAGGCATAGAAGATTAATGTGGTGCTTCTTCAGATTTTTTAGAAAAGCATAGCTCAGACAAATGTCAATCTTTTTATACACATGCAACATTTCAGTTAAATATACCAAATCTCAGTCTATGAGCTACTCAGTTTTAAAGTTTACATGGGTGACATTTAATCTGAAACTTTGTATGAGAAATGGTCTAACATTTGTTCCGCCAAAGGCAATGGTGCAAGGGTGTAGGAATAAGGAAAGGTCAGCTTTGTGTATTTGACTTCATTTCTTCCTTTGCCACGGGGGCTACATGAATATCTCTGCTAAGAGGAACTTGTCAGCCAAAGGACACCCAAAGGTGAACCATCAGTGTTCATTTTTACTTGATATGTCATGAATCTTTTCAACCATCAGTTTTAAGATTCTGCACCCAAATAACCTAGTGGGGCAGATATAATCGGCCTGCGGTAGCCCATTTCCTGCCTTTCTGAAGCTCATCTACAGGAGGGGAAATAATGACTCTCACTAAACCAGGATAGCTGTGTCAGCAGAGTCCTCTAGTGGTGATGCACCTAAGAGATGCTTTTTTTTCCTCCACTCTACAAAGTTATTTTCTAAAATTCTGAAGGGACAACAAATGCAAACAAAACCTTTTGTCTTTTGCTGATGCAGCTATATAAGCCCCTGGCGTTTGCAAGCATAGCAAGTATGTACAACTTTTGTCTTTTTTGACCATTCTGTGTGTACAGTTATGTTGTAAAAAACGTTATCATAGATCTGGTCTTCAGTCGAGAAATGTACCCTCCCTAGAAAATGACAGCGTCTACTTCTTGAGCCAAACAAAAGCTCCTTTAGCTCAGAGCCTTTATCTCCGTTAGCCTAGTCTTCTCTTCAGGTCAAGTGTGAGAGGGTACCAGCGCATGTAATGAAAAAGAGGGAGGCCTAGCGCTCCTGCGGTGCTTCTGTTCGGTGTTTGAGAGAGGGTGGAGCAGTGGCAATTGTGGTGCATCCTTTCTCTCTCTTAAGTGTCCTGTTAGTCTAGCTGGCTAGTGATGTGTTTTTCAGTGTCCAGGTACAAATATAAGAATATCGTTAAGTTAAACATTTATCATAAATGCAGCATGGTGCAACAGGTTGGCTGACATTTGAGACATTGAGAATAAATCAGAAGTACTCAAGAGTTCTTTACCAGCTAACATGAATTAAATCCAGTAAGGAAACTGTTAATCTTCCTAGCTATTTCTGGTTATTTTAAAAATGGCATGTGTGAATTTCAGTGTTTTTTCTGGCACGAAAAGATTCAATAAGCTAGTGAAGGGACCAGTATAGGGAGCTACGGAGTGAAGCCAGCTGAATGTCCTTAAAAAATGAAAATATATTTCTATAAACCAAAAAAAAAAAAACCCTGAACAAATGCTAAATATTTTTAAATTTAGTGACACAATTTCATCTGATTCAAGTTAATTTCTTTCTGTGGAATCTGATGAATACATTTGGAAATAATGAGGATAAAAGATTTAAGCTTTTGTAAGGAGAAAGAGCTTGCATTTCAAGGATCTTTACATTCAAATATTTTCAGTACAAACATATAAAAAGAATAATTTTAACTGGGCTGCCCACACCCATGCATGTTTAATGGTCTGTGTATGAGACAGGCCTGTAAAAAGGTTGGAATTAATGTGTTGAAACTGCATTTATATGGAAATTGGAATGGAATAAAAAAAAAAAGAATGCTATGCTCTCAGGTAGAGGGAACAAATATTTTAGTAGATCTTTTCTAAACTTCCCTCAGGTTTTCTTTATGCACAATCTTAATCTGATTTAACTAAGTGTATTTGCAAGCTCACCTTTGGCAAGTTAGTGTGTAAGCATGGTTTCATCATATTTTGCCTTAACATACACTTACTAAAATGAAAAAGTTTAAAATAAAGCTCTGCACGTAACTCACCTGCCGCGTGATCCGGGGGGACTGGGATCACTAAACAAATACAGCCAAACTTAGGAGCATGTGTCAAGAGAATCATCAGCAAGTCACACACAAAGTAGTACCCCTTCCACGAACTTTTGGCTGCTAGCCATCCCAGTCCATTTCCCTTGGCTGATAAGAATTTCCCACATGAACATAATTCCTAGCTCCTAAAATTGCACCCATTGACAAAACCTTGTTATGACTCCAGTTAGTGGACAGCAGCCATCTATATATTTGCAATAGGGTGTTCTCCTGTCTGAAGCGTGTTCCTTCTTGCTGGTACCCTGCCTACAGCAGTTTAGTGATTCAGGTTTTTAAGATGCTGTGTAAGCAGCCTGTCAATGTGAGTCTCAGCCCATCTCACTGCTTTCTCTTGTACCATCTCTTCCCGCAGAGTTCCCTACAGAAAACAAGCCAAAAGCATGAACAAACTCCTGAACCAGAGACCTAGCACTCCAAGTAAGCTCTTGCCCTTAACAAATGCTTTTCTTCTGTTGAGCTCCGAGGGGGACGCAGAGATCTCAAAATTCATAATTATGCCAGAAGTACAGGAATGCAGCCTGCGCAAATTCGACTCCCTACTGGGGGAGGGAGTTCTTCTCCCTTCCTGACCTCTGTAGCATCTTAGAGCTTATATCCTCAGAAATTGCCATAGCAGATTGTGTTCAGTAGCCTTGCTATTCTCCAAGTGTTTCATGGAGCTCCAATGTCCCCTCTAAAACTGCCACCAATGTGCGTCTGGTGGACTTTACTTCTCATCTCTGGCTCATGCAAATGTGACTGTTTAAACAGCCTCGTGCTCTGGCTCTAAGTGTCCAGTTGGCGAATGAGAACATCGTCCATACCGATCCTTCCTTGGGTGATCTTTGTACCAAACCCTTCTTATGAGTGGACATCCTAAAAGAGGCATTCCGGTTTGCTTTGCGTCACTCTGAAAATATTTAAGCTAAACCAATCAAAGGTACTTCTTTCATGAGTATCTGTAAATCAGGAATTTAGACAAGCTCCTCAGGTAGTATATGAAGCTAATTTTCCTTCATTCACATGGATCACTCCAATTCATGACAATTATCTTAAAGCAGCTGAGAAAGTTTAATGCATTTGGGAGTATTTAGGACAGGGCCTGCTTTCTTGCTCTTTCACTGAGAAAGGTATAACAGACTGTTATACTGAGAAGCTGTAAAAGGAAAGGTCTGACTTATTTTCCTTACTCCAGTGTGTCAAGAGTACCATCAGGTTATTTTGGAAGAAAAGGCATAAATGAGCAAAAGCAAAGGTGGATTTTACCTGGTATTTGAAAAGAACTTCTTACTCTAATTGAATAGTAAGATGCCTTTCCTGTAGGGTGAGTGAGAGGGTTAAATGAGCTTTATGGCTTTCAGGCCAGTTTCTAGATTTTCCAGTAGGCTCCTTTTGATTGTTAAAATATGACACTAGCTTGATAGTTGTCTGTGTAGATAAATTAGTGTTTTATACCTCATTTGAAACTGTAATACAACTGAAATAAACTCAGCATTTGATACTGGAAAGTAAATAGAAAACATTGTGGAAACTCTGCTTTGGACAATCTAGGCAATTTCATGGAAGGGAAAGAAAAATTGGTTAAGTTGAACTTAGATTTAAGTAACAGCTGAGTTCATAAACAATTAGTTTTATTTATTTTTGAGGTGGATCTCTAAATGAGGTTGTTGACATATCCATGTAACTATGAACCTGAGACTATTTTTCTCCCAAGCATGAAGCATAATAACGTGCTTTGTCGTAAATTTGTGGAATTCAGCACAAATAGGGGACGGCGTTGTTATCATGTCACAGAAATACAGATATTTTTTCCAGTGTGTATATTGCACTAATCTAACAGGTATTGAAACATCTCAGTTACACAAGCCTCTTTTTTTTCCATCTATCTTTCCAAAAGCTTCTGGAAATTTGTTGCTATTCTTTTTTGGACAGGGATCAGCTTTTAGATAGTCTACTTTATTTAAGGACTTTTAAAAAATTATTATTCCCAATAGTAAGTGTAAATGGCAGTGTTCTGGGAGGGAGGATTTTCGCTAGCTTGTACAAAACAGCTGAGGAGAAGGATGAGGTTCTGTGGGAGATCCTTGGTGCTTTTTCATCTTTTTGATTTTCCAAGTAATTCTGTAAAGATAGCTAAGAGTTGGCAGTATGTCCTTGTATGACCCCCTCTCTGTGCTCAAAAGGTGTTATCCAAAGAGAGGAAGGGGGTCAGAACAGGAGCCTGACTGTAGGTGCTTTGAACTGAACCCAGGGAGACTTTCTTTTTTTCTATTGCCTATAGAGGGGGAGAGAGGAGATTTCATCTCCCTCGGCTTTCTGATGATTTCTAAGGTCATCTGCTTCTGTGATGAGCCTTGAGAAACCCCAGAATACTATATAAACTTGTCACGACTCCTATTAGCTCTTACAAGACTAGTCTACATGGGGGCACTCAGAAGGGTGAACGTGGAGGAGCCAAAATTGCAGCTGGGGGGAGTGCTTTTCTAGGATAATGTGGGGCTTGCGCAGCGGGCTTGGTTTAGGCTTGTGTTCTCCCATGCAAACTACATGTGCTTCTTAAAGGCAATTTGCACAGTGAAATGACCCCGTTTCACAGATATCCGTGGAGTAATGTGACCAGCTGTTTTATATGGTAAAGGCGAGTAAACAACTCAAAACTAATTAAAAATTATCATTAGTGAATCAGAGCTGGAGTCTGCTGCTAATTCAAAAGTGAAGGAATTAAGCGCCTTGTTGTTAGGGGAGTTCAAGCAAACTAAACAGAAAAAAAATCTGAGTGGAATCCTGGCTCTTCAGGGAAATGCTAAGTTTGCCTGAAACTAGGATGTTTTGTATGGAGGAGTAGGTTGTAGGGACACAGAATGGACCGGAGCAGTGTTTGGAGGAGAGGTGGAGAAGGATGGAACAGATTGCTTCTGGCAGAACAGCCTAATTGCCTTTGGGAAGGAGGGAGTCTTGAAAGATAAAATAGGTTGGGCCAGCCTGACAAATGGATTAAAACTACTGCTACCAAGCTAATACTAAAAAAAACAAAAAACAAACAAAAAAACCACTCCTTAGTTTTGTCATAGAAGATCTATAGAAAGGCCAGGTGCCAAATACGAGGCTGTGTTCTGGGCTGCACAGCCAGCTGCACTCCAGTGACAGCACTTGAGTCACGGAGAGCTGTAGAGGCTTGGTGCTCCTTCTTAAACCCCCTGTACTCGGTACCTCTGATACCGACGTTAGCATTTGTCAGATACTTGCTGTCCATTGCTGCATCTTGTGTTTTCTGCCTTAGTTATCACTTCGTCTAACTGTGTCTGTTAGCTTACAAAACCTTACCTTGAGCCTTTTTCCTCCCAAGCTGGTAAATCTTTGTTTCTCTTCAGCAATTGTTTCCGTGTTTCTGGTAATTTTCAGTCTCCGTGACAGCTTTCCTGTTCAAGCAAAGATGATTTGATGTTTCCGTGTATGATTGACTCCCAAAATACAATTTCTTATAGCATTAGTAAAACTGCAGCCAATTTGCTGTGGCAAATGACCATCTTTTTGCCCGCTCTGAATTGTTGTTGTTATATGCTTTACAAGAAATTGTAAATCTAGTATGAAGTGTGTATTGTACGGCTTTCTCTATAAAGACCATATCCTTAAGAGGTATAATTGATCATAGTGCCTCTGACAGATTACAGCTGTAGGAGAAGGAGCTTTAGAATAATGTTTTCTTTCCCAAGACCTTAAAAAAGAATTCAGCTTAGCTTTTTGTCTAGTTCCTAAGATCTTTAAAACATTTGAAAAGTCTTAAGGAGGAACTTTATTGTTGCACAAAGTTAAGCAGTAATGAAATAGAATGGCACTATAAATTACACTGGTTGCATTCTTGCTTTATGTGTAAGGTTGGTCATTTGTCTTTTAATCTACGTGTAATCTTTGGACGTGGATGTTGTGTTCATTGGCATTTGTTTTCATACTTAATATATGATTGTCTTTTGGCACTACTGATGGAAGGTAAAAAATCTTTCTTGTCCTGCTGTAGGGCCACGCAAATCAAGACTTACTCTTGGGACAATGCACAAGTGATCCTGGTTGGAAACAAATGTGACATGGAGGACGAAAGAATTGTTCCTTTGGAGAAAGGGAAACATCTGGCTGATCAACTAGGTACATGTAAAAGCTTTTCTTTTTTCTTTTTTTTTCCTCCTCTCTTCTTTATAAGGTGTTCCTTTTAATTTGTACAATAAAATCCTTCCAGCAGTAATAGCTTAATAATGGCATCATTACTAAGAATATAGTCCAGCTAGACGTTTTACATTGCTCAGTGCTCAATACTACCTACCTTCTTGTAGCATTGTTGTAGCTATAATGCTAATGTGTAAGGATATAAGAAAGCCAAAGTTTGTTTGGAGAGAACAGCTTTTATTAGCTCAACTGAAGGAAAAGAGAAAAAGTTTTTGTGAAGACAGTCCTATCTCCAGGTCTCTTAAGTACCATTTAGTTGTTTTTAGAATGCACAAGTTGCTTTCATAGAAGAAAAAAAAAATGCAATTGAAGAGTGAAAAACAAAGTTTATAAATGGGTCTGTAGAGCTGAGTAAATTATATATTAAAAATATACTAGGCTTCCCTGTCCAGGTAGGGAAATGACATTGCCTTATTGATATGGGATAGGAGGAGCAAAACGTTTTCATTGAGAGGAAATTGGGTTTGCAGTGAAGATTTTAGAATGAATAGCAAGACGTAGGATACTCATCCTAAATTCTCATTTATTTATCACTCTTCTGTTATGTATCAAAGCATATGTTGTCTTTTTAATATGGAATCAGGGCTTCTGTATTAAGTTTTAACTATATTGTCTCCATCTCTTAAGATTTCGCAGCTACAAGTAAGTCCTGTTAAAATTGACTTCAGTTAAGAGTGGAGACCCTTAGAGTGGGCATACTGTAAATATTTAGTTTGTAAGAGTAGAGATTCTTGACAGACTTAGAGGAATCACTGTAATACTCAAATTTATAAAATCCAATACTGTCTCCAATTCTTAAGCCAATAATTGGAGGGAGCGTAAGGTATTGTTAAAATGGGGGTTCTGGAGTCCCAGCATACAGTATATGCATTGTTATAGTTTAAAGTGTGACCTTGATCAAATCACCAATTACAGTTAAACCTATAGAATAGTAGAATATAGAATATTATTCATTAGTTGTTATTTTTATTAAGGGAAGGTCTAGAAACCCTACTCATAGACCAGGATAAAGTATGGCTTTATGCTAGAGACCTTTGTGGTATAGACAAAAGGATGATCACTGTTCCAAAGAGATAAGAACAAAAAGGTCCCATTCCTGACTGGGGCTTTGAGAAACAGTCATAATAAACCAGTAATAAGCATATAGTAACCGATACTAAAAACTCTCATTTCTCATTATTATTGTTGTAATAATAATCCTTTACACAAAAGACTAGTAAAGTAAACAAAGACATGGTTAGATTGCAGAGTCTGTTATGGGCTATTTTTCACACATCAGAGTTTGATTTGCTTTTGAAAAAATGAATATGAATAAACCAGGTTCCTGTTTTGCAGACTCTCAAAACTGAAACACTTGTGAATGCATGTGTAGCCACATATTTTGCAGGAGTAACTTCACTGGAAGTCTAGAAGATTTGTCCGGAATCATATAACAACAAATAGAGAGTACTGCTGGAACTGCTACTCTTATCTGGACTCCTAATGTTTTTCTTCCCCCCTAGAATCATTCATCCACTGGTTTAAATATGAGCCTGGCATCTAGAATCTGAATCTTTTGCGTGGGACATTTCAAAACACGCACGCACACGCACGCACACATGCACACCCCGTCAATATAAAACTGTTCTACTGAAGAATTCCCAGTTCTGCCCTGTGACTGATCCTTGAGCTCCTCCAGCCCACAGTGGAGAAATATATCCCCAGTGCAGAGGAAAACAAAAGCTAGTTATGCCTTGGGAAAGTGCTGTCTGCTTCTCATTCTTCGGCAGCCTCCCAACTTACAAAACGCTTTTTGAAAGGGTTGAAAAATACATCTGGTTTTATCAGGCAGCTTTTCTGTGTATTGAGTGTGACCATGCGTACAGCGTTATCTGAAATTACTTAGTGTATTGGGCAGCAAGGATCTTTTAAATTGATTATTGTCTGGCTAAACTGTTCTCTTTCATCATAGCAATTACATAAAGGTTATCCTTTAGCATATTATAACTTTGTGTAGCAGCATTAAAATTGTTTGATGATGTATTTGATCAATGTTTGTTTGAAGGGAAGCATTTACATTGCTTAATCTACAGAAGTTGTCTTAGTTTGTAGGTATGCAGAGAATTCAGGGTCAGGCCTTTTAATGTTTTTAGGACAACAATTTTGACCTGACGGTAGGAATATGTGACTATGAACCTTCTAGGAAATCCTGAAGAATATACCCCATCACACGACCGACTCCTTTCCATTTTTACACGCTAAGTTTCTCAGTCTGGGTAAAAAATTGTTATTGGCCCGAAGGTGAACTAAACCAAAACAACTTCAGTGACAGCAACAGCTAAATGCATGCTGGACTGACGCATGTCCTTGTTCTGTTCTCTCACTTCTTGTGCCTTTTACACACATTCCTAATCACCACCAAAGATAGCAAATGGGCTACACAGAACACTTCTCTGGTATATGACAGCAGTTCTTATTTAGTGATGAGGCAAACATTTCCATTATCATTTTATCCGTTACCTCATGATTGTTAAAAAGTGACAGAATAGGGTAGATGCCTATTTGTTATCTCACACGTGGCAGGATTAAGTCTAACAGCAATGATAGACTCATCAGTTAGGAATACTTCTCTTTCCCCTGGTTTATGTCAGAATCAAAGAAAACTGATGCAGTGCAGAATGCTCCCAAAGTGAATCACAATAGAATGTAGCTTATTTCAGAATAAACTCTCTGTATGGTCCTTGGGTTCTTGCTGTTGGCAATAGAATAGCTGGTAGAACAGAAGTAACAGCAACTGTACATGATGGTTGATCTCTGAGGCCCTTGGGGATAGAAAGATAAAGAACTGCGTGGGCCGAAACAGTGCCGGTAATGCTTCACAGGTCAGCGCGCTGCTGCTGGCTGAGGCAGAGCTCCTCTTGGAGGGAATTCAGGCTCCTTTGTGAGAGGGAGGCTGGTGGCTGCGTAGTGCTGGTGTCAGCTGGAGGCAGCAGGCAGCAGTCTGCATGCCATCCATACCTCAGCGTAACTCCAGCCTTGCTTCTTTCTGGTCAAAAGGGTCAGTGCTTGGGTGACCACGCTCCTTAGACAGCTCCTAGCTGCAGTCATACTGGATGCTGAAATCGCTCTGTAGGAGGCAAACATTATTTGTAATTCAGCGGTGCTGAAAGGCCCTTGTCAGAATTGGTGCGCTGTCATGGTATGTGCTGTACGAGTAGTTATCATTGAAGAGCTTTCCATCTAAACAAAGAAAGGATGGGGAAAAAACAGACCCAAAGAAGCGAAGCATTTTGCCCACAGACACAGAAGCTGGTCAGCGGAAGGAATACAATCAAGATCATGATTCACAGCCCTATGCTCTTCTTCTTGATCTATACTGTTACCAGACAATAGTAATTGTTTTTAGTGTAAACCTGGCATTGTCTGGTAAGGATCTGTAGAGCACAGGAAGGCCCTTCCACACGTTACAGATTAGCCATGCAATGTTGTCATGCAGCTGCAGCCCAAGGAATTCTCCACTGATAGAAGTGGGAGCATTTGACCCCTTGACCTGGGTTTATTCAGATCTGTAATGTCTGCAGAAGTATTTACCAAAGTTATAGGAAAGATCCATTTATGCCTTTGACTCTTGTTGAGGCTTGATAGATTTTTTAGAAGCATTTCTGCTCGCTCTTCTGAGACTGTAGGAATCAATGGAGCTTAAGAATTATCTAATGTCTTATTTCTTTGAAGGTTTTCTTAGCATGAATTTTGAAAAAATTGATATTGAAAAATTTTCTCCATATCATCAGTTTTTATTGACTTTTTGCTCTTTTTCTCACAGGTTTTGATTATTTCGAAGCCAGTGCCAAAGAAAACATCAACGTAAGACAAGTGTTTGAGCGTCTTGTGGATATAATCTGTGACAAGATGTCAGAGAGTTTAGAATCTGACCCTTCCAGGGGCACTTCTGGAAGGAGCATGCGACTCACAGACAACCCACCCCCTTTGCAGCAGAACTGCTCCTGTTAGTGACGTTTCTCTTTGAGAAATGTCCCTCTTCTTTCCTGATTAAATTTTCCCTTTTCATTTGTGTGGTGCTTTATCATGTAGTGCAAAGGCTGAAGTCTCTGTTACAGGAAACTGGTATGTTTGTTGAATGTCCCAGAGTGCTTAATATATATTTTCTCATCCAATAATTTAACAAAATTCTGAATAAATGTTGTAAGTGCACCTAGTGTTAATGTGTGAATTATGTTGAGGAATAATTGTGCAGTGCTGCAAATGTTATTCCCACAGAGAATGTTGCATTTTTAATTATAAATTCCTTTACTGCAGAAAGCTTTACTTCAACAACAGCAAGAAATATAAGGGCGTTGCTCCGTTCAGCACCTTGCTATGCCTCGTCCTTTGTTTCTAGAGCCACAAGAGCTGACTATCCTGCAGCTTTTCCCCTGTATCTTGCAGTTTTTACCTTTGTAGGTTTGGACCTGCCCTGTGCCGCTCTGATCAACTGCTTGATGGTGGATATGTTGCAGGACGAAGGAAATGAGGCAGTGGCTGTCGCGTGCTTAGTTTGGAGGCAAAATCTGCATGTAGAACTTGGAACAGCAGTGTCTCAGACACATCAAAACATCTGGAGCCAAAATGTGAGCGGTGGTAAATGCTATTGCTCTCAACCAAAAGCACTGATGAACTGTCAATTGTAACATCTTTTTTATTTAACATTTTATCATAGAGTAGCACCTTAGAAGCCTCCTCTTGGAGGATCAGATTTCACTGTGCCCAGGTTTTGTACAAATAGAGATAGCTCTTCTCTAGAGAACTAATTAGCTAAATAATAAAAATCCATCCCCAAAAATGTAGCAGTCTATGGTTTCAGTCAGCAAAACGTTTTTGGAAGGACTTTTGGTTATTGCAAGGGATGAAAATGACTGATTTTATTGTCAGGCTTGGCACAGTACAGTACCTAGAGGAACAAGCACGTTACAACAGGGGAAGGAACTGTGGGAGATGATGTGCAATGGGAGAGTTTAAGTATATAAGCTCTCTTGCAAAACTTGTTGCGTATCATCCCTTCAGAAGAGCTGCTTGAGCAAGCATGTGTTAAAAGGCACCTTTTGTCACTAAGACTTGGAATTCAGCAGAAATCTGTGCAAAGCTGATTTTTTTTTTCTTTTTAATAAACCAGGTCAGGGAGGTTTGTTGTTGGAATATATCAACTTGTCAATTGGAAGACTTTTGACAACAGTGTACCTGTGTCTTAAGACATTGAAGGGACAGGGAAGAAGGAGGAGACAGACACAAGACCCCAACCCAAGGGGGAAGACAAAGAACGAGCATGCAAGGCATGGAAGTTCAAAGCCTTATTTGGCCTTGTTGTGACAGGAACTTGCTGTCTCTTGCTAACTCTTTGTATGTAACAAGTTAAATATCAGCTGGAAAGACAAAGTGAGGAGCGGATTCGAAAGCCACCCGGCCAGTGCTCACTTGAAATGGGGAGGATACAGCCTGAAGCTTTTTTAATCGTCTGAATAGCTCATCCAAGGTAGAGGAGACTGCAGGATGTTTTGGGGACATGAGACTAGAGGTTAAGTCACTTATTTCAGTCAGGCAGAGTTGGGGCTTTGACTTCTGGGTTAACTGCTATTCTATAATGGGAATTTCATCTTTTTTTGTTTTTTGTTTTTTTTGGAAATAGTTTTGGTTCATGCTAATGTGAATCAAAATCGTTTTGATGCACAGGAAGTTCCACAACACAGGTAATCCATGCCCAGCTGGTCCCAGGGAAAGGTCATCCCTCCCATGTGCCTTCCCAAGTTCCTTAGTAATATGGATGAGGGAATCCCTCCTGGGCCCATGCTACTGCTATGCCTGCATGTTTAGCACTGCTCCCTCTTGAGTCATGGAGAGGAACGTGTGTGATGATGATAATTCTTCCAGTTTCATATTCAACCACAAAGTATAATTTAAAAAAAACTTAAGGAAAGATGTGATTAATAAAACTAAAGTGAAAAATGGCAAAAATGAGTAAAAGAGCAAAGACTTTCAGAGTTAAGCAGCGGGCATTTTGTTGCACGATTCTTTGCAGGGAGAGACAATTTTTGCTACTTCATATGTAACGTACTCTCACATTTCCAAAATCTCTAAAATTAAGGCTGTTGTATACAGATTTGTTGCATACAAATTAGGGCTGTTGTATGCTGTTGTGCGTGTAGAACTCTGTTTATGAGTGTTAGCCACATGCAGAGCTTGGATGCTCTCTGAAATATGGAGGAACTGCTTTTGCAAATCTGTGAAATTGCATAGACTGCATGCCTTCGTTTATGATCACAGAGTTGTTTGTACATACCAGCTCCAAACAGTGACTCCAAATTGCATCTGTAAATGTAAATCAGGTGGATATTGTGAGAAGTTTGCTGTCTTTACGTGCAAATTTGGGAGAAGTTTTATGGCTTTACTTTAGGCCTGTGAACTCATCTGGCCAAGGAGACTTTCCAGTGTCAGAAAGTAGAGTCAAATATGTGCTCATTGCACTATAATTTACTGGATCATGACATCCGCAAATGCTTTTGTAATTTTGTTCTGTCATGTCTCAAAGTGTAATAGTTCTTTAAAAAAAAAAAAAAAGTATAGTATTCTGGAGAAGAATACAACCACATTGATGTAGTTTGAATTCATTGTGCTGAAGGATTTGCAGCAGAGTTTGTTTGTATGTTGCTTTCAGAAGTCTTTACTGTGACCTGTTTTGGGTGTTTATGATCTAGTACTGAAAATAAAATTTGTGCAGTGCTAGAAATGTGCTTATTTTATCTATATCCCTGAAGCTGCAAAATAAAGAGAAATGTGGCCAGAGAGCTTGTATGAGCTGTATTACTATCATCAGCCAATCTTTTGGATGGAGAAGGTGTCTTTCTAGTGCTCTTAGAGTAGATCAAGTTACTTGGACCTTTTTTTGACAGTGTAATGATCCCTGAGTCCAGCAATCAGGAATCGCTATAAAGATTTAAAACAAAATGAAGCAGAGGGTTATTTTGACCAATAAACAGGCAGTGCTGGGTTTCAAGTGGAGCAGAAGTGAGTTTTAGGAAAACCTGTGTACCTTGCAAGAAGAAGTAATTTCTACAGCAGGAAATGATAATTTGAGCTGTGATGGTATAATGGGAGTACAGGAGCCCTCATCAGTGCAAATAATGATTTTTCAGCTCAGCAACTAGATAATAAAAGAAAAAAATGGTTTTAGAATAAATGAAATTTTGATTTTTTTGTTTTACTTACTTTTTCTATCAAAAAGACCTTCTTCCCCTTTTCTACCCCATGTAATTGTGGTCCACTCAATGTGTTCCAGTCAAATGAGACGAACTTTTTTCTTCTTTAAGAAGACTACAGCTGTATTCCGGTCCTAGCAAGCTGGGACAGGTAGAATTGTTCTTTACAGCATAGCCCACCAAGAAACTATATGGCAGAATAGCGTGAAGAAGTGAAAGAGATAGTTGTGAATTCTGATCTGCCCTACATTGCATACACTGAGAAATCTATTGCATGCAGAAATCCTGCAGGGTTTATTTTGGATGAAAAAAATAATGCATGCAATCACCATGCAAAAATACACAAGCATCTTTACGGAGAGATGTTTGGCACCTCATCTTATGTTTGGCTTAAAAGGAGGGAATTAACAGAGAGGAAGCCTTTGCTTCCTATGCTTTTGAGTGGTATGCAGATAATGTCAATGTCATCAGTGAATTAATCACAACTGTTACAAGTATTAACTTTTAAAGGGTAACAGCAAAATGTGAGACAAGAATTTGGCAAGGGAAATAATGGACATGCTTGCACAAAAGACTTAAAAAACAAAAACAAAAAAACTGACCTAGACTGAGCCTTCCACTTAACAGCGGCCTAGGATAGCAGTGTTAACAATGATACAAATAGTATAGTTGCCAGGTGAAAAAGAAAGGAGTGCTAGACTGTGAAAAGAAAGAGCTGACTGCACTTGACACGCTTCTCTATGTTGCTTGTAGAATCATCTACAGCCCTGAGCGCACAGTTCTGAAGAAAAACCTGTACAGTAAAGCTTTGGGTTAGACGTGGCTCTTGGCTTCCATCTTGTGGAGAAACAAAGTAAGAAACCACCAGCACAAACTCACTAAAAATTATCTTCCCTGTATCTCACAGATGATAGGCCCTCTCATTTCTATTAGCCTCTGACCCCTTAACTTTGCTTCCAGCATCTTTTGCAGTCAAAGCAGACTTACACACACACACAAAATAACTACCAGCGCTGATATTATGGGAATATTGAACAAACGTGCAATAACGCAAAATGGATGTTGTGATACACGCAGTGGCAAGTGTCAGGATAGCTCTAGCAGCGTTCCAAGAAAAGTACGTGGGACTTGAACACAATTTGCAGACAACTGCAGCAACAATTCCAATTTATCATCTATGAGCTCCACAGCTTGCACAGGTGCCTTCAAAGAGCTGCCTGAAGACCAAAAGTAGGATTTCTAGCGTCAGCAACTTTACTTTGCTACCCGGGCATCTGCACGTTCACACAGGAAAAGCAGATTCACAAACTGGAAAATGCTGAAAACTAGTGAACTGGAAAGACTAGGCCATGGTAAGAATAAACACTGAATATCACAATCCTGGCCTTTCTGTTAAATAGCCATTATTTTCCTGCAGATTTTAACTTTTCTGTTCAACAGCCTTAAGGAGAGGCCGTACTTTAAGCTACCGTCACCGTTAAGGGGGGGGGGGGGTAAGAAGTGCAAAGCCAACAGCGAGCACGTCACAGCAATCAAAAGACCAGCTGGCTGAAAAGGACTGTAATATTTGCCCCTCAAATACAACTGCAACCTTAAGTCTAGTTCATTTAAATGTGGAATAACACCAGCTAAGAGGCAGCTTTGCTATCAAATCAAGAGCGAGATCAGGTTTTTTCTTAGGCCCTAGGAACGGGTACGTTTCCTGAGGTTCACTCGATGAGGCTGAGGGCGGCCCCGTCCCCTCCTGCCGTTTCCGCCGCGGGCTCGGCGCGCCCGGCCCCACACAGCGCACCGCCGCCCGCTCCCCTCCGCTCCGCCCCGCCCCGGACCCGGCCCGTCGGCAGGGTCGGACTTCGCCGCCTTGTTTCGGGGCTGCGCTAGACGAGCCGGGGGGAAGCAGCGGCGGGCCGCGACCGCTGCCACACACAGCCACAACATGGCGCCCACAACCGTGGCGTGCCGCTCGTCTGGGGGGGCGGGCAGGGCGCGCCAGCTGGCTGCCTCCTGATTGGATCGCCAGCGTTGAGCGACAGCTGCTTGAACCAATAGCTGAAGGACACTGCGGGGAGAAGGCCGGCCTCCCACGCCGGCTGTTGGACTAATCCAACGCAAGAGCGGGGGGAGTTCTACTACCGCAGACAGGCCTAAGTGTGGGACCGGAACGCACAGCGAGGAGTCATCGAGCTCTCTCTCTATTTTTCTCCTTTTCTGTCCTCAGCCTGATTTCTGAGAGGGGCTTCTCTTTTCCCTCTCGTCTCTCCCCAGTAATAGATTCCCCCCACCCGCCCACGCCACCAGCATCCTCTCTACCAATCAGAGCCCTCCTGGCTGAGCTCCGTCCAAGGATTGGCTGTCGCGGCCCACGTGGCGCCGCGGCGGGCGCTGACTGGTGCGGCGGGGAGGCCGCGGCGCCCGTCACCGCTCCTTGCTCTTGCGGCGGAAGCTGCGCGGGCGGCGGGGGGAAGCGGCCGCCCGGCCCGGCGCGGCGGCGGTAGCGGTAGCGGCGACAGCGGCGGCGCCGGCCCGCGGCGCATGCGCAGGCTCGCAGCCGCCTTCGCGCGCAGGGGGCGAATAACGTGCGTGGGGGCGGGGCGGGCCCTCAGCGCGGCCGGGCGCAGCCAGCCGGTGCCCGCCGCCGCCGCCATGCCCGGCAGGAACAAGGCGGCGGCCGGCTGCAGCTGCCCGGAGCTGCCGGCGGGGCAGCAGCAACAGCAGCCGCCGCCTGGCGAGAGCGGCCGCGACGCCAAAGGCCGCTCGCCTCAGCGGGAGGAGGAGGAGCGGGGCGACCGCGGGCCCGGCGCCAGCCTGGGCGACCCCGACATCGTCAAGTCCCCCAGCGACCCCAAGCAGTACCGGTGAGGGCGGGCGGCGGGGGATGGGGGCCGGGCCCGGCTGAGCCGCACGGGAGCAGCTCGGTACCGGGGCCTCCCCGCTTCTGAAAAACGGGGGTGGATGGGGGCTCGGGTGCGTTTCCCCACACGGTTTTCACCCGCAGCGTGGAATGCCGCTGCCCTGGTACTTCAGAGCCGGTACCGGTTTTTCTTACTTATTTATTTTTAACGCAGGCTGTTGCATTTCTTATTTTAGATGAGCCTCGGTTTTCACCAGCGTTGTGTCCGTGAGTTGAGGCAAAACTTAATGCTGCACTGTCAAATTACTCGCATTCTTGTTTTTATACTTCTCGGTGATAAAGCCGAAAGCGTGGTGAGGTATCGCCTTCCCTAAGCGCAGCCCAGAGCAGCAGAGCCTTTATGGCCTTCTCCAAGAACAGCCAGCGAGCTTGAGCTCTTTGAAAGGTGTAGAGCAATCATTCTCAAAGGGATACTGTGATAACTTTTTCTGTTAGGCAGAAGATTATTCAGCCCTTATTTAGATTTTTTTTTTATATCTTTATTCTTCATGATATTTGATCCGTGCAGCCTGTGGACAATCTCCCTAAGCCTAAATCTGCAGCTGAATTTTGGATTTGCAATGACATTGGTTGACAGTGAAATTCCCTGCTGGCTGTGTGAAAAGGACTGCCCCCGATGGCTTAGGGGAAAAAAAACTACTCCCTTCCTTTTTGGCCTACTTGCTTGCTGTGTCCTGCTGATTTCTTCTTGCCTGTCCTGCTTATGTTCTTATTCATGCTGCTTTGCAGGAGGCTTGTGTCCCTGCGAAGTTCTTTATGGAGGCACTCTCAGCTTAGGAAACTTCTACCTTTACTACCTGGAGCAGCACAGTACTGCAGCTTGGGAAGTCCTTGGAAAAGAACGTCACTGGCAATCTTTTTTGGGGCTCAGGAACCTTCTCAGTGTGTAGCGAATTAGAGAGTGTGTTCGCTTATAGCGTGGAGTAAACTAATATCAAAATCTTTTAGAAATCCCGCTCTCCATGCTTAACAGATTCTCAGTTGGAAGCCAAGAATCATTTATTTTCAGATTGGTTTCTATGGATGGCAAGTAAGCCTTGCACAAAACAGAGACCAGACAGTAGGAAGGAGAATTTTAGTGTTGCTAAAAGTAAAGCATGCCAATGTCAGCTAACTATGTTCCAAATCTTCCAAGCAAATTTAAAGGCAAGCGATGTAATGAGGCATACAAACTTTCTCCCCTGTCCAAGCATGGTGATGTACACTGCAGATCATTGACAGTTGTCCTTCTGGTGGCATCAGTCTTGAAAGGATAATTTGATGGAAAATGTTATATTTTAAATATGCTGGCTATCAAAACAGAGAAGTGCTGACAGAGGCTGTGCAGAATATATTTTCAAATATGAGTTTGGGACAAAAGTGATCATAATCGAAGCTGTTTCTGTTCATAATATTGTTGTATGTCAGAACTAAGACTGATTAGTTACCTTAGCTGAGTTTTCTTTCCCAAAAGGTGTGTTTTCTTTAAATTCCTCCTTATCTGGGATTTCATGGGTTTGAATTGCTTGTTTTTGGTAATTTGGGAAATTGAAACGTCTCTGTAACTGTTTACCACACATTAATATGTATTTCGATGTTTACTTAATTGCTAAATAATTATCACCGACATAAGGAAATAACTTGGTGCGAGAACAATCCTGCGTAAGCCTTCCATGACGTTTAACAGTATCTTTAAGCGTTTTATTTATTTGTATCATGCCAGTACACTACTTCTAAAAAGCAACTGGGATCTGCTTCTAGGTTTAGTGATTGCATTTTTCTTATTGTATTTTGTATACTAATTGATGCCTATGTATTGATTGCACTTGTTCTTTTCCATTGGACTGAAACGTGGAAAAAGTAAAGAACACCTATGTCAGTTGGTGCCTCTGCTCAGTATAACCTAAATTGTTCTAGAGTCTCCTTAACTGAAATCTGATAGCCTTCGATAGCTGCTTAATTCAAATGTTGCCTTGCTGCTGGGAGCTGTCTTTCTGTTATAATATGTAACACCCACAAGCCTAAGGATGAGTAATGAAAAATTGAAATCATCTCTTCTGTTAGTATAATAGAGGTATGTGGCAAGGATAAACAAGAGCTACTGGATACAGCTGGCTAAACACCTTTATGGCAAATCTTTCTGGAAGAATAGCGCTGTTCTGTTCTCTGCCTTCCACAACTACATATTGATCACTAGGAAGGGAATATTCCTCGCATGAAAAGCTAAAGGTGACAGCTGTCTGCAGAGGTGAGGAAGACATGTTGGAAAATGTACTGCAGCGATGTTGACTGCGCTGTCTGGGGCTCCTGCTTTGAGTTCTCCAGAGGCTGAAGCGCTGTGCATTGCCCATACAGTGCATCTGTTCTTAGGATCCCTGTGGTGTGTTCAGAAGAGCTGCAGCTACGTGATGAAAAATACGTACCTGGAGCAAACGCACTTAGCTATTCCAAACTTTCACAATGTGTAGATGATTAACTTTGGACCCAGAAATTTGATATCAGATCTAGTTACTATCTTAATTCCTACAGTTAGTTGTAGTCTCTGCAAATTATACACTGTGTACTATAGTTAATTCAACAAAAAAATGCAATTGTGCTTTCACCTGATTGGATCAGATTTGTACTGTTGGGTGGTCTTGGAGCACACGAAACAGGTGTTTCTGGTCACTGACACTTGGAGCCAGAGTAAATGCTCTCTGTTCCACAGCTGATAAATGGTCATAATTCATACACTTGACACAGCCATTAAACATTTGTTAAATAGCTTCTTTCTCAGACTTAGTAGTTTAAAAAGTGTAATGTGCTCTGTATCGCAGAGCTGCTTAACTCTTGTCACGATACCCTCTCTACCCCTCTCCTCTAACTGCTTTCCCATGAAATTCAGTTGGGAAAGAAATATCCGGAGTAACTTCTTTCAAGCTGATCTGTGGTCTGCAGAGTCATAGTAAGTGGCCTGCGGCTCTGTGTGAGGCAGCGAAGTTTACAGTGACTTCCAATTTTGAATTGGAATGTTGATAAATAGCACGGGCTTGTATCAGTGGGCAACGCTGGAAATTTTGTAATGATAATCATGAGTGAGATGACATGTGAGAAACATCAGGAACCGTGAGTTTGGGAAATACACAACATGCCTTTTATTTGGATACTTATGGGGTAGCTTGATCTTTAAAACTTCTGCTGCCTAATCGAATGAGTAGCCTCACTGCAGAGCTGTGATCTGATAATAACTGGCTGTGCTCACTCAGACTTCTTGGGGAAGGTGGGGGGTGGGATGGGGCTGTGAGTTAGTTTTGTACCACTGACTTTATGCTGGATCAGCTACCACCTGTCCCTATTGCACGACTTCTTTTGTTGGATTAAATATTTTCTTGAGCCAGGATTCCTTTCTCTTTGCAGCTGGCATAATGGCCAGTGTAAGCTCCCAGAAGCTGTGCTCTCGCTAATTTGGCAGAGTGCAACTGTGCCCGTTTCTAATCTGGCAAGGAACTTGTGAGACATATGCTATCAAAGTAATGATACTTGCAATCCCTGCTCTGGAAACTTGTGGAATGGTACTGGTCAGAGGGGTGTGTGTGTGTGTGTATATATATAATGTGTGTGTGTGTGTGTGTGTATATATACACATATGTGTGCATATATATATTACTTCTTCATAGCAACCCAACCATTGCCCTGTCATATATTTTATTAAGGTTGCAGAGGATACCTGTTGTAATACTTGCCTGACAAATTGGTCCCATTCCTATGGAAAGCATTAATAAAATAAAGTAAAATGGAGTCTCTGGGCCCTATTTAAAGGCAAAGATCAAGATCCTAAGTCTACCACACAATGCATGTTTACAAGAGCTTGCCAAGCATAACAGGCTACTGTATGCTGCCCTTTCTGCTGCGGAGATATTCTCTGGAAATTTGACTTTGCTTATTCTGAGTATAAAAGGTTTCTCTAATCAGGTGCTAATAGTCTAAATATTTCACAAAGAGGAAGAAAGGCACAAGACAGTATCCCTAACCTTTTAAGGGGAAGGGCTTCCATTACAGCATTGAATTGCTTCTTTCCTGTTCTTAGGGCTGTCTCCACATCTCTTTGAGGCCTCTAGGAATGGCTTGTTGTGGAAGTTGGTATTTGGCCCTATTTGCTTGCTGGCTGAGAACTCTTGGTGATTGCGTATTCCATGTCTACACTGAGAACAAATAGCATTCATTTACCCCTAAATAGAATGTAAAGAATGTACTGCATTTTCACACTCCTAGATATCCCTCTCCTGCCTTGTAACCCTAGGCCTGGAACTCATTTGGAGGGATGGGCTCTACCTGTCCCTGACTATGTGACTTCAATGCGTGTTCGGTCTTTTTCATAGATTCGAAGCCTATAATAGCTGCATGGCAGTGATTTAATTAAACTGTAAAAGCAATGCATTGTTGTACTAGCAACGGATAGTAATTCCATAATGGCCGATGCTGTGTGGATGCAGCAAAAAGAACTTGAGTTTGTTGGAAACAGATTCGTATTTTTACTTTTCCACTATAAAGCTACTCATTGTCTTAGCTAATCTCAGATTTTTGTTGGGAAATCTCAGTTAAAGAGCACAGAACTGTGGTGGAAAATACAGAAATTCCTGCATTTTCTGAAAATTCAGATTTGGGAAATGAGCATAGTCATTTTAAATAATTATTTTTTTCAGGTATATCAAACTGCAAAATGGCTTATGTGCACTTTTAATTTCGGATTTGAATAACCTGGATGGTGCCCCATCTGCATTATCTTCGGAGGAGGAGGACGACGATGATGAATCTGAAGAGGAAAGCGATGAGGATGACGACTCAGGAGCAGAGATTGAAGATGGCAGAGAAGGTTATGATGAGGAGGACTGTGATGAGGAGGAGGAATGTGAGGACAATGATGGAGATAATGAGGATTTCAATGATCCTGATGACAGTGAGTTAGAAGAGCTAGCTGAAAAGGAAGAGACAAGGAAGAGAGGTTGTACAGAAAAGCAGGTATGTACTTAAAAGCTATAGAGTGAAAAATTATTGTCCAGAGAGCTTTCTCGTGCTCTGAAGCCTTGTGATTAGGCATTCAGATTAGCTCTTCTTTTTAGTATGTCTCTCCTGACTGATTTGTCTCATACTTCTGTCACTTTCTTGGAGCACTTCTTGAAGTATTTATTGAAGCAGCTTTTACTGCGTGTTGTGTTTTCTGTAGTCTGCAGCTGCCCTGTGCGTTGCTGTTGGCAGCTTCTCTGATCCTGAAGATCTGCCTGGATTAGCGCACTTCCTGGAACATAGTATGTATCTTCTCCTATTTCATTTTCTCCAACTTCTATGCAAGATGAGCGCACCTAGCTTTGGTTTTCTGTAGTGTTGTAGTATGGTTTCCCGTTTCAGCTACCCTGGAATTTATTTTGAATAATTAGATAAGTTTGTGTTTTTATAAAATACTGACTTAGTAAGGAACTCTGTATAAGAGGTGGTGTCTCATACCCTTTGGCAGGCTGTGCATTAATGTACGCTTTTCTGTTATCCAATAAGCATGGTAGGGAGCTTGGTACCTCTGGTTTTGTAAAGTTGCAAGTCATATCCAGCCTGAAGCCGTAAACCTCTTATCCGTGTAGTAAAGGATGATGAATTAGTAATGCAGATGCAGAAGCCACATGAAGTTTCCAGCTAGCCATCTCCTAATATACTACTCTTGACTTAAAGGATGGTCATGCCTAGAAAAGGCATTGCTATTTTAAGTCTGTTTGGGCATATTACACCAATTATTGCACAGGTTACACAATGTGCTGCTAGAAGATGTGCTTTCAGTTCTGCCACTGTTTGTCTAATGTTGCTGTGATCTATGAAATGTTTAAAAATTACTTTTTAAAAATACAGCGTGTTATAACGCAGGTCATTTGAAAAGGTCTGTTTAGTCGAGCAGTAAAAGTGGCGTTAACCAGGACGTAACTTACGTTATTGCCAATGGAGTAGTTCGTCCAACCGTGTCCTCAAGCTGCTTCTTAGCTTTGCTGATTCCAAACTTGGTTCTGTTTCCTGGAATTTGGCATCTCATATATGCTCTTTTACCTCTTATTCAAAAGTGATGGCAAAAGTTAAAATTCACTTTATTCTTGGATCTGAGACCTATCATAGTCAGTTTGGACAAGGACAGTGTGTCAGTGCTTGGCTGGAGCTGCTGTGGTGAGCTGAGCTGCTCTGGGTGGTGAGCATGTTTGCATGGGTTCTCCATGTGTGAAAGGGTGGGAGGGTGCATGAATGACTGAGCAAAAGGAGGAGAGCCCTGTCTCCTAGGGAGTCCTGCCTGGACGGGAGTCCTTTCAGGGGTTGAGCATGTACTTAATGTTACCAGGAACCAGTGGTTTCTTTAGTACCAAGCTTGCTAATGTTGTATTAGCTCAATGATATGTGTGGCTAAAAAAAAATAAAATAAAAAAAAAAAAAATATATATATATATATAAAATATATTGTATGGATAAGTGTGTTGAGTGGGTAGGTGGTGCATGTGAGCTGTGGGACACTTGTTCCTAACGCCCTGCTGAATAGGGGTTGTCACAGTTGCAGTTAGGAATAACAAATGTTATATCGTCTTCCTGATTTTGCTGGTTTTTGTTCCAGTGGTTTTTATGGGTAGTTTGAAGTACCCAGATGAGAATGGGTTTGATGCGTTCCTGAAGAAACATGGGGGCAGTGACAATGCTTCCACCGACTGCGAGCGGACAGTCTTCCAGTTTGATGTGCAGAGGAAATACTTCAAAGAAGCACTTGATAGGTAACTTCATATAAATGGTGGCTAGCTATTAATGAACATGTGCATGTGTTTCAGGAAGTTGAGTGTGACTGCTCGGTTCTTCATTTTGGGGTGATTAATGCCATTGCTGAACTTCCCATAGATCCTTGTACTATAACAAAGCACACTGAATACAAGGAAATACAATTCCTCTGTGGATATTTTACTGTTTTTTGACCTAGTGGCTGTACAGCTGCTGTGTAATTACGTAGAATCTGTGTGTGAGGACCGAATGGCTTAATGCACATAGCTTTTTGGTTGCTTTACCGCTCTTAGGATTTCTCCTGTCATCAAAGTTACTAGTTTATTCAATGTGGCAACTGTTCAGAGGGGAAGTGCTCCCAGAATCTTAGTGATCCATCCTTTGACATAACTGCCTTTAGTTTCTTTCCTCAAGCTAGTCTATCAAGGTGGAGGTAGAGAGGAAGCCTTGAATTCATGTTACAATGTATGCCTCGAAAGATTACATTTAGCAACACAGGTTATTCAGTGAAGGAGGTATCTTGTGCCAGGAAGTATTTAACTTGCTCATTTGTGCTCTGGGATATATTAGGACAGTGCCTGCACCCGGACAACACCTGTCTGATTAGCTTCTTTCTGTGAGAAGAAATTACTCGTTCATGGGGGCCTGTCAGCCGCGTATGCTTGATGCTGTGAAACATCTCAGGAAGAGAGTAGAATCCATTATGAATGTACTTTCATTAAAATGCATTCCTCCGATGAAGCCAGAAACTGGTGTGTGCACGTTTTACCAAGTATTGCTTAGATCTTCCTTACTGGGCCAAATTTGGCTTTCATTTACAGGTTAGTCCAACTTTTAGACATTCGCAAGCACAGTAGAACCAAAAAATATTGCAGTCTGTCACTAGAGCTGACTTAGTGGAAGGGAAATTAGGTGTTCTATAAAATAGCATCTCATACGAAGAAGGTAAATGGATGATCATTCAAGCAACTGTGGAACTAACGAAATTGAAAGGCATTGCATTTCAAATCAGTAGAAGAGAATAGTCTTTCAGCTTAACGGATCCTGTAGCCGTAGAGCTCGGCCGATAACGTGTTCCTGTTAACCTTTTGTTTCAGTAAGTCCAGTGCAGCATTAAAATTAACACAGGCAAAACAGAAATATTAGATTCTCTGGCAGCCTTACACAGAGTCTCCATTCAGTGCTACTTGTCCCTTTCCGTTGTTCTGTTCTCCATGGGTACAGGAGAAGACATGTATCTGGAAAACAACATTCACATTTGTATTAGATAATAAAATTGTAATGGATATAAAAACTTATGTTTCAGGGCATAAATCAACAATTTGTTGCCTGGAGTTAGGAAGAAACTTGCCCTATGGTCCTGTTGTTCATAATGAACAATTGAGGATTCTTGCATTTTTCCTCTGAAGCATCTGATACTGGCCACTGTTGGAGACAGGAACCAGACTAGATGGATCACTTATCTGATCTGGTATGATCATTCTCAGGATGTAAAGGCAGATAACCCTGCATCCTTTAGTATCGTATCCTACCATATCCAACCAATTCACTCCCACGTTATGGAACAGGGGGCCTTGCCCTTTGGTTTTTGAAGCTATCACAGAACTGACTTTATCTTTCCTTAAGACGATACAGTCCAGAATGACATAATTTTTAATAAGTGAAGCAACTTCATAAACTAAAATAGTAGCTGTTGGTTGTTTGTGTGTGTGTGTTTGTTTTTGTCCTGGCTTTTAATAGACACTGAAGAAAAGCATATGAATTTTTCTCTTTCATAGGTGGGCACAATTCTTTATTCACCCACTAATGATCAGGGATGCAATAGACCGAGAAGTCGAGGCTGTAGACAGCGGTAAGAGTTTCTTTATCTGTTTGTTTGGCCCCTCTTAAGGAAATGAGACCTGTATGATAACATTGTTTGTTTGTTGGTTCCCCTTTTGAACCCTTCACTTAACTTGACAGAGGGATTAAACTCTTAGATTTCTGTTTAAATTTCATGGATATCAACGGCTGTTTAGGGGGGAGACACCGAACATAGTGCCATCACTGAGAAAATTTACCGTCTCATTTCTCTATTCAGAAATTAATTATTTTAGGTTGTTCGACAGCAACCCGTGGTATAATTTAGGTAGCATGTGAGTACTTTTTGACCCATAATGTGCCTTTAGCTCCAGCCTAGCCCCAGTGCTCTCTCTCGAGCCCTCTGCGGGGGTAATACAGAGAGCAGGGGTGATGGTACTTTTTTGTCTCCTAACCCTAACCGTAGTAACTGTAATAACTACGAATTCACATGATTCTGATTTCACAGAAGGAAACTGAACCTGACTTAGAAATGAGTGTTCACTTATTATACTATATATAATGAATACCTAAAAGAGTGAACTTTTAAAGACAGTCTGGAGAAAAAAACTGCTATTGGCAGATATACTAACAGGTTCAGATTCAGATTCCACGTTTTTCTTTCTCCTAATTTTTCCACTGAAAAGGAAAACTAGGCAATTGGATCTTTGAATTTAAATAAGTGTTTATATAATATAAGCAGGGACCCTTTTTGTAATTCAAGATACGGTTTCTTCAACAGCTTAAACTATCCTTCGCTTTGCTTTATACTACTTTCATGATGTAGTTCCACTCCTTCTGGTGTACTGACACCCAGTAAACTGTGTCAGCTTGGTGAACTGGCCGCAATGTGACCCAGCCAAAAGAATTAGTTTTCAGCTCTGCTCTGCATGATTCTTGTTACCAGCAAAGGCAGGAGCAGGAAAATGTGGCTGGAGAGGGCGAATTCTTGCTTGTTGGTGGATACCCATATTTAGGTCAGTGTAAGCTGACTGTGAAACTGCGTTGTTGGAAACTCTCTTGCTCAGCTTTCAACTTCTGATTTCATTGTTTTGCTAGAAGTTGTGTTATGTGATATAAGAGAGAAGCAGATTTGTAATTGTTCTCTGACCTTTCCTTCAGGGCCTGACTGTGGAATATTGATGGCCTTGTGTTCCTATTAAACTTAACAGAATTTGAGAGTGTTCAGACAGGGCAGATTTGGGCTTTACATGCTTCCTCTCCTTATGCCTTGCTTTGCTTCTAAGCAATGAGCTACGGTTTTTCTCTTCTCTTGACTTCTTATTGTGATTATTGCTAGCAAGTCATATTTCTTATCCTATTTCACTACTTCATCGTACATGAAAACAAAAATATTCCAGGCTGCACCTGTGTGGTATGTCTCCTTTTCAAGGTGATCGATCTTGTTTTGCCTGGGAACATGACCTCAAATTTTGATGCATGACACTGCAAATTCTTTAAATTGACAGAGTACCAGCTAGCAAGACCCTCTGATGCAAACAGAAAGGAGATGCTGTTTGGGAGTCTTGCCAGGCCTGGACATCCTATGAAGAAATTTTTTTGGGGTAAGTTCTGCATTAATGCTATAAAGTGGTGATAATATTTTAAGTCTTAACCACTTAAAAGATGCACTAACATAAGAGGCATTATTACAGCAAACACTAGGCTTGCTCAAATGTACAAGAGCACTTTTTCATTTTACAGTGTAGAACTTGGGAGTAAAAGCAGCTGCCCTCATTTAAGATACTTTTCGTTCCGGTGCTGCTTTTTGCTGATGTTAAAGCTAAGTTGCCTTACGCTTATAATCATTGTAACTTTTTGTTAGTGTAAAGGCAGCATTCTCTGAGTCATCTCTGTCTTGCTGAAGCTTGTTTTTTCTGTTAAAATACCCCGGAAAGATAAAGTGTTTCTGGATTTGAATCTAAGGGAGCTTTTCAAAATAAATATTTCGTTGTTGAGGTTGCAGAAGTAGATCTTCACAGCCGCGTGAGTGGAGCAGAAGGGAAATTTGACCTTCCTGTCCCGTGCCATTCATTCCAAACAGAGCCTTAGTTCCCTCATGCTCATTGTGCTGCTGGGCATAAATTGCGGAGTGTGACGGATAATACAGACGGCCAACTTTGAAATGTAGATAATTTCTATGAAGTTTATAGTGGCATATACTACACATCATATTTTTCCTCCTTCTTTAAATGTTTTTTTCCTCACCTGTTTTGAAAGTTGCATGAACAGCTGGCAACACACGCAGAGCTGTGTGGGACACAGTATGGGTGATCTGATATACAGAAGCACTTTGTCCTCTCGTGCAATAGAAATATCAACTGCCCTTTACAAGAGGAGCTAGAAACTGGAAGAAGTTAAATTTCAGTTAGCATTCCTTTAACTCCAAGTTCCTAATGATTATTTTTAATGTGCTTACTACAGAAATCCTAGCTCCTGTTAATGGAATGCGGGTACGCTTTCAGCTTTGTCGACAGTTGACACTAAAACTTCCTGTTCTTTCCTCCATTCCACATACGTGCATACATGAGACCTCTTTTTGTATAAGGAGTGCAGGCCTAGACTCTGACAGTGGAGGAAAAGAAATTCCAGGTGTATCTGGCCTTGACATAGCCAGTATCTAGGTAACTAAAGACTTTTTTACTTTTACAGGTAACGCGGATACGCTCAAACACGAGCCTAAAATGAATAATATTGATACCTACACCAGACTGAGGGACTTCTGGCAGCGTCATTACTCTGCTCACTATATGACTTTAGTTGTCCAATCTAAAGGTAACACCAGCTGTTCCTTAAAAGCAAGCTGTTTGCTGCCCTTGGAGTAGTGGTTTTGGCTCCAGCTTAGCTGTAGCCCAAGCCCTTTCAGTGGATTGTCCGGTCCTGCAGGAGGTGTTTATATGTAGATTTTAGCCTGGTTTCCAAGTGAAAGGAGGCTTAGGCAATTGTGCTGTGTTACTGCTATCTTGCCGCTTCTCGAGAAACTTTTGACTGAAACTGATGAATGGGTGTCAGATTAACATGGCGGGGTGAAGCCTGAAAGGTACGCTTTTAAACAAACGCTTGTAGGAACATAGAATCAGACCGCCTAAATGACTTACCGCTGCTGCTTTTCCTGCAGTCAACAGTGAACTGCACAGAAAATGATGGAGGGACTGAGACTGGATTGTCCCAGTTATCTTGTTGCTTTAGGAGCTCCAGTGGGTCTTTTTCAAGAGAGGCTTTAAAATGAAACACATTCCTCTGTGGAAAACAGTGGTTCTAAGACTGTTTCCCCATAGACTAAAAATGCTGTGCAAATGCCCTTGGGTATCGTTTCAGCAAAGCACTTCAAACCAAGGTTAGTTTCTGCTGAGGTAAAAAGATATAAATTGCTTAGAAGTCAAGCATGTACTTGAGGACTGTGCTGAAAATAAATAGCTAAGTACGTTCAAGTTAGGTTTGTGCTCAAGTGTTTTGTTGAATGTCTAAAACTGATTGCAGTTCCCCTCTGTAAAGGGGAGGTGGTAATTCTTTTCTTCTCAACCCTTTTATTTTCTGTCTAGACTGTATACGACTTAGGGCATTGACTGTCTCTTTAATAATCATTTACATAGCAATAGATTGTTTTGCTTTTTCTTCTGGTGACTGGGAAGAAAGGCATGGGAATTGATAGCCCAGCAGGCCAACTTTGTATTTCTCTCTCTGTTAAAACAGAACATACCCTGAATCCTTCCTTTTCTTTTTTTTCCCCTTCTTTTATTTTTCTTTTAACATACAGCATCACTTTTTGAACACAGAATTCTTGCGTATATGCACTTCTCCAATTGGTCATTTTTAACAAAAAGACTTCTAGTTCTTCACACATTGTCTTTAGAAAAGAGAGTGGGGAGATGGAGTTCTTAGCACTGCAGGATTGCGCTTGGGTGTGCAAACTGCTACATACGCACTGGACTGGGAGTGATGGAATGGATCTGGCATGTACTGGTGATTTTGCAGATTCCTAAGTTTGGTAGCTCTTTTTCACAGTCATACCAGATGCTACCAAACTTTAAATACCAATTGTATCAGCCCTGAGATACTGGAAGTATATATAAAAACAGAGGTATGTCCAAAGGTATAGTCTAGTGAATTTTAAGAATTGGTTCAAACGAGCTTTGAAGTTTATAATTGATAACTTTCCAGTTTTAAAACACGTTGACTTGCAGCCTCTTTAAAGTACTGGTGAGGTAAGATAAATAATCTGTCTTAAATTTTCAGGAAATTAATTTCTGGCTTTCTTTTTTTCTCTCCTTATTAGAAACACTGGATACATTGGAAAAGTGGGTGACAGAAATCTTTTCTGAGATCCCAAATAAGTAAGATACGTCTGATGCAAAGTGACATTACAACTGTACAATTCTCTGAGTACAGCACTCAAAATGACAATTTTTAAAAAAAGTCATTTACCAGAGGTGTTATTTGTTTATCCTCATCCAGAAAAAAAAAAAAAAAGTGCAACTTGGAAAGTTAAAAACTGTCTTTCATTGCTTCAGGAAGACTTTGTGCATAGCAATTATTTAGCCTGCTTATTTAGCAAGCTGTGTGGCCCTAACCTGCATTAGTGTTTGCCTCATCTATGCCAATGCCTTGATTTTATGATAAAACCATTCAGACATAGAGGATCATTTTATGTTTTTTATCTTTGTTTTGTGACAAAAATAGTTAGCAGCAAAATAAAGTAAGATGGTCTCTCGAAGAGGAATTTAAGTGTCATCTTTAGAGTGCCAACCGATTAGGACTTGATCTTTTTTTAATAATTCACTCTAGCGTGCTGCCTGAAGTGGGATTTCTGCAATAATTTTCTTAATTCAAAGAGCATTTTTTTCCCCTTTCATTTTTTACTTTTGCAAGATACTTATTTCTGTGGTGGGAACGCACTTTGTGAAAGGCTAATGCCACACAGAGCCACGTTTGTCTTTCCCCACCCCTGCCCTTCTGTTCCTCCTTCTCTGCTAGGCAGTCCTGCAGGCTTCTTTGAACCTAGGGCCAGCTCAAGAAGCTTGTTACTGTGTTTGGCTTCCCCTGTTACAAAAGCAAGCCTTGTGTTGCTACTGCCTTGGACAGAAGGAGAGGGAGGAGTTGATGACCTAAATCTTGGGTAATTACCAGTAAGCTCTGTTGTGTGGGCAGAGTGGAAGTGAATGCCAGGTTCCCTTCCAGTTTGGCCTGGGCGGATCTTGGGTTGCACCCTTTGTTAAGAGGCGTTTTCTGGTTGCCTGGGGTACCACCTCTGTCCCTTCAGCCCTATGGATGCTAATGGTCTTGTGATTATCTCAGCGCAGCCTTGAATCCTTGCCACTAACATCCACACTTTAATTTTCCTTTCAAGCGGTTTACCCAAACCGAGCTTTGGCCATCTGACTCAGCCTTTTGACACACCAGAGTTTCACAAACTTTACAGAGGTGAGTAAAGCAGATTTGGCTAAACGTTCTGAATACAGAGGTTCGTATTTCCTCTGTGTTTTACAGGGATCTGTAACTTTTTAGAACTTTGTAGAATAGTTCTAAGAGGTTCTGAATAAGTTTTCACCTGTCTCTTCTGCATCGTGTAAAATTTCTTATCTACTGCTGATCATGTATTTATATTCAGTACCTTTTTTTCCTATTCAGTTGTTCCGATCAGAAAAGTTCATTCGTTGAGTATCACCTGGGCACTTCCTCCGCAAGAGGAGTATTACAGGTAAGTTGGTGCTGCATTTTCCTTGTACCGTGTTTATGTTGCGAATAATTTTACTGACTTTCACAACAAACCAAGAATCTTACTTATTTGTGTTACAGTTGACTTTCATTCGGTATGGGGGATGTTTTTAAAATGAATTAAGCTTACGCAGATACAGTTCTTGCATAAATTCAGTGGAACTGGCACACAACTGATTTAACATCGTTCCTCGCTGACTCATACCAATTGTCATATTCTGAACTCCCACATCTTTAACTTGTTATCTTAATGCTATTGGTAAATGCAATACTTCTCATGAAGAAACAGTGTATATTGTAGTCATTTGTGATTTGAGTTCTTCCTGTGATAAGTATTACCTCCTGGCATTTAACCTCCTCTTTTTTGGTTTTGTTTGTTTGTTTGTTTGTTTGTTTGTTTGTTTTAGAGTGAAGCCACTTCATTATATTTCCTGGTTGGTGGGACATGAAGGCAAAGGCAGTGTTCTTTCTTTTCTTAGGAAAAAGTATGTATTTTTTCAAGCATAGTGATTAAATGCTTTACTATGATTAAATTAGAGGTGAACTCTGTTTTTTTGAAGATATATATCATCAGCCAAGTCTGCCTTCTTTATATCAGCATTTTGTAGTGATATCCTTTGAAACTGAGAATAGTCTCAACTAAGAAATAAGTGATTGCTGATCTACGTGTGTACGTGTGGTCCATGGACCATGGCCATCTGTGACTGATTTTTTTAAGAGTTCTCCCAAAGATAGCTTAGCTTTTTGACTGTCTTAAATTCTGTGTCCTGGGGTTCACCTCTTAGCTGAAAAACTTTGTGTGAACTACAAACAAATTGGAAACCATAGAAGTAAAGATATGATATGCTAGTTGCAGTTAAACTTAAGTAAAGCTGAAATGGGTAATTAATGGGCATTTGACTCTTCCATAGATTTTGGGCTCTTGCATTATATGGAGGAAATGGTGAGACAGGATTTGAACAGAACTCGACTTACTCCATCTTTAGCATTTCTGTGACTTTGACTGATGAGGGCTACAAGCACTTCTATGAGGTAGGGTTTATTGCAACTTGATTTACTTACTGTTTTCCTAATGTCTGGAAAAGTTAATCAGTTCCTTTCTGTCTGCAGGTTGCCCATGTTGTATTTCAGTATCTGAAGATGTTGCAGAAGAGAGGGCCAGATAAAAGGTAAGTATTTGCCATCACGTCTATTGCTGAGATCGTCCCTCTCCATTAGCCTTTTATTTGTAGCGTGTGTGCACTTTTTGGTGGGAAAGATGCATCAGTTTAACTTAATATAAGTTTAAAAACCAGTTAGTTCAATGTTTGTTTGCTTCTTCATGCTTTTAGGTTGATTTTATTGTGAACTGATTCTTAATTTTATGAAGCTGAAGTAGTGTAAATGTAAGGTACAGTTTGGCATTGATTTAAATAAATAATAATAGAGAGTGAGGTGTGCCTGTTGAGACAGGTCTCCGGAAGTCAGGAATGTGGTGTTCTGGTGTTAGCCTTTATGTTAATTTGATACAAGATTTTGACAATTTCTGGTTATGTCTGTCCCTCTTTGGAAAGCAGTTACCAGATCTTCCAGCTATTTGAGAAATGCTTGAAGATGTTTGGATGGAAGGAGTTGTATGTGTGTAAGACTCGTATCTAGGTTTTGTGCTTGAAAAGATCGCTGTGGAGAAACTCACTCTTGATGCCTTTCCTGGAAGGCTGCTTTTTTCAGTTTCTTGATAAATGTGGTGGAGTAACGGAGGAAATCCATTTTTATCCTTTTCTCCCTCCTTTACAGAATATGGGAAGAAATCCAGAAGATTGAAGCTAATGAATTTCACTACCAGGAACAGGTAGGCATCCACTGCTTTCTGTTGGTGTATAGGTAAAACTTAAAAAGGAATCTAAATTCTTTCCAGATGCTCCAAGTCTTTTCAGACTCTTAAGACCTGCCAGTCTGCTGTGAACATCAGGCTGATAGAAATGCTGTTTTTTTCAAATCCTTGCATCTGTAATTGCCTTCAGAATGGCAGATCAGGACTATTGAGTGTCTTCAGTGGCCTTCACATACTGGAAGAAATGGAGTAACAAACACAGCTTACAACCCGTGCTCAACGTACCTGAGCACTCAAGCTCTTCTCAGCACAGAAAGTTGGTATTCTAGTTTCCTGATTATGTGAAAAGTAGCTTGCTTATTTATTCATAGACAGATCCAGTTGACTATGTGGAAAGCCTTTGTGAGAACATGCAGTTGTTTCAGAAGGAGGATTTTTTGACAGGAGACCAGCTGCTGTTTGAATACAAGCCTGAGGTAAATATTCTCTGAAGTCTGATTGTATGTTTTGGTGTAGGGAAAATGTAGGCATACTGGGGCACGTTTTTTGTATTAATTGGATCACGCTTTCTTTATTCAGAAAGCAAATCTCTTTTTAAGCTTATAATGTCTTGTTCTTCATGTGCTCAGATTAAGAACTCTTAGTGGGGTCAGGCAGAGCCAGAGTTGTATTTGAACCGAGACATTGTCTTGAACTTGCAGATCATTGCTGATGCCCTTAACCAGCTCACACCTCAGAGAGCCAACCTCGTTTTGCTCTCTGCTGCCAACGAGGGCCAGTGTCATCTAAAAGAGAAGTGGTTTGGAACGCAGTACAGCGTGGAAGGTAAAACAGCAGCAGAAGCTTAGAACACGTCCGATTTATGCACTAGGGCTATTAAAAGGGTGACAACACAAAATGCAACCACACAGAAAAGTAGGTAAATGAATCCTCAGTGCTAAACAGACCTGGTTATTACTCAGGTACTCTGCCCTACTGTGTAACCGTTCTTTGTTTACTGTCAGTTGATTCCGGCTCCCTGGTTCAGCAGTATTTTAGGAGGGAGGGATTGCAGTGAGCCCTCCTCTTGACGGTTGCTCAAGTACTGAACAGGGGAAAAAACGCGAACAGTGAAGGACACAGCGTGCTGGTTAGTTGGATTGCTAATGCATGCAGGCTTGATTTACTTTTAAACAGGGCTGCTTTAGTCCTGCACCAAGAGAGCTCTAGGAAGGGATTTAGCCAGAGCCGTGATGAACCAGATGACACGAAGAAACTCCTGTCATACTGCAAATGTGTGCGGAGAGAGTAGAAGCTAGTGAAGTGATTGTTCTAGAGAACAGAATAGCGTTAGCTTCCTGTTGAACAAAATGCATTTCATGTTTTTTAATAGATATTGACAAATACTGGAGTGACTTATGGGCCAGTGACTTTGAGCTAAATCAGGATTTACACCTTCCAGAAGAAAACAAATACATAGGTAAGGCACCTGAGCGAGAATGAAATCTTTCCCCAAGAATTTAAGAATTTGCTAAGGTTCTGACACACTTTTTAATTCCATCTGGACATTAACTTCTTTCTGTAAATTAAAAATTATGGGAATTCTGTTCATCTGCATTTTATTTGATACTCTTTTATTTATAAGTTTGAGAGTTGGACTCTAAGATGTAAATTTGTAGATTATATTTGTATAACCATAAGAGAGCAGGCCTCACGCAGTCAGAGGGCTCTAGACACCTGAGAAGGGAACTTTATTTGCTTAACCCCGCATGACTTCTGTGACCTCTATGGATGTGGCCTGGTTGTGGCTATGAAATGCAGTAACTTCCCTTTTTTTTTTTTTTTTTTTTTTTTTTTGCTAGCCACTGACTTTGCTTTGAAAGTTGCTGACTGTCCTGAGACAGAATATCCAGTCAAAACACTAAGCACACAACAAGGCTGTCTCTGGTACAGGAAGGATGATAAATTCAAAATTCCAAAAGGTAAATGATTTCCATTTTATGTACTTCACAAACTGCAAAAAAAAAAGAAACAAACAACCAACTCTGTGAAGCAGTGGCCACTTGAGTGGTGCTGGTAATCTGGAAGGCTTGTTGCTACTTTTTGCCTCGTGATTCATGTTTGTGTGCTGTTTTACCTGCTGTTTTACATGTAACCCTCCTTTTTGTCTAACTACATGGAAGATGTGTTCAGACTTTTGTCTTAGTATCTGTAGTCTGTTTGCTTTTCTTTTTCCTTCAACTGTTTCAGAAACTTGTTTCTCTAAGTTTTTTTTTGCCAGTCCTGGCTCTGGTTTGTCTTAGTCTGGCTATAAGGATATGCAGCTGTTTAATGCTGTGAAAGATTTTTGGTTTGGGCTGTTTATAAAAAGCTAGATGCCGCGTGCTTGCGTGCTGCCTAATAATATGACCAGTCCCAACTGTGAACTGGATTCCTCTTATGCGCAGCGTTGTACGTACGCGTTCCTACAGTGTGAAAAGATAGTTCTGTCATTCAGCTGTGACTTGGAAACTTTGGGTCACTGCTGCATGATAAAATCGCATTTGCCTTTTTGGGTAAGCCTGAGATTTGCTATTTCTAATGTGCCTTGTACATCAGAGGAGGAAGGCGTGCAGCCTTTTTCGTAGCGTGGGACGAGTTACACAAACCATGCAAAATGTGTGCATCTCTTCTGAGGACTGTTTGGAATTGCAGGTGCACCAGTGATACACCTAGATGCCTCGGGCTTTCCTTGCCAGAAGTCCCTGGTTTTAACAGCTGGATTTGTTTTGCAGGGCAGTAACCCACCCATAGTAGTGCTCACCATTTAAAACCAGTTCTTACTGTCAGCTCTTCCATAGTCCTTTTGATATATTTATCAGCCAGGATAGAAGAGAAGCAGGTAAACTACTCTGCAGCAAGTAAATCCTGCTGATACCTCATGTTAAAATCACTGAAAAATACTGACTTCCTAACGTTTAACTATGGACAGAATTTGGCAGACAGACTATGTGACAGAGACCAGGGCTTGAGAACGAAGAAGCATATTTAGTCAGAAAAACTGTAATGTCTTTTACAGAAAGAGAAAAATGCAACCTGGAATTGAGATAAGTGTGGAAAATGTATTGCTCCTTTCAAGCAGAATGTCACAATTTGTAGTGTCTGGTGAACAGACGTTTTGTGGGGTTTTCTTGGAACTCTCTTTTGTTTACACTGGTCACGTCATGTGAGTTAGTGTTTTACAAAGCACAGCCTTATGTTTTCTAATATTTGGCATTTCTAAGGGAAAATTTTGGGGTGAAAAAGAGAAGACATTTGGTGTTGAGTTAATGTAAGCAAAAATATATTCTTATAGCTGAGTGACTCTTTTTGTTGGACTCAAATCATGACCAAAGAATAACCTGATAGAAATATATTTAGCTTTGGCAAGCTGCCCCTTTTAATATAATTGTTCATTTATGTCTCTTTCTCCTCACCAGCTTATGTTCGTTTCCATCTGATCTCTCCGTTGATACAGCAGTCTGCAGAAAAGTAAGAATTACATTTATTTGCGCTCATCTTGCGGAGCAATTGAATTCTCATGTGTGGTCAAAAAGTACAAAAAAAGATTACTTTTAAACTGGAATAGAAGAAGGCCACCTTTCCT
Source organism: Struthio camelus (assembly GCF_040807025.1). Classification (NCBI taxonomy): domain Eukaryota; kingdom Metazoa; phylum Chordata; class Aves; order Struthioniformes; family Struthionidae; genus Struthio; species Struthio camelus. Next base: position 31,287,020 of record NC_090949.1, on the reverse strand, counting down.
CATGTTCTTACACTTCTCTAGTGGTTTTATCTGCAGTTGGACAAGGGTGGTTTTGCAGCAGAGCGTTACTGTAGCAGACAGACATATGCGAGTGTCATGGTGTGTCACTCCCCAGTGCAAGTTTTGGAAAAATTAATGTGACAGCAGCAGTGCGCGTAGCAGCAGGAGGTGCTCCGCTAAGGAGGCAGTCCTGAGAAGAGCAGTCCATGGCCATATCCAAACCCAGCAACCTGGGAGCGGGTAGGAGCAGGTGAAGAGACTGTTGACAGCGTTTGAACCAGCCGTTTGTTACGCAGGCCTCAAGACTGTGGTTCTGCACGTGCAGCACTTCTGCTAATCTTAAGCTAGCGCTGTCGTTTGTAACAAATTTCATAGTGGTTTTATTATAGTTCTGCTGAGATCTGCACAAGGAGGGTTTTGGGAATGCTTTTGTAAAGCATTTTTTGTTTTCATCAGGATTTACTTGGTTTGAATGTTGAGGTGGAGTCTGGGCAATAACAAAAATCTGAACGTACAAGACTGCAGTTCCCGCTTTGCAGCCTCATTCTCTGTAGCTTATTTTTATTTCAATTCTTATTACAGCTTGATAGATAAGTAGCAGTCTCATGAAGTCATCCAGCCTTCAGCATAGCAGAAGCTTCTTCAAATAAAACTTAAGGGGCCCCCCATTCCTTTACACAAAGTGTAAAAATCTCATTTTCTGTGTGATTATTCACTGTTTTGAGCGTTGGCATGTTACAATATGTGTTCCCACTTTTTGAGAAATCTTAAATCATGTGAAGTCGGAATCTCATTCAGTGCAAAGGGAAGTTAAATGTTAAAATAGTTTCTAAGTAGTCTCATGTGCTTTCTGGACAAAGTGAACTTTGCATTCTGTATTTCCAGGTTTTCTCAAAATTGGGTTTGAATCTGATTTTACTCAAGTAGTCACTTCTGTTGGAGAACTTTTCATGTGTACCATCAAACTCATTGGCCTTGATTTTTTTTTTTTTCTCTTATTCCTTGCTCTTTTTCTTTTTTTTTTTTCTGACTTTTTGCCCCTTTCTCCATGCAGCATAGTATTGTTTGATACATTTGTAAACATCCTTTCCCACAATCTTGCTGAACCAGCTTATGAAGCAGATGTTGCTCAGTTGGAATACAAGCTAGTAGCTGGGGAGCATGGCTTAGTCGTTCGAGTGAAAGGATTCAATCATAAACTACCTGTAAGTACTGCTGATCTTCTGAGTACTTGCGCGTGCTTCTTCTCAATGTACGTGCTGTTTCTGCTAGCAGTACCTATCTATCTATAAGCTAAAGCTGTTTGCACATTGTCTGCAGAAACGTGTCTGAAGAACAGTTGTTTACAATTTGATTCAGGAGATGCAACTTCTGAAGAGGCTCATTTGGGATGCAGGTTTTCTTTGCCGGGTTGGTAAAAGCTATGAGGGTGGGAGGAAACGTGCTCCCGTGCCCTTGCTGCTGCCATGCAAGGCACAGCAGGCCCACGTGGAGGGGACGTCTGCGTTGGAGAGTAACTCTCCTCCGAGAGCGGAGAACTGCGGAGCTTCCTTTGCCTTCCACTGCAAGGGCTTAACTGGAGTCTTTAACAAAACTGTCAGTCACCTATCAGGCATATTAATGTGAAGTTTAACAGAAAAAGCCAGAGATGCAAATAGCCTGATCTGAATATCCTTTTTTAATCACAGATATTGCTCTGCTGTGATGCTGATCAGCTGTAACAGGGAAAGCTGAAATATCTAATGCAGAAGCGTTGACATTTTAGGCTAGGTTTGTTTCAACAGAGTGCAAGAACTCCTGTTTATTTGGGAGAGTGAAACCATTTCATTCACTTTTTAAAAATATAGTCCTTTTGAAGCTGACTGTAATTTGATATACGATTGTCTAGTGATTTGTCTAGTGAAGAGCGTCTAACAGAATTGAGGAGTGTGCTTTAGTAACACTCTGTCTTTTTTATATTGATCAAACAAATTGTGTTTTATATATATATATATTTAAATGTGTATATTTACATTTATATACATTTATTTTTACATTTATATACATTACATTTTATATATATATATATATATATATATATATATATATAAATTCGGCTTAGATTGGTTGTCTTTTCCAAAAATGACTTGAAACTGTTTTCTTTCCAGCTTCTGTTTCAGCTCATCATTGATCACTTGTCTGACTTCAGCTTTACTCCAGCGGTTTTTGAAATGATCACAGAGCAACTGAAGAAGACATACTTCAACATCCTCATCAAACCTGAGACCTTGGCCAAGTGAGTTGCTGTGGGAGGGCAAACGCTGGCTGCCCCCTAAGCGTTGAGGTTGAGCTGAAGAGCTCAGGAATCTCTGCCCTGTGCTCGTGGAGGCTCTTCCAGGGTTAGCTTGTGCCTTAGAGAGCTCGAGTGGCCCTGCAACCAGGGTATCAAACGTGAGGGTCAGATGGGAGATCCAGCTAGCTGCCACTGAACCTGGCCGACGGTGGGCTGGGTGCGCAGGGAGGGTGGGGTGGGCCCATAGCAATGCTTCTGGCTACCATCTCCCTGTCTCCAGTGCCTTCCTGAGTCAGAAGCGGGATCTTTTACATCAAACAGCTCTTGGTAGTTTTATGATTTTATTTTCCTTGTTGCATTGCAGGGATGTGCGTCTCCTGATTTTAGAACACAGCAGGTGGTCCATGATAGATAAGTACGAGACGCTGATGAATGGCCTTTCCATCGAGTCGCTCTCATCCTTTGTTAAGGCTTTCAAGTCACAGCTCTTTGTCGAGGGTCTTGTACAAGGAAACTTCACAAGCAGAGTAAGTATCAGTTCAGCAGCTGACCCTTGTTGAACCTCGTGCTTCAAATGTGCTTGAATGCAGTTGCCGCAACTCTAACGCTGACCTGCAGCTGCTGCCTCTTCGGTACGGGCAATCCGGAGGCTCGCTGGCGCAGGGCAGCTTCACCACTAACAGCTCGGGAGCACTAGTGTGGATAAGTCCCTGGGGAGCCCTTCGTTGCCTGTTTGAATAGAGGTTTTCTTCAGAAATTTGGATGTGAACTGCAGAGAGGGGAAAACGTGGTGGAAATATGCCTGTAGCGTTTTCACTGTTGCCACCAGTTTTGATGTTGTTTGCTATATTGATTTATTTGATATTGACAACTTTGATGATGGTGCTGCAGGGGGAGGCTTCCCTCGAACTACTCTTTTTTTTTTTTTTCCTGGGATTTTGATTGCCCACATGGTTTGAGTAAACCTCACTGAAGTCCTGTCATCTTCAGTCTCATTAAACAGCTGCAGTATCTGTTGAAGGCTTCTACCCTGGGACTAGGTAACACACAGTCCTATGGAGCTGTTTAAAATCGGGTTGTAACAGGGCTTAGCCCCATGAATCCAGTGTCATGAGTGCAATTTGCTGCCACTTCTGTGTGAGCTAAGCTCCTTAACTCTGTAACTCCTATGTTAGTTTTAATGTTTCACTTACTTGCTCCCGTTCCCTCCACACAAGCCCAAGAGTCTTCTTCCCAGAACTCCAACTTCACGTGCAAGAGAGGGGCCTCATCCAATGGCCCTCGCGTGCGCCTCCCTTGCTGTTTTGATGGCTGAAGCATTTCTCCAGCTTTTGCACTCTCCTTGCTGGGAAGTTGAAGTCAAGAAACTGATTGGAGACTTCTGTTTTGCTTTGCCGCGTGCTGTGGAGGTGTCCCTCCTGACACCTGAGAGGGCGAGTCCTTGGGGAGGCTGTGGGGACATAGGTGGCATGCCAAAACCTGGCTGTACTCTCCTTAGGGATCACCTTCTCAGGCAACGTACTGGAGTGTGTGCCTGTGACCTGGGGCTAATAATTCTCTTCTAACTAAAACTTGTTTGCGCTTTCTCTCCTAGGAAGCAAAGGATTTTCTGAACTACGTTGTTCAGTGAGTATTTCTGACTCCAGCACCATTCTCACTTGGTAACTAAAAACAAGTTAAGATTCTTTTTTGGAGGAAGGCATCAGGGTGGGAGCAATGTAGCAATTGCCTCCTCCCACCCTGGATACAGTGCTGCTGGTGTTCCCTGGAGGTGGTGATTCATCGTGGCAGCTTAAGTAAGACATTGTTCCGGTTTGGGGAAGAGGAAAACAATGTCAGTCTGAGCATTTAAATATCTGGGGTATTGTATTGTTTTTGACCAAGATGTGAGCAGGGGTTTGACGCTCTGCTGTCTGCATTCCCTTCAGAAAGCTCCAGTTCGCTCCTCTGGCCCATCCCTGTCCTGTTCAGTTCCGGGTGGTGGATCTGCCAAACGCGCACCTCCTCTGTAAGGTGAAAACTCTCAACAAAGGTGATGCCAACTCTGAAGTGACAGTTTATTACCAGGTAACATGTTAGCTTTGTCTGTACAAGTTTATTCCTGCTGATACTTGCTGATGTTGTACTGATGTCACAGTCTTGAGAGTCAGTCTCCGGACAGGGATTTCACAGCGTGCAGTGAAAACTAGCACAGATGCATCCCCTTGGCCTCAGAGGCTAAACTCAACCCTGGTGGGCTCTCAAAGCAGGTGGTGTTTTGTATGTGGGGGTGCAGGTATGTGTCGTCCTGCCCATCTCCTCCCTTCTCCTCGAACTGGCATCTTCCCCTCCCTGCCTGTGTGTTAGAGAAGGGATAGGAGCTGGGTTTTGTACTGCCGTTATTTCCCAGTTTCCCTGCCACCAGTCTTACGGTCCTGGGTGGGGGAACTCCTCCCTTCTGCTTTGAAGGCTATGTTGAGGCTCCTATGGAAGCCAAAACCTTTTCAGCTCTCCCTGCCGTGAATTATAATGTCCTTAATGCTGCAGTCTAGGCTGAAGTTTGTATGTCACAGCTGTCACCTTGATCTGGACTGTAGCACTTAATTCCATGAAATCACCCTAAATTCTTCTCAATTTTCTTTTTAGTCAGGTGCCAGGAATTTAAGGGAATATACCCTTATGGAGCTGCTTGTGGTAAGTTGGTTGGTGTTTGTGTCTTTTCAAGCAGGCTTTTTCAGTAGTCATAACCCATGAAAGTGTCTTCCCTGAAAACAGTGCTTGGAGCTGAGTTAAGGCCATGGGGCTTAATGACACAAAGGTGACAGTATTGCTCACTCCGATTAGACTTTTAAGCGTTTGGGACAGGATACCCAAACCGCTTGAGTGATGGCAAGTATGGAAGGCAATGTTTTCTTAACTGCCAGCTCAGAAGGCTGAGACCTTTCCTCATTCAGTGGGTGTAGCTGGAAAGGCAGCAATTCCTTTTTTTTCCCATGTTGCAATCAGGGGTAGCTACAGAGGAGCACTGCTGCTTCTGTAACTCGCTTGGCTCTGTTTCAGATGCACATGGAAGAGCCTTGCTTTGACTTCCTGAGAACCAAGCAAACCCTTGGGTGAGTTCACTGTATCAGGATAGCTCCTATTCACCTGCTTTTGCTAGTCCCCTTTGCTGTTTTTACTTTGGAAGCCTTTTCCTGCACAGTGGCTAATTCCTGGGTTATTGTAACTGAAACAGCAGCATTACACATCAAAACCAAGAGCACCCTTCAACCCAAACTTCAGCTTAGTTGCTCTAGATTCCTGTAAAAATTGCATATTTTACCAGTAAGCTAACTTGGAATTATTGAGCAGAAAGTTGTTCCTTCCACTTCCTAAATAGTTTGCCATTCCGTATGGTCATGGCTGTTTTCATAGCAGCTCTGTGGTGGGAAGACTCCATCAGAGGCAGCCTTCCTTCTTTCCCAAGAAACTGGAACAAGCTTTTCACAGCTACAGGGGTATCGCTCTCTGTTTGAACTGGTTTGCAGGAATTATCAAACACAAATACTTTTTAAGGCTTAGAAGGATTTCCTAAAAATGAGAAAAGATTGAAGCGCTTTGATGGAGGAAATAATGGAAATAAAGAGTATTTTGAGACTTTATAACTGAGATACTGTTTTGTAAAGTGCCAGCACTTCTAACTTGTGGGTTTGTACTGTAGATGAAAAGTCAGTTGTGCTTGTGGAATGACTTTTTGTCTCCCTTTGCTTTAAGCTACCACGTGTACCCCACCTGCAGGAATACTTCTGGGATTCTTGGGTTCTCGGTCACTGTAGCAACGCAGGCGACCAAGTACAAGTAAGTGCTCAGGGCTCGATGTTCCCAGCCTTGCCACAGGGGCCAGGCGCCTCGGAGCTGCCAGTGCTCGCCAGGCAGCCTTGCCAGGTTCAGTTGGGAGAATCAGGCTGCAGCCCCAGGCTCATGCAGGATCCTCCTCCTCAGCGGTCAATCGAAGTGATCTCACAGGCTTTAGGCTGCAGCTGTGGCCCATGACCTTTTTGTTGCATGTTACTGTGAAGAGCACTAACCATGACATACTGTGTAGCTGTGGGCATATGAAAGAAATTGAGACTGGTACGTACTGTACAGAAGAACGTTGTGGTCAAGAGCCACAAGGGAACGATGGGGCTAGGGAATGTTCAAGTTTATCGAGGGCTGCAAGTCCTGCCCCAGTGGCCTAAAGAAAAAGGCAGTTGCTACCTCCCCTGGGATCATAATTTCAAGTCCCAGCTGGGACATGCATCTCTGATTTTAAAAGAATATTTCTTAAAGCAGGTCTCAAACTGTTCTTGCTCTTCTCTCTGGCTTGACAGCTAAAACCTGGGATCATGGGGCAGGCCAGTTCTGTTTAGTTCAAGCCCTGTCTGCCCTCCACCCCCCACCCCCCACCCCAGGCCGGGTCGGATGGGGCTCGGTTCCACGCAGGGAGATCTATTGCCCATTGTTAGCCTGCGACTCAGGACCAAGTGACCTTGCCTCAATGTCTATTTTGCTGTGTAAAGGGGTGCTGTAAATGGCACCTGTTGCTGTAGAGTGAACATGAAAGACCTCAGTGTAGAGCGTGTACACGTGTCAACCACTTTTAAGAAAAGCCATGTCTAACGAGGTGGTCAGTGGACGATGCATGGATTTGGTAGCAAGCATCTAAGACTCACTGGCTATAGTGAGGTAGCAAACTAAATATGTGACTGTATTAACATGCTCTATTTTGTTTAATGTACTTGCACAACATCCAGCTGAAGAATAATTACTGAGTGAAGGTCACTTACTTACTTAATCATCTTCTCTTTGTTTTAGTAGAACATGTCACAGCAGACTTAAGTCTGCTTTTGCTTGAGCTTTTGAGTGCACCTACTCTCATTTAAACAGTAGATGCAGTAATATTTACCTGTTTCAGGCCAGCAACTTTTATTCCAGGAGGAGCGTTGTATATGACTGGGAAGGGAATGTGAAAGCAGCAGGCCTGACGTTAGGTTGTTACACTGTAATACAGGGGCTGAAACGCACTACATGCATAAGCAAAGCAATAGCCTTAAGCTTCTGGAAGGGCTGCAGGCCTAACTTGAATAGAGATAAATAAGTCAAAGAGTAAGTAAAATATCACACTGCCCTTTTGAACATGCGCTCCTAGGAGCGAACACTACATAGCTTTTCTTCTGACCCAGTTTCAGCAGCTAGAATAGCAATAGTCCCAGCTTTAAGCGAAAACCTGCCGGTATTGCCTCCAGTGACCTGTGCCAAGGGTGAAGATCTGTCAAAGTTGTTGGAGGGATATATGAAATAGCTGCAGCTTATGAAAATGCTTCTCTGTTGTCAGGTTGTCAGGGAAGGTTTAATTAGCACAGAGTACTGCTACCTCTAATTTTTACATTTGCCTGACACGTCTAGTATTGAGTTCTGTGTCATCGGTGAAGGTTTAATATTTCAAAGGTGTCACAATCCATCACATCACTTAGCCTGTTTCTTTCCTCTTATCTTAAAAATGACTTTAATTCAACTGTCAAGGTGCAGGGCTCAAGAGCTGAAATTTAAACTGCAGCCCTGATACAGCACACCGTAGAGCCCGCAGCTATGTTTTGTTTAGCTTACCACAGCTTGGGTCCCTGATGGGTTTAGCAGAGACCCCCCCCCATCACAGCAGCTCCTGCTCCTGCAGCCTGGGTGCAAAAAGTCCCTCTGAACAGTACTTACTGGAGCTCTGGTTTTACTTCCTGGTAACAGGAAAGCTAGAAAAGCTGGTGTTCACAGAGGCGTGGTCTTTCAAGGGGGAGGGAATGGGCATTGTCCCACCAGGCCCTCTTTGTTTAATTGATAGCTGCTCTGCTACTTTACAACTTTACACCTCCCCCCCTCCCCCCAATGATTTAACTATTAACTGTCTTTTAGTTCTGAACTGGTTGACAAGAAAATAGAGGAGTTTCTTTCTTGCTTTGAAGAGAAAATCAAGCATTTAACCGAAGACGCTTTTAGCACCCAGGTAAAAGTTGCTCTTAAAACTCTTCCCTTAATTGTTAAGGGATATTTAAACGGGAGGATGTGGTTACACCTATCTAGCATTTCTGAGGTTTTTCTGGACAAAGGACCCATTATTTGACTCCTGCCTCTCCCTGTCTGTATTCATTCTGTTGCCACTTGTGCTTCTGGACATTTACAGTTAAGTCCAAAAACAATTAACTAACTGTTTTGTTCAATGTACTTTGGACCCTCTGTTAATTTACTATTTGTCTGTTGTCTTTAGTGATACTAAGGTACTTTAAACTCTTCAAAACTAGGGGTTTTTTTTTTGCTTGTTTTTTTCCTCAAATGTAGGTTACAGCTTTGATAAAGCTTAAAGAATGTGAAGACTCCCATCTTGGAGAAGAAGTAGACAGGAACTGGAATGAAGTTGTGACACAGCAGTATCTCTTCGACAGGCTTGCCCGTGAGGTAGTTAGATTACTTGCACGTTGGAAGTAATTCGTAACTTTTTTTTTTTTGCCTTTTTTTTTTTTTAAATAATGCCAAATGGAACACAGGCACTTAACTTTCTGCAGCCTTGTTTTAAAGGCAAAGCATAACTAGGGGAATTATCTGTTACAGTGATACACTGACCCTAAAACATAATGCTATTCTTAAAGGGTTGTTTTATATGATGGAATGTAGTTCATAGAGATACCATTTTCGTTTAAAATAACTGGTCCATCACTGTGCTGTTTACACCTCATCCCTGTATGTTTGTGGGTTTTAGATTGAAGCGCTGAAGTCCGTTACTAAATCAGACCTGGTCACCTGGTTCCAAGCTCACAGAAGCAGCGAAAAGAAAGTGCTCAGTGTACACGTGAGTGTTGCCTGGCGGTTCGAGGTCGTCTACTTCTGAAATGCCAAACGGAGGCTGCCTAACTCTTTTCCCACCACCTCCATTACTGGGATCCCAGTAAGAGGGTCTCAGTTTTGTTAGTTATCCACATTATTGTTTATATTTTCTAGTTTCCTAATAAATATCATCACTCAGATTGCATTTAAATATCTAGATCTAATTTTCAGAGCAGATGAGCTTTGAAGGAGGTCTAAATTATAAAAGTTAGAGCCAAATTTCTCTTTTGGTAACTCTTTCAGGTGGTTGGATTTGGAAAACACGAAGGGGACTCGGAGGTTACAGCTGTCGCAGAAGTACAGAATTCTTCATCTGGTGAAATACCTCATCTTACTTTCTTACCCTCATCCTCCTTGATGACTAATGTTACTTCCATCAAGGACATCAAAGCTTACACATCAACTCTGAATGTTCTCCCTTACCATAAAATATTAAAATAAAAATGACATCTTGCCCTGCAGTGATGTGTAATACAGGTGCTTTTTACAACTTACACATTGCAAAACTGGTTTTATTAACAAAGCTGCAGTGGTAGCTGAGATGAGGAAGTCCATTCAGGTACCGAGGTAGCTTCCCTCAAGCAGTTTTCAGCCAACCTTTCTCATTAATGTCCAGGTTTGTTAAGAACAGGCACAGCGCTGACTTCCAGCTGGAGAGAAGGGAGGGTTTTTCTTCCCTTCCCTAGAAAAACACCATGTATTCCTCTCCAGCTGTCTGAAGGTGGGGGCTGCCTTTTGTTCAAGCTGCCATGTGCATCATTCCTACAGTGCTGTGGCAGTTGCTTAACAGAAGTTACATTTCCTCAAAGAAAATAGTCTGCAGTTCTCCTGTAGGAATTACAAAGTGCATGTGGAAGGAAAAAAGAAAAAAAAAAACCTTAAGGCTTCAATCTTACACTGCTTTTTTTAAGTTTTTATGTATGTGCAAAGTAGACAAAACTGAAATTAAATCAAATTAATGCTAGATTTAAACTGTGGAAGGAGAATAGTTTGATTGCTACCTATAGTCGCTTACTCCGACATTATTTAACTTCAGGCTAAATTACAGAAATACAAAGGTTCCTACACCTTTAGCTAGTTATTAGAGAAGCAAGGCCAGACGTAGTTTCGAGAAAAATTCTGCTGTGAGTGGTGCAAATTCTGTTCCTTTTGCTAGTTCATTAACTACTTGAAGAACTAGGTTTAGCCACAAGGAGTCCACTGGAAAAACTTGTACTAATTCATTTCACATAAAACAACTGATCATCACTCAGCTGCAAAAACAATCTTGCTGCAAGGTTTATTATGAAATAAAGAAAAGTCCATAAGAGAAGTTTGAAAAATCTATTTTATGAAGCTTTAAGATGCATTGAGTAGAATTATCTATGGTTACATTTTAATCTCTAAAATAAAATAACAAAGTTATTTTGGGCAAGACACTGAAATGCCAAAAGATTTGATTATCATACAGGTGGAAGATAGTATTTACGTAGCATTTTCTAAACAAACTGTCCCATCAAAGGAATCCTCATATTTACACATTGCAAACATTAGCTATATTTAAATGATGTCTTGCATTTTTTTTTTTGTTGTTGTTGTTTAAATATGTAGGACCCAGGAATATTATGCAACTGATACCAAATGTCATGGCCTTCACAGTGGTTATACAAAGTGTATTCTTCACAGCCCAGATTTTCCATGCTTTAGAAGCATTAATAAAAGGGCTCCAACAGCCTGCCTTTGAAGCCTGAATATACTACCATTATAGCAAAGTCCAATATAAGTTACTGCACAGCCAAGACGTTTCCTGTTTTATATAACTGCTTATCTGCATCAGTAAGTCCAGTATCCCTGAGATAGGAACCACTGCAATTGGAGGGGACAGGTTCTCCAAAAGTTACATACGTGATAACTGATGACTATCTTGGTATCAGATGTAAACTTCGCTAAGCCAAGGCTTGAATATTTTCAGTTTTTATAACCCACTTAATGTTTACTGGCAGCAAGTCGTTTCAATAGCGGCTCATCATAAACCCAACATTCTCCATCTTCATGGAATAACTAGAAAAAAAAAAAGGAGGGGGGGGGAATAGTTTTATGTAACTTTTTTATGACTAAGTTGGAAAGGAATAGTAAAATGCTTCAAGTTAGAGAACACTGAAACTGAATAAAGCTCACCCTTGTTTCCCACGAGGTCTCATTCTCCTTTCTGGCTCTGGCTTCAGCTCTCTGTCTTTCTTCAAGCCTGTGCTTTGCAGCTGTAGCTGCATCAATGTCTCTGATTTTTAAGTTGTAGGTTACATCTTTCCATAAGCTTTAAAAAAAATAAAAAAAAAGAGAGAGAGAGAATGGAAAGGAGACTACGGAAGCAAATTGTGCGATGAGGCTATAGACATGTTACTGGTTATTAGTTATTACTATTTGTGTGAATTAAGGTAGGCCTCTCTTACCAAAAGGGCAGAAATAAAAACCATTATATGTTGAACCTCAATTGCACTGTCTATTGCCAGCAGTGGGAAATCTGTAAAGAGACTCTCTAGGCCTCCCTGCTACACTGGCTCTTGACAAGGATGCAACTGAGAACTGCAAGTCTTCTCTTCCCCATTAAAAACCCAGACCTGCTCATAACTTGGTTCTGTCCTGCAGCAAGGGCCCACTGAAGAGCACAGCTGTCTGTGCAATGAATGAAGTTAGGTGTATCCAGTTAGGCAGACTGTTTAATGTAAACTTGGGTCTTTCCTAACTAAAAATGTCTTACTTTTCAGTTTAACTAAAGTTCTTACCAGCGAGACTCATATTCTTCTTGGTCCTCCAGTTTCCTTACCTTCTTCTTAATTGTAGGCATTTTCTTGGTATCTATAAAGACAGCATTCTCCTAGAGAGTGAGAGGAAAAGAGAAAGAAAAAAAAAAAATCAGTTCTTCATGTATACTCCCTCTCACTCTAGCGTATTGGTTGTCAGAAAATACATTAACATATTTTTTTTTTTATTTTTATAACAAGACAGTGGTCAGGTTACTGTAATAAGAAATTAACAAAATAAACCCAGGACTCTCATCCTGAATTCAGCATTCTTGTCATCTTTTGTGACTCTTCACAGGAGTTCCAACTATTAAAAAAAAAAAAAAACAAACCAACAACCACCACACACACACACACAAGAACAAAATTAGCACTTAAACTCCCACTTTTGATGAAAATTTAAAAAAAAAAAAAAAAAAAGCTGCTTTACCCCTGTTGTGTGTTTTGCATACATGACACCATTCCATTCTCCTTCAATCGAGCAGAAGGGTTTCTTGTCATTAGGAGCACTAAACAGAGAAAAAGAATCGTTTTGCAGTTGTATTACACTAACCAAAAGACCCCAAAGGATCAGAACTTTACCCTAGTTGCTGTACAGTCTTTGATGTAAAGGGCTTAAAGTGATAACTGCCAATACAGAAAAGACAAGCTGTTTCATATTGGGAGGTTTTGCATGGATTAGTTCAAGTGGCACAAACCTTAAAAGAAAATGCTGTTCCAGTGTAAGACAGGTCTTGCCTTAGGACTGTCTGCAGTTACAGTTCAGGAAACTAACAACAGGCTTTCAAATCCAGGCTCTTCCCCTGGATTTAGAGGGAGCTAGAGGTCTTTAAAGATATGTAAGTTTAAAATGTTTGAAGAACTCACAATTTCTTGCCCAGATTATTGGGAAACACAAACGCGAGTTTAAGAATGAAGTGCCTCAACGTGCAAGTGTCAAGTGACTTAAAACCAGGTCATAAACATCTTTCGGCCTGCATCACTTTCTGATGTTCATATTACTGTTACAGCAGGTCTGCAAGTAAGATGGGATTCTCCCCTGAATTCTGCGTACAGATCACATGCATAGGGTCTAAGCAAAATACACCAGAACACAGGTATAAATAAATAAAAACAAAATGAGTCTGCAGCAGAACGTTAGTGACATGGCAGTAGGTTACTGGGTATAGCTTTTTCAGTATCTTACAATACTGTTGTATAAAATTGAGCTCTTTAAAAGACAGTCAGCAGAGAGAAGCGAGATTAACTGAAGAAAGAAAACAGGCTTACAAAATTTCAGCTGTAATTCTGTGCTTCTTTCCTCCATAAAATGGTTTTGTGTGGAAGACTATGGAAGCATTATAGCCTGTCTTTGAGCAATTAATACTGCATTCTCCACCAAGTTCAATCCACGGTACAGTGAGAATAGATCTGCAATAACAAATAGATATATATATATATATACACATTTTCATATATTTATAACCCTTTAAGTATTTAAGGGTTAAATAACCATTTAAGTATTACAAGACAATAAAAATGAAAATACCAGGTAGAGCATTTACTTGCCTTCCATAACCATTAGGGAAAGTCAAAATATAGTGTTCATCATAATCTAGGCACGTGACGCACCCTATCAAAGAAAAATAAAAACAGATTTAAAAAACATCCAACAAAATTTCTACAAAACTTTTCATAACAATCTCCTGAAATACTTCATTAAAAGCAGGTAACACAAAAAAGGAAAGGTGAAGAGCTTTATTTTTTCATAGCTGCTAAGTATGATTAGCTTCTAGAGAAGGCTGGGAGAACTGTAATGCTCACAAAGAAACTGGACCGAAAGTGATTAACCAGATTTTTTTTTTTTTTTTTTTTAACCACAGGGAATCTGAAGTTTCTAGATACTTAAAATCTAGATATAGCAATTCAAATGCTCCTCATGTTTAAGAGAATGATTTGAAATATTTTCTGTAAAAAAAAAAAAGAGCTGCAGAAGGTTAATTTCTCTCCAGACACTTACCTTGTCCTATATTATGAACACCAATAGACATTCCTAGGAATTTTGACTTGGTCCATATATGAGCATTGAATTGTATCCTCTTGCTAAAACACTCTGCGTAAAATGCTGAAACTGAAGGAAAAAAAGTGTTAGCAAGACAGTAATACTTTTTTTTCCCCCCCCAAATTACTCTATCAGGAAATACTGCAAAGGGCCCAATACTTACAGGGCTACAGAGCTTGCAAATTGTTTCTCATGAAAACAGTCTACAGACAAAACAGCTTTCAGCTCTCAAATTCATACATAAACCATAAATCCAAGATCTAAACTAAAAGCTGACTTTACTGTTGCTCCTATCCAGATAAATGAGATACCATCTCTATTAGCAGAGTTACTGTCAACTTACTCGGAGGATGATGAGAGACCTGCTCTGCCACAAACGTTACGCTGCTTTTACTGACCCAAGGAATTGGTCCTTCTGAAACTGGTTCCTGCAAGATAATAGAGTTTTTTTCATTCACTGATGGTGTTTTCAAAACACCCAAAAGTGACTAGACGCTTCTAAGAGTGGCTACTTCCACATTTAGAATAGACTTGTAAAAATGTATCGCAACAGTCTTAATGCATTTGCCAGTTGGCTTATTTGAGTAAGGAATAACTCCTTATTTCTGAACCTATGCCTTTTAAAGAACTTCCAATTTCTGTTCTCTTGTTTTTACCATAATTGCATGAAGAGCCATGTCCATGATCCTGAATCCCCAGTTAAACTGAAGAGTCACATATAAACCCAATTACCAAGTATTACTTAAATCTACTTAATTTCTTATTAAGTAATAGCAGAGGGGTGGCAGAGAATTTCCATTTTTGCTTCCAAGGAAGTTTGATATGCATATTAGCCATAATCAGATTGTGTGTGTCACACAACCATATAATATATTCATTTCCTGTGGCAAAACAGGAAAATATAACTCAATTAGAAGCAATGGAAGCACCAACACAATACTGTCCTTATGTCAGCACAGTCCAAACGTTCACCTCAGAAACGACAGGAAGATTTAATCAAACAAATAGTAAATGCGAAAAAGAGACTAAGAGAGAGAAGGAGATATTTTGCTTTGGATCAGTCCTGAAATAAACAAGAGGATCTACAGCTTCTTCCAGAATTAGTGGGACATCGAGTTGACTATGGTTCACGTGCACAAATATCTCATACATAATCCCTTGAGGCTGACTGAAGCTTGGACAAACGGGGGAAAAGCAGAGATCACAGACTGGCAATTTCAAATTGCCAAAGTGAGTCTTTTACTCTGTTCTTCACTTGGCCAGATGTTTCCAGTAAAGTACAAAAGGAATAGTAGCCAGATAAAGACGTACGACTAAAATAGCTCAGAATCCAAATTTGAGAAGTATGACTTCATGCCTTTCAAAAATCTAGGAAAGGATTTTAAAGGGAGAATTAAATACAGCAGAGAAACTGCATTGCCTCCCAGGTTCTAAGGGATGGAAAGAAATCCCACTATTATAATGCAAGTTTTAGAGAACTGATAAAAATCAGAACTTTGGAAAAAAAGAAATTCACACTCAGTGCTAGAAAACAGTTCAGAAAAAAGTTTTCAATAAGTTAAAAGGTTCTTTAAAATAATTAAAAAAAATTATGGCTCAGATTTTGCTAAGCAAGGTATTTTAAACATCATCTGCCCAAGGAAAAGGAGAAAGGGAGAAAAATCAGTTAAGGAATTGCCACGTTATGTAGTAAAATTGACAAAAAACACAGCATAAGCCATTTCAGTCAGTAAATTAACAAAGCTTAGGGAATTACTTGCATGCGTTCTAGGTACTAGAAAAGATACCACTAGAAAACTAACCATATCATCTTCACCTTCAGTGCCTGGTAATACCCAATGACATCGGAAGATCTCACCCAAAATGGGATTGTACGGTTTTTTAGCAACCGACCCTTTTCTTCCTGCATGAAAAGCTGAGAGGTACCATTTAACCACTTGCACCATTCGTTCCTTCGGATCCTTCTGGTCACTAATGCTACATGGACCAAAAGAGAGATAAGAAGGACAAGCAATATGTAATACAAGCAAGTCCCCGATTCCTAACAGAAATCAAAATGTAAATACTAACACTCTTAAGTATCTTTACCTTAAACACAGCAGAGTTTTTCAACAGCTAGAAGTTTTGACTACTGCGTTTGACTACTTTGACTAACTTTCAAGTTTAGCTCAAAACCCAAGCACTGTTATTTAAAGCTAGTAACACATTTTTGACAGCCCTCAGGGGCTATAAGCAACATCCGAACCAGCTAAAATGCTCTACTTTGAAAATCAAATACCTGACAAATAAGTCCGGATGTGCAAAGAAGTCGGCATACATTTCCAACAGTGATCGTCTTTCCAGGATAAAAGTTGGAAGGACCACCTGGAAAAAGAAAAATAACTTACAAATCAAGATATTTTAACATCCTGCACAAAAGCGCTCTACATACTAATTGTGAGTGGCTTACAAACTGCCCAAGGCATTCATTTTTCCCCCTCCCAGTAACAACTCCAATTAAAAAAAATTTATCACACAAAAGAGATGACAGCTTAACTAGCTCTCAAAACAAACGCAGTTAGAATATTACTTTAATGTTGAACTAATTTACACAGAATTCAGGGTAACTCCCGCAAATGAACAGTAGGCAAGCTTACCTTGGTTAGATCCATTCCTAATCTAACTTGTGATAAGAGGTGCATGATAACGCTCTTATGTTCTTCCACTGATTCTCCTTCCCCATCATCATCTCTGTCATCAGGAGGATCAAAGAGATCTAAAGAGAAAGACCGAATAGCTTTTGTTTTTCTTTGCAGAAAGATATAAAACCTTCAAAGACTGCCTATATTAATTTAGCATACATATAAGGTGTCCAAAAAGCCTTACTCATTAAACAAAGATTTTTAAATCTTCAAGTTATACAATGCTCCATTAGTAGAGAAACAGCAAATACACCATTTTCCACAAGTATGTCATATATGTGATCATACATGTATCAACATGGTTTACACACAAATTAACAACCAAAAGCTCCCTACTGAAAGTTAATGCAGTCCTCTTACCAGCATCATTTGTCCCATTAGACATGGAAGAATTGAGGGACTCTGTGGTATCTGGACGTTTCAGGCTACTTCCCGTGCTGCTGCGAGTCAGAAGGGCAGCAGACCCTGAAGAACTAAAGAAGAGTACTGAGTTCTCATGATTCACAACGAACTAATTCAGACCGAGTTATTACAATTTGATGTACACTGGCACCAGTTTTCTAAGGAGTTCACTGACAGACAGTAGCATATATGCTACATGCCGATTCACGGAAAACTTAAAAGGGAATGGAGTCTAATGCCTGGGAAAGCCTGCACTCTTAGGTTATAATGTAACACCTAAAGGCGTAAAAAGGCTGACTATAATTCCTCTTTGAAACACGTACCATCTCTTAAAATTCATTTTCTAATAAAGCAGAACAATAAATAGAGATTTTCGGGGAAGGAAGTCAACTTTTTAAACATTTTCTAGTAGAAGTGAGAAGGATCATGTATTTACCAAATGCTGCAACAAATACGTATGAAATACCCAAAGGTCACACATTAATTCTCTTTATGAGCTGGTGACTTCCCAAGTTTGGTCTGCATTAGCTTTGCCAATATATATATCAGGTGGAACGAGGAGGTAGAAGGAGGAACAGGGGAGGAACCTGCATCCCTGGCAGACAACTGGGCTTTGGGGGAGTGATCTTACTCTGTTACATGAAAAAAAGCTTTTTGCCAGTATGACTTGTTCGCTTATTCAGATTAACTAACAAGAAGTAGACAAGCCATGCGCTTGTAGATAAAAAACTGTATTCAGCAGGTACTGCAGTCTTTCAGCTACTTACTCTATACATCGCTTTGGGGAAGAACTGCTCTGATAAAATTCGTCAGCATCATAAAACTCATCCTCACTGCTTGAGTAGGAAAAATCCGGGACTGTATTTGGAGAGAGATTGACATGGCTCGGAGAAGTTAAGCTGCTGCTAGGTGCTGACTGTCCACTTCCTACGGAGTATTAGGAAGAATTACAGATTTAATACAACAGAAATAATTTTAAAATCCACCAGTTCTAACTTACGAATAGGACAGATCAAATTAATAAAGACTAAAGTGAACTCAGAAGATAAGATAACTTACAAAATTAGAAGTGATAACTGGTCAGGTTCATGTTCAATTTCATGTAACAGCATTTAAGATTTCTGGCATCTATTTGGAATTTTCCTTCCCGCACCACGTGTCCATTGCCCCATCCTTTTGCTGCGCATCTCTTAGGAAGAGAGCCTGGCTCTGCCTTCTCTATACCCTCCCAAGAGGTAGCAGAGGACAGCAATAACATCCCCGCTTAACCTGACTTTCCTAAAGCTGAGCAAACCCAGTTCTCTCAGCCTCCAAGTACACCATGTGCTCCAGCCTCCTAATCATCTTGGTGGTCCACGTCTTCCTTGTACTGTGGAGCCCAAAACTATACACAAAACTAAAAAGGACTACAGGAATCCTGTCTCACCGCTAACTTACAATTCTTCAAAACAGTCAAAACAATAAAAACAAAACAGGGATCACCGACACGCACCATTTTGTTTCGTGGAAGCCTAAGTCACAACCGAGGTTATTAAGCAAACTAAGGTGTTTACATAAACAACATAATCATCAGAAATTAACTAGAAGATGAGCTGCATAGAGTAAGACTAAAAGCAAAACTTTGTCATTACAAAGTCTGTCCAAAAGCTAGCAGTGATATCCTTCATTCTTCAGATTGGGGCAAGTATTGCTTAAAACATTTATTAGTGTTCTGGGAAGGCAGGGTAGGAATAAGTAACAGAACATAACTATTTACATGCACAAAGTCAAAAAAAAAAACTTAGGAGGGAGCTGAGTTTTAAGATGACTGGACAATACAATCAACACATCAGATCAGGAAAGCAACAGTCGTTGTAGACAGATCACTGAAAAATTACGTTAGGTATGTAACTATGGTTTTAAAAAAGTTAAAAGACTAACTTTCATAAGGAATTGTAAACAGAGATGATTATAGCAACTTCATACACTTCAACAGTGCAATCTGAAATAGCATATGTAATATTGGTCAGTTCATCTTAAAACAGATGCTACTGAAGTTAAAGCAAAGAAATACTCAAAGACTGAAATAACTTGTACGAAAAAATACTTTGTAAGAGTAGCTTATATTTAATGTAAATGAGCAAGAGAAAATATGATAAAAACATTCAAAACAGTATATGATCTATAGGGGATTTCATCTTCCTTTTTCAAAGCACAAGATTTTCCCTATTACATTGGATGATACATTCAAAACCAGCACACAAGTAAGAATTTTCCCCGCAGTTTAATTGCATGTTGTATAATTCATTTCACATGAAGCATCTGGGGTCAAGGACTCAGAATTTTAAAGACTTTTTATAGTTATAGTTAGTATACCCTACAGGATAGTTAATCATTAAAACTCTGTGGAAAGAGCATTAAACCTCGAGCTCCAAAGGTTAAGCAAATCTCTAGGTGTTAGCATTCAAGCTGACACCTCCTGCTGGGAAGCAGATTATCCCACAGCTGCTTTCTGCAGAGCTCTCATTGCTTCTTCTGAAACAACTGCAGGTAGGTAATGAATTAAGATGGATATCAGGTCCAACTTACGATGGCAATTTCTATGTTCTTCCTACTTTAAGTCCCACTGAAGACAAGAGGGGAAGAGTCAGAAAGGAAGGAGTATATAGTAAAATATTTATCAATTTCTAATTCCTTAAAAATGAAGTTTTATAAAGCCAGTGGCAGTCTAGAACTTACTGTATTGCTTTTTCTCCCTCATTAAGACTTTAAGTCAAATTAGAGATTCTTAAAATACTACAATTACAACTAGCTCAAACAAGGACGACACGAGGGTTCTTTTTTTCTTTTCTTTCTGTTTTGAGGTGGGTGTTGGTGGTTAAACAATACTCGCAGCCTGTTAGTTTATTAGAATATAAATGAAAACCAAGTAGTTAGTGAGACTTTTTCTACGTTACAGCAATAAATCAGGTTCTATTTTTAGTTCCGTTTAACTTTAGTTTAGGGGACATCTCATCACCTTTTTCAACACAAGTGGATTAGTTTTTTGCTATTTGAACAAAATACTATGATCCAATAAAATATTACAAGTTCTGTAGGTCAATTTCATTTTTCGCACAGCATTTCAATAATTACTCTTCAACTGTTAAAGCGAGAAAGCCGTAGAAATCAAATGTGAAATAAATGGGAAAGGTTATTTTACATCATAAAATAAGTGACAATCTCTCGTAATTCAAATGAATACTATTGTTTAAGGGGGAGAGGAAGGAACCAACGAATTAAAAAAAAAAAAAAAAAGAAAGGTCATGCATGATGTAGTAACTGCAAAATCCTTGTGCTGATTACTACAAGACTGTGATGCTGGAAAACAAGCAAGCAAGCTAGCAGTATTCTTATATATTTAAGTATGATACTTAGGAGCCAGCATAATTGATTTTAACACAACACTGAAATGGATGTTGATTAAGGGCAAGATGTAGGCCGATTTGATCATGATCACTTGTGTGTGAAAATGACCTACAGTGGAAAAGATTAAAAACTAAAGAGAAGGAAAAACTGTGGGTTTTTCGAGAAAGAAAGGAAGAAAACGAAGGCCCTGTGGAAGATTTTATTTGACTCAGTATTTGGAAAGCAAATGCTACTACACACGTTTGGTAGAGAAATTTACTGAGACCTGGTAGTCACATCACAAAGGTACAGGGAGACAGACTCCTCTTGCTTCACAGCTATTTCTCAGAATTGTAGCAAAACGTAGGTTAGACCAGCTTACAAGTTTATCAAGTTAACCAAGCAGTTGTATGCCCCTCCCAAAACAACCCAATCAAACAAAAAACCTCTCACACATCAGAACAGAAAATGTGAAACTGATAAAGCGATCAGTGGGAACATCAGTGTTGCTCACACAAAGATATAAGACTAAGAACAAAATTTCTAGTAGTTTAAACTCTTCCTTTATAATTGGCTTATACAACGTTAACATAATAAATAGTCGCATTACATTATAGACACTATATATTCAGGTTTTGTTTCTTGTACTTTGATCAGACAGTCACACAAAACTGTACCTGTACTATTTGGTGTCGGAGTCTGATTTCCAAGTGATGCTACCACAGGTCCCACTGGCAAAGATGAGGGTCGCTGCTCTGATTTGCACAACTGAGCAGGTTCTAGGGGGATATTTTGGTATGTTAAACCAAACAACTCAGAATCCACGTTTAAATAGGAGAACTGTGCTTTTGTTGGGAAGGAGATTCCCCATTGCTTCACCTCACCTTCAAAAAAAGAAGCCCTTGTTTCTAAAAGCCATTTAGACAGAAAAATGCATTTTTTCCATCGTTACCTAGCTTTTTTCAATAATAGGCTAAGATGGCATTAAGAAAAAAAATACCACAGTTAGTTAAGGTCTTATCTTTTCTGAAAACTATCATTTCATTTATTCTAAAAATATATATATTAGAAATGTAAGCTAGTAATTTAGAACAAGACAGACAAATCAGCATAATCACAAAACTACGGGCTCAGGCTGGCTCAACGCTTCCCACTCCTCCTTCCTTCACACTGCTGTGGTGTGTGTGCACCGAGCGCAGTGCATCTGCTTTGCGAACATGACACAGAAGCAACCACCGTTAGGCAGCCTCTCCCATCTAGACTGCAGTTTCACCCCGCTCTGTTCATTAGTATTTCTCCTGAGCTTCTTTCTGTGTACCATACCTGGAGGTATGACGGTCTGGGAAGGCATTGTGCTGATCACTGACGGTTCCAAAGGACTAGGCTGAAACACTGCGTCAACAGGATTTATAGTACTCTGAGATAAAGAAATAAGAAGTACAGTCTTTTCTTAGTTTAAAAAAAAAAAAAAGAAAAGAAAAAGAAAAGAAAAAAAGCATAGACAGTAAGAACACTGTGAGCGCAAGAAATGCCCAAATGCAAGATAGCAAAGTCCTAAGAGAGAAAAGTGACACACAAATTGACAGTTCAGGACATGAGAAATACTTTCAAAATGGTTAATACTTTGATCCTTTACAAAAACTTTAAAATACTAAACTGAATTTGCTACAGATTTGAATTATTCTGTAAAGAGCTCTGTATTGCAAGTTTTATCTTCTGCTATGCTTGCCAACGTCCGCTAACAGCTACTGCGTGCGGGAGGGGAAAGCTGGACGCAAATCATCTGGCAAAATTAGGATAAGCAATCTGTATTTTTATAAACAGCTTCTTCAGAAAATAATTTGTCCAGACAACACTAAATCGCTGCACGAATCGAAACAGAATATTTACACGTTTACAGCCGTAAAGTGCCATTTTGTTGCCAAAATTCTTTTGAATACAAGCTGACAGTTTTCAGTACATCTCCATCTCCAAGGTCATTTCAATTTGCTTACAAACTCAGGCACTCCGAAAACCAAGTACCAACCCAACTCCGCACTCAAAAGTCATTGACTTCAGTAAATGCTCTTGGCTTTTAGATTTCCAAGACGCTTGCGGAATAAGTGACAACGTCGAAATCAAATTAGCACGATTTTACCTTGCTTAACGGACCTTTGGTTTTGTTATAATCTAACAATTGCTCATATATAAGCTTACATGCAAAAAATGGATTTGCCATGTTGTTCTGGGCTAATAATTGGGTAAAAGGCATGTAAAATCCTTTTCCAAACCTTTTGCAATTAAAAAGCATTAATATGTCAGAACTGCGAAAATAATTACCTCAATTTTTTAGGAGGTCTTGCTACTACGCTTAAATAGAAAAATACCAAGCACAGGAAGTAATATAATAATACTGAGTCTTATTTTTAAAAAAAGTTCTGCTAAAAAGAAGTGCTTTGCTTTTAATTTTAATCTGTGTGTTTAATCCTATCCTCTTTTTAGATCAATAAGTAAAATTTTACTATTAAAAAAAGTCACCAATCTTCTTCCCTTCCTTTACTCTTAAATAATTTTCATTTGCATGGAGACTGAGGGAAACTGATCGTTTCAACCCTCCTCCCATCTTCCTACACATGGATGACTTCTTCATTGCCTCTTTTCCTAGTTTACTCTTATTCTGAACTTGACTCCTACGTGAGGATCAGCAGTCCAATGTTTAATTGAAAACAAAACTACTATTCCCTGTTCATTAAAAAAAAAGAAAAGAAGAGAAAGAAAGAAATTGCTCTCCCAAGCTTTTGACTGATGTGACTTATGACTATTATGCAAATAATCCATCCAGTACACGTACTGCTACGCCACTGCTTTCCAGCTTAGAAACAACCATCCCTTACACATTACTTCAACTGCTTGCGCAATTATGCACGCAACATAGGTAGGCCCCTGTCCCACATATTTCACAGCTAAAATCACGAGCGGACCTGAGAGACTTAAGAATCAAGATGAGTCCTGAGATATACAAAATGTTATTGCTGTTTCTACCTCCCCTAGCTTTCAGAAAAGCTAATAGCAATATGATGTAGAACAATGGTACGATAAAGGAGAGAACACAGCAACTTCAGCTTTGAATTTGTATATAGGATTGTAATCTTATTTTTAAACATGTCTCCGTGCCGCACCATTAACTGCCGTTTTTCCTCAAGTATGTTGGGGTATGCCGTCATGGTTTAGAAGCAGAGAAAGGCATATCTAAAAGCATTTCCTTTTCTTTAACTTTAATAATAATTTTTAAGAAACAGTCAAGGAAAAAAAAATACCTCCCTTCACCATGATATCAAGCTGATAGCGTATTCCTGCCTGAACCTAAGTGATACCCTGACCTTAAATCCATGCTAACGTGAGCTACGCTCTCATCTCAGTGGCATCAAGATTTCAGCCCTCACAGTCAGTGCTGCACGACCTTATACATTCTTACAAAAATACACTTTTTTCCAACATAATTAGCCCAGAGACAATTAGAGTAGTGGCTAATAAAGTTTAGGACTATCAAAAAGTCCTAATATCTACTGAATTTCTGAGAAGAGAGAGAGTTAAGAAGCAAACGTGTAGAGCTGCAGATCATCTCTGCCACAGGAAACTGCAGTAGCATACAGCTGCGCAACCTCTCTTCCAGGGCACGCAACAGCACCTATTCCATTACACTGAGACCTGAATTATGTGGTTCTCCACATATATTTACCTTACTTACAATAAGCATGAAAGAATTTGTACCTGGATCCTTACTTCAAAGTTCACACAAGAAAAATCATACTACTAAAACTGTATGCAATAGAAAGTAGGGCTGGGAATTACCGTCAACTGCAATTAAAACCAATTATGATTTTTTGAAAGCTATGTTATACTGAAACCAACCTCCTATTAAAAACATCTGAAATGTATTCAGGTGACAAAAACGGAACAAAGCAACAGAAGTCACATATGACTGAAACCAAGGATGACAGAAGTCATTAAAAATGAAGAAGTAATATTAAAGATGAAACACTGCTGAAACAGACAGAAGACAACTTTGTGTCAGATAAGCAGCACTGTAGAGAAGACAAACTACTTGAAGCACACGGATAGCAGATCTAGTCTATACATAAGGATACTTCAGATGGAACACAAAACTATTTCTATCCCAACGGTTGCCCCTTCCATCTGCTCACATGGCAGATTTTTATTTAAGTGTTCAGTCATAATACTGCCATTTAAAACAGTCCATATAAAACTGGTCACTATACTACCTAATGGCAAAAGTGGCAGCCAACCTCTGAAGCTAACAACTCAACAGTATTTTTAACGAGAGACTTGAAGCAGTAAATTAGAGAAAGAAGAAAGTATGTTGCAAAATGAGTGGAAATTCAGGTCTCTGTTCACATGTTCTGCAGAAATAAAGGGAGACAAAGATTAGATTTAAACTTACTATAAGTCCATCTGCGTGCTTCTCCTCATTATTTTGGTCCTTAAGGAAAAAATGTTAAAAATATCAACATATCAATCTTGTATGACTTTTCAGTTCTGTGTTATGTGAGAACTATAACAGTTAAGTTTCTCTCAGGAATGTTTACATGTTCTGCCATAAAACATTAATGTTTCTTATCATGTGATAAAGCAATTAGATTCGGAAGAAACAATTCTATACATCATCACTGCACTTCTGGCGATTAGTGCGTTCTGAGGACCCGCCCACACAAACTTGAACAATTTAAAAAAAATATTTCTTCTGCACTGTATAACGCTATTATGCCTTACAATGTACGCTCCTGCTAAATAGCTAAGAGTCCCCCAAAACATGCTCTGTAGTACCTGTGAGTCCCTAAATACTGAAACACATTGCTCTTTAGAAACAAAGAGCCTAACGATCAGCATATAGGTCAAGTTGCCAAAAGCACTTCGGGCTTTGGAGAGGCAAAAGTGCCTTTTGAAATTAGACATTTTAAGCTCTACTAGATTTCAAAACCTGTTCGTTTTATTAAGAGACTAGCTTTTGCCTAGAGGCTTATGTGAAGAGCAGGTAACGCATGGAAAGAACTATCATCGGGGGAAACGTCACTAGCGACAGGTAAGTTAACGCCAATCTGCAGCGAGCACAGTTTTAACACTGTGCCAGCAACAGTGTTAAATTTTATTAATACATTCAGTCAAATCTCTTCATTTCTGCCAAGAAATTCATATTAGCCAGTACATCTACCCATGGCTTTGTTCAGTGCAAACAGTAAGACATCTGCAGAGTATTTCCTCAAATTTCCAGTTGTCAAAGTTATGAAGAAAAAGAGAATCAAGAAAAGAAAAAAAAGCTGTAAATAATATTGAAAATAAAGTTAGGACATACATATGTTTGATACTTAAAACGGCTACAATATTACACTTCCCTTTAGCTTATACATTTAGCAATAGGCTGCCCAAATTTCATGTCTGCTAGTTGACGCTCCTTAAGCAAGGTTTTCAGTGACAAAAAGGGGACACTACAGACACCGAGTTCCTTTGGGTTGCCAACTGACAAACAGAAACGCCACCTGTGCCCAAATACATTAACATTTTTTCCCACATACAAAATGTCCATGTTACGTTATCATCTCTTGTGTCTAAGAAATAAAACTAAAGGTTGGTATCCTATCTCAGCGGTGCAGAACCAGCAACGCGTGTGGCATGCTGAGGAGGTAAGGAAGGGAGAAATGCCACAAAGCTAGACAGGCAAAATTGACCGGAAGTGATGGGGTGAAAAAGGGACGGTAAAGATCCAAAGCTAAGAATCTAAATAATAAGAGCTACTTCATAAAATGCATAATATACATTTCTGTTACGAGACTGCAGTTCAGCAAACAGAAACCATTACATATATTTTACACGCAGAACTTATAAGCAAAACTGGGCACCTTCAACTGTCACTCACACAAGTCAAACGCTTCATCTACTCATCCCACTTGGTTTGTTTTGATTGCTTTTCAGTAAGGCGTATGTGTAAAAGCACTGTGGCATTTTATATACCTATTTAGTTGGTCTTTACTTCGTTATTAAGTTACTCATATTCCTATTATTCATTATTGTACGAGACAGTCTGTTTTAAGTCCACAAAGTAGTTCAACTTAATGCACAATAAGAAACAGATTCACCTCAATATATCAAAATCATCCAAATAATAAGGGCTACATATTTGAAACTGAAATAAGTTCTAAGTATATAAAAAAGTGATGCCATTTCTCAAGTTATATAACCAATCAGCAGGCAATTACGGAGTGTGTCTCCTAATGGGAAAGGCACTGCAGAAGTAAAAACGGGAGGAGTATTGATAAAATGTCTTAATTTTAGCAGTGTAAGTCAACAGCCATACTTGCCTGATACCTTTGGAAAAAAACTTCTAGAATCTCAGAAGGTTATACAGTGGAGAACTGAACGGAAAGCTACCAGTCAGATTCCAGAAATTTTTACATATATAAAGTTTCACATACATGCAACTGATGGAACTAAGAGTAAGGCTTTCCTATAGCGGTAGGAGATCAGGGTATCAATACAGCTTACGGAAAGGAAAAAAAGAAAATCAGAAATGCCATGTAGTCAACAGCTATATTTGCTTAAGGGAGAGAGAAAAGGAAGACAAAGCAGAAGAGAGGCTATTAAAATAGCAGGAAGATTTAAAGAGGATATTTTTCACTGCATGAATCAACTTCTTCCATTTATTGAATTAGTCTCCCAAAGGACTCCGACTCCATCTACCTTTATGATCATATGCTACTTGGAGCAGTAGAGCCCTGAACCTGATCGAAAAAAGGCCATATAACTGCCACTGCAAGTTCAGGTTTGTCCGCTATTTCCCAACTTTAAAAAGATAAGCTTGTCATCAGCACGAGATAAGCGATCATATTTGCCCTTGCCCCACTAAACTCACCCACAGCACGTTGCAGAAATGGAATCTGATAGTCAGCAGGACCAGAAAGCTAACTGAGTCGCCTGTAACCAGCTTTGATCAAGAATCTGAAAAGCAGATTATAATTCTGCTCTTTCAGCTTTGCTACTAATTGCACAATTGAGCTAAAAAAAAAAATACAAAATTTCACAGGAATGGAACCTCTGTGACAATTACAACAGTTAGATACATTTATATAGTAAGTAAACAAGAACGAGGCAGTCTCGTTACACGTTGTTTCTCCAGCTACCTCAATACAGCAAGTTACATATCTGCATAAGAAAACTAGGATACTATCATCTCATCTATAACTGAATGAGTTTCGCATCCGGAGGAACCTGATCCTGCAAGGTTCCGAATACTTCAATTTTCACAGGCCTCAAAATTCTGTAAAACCTATCTGGCATCTAGAATGAAGACAAACAGCAGCATTATATTTGAAAGCCCTTAAAAAAAATTGATCCAGAGTACAGGGGGAAAAAAAAAAAAATTGAAGCACCTATGCCTATTTCCAAATAAATTGAGTTATGATTAAATTCAGTCTTAAAATCTGAAAATGGCATGTTAGTTTCTTTGCAGAATAATGTCTTCCTTAACTTTGCTCCTGACATATAAATAAATGGCTCATAGTTAACAGATCCTGAATACCACATATGAAAGCCTGTTAGAACAGAACTTGGGCAAAAAAAATCCAGTAAGCAAATCTCACTAACAAGATAATAAAACATTTAAGTGCTGTGAAAGTCTATCACCCATACTGTTTTCTCAAATAACATAATTCTCAAGAAAATACAACATTATTATAAACCTGAGACCTATTAAAAGCCTTGTCAAATCATAGTTTCCATCATCAACATTACAGTTTTCCCTCTTACTGTTTATGCTAGTCACATTCTTAGAAGAAGCAGAAAGACTAGTTCACTTCATTACATTTTTCTTCTGTTACCCTTACATTTGCAGAAGGCTCTGATTTAGTCTAACTGCAAACTCTGCAAAAGAACGTTTAACTCAAAAAATTTTTGTTTTTGCTTTGTTTTTCCTGCAAATCGCTGTTGAACTTTAAAATAACTTTGTTTGCACATCGAGCTTTTTGGAACATCAGTTTCCTGAAAAGGAAGCAGTAAAAATTGCCCTGCAATGCAAATATAAAGACCAAAAGAACAGATGTTTTAGAAGCAGATTCAAAACAGCACCATTCCTGGCCAGACGACGACCTAGAAGCATCACTACAGCTTGTGAACAAGTAACTGAATGCTCTGGAAGCAATGCTAGTAGTATAGCTATTGTGATGGACCACAGCAGTTATTGATTGTATCATTTATACTCGGTAACATTGAATAACCTGCCATCTTTTTTTAACCAGTCAGCGAAATAAACATTAGCACATTCAAAACGTGAAAATAAATATCAATAACTTCTTCCCAGGTAGGAAATCTGACCTGCTGAATACAGGGACACGAGTACTTTAAAAAAGACATTTGTAAGAGCCACATAGGAACAATACAGTACAAACTTCAGCACAAACTTAAAGATTAAAGCACACTGGACAGTCATAATTATTTGTAGGAAGCTGAGATGTATTTTTATGTACGGATTCTTTTTTCTCCCTTTTACAATAAGTTATCTACCTTCATATCTTAGAAGTTTTACAAATTACAAAATGAATTAGATTATACTGCCCACAGTCAGTATGTTTAGAATTATTTCCTTACTAAAACCCCATCATATAAAGGCAAAAGGTTGAATAAAGGAATTCAAGTTTTGGCTGTGAAAAATCAACATGACTGTCTGCTGCGGAACACAGTATTTCTAAAACACCATTAAAATAGTAGTTTAAATTAACCTACACCAATTTTTTAAATACATTCTGGAGCATATGGGAAAGAGCGCACTCTTAGATTTCAAGTGTCAGATGAAAAAAATGTGTTTTCACACAGACTAATGCTATATAATTAAAGTTCAAAATTGTTTACAGGGTACTTACTTTAGCAATCTGTAGCAACACAATGCAGTGTTTTATTGATTCTACCATACTCTAGAAAAAAAACAAAAAAAATCAAAATTAGTGTCTTATATCTTGTATCTATAAATATTTTAATTGTTACACACAATTTTAACTGCAGTACTAGGTAAGAATTAAACGAACACTCACTTCTGCAGACACCTATTTTTTCCCTCCCCTTTTTTTGGTGAAGACAAAAAGCATAGCTGTAGAAAATTAAAGTTGCCAAAAGCCATGTACAAGATATCAGGGTGAAATGGAAGCCAACTTTAAACTTAGAGAGCTGTAAGCAGTAAGCTCTGGGCAAGTAGCATACGTATTACATTTATGCAGCACTGGTTTTTTTTTTTTTTTTTTTTTTTAGTTTTAATAAAGATATCCCCTAGTTTAAACACTTGACAAGTTCTCCGTGTAAGCTGAAGATAAGGGGGAGAGGCAAAGGAAAGCGAATAAAGTTAATTAAGATGAAAGCAATGGAAGTTCTAAAGAGTAAACAATGTAAGTTCCGATACTTAACATATCGTGAAATACAGTAAAAGCAGAACAGCAAAGAATACCACAAAAGAGCTGAAACGTGAAGCAAAAAGGAGAGAAATGGGATATGAAACAAGAGCACTGGGAAACATTTACATTAGCCTATCAAGAGATTCAGGATGACAAGACTGGGATACAAGGAGAGAAAATGATGAAAAGAGCAAGAAAGTTTTGATAAATATCTGATGGGAGGGTGTAAAGAAGACAGAGCCAGATTCTTCTCAGTGGTATCCACTGACAGGACAAGAGGCAACGGACACAAATTGAAATATAGGAAATATCATTTAAATATAAGAAAAACATTTTTTACTGTGAGGTAGCTGAACACTGGAACAGGTTGCCCAGGGAGGCTGTGGAGTCTCCATCCTTGGAGATACTCAAAATCCAACTGGCCACAGTCCTGCTCTGGCTGATTCTGCTTTGGACTAGATGATATGTAGAGGGCCCTTCCAACCTCAACTATTCTATGATTTTATGATCCTAAGATGCTGGACTTATATCTGAATGTCACACCAGAGTCAGGCTGCTTCTTTGCTGTCACACTACTGGACTTCTAATATGACTCCCAGAAACTGAAACTCTCATTAGGATAATGCATAGATGGTACCGTTGCTCTGCAGAAGCCAGCCTTGGTCTGATGCGACAGTGGCTTAAAAAAACAAAACAAAACAAAGAAAAACACCTCCAAAACCAGAGGGCCCCAAGCTGACCCTGTACTATGCTACTCAGTAGCCATGTTGTCCAGAGATTTTTCCATTATTTGTGGTAATCCATTCAGCATTAGCTCAAATAATGAGCAGGTAAGGAGGGAGGGAAGGGGAGGAGAGCAGAGGGAGATGACAGGTAAGTCAATGCTATGATAAGAGTTTAGAAGTGCTAAGAAATAACAAAAAGACTCTATAAAAGACTCAACATGAGATAAAGTGAGAAAGAAAAAAAAAACAAAAAACAAAATCAGAAATAATACCATGATGAGAAAATTTAACTAGAGAGAAGGATATTGATTTATTAGACCTCAGAGAAAATTAAGGCAAAATTTAAGGCAAAGCAGCCACTTTCCATCACATATACAGCAACAAGACATCCCTATCACTTGTCAGAAGCGAAGAAACATCAAGAAAGAATGGAAAAGGTCTGGAACAGACAAATAGCTTTGAACTGTGTGAGTGAGCCAAGCTGATGAGAAGGCTGCTGAGCGTGAATAAAGTCATTCAGCAGCAAATGCAAGAGGAAAACATGAAGTAGAAAGCAGATCAATTTCAAACAAAAATAAAGGAAGAACAAGACATATATCTTACAGTCAGTGTCTGAAAAATTGCTGAGGTGAAGGGATAGAA
Organism: Struthio camelus; assembly: GCF_040807025.1. Taxonomy (NCBI): domain Eukaryota; kingdom Metazoa; phylum Chordata; class Aves; order Struthioniformes; family Struthionidae; genus Struthio; species Struthio camelus. Next base: position 31,255,813 of record NC_090949.1, on the reverse strand, counting down.
CAAGGAGAACAGAATGATATAAAGGAACCTTCTTGGTGCTGAGAAACAGCTCTCCTCACTGAAGGCAACCACATCGCATTAAAAGTTTTAAAAGGTCTAAAGGGAGAGAAGCGAGTTTTCCACGCTAACAAAGTTAAGAATAGGGCCGTATCACGTGCTTCTTCTAAAGAGTAGATCTGTGATAAGAAATGTCTTCTTATCAGATGTTTCTGTTGAAAAATGTGGATTTACCAAAAAGTAAATGTTTTTCCTCAAGAGAACCTCTTTCTGAGAAAAAAAAAATTGAAAAAAAACATTTCAAGAAAAAATGAATTTTTGTTTCAAATTTATACTCAGTAAAGCTGAACCTGCCCGAAGTTTCAAATAACGTTGGCATCCGACCAAAAGATGAAACTGATCATTACCATTTTCCCACAGAACTAGTCTGAAATTAAAACAAATTTTTTTTTGACTCAGCATTAAAACAAAATTGAAATTTCTTCATTCTTAATGAAAACAAACAAATAAAAAAAATGCCATCCCATTCTTGTGTGGCTTTAAAAGAAAAATTTCCGCTCTTTTGTAATAAGCTTTAAAAACATTCACAAGAAAATAAGGTCATTTTTCAGAATCTGTATATGATATAAAAATTAAAGAAACTTACACTGGTTGTTTCTTTGAGACTTTCAATTTTCTGCAAAGAAAATTCAAAATAACACGGTTAAAGAAAGAATTTCAAGCCTCTAGTTGTACTTAAATATTATACTACACACACTCTGTTTCATCTTAAATTGGAAAAGGGGTAGAAGAGGGCAAGCAGCATGAAAAAGACTACTTCTTTAAGTAGACATTTAGCGTTTTTGTTCTGTTACGGACAAGACAGAAATCAAACCGATTATTACAACATAAAGACGACAAGGTTAGGACTTTCTGAGCAGTGATATATTTACCCATCTAGGTCCACGCTTCAATTTTGCATAACATTAACAGCAATAAAAATCGAATTCAGTATAAAGATTCACTCTAACCTCAGTTTGTATCGTTGTATAGCGTACTGAATGGTGGTACCCACCAATAGCTAATATTACTTGAAAGTATCATCATTCAAGTATAATATTTTCCATAGTTTGGGAAGCCCAATTTAAAAAAAAGAAGTGGAAAATAATGGTGCATGCACTTCTTGTTCTTTCTAAGCCTCCAGTAAAAGTGCACCCGGAAATCTGCCTATTTAAAAATTTTATCTAGGAACACTCATTCATAAGGATTTCCTACATGGAATTCAACTTCAGGCATGGAAAAGGCATCTGCATGCCTTTTTACACATAAGCACGACCTACCTAAGAAGCACGTGCATTCTGTTGACGTCCTTATGTCTATCTGCTGAGGGCAAAATTATTAAATTGGACTCAGTATTGAACCACTACTAATTCAATTTCAGGACCTCTCTGCTTTGATTAATAGGAATGTCTCATGGGACCTCAATCATAGCTTTTAGGATTCCTGAAGAACCAAAGTGTGTAAAGTAACTTTTGTCCCCACACAGCAATGCACGAACACATTCTATACCATAAGAGAGAAACATCTACCTATAAGCCTACAGGAACAAGTAGTCTCAGCCTATGTGGATAAAAATGCAACAATGGCTTTCCAGACAACGCCTGGGGAAAATCTTTCGGTTAAACTTTGTTTTCCCCTTCATAAGCTATCTGTTTTCTTTAAACTGTGGTTAATTGGCAATAGGTGGCCAAACGGCACCCAGCCTGTTCCACTGGAAAGACTGGACCATACTGATCTAGGAAGCAGTATCTGAGGGATACTATAAAGTGAAGGGGACTTATTTCTGCCACAAGCTAAGAAGTATGTCAACAGCTACACGTTCCTACTTTTTTCCCTCCTTATTTTCACTTCTCTACCATACTTTCAAGCTCAAACTTCATCAACATGTATTGAAAAAAACATTCTAAATATAATGACAAAAATTCGGTGAAGCCCTGAGCCTTTTAGCACCATAACAAAATAGGCAATGTACCCAAACATACAGATCTTGTCAGCTGGAGGAATGAACAGCTGAAATGAATCATTCAGTCTGAAGGTTTTATAGCCAACTGTTAAGCGGTCACAAACAGTTTTGGTTATTATTTATCTATTTTTTCCAACATGTTACAGTGTAATTAAGCACAGAATAGATTAGTATCTCATTTTTTTCACTGATAAAAATCTTTGTTGAAAATCTGAAAGTGATGACATGCCATATAATGCAGTTTGTTTATACTGTTTCCTCCCTACTCATCCGTACATTTCAAAAACAACAGACTAATCCATGCACTGTTATCCACAGGCACAGAGAAAAAGGTAATTTGTCTGAGATCACAAAAAACCTGAGGTGGAATACATCTCAGGTCACCTGGTTACCAAGGCCCATATATAAATTGGAGAACTGCATTTTTATCTTTATGCATTTTAGCAGTTTGTTGCTATCAGGCCAACTTCAGTAGTAACAGACAGTGTGCACTAAACTATTTTTTTTCCTCCGTGTTTGTGCTCTTTTGCTACCTTCCAAGAGCACAGCATAGAAAATTAGAGTATTCTTTTTCATACATACATAAAATTAAAGAGAACAGTGCAGGCAAGTCAGACCCAGACCCTGTGAGGACCTATCGAACCCTGTCCCTTATGGCTAAGGGAATGAAATAACTCTGCTTGTCCTAGTTTGAACTTCTAATTAAAGTGCACTGGATAGAATATAAAGAAAATGACAGATTTGCTTTGTTTCTAGCTGTTATATATTTTTTCTCGCAACGTGTGTTCTTTGTAACTTCATTTGTAACACACTGATATGGAAGTCTGGCGTTTCGTAAGCCATGTGTAATTCTAGAACTGTGAAGGAAGCACCCGTAAAATAAAATTCATGAACTCTCTCTCATAAGATTTTATATCAACATACTATAGACATGACACTGGGGAGAGAAAAACAAGTGGAGGATCACAAGCAACAAAACCACTCCACATCAGCTTGCTTATAGAAGTGCTTGGTTTGGGGGAAGATGTTGGGAGAAGGCTTGCACCTCTTCTCATTGAGTGGACAGAACCACACTGCTATGTATACGCACTGCTACAATCCTTCTGACTTTATTCTTTTACTCTCTTTCATTTAAACTTTTCTTCTTCTATTTAGACATGGCTACTATCAAGCTACTGCCACAAAAAAATTAATAATATATTTGCAAAAAGTTTTAGTAAAGTAAAAAACATAGATCACTTATAAAATACAAACTGCAAGTAAAATCATAAACAGGCAAAATAGGAAGTAGGCTGAAGATAAAAAACCATGAGCCAACAAAAATAAAAACAACGAATATCACTTACTACCTAAAAGTTACCACAATTTTCTCTTTCCGAGATCCCTACTCTGACTTTGAAAATTGGCAAAGATAAATTTTTAATACAGCAGCGTTCCCAGTTTTAGGTAATGAGTACATGCATTTTCAAATCAGAAATTAATTTCCTGCTGACGTGCATTATCTTCTGTATCCTCACCTCCCTCAGTATCTGCATGAATGTTAGGAGGAACACCTTTGTTTCAAACTGACTTACAGCTGCAGAACGCAGCCACATCCAATACCCAATCCAGTCAAACAGCAGGCTGCCACTGAAACTATTTACTCGCCGCTTGTTGTACTTCTCTGGCATCTCATTTCTCATGAAGCCACCGATGACCCAACAGAAAGCTAATTTTATTTCACGGATTAGGATTTTCGCCTCATTCAACAAACACGTGGCTACAGAGAGTTGGATCAGCTTGTCCAAAAGGCAGGCAGCAGAGGCATGTACGGGCAGCTGACCTGTAATCAGAATCAGTAACAACCTGAAGCTCTCTCCTCGCTCTAGGGTTTACTTCACAAAAAGTAATCACTGTGAGCCAGAGTTTGTGCAGGCAACTGCTACACTTTCACCCAAAAACTTGTCAAGACATACCAGTTTTGTTCCAGCCAGCCCAATATACGCTTCTTCACCATTCTGATATTTTTGAATGCTTACAGCTTTATTTTCTCAATATTTCTGTGGTCAAGACAGGTTCATGAAACTCAACTTAAACGTTTCTGTTTAGTTCTCACCAATAATATTGTTGACAAAAGGCAATATGATCCCACTATATAGTGCTGGTTGCAGTCCTGCCAGGAGTATCAGTATAACGGAGGGACTTCAAGACATTCACAGTATTCATCAAAAGCTGCACAATCCATCAATTGTACATCTGCACTGTCTTCCAAGTTCAAAAAATTTCCGTGCCTCAGAAATAAAATATCCAAGAGACCTTGAGGCATCTTGGAACACCTATACCATTACTTCTAAAAGACAAACGATTCTGTAACAAAAACAGCCTGTCTAATTCTTTGTGCACTTACAAAAACTATGGGTCAGGTTTTAAATGCCTGGCCATAAATAGTTGCAGAAGACAGCATCCAGCTATCGGAGAAGCACATAACGCTCAGATAACCAAGGCTTGCTTCATCAGAAAGCATCCTGCAGGTTAGACTCAGCCCACAGCCTGATAACTGAACCATATTTACACAAACAAATAGGAAAATTGCTAAATAGGCTAACAAACCTCTTAGCTACTTTAGTTCAGGAACAGCCATGATCAAAAAAGTGATTTGCAAGGTCTTTTTTCTTTTTAAATCGAGAATAAATGGAATCTATAGTAAACAGCAAAATTCATAAACCAGCAGAAGCTGACCTCTTCTAAATCGGCCTCCTGCTCTCTCTGTAAAGTCAATCTGTCTGTTCTCTAGATACCTTACAGAGACGAAGGAAGAAATCATATAACCTCTAACTTAGCACAACATGTGAGAAGTCTCTAGGGATTAGAAGCACTGTAACAGGAGGAAAAAAAAAAAAAAAAGTAACATCTGATCTGCAAAATAGCATCTGGAGGGAGGACAACACTGAAGGACGATTTTTCCCAGTAAGAAGCACAGAAGGAAAAATACAGAAAGTCGTACTCTTTCTAGTCAGCTGTCTACAGATTAAACATGCTTACATGGAAAATGCCTACACTTCAAAGTTTTTATAAAAACCCATATATACAAAAAAAACAGAAAGACAGACCATCACCTGTGAAGTCATTGAGATGCCATAACACAGCAGACAAGACGGATAACATATGCAAGGTCACAACCATTACACAGAACCACATAGGGAAGTAAATTTATCATAGAAAGCCATCAAATTGTTTTCAAAACTGAAAACAAACACCAAAAGAAAAACAGCTTGTTTTTCAATAGCTAAAAGAAAAAACACTAGGATGAAATTCACCACTACTTTATAATATTGAAATTACTACATATATTGAAACAAAAGCAACTCCTCTAATTAATCTTTTATACAATATACTTATAGGTTAAATCCTTCCTCCACACCGCACATTCATGTACGAAATTAGCATGCTAGCATATGCTAAACCCACAACACCAAAAATACGTGCCAGCCTTTCTTAAGCGTAGCGACTGAACTGCAACCTACAAATTTGCCTTTAAAATGGGATGGGATGGGAGAGGATACAAAAAACAGCCATCAGTTAAGTGAATTACAATCTAGCTAAAAAGGTAATGCCTTTGAGACAGAAAACTACATTTTTGGTCATCCTCACCTAAGATAAATGAACTATATCATTCTCAGACTTCCAACATGTACCATGTTAGTCACGGAACTATGCAGGATGTAGACCAATTGATTATGTTACTGAATAACAAAGAAATAATCATTTCCTATAAACTGAAACTTTTAAAAGATGTTTTAAGAATGACATTCAACATTACTAAAAAATTAAGCTTACCTCCCACTTACTACACAAATTATACTGTCATCAGTTACTCAATTTGTTTTAAGTGATTTTGACAACTTGGGGAATGAGAAAACAGATGAAGGATTTTAAGTTTCTATAGTCTTTAACAAATTGATAGACAAATCCATTAGATAAAGCTAAATAAGTAACAAGATAAAATATATTTGCTTTTCTCAATATTTAAAATAAAAAATACTTGCTTTTCTCTGTTCATCATCTTTGCAGTTCTGAAGTTTTTCATCAAACAGCTAAAAGAAAAAAAAATTATGAAAAGAACGAAAGTGCTATTTTTCCATATAGTATCAGCCAGAAACACTGAAATTTCAAAACCAAAAGCATTTAACAAGTTTTTAAGGTATATGATCTTGGTATTATGACCCAAAGTAGTTACTCCTTAATATTTCTTCAGAGCATTTGCGATACAGTAGCTCTGTAACTCATCCTCACCCTGTTCTGCAAGAGGCAGGATGTCAGCTCCTGAGGCTAGTCCCAGAACTTGGGCTGGCACGGTTCTTCCACAGTTTGCACCAAAAGGTGAGGTTGAGTAATAGAAGTGACATTCCTCAGAACACCTAAAACTGCCTTTTTTATTTCAGCAAAGATCTTTAGAGCATGTAGCGTGCTTGCCACAACAGCACCTTGATCTTTATCAACCCTCCTAGGTACCCTCCTCATTCAGATTAATATTAATTGCTGTAAGATTTATATGCACTTCTTACGGAAGATGCATAGCGATTTCACAGCATTAGGTTCTGTATTTTTTTTTAATAAAAGTGGAATATTAGATGCAGCTAAAAACACTGAACAAATTCTTAGTGACAGGATTGCTTGTCTATTTCATATAAACTGAGCAGAAACAGATACAGTTGCCTTCCAGGGCACTCAGACCTGCAGATGCAAATAACTATTAAACACAAGTTGTTCAAGAAAGAAATATGACTAAGGGTAATACTCAAAAGTTCACCACGTCCATCCTCGCTCAGAAAAGACGCTGCACTTTTGAGTAGTAGAATGAGAGTACTTCCCGCAACTGCCCATCTAAAACCTAGTTACTTATGTAACTTTCCCTTGAGAGCCGACTTCTGGTTCTAAAAAAGGCTCTGTCCATTCTTAGTGTCCATTCTAGTCTTAGTCTCTGTCCATTCTTATATTTTCTCTTCTCTCATTATTAGTTCCTACACCTCCTCCTTCCTCCCAGTTGCCCTGAATTAACAATCAGAAGGCGTTAAGATTTAAATACCTTCCTTCAGTGAAGCACGTCTCTCTTGCATACTCCTACTAGATGACCTGGGAGCAAGAGACAAAGCTAACTCCTGAATCAAGTCTTTGCAGTCTGACTTTGAATTCTGTTTGCACTTCTTGTCCACCTCCATTTCAGTTTGTATGCTCTTCCCTGCCTCTCCCCAAAATGACTGATTTTTTGCTGAATATCCCACATGCAGTACTTGCCCAGTAGTATCAGCAAAAAAAATCCAAACCAGCAGAATGGAAGCAATCTTAAGAGCAAGTTTAACCTGCTGAGTCAGGGGTAAAAAGTGTCCTAGCCAGCAGAAAAAATTTTCTGTTTTTCCCAATAAGGTGGGTACTGTCAGATGTGACCTTAACATTCCTTTCCTCCCCACCTACTTTTAAAATACATGTGCACAGTGGAAAAGAATTGTATTTCTACAGAATGTCTAGAGAATGCTTTTACTCAAGGACCAAGAACAGATAGATATCACTACTGTAACAAAGTATCCAACTATCTGTAACTGTAATTACACATTACATGACAAAATTTTCTCAAAATAAATCCTGAAACACTATGAGCGTGTTCTCACAGTGACATCTTACTTTTTAAAATTAAGCTCATCTCTGCCAATTCCATAAAGTTACACATACAAGAGCATATATGTCAGTCGTTACACACCGTTCTATAAAATCTTTTTACAGGGAGTCATTCTAATTTTCTAACTCTATTTTAACAATCTCAAGATCCATTCTAAGATAAAATTAAAATTGCATTTTCAAACTTGTTATAACATTTAATTTTATTAGTTCTAGTGAGAATCTCTTTACTCCAGAAGTAACATCCTAAGCTAGGGAGAAAGAGAAAATTCTAACATCAGACTTCACATATAAGAGAGGTATGTTTTCTCATGTTCATACTCTGCTCAGCTAGATGAGCTCTCTTTGCCTCCCACATCTACCAAAAATGCTCAGAGTGTAAAACATGACTTCCTTCCTCTGTTCAGCTACCTTTCAGCCAGGCCTCGAAATCCACACTGACAAGCAAACTCAGAGCACAGTCAACCAAAACATCAGAGTTTGTTAACATACCTTCAGTTGATCTATCAAGATCTGTAAGTATGCATCAGCCTCAGTGAGTTTCTTATCAAAATCATGAACAGTGGGAACAAATCCTGAATCCACACCCTAGATATAAAAACAAAACAAATCAAATATATAATTAGAGGCTTTGAAAAAAAAAAAAAAAAACGATAACAAAAATACAGTTTTGCCTGCCAACTGGCTGATAAACGCTGCTTTGCCTCTCATCCTGCAATGTGTAAACACAGGCACACAGCTGAGCACATTAGTCTTCTGCTTGCAGTTAAATAAGTAACAGTAAATTGCTACACATTTCAGCGACGGGTATAGTCATCACACACTGTATTTGATTATTTATAATTGACAACAATTATTTTAAATAACATTAAAGCTTCTTTGGAAAATATGAGAGAGAAGCCAGTATGGCTGCAGGCTGTCTCATGATTCCATATTCTTACATTTCAATAAAGAAGATAAAACCGTACCTAACTGTATGACAGCACTTTTCACACTTCAGACAATCTTTGCCAATTGAAATACAGCCCAACTCATAGCTCCTTAATGAAGGACTGCGCAAATTAATGCTAAGTCTCTTCTTAAAAATGGACTCATTTTCCAACAGAAAACTTCAAACAGATTACTTGAGTTGTCCTAGTTACTTTATAGAGGTATAGTAATTTGCATCCTTTTCACTACATTTTATTTCTTACATTTTGCCGTATATATCCATCCTAACAAGGACAAAAAAAACATTGCCACGAGAACGATTACTTTTATATTTTCTCACTTGCAAATTTGTTTTCCTACATAATGTAAAATTCAAAGCACACTTCTGCATATTTTCCCCACATTTAAACTGAAAAACTGTGTGTTTAACAAGCAGAACAAACTCCTGTTGGGTTACCACATCTTTAAATACAAGAAAGAAAGTGGAAAGGATTCATGAAATGGATTATTTCAGACTTCATGCACGTATGCTACGTAGACACGTTTAGGGTTTATTTCTATAATACCTTTAATGCACTGGAACTAAATACAAATACTATAGCACTTCCAGCTCAAAAAATTCTGCGGGTAAGTTAAGTAAACAGGAAAAAATATAAGGGATAAAGAAAAAAACATCAGTTACAACAGAAACGTGATCCTGAGACCTCAAGGTAGCGTCAGGATTTTCCCCACTAGCCTAAATATTTTACCTAAGGTAGATTCACATTGATTTAAGATATGACCTCTTCACTTCAAACTCTTAAGACACCATCAAGTGTGCTCTGTTGACTGCTGAGCATCCCCAAAAGTCTGAACACAAAGAGCTCAACCAGTGAGATCAACCAATTTTGTATCGGGAGGATATGCAATCTACATTTGTAAAATTTCCATGCTCCGTTATGCTAAAAAATTAAGGAAAAAGAGACACTAAAACCACCCAATGTAAACATTTATCAAAACAAACTAAGGGACATGACAGTCCTCACAACCCAGAAACTTCCAACACTCCTCTAACTAGAGGTAGTCAAGTCTAAATTACACCAAAACTGGAGCTGAAACTATATAAAATTAGCGTTCTGTTTAACTGTTGAAGATAGAGTTGCCTGCACAGCTTGCTGCCAACGCTATCGCTTCAGCAAGTGTTCTAACACGCTCAGTTAAAAATTTCTGGAGGTAAGGCTTTATACATAAAAACGGCAAGAATTATACAGAAGATTTCCGATGAAGGTACCATACACACAGATTGATAGCTTACGGTGCAAGTCATCCGTTTGTTGCATCAAAATGCTAATTTTTATTTCAGTCATCTGTCTAAGACTACTAATACGTAACAATCTAGCACTTACAGTGGTGTCTTTAAAGATAAAAGGCCGTTCTTAAATTCCAGCCTCTTAGCACTAAAGGAAAAGCTGATTAAAACACCAAGTGTTACAACTGAACAGACAGTCCACATAACTACAGAGTGAAACCCTTGTCCAAAAAAGTTCTACTAGAAAGTTAAAATTCCAAACAACAGAAAGAAAACCATAAAAATAAGTACAGGATCAGGCTGATGTAACACAAAAGCGAAATGCAAGTGAAATACACAGGTACCTAAAGCTGTAGCATTTCACTAATTTGCTCTGGGCTTGTATAAAGACAGCTTTGGTAGAATATGATAATTAACTGAGTCAATTTACTAGTCTTCGATCTATGAAATCAGATTAATAATTGTAAACCTTCATATAGTTTCAAAATGAAAAACTCAAAGATACCTGGAAAGTGCAAGTATCAAGACTAGCAACAGTACAGAAAAAACACCGTATAAATAGTAAAAAAAAAAAAAAAAAAAAAAACCCTTACTGATATTTCAAACCCAGCAGTAATTTAGAAATAGCAGGCATACAAGCAAAAGAGCAGGCTTTAATGGTAAATTCTCACTTCTTCCTTATCTGGTTATCCAAAGACACCCTAGGAAAAAAGGGACCCCCCTCCTCTCTCACTTTCCTTCTTCTTCCCTTGCTGGGTAGGAAATAAGGATTCAAAAGAAATGAGTCAGCAGAGTAAAGAGAAGGATGTTTTAAAAGTTAGTCCTATTTCCAATAGTTTAAAACAGCTTGTTAAACATGTAAATTAAGAAACTGCACACTTCAACTAGTAATCAAATTTTTATGAGGAACCTGTATTACATGCTGTTTTCTTACTCATAAATTGACAAAAGAGGTTGCCTGCAGATGATAAGAGTCTTCATCCTAGGAGGCAGAGTTCAAAACTCAACCAGATACGACCCTGAATAACCCAATAACTTAGAAGTTGGTCCCACCTCGAGAAGGGGCTTGGACCAGATGACATCCAGAGGTCCCTTCCAACTTGTTATGCTATTACTCTACAAATAAGTGTCTCCAAATTACAAAAAATAAGAGGAATCTAGACTGTTCAGAAATACATTGATTCCTACTGTCAGTACCAATTCAAAGTCATACAACCTGCTTTTCTATTGAATCACTATTAGATCTATCAGTAAGTATTCTTTATGTTCCCCCAATAACCACCAGCACTTTGTGCTCCATACACATATAGGCTTTAAGGAACTGACAGTTGTATTACCGGATGCAATAGCGACAGAAGTAATTGATAAATCTTCTAGATTGCCCACCTCTCCCAAAAATACATTTTGTGTCTGACTCCTCCTGCAAAAAGCCCATGTTTGATTACCAGTCTAGAGAAAAGAGAAAAGGTAACATAGCATTTCTTTCTTCCCCTCCAACCATCCTACAGCTTCTGAGATTCCCCCTTCAGGGCCTATCATGAGCTCGAAGATTAGGCTTTATAGGGCACATGCCAGTTTTGATGTTTGCATGTAGTAAGAACACACCGGGCCCAGCAGTGCACTGACGTACCAACTAGCAATCTCCCAGTGTGATCTGCATGATACTCAATAACTTGGAAAGACTTTACATTCTAGTGTCATTGAAAAATCTCAGGCTAGGAGCCTGGCAAAATTATTCCCTTCACATACATCCTCCCTTGCCCTCCCCCCTTTTCTTTTTTTCTTTTTCTTTTTTTTTTTTGGGGGGGGGAGGAGGAGGGAGAGAGCAACAGCAAAATATGAAATAATTTAAAAACACGTATTATGAGTCTTATTTCCACTGCAGAACTACTAGTACTCAAGAAGTTTATATACCCTGTTTCCCTATCCTCCAAAACAGGAGTCAGGTATACCACTAATGTATTTGTATTCAAAATTTGCCCATGCTGAGGAGTAATTCCAGCCTAGTTTAAGTTAATTCTTTCAAATCAGGATGGGATGAAAAGACCACATTATCCTTAGAAGAAGCATACCAGAAAACTTCTGATGTATTTCTCAAATAAAAGCATTGCAATAAGGACCTCTGTGGAAAATGAACAGTAGCGAGGCAGGAAAAAAGAGGAAAAAGATAGAGGCAGCAGTGAAGACTTGACGGAGTTGTCCTCGTAGGATAGTTTTGCTGGGGAAGGGAAAAAGAAAGCTGTCCAGAGTGAACTGACTTTCTTATCTTTTTATGCATACTTTTTCTATAGTCTTCATCTAATTAAGATTTCAAGTCCAGCAAAAACTCTTGCGAGAGTCAGTTTAGAGAAGTGAGTAATAGTGTTTTGCCTCAACTTCCTCAATACCACAGTAGAAATATATCCCCTATCTAAGGCACATTTGATCTTTTGTAGTAGGACATTGCATGTAAGAACCACTGGTAGAAAACCTGAAAAATGACAGAGCAGCTAGTAAGCCATTACACAGCAGTACCTTCTTGCCTTTTCTTTGTGGCAAACACTAGCCTGTTTTTTCTGCTAGATTTTTTAAATTTATATTTAAAGCTTGGAATAGGCCTCTCTCAGTTACATCTTTGTTTTTAAACTTACTTTAAGAGTTCTGGAAGGCAAATGAGCCAGATTATCACATATCTTTCTGAAAAAGCATTACTGCTTTGCAAAGGACAAGATGCTTAGCCAAGAAATTGTGCCGCTATAGATATTATCAGGTCTTAAGAGGGAAGAGAAAGAGTTCAAAACTCAAAAATATGTACATACAAGTATAAAACTGTCTTTAAAATATAACTTCTGTGAGGTTTCCAACTCACAGCAACTTTCAAGAACCTAAAGACATCCTAGAGTCACATCCCTTTACTTGCATCACTTGTTATGGATATAGCCAGTTCATACACACTCTTCACTATCGTAAGGACTTGCAAAATCTGAAGAAGGGGGAGCATGCTGGTTAACTCTGTGCCCTTCCACCAGCACTTCAAGAATATATCTGATATAGATCTTTCATCTTAAAGAACCTGTTTTTACTTTTATGCAAGCATGCTTGACTCAGTACGCGAAAGCCAGTGAGTACCAACACAGTTTAAGGAAAACGTATAAGAAAACGTTACTGTACCTTTTATTTTCATTTGCAGGTTTAAAAGGTTCATCAAAAATTTTGGTTAACACAACACTAAGAGATCTGCTACTAGCAACACAGTTTCACAAACACTTAAAACTAGTATAAGTGAACCAGAAAGAAAATCAGTTCCCCTGTTTGTTCTCACCCTTACTCTGCTCTTTCTTTGAGTCAGCACAAACATTTGCGTTGCCACATAGTCAACTCTATATGGAAGCTAATCCAGGTTAATAGTAAACTAGGAAAAGGAGGATGGCAGGGAGAATAGTTTTGATTTGGGTCACTTCCAAATCCAGTTCCCAGTTCAGCTATATATTTGCACTGCACTGTCACTTCACTTTTGCTAGGAGAAATAAGTTATTGAAGACAGACAGGACTGTTTCCAGCAGCAGTACCAACTCTACGTTTCAGTGAAATCACGGCGTACCTCAATACTTCAGTCTTTTTATCATCACCCTACACAGCAACCATCCCAGGTCCACTTCTTAGAATACAGTTTTGCCACCTTACTATTTGCTACTAACGTAGGTAAATATCTTATTCAAATTACGGATATAAAAAGTTCCAATTTTTTTTAAATTCCTTTTTCTTTTACTGTAGTAAGAAATAGCCTACCTCTGTACTGTACTGAGAGTCATTTCTGTTCTTTTGTCTCTACAGTAAGCCTACTGGCAACATCAAATAGAGGCTGAAATAGTATGGGGCACTACCTGAAGGGGTTTTATAAATTTTGGTGGGCAATCCAACTTTGTAGCCTACAAGTGCTTCAAGACTCTCTAACGTGGACTATCACTGTCATATGTACTCAGAAAGCATGCAAGATCTCTTATTTGTAGAATATGCAACTTTCAGGTTTATATTTGTTTGGGTTTTCTTTTTTTTTTTTAAACAAAGTTGGTAGCTGTCTTTTATGAAATTCTCAATAACCTTTTTAGCTGCCACTTTCAGACACCACCAAGATCTTGCAGCAGCACTGGAATGAAGGAGGGGAAAAGTACATCTCAGGATACGAGATTTAAAGCAAGAACGAGAGCAAAAGCTTGAGCTAATGGCGGGGGGGGGGGGGGGGGGGGCAGGTAGGAAACAGGCCTATCCCTTCAGGTTGAAGCATGACTACTATGATGGACAGGATCTTTTTTGAAAGATAAACACCAGTCTACATGCAGACATTCAGCCTTTTAGAATGCTTACATTTACTTCATTTATTACAAAATTCCCTTAAGGCATGAGAAGAGTACAGTTTCTGGTGCTTTTTAGGTAGCCTCATCTCTTAACAGTGGTCTTACACTTTTAAGATCAAAAAAGAAAGAGCCATGTTACTGTGGTCCTAGAAGACATGAGCTATCTTCAAGGGGTTTAGGCATAGGAGAACGAGCCACGAAGTACACATAGCACTAGGGTGCCATTTGAAAGAGAGAGGATGCAAACAGAACATTCAACTATACAAGAAGCCTAGAAGCACTTCCTACTTGAAGGGGATTGCTGGTTGACATATTCTGGCAAGGAACAAAAGAAAATTTTACATAAGTTATCACCCTCCTAGCTCTGCCCAAGCAAACAAGAAACCCAAACCACCATATATACCTTCTCCACAAGTATATCCTTCCCCTTATCTCTTGTAGGTCAGATGCCACTGATGGGCTGCCACTGGAAAATGCTATCATACTGTTCACTGTTCAAGGACATTTCACTGACAAAGCTAACACTAGAAGAACCAAGCACACGGTTAGTAATAGTTTTGGCATACAAAAACGTAACAAGCACAGCAACAGACTTCAGTTTCAAAGTTTTGAGAAATTACATTACAAGTGTAGCTGAAATGTTTCCTCCCCATTTTTGTTTCATTTGAACACAACATTACTAATTACCAGACCTCTGAGCAGCTGGGAGCCCCTTATTCATTTCAATCTATTCATGACTCAGTTCCTCCACAGTTCCTTGCCTGTAGCTCATTATTGCAAGTTCCTACTTTTTTAAAAAAAGTGTTTCAAAACACTTCCATTATACAAACCTAGGGACAACAAAGCAACAGCATTAAGGCAAAAATAGGATTAGCAAGGCTAAATCAGAGCTGAGAACATCCACACGCTTCTTCCTCTCTCTAGTCTTGCACTAATTTGTTATCTTTCGCTCCATCGGTCCACACGGCACACAGCTTTCAGCACGCTTTCGCAGGTCTAACACATGCGTGTCTGACACTATGAAGAAAACTCAGCCAAGGCTCACTTTTGACTTTCTGAACTTGAAGACTCCTGGACCAGGATAGGCAGACTGTTTGGAAACTACTTAAAAATCAGAAGCAAGGCTCAAGAAAGATAAATAATCTCGGACCAGAACAGAGGCATAAAGGTTTTACATAGATTGACATCCCTGTGTTGCTGTTCAGAACACTGAAGAAAATACTCTTACAGGAAACAATCTCTGCAACAGCACTCAACACCCTGTAGCTGTAGAGCTAATAACCCTCCAAGGAAGTCGTTTAACTTTATCGTCCGAGGGAAGAAGCAAGCACAAGAACATCCACTGCAAGAAGTGGCGTTTTGTTTTAAGCGTTAATTGAAGCTAAAGCATGTTTGTATACAACGGGTTCTCGTAAACCGATGAAAGAGCATCTGCGAGCGCGGAGGGCGGCGGGACAACAAACCACAGCCTGGCCGGGAGGAGCCGGGCCGAGCCGGGCCGAGCCGGGCCGAGCCGGGCCGAGCCGGGCCGGGCCCCGCTCCCCCCGGCGCGGCGCCGCCCGCCCCCCACCCCGTCGCCTTCCAGTCAGCGAGGCCCCCGGGCGCCCTGGCGCCCCCGCCCCGCTCTCCCCCGTACTCACACCGGCCATTCCTCCGCGCGATGAGGCGAGCGCCGGAGCTGGCTGGCCGCCCGCCGGGCCCGGCAGCGCCGCCGGCGGCGAGGGGGAGCGGGAGCAGCAGCGGCGGCGGCGGGGCTGGGCGGGGCGGGGGCCCCGCAGGCTGCGGCCGCTGCCCCTCCGCTCGCCTCAGAACTAAGGCGGCCACCGATTGGCTGGCGGGAGCGGCCGCCCCGCCCCGCCCCGCCCGGTGGAGAACGGCGGTTACCGGGTGCCGCCGCGGGGGAGGGGCCCCGGCCCCGGCCCCGGCCCCGGCCCCAGCCCCAGGGAGGGCGGGCGGGCGGCGCGGGGCCGTGCCTGGAATCGAAAAGCAGCCGAGCGTCCGGGCGG
The DNA here is from genome assembly GCF_040807025.1 of Struthio camelus. Lineage (NCBI taxonomy): Eukaryota > Metazoa > Chordata > Aves > Struthioniformes > Struthionidae > Struthio > Struthio camelus. Next base: position 31,239,604 of record NC_090949.1, on the reverse strand, counting down.
CGCCGTGGTGTCCCCGGCGAGCAGGGAGTCAGCGACCCGGCGGACTGTCGAGCGCCGCTTCGGGGTTTCTTGAACGTCGTGCAGCGAAGATGGGGAGCCCCGAAAACGGCTGAAGGGGGGAGCGCAGGCGTATTCGGGCCGGTCTAACGCCAAGCGTCTCCGGGGCCCAAACGCACGTGATGGGCAACGGGGAAAGCAGGTTCTGGAGGGTGAATGGTGCGACCGCGCTGCCCTGGCCCAGGAGGTACTGCAGGGCTCGGTGTATTTAGAGGGATGAGCACGTGTTTCTTTGTAGTCAGTTCTGGATTTTTAATTATTCCCCTCAAACATTACTAAATTACTAATTTTATCTTTTTTTTTAATCTAAATACACTTCGCTTATTGGAAAAGCCCCTGGAAGATGAAAAAGGTTATCTAACGGGAAACCGTGCCATTACTAGCGGCAATCGCAGCACCTGTAAGAAGTCTGCCAATAAGACAAGGACTACAATTTCTAGAGAGGGTGGAGGTGTACGTTTTGATAAAGCTGGAGTCCATTTTGACGTTTCATTTCTGCAGCCTGCATCTCTGAGCCTTACGGGTGGAGGCGAGAGCACAGGTTGCTCCTCGTCTCAGGCCCTGAACAGGAGTGCTTGCGCAAGGAACCTGCTACCTACCTTCTCCTCCCTCGAAGGGCAGCTCGCGCTGTCCTCCAGGTAATCTCTGCCCCCTCACACAGAGCAGGGTACTTCTGTCTGTGGTCGGCTACGGTGCCAGGAGGCACGGATTACTACTAAAGTTTCCATGATGTGTTATTAAGGAAATGAAGCTGATTGCCAAACCTGAATTTGTTTTCCAGGGATCTGCTATCCGCTAGAAAATTTTGAGTGGTCCTTAAGTCAAAAAGAGTCGAAAGCCACTGCTACAGCAGGAAAAGTAAATGGACTCTGAATTTCACTGAGATGCACAAGTGCCTGAAGTTGGATGGAATAAATTCCGGATTATATCTAACTTTTTAGACTGGAAAAATGTTGTCATATCCACCTCAGTCTTTATAATCTGCTTCTCCTTCTGTGATACTAAAGATTTTAATGTATCTTTCTTTACATAGTGTCAGTCTTTAAGAGATCCAGATTTCTCACTCTAAAACATACCAAACCTTTATTCAGTACAAATAATGAATACCTGTTTTAAGATTTCTACACTGTAATCAGACGCCTTTGTGGTACAACCCAAGCATGAGAAAATCCCTTTTCTAAAAAGTTTAGGATTCTGTCCAGGGCAACAAACAAACAAACAAAAAAAGATCAGCCTGTTCTGTAGATATGTCTAAGTCTAGAATAGAATAGCACCAAGAATCGAGCTTATATCGGCGGCGCTAAGAACCATCCTCAGTCCAACTATCCTTTTTTTCAGACCGCCACCCCCAACCAAAAAACTCTCTCTAGGAAGAAGTAATCTTGAAGAATTTTATCAGGTTAGAGTTTTTCCTAGCTAAGTGTCACCAGAAAAGTCACTACCAATATCCAGCTTACACACTGGATTCAAACATAAGCTGTTTACCACTTTTGTCATTCATTAAATATGTTCAATGCTGCTGTCTCATTTTAGTATAAAAAATTAGATGCTATACAAATATATAACCGACTTCCAGATGTCTCATTCTGCTTGACTCAAAAAGGATTAACTCCAATTTTAACAAAACCAAAAAAAAATAAGCCCAAACAAATAAATGTATCAAGATCAGTCTGGAAACATCAATTAAAATACAGGCTAAGAAAGAGAAGCCTCACATTGACTTGTCAGGATGGTGAAAAAAGAAAATAGTAACAGAAAGACTAGAATCTAGTCTAAGGTACCCGTATTAGTATCTTACTACAGCTCAATGTATACGCCATAGAACAATCAGATGTTACACAGGGTATGTTTGTTATGAACAGTCATGTCATTGTACTTTGTTGTTCTGGAAAAAAAAATTAAGAGTGAAAGTGGAACTTGCCTGAAGCTGAAGAGTATGGCGGAGAATAGTGTCTTCTAAAGCATGAATCCACTTCTCTCTCTCATCAGCATCTCGAGCTGAAAAAGTATTCAAAATACAGTGTTACAATATTTCAAGTCTTATATACTAAAAGCCCTAAGCAAACAGATCTGTTGCTCTCACTAAATATGGCAATTAATCCATATTATCTAGAATTGAGGACATAATTCCACAATCCTGTTTCTTTTTTGTGGTTACAGCTATATATTACTGTGCATTCCTATGCTACTGAAGAGATGTTTTAAATAATTAGACAGGCAAAACAACTTTTATGCTTTGGTAGAAATGTTATTCTAGTAACTACTCCAAATCATAAATATTCTTGGTTCCTGCTCTAAGCAGGATTTAACATTCCTCTACTTGAGAATTTAAGCTTGTTTATAACTGTTTTTAAGTCATGTCATTTTTCTGATACTACCTTCAACGATAATAAAATTCAGACGGCAATTTAGACACAATAATTTTTAGGTAAGTAAATATGAACATCACCATCTCAGTGCACTTAAGTGGGACTTTGCATGCACAAGACTCTTCTAAATCTGTTTTTAATCAGGGTCTTAGTTCCTTTTACAAATAATGGTCTGAGCAGTGTCAATTAAAAAAAATGCACAAACAAAGATTTGCTTATAAAGAATAACTTGGCACCACGCATGCAAAGACAAAAAAGTATTGCAGAGTTTCTGTATCACAAACTATTATTAGGAGGCAATTTCTTCAGTTTCATCATTGCATACAATCAAGGAGAGCCACTTTTTTTTTTTTTTTTTTTTAAATCGGAACCAGTTTTAAATAGATGCACTTTCCTATGCTCGTCTGCTCAGTAGATTAAATCTGGTCCCCCCCCAAAAAAAAAGTTAATCTTTTCAGGTATGGATTCCTAAGACAGGATGACCAACAACTCCAACAGATCACGACTGTTAGAGCTGGAGGTCCTTCAGCGGGAGGCCCTGCCAAGCCTTACACACTCCACTGCTTGCTTTGCACGAGCCTCGGAAGTCACCAGATCCTCCCATGAGCTGATTCAGCTCATCCTCTCGCCCTAGAAAACAGGGTTGTGAACTGAAGCACTAAAGGATAAATGGCAGGACAGCACAGCCAGGAGTGGAGGTGAAAGATACTTTTCTTTCTGCAGCAGCATCTGCCATCAGCTCCCCTGCTCATGGAACTACACGCGGAGAAATATAAAGAGTAGTTCTCCTGCTTTCCTGCTATTTGAATGATTATTTGCCTCTTGTCCATCTTTAGGGACATAAATGTGAAGACAGTTCTCACAGACATTCCTCACTTAATTCATTAAATCCAAAATATTTCAATCATTTTTACAACTGCCAGTCAGGATATGATACAGTAATAAGTACATGGGCTCAAGAAATTAAGAACTTACACGTTCTTCACAGGAAAATGAGATGCACAAAAATTCTTCTTAAAATTTTCTTAACAGAAGCTCTTCAATGTGTAATAAACTGTCCATTAATTTTACTTCAGTGTGGACATAGTAACTTTGAATAGTGAAGCACAGAGAATAATCTGAAGTATATAGTAAGTGTTTTCTAAACTTAACACAATCCTAGTCTAAAACCGTCTTTCAGTAGAACCTGAGTCATATGTTAACTGCAACACCCACAATAATATTTTCATACTTCTGCAACAGACTGCTGCTATACAGTTTTCATTAAGAATACAAGTTGGGAAGTAATGATAAGCAAACACGATTATGCATTTCAGTTGCCGTCAGTGATAGTTAAGAAAGCAATGTATTAAGTCATGATTAAAGTGGGTAGTGGATAGCTTTCATGACTAGGGGGACAAGGAAGAGAAAAGGAGGTGGAGGAGGAGGATGGAGAACAGATCAAAACAAACTAAGGACTATCATTGCCATTTTCTTTCCAATACTTTTTTTTTCCCCCCCTCGAACAACAGACGTGTCACCACCTTTACTTCGCTAGTCTGAAAGACTTCCTTGCTGTGCTGAAAGAGCGTTTAAACAACACAGGAGCAGACAGAGTCCGCAGACTCCAAGTAAAGGAAAAGAAGCAAAAAAACAAAAGGAAGAGGGAAAAAAAAAAAGCCATGAGCATTAAGCAGACTGTAGGGATAAACTGGCCCATACACAGATTTAGCATTGGTCGTCATTCAAGTGGAAAGTATTTAAAAGAAACAGGAAGTCTGCTAAAGTCAAGGAAATCTTAAGCGGACTAGCACCTATTATAAATCTGAGGAGTAAGATTCCTATCTGACTTATTTGTTATGGAGCTCAAAGCAAATATCCGTAGGTTATTATACTGAAATGTACTCTCCAGACTCAAAAAAACGCTTTGTTTTCAGTGTTTCCATTCTCACCCATGTGTTTCCATTGCTTTTAGCCTTTGGAATTCTGCAGCTCAAACCGACCCCCACTCAAACCCACCTCAAGTCTTCTAAACATACTTAATAAATCCTCCTTTAGGAAAGTATTGGTCGGTTCTTCACATACCCATGCCTATGAAGAGCATTTCATTTGCTAGAGGAAGGGTTGAGGGAAGAATAATTAATTTATAAATACTTCAGGCATTCAGTACTTTTTAAATGGATGTTCAAAGTGGCAGTGGTGAAGTTATTTCAATGTGTCTAAGGGGTTTTGTGTTTGTTTTCTGTTTTTCGTTTTGTTTTGTTTTTGTTTAATAACCATCTCTCCATCCCAAAGAACATCTTATTGGGAAAATGTGGTACAAACCACTGAACCAGGCTAGTAAGTAATTCGCAGGATACCAAACTCTGCGTTCCAGTTTTATTGCCCATGATTGTTTAAACTAAAAAAGAAACAGTTAAGCTGTACACTCATGAATTAATTCATTGCAACAGACTTTCCATGACCTCTATACTGCCAGCAAGCAAGAGTTCACTGTATTAGTTAAATACTAATCTCAATATATAGTAGTCCATTAATAAAGGCTATCTCATTAAGGCTTGCATATCAAGCCACGTACTAACAGAACAGAAAAGGCTCACAGCAACAGGGAAGACCTAGAAACCAACCAGCCAACCAGTACAGTTCAAAAACTAAACTCCCTTTCCCAAACTCATGAATAAAATAAGCTCCCAAAGCCGCTATACCTCTAACAACCCTTTTTATTACTGGTTTTACAAGGGTCCAGCAGAACGAAAAATGCAAGCTATTTTTTTCCCCCTCATACACCTGAAAAAACTAAGCAATATCCCTGTGTCCTGCCACAGATGTGGCAAACCTATGGCACAGCATGATCAGTCTAGAGGTAGAAGACATAAATCACATCAACCCTGCGATGAAGACGTCTCTGTCACTCTTAAGTCCAGGAGTACTGCCATGAGGTGTCACTTTTTGCCATAAATGGTGTACCTTTTAAGCACTCTCTATTCAGGACACTGGCTTAAAAGTTCGAACCATCTATAACCACCGGCAAATCCTTCTGGACCTCCTCCATACTATCTTTTAAGAAAACCCTGGAGAAAACGGCAGGATGCAGTTCTTAGTAAAGCAAGCTGAGAGAAAAGTTATATTAAATCTAATCAAAATGGCTGTTGCGAGATTAGGTGCAAGTAAAAGCTCCCTAATGGTAAAAGCAATTTAGAACTGAACAGCTGCCAAAAGATTCACTGATGAAAAAATAAGATCAATGGAAACATTCAAAAAAGAGATTAGCCAACACACTCAAAAACAATTTATGGAAAAAAATCTACACACAATGGTCAGAGATCATTACCCATCTATCTGTAGGGAAACCTAGATACCCAAGGCATTTTGCATTTAAAGAGGGTAAGTTTGGCCAAAGATACAGCTCTAATATCTTTCCCGCTAAAAAAGTCTGTAATGCACACTGCATAATGTTCACTCGGCATCAGTAAATGCTGGAGGCTTTTCTCAGTGGCTAGAGGACAAGAACTCCTTCCTCACTAGTCCGGTGTTCGTAGCTCAAGTGCCCTGAAATCCCTTCAACCTTTTCCATGATTTGATCAGACTCCATTTTAAAGTTAATTTCCCCCCTAATTCCTCTGGGAAAGCTACTGCAGAATTTCTTTCTGCCAACATATTTGGGATAAAAGAACTAATTTCAAGACCAAGGAATTTCACTAGTATCTTAGTTTTTATAAAAACTGAGGAATAGTGTTTGAAACCCAACATCTAGAAAGGGAAGGGGTGGAGGGAGGGAAGAGGAAAGAGAGAAACAAGTTACATCTTCCTAAAACTCAGAATTACAAAAGCTGAATAAGAAATACCAAGACACGGTATATAGCATCTACATAAGAAATATCCAGCATTTAAAAAACTAAAGTGTTACTTCAGCTGTTTTATAAGTGTTTCACAGAAATCTACACTAAAAAAAAAAAAAAAAGCTACATATAGAAGCCCGCTACACTAAATGAATATTCACTGTGCTCTTAGTGTGACGGGTTAATGCAATAGTTACCTTGTCAGCCTAAACTCAATGGGTACTAGGATGTCAGCTATCCACAAAAATACAAATATTGTCTGCAGTTCACAGAATGAAAACAGTCCCTGTGCTCGTCTCCATTTTAAGATGCTACAGCCATTAACTCGTTTCTTACCACAGTAAGATTTGCCAGGGAACATTCACACATGGGACCTGCTAAATCCACATACAGCAATACAGAATCGCAGAACGGTTGGGGTTGGATGGGACCTTTAGAGATCATCTAGTCCAGCCCTCCTGCTCAAGCAGGGTCACCCAGAGCACGTTGCCCAGGATTGTGTCCGGACGGCTTTTGAATATCTCCAAGGAAGGCAACTCCACAACCTCTCTGGGCAGCCTGTCCCAGTGCTCCGTCACCCTCGCAGCAAAAACACTTTCCTTAGGCTCAGATGGAACTGCCTGTGTTTCAGTTTGTGCCCGTTGCCTCTTGTCCTGTCACTGGGCACCATTGCAAAGAGTCAGGCCCTGTCCCCTTTCCACCCTCGCTTTACATATTTACCTATGTTCACTGCTGTATGCGAGAGGTTTGAATCATTACTGGTTGAAACGTTGCAACTTTACCATGACTATGTCAATTAAGTTTTTTTTATATTTTTGGAGTAGAATGAGTATAAAATAGATTATGATTTGTTCCCGTATGCTTAGCCTTGACTCTTTTTGTGTCTATAGTACATCAATTGAAAGTTACCTGTATAATTTATTGTGACATCTCAGGCATGTCAGAGTCAGCGATGGGGCTCTTAGGACAATCACAACTCTGTTTACGACTAGTGTGGAGAAGCACCTTTGCCAAGTATGTAATTATGTAATTATATCTCCGGTAACGTATGCATTACAATGAGACTTAGTATGATGACAATATTTCTAAAGACACCGTGCATTTTTTGCAATCTCTGCCTAGCTGAGCTTATTTACAAGGTATTTTAACATCAATTTATACAAAAAACCCTAAACCTCTTCATCGAAGAGGGACAAAGAAAGAAAAGCAATTATTTTAAGCAAGGAGAAAACCATAGAAGGGGAAAGGTACTAAAGACAAGAAATATGGCTTCTACTGAGGGATTTCCATCATTCAGAAAAAGGATATTTTACAAGTCCTAAAAGAGGCTCTTATCTCTGAACTTCCTGAATTGCCAAGTCAGATATGACAGTGATTTTTAAAAGTTCTATTCTATGAGAATAAGAAGGCAAATGAAATACTACTGTATGAAATACTCTCCGCCTCTATTAATTCCCTAACCATAGAATAAATTTCGTAACTTAGAATTCCTCTTATATTCTAGTATTTTGTTTACTTTGTTGTGAAAAGAGATTATATGTTGTTATATAAATGTATACAGAACGTTACAAAGAACAGCATGGAACAGATTACTTTCCTAGCCTAACCTCAGTAGCATCTAAAGATTAGATATAAACAAGTTCAACAACTCTTCTCCATGATACAGCACTTACCGGTAGCATTTCTAGGTCATGCTCAGCAGTACTTGGAAGACAGAATATACAAAACGTATCACCTCAGAATTAGCATGCTGGTGCGTGTGTGTGTGTGTGTGTGTGTGCGTGTGTGCGTGTGCGTGTGTTTGTCTACATGGGCATAAGGATGAAAGAAAAACCTCAAGAATTAGTTAAAAATCACTGGCTGACTTATAAATACACCATATTGTCTCCAAGCGAAATGCATATTTTATTTTCATTCACTGTGACCTACTTACAGGCAGAACTCAGGGGGAAAAAAAATCTATTACACCCACAGAGTCAATAGAGTCGATTATGCATTTTATTCAGACAAAACATCCACTGATTTTTGTTCAAAATTCCAGTATTTTCTCAACCAAATTGAGAACCAGTGTACTACCTTTACAGACAAATAACCAGATCACTGAGATGAAATTCTGACTATACTGAGATCAGCAGGATTTTTGCCACCAATCTCAATGGAGAGCGTATTTTACCCATAATGCCCAATAAGGCAGAAAAGTCACACTTGATACAGATAAGGTCAAAGGGGCTGTTTCATGGCTAAATAAATGGCTTTTTAAAGTCACTGTAAGTCTTTTAAAATAATAGAAAAGGCATGCAAAATGAAGCAGCCAGGGCTTCATGTAGGCCTACTATAATGCAATAATTTAATTGCTTACATATACCCTTCTAACAAATGCAGTTCCCAAATCTGTCAGGAGGTTTTAAACAGTCTCAGTACCTTACCTCCTCTACAATTTTGGGGGTGTCACAGTTATTCTTCCTCTTTCCGCTAGTCTTCCTTCTGATGCCATTCTCCACCCAAAAAATCAAAACCCTTTTTTTGTTCTGCAGGTAGATTGACCAGTCTGTTCCCCCATACCCACTGAAGACTCTTAAGACTTCCTCTAATCTTGTCCACACGAGCTCTCCAGTATTCTCCTGTGTAAAATATATTAATAAGGTTGATCTACAGTCTTGAGAAATCAACTAAACTGCTGTTTCACGGTTACCTAATTACTCAACAATACTTCTGAGCTACAGGATAAGATACCAGCCACTTATACTGAGTACTTCACGTTGCTAAAAACCCATCTATTTAAGATGATCAGTGAAAATGAAGTGGGTACACATAGTGGAAAATCACCACTATCAGTGTTTTTCCTTCTTTTCAAACTTTTGTTGCAGCTCACTATCATTTGGAATTGTAAATTTAAAAGCTGCTTTTTGAGTAACTTTATAATTAGCCCATAAACATACATTCACGTCGAAACTTTTGTGACGAAGGAAGTACATGGTCAAGATGCTATTGGCTCCCATTGGGAATTCATGCACAATTTGTAATTCATTAATCAGTTTCAAATATGGGACAATCTGCAAGTATCTAGACTTTCACTGCAGAATGTCAGTACTTAAAAATTCTGCCATTTTTAGGATCCAGGGGTGTTATCTAAACTGAGCTGAGGATAGCAGAATTCCATCATAGCCAACACTATTTGGAATCCATATAGTAAGCATCCCTAAACAGAAGTTTCCTGAAGGACCCAAGCACACTACATTATCTGGACAGCACTGGGTTCAACACTGAGCACAGACACCAGTTCCCTTCATTTAGAAACAGGGCTAGAGAAGGTGCCTCCAACTCTGCTTCCCCACCTTTTCTTTAACCACTTAGATTGCCAAAGAAGTGAAAGTTCAGGTTTACTTCCTCCTGGTCCAAGAGTATTCAACTCCAGCTAGAGTGACTGTCATGGAAACAGTTTCTATCTTACCCTGTTCCAAATGTGTCACCACGTGGAAAATAAATGCAGTACTTCAAAAGTGCCACAAGCAAGGAGCAGCACCAGTTTTGAACCTAGTTACTCGCCTCTCATTGGTGAGAGGGGAGGGAATTAGGTTGCAGCTCCTGCTCCCAAAGCTATTACTGTTTTCGGGTTTTTTTTAAGCCCAGAATATTTGGCCGTGTTGGTGTCATTTACATTAACAGTCTTTGTGGATCTAGGTATGGGCGACGTCGCAAAAAGCACAGTTTCTGAAAAATCTCATCAGTCTATCAAATACAAGACAGGAACGTGGATTTCTGCAGTGTTGAAGCTTAGTACTGAAAATGCATCTTCTTATGAAGACATTTGCAATATTATGTTCCCTATAACACCCGATTGGGCAAATCTTTAAGGGTCTAGGTCAAACACTTTACTTAACCTTCAAATTAAGAGCCTCATTTCATCCAGACCACAGAAAACATTCTCTCTTCTAAAACTGCAGTTGGAATAGATATGACAAAATAAACTACATGCAAGTCTTTCCTTCCCTGTATATTTTAGAAGTAAAAACATATCTGCTAAAGCTCGTTTCAGGTTCAGTTTTCTTCAGGCCATCCTTTCTCCTTTCAGTGACTCAACCTTTAAATTTCACAGCTCCACCTTATAAGGGATTAATAAATAGCCAATAGCATTTTCTTATCCCACATCCTACAATAATTCACGTAACATCCTCACAACTCACAGCTTTCAGTTCTGCCTGTTCCTATCTCAATACTGATATTATAGGGTTGATGATTCTTTCTAGTCCAGTGAGAACTCAAACCGGTAGGTCAAAAAGCTTCTCATTACTCCAAACATAGCCTCCTCAGGAACGCAGGCAGGCCCTGTAAAAAGGCCTTGTTAAGGTTCTTGTCTCGGGACAACCGTCCCCACTTCCCACTATACACAAACTGTTTTTTCTCTTTGCTATCTCCATCAGAGGTTAGATGGTAAGTTAATACAGGCAACACACTTGACGCGCGTCAGCAGATCTGCTCCTTTACTTCCCTCTGGCTAGACTTATCTTCTTGGTATTTCCTGTAGATGACTACCTATCACCTTATCTTCAAGAATGGCTAAACGGAGCTCTTCAGCTTATTTCCCCAAAATATTATAAACAAAAGCCCCCATGCTATCTGTCATTCAGGCTTGTAACCTGGATAGTATCTTCAGTATGAACTCCAGTTTTCTCGGATCCTCCCGTCAGAGCTTAGCTCTAGGTCATGCAATGATTAAACGTATGTTTGGCAGCCTTATGGGGCTAAATAATACTTTATAAGGTATACTCTGTGGAAATAGCTTTTAAGGCATGTTTTGCATTTAAAAGCCATTGCAGATCACACTAAACTTGCTCAGAAACTACTAGTTTAAGGTAGAAACCATGTTTTGGCTTGAATACAAACCAACAAAAAAAAAAAAAAAGAAGAACAGTTAAAACTCAAGTTTCTTGCTGTTGGAATTTCAAACAGAAGCAAAAAGTGTCAAACTTTTCAGCATCACCCCACTCCTTATAGTGAGACCTTTTTTAACCATTTCTCCCCACTTCCAATATACCTCCTCTTCATGCTCACAACGCTCATCTTTTCAAAATAGTTGCCATGTATTATATCTGAAATCGAAAGAACAGATTCATATTGGTGCCAATAATAACAAGCAGTATTTTTTTCCTCTCTCTGTAAGAAACAATAAAAACCTCACACGCTACACATGCAGATATTGTTTCAAGGTATTATTTTCTTTACTCTTCCCAAGTTTAACACTAATTTCAAAGTCTGCTTCTTCAACTACAGTAAGTAAAAAACAAAAGGTATGTATATCACCATAAAAATTGGGTGTAGATAGCCCCATTAAAGACAGCATACTCATGATATGGTTAAAAAAGCAGATTTTATGGTTAGTGCAGATCTTATCACATTCATAAAGCAGAATATGTATTTTATTATGAGAAGGGAGGAGGACAGATAGCAGAGCTGTGAGGTAAATGTATGAAGAGACAAGGCTGGAAGTTTAACTCTTACATAGCTGCTCATCTTCCTCTGTTGGCAATCTTAAAGCATTATTAAGCAAAGCATTGAGAAGTATTTACTGTGTCAACATCAGCAGGATCCCAAAAGGCCCTGAAAAATATTCCTTTAGGACAAACAATGCAGTCACAGCACTTGAGGAAACCGGCATAGACCAACATTTCATACCAAAATCTCTTCCCAAACATTTTTCCATAGCAGATAAAATTTGTGTCAAGATTTAACAACCTCTCAGAACTTACAGGAAAAAAAAAAAAAGGCTACAGCTTATGGTTTGTTATTTAACTCGGGCACTCCAGTAGACTCAAGTGAAAAAGTGCCTCTTTATTCCTCAAGGGCAATCAAGTTTCTATCAGCTAGCTGGTGGACAACAGGAAGGTTTTATAGGAGACTATAAACATACACTGTTTCCCCAAATAGTGGTGAAACACAGGCCTAAAGCCACTCTACTTAAAAATTTCAAATTCAGATAGTGCTAAACGACTACGGCCCTTTTGAGCCCCAGGATGTCCTTAGTAAGAGTATCCCATAGTGAAAAAAAATTCCCTGCTTATACACATTTAGGCTACCTCTTGCCGAGCCCATCTTCCTCTTTTCTCAGCTCGGGTGGTAGGCAGTCATGAATGAAGCTAGAAACTGGGGCAGGTTGGGGAAGGAGAGACTAGTGATCTGCCTTTACTGGCTGATAGCATTCATGTAATAGGACACATTTCACAGCAAAATTCACGCTTCAGTGCTCAGATAGTTTTGTGGCAGGAATAGGGAAGGAAAGATAAATGCTTTAGCAAGCAAGATCATCTCAGATCAACGCACCGGACCACCTCCAATCTTTCAATCCCTTATTACAAAGAACAGCGGAGACAAGACTGTCTTCTAAACTGTGCTGCCTGTTGTAAGAATAACTGCTGAATTTTCAGGTAGGAGTTCTAAAACAAATCTGGATTCTTATTCCTGCATACAGTGTATTAGTAAAGTATTTCTGTCAAAAAAAAATACATTATTTCAGGTTAGACAGCAATTCAAGTATCAAGAAAGCAACAATACCCTTGCCAGACTAGACTGAGGAGTATTATCCCAAATATCCTCCGCAAATTACATGGATTTTTGCATATAGTCTGAACAAACCCATGAGACTGCTGTGAGATCTACTCAATACAGAAGTCTTCCTATCAAGCCATGAAACTGGATACAGAGTATGACCAAACAAGAGCCAGTCACGAGATGAAATACATTACTTTAAATATATTTTGAAACTTCTGTGGATATTCTGCCCCTTCCTTCCCCCATCCAGAGTGAACAGGTATCAATAAAGTAGCATGTAACAATAAAATAAAGGGAACAAAACTGCTGGGCCCCCTGGCAAAGACAAAGTTAAGCAGACAATAAAACCCAAACGTGCTGTTTGTTCTGTTGCCCATATTTATTCAATTCACTTCTTTCCTTTATACCAAGATATTAAGTATATGGTACAGTTTGATATTCATCTAGTCATTACTCAAAGCCTGCATCTTCTTTGCAATAAAAACTTTTTAACTTAAATGTTCAGTACAGACATGGCCACTAGGAAACACAGCAGCAAACACAATAGAAGGAGACTGTCACAGGCAGCAAGAAGCTAAGAGCTTCACACTGGAAGGACTCAAGAATTTCCCAAGATCCAGTGACAGGCAAATTTTAGTGGGAGCTGCTGGAGTCTTAACACTTAAAAAAAATCCAGTTACACACACACCCACACACGCAGGCAATATCCCTGTGAGAAGTTGATCAAACATCTTCCAACGCCTTATCTGCCTTCATCTCATCACTTACATCTCTAGCGTGAGACAGAAGTACAATTTTGAGCAACCGACATTAAGAAATAATTTATTCATCCAGTATAAAGTTTTTCCTTTTTCTCTCAAATTCAAATTCTATCATTGCCTGTCAGCAAAATTTCACTGAGGTCAAAAGAGATTTAAGTCTTCACCAACCAGTACTTAAAGTCTGAGTATAGGAAAATATTTTTCTTTTTGAGCCTGAAAAAGAAACTGTTCCACCGCCGGTGGGATCCTAACTTACCCATAGCTCAGCAGATCTTTGAAATCTTGACATTTTTAAAGTTTTGCCATTTGACATCTATTGAGCTCATATATTTTTCTACTCTTCTGTCGTCCCTTTCCCAACTAGGCTCCACGTTGTTAGGACCCCTGGATGTCTTCGCAAATGAAGGAATAAGGTGGGAGGGAAGGAAGAGATTGTGTCTTAAAAAAACCCTGCAGTTTCTGAAGCAGCCTTCTTCAGAAGGCTCTTCTTTCATAAACGGTGAGTATATTTATAGCTATGACTATTTCACAGAACAGAAGTTCTATTTGCATCACATAAAAAAGGAGAAATAAACTGTTAGAAATATTGTATGTATACTATCTGTATGTATCCCCAGAACCCATATAGTATTCTACATGTTCTGAGAATACATACTGTTGTATTTGCATAATTATCCGTTAACCATTCATGACTGATGTTTACCTACAATTTACATAGATGCTGTATAATATTGAAGGAAATTAATATCACACACAAGCATTTTATAAATATGTCACAAGGGCTGCACGATGCATATAACACATATTTGCAGTGATTGTAAGAACTACATAGTTCCACAGAGCTTTGTTTTATACTGAAATATCCCAACATCAATATCTTAAGTATCTTTTTACATTTTCACAGTTTACAGTGCCATATATTACTACCGTGCTCATACCATTACAATTTGCCAGATATCAAGTATGTTATATTCAAAACATGCTAACAGTAAAAGCATAATACAGAAAATACTGTACAAGATCTTAGTTCTAACCTACAGAAGCATACACACGTCCTGACCTAATGAGAAATGCATGCAAATAAAGACTATAAAGCATGAGATATTATGTGGCAAAGCTGGTGTTCAAAAACTATATTATTTAGAGCAGGACATTATTTATATCAAATACGGTCACTCTTCTTTTAAGACATCTGACTACCCTAAGGGCAATATAGCTTATAAAGAACCGCTGCAAATAACAGACATACTAAAAAAGGTTTTTCTTAGTAACTACAGAGGAGAGATTTATAGATTTGCACGTATTAAGTTCTCAAACATTAAGCAGTGTTTAGCGTCACAGTACTGAAAGACTGCCAGAGTATGGCACTCCATTACCTGCATCAGCAATTAGCTTGCGTTTTATGAGTTATCCTTGAAAACAGTGGATTTAAGTATTGATGTCTGCTCAGCGTTATGAAGGTATATTTATGAGGCTTAATGCAGTGAAAAGCCATAGTACAGCAGCATCATTTAGCAAGAACTGTAGCACAAGGAATACATATGCCAAAGACAACTCAGTGTACAATTAATATTTACCATTAGAAATATTCACAAAAACACATCGGTTACTAATGTAAAGCCCCATTTACAAATCACTGATTTGCAAATATATACTGTACAATACAGGCTACAGAATTACTCCACTTTATATAGATTAATACTATTTCTTACATTCAGGTGCCTCTTAGATATTTAAGATTACCAGCTCTATGCAAAATAATTACATTTTTTAGTCACTACATTTTCGAGAAAAAGCAAAAGGACTAACAAACGGTAGTTGGAAGTTATTTTATCAAACTCCCCTAGGATTTTAACATTAGAAAAGCAGTTCTCTAGTCAATATTTTCACAATATTTTGTCCTACTGCTGCAGCTAAAATAATTTAAGGAATACATAACAATGATATAGTACCTTACCCTTTCTACCGGTGAACCATAGCATGCAATGACGAAACATAGCAGTGGCAGACGGCATTGGTGTTAGTAAATGTGAATAAAAGGATAATAGCAGAGAAATGGTGACTGGCAGACAAGACACAGAAATGTAGATGAAATGAATGCAAGCTTGTAAATCTGGAAGCAAAGCTCCACCTTTAAGGCAAATATTTCCTCTAGTCTCCTCATAATTGAGTATTAGGTTCTGTTTGAATACCAACTGCAACCTTCAGACCAGTCTTGATTCTTTTCACACAGAAACGCATAATTGTATCTTGATAATGAAGGTCAGAAACGTTTCGTAAGCACAGCCCATAATCAGACGCCCATTATTCTCTCCCCTTGACTGATTTATTCTTTACATTTTTAATCTCCAAATCCTGCCAGAGCTACAGTCTCTCTTTCAAGCACATAGGTATCCACTGCAGATGTAAATCCCTGCCTAACCTGCAGCACCCCTGGATCCAGAATGTTCTCAGTGTGCTCATTCATGCTGTTCTGTTGCCAAACATTTAAAATCATCCATCAACTACAAGAAGTAGAATACATTACAAGAAAAAACAATCTCTTCTTTGAGCTCACCCTGAAAATGGAAGGTTTTCTGATCAACAGTTATTGTGAAGGTGCTGTCGTCCTCGTCGTCTATACCAATCACAGCTCCCTGTGAAACAAAGAACAAAATCCTGATAAGGCAAGCAGTGACATCAGCAGCATCCACTCTATCACTACACCCCTGGAATGTAAAAAGCGTTGAGAATTTAGAAGCTAACTGAATGCTGTGCAGAGCAGAGAGATGCTCTGTTTGGTCGTGGAATGTAAGTCCGTTTTTTTAAAAGATTAAGCCTTTAGTTGCAGATAAAAACAGTAATTATTTGTACAACTTTGTGATTTTCGGGATAACAATATGCATCTTGACTTTGGGAACGGAGGTGGCTATATACTACAGCATCATTATAGTAAAGAGTAATCTACTGTTCTCTACTACATTCCAACCTATGTTTTAAAGAGGGGTAGGGAGCAACACACTATAAATACTTCCGACGTATAAAAATATTGATACATAGATATTTTACAAAAAGAAGTTCTCAGCCTATTAAATGATCCAATTTTCAGTCCCTAAATGAATATCAGCTGTAAGTCAACAAGATATATCAAAAGCAGCTAACTGTCTTCTAATTGCTGATGAATTATTAGAAGGAAATGCAGTGAATGACAAAGTTCATCTGTGCCCAGCTATTTAAAGCTATGCACATCTTCCTTCCCTCCCCCCACCAAAACACTTAACAAATAACGCAATTTCACGCAGGGGAAGAGGACCTTTAAAAGAACCATTCCGTGCCTGCACTGCCTGGCAAGAACGTGCAACTTTAGTTCAAAATGCTTCAAGTATCACTGGCGGATTTACTCAGTTTCTCTTCTCCTTCTTCAGGAGACGAAACAGAAAGACATCACTGGAAAGTACACATATTTAAAGGGTAAATTCTGCCCTTAAGCGTCCAAGCGAACAGTAAGTAACAATACTAAGAGCGCCTATGAGTCAACTCCAACAAGAGCTTCGTTTCATTTGGCCAAGTATCACACAGCAACTACAGAGCGGAGGGTTAGATGAATAACCAGGCTGGCCCAAACATAAGAATGTTTTGGACACTGATTTAGGGGCAGGAGGACCTGAATCAACCTTACTCACACAAATACTTTATAGCCCCTATATGAGGTTTCTGGCAGATGGTTCCAGCTCACGTATGGTTGAGCTTATCACAGGCACAACAAGGTAAGAGTGGCAGCTACAGCTCCTATTTAAGAATAACACCAACCACAGGTAATTCATGGCTACACAGCAGGAAGGAATCGCTCCAGACTGTTTGTTCCCTTCCACTGCCAAAAGCATATTGCTTAACTCATCCAAAGGATTGTTTTCCAAACAGGTTTTCCAAGGACAGATCTGTGATCACTATAAAACGGGATCCCCAAAAGTATACCCGAGCACATGTAATTCCAAATACTTTTAGAGCCAAGTTGTAACAACAACCAGATGACTAGCCACTCCATTCTGATTCATGATTCCTATCTGGTAATCATGCAGGGTGCTGTGACATGTCATGACGGGCCAAATTCATTTTGCCAGAATGATTTTTTTTTAAAGACCGATAGATAAAATGCGCCTAGGACTCTTGTGAGTACGTGTTTTGGTATGCAATAAATCAAAATATCACTACAAGTTGTACAAAGTCTTAGTCTAGCTCCTCCTCATCAGCTACATCAAAAAATCTCTTAAGTCAGACACTGAGAACATGACAAAGATATTTTCCTCAGGGTAACCAAACAATATCGATTTTGGATCCTGCGGCTCATAACAACTGAAACTTTAGCTTTCAGGTTCCTCTCCTGTATGTTTGCTAGCAAGGCAAATCAGAAAATCACTGATCAACAATAGATTCTTGATTCAAGGAACCAGCGCTGATCCTTGCTCTTTACTCTCCTCAGAGTTCTCAGAATTCCTGACCCCATTTACTTGTTCAGGAGTTTTACTGGAATTGATGACTTATTGCATGCTTGCTTAGCCTCCTTAAGCCAAAAACATGCTTATGGGGTGGGCAGGAAGAGGGAAAGGCAAGTGGAGGAGGGGAAATGAAAACTGGTGGAACTGAAGCAAAAAATCAAAGACTAAATTCAAAGTTTGCTTCTAGCTGGTAAAAAAAAACACCAAGAAAAATAAAATTAGGGAATAATTAAACTACATATAAATAGTTAAATTAGAAAGGAAATATCGATAAAACGACTGCAAGGCTAAAAAAGGTAAGATGAGGGCAACTAAGTCCTGTCTCCACCCAAAACGGTGGGAGGAAACTGAGGAGAAGGAAGAACACACCATCCTCTGCTCTCACCATGAAGATGCATAAAGTGCACACACACCGACTTTAATGCTAAGGCAAAGGGTCTGAGCATAAGCATAGAAGATGCTTCTGTTGTCATGTAGAAAATACATACGAACAAGAAAAAGAAAAACTAGCATGTGAAGTGCTATGTTTAAGTGTATGTTCCAGAAAAATACACTTAGGTCAGGACCTAGGCATAGTACAGATCGCAGAGATTCCTCTCTGAACACCTCTTCCTAAATATGCCATGACATAGGACAAAAGACAGAAGATGAATCTTCTGGCCCATGAAACATGGTTACCAAATGAAAAAAGATGAGAAACAAGCTTTTAGAAACCTATTAAAGGAAAAAGGAAGTATTTTTAGGCATATCGCTTAAATTACATGTCTGTTTATGTTCACACCTACAGTTACAAATCAACAATTAATCTAAACAGAAAACCTCTTTGATAGAATTTCAGCTTGCAGAAGCCCATCTGTTCAGCTACGGCTATTGCTGTCGCTGTCATCTGCCAAAAGAGCTGCTTTACAACAATAGTAGGAGGAAAGACCCTTTCCTCCCTCACAATAAATAAATAAATAAATAAATAAAAATACACAGACATTCAGAGAAAGAAGTCAACAAATCTTAGGGAAACTTCAAAGAGCAATCTAGGGTACAAGGGTGGCAGATGGGGAAAGAGAAAGGGACTGTTTTTTCTAAAATACATAGAGAAGGGATAATGTAATATTGAACAGACTGTTCACTTTTAATATTCCTTACACTGACAGGCTGAGGCCAACCGCCACACTGACAGGCTCACAACACTGTTAAAGCAGACAAGTTTTTTCAGACTAAATTTTTCCACATAACACAAAAAACATTCTCATGAATCCGTGGGAATACAGTTCTGTAGAGAGTGGTTTGAGTTTACATTACCTTTAAAGAGATTATAAATTAAGATACCAATACATTAAAAGGGGGAAAGAAAAGTGCAATAAGACACCTGGAATCCACATGAATGGGGACTCTCCTTAGGACTCTCAGAAGGTTATTGAGACCCCTTTATTAGGCCCACGGAAAGGCAGGAAAGGAGTAACAAGAGAAGGAAGCAATAAATAGGAGAAAAAGAGGCAGAGTTCTGCTGCAACCTACATCAGATCGTGTGTCAGACCGCAGAGCACCTTTCCTGTATTCCCCTTACTTCAGTACTCAACAGCTCCCATTCACACCCACTATCCTCCTGACACTTCCCCAAGCTAGATCGGCCCTTCATAGCATGGCTGCATACTGAACTAGAGAGCTTACGAGAAATGGAAATAAAGATAGGAAAAGGACTTATGCAAGAAAATGTCTTGCTAAGTGCATGCCCATAGAGTAGAAACTGGGCATCTGCAAAGATGTCACGTTCCCAGCACAGCTCCATAGTGCTGCTTCAAGGTACACCAGCGGGCATTCAAGGTTAAAAGTCCCAAGCAAAAGAGCCGCAGAGAGATAACGCTCCGCTTTCCCAGTCTGCATCTCCTCGGCTCTGTCTCCCCTTTTTTGTGTCCCCCTGCAGCACAGATTTCCAAAATGTTGCCCGCTGTGTTCTTCCTGCCCTTTCCAGTCCTCCTTTGTTTCCCTTCCTCAAGCCTGACCCCCTGCTGCCTGACATTAATACACAGCATTGCAATACTCTGAATGAAGCAGTCAAGTGGCAGCACTAAAGAATGTCCCAGCTGGCAGAATGGAGGACACAGTAACAGAGTAAAGACAGATCAGAAGGGCAGAAGGACAGCAGTTTTGTTACATCTTCTGTGGATATAGAACATAATTGTATATACATACATATCCACAACCACAAAGAAACGAGAACTGCAAACCACAACTTCTCCATAGCATTTGTTACTACTAATCCATCTTACTTTGCCATGTAATGCTTTTTTATCCATAAAAATGTAGCTAGCCCAGCATGCCATTTGACCTCTCATGTCTTCCTTCTGTAAATACTTCCACTATTCCAGTATTTTAGAGAGTCAGGAATGGAGTCCAAACCCCAGAATTCTCCTTGCAGTTCTCTCCACCAGGCCATATTATCCACAGTACGTCATGAAGCATCAAAGAAAACAATACTTACCCTGAGTCTAACGCATCCTCGGCGTGATCCTCTCATCATTTTGTCTTTTGACTGAAACAGGGGAAAAAAAAACAACAGAGTACTGGATTAACAAATCTAGTAAGAACTGCAAGGAGAAAGTTAGTTATTTAAGACAACTGAGAAAAGAATAAAGCATTTTGGTATAATATTTTATTGATTGATTAAATGAAACTGATATTGTTACAACACAGGTTAGCTCTGACACAAAAGAGAAAACACCACCATGGTACGAAAAAGGAATCTTTTAGAAAATAGGAATACAATATCATACTTCAAGAAGTTTTGTAGATACCTTGAAGAAATAGTTGGGAGATTCAGTCTGCACCTTTATGAAAGCAAGAAGAGGTAAAGAAAAAAGGCACTTAATAGGAAATACCAAAAACTGGCACAGCACTGATATTACATCCTCTTCCTTTCTCTCCTACTGTCATAAAAGTGGCCGTATAACAAAATCCAGCTGTGTAGCAAGAATTGTACAAATGAAATTATATCTCTGTCAGACAGGTCCCCAGATTTATCCCCCATTTCATACAGATACAAGTTTCACGTTCAGACAAGTTTGTATGTCTACTCACAAAGTAATGCAGCCTCCTTTTATGCTAACAGTTAGAAAAGTTACGGTTGTAGCCATCTAAGCGATAAGATCCCAAATCAGAAAACAGGAGCCCTCCTTACTCCTGTGGACTGGCCCACCTCGCAGCTAAACTACTGAATCTCTTCTTCAGTAGCTTTATTTGAAGCAATGACAAGTGAATTCAAAACCCAGACAACACGAAACAAGCAGTTCTAAACAGCCAATTCAAGCTAGCTTGAAATTGCCGTGTCTTAGACTGTCGGCTATTCCCAGCACTGACACAGGCAGATTTTGTAAGCAACATTTTGCCAGTATCACAAGAGTTAAGGGGCAATACTGGCAAGCCCATGTAGCACACACACACAAATCCTTTAAGATAGAGAAGAAAGAAAATATTTGGGGGAACTCTAAATACTTAGTTTTCTGATAGCATTTAAAACATCTTCCAGTTTTCAGTTAATTCCCTCTTTCTTTTCCTTAAAGGAGAAATTCCGTGCCATTATAGCCTTCGCTCTGAGGGCAGTCCCCTTCTAATAACAACCTCTTCTTCCTTACCATCCAAATATCCAAACTACCTTCTTTCAGGTCATAAAAACTCCCACTGTAGTTTGATGACCGGGTTCTCAGCTGTCAGCTACTGAAATATCCTCTTCTTTCCAACAGTATTTTAACTCTTCCATGTAGGCAACATACAGATGTGATGATTACGACCGAACTACTTAAACTCAAGCCATTGGGCAATGAAATCTTATTGATATCAGTGGGGGGAAAAAAAGACAGGAACCAGAACTATCAGCAACAAATTATTCCTCATCTGGCCGCCCATTTGAGAGAGAAAGCTATGTGGAAAGCAGGAAGTGGTCACAGCAAGTCCTATTGACTAAAGACAAATTAAAAATATTAGAATGACAGTTTGAAATCAAGTTAAGTTTTTGCTGATCTCCAATTCAGTCTAACTTGTCAAAGAGTTTTTTTCTCAACATTAAAACCATCGGAATTAACCTACTTGTTTTCCTGTCGATACAGGTTAGCTGCTTAGAATCAAACAGATTTAAAGACCAGTGGTGCATTCATAATATATTCTATAGATGTACAATTTCGTCGCAGATTTCCTAAATAAAAACTTCCACATAGGAAAGATTTTTGAAGAGTAGTTTTTAAAGCACAAGACCAGATACAGCAAAAGTTACGCCGATCATTTTCTATTTCAGATTGTATATACCTTAGACACACCTCACTGAAGTATACTTACACGTACGTTTTTACAGCTACTGCCATAAAGATAACTAGTCCCTAAAATGGGAGAGCCCTATTAAGAGCTTACTCCTCCCTCTGGTGGTTTCAGGAAGAAATATTGCCATAACCTTGACATGCAAGTAAATTCCTGCATTGAGGATGCAACTCTGCAGCAGTTAAAAGAAGCCTGGCAAGATTACGGTGGTCTGACTGTCCTGGTCACACGCTCCAGGCACTCCTGTATGCCAGGCAAAGCACACTCAGGGAAGTAAATCAGACAAAAAGTGAAGGTATCAAAACAGCAATTTGGTTTTGTTTGGGTTTGAACCAGCTAAGCGAAGGGAAGATGAGAACCAGTCCTCCTGCAAGGGTGGGCAGGACCACACTGATTCAAATTTGGCAGATTAACTATCATCTCAACTGCAAAAGATAATGTAAAAGCCTTAAGGATTTTTCCCCTCTTTTAATAGGATGCAAATTAAGTTTAAACATTACAATTCTTAATATCTTTAATCTGCAAAAAGATTCACAAGATAAATCAAAGGTTCAGAGCAGGCTCCTATGTGCTTCTCCCCACTGCAACAATGCCACTTTAAAGTGGCATCTGTCTGTGGAAAAGACATCTGTCTTTTCCACTCTTTCTGTCCACTCCCTCCAAGAGAAATTTGGCATAAGCATGTCTATTCTGGTAAAGCTGCCTTCAAGACACAGAAGAGGTTCTCAGCTTTCACACAGAGCTTTAATTGGTCAAAACCAATTGTAATGAAGCGCTAAGTCTGTTCATTCCACCTGCGTGGAACACAGCACCTACCACTGTAGCATCCGAGCTCCCTGTGCACTGAAGCACACAGCTTCCATCCCTAACAGTGGTGTGTTCTCTCATCAGAATATAGCAAAGCTTCCACAGATTGCTGCAGGACAGTACTTTAAAACATATCTCAGTTGACATTTTATATTTGCCCCTGCCTCAAAAATAACATTTTATAAAAAAAATATATAAATCAGGCAGCTCTCCCTTAAAGCGCTAAGTTTTACCCTGTGGTTGACGGGGAAAAAATTAGACAACTTCATCTCTAGTCTCACAGTGCAAAGCATGGGTATCCAGAACATCCTACGCTTGTCAAACGTTCTCCCTCAAATAATGCCATCCTGTAACTGTTTTGAGGAATGGTTCCATTTCACTGAAAAAAATCTCATATCGCAGAAAGACATGTTGGAATGGCTATTTAAAAAGTTACACTTTTCTTTCTTTTCACATACAAAGTTTTAATACACAGCTATCTTTTTTCAGTGATCAGTTTTGTAAATGTACAAAATGACATTTTCAATACATTTTGGGACACAGTGTACAGATTTTGATGATAATGGACTTGAATAGGTTACAAGCAAACAACGAGATGATTTCTAGCTGAAGCTCAATTGAGATTTTGCAAAAATAAACAAAGATATACACTACCATTACACTGGGAATGTAGATATCTGCCAAAAAAATGGCCTTTCTTAGTTTCCTTTTTATATCCACAGAGCAAAGTTGATGAACTACCGAAGTGATCTAATATAAAGCATTTCGAGAAACCTACAACTTCTTCGAGAAATTAAAATAATGCATGGCTCTATTAAAAGCGCAAAGAAAAAAAAAATCATCTTTAGAATTACTACTATTTCAAGAGTTTTAGCTATTGCCTGGGAAGTTTCAGATCTCAATATAAAATCCAGCCACTGCCTGCCTCCCCAGAAGTTCACAGACTCAAGTTCTGCTACTAGAAGACCACGTTGTCAAACAAATATCTAACCTAAGTACACAGATGAGCAAAACTGTTCAAGTCATTTATTTCCTTTTAGGGAGGAAGTACCTGGAACAGGGTCTATGTATAACAGTGATTTTGCAGTTTAACTGCATCTAGAGGAGAAGCCTTGGTTGGGACCAGTTTCTAGAACAGCTATTGTTCTGCTCCAAATTCTAAGGCAACCCTCATTTTTCAAACAGAGATAAAACCTGACAAAAACTCAACGTGCTGTTCCCAGCCCATCACTATTCTAGCTCCCTTGTCTAGCAAGGGACACATGACTCTCAGCTGCTTGAGCACAGGAACAGCTGTAACAGCTATTTAATCGCCTGCTCTGGAGTTGTCAGTGCTTACAGAAGACCTACAACTTCTTTAACCCCTTTAACCGTTCTGGGTCAGGTGCAATTCACAGAGGGCCAAAGGTGAATCTAACACCCCAAAGTTGCTTGGCATCTGAGGTCCTCTTACTGCAGGTCCCGAAACTGAAACCAAATAGGTGCTGCTGGTTTAGCTGAAGCTTTGACTTTTGTGGATCTAGTCACAAAGCAGGAACCAAAACACTACCACAGGTAATTGAGGATGCCCACAAGGGCACTATTAATTCCTAAAGCCTGATCCATGGATGTAAGAAAAGTGGATTTTTTTCCTAATATCTTGAGAGTGTGAGAGGCAGAAGAAACTCATGTTCAGTAGGAATACGCCCACTATGTTCAGAAAAAGCAGACAGTGTAAACCCAACCCACCATTAAACAGCAAGGAGAAGCAAAAATTTTTAAAAAGCGTCCTACTTCTTAAGTGTTCAGAGACTCAATTACATTAAATCAGTAACTTTATTCCAGTGCAAGTTTATATTTGCATATGCCTTGACTGATAAGAAAGAAGGCTGCAACAACTGGCTTCCTAGAAGCTATGGAGAAATTCAGGTTTGCTTTTTGTAGGGTCAGTGTAGGCAATTAAAGTTAACAGCAAACAGCAGAGGGAAACGTGCCTTATATAGGCTGTAAAATTTTCTTCCCAGAATAAAATTATTACTCTCTAAACTTTGTCTCCTCAAAATACAAATTTCTAATGTTTAGATTATATGTTAGATTCCAGATGACGTACATTATTGTTCACTCTGCATATCAGCGGGGGCAGAGCAAGCTTGTATTTCTAGGGATTCAATATGCATAAACAATGCTCACTATTCAACATGTTGGTTTCCTCTTTAATGAGGTAAATTGCAGCATGTGGAGTGATTTCTAAGTACTCCTTCATAGCAAGCACCTATATGTTGGTGCTTTTACCTCCCTTGAAAGAATAGTAATGCAAATCTGAGAAAGCTTGCCATATAGTTTAAATTTTAAGAGCGAAACCTGTGGCCAAACTGTAGCCATGTATCACTCAGAAGTTGCTCTTTATGGGGCCCATTTAACCCCGACAGATGCCATGTAAATCTGAAAAAGATAAGGCAACAATTAATGATTCCTGACATAGAAAAGCATTACACTGCTTCTAGAATCATACCAGAAATTAATATACGAGATGCTTTAATGGGATCAAATGTAAAGTTGTGAAAGATACAGCACAATCATAGGGCCTTCCTTCCACCTCTCCCCCAAGAAGCACAACTACAGACTAAAAAGCCCATACTGGATACCTGATCATTTTGTTGATCTTTTCAACTTTCTAAATACTATCATTGCTAATTAAAGCTCATACTGAAGTACTCTAAAGTATTTTAAATAAAGATGTATTCATTTAATTGTCCTTCTCATCTGGTAATTCATTAGATCGTCAGTTAGCTTAACCGGTCGATTTGCCAACTGCACTGAGAAAAGGTTTATTAATACCTAGAAGTCGTATACAAAGTTGTAACCTATCAGAAAAAAAATAACTTGAGTCTGCATTGCTACCAATTTTATTTTGCACACTATAGTAATAAAAATACGCAGTAGATGAGATTTTGCAGACATAATTCTGTAAGTGAACAGATTTATTACTGATCCTCAAATTTAAATATTTGGAACTAAGTTTTTAGTATTTTAGATTTGCATAACTAAAATCTTTGGATCCGTAAACAGCACATGAGCTGTACACTACTGATTCACCAAACAGTCCCATCTTCATCTAGATCCTATATTAGCACCCAACTACATTTGTCAAATTATTGGAGTGGACAACATGGCTGACTTTGAGAGGACAGATGACTCTCAATTCGGACTGCTAGTACAAAATTAACCCATCGAATATTTTGAATAGACCTGAGCAGTCAGAGTAAGTTTACATCAGACCAGAAATGTCACAGATCTGCAGTGCAAAGTAACGATCGAGTACTGAAAGCCCTAAAACCAGACCCATAGCCTCACTACCAAAGAGCACAGATTAATTCAGCATTGCTGAAAGCAAGCACGCTTTGTCCCCAGGCACATGGTGGAAGAGATGTCACACAGAAATCACTTGCATTTGTTTCCAGGAAGTAAGAATTGCCCAGTTATTTGAGTGACTATACCCCCAACCCCGGAGGAAAATATAGTGCCAGTCATTAAATCCTAGTTATCAAATTCTAAGAAAAACATCAGATTTTTTGAAATATTATGTTTCTAAAGACAATGGCATCTATAAAACTGTAAGGGGTCTTATGTTATGCACACAACCGTGGTAACAGACTGATGTATAGCTTCCAGTTTGTTGGATTTATTTCCCTCCCAACAAAAAAATAAAATAAAATAATCTAGTCTAGGAAGGTAGGAAGGGTTAGTTAACACGTTGGCTTGCAGATTTCTACCTCACTTGTAATCTAAGACTAACAAATGGAGAAATACCCCTTCTCCCTCTCCCACGCCCCTATCCCAAAGGGGATAAAACCTTTACTGTATAGAGTTTTTATATAAGATGAAAAAATATTTCAGAGTTAAAAAATATACGAATGCTTAAGAATACTTCCACATTGTAAAACTCTATAATGTGTTATCATCTTGCTTAGGAGACTTTTCTGTTTACAAAAAGAACCGTTGCACTGCTGCATTAAAGGATGTGCAAAGCAAAGCCACATTTGCACATTTTAAAAGAGCAGTATACACTAAATATAAGGCAAGTATAAAAAGAGAGGTTTGGATCACAGGAAAAGAAAGATAAATTGGTTTTGGCCACTTTAAGGTTTACTTTTTATTTTATTGCCTTGGATTTTACATGGTTAATTTTACATGTTTCTGTCTTAAGTGTATGTATCTTGATTGTTATACAGTCCACTATTTAAATTATAATCCTGTTACAAGATATTCAGACAATCAATCAAACCTGTGATACAAACATACATGCAAAATTCAATTTGAATAGTGTTGAGTAATAGCCATCTTAACATTTTTATCCTGTATCTGTAAATCCAAAATAATTTTCCTTTTTATATCAAGTTTGCTCACAGTTTTGTCTGTTTTTATTCGACTCACTGAGCTGTTTTTAGTGCCTCTGCAAGGTATTACCAGTAAAGGGAGGTGTCACGTTAGCTGAGAACAGAAAGCAGAGCCCTCAAAGGGAATGTTCGTACAAGAGCAGATCTTTTTTTCTGTTTTCTAGGGATTTTTGCATGTAGCTGTTGATCGAGAAACTGTACTTGGGAAAGCAGAAAAATGAATTCAACTAAAATTCTCTCTAATATAAGACACTGAGCCATGACTCCAGGTTTGGAGGCATCATCTGAAATCAAGTTAGAGAGATTTGTTTCCAGGTCTAAATATTCATGAAACTACAGCAAAATTTTAGCCCTACTCCTCAATACCTGGATTATACATTTCGCAAACAGTTCTTTCAATGCAATCAATATCAAGATTGCTTACTAGCTGCAATCTTTAAAAAACGTGAAGGGAGAAATATTCCTAAAGCACCTCAGCTGCTTCTTCTCACAAATAGTTTCACATAGATTTTGCTCCTGAAAGAGTTCAACCAGCATGTTCTACAAAGTAGAGTTTGATGAAATGATTAACAGAAACAACAGAATATTAATCTGTTTAATCTGCATTTAAATCTGTTCTTTAGGAACGTATTGATGAGAAAACCATAAAACAATTGGAGGTTGCCAAATGTTGTTTCAAGAATATACATTATAGAGTTGTCATACACAACAATGTTTTCTGTCAACCCTCATTCACTATACAAGGCAACTGTTTAAGTTTAGAGCAGTATGAGCAGTTCTCCTTGCAGTACTGCCAGACATCAAAAATGCACAAAGGTTTTAAATATTTTATGCAAGATATTTTATGGAATTTAAAAGAGGAAAGATGCACAAAGGTTTTAAATATTTTATGGAAGTTATTTTATGGAATTTAAAAGAGGAAAAAATGCACTAAGACCCAAAATTCACCTAATCTTCTAAATTAAAATAAACAAAAAAAAGGAATCACCATTACATGCAGAAACTACAAACCCATTTATGAAAACTGAAATTGCAGACTGACCTTCCTATCTACTGGCCCTGGTTTTAGCACTGTTTACACAGCTATGCCACTTCAGCTTTCAAGCTATTACACAATTAAAATATTTATTGAAAGAGTACACTGAAAACAAGAATTTTAAAAAGGATATTCTAATTTCAGCCTTGAGGGGGTCTCTGGATTATTTCTAGAGGATTCTCAAGGGTAACTGAGGCTATAGCTGATGTGTACTTAAGCCAGGACTGCTGCCAGAAAACACAAACAAAAAGCAAATCCCATTCACCTCCCTCTTCTGCCCTAGCCATTTCTTTGTCTTCATGCTATCTCCAATACAATGCCAATACACAATTGTTTACAGCCATGCAGAAAAACAAACTACAGAACAAATTTAACTAAAAAAAAAAAAAAAAGAGCAGAAAGTTATTTCTCAGCTGGAATCCAACTCAGGGAACAACCTCAAAACTCCAGTACCAGCAGAAGGCAGAAATGAGCCAGCTGGGGATTGTTCTTTTAAATATTGTCAGCCCCTGCTTAAAGCTATGTCCAGTTACACCCTGTAAAAGGTGTAATGCTTCAGCACACCTCCATGCACTACAAAGGAAGACATACCTCTAAGAGAAAATATAGGTGAGCCCACAAATCAAAGACTATTGGGGGAAAAATAAGACATTTATGAAACCATTGGTTGAACTGATTCAAAATGACATGCAACAATTTACTTCACAGTTTGCTCTTCCCCCCCTCCCCGCCCTGCCCTGCCAAAAAAACACATAAACCCAACAACAAGATAATCATTCACTTTAAATTCAGGCAGGAGGAAGTAAAAGAAATACAACTGAAATTAACTAAAAAAAAAAAAAAACTAGACTTTGCAGAATTGAATTTGTATTTTAAAACTCTGGCAAAAAGAGAGACAGAAGAAATTTAACTGACAATACCAATGGATCTGCATGCAAATGATACCTTTTGCAGCTACCAGACAATCATTTATTGGAACAAAAACAGGTGAGACAATGTCTGGACTATTAGTCCAGGTTTTACTCTCTAGAATATATATATAAGTAAATTTAAATAAATGTAATTATAAGTAGATTTGAAGATTTTCTTCCTCTTTCAGAATAGAAATGTTACAAGCATAAACTGCAGAAGAAGAAAGTAACAAAAAGCAAACAAATTCTGGCATTTAAAAAATTGTTGTAAAACTATTTGGAAGTGTGTGTGAGAAACAAATGTGCCTTGATACTTCCAAGTAGTAGTACTAGCAGTCACTGCAATACAACAAAGTATAGAGGAAGAAATATACAAACTAAAACCCAAGTAAGTGTGAATATTACATTGTAACTTTCTTTGACTCAGACTTAATGTAAGCCTTTTGCCTTGCTTCTGGAAAGCTGTTACCATGTGAGAAAAGTAAACTTAATTCATTTGCTTCTGATGCATGTATTCAATACACATTTAGGTCAACATTTACTCAGTTTACCAAAAGACAAAGCATATTAATTTAGGGACTATTTTCCACAAGCCCAATACTATTCTACACTAACTCCGTTTGGGTGTTTATTCCACATCAAGGGTACTTTTGTGCAGTCTGTTTTAAGCTACTTCCCAAGAAGACTAAACAATACTAAACAATAGAAGGACACATCTATGAACAGATGTACTTTTCTGGATCTTGCTCTGATGGAAAGTTCAGCTGCATGCAAAGTTACTATCCTGCCATTTGCCACAGCCCTTCTGACAAAAGTTAATGCCCGTTGGACCTACTGGAGGAAGTGTTTCCTGC
This sequence comes from Struthio camelus, assembly GCF_040807025.1. Classification (NCBI taxonomy): domain Eukaryota; kingdom Metazoa; phylum Chordata; class Aves; order Struthioniformes; family Struthionidae; genus Struthio; species Struthio camelus. Next base: position 31,209,292 of record NC_090949.1, on the reverse strand, counting down.
ATGAGCATCATTTTGGATTGAAAGGGGCTAGGCAGTCTGCAAGAGGTGATGAGCAGGTAAGAGCAGATGAGTGAGCTAAAATCTCTTCCACCAGCAAAATTTTTTCCAGATTGCATAGCTATACAGCCAGCTAGCAACAATCTCACCCTACCCCACCCATGTATTACACTCATAGGTTAGAGCCAGTTTCAGGGTCAAAATCATTTGAACAGAGTCATACCGTAACACAACTATGTTGCTTCAGAGTGAAACTGGCTCTAAGGGAAGAGAGTTCATGACTGTCTATATCCGAACACACAGGTAAGCCTTTATTTGAAAATACAAGTATCCACATACAGAATCACAGGGGAAGCAATAGCAAGCCATTTCCCCACAGACGTAAAGCCCCCAAACCTGCTAACATTCCATATTAAAGCTGCTTATTTACTACAGTCTTATAAACTACCGTTCAAAAATTATTACTCTAAAGCTAAAGGTAGAGCTGAAAGAAACAGTATCCTACTACCCTCTCAGTACTAATATTAGTACTTGTGAGACATGTGGTCAACCGGGACTTGGTCTGCATTCTCTCATACCCAGGATCCATCTGACCATCCAGCCCTATGAGTGATTATGCCAGCACACAGGAAGAAGCGTGCATGCAGCATGACCAGTTCTTTTGGCAGCTAGTCTTCAAATACCTTAAATTCAACATGATACACACCCTTACCTACAAAAGCGAATTCAAGTATCTGGAAAATGGCATAAGGACTTGACAGATACATGTGCAGAAAAGATAGCACATAAATAAAGAAAGCATTGTAAACTAAATGTTAACTGTAGGACTTTATTAGTGGTAAAGGGACACAAACTAGAGGAGGTGATTTGATTTCTTGATCTGCAGTCGAATTTCTAGGACAGATAGTTAAAAAAGAGTTTTTAAAATTATGAACTAAAAGCTTGCATAATAACACAAAACATAATAAATTGTACAGAATAAAAGCGTAAACCATAGGCAGGGATACGTAATCACAGGAAAGAATGGAAATTAAGAACGGACATTGTTTAAATGAATTGAATGAAAGTCACTGCAACGATCAGAATGTTCATCGCATGCACATTCAGTAAACGTCAGCACAGATTTCTATTTCTGTAGCTGAGCAATTAATGTCTTTACACCTTGGACCTTTATGTACACTGTACTAACTCATCTCAGGCAAACAGCTGACATTTATAGTTCCTTTTTAATGGCTGTTCAAAAGTACTTTTTCTTCTCCACTCATATTCCGGGTAAGGGTAAAGCAAGGGTTTTAAGCGTACTAGAACTAAATTTGGTCTAGAATCCTTAACTTGTTTATATAAACTCCTAGGGCTGGAGATCAAAGCTCTTTCCCAGTAGAGTCAAATACAGACTTTGGAAAAAAGTATGCTTGTGTATGCGCATATACTTTCTCAGAAAACAAAGAGGAAGCCATGAATTTCGCCCCACGGTACCCCCAATTATGTTATTCACCATAAACCTCTTACCATTTGTTTACTACAGGTTAAACTGACGCAGTGACAGTAACTGCTCTGTGCCAGCTTATCTTTGCATGCACGCGGCTCTGCCAGTAAGCCTTCCCATTTTAGGGCATATCCATGGAAAAAAAAAAAAAGAGCTGCAGTGCTAAAATATTTGTAACTTATTGCATATTTTATATAGGAAACCAAACAAGCTAGCAACTCAGTATCCCTCAGTAGTTAAGCAGAGGGTCAAGACGTCTTGTCAGCTTAACATACTTTCAAAGTTCGTGTTGGAAAGTAGGAAGTGGTCAGCGGAAACAGGAGAGTAAATCTCAAATTGGGAAGCAACCTGCTGCTTTGGTAGCGGACTCAGGCTGTACGGCGAGGGCGTTTTCCGTGCTAGGAAGAGAGCGCAGCTCCTCTCAGACCCTCCCGGGGAGGGCGGCAGCCTCCCGGCCCCGGCCGCCCGGGCGGCGCAGCCAAACCAGAGTCCCGCTGGACAGAGAGGGGGGACACGCAGGCAGCGGGACGCAGGCGCCCGAGGCCATCGCCCAGGCACGACCGAGCAAGGCCCCGCGGCGGGCGGCGGCGAGGGCGGCCGTGAGGGAACCGGCCGCGAGGGCGCAACGGTCGCTCCCGCCCAAGGACCCCGCCCAGGAGACGACGCCCCCTTCCCCCCCCCCCCCCCCGCTCAGCGCCCGCCGCCAACAATAACAACGCCGTCCCCCCCCCCCCCCACCACCGATAAATCTCCCAGCGCAGCCACCCCATTGGCTGCTCCCACCGCCTCCTCCTTCCCCATTGGCCGCCCCAGGCCTTACACCGCCCCACGTCCCCTCCCCACCCCCACCCCAGCGCCTCAGCCGGGCTCGCGGCTCCTCACCCGCCCGGCCCGCCGCTGCCCCTCACCGTGTAGTAGGAGAGGAGCCCGGCGTTGTAGTCCAGCACGAACCAGCGGTACTGCCAGCCCTTCATGACATTGGTCCATTTGCTCAGCGGGCCCTCCATGATAGACGCCATCTTAGGCACCGAACCGGCACCACCACCACCACGCGCACCCGCCCGTTCGGTGAGGGGAGCAGGGGAGAGACACGGCGGCCGCCAGGAGGGAAGGGGGCGGGGCACGCAGCGAAGGGGGCGGGGCCAGGAGCCACACTTCCCCGAAGGGCGGGGGAGGGGGTGTGGTTTGCGCGCGCAGCGGGACCTGCGCGCCAGAGGTGGGGAGGGGCTCCTCCGCCCAACGGCTGCTGGGGAGGCGGGGCTTAGCGGGCAACGGGGGGGGCGGGCGAGCGGGCGGGCTGCCTGTGGGGAGAGGCGCGGCTGCGTACCGCGAGGCGAGCGGGCGGTTGGGGAAGCCGGAGGGGGCGAGTCCGAGGGTGTTAGCTGGGGGAGCCCGGCCCTGAGGCAGCGGGACTCGCCTCGCGGCTCGGGGGAGGCAGAGGGCGAGGCGCGAGGGAGCGAGCAAGCGGCGTGGTGGGGGCAGGGCGCGCTGGCGCCCGGGCGTGTGAGGAAACAACGTCCTGTCAGCTAAAACAGGCGTCTTTGCACCCTTTAATTTCCCTCGCTGTTGGGTTTAACCCTGTGTCTCTCCTTTGTTTGCCTGTCCAGAGCTCGTCTTGGGTTTGCCAAGCAAGTCCAAGGGCCCTGGTCCCACTCTTGAAGGAGCTACACGGCCAGGGTCCAGGGTGTATAACGGCACATTCAGGACTCGAGATGGGAATTGTCTGCTCTGGTACTAGAGTGACCTATTAAGGGTAAAGCTTATTTAAATAGGACGCAGCTTTCCTGTGGACTGGTCCAAGAATGTGGAATGAATTCCCCAGGAGCGATGGACAATCATAAATCTCTTGTTCCGATGCAAGGCATGTTCTTTGGCGTTGGCCTGCTCCAATGTAAATATGTAACTTCAGTAACACAAAAACTTAAAAGGACCAATAGAGATACTCATATTCCTCCCTAGGGAGAGGCACCATAGCAGTGCAAGTGGTGCTTTTTCCATTAAGTTTGTATTTGTTGGGCAGACTTTCATAGGATAGTTTTTTCCTTGTTTCTTTTAACTGGATGTAAAAACAGCTTTTTGTTTTTCTGATTTTGGTATAAAAAGTTCTTCGTAGTAGGGCTGAATTGGTTCTAGTGTCTTGTAACAGTGCAGGTTAGGGTTATTCCAAGTTAACTAATTTTTAGAGAAAAATCACCCCAGCTTCTCCTTTTGTGAAAGGATCACTCCAAGGCAGAGCTTGGAGTGCAGAGCATTGCAGCCACCTGTAATAATAATCCTGTATTTATTTTACAGAATAATAAATAATTCCTATTTCTAATTTTTTCTTCCTGTTTCACATGTCACATTGCTTACTAGTTTGTTACCAAGTAGCATTTAAAGTGTTGGCTTTATAATACTCCTTGGAGTCACACAGTAGGGTGTTTATGCATGATGTTACCAGTTCCATCTAGCTAATGTACAATTCACTCTTGACACCTGGCTTGTTAATTTTGATAACATTCTTTTTCAAGCTGTGTATGACCTCAGTAGCCTGTTTTCCTATTTAGTTTCACTGGCCTAAACAAAGCACTGCTGCCTAGAAATTATACCCAGGCAAGCAAAACAAAAAACATCAGATGGTGCCAGAACATTACTAGTCCTACCATTTACAGCTTTAGTTGGATTGGAGCTTTATTATCTCAGATCACTACTTTCACTGTATTATACCACAAGAGTTGGAACCATTCAAAGAGCCTGTGCAACAAATCTCTCAGCTTAACTGTGAAGGGGCTCTCTCTGGCAGGGCATTCCCAATGAGCAATTTGTAGCAGAAAAGCTTTCTATTTATCTTGGTTTGCCAGAGGGTGAATTTGTTGAGCTTCAGTGTACGCTGAAAATCTTACTTGTTCTTTGTTTTCTTTGACTTTGTTGAGGGGAAATGTGCCAAAGACTTGTCTGTGCTAGAAAAGGCTAGTTCAGTTTTAGCTAGTTCAGTTTAACTAAGCCTTGATGAGCCTCTAGAGTAGTTGGAGCAGTTGTGTTAACAGGTGTTGAAGGGGAATTCCTCTCCAGACTTATTTTAAAAATATACTGAGGATATTTTCTTTAGGTGATTAAGCAGCGATTAGAGAATCATTGATTAAAAAAAACATAGAAATTGAAATAACAGGCTATAATTTCATGGGCATTTTTCAGCATTCAAGATGCAGTATCTCATCGTTTAATGTACTTTCTTACTATGCCACGATGATGCATCTTTTGTGTATATCAGATTATTTCAGTACGTATTGAGCATTTTTGTGAGGGTGTTGCTGAGAGGATTAGACTTAATGAGCTATGTCCTTCTAATAAAGATTCTGGGTGCCCGTTATAACAAACATTTTAGTTAATTAAAAAAAAACACTGAAATCAGCCACAGCTGTGATATAACCTGTCTTTCTGTACTTTGTATGTTACATCATCATCACTAATTTTGCATAAAAAATTATTTGAAATAGGAGTTAGTAAGTTACTTCCTATTTTCTTTGCTTTATAATGTTCCTTTGTATCCAGTTTGGAACAATTATAAAGAGCTGTTGTTTTCTATAGTTATGAACAGTTTTATTGTGATGTTCTCCATATTTTACAAAATTTAAATTAGACTAGTATGTCACCCTCTTTAACATTAAGTAGGGTACTTCCTGCCATCTAAGAGAATTACCTACTATAAGGATCAACAGACCTGGGTAGAAAGCAACAGCTGTTACCTTGTGCTGCCTTTGTTTTATGCACTGTTCCTTTTGTTGCAAATCTTGCCCAGCATCAATCTTGCCACATAGAGGTCTCAAATAAATTATGTTGCTACAGTGTCCCGCAGGGTCCCAGCCAAGACACAGATTTCCTGACCAGCTGTGGTGTTTATCCCGTAGAGTGGCCTCTGGAGTGTTCAGACTGTCCCGGTGGGAATGTTGGGGGAAGCCTCAGATCTGCCCAGTCCTTACTGTGTTTTCCAGGACATTCAGACTTGCATCCTACTTTTTTCATGTCTTTCTTAAGCTTGCCATAAGTTGCATCTGTTGTTTGGCCACTACAGTCTAGTTCTGTATGGTTTCTGGCCAAGATAAAGGCATGCCCATTTAAAATACATTTTGGAGAAGGACCAGTGTTGGGGAGACTGAGAAGAAAGAGTATACTGAACGAAAGTCTGATATTTTAGAGGAAAATATTCCTGAAATTATAACTTTGAAGAACCTCAGTGATGAAGTTGTATGGCTTGTGGGTTTTCTTAAGGGTGTCGGGGCGTGTGACTGACAGCAGTGAAAGTAGCTCTGCAATTATATCCACCCCTCCACCCCCCCCACCCCCCCCGCCCCAAGAATGGGCTAACAGTTTCATGTTGTGTTTCTTATCCTATCAGGTCATTGTGTCAACTACTGACGCTGCAATCATCATAATTAAGAAATTCTGTTTTAGCCTGTTGGTGGATGATTCTTGTTCTGCTTGTTGGTAGCAAGTAATGTCTTTTATTTGTACCTTTAGGAAGAAATCTCCATCTGATTTCTTATGGGTGACAAATGCACTAATAAATCAAGATCAAGTAGAAGATGAAGACTTCTGTGCCATCTTCAGTGTCCTCCTGCTGTCCTGTAAAGAAGATATTTTCTAGTCTATCTATGCATATGCCAAATACACTAAGAATAGAAACAAAAAGCAGAGCCTAAACATTTTATTTTATTTCTTCAGAATTAAGTTTGTTTTAGGGGGTTGTGTACAGGAGGATAGATGGGAGAGAATCACCTTTGCCATACAAGCAATCATCCTTAAGAGAGGAGAATGAAATCAAGTATGCTATAAGTAGATGTGTTATACTGTCATTGTTTTAATAAGACTATACAAATCAGCACTTAAACCAGCAAGAAGACAGTAATTGTTTCTCCACCTTTTCGAGGCAACCAAATAATTCTATCTTGGGCCTTTTTTTTTGCCAAAGTTTATTCTTGTATGTTCCCAGCAAATCAAAACCATCAGCAATACATTTTCCCAGTCCTGTCCATTTTCTTCTGTTTTTTCTGATCTTAATGAATTGTCATCAGTTAGTTCCTCTAGGTCAGGAATGCATAACCTTGTTGAGAGCTGCTTAGACCCTTCTGACTCTTTTGAATGTTTCCTTCTTAGCATACACTTGTGCAGTAATAGCACAGAAGAAATCAAATTACTACTGGTTGCATGGAATTAAATTCCTCAGGCCACAGAACCCTTGTTCTAGTTCTGCTTATGGCTCATAGCTTTGCCTGGGCTAGGTTACTCAAGAGAAAAGACTTTACTTTCAGAAAAGCATCATAAAGATCCAAGTCTTCTGTGTTACTATCGTCCAGATTCTCTTCCCTTCACAGGGTGTTTAGAACTGCACTGGGGAGTATTATGATATTGGAGCCATTTCACAAATGCACATGGAGTATGTTCAGCCAAAATATGGTACCCTTTAAGAAAAGGCTGATGTACCTCTCTTGTATTTAACACAGTGACAAAGATGAAGTGACTGTTCTGAGACTTCTGTAATCGTTAGTTATTTAATCCTTTTTAGTAGTGCTGTATGTCTGGAAGAATGATCCTGCAAAACAGCAGTTGACTCACCAGTCAGGCACCAATATGCTACAGGATTAGGACAAGTTTGTCAGATGTTGCAGTATGTGTTAAAGAGAGTGTGATGCTATTCAGTTAAGCAATTTGAGTGACTCACTCACTGACCAAATCCTATTACAGGCCCCATAGGGAAACACATTTTAAGGGCATTATAAATTTGACTAGCTATATAACAATAACATAACTTTAATTTTGGTTATAGTTTCATAAAAGAAGGAATGTAGATTACAGTTTGTGGTTTTGTAAGACAGTTTGACATAATGGCACGTTATCAGGGAGGTGCAAGAAATGTAAACTGACATTTTAAGACTCAACATTTCTACAAGAATTACCTTTCTCAGCTTGGTTAGGGGCTTTGGCATTTAGGAATGCAAGTATCGGGTACTCCCTTCATACAGGGATGGGCAGAGGACTCCCCCCACATCCCTTACCTGTCACAGTTGAGATCTTTCAATGTTCAAAGATGGAGGTGTTAACAACAATACAAACATAACAGGGAAAGTATTTTCAAACAAAATCTGTAACTTAATATATTATAAATCTAGTCCAAAAAGAATTAAAAGATTTGTGTGGCCTTTATGCTGAAGAAACAACTATTGGAGCTATTTCCAGGAACTGAGTTCCTAAAAGCTGGAAATGTATCTAGCAATTAGAAAAACGCTGGATTGAATTTTGCAGGGTGAGTGGTTCACTGCAATCTTATTATTAGAATAATATTATTATAAAACTTAGAACAAATCATAATTTAGTCTTTAGAACAACAGGCCCGCAATCTTTGCTGAGTACAAGAGTTTAGAGTTCAGTGCGCTGAAATCACATTTTATACTCCAATGCACTCCTCAGATGGGTAACATCTCTTCATTTGATTTAAGCATCTTCTCATCCTGCGGGCAGAATTTATTTAAAATTTAATATAGAAGTCCATGCTATTTTTTCAACCACAAATAAGTGTTTGATTTCTCCTTTAGTCTCCACAGAGACTTTGAAAGATATAGAGGAATGCTGCTCAACTGGAATGTTTACTTTACTGCAGCTGTGGTATGCGGCCCACTGGTACAAAAAAAGGCAAATAAGCATAATCTCTTTTCCCTAAGCTTTCCCATCATCACCTCTTTTTACAGGGTTTGGCCTATTAACATGTTTCAAATAAGGTTATTTGCTCCTTGCAGTCAATTCATTTTGTAAATATGCAGGAGGTGCAATGTCTTCTCACAAAATTTACACTGTTTACAGAAGAGTTTGATGCAAAGCAAATTTACCAAGGGAAAATGCTAAGAATTGATTTGATATTTTAAAGAGCATTCTCCCTAATCATAAGCATCATGTGCTACATTTATTTTCAGGAAGAAGTGTTTCTTTTCTGTTATACATTAAATTTATTGTGTTATTGATAGATTCTGCAATATCATTGCCTTTAAAGCTAGTGTGTATACCTATACAAGTAGGTTCCAAAATATATGTATGTTATTAGGCTGTTATGGACAGTATCCATGGTTTATGGTTCAAAGTCTTATTAAAATTTGAAGGAAAGATATCTTTTCCCCTCTCTTTTTTTGTCCAGGTAAATAGCAGAAATAACGTAATAGACTTGAGCATATATCTGACTACGGTAATAAAGACATCGTGGGTACCAGATGGAAAATCAGGAGAGATGAAAAGGACAATAAAGATAAACTCAAGAGCACCTAAAGCTGAAGAATTAAACATAAACAACAAGCATATGGAATGAGCATTCTCGTGTGAGTGCTTCTTTTATTCATTTGATTCCGTGGTTAACAGTACTAAAGAGATATCTGTTAAAATTAAGCTTCAGTAGTGTCAATTCAGAATCAGTTCCTGGTTCCTTCTGCATTTCATATCTGGATTTAAGGACAAATTGTTTTGTTCAGATCTAGAATCACTCCCAGTGATTTATACACAGGAAGGGCCTTGTAATCTCTCATCTAATACTACCCTGATTTGGAGATGCCAGGGAGATCTTTCTTGAGGGTTACTGTTTCTTGCACATGGATTTGGAGACAAAGGTAGCAAGGCTTATCCTACCAAAAAATGGGAGAAGGCTTTTTCTTTCCTTCTGAGAATGAAAATAATCCTTTTTGGTGCTTGCTTAAAAGATTTACTTCCTCCTTGGAAGCAAAAATGCAGAAATGCTTTTTTTTTTTTTCATCCTCCTCAACTCTTTTTCTCTCCCTTCCATAAGGAAGGGAGAAAGAAGAAGAGAATTGGTTTAGTAGAAGAAAAATAAGTAGCCATCAGCATTTGCAGAATAAACTTAAATTGTTCCCCAAAAATCATGACCTTCACTTGAACCTCAAATTCAGAGAACAAATGGGTGTTTTGCTATTTTGACAGCTCTCAGGAGCTGTCAGGAGACTATTCTGTCTGAACTTCTGGACCTGTGTGTACAATCCAGCCACATCTGATCCCCAAGGACGTGGTGACACTTAGGTTCACAGCAGCATCTCCTGCAGCTTCATCAGCTTGATTTCAGCAGGAGGGAAACTCAAGTTCAGTGACCAGGCTGGCTAGGTTTCCAGTTTAAGTAGTATGAAGATAAAAACCTGGGACACGTTATAGTGCACATTCACCAGCTGTCTAGACTAAATCAACCACTCACATCAATTATACAACTCCAGCTCAGGTAATTTCTGAGCTACAAATCCTTGGAGGCTTGGAAGGTACACCAGGGCAGTATCACTACATGCTTATCTACTCCCGCTGTCTTCTACAGCTCCCAGTTAATGCTACTGCTAGAGACAGGACACTGGGCTGTTTGAACCTTTGCTTTGAGCCGCTACATCTATTCTTATATTATGTTCTTATTTTTATGAGTTAACTAAGGAACCTAAGCTATCGGTATTTTTCCAAGGAGTTTCTTTTTTCCAGTAGAAGAGTGGAATTTCTCTGGGGATCTTTAATGCTATTATAGCCTGATTTTACTTTTTAATGGTAGAGCCTGATTTTGCACAATTTCTAACATTCGCAGTCTCACTGACTCGCTGAAGCTGAAGGTGCTCAGAACTGCTGATATAAGTCCATGTCACAGACTGAAACAAAGAGAGTCTTGCTCAGCTGGTAGGCAGCAGCACATACAGAGGAGACGTGGCAGCTCTCTTCCTCAGTTTGTAAGCCAAGAACTCGATGAAAATCCAGGCCTTTTTGCATCTGTTCACTTCTAAGTTTCTAAAGTTCAGTTGTTCTACTTGTACTTCCCAGTGCCCTGATAAACTATCTGATTTGAACAGTAACTTCTAAGTAACTTCTGAGCAAATGCTACAATAACGTTAACATTAAAATCTATAAATGCTACTGGGGTTAACTGAATTCTGTGGACAGTTGCCAGAAAATGGAAAGTTATGTCATTTGCTTTCCATTCCCCAAGAAAGTTAATTTTTGAAAATAAACTTGTGAGGAATATACTAACAAGCAAATGTAACTGTAATAATAATAATAATAGTAATGAGTTTTTAATATCCATTAGAATAAGATGAAGTTAGTAATATTCAGTACTCGATAGTTTCTTACAATTTTGTATTTACTTGAGGTATACAAAGTAAATAGTTTTTTTTTTTAATTTACTGGTCAAGTTTGCAATACAATTTTTAAATCAGCTGCACTAAATCTTTTGACATAAGATATCAACCAAAAAAGACATGAGTTTAATTGGGTGTTCCTAGTTCAGACCAAACAGGCCAAAAGTTGTTCAGACTTGTGCATTCCACTGGTGTTGATGTGGTTACATGCATATAATCAAGAAGAAAATTTATCCTATTGACTGAAAGATTAAAGCATGTAAATAGGCAAAGTTAGGCTCTGGTATTCATATTGCATAAGAAAAGAGGAAGATCTAAGCTTTTCATTAGTATTAGACTCCTTCTGCTTTATGCTGACCTAGTTCTAATTATGCTATTTCTAGTATACCAGCTAGAGAAAAGATGTAGTTCTGAACACAGCAAAATCAATAGCAACTGAACTGTTTGTCTTATCAGTCTTGCACATTTTTGATGTCTGTCAACATTGATTTACATATCTGATAATTTTAAATTAAACAAAATCCTACCCACAGTTTTCCTATCCAAATATCATTTACATACTGATAACATTAAACTGTTCTGTCTGTAAAATGCTATGTCCATTTAGCTTTATGCTTTTGGATAGGCATTTAAGTTTTAATATAATCTTTTAAGCATCAGGTGGTGTCTCATACATTTAATTACTACAGTGTCTCTGCACTAAATTTGTTCATTTGGACTGCATTTCTAGAACAAGAGGAGGAAAATCTTCTTCTGAGTTGTGGACCAGTCTTATACCCTGCATATTTGTCTTTGCTATAGAGTTAACTCAACTGGTAATTCCAATGCTGTTTTAGCTTGAATCCCATATATCCCTAAACCCTGAATTCTAGCATTATAGTACTTTAAGGATTTCTGGGGATAATCAGTACAAAATCAGTTGATGCAGGGACTCCGTGAAGCATAGGTAACATCTTGCAGTGTAGCTGATCTTAGTAGTGCTAGGCTGACTCAAGCGCTGGCTGTCATTTCTGTCCCCAGTAGCAATATAGCCACTCTGTACAATGAATGCTCGGACAGTTTAATACTTCTAGGAAACGTTAGATATTTTTTTCATGCAGAGAGAAACCCTACAGCTTGCAATATTCTGTTATCTGGGTTTTTTGAATGTACTGTGCAGTAAGACTGGCCAGGATTCCTGAGGCTCAGAAATTCAGACAAACAGGTACAGTTCTGGGGGGGATAGATAAATAGACAGATATATACATAGATAGATGTGTGTGGGTCTCAAGACGTATGGTAGCTTTAACTCAAGTTTACTTTATGGTGAAGACACTGCCTAAGACATAATAATGCCTCCAGGAACAATGCCTCCACTTACGCAAGCAGTGAACCAAGAGTCTTTGGCAGAGGGTCCTGGGAGACACTAGAAAGTATGACAAGCTGGGGAGAGCTTTCTGATAGCTGTTCCTATATCACATTGTTTAAATGGGAAATCAGTAGACTTCATATTCCAGTCATTTTAAATTACCTATTTGTACTTCAGGCCTGACAACCAAAGCATAGGTTAAAGAGAATTTTGGTTTCTGAACCTTTGGGGTTCACTTACCTCACATTTTCAAGCTTTTCTTGGCAATCTTGAAGGCCAGAAAGGTTCTATACTTTCTTGCTTTTTTGTTTGCTTTTTAATTAAAACTCAAATAACCCATGCAAGTGTTTAATTCCAGAGGATGGAGCTTTATTAAAAAACAAACAAAAAATTGGAAAATATATGATAACAACTTGATTCTGATTCACGTCTCTTAGAGGAATTTGTTTTCTCAAGCACACCAGATTTGAAAAGAATAAGTAAAAAGGTAAAAAAAAAAAAAAAAAAAGAGAGAGAATAGCATCTTCCAAGTGTATTGGCCATGTTTATCTAAAGTGAGACAAAGAAAACTTTTATCCCACTTAACTTGTACTGTTGGATGGCATTTGGACTGGCCTCCTGTGTTTGGCAGCTCATCTTTGAGCCATCTGTTTCAAATTATGCATGCTCAGGGGGCACATTGCAGCGAGGGATACAGTTCCCTCGCTGAACACAAGAAATTTGAATTGGATTTGCAGTCTAGCGATCTGTAAGTGTGGATGTGCAATCATATGTTCAAATAAACTCTGTTTATTTTGGATAAACTGAAGCATTCATACTACTGGAGAAACTTGAGAGAGGATATAAGTGGAGAGCCTTAAGCCATATGCCCTGTCCTGTGTCCCTTGTACAGTGCTCAGGCAGTGCAAAATAAGATAAAACCACCCAATTTCCCCTGCTAGGAAATTTCTCTTTTAAATAGAAAAATTCTCAATGGACTAAGATGATACAATAACCAGTTTTACACACCATGTTAACAGTGGATTAAAAGGACTGTTGGGTAGAGAAACTGCAATTTGGTTCCCTCAGTTAATGAATCATCTCCAACCCTGTCACAGCGCTAGGGATGAATTGAGTAGTGAATCAGAAGGCTGTAACCAATTCTCCGAGAGCCTCTGTTATGCAAGCAGATCTTGGCCAGGAGAGAGGATTTGATCCATAAACTTTAATGGTGCATTAGGTAAATATTGTATTATTCGTGACATACTGGTGGCACTTACCTTTTTCATATGTTATCTGCTTTGGCCATTTTTCTTTTTAGAATATACTGCTTGTTCCACCCCTCCCTATCCTTCCTTTCCCCAGAACGCTGACTCAATTCCTTTTACCCTTTCAGCCCGCTAGCAGTTTTAGGCATTTCCTTGTCCAGTTTTCAGTGGAACAAGTAACTTCCCTCTCATCAGCAATGTGCGGCTCTGTTGCAATTGTTGAATAACAACGTGCTAGCTGGAGACGGAACAGATTTCTTTACAAGCAGTAGATAGTGACATGAGACCATAATTCTCTTCTCTTCACGGAATACACTGAAACTATGGACTTCAATAACACTTGTGTATGTGAAAAGGAAAGTTGGTTCACGTAATGCAGTGGTGGAAGTGGTATATTTAGAACCAGCCAGGAGACTTGGAGGTTAAATGTAATTTTGTCATATGTTCTCTTTCTTGATGATTGTATTTCCTTTTTATAGGATTTCACATTAGCCAAAACCCCAGATTGTTTGCATTATCAGCAAAGTCTGATTCCTCTAGTAATGAGGGTCAGACTTAAGTAACACAGTTTATAATAAATTGTGAACAGAACTTTGACCAAATGGTAGATCTGATTCAGTGGGATATGCAGGAAGACTCTAATTATGACATCAGGCCGAGTGAGGTGCTTGAAAATATTTCCTACTGTTAGAAGTAACAGATGTTGTTCATTTAATCAAATAATTGTTTGAATTGTGCATTTGAATTTTGTGAAAAATTGTTCAAATTGTGAAATTTGAAATGTGCAATTAACACACCTAAAATTTTAGTAATTTTATATTTTGTAATATAGTGCATCTGCTTGTCTGGACAGGTCTGATCAAAAATTGATTCTTTATACTACATTGCTTACTAAAGTATTAAATTGTGTTACTTTTAAAATTAGCAGTCTCCAAATAGTTACAGGAATTAATGAAAGTTATTCAGCAATGTTATCAAATCTGGGTACCTGAAAGAAAAAAGGTTTTTCAGAGCTCAGTTCTGTGTGACAATGTTGGTAACTCAGTTAATCTTTGAAATAAATCTGTAAATACATGTCTCAATCCTATACTGCTCAGATGACATACATGTAGATTTTTAAACTGTGACTGTAGCAATTCCATATATTGGAGGAAGGGATTTGAAATTAGCAGAATTAGATATTATGTTGCATTTTTTTAAAATAAATTAGGTTTGAATACAATAAACTTTGTGATATCTTCCAGGCCTGTCACAAACTTTTGTTGTTTATAGCTAACAGACATCTTGCTCAGCTCAGAATCCCCAGCTAGAAAGATAAAAGAGACTGAAAAGCAAGTGTAAACAGAAGTCTATATTTATAAATACAACAATATAGATTTTCTTGACCTTGATCTCTGCCAGCTACATGGGTGTGTGTGTGTGTGTGTGTGTTTATATATTGTGTGTGTATAGTTTGTATTTTCAAGCAGTGACTTGTACCATCTAGCTAATGGATCTGTTCCATAGTCCTATGCAGGAGACCCACAGCTAATTTCTAGCCTTGGATTTATTCCCTACTCGGAGAATTGGAAATAAAGCAATTTATTTATAGCAACTTATTTATATATTCATTTCACAGTTAACTAAACGGGCCCACTGATGGTTTCCAAGCGTTTTTCTCTTGCTCATCTATATATATGTAATTCACCATCATCGAGAGCTAGCAAAAGGAAAGGAGATAGAAGTTCATTAAATCACGTTTGTAAGTATTTCTCTAACTAAGTTCACTAGGTTAAACTTGATTAACCAGTAACAAATTCTGTCTCTTCAGTAAAGAGGAAGAGACTGACAATCAAGCTTGTTTAAGTTTTGAATGTAATTTGAATACCTTTTGAGTCATGGATATTCTTTTAGGAAGAGCACATCCCCTGTTTCTACAAAACTTATCCAGCTATCTGAACTCATCTAGCTTATCTGGCTTCTGCCTCTGTCTTATACTGAAAACCTTGATGCTTTCTTCCCTTGGTACTTCAGTGGTTTTTTTCATTTTTATACATAGTAACCTGTTTGTCTTAGCAGCACTTCAGGTGTTTTGTCCTAAAGAACATATCCTGCCATGTTTAAACAAATTAAACTGATATGGGAAACTGAAAATCTGGCTGGTTTGATACTGGTACATCCTTATCATTAGTTTGGATCTACTGTAGGTATGTATATAGAGATATATTGATACATTCTTCAATTGCTTCTTAGATTTTTTGTCTCTTATTTAAATTAATCTTAATCCAATAACAGTAGGAATTAACTCAGCTTGTCTTTCAGATTCTGGGATGTGTGTTTTAAGGCTTGAAGACACTTAAATGTAATTTTATTGGTAAACTGAGCAAGTTTGATTGAAAAGCTACCATGAAGCCATTCAAATCCATGATGTAGCTTTCACAGTTGCAGTGATTAGGTATTTTCCTTGGCTGCTTTAATTGCTACTAAAATTCAGTTAAAGAAATTTCTTCTATGGAGGATCACCAGATTTTTGTAGTGATATTTGTTGAATGCAACAAGTGAAGCTAGTGCAGTATCTTTTATTCTTATTACAAATGATGGAAATGAAATGTAAAGTGACACAGAAGTAAGCAAGTCCTTGTCAGCTAATGGTGTTCAAATTCCACTAGTGATGTTTGCATCTGATCAGTCAGGTGCGCACCTCAAATGATCCCATTAGAGGCTGAATTACTGCTGCATTAGTTTTGCGATTTAATCTTTACAAAAAACAAAAAAAAATCAGGCATTAAATAATTTGATTGTCTCTAAGAGTTTTTCATGTTTCAATTGTGTGTGTGCACACCAAATGAACATTGTGAGCGACTCTCTGCACCTTTACTTTGTAGAAATTAGATAAATTCCAGTCTTTTATATTTAACAACAATATTTATTCTATATGTTTCAAATATTATTTTTCCTAAAGGAACATATTTTAGGTGCTATCTAATCAGTCATGTTACACTGCTATTGTTGAGAATACCAAACTGATTTAAAAGAATGAAAAAAGAAAGGTACCATGTGAACACATATTTTAAGTGTATGTCAATACTTCAAGAGTCAAGAAAACAAAGAGAAGGTTTAAGGCAACATTTCTCACTCTTACATGCTGACACCAGTGAGATTATCTGTTTTGAACTCAAAGCAACATTTTGCCTATACTGTTGTGCAATAGTTGACCAAGTAACGGGACAGATTCCTCTCTGCTGCACAGCTGTAAATCAAAAATAACCCCACTAGCAGGTGGTTTCTTGTTCATCGACGTACAGCAGGATTTTGGTTCTGAGAAGGGGGAGTGCAGCAGGAAGAACATCTACAGGGATGCCTGCAGAGTCATGCCATGCTCCTTAAGTCTGCAGAAAGGTAACTCCAATAGCCTGCAGTCTTCCATACACCCTTTTAATATACATGACTGGCACGGATGTAGGCAAGTAGTGCGTTGCTCTCACTTCTCGCTGTATTTGTCAATAATTTTTGGTCTTTTCCATATCAAGAGAGGCATGAAAACACAGTTTAATTAGCTCAGTTTTAAATGTGGCTTAATCACGGCTAGCTAACGTAATCATCTCTATCCTTGTCTACTCTAAGAACAAAATCACCTTTCTAATATGATTAATACATATTAATACATCTTTTCTAATAATAATAATACACCTTTTCTAATATGATCTAATATGATCTAATAATAATAATAATAATACACCTTTTCTAATATGATCAATTTTCCACCATTAATAAGGTCTTGACTTACCTCCTCCCTGTCTCTTTGGTAGTCCCAGAACCATCGTCCCAGCGACGTCTTTGTTCCGTCACCAGTGTTCTACCGCTGCTGTTCACGTCTGTGAGAGATGCTGTTGCTGAAAGGAAGTGGAGTATGATTTAAATTTGGGAAAGAGGTTAACTACTAGTGTAAAATTAAAGGTATGACTATTGTGGTGTCCTAAATAAGGATGGTTTTAAACATGTGTTTAACTGATGCCTGAATCATCGCTCAACTCGAGGAACGGGCGCAGGTACTAGGTTTCTGTGATTTCAGAAAGCTAGTTTTTTTGTCTTATGACTAACATCATTGCAGCAATGCTCTTTTATTTTCATAATTTCCAAACTGTTTTGATAGCCTGATGATTGTAATTAGGAAGAGAAGAAAATGAAAGAAAACTCAGAAGATTAAAAATATATAAAAAGAGAAAAAGAAATAAGAGGACGCAAAAGGAGAGGCTCAAGACATAATGCTAGTATCAAGAGGTATTGTAATGAAATAAAAATGGCATCACACTGTAAGTAGTCATGAGTTTGTCCTAAAGACAAACCCTTTTATGAGAAGAAAACAATTCAATCGATCGATGATATGCTCTTTTAGCCAATTACTTCCTGTATATTATAATTCTGAAATAAATTAATAATCTTTTTGATGTACAGAGTGAATTAGTTCTGGGTTAGGGGAACGCTGGGAGTTCAGTGTGTAGCTTTTTTATAATATTCTTTACTAACTTAAAAACATAATAGAATTATAATTGCTTTAGAAAGGTGAGTCATGCATTCCCTGGACTTATAGCATAGACAACATGCCTAAGGGAAAAAAAAAAGAGGATAAACTGTTGGCACAAGCCTTTCTGCCTACTACTTTTTAAATGTTTTAGTTTGTGACCCCCATTTTGGTAGAATATACAATACATATTACAATATTGATGTGAATAATTTATAACAAAGACTGCTGCTGTTTCAGCAGTGGTATCACTTGCTCTGTTTCTGTCAGAGTACGTATTAGGCTGTACAAGGCTAAATCTCCGGTTGCTATGCCAGTGGGCATCATGTCAAATTAATGCCTATATAAGATTTATCTGATTTTCAAATATGATCTTCAATTAAAAATTAAATCTTATGCGGAAAAACACCACTGTGCTGTGTCATCAATCTAGTTGGTCAACCTGACCAAATCAAGTGGTCAATCTGACCTTTTATATGTCTGTATTTTCTCTAATTCTTCTTGGGCATGAGGTATAGTGCCATAAGAATGGCTCATACAAATTAGCTGGAGAAATATGCTTACAGTCTTAATTAACAGATAAATTTTGTATGTTTTAAAATGGTATAGATTGGTCTGTAGTGCTGCTGCATTTTAAATTCGCCAATACTTCCATCAAACATAATTATTTTGAAGAATGTTATTCAGGTTTTTATTAAGTGTGACATTCCAATGTCTTAGTAAAATTTCAAGATTGCTCTCTCTAATTATCAGAGTCCAAAAATAGTTTTGCCCTTTGGGATTCCGAATACTTGTAATATAAATTACAATGTTTTCCAAAAACAAACTGGTACAAACAGTTATTCCTTACTGTACTCTATTTCTACAGGACATAAGATTGTCAGATGAAGAAAATAAATTCAGATATATTCTGAGGTTTTTCTAAGCTTCAGAAAACACTGTTCAGATATATATATGCATGCAAACATACCTTAGCATGCTATTTTGTGTTTTGCTAACACTGCTACTGCTTTGTACGAATTTGATCATCTCATGACCCATTTTAAAACATCTTCAAGGCAGCTGTAGCTCTGATAGTCTGCAAATGGCCACGAGGAGCCAAGCGCACAGCACAAGAGGAATTAGCAAATTAGTCATTCAAATGCAGTTTTCATAACAATCAGTGTACATACTCCAGTAACTAGATGCCCTGCCTGTAATGCAGACATTACAGGCTTTATGCAAAAGTTAACAGATCTCTGTGGGAAGAGCCTATGAAGAAAATCAGGCTAGATTATCATAATGGTCTCTTGTGGCTGTAAAATGCATCAGTCTATCAATAAGCCTGCATCTGGCAAACTTCCAGCTGCATAAAACGTAAAGAGCACATGAAGCATATCCCGAGATGCATTACTAGTTAGACACATCTGCAGTTGTGATTCCTGAAACAGCTTGTGGTACCTAGTCCAGGGAAGTACTTTGAGATTTTTGATAAAAAATACCCTCTGTCCAAAGGGTCAAACTTTTGTACAATGATCTTCCTCATTTCTCAGAAGGGTTATTTCAATAAGCTAAGTGTGGTAAAATGCTGTATCAGGAGCACAGCTGGTCCTTGGCTTTCTGAAACCTGTGCGATGTAAGGCAATCTCTGCTCACCTGTGAGCCGGTCCCCTTGCATTTCCATCGCTTGATC
The DNA here is from genome assembly GCF_040807025.1 of Struthio camelus. Lineage (NCBI taxonomy): Eukaryota > Metazoa > Chordata > Aves > Struthioniformes > Struthionidae > Struthio > Struthio camelus. The sequence continues at coordinate 31,189,907 of NC_090949.1, read as the reverse complement.
ACAGAATAATAATTCCTTTTATTCAGGATGTTTTGTGTTCATGCTTGTTGTTGTTGCTGTTCTGTCAAGCTCCCTATGGTTTAACCCTTCTGCTATTTAGATCCTTAATTCTGCATTTGTAATACTGGAGCTGCTAATCTGCTTTGCACTGAAATTCCCAAAAGCTGAGTAAGTCGTTTCATGACTAGGTATGCAGGAGGCAGGAGTGAGCCGTTGCTCTAATCAGCCTCTTGATTGTTCATGGGCTGTAATAATGCTTTTCCTAGAACAAGCAGGACGAGTCACACTAAATACCTAAGTGTTGTCCAGGAAAAAATAATGGGCTTCCTGTGTGCCAATCCATGATGTAAACCAAACTATAATAAAGAAAGGCACGGACACTTAAGATACTATTTCTGGGGAGACCAGTGGATCTGTTTAAAAAGTTACTAACTTTACTGAGGCCATTTGGTGAACATAAGAGATGCATAAAACACTGGGGACATTAGTGTCTGATTCTCACTTGTGCAAGGCCTTTCTACACTGTCTTGATATAGCACAGGTTTCAAATCCAAGCAAACTATTACAGCAAGTCATTTATGCAGTATCCTGCAACGGGGATTTGCGCTGATACAGTTACGCTATTGCTGTCGTAGCTGCGCTGGTGCAAGCTACATACCCCATCTTTCCTTGCTATGCCAAGAGATTGTTATTGTAAATAATAAATAGATAATAAAATCAAACCTGCTAATGGTTTTGGGTGGGTTCTAGTAGCCCTAGTGGTTCTCCTGGCAGAAAATAATCTGTTATAGGTTACTCATTTCAAAGTAGGAACCCTCTTTTTTGACCCTATGTCAGGAGATAAAATTTCTATTCCAGCCTAGAAGCAGATGGCTATCTCCTTCTGGAAGCTGTCATGCCAGATTCCTATAAATCTACAGTACAACACTTCATTGTCAGCAGGCTGACAACTGTTGTAATTAGAGGCCATGAGATGTCTGAGTCCATGGGCTAGCTGTTTTATCTCAGGTGGTTGGCGGCATCCAGGACAATACTGTCTGCTGGAGACACAGAACACCCAGCAACGACAAAGACCTATCTGAACGCACCAATCCAGTGTTGAATGAATGGGACTCATTATTTTAATAGGCAGAGACCACAAAGATTACCTCAAGTGATCCTCGCGCTCTGACTCTGGACACAGTGCCCACGTACATAATGTCCATGTGTTCTTCAAGACTGTCCATCCATCCCTTAGACGAGCCAAGCACGCTATCCGCATGGCCGGGGTGTGAAGGTTGAAGGTAACCACTTATCAATAACCACCTATCTGGCGCTGCCACGACGGTATCTGAGGCCCTACACAATGCCTGTTAGTTCCCAGCTACCACTGACTAAGCAGCAACCTCAACTCAGTCCGCTGGTGCTGACCAGGAGAGCTCAAAAGCAGTATGAGAAACGCTCTTCGGCTTGCTAGACCACTGTGCTCTTTACAGTCTGAGGGAGCAGGACTAGGGGTTGCCTCCTCTGCCAGGAACCCTGACTGCTGGTATCTCTGCCTAGCCCTGATATCAAGACTCTCAACTTTCCTTTCTCCCTGCCTTTTCCAAGCCCTTCAAACATTTTCCCTTTTCTTTATTTATCTCATTTCTCACTTCAGAACCTCTTCTCCTTGTTGCCATGAAAGTCAGCAGTTTGGCCTCCCAGGCAGTATATGCTTAAGTCTTTCATAGTAAATACCTTATTACCAAAAAAAAAAAAAAAAAACCATCAAAACTGTTTTATCTTGCAGTCACAGGAGGAGAAGTCACTTTACTCTGGGAGTTGTCTGCCACCGCCTCAGTATATACTGAAATAACGTGGCCATCCCATTCTGCTCAGAAGGGACAGGGGACATTTAGTCATATTTCAGGTGAAGCTGCCCTGCATGAAGGACTCTGTTGGCAGAGCTGAGCTTCCTTTCAATCTCCAGCCTTCCTGCACAACCTACTCTACAGTCCCTGCCAAACTTTATTCAATAGCCCGGCTGCAACTATGGGTCTAGTCATGGACTAGGTGGGAGACTCAGTACCCAGCATAAGAGAAAGGGCCGACATCTGCCGAGTCTGATAGCCTGCCCACAAAATCCTGCTCACAACAGCCCTCAACAACATCTAACTGCAGAGCCAGGTCCGGTTACTCGTTTTGCATTTTCCTTCCATTTGCAATGACATGCAGTCTGGCATAACTTTTCTTCTCCTAAGAGGCTGTGAGTCTGCTACCAGATCCCTTCTCCTCACCCAGGGAGAGGAGATGGAGAGAAGGGGAAACCAACTGGTGGAGCAAAAGGCACCCACCAGAGTTCATGGCAATTGGTAGAAAATCAACCCCTTCAAATGTCTCCTGAGGGGCTCCCTCCCAAATGCTAACAGGACCAAATATTGCTGTCCCCAGGAGACACAGCTGTGGTTTTACCATCTCCTGGTTTAATTTCCATATATTAATTATTGTGGGATAGCAATTTTCCATGTTTAATCGAAGAAGAAAAAAATCAACCTAGAAAGATAATAGCCTGTGAAATTTTACATAGGAGGAGTTGAGTGGGAGGTGGCGTGGAGGTGTGACAGTGATAAATATGTGAATGGTGTAAATGTTTTTATATCTATACTGTTGTTTGTTTTTTATATTCTTCCTCTCTCTCAGTGTCTGCTTTTTCTTGCTGAAGCTATGACTGAGAAACAGGGGAGTAAAGCAGAGGTTTTGTAAAACCTTTATGAGAGGATGGGTGCGAAGGAGGGAGCCTGCATGTTTCGTGACAGATGAGAAATAGCAGTTAGTCATGACTGCCAGCTGAGGAAAGGCAGGATGCAGAGGTGGGGCACGAGCACTAGGATAAGCATGAAACTGAACTGAAGAGGGAAAAACGCAGAACAGTAGAGAATTAAGAAGAAAGAAAAAACACATATTGTGAAACCTTTCCAATAAACAAGTATGATTCCTGTTTATTTCCTTTTATCAGCCTGAATGTGTATTTCAAGTTTAAATTGATGCCTGATCCATCTTTGCCTAAGTTAAAAAAAAAAGGGGGGAAATGTTTTCCCTCCACCCTCACGGAGTGAGCTATGACTTGGTAGAGCAAAGAGATCAGAAAAGTAGTTCAAACAGGCAGCGTGCGGCCGTGAGCAGGTACCGCAAAAGTAGCCCGTGCTCTCTTGTTCCCTGGCTCTGTTGTGGCAAGGGGAGATTTACTTGGGGGGAGCTGAGCGCCACGAGGGAGAAAAATAGAAAAAAAATAAATCATGATAAAAGCAGGAAAATAAAAGCGGTGACATGCATATCCCTTTCTGCCATTTTGTACACAGTTGTTTCCCACGGGTTAGGAGAACGCAGGGCAGTTTGCTTTCCACTCCAGCTCGCTCCTCCTTTTCCTTCTGCCTGCATTTTCTCCCCATTTCCTAAGGGTTGTTTGCCCCCTTTTCTGCTTTTCTGTCCTCCATCTAGCCCACTATTCCCTTTATGCTCCACCGAACGCAAACCTTCTCACAGAGAGACGGATATACATGAGCAGCAGTCACCTAAGCGGGTATAGCATCCATATACTCATTTCCTGTGAGCGGAGAGGTCGGGGAGAGGCAACAGGCCCAAATCCAGGCTGACCTTCATTGTTGATGAGCCAGGAAAGGACATGTCAGCTCAGCACGTCCTGTTGGACTCGCGTGCCGTTTCCTCCTGGGCTGTGCTCCCCATCCTGCTGCAATCCCAGACCTGATGCAGCTCCTGCTTGGGACTTCCCCCATCTGTGGGGTCCTGAACCAGAGCCTCGTAACAGTTCAAAGTGCTTGAAGCCCCTGCTGCTAAATATACGGGGCAGAAACAGGGCCAAGAGGGAAGGTAAAAGAAAGGCTAGGAACTGGGAACTGATGGAGACTTCACTGCAGGATATTTACCACTATAAGGCAGGTCCGATCCGAATCAGGCCACAGCTCCGGCTCCGGGTTTTTGTTGCAGCTGCCTAGAGCAGGCTCCGGCTCCGGCGAGTAGGGCCCGGCGCCCGGTTTTGCTCTCGGCTCCGGCTGCCGTGTGCGGGCGGAGGGAGGTTCCGGCTCCGGCCGGTCGGCGGGCGGGAATCCAGTGCCGGGTTTTGGCCGGGGCCAGCTGGGGAAGTTGCCGAAGTTGGGCCGTGAGTGCGGCGGCTGCGGCGCGTCCTTCCTGCTGCCCGGCCGGTGCATGATGGAAGCAGCATGGCCGCCCACCTCTCCCTGACACAGGTACCTCCCGCCGGCTTCCGCGTCGCCACCGCGCTCCCCGCTCTTCCCTGCCGCTCGTCTTCCCGCTGCCGGCGGGCTCCGAGGCCTGCAGCGTGACTGGGGGTGGGGAAGGAGACAGGACGGGACCGGAGCGGGGCCTGGGGCTGACCCCGGCCCCGTCGCGCCGTGGTGGGTGGCGAGGCCGCCTCACGCCGCCCCTCAGCGCTGCCCGGCCGCGCTAACGGCCGCCGGCGCTGTCAGGTGGCGGCGGGGGGAGGGGCGCGTGGCTGAGGCGGGCGGGCGCCGCTGAGCCCGGGAGGCTCCGAGGAGCAGCGCGGAGGGGGCGCCGCAAGCGGGAAACGAGATCCCGGCCGGCTGCGGGTGCCTTTGCCCCGGCAGCGGGGGGATAAACCTGCCGCGCCGGAGCCTCCCCCTCGGCGGGCAGCGCGGCCCTTGGGGCGGGCAGCGCCGCCGCCGCAGCCCGCGGAGCTCCGCGCTGCGCCTGCTGTCATCGCAGCTCGTCTTTTGTCTGGTAGGAAGGCGAAGGCGCCTGGCATTTAAAAAAAAAAAAAAAAAGGGCAGAAAACCGCCCTGTAGGTTTTGAAGGCAGGTGGTAAACTCGGAGGCGAAGGAAGTGCTCGCTGAGGGCTTGAGCAGGGTAGTTCTGGGTTTGGTAACTGTGCCCTGGTGTCTGTGCATGGACCCGCTAGTCCAGCTTCTGTCTTCGGTAGTGTGCTTGAGATATTTAAGTGACCGTATAGGAACGGAAAAGATTTTTGTAGCTTTTTGGAGGTAGTAGCATCTGCATATTAGTGGACAGGCAAGGAGATGAGCTTGGAAGAGAGGGCTTCATCTCTTGTCTTAGCAGTAACCTAACTCCAAAGGTACCATTATTCAGAAGGAACAGCTTGGAAGTCGTTCCCCCCCCCCCTTTTTTTTTTTTTAATTTGCTGCACTGCATGGTGTAGGGATGCCTTTTTGCATACTAGCTGTACAGATGCCTAATGGCAAAGGACTTAGATCGTGGTCTTAAAACTTGGAGAAGGTTAGTACCATTCAGTGTTCAGGTCAACTCACTTTGACTAAGTCTTATTGCTTGTATTTTTTTTTTCCTGGTGATACTATTCCTGATGATATTGCTTCATACAAGCGGTGCTATGCTGTCAGAAATATCTCTTATTCCTTAGAGCTCTGATAGCAATAAGCTGTGCAGTTTTGGTACTTCTTTGTTTCGTTTATCAGTAACATGAGAAACTTGCATTCCTCCATGACATAAGTCTGAGGAAGGCCTGTCAGTGCCCCCACTCTTTTCATGCCTCAGTCTGCTAGTCAGTTACCTCCTTTATATAAAAATAAGGACTAGTAAATAAATTTGATTAATATTTAAGCACATATAAGTAAAATAAAAAGTTGGTAGTAAGACTGCTCGTTTTGTAGTTATTCCTACGTGTAGCTGACTGTTGAGGAAACCCTCAGCTGTTCCATGGAAACGCGGGACAGTGCGGTGAAAATCAGAAGCTCACCTATGTTGAGGAACTAAAAATGTTTTTAAAGGTCTAAAGAAATACAGTTATAAAGTATAGCACACTGTGAAAGCTTGCTTTGGTGTTCCAAAGTGTGAGGTTGGCCTTTTCTGTTTCTCTTTTTTCGAAAGTTTTCTAGCAAAAGGGAAAAAAAAAAAACTTCTTACTGAAGAGGAAAAAAAGCCTTCTTAAACCAGTAACCTTAATTCAATATGTTTGAAGGCATGGAGTATTCTGGCTCTTTTGGGGGGGACGGGAGAAATATCTGCTACAGCACATTATGCAGTAAGACATTATTGCTTACAAGCTTTTTTTGATCACATGGGGGAAAAAAAAAACTGTGAACAGAAATGTGATAATGTTGACAGAAGCAGAAGAATCACCAGTGTCCTTAAAACTGTCATTACTACAAGTTAAGCTATTAGTTAAACTAAGAAAGTTATTTCTGTTGTTATTGAACATTTCTATTTTTTGGCATTGAAAAGTAGCTTTGGGTTTATTTGATTTTTCTCAGATGAGTGTTTCTTCATTGTGGGTTTTAATTTCTGGAATTTTGGTGTTATGAGAAAATAGTAACAAATCATAAGTGTCTGAGTCAGTTTAGATACAGTGAGAGAGGTGAAAATGGTAATAATTGTGCTTGGGAGAGTGGATAAGATTACTAGCTGCAGTTAGATCAATAACAGGGACCAGCCAGAAAAAGTAGGCAGATTGTTACATTCTGCTGTGGACCATGTGCAGGGAATAAGAGGCATATTTGGCTGTAGTCAAGTCAAAATTGTCTCATTTTTTTTTCCTTTTCCTTTGTTTGGTTTTGACTGTAATTTAACACAACTAGGAAGTAGAGTGTTTCCAAAATGAGACGAGGGTATTTTCAGATGGTTTTGCAGCTGCAGTATCTGAGAGGGCTAGACATCCTTTATTTGAATATTGTAGCGCTGTTTAAGTTACATGAAACTTTTTAGTGCTAGATGGTAGATTGCATTTTGTTGGCTGATAAGCACAAATATTTCAGGACTGTGTAATTGTAATGGAGTATGTTACAGTGAGTATGCTTGAAACGTGTTGCAAAATGAAAGTGATTATTCCCCCCCACTCCCATTTAGTAATAATCTGAAGTGTCTTGTTCTCTCCACCTTGAGCCTATTCTGCAACATCTTGTTGCCACTTGCATTTGTTCAGTAAGTATTACAGTCTGGGTATAACTGTGAATTGAATATGAAACTTCTAAGAAAACTTCTACCAAGGAAATGTTTTGTTGTGGTTGCCTTTAGTTGGGAAGCAAGCTAGCAGAATCAATGAGAAGGAACTGTTTATATCTGGAATATTGTGTCATTTGTTGTTGGAAAACTCAAATTAAGCTATAGCCAATACAAAAAATTTTATTTTTGACCTTCCAAGGATGGCTGCTCATCTTTATTTCATTGTGGGGGCAAGGAAGAAAACTGGAGATGCAGATAATACGTGTTGGGAGTGTGGAAGAAATGTTTGTTGAAAATTGGTGTAAGATGAGCATCCAAAAACTCCTTGCTGCTCTTGAAAATTCAAGTTGTGGTTTAGTTTGAGAGGCTGTCTATGTGTGATTGAGCGAGAAACTTTGGGGTTTGGGAAAATTCATTATTTAAAGGTAGGAATATAAAGAAATGCTCAGGGAGAACGGGAAAATAACTTTTTGTTTGTTTTTCCTGATGTGATTAAATACATTTGCTTGAAAAATATAGTAATCTTCTCAAAAGCAGTTGTGAGCTGCTTCGGTAAACAAGGCAAAGTCATATAATATGAATTTGTACCCTAATTAGCTGCAAGTCTCGGTTTAAACTTCAGTATCATGTCCTGGAATCCAGAATTTTTATATATTTTGTTGTCTCAGGGAGGTGATGTATATTACAACTGAGGCTAAGCTAAATACCTGTCTGTTTGGTGCATTGCCATGGTTTACATCCTGTTATGGAATATATAGGATGTAAATACTTAAAAATATGACAGGCTTGTAGTGATATATGTCACAATGTTGAGCCAAAGCAAAGCTAACCGATCACTCCTCCCCCTATCCCTCCAGGTCTTTGGCAGACTTCTGATGTTTGTTAGGGATCAACAAGGATACTGGTTTGCTCTTTTTACAGGAATGAGAGAGCTGTTGTTCCTCTTTCAGTCCTCTGTGAAAGATTTGGATTTTTTTTTTAAGCTTATTTATAGCGGAGGCTAGCTATTTTTAAAGCAGATAGAACTTCTTTAGATTGATACTACATCAGCCAAAGCAGAGAGTAGTTGGCATCTAACAGGGTAGTGGAGCTCTTTCACATAATGGTGTCATGTAAATCCTGAAAAATATTTGAAACTCCTTCACTTTTTATGCTGTTTTTACTTGTCTACTTTTTCACGTTATGCGATGGTGAGGTTTTTTTGTAGTAGCTTGAAAATGAAATAGAACCATACTTAAATATGCAGTGAGAGAAACTTTTTGTGTAAAGAAAAGATGGCAGTTTCTGTGTATGCATCAGCTATTCAAAGAGAAGGAAATTTCTGAACTGTTAGGAACATATTAATATTGTATATAAAATTAAGGTAAATATTTTCTTAACTTTACTTTGGTTGCTGTAGGGGGAAACCTTTTAATCGGAAAGAGGCTTTCACTTAATTCTTCTTGATATCGTCAGCACGAATGTGAGGGAAGCGGTGTGATTCCAACAAAAAGTAGACAATTTGGAAAAGTGCAAGCAAATACATCTCCAGAGAATGCCTGCTGTTGTTTAACAGTATTGGAATGTGTAGCTGTGTGATCAAACTGGTATAGAAAAGCCTGTTGGATTTTTTTCTCTTTCTTTTTTTTTTCTTTGGCTAGGTGACAAAATTTTAGGAGAAAAATGGATGGTGACATAATGTGAATACGCAGTATATGGCAGTAATAATTGCCACTTTGGTCTTGTGCTGTGTGTCCTGAAACAGAGTGACTCTGTGTAGTTCTGTGTCTGTGGGACTGTAATAATGGTAATATTAAATTATAAATAGGAAAAAATTAATGAGATGGAGGAAGTTGTAGTGGAAAAATAATACACAAATACTAGATTTCCAGGGATTCAGTGTTTAAATGTGACTTGGATAAAGCTCAGGTGAATGCTGTACAAATATTTTTGAAGGGCACACAGAGGCAAAAAAAATTATCAGACACCATAAAAGATAATCTAGCTAGTTCTTTCTGGGTTAAATTAAGAGGGGGAGAGTAGACTCAGTATTAAAAAAAGAAGAAAATCCAGAATTTGAGATGTGCTTGGATATAAAATAGAAAGTGATAGAAAGCTTTGCAATGAAACACTTTGGCTATTGCTTTCCAGTCTTATCTGAAAAGAGAAAGGCTGACTATTGTTTGCAAAGGGTATCCTGATAAAACCATTTTGCTTTAAACTTACCTACTTTTTAGCTGTCCAATGACTCTTTCCTTACTGGTTTATCTCCTGCTTGTAATCTTAACAGTACTGTGTCCTGGTTACCTGCTCCTGCAGAAGAGGTTCCAAGTAGAATAGTCCCTGGAGCTACTTTTGTGGGTTTTTTGGTAGTATGTGTTGGGGGGGGGGGGGGGAGGAGGAGTCATTAATTTCATATCATCCCCAAACTTTAAGAGGGAGCTGCATCTAATAGTGAGAGAGCACTGAGAGGAACTGCTTGTAATTACTTTATTCTTCCATCCCTTCTTTTCAGCTTCAAGGGAATGGAGCTGTGCTGTACTCTTGCTATGCTTTAGAGGAGCAGTTCTTTGTCATAATGGGTCTTTTTGGGATCCAGCACAGGGTAAGAGGAGGACTATTCTAAGAATGCTTACTACAAGAATATGCAGTTTAGTATGGAAACTCCAAAGTGAATCCTAGAGCTTTGTATCATGATAGAATACAGTACTTGGGTTTTCAGTCAAGATAGGGAGGAAGCAGGTGTTCTGTCTTGCTGGGGATGAAGGGATGGCGTATTTTTGTTTTTCTCGGTGGATAGTGCTTCTTTCCCCTCCCCCCTCCCCCCCTTTTTAGTTTTTTTGTCTGGAGGAAGCTTGTGGGTGGATGGGGTGATCAGGCTGGCAGTAGTATCTTATTGCACCTAAATGTGAGTATGACAGAGGGGCAAACACATGAGGATATAGAGGCTTGATTGACATCAGAAGGTGGAAAAGACAGGTGTTCCTGAAGTTGGTTTTCATTTCATAAGTTAGTATTCTGAACTTTACAGGTTTGCAACACAGATTGTAATTACTAAAGAGCCATTACTCTTGTGAAGTGAAAAAATTTTAGATGGAATCATAATAATGTATTCCTATTTTTATATGAGTGGAATCTGACCTTTCCTCCCTTTCTCCTTTTTGCACTGAAAACATGTTCAGTTTTCTCTCTGCAACTGTATATTATAAACCAAAAAGGAATTTTGCCAGGTAAGTTTTATAGCAGCACTTTGGAAGATGTTAAACAGTAATTTTTCTTCTCTCAGAACTTCAAGAACATCCTTGACTGTATCTGTTATTTTACTGTGAGGTATGTTTTGCAGGAAAAACTAATCTGTTACTAGTAAAATAGTCTGGGAAAGATTTTTTTTTTTTAATTACTGTTATTCTGTTTGTCACAGGAAATTCCAATTATTGCAGTGATACTGATGTTAAAATGAATTCTGAAAATAATAACAAAATAAATAAGAATTATTGGCTTGTACTCTTAAGCACTGAATGGAAGAATTGTTTTGTGCTTAGTGTTTTCATTGCAGGACTTCAAGTGTTTCCTGTCCAGGAGTGACAACGATAGGTCTGGCTGTAATAATGAAACATTTGGCTGAACAAAGGGTGATATTGGGCAAGAGGGATTATATATGAGAGTTGATACTTCTAGAGTATGCACAGGCCAGCTGTGTTCTAGTATTTTTTACACAGCTTTAATTTGATCGTGTGTCTATACTGTTGTTACTTTATAATGAATTAATAAATACAAGTAAAATATTTGAGTGTTTAGGAGAGGAAGGACCTCTGAATTGCTATTAAAGGGTAGCTGAATTGGTAAGTACAGCATATGAGGTTTAGTTCAGCAAATATAGCATGCTTTCCGGCATGCTAGAAAATGATTAATAGAGTTTTGATATTGGTTATGGCAGTTGGTCAGAGGTCTGGCGAAACTTGAATGTACTTCTTCAGCCTATTTGAGGGGATGTTTAAATGACTGCTTAGTTAATAGTGGCTGAAATAATAAAAGGCTTTGGGTAGTAGGGCAAAGTCAGAGCATAACTACATAATTGGAAGTATTCCAGTGAATACAGGTGATGATATTTCGGCATATGTAGTTTTTATTGTCTGGCTATGCAAGAGGCATTAATAAAAAGGCAAACTAGGGAATCAGCAGTGTTATGTGGCTATTGGAAGAAACTGAACACCTCTGGGGCAGTGTACTTGCTAGAAACAGAAGTCAATAGTGGAATGAAAAACCCCTGTTATCTCTAGCTCTTCTCTGTGATTTGTCTGTTAGCATGGTCTGATCAGGTAAAGAAGACGGCACACTTTCAGTAGTTGAACAGGATTGCATTAAAGCACTGAATTATACTGTCTGACTTCCCCTCTTAGTATGTGTAAACTTTCTCAAGCGTCCATTAGCTAATTGTTTGGCCAAAGGGGCAATTTTGTTAGCTGTAATTATAGGAAAATGTGTGGGAGTTTTATTTAAATCATGACCATTTATACATACTGTAGTAAAGTCTTTTCAACAGCTGTACAATTGATGACAAAACCTAGAATATTGTAAGTTTATAATTTTCCATGTAAACTTCTAAATTTTGAAGTAGAAAAGACTGCTATGTTTGTATTCAGTTTCTATAAAACTCCATTTGTGTCACTGAGGGTTGTAAGGTCATATTGCTCTTCACTGGGATAATGCTATTTGCAGTTTGTACTCAAAGGGTTAAAAAGAATCTGTATAGTTAATTTGCATTATGCTCAGCTGTCCCAGTGGCATTTGCAAGGCAACACAATCCAGTAATTCTAGAGTTATCTTCTACATAAATGTACCCAATCTCTGTTTTAGGGAATATGTACTTTATGAAAATGATCCTTATATCAGGAGGAAGAGAAAGAACCCTAACAATCCGTTTCTCAGGAATCTCTCAGACGAGGATATTTGATATAGGCCAAGATACTAGGTTTTCCATGATTTCAGAAAATCTGAAGTGTGTCTTGTGGTGGTGGTATTTTTTTGAGTTTCTAAGAAGAGTGGAAAAAAATAAAGGGCTTTCTACTAAGCAGTTGTTTTATCCTTCTCAGTCTAAGTGTAGGTGAGCATTGAATGTCCAACAGAAGGCACTGGTTGTAAGTACAAAAGTTGTGATCTCTGATAGCAAGGATTTGAATGGAAAAAAATTGAAATAAGATACTGCTATTTTAATTTTGTGTCATTGCTGTGAACTTAGTTGTAAGTCCAGTAATTGTTTTGGGATAACTGAAAACTCCACAGACCGGTGGCAGATCACACTAAAATCTAAAAAGTGGTGAGATGGATAATGAAATCCAATTATTATTTTTTTTATTCCTTAGTGAGCACTTCATAGTCCATATCATTTCAGATTTTATTTCTTCTCTTTTGCCTTTTGTTGATCTTATTTAATAATTCTTGTTTCGTACTGTCTAACCTGGTGACCTGTAAGAGAGTAATCTGATAGTAGTTAGTATCTGTGACTTCAAACAAGAAGTTATACTCTTCTAAAGGTTGCAGTATAAATACCTGTCTTAGTCCTCATCATTGTATAGGATAAATACCAATTGTGGATTTTAAGAATTATACTAATGCTTCTTTGCAGACTAGCAAGAAGTGTTTTCTAGCTTTAGTTATCCAGGGAGAAAGGAATTTAAATATGCATTATAGAGTTAACTGTATCTCTCTCTCTCTCTTTTCTCTTTTTTTTTTTTTTTAAATATAGCTATCGAGTGCAAATCCTGTGTATGAGAAATTCTATCGACAGGTATGTATATTCTTGTTGAAAAAACCAAACATTTTTACTTTTCATTTTAAATAAAAACAGAACATTCCTTTGCTACACTCTTTAGTATGGCCAGCAGCGTACAAACTATAGAAGTTCAAAGAAAGCCACTCTGCTTTAAAATATATTTCTGTAGCAGCGGACACTTGGGTCAGAACTATATTAGTATCAATTTAAGATTGGTTATAAGATGACTTATTTAACCTGCTAGGAAACTATCATCCATTATATTACATGCATTGCTTTGCCAGTGTAACATGCTGTTGGATCTTGGAATGAAGTAAATTATTGCTATGTACTGTGCTGTTATGTTATTTCTTTTCCTTTTTATAAATGAAACTGAGTTGCTTTTATAGCCCAGTTAGTGTCACCTGGGACCTACATCTCTTAGAGTATGCCCAGAGGTTCTTACAGACTGCTGTAAGGAGTGAAATTTGGATGGAAGGCCACTGACAAAGCAATGCGTATAGTTCTTGCAGGTTGACTCAACAGATAAAAAACCAAAAATCAAAAGACTTATATATTCATCACTGGTCTTTTATATTTAGATACAGCAAGATGCTTCAACCATTGTATTATATTAGTGTTTCATATCATGTGCATAATATCCATTATACAAACATAGATATACAAAAACACCTTTAAGGAAACTTGAATCTAAATAAATGAGTGTGTAAAACAATTTAAAAATGACTTTTTTAAAATAAAAAAAACAATTGAATAACTTATGAAGCCCTATAGAAAGCCTTATAGAGGAAGGCTTTTTTTCTCCTTTGTGCAGCTGTTAAAGCTTCTGTCTGCTTGTTGTAAGATGGGATGTACTGTATGTGACCTTTTATTCAGGAACTTCTGGATGTCAGCATTGCAGTGTAGCCTTACCTGCTGGGAAGAGAGAAGACAGTGATGTCCACCAATACTATTTTTGGACTGTGCTTAGGGAATTAATCCTTTCGTCAAGTGCATAAAATGGGGGATAAAATGTATGAGCTGGAAAGTTTGAGCGTTCTCTTCTGCTTTAAGAAGGGCTTTTCTCCACCATAGGAGAGTAGTTTTGAAGTTCCTGAACAAGAAGAGAGCTTACTTGGATCAAATTTAAGCTAGTTTCTGGAGGTACCCTGAAGAATACAGGAGATGGTTGTCAGCCTCACAAAATTGTTTTCTTTCTTTCTTTCTCTGACCCAATCTGAAGGACAATTCCAGTATATGTCTATCTCTAGGAATCAAGTTAAAGGCCGTAGGAGACTCCCACGTTATGATGATCGTTCATCATCATGAGAAAAGACAAGGGTCTCATTTTCTGCACGTTAGGCTTCCTAACTCAGTACTGTTGACTCTCTCTCACTGGCTTGCATAATCTTCCCGTGTGCCTATCCATTTTTTCCTTCTGATTGCAATTGCCTAACCATTGAAATCTGAAGCAAAAAGTTGGATACAGAGATTAAACTTGAGCATAAGTATGATGCTGGTTCCTAAGTCGCTTAATATCTTGCATTCATGGGAATATGTATGTAGTGTAATTAGAGTACTATTTGTTGTATAGCAGCCTGTCATTCCTATGCAAGGAAGGAGATTCCTCAAACCTGATGTTACTGTTGGTTGAGTTGTGCTGGTGGACCTGATTTCCACAGGGTTACTTTTCTGACTTGGCTCATCAAACTTCTTTCTGCAAGCATTTGTCCTAAAGAGTAAACTTTGGAAGGTATTGCGTCTAAAGACTTTTAGTTGCACTAGATAACTTTCTCCTTCCTTCTCTTATGTAAGAAGATACCAACTTTTAGAATAGAAATGCTACAAAGACATTCCCCGCTTCCTGTCTGCTGGTAGAACATGTCTTTATTCTTTCATATCAGAACCACTTAAGAGCATTCCATGCAGATTGAGAAGAAATTCATCACCTGAAATAGCTCTGATGCTTAGTACTCTTACAGTTCTATCGCAAACTTAAAATAATTAATCTTGCATGATGTGTTGTGATATGGATCTAGAGTATGTGTGTAGGTTGTTTTTGTTTGTTTGCTTTTTTAACTGAAAAAGTTAATTACTTGGAATGCAGTTGAAATCTTAATCTTTTAATCAGGTTTTTCTTTCTTTTCTTAGACTCTTAATCAAAAGTTTTTCTGTTTGACCTTCTCTAGACTTGCTGTCAAAATAAGGTGAGGTTAAAGGATAAGCTTACATGAATGATAAAGTAGTTGGTAACTACTTAATCGTGTAATGCAGTGCAGCACATGAGCGGTATGTCTATGCTGCTGAATTCTTGACAAATTCTGAGCTGAAGTGCTACTCACTCTGACCTTGTGACCTAATAACATTGGGCATACTTTTTTAAACAATCGCTTCTGACCCTAAGGAGGACACTTTGCAACAGCAGGGTTTTCTGCCGATACAGGTATGAAAACTGCTTGTTTGCTGATCAGAGAAAAAGCTCTACTGCGCTGACATGTCGCTGACAAATACCAGCAATCTTCTCAGTGTGATAGTGTAGAAAACTGGCTTGCATCTAACCATTTCAGTGCATACTAAGTACGTTCATCCCGGCATTCAAGACTCGGTAGTTTGTAAAGAAATTGAAATCAGCCCTTTTAAAAAACAGTAGTTAATACTCAGAGAATTAGTTACACAGAAAGAAACTATCCGTATCAGGTCAAATAAGAAGTCTGCTTAAATTCTTCAAAGTTACCTTTCTCTAGGTTGAAGGTGAAGAAATTAAAGATAAACACAGCCCATGTTGTGTTGCTCTGTCTCTTTCCTGAAAGAGTGGAAAATCCTAGGCTTGAAGTTTTCTGAGTGTATGCTAAGATTATTAGGCTTATATGAAAGGCAGGTTGCACCAGCTGAACAGGGGACTTGCTGTAGTGTCTTGATGGCTTCTCACCGAGAATATAAATGGTTCTTCTGTATAGGCTGAATTAGCTACTTAAGAATCTGAGTAACAGGCTAATTACAAGACTGCAGGGTATGTAGTTTATTGCTGTGACTAGGGAATCCTAAATTATAGGAACCAACCTCTCCTAATTAAAGTTACATTGCTTATGTTGAAAACAAGATATTTTCACTTTTATATTAAATGATGTTTTCTGAGTTGTTTTTGGAGGTTTTTTGTCTGCTTTTAGAAGCAGAGATATTTGTTGACAGCCTTCATTTGCTGAAGCATATTTTTCAAATGATGAATTATCTGGGCCTCTTATGTAGTTTTTCATTAACTAGTTTATGAACACATCTTTGGGAGCTCTCTACTTTGAGCACCTAACGTGCTGCACCTTTGAACTTGGAAGGTTGGTCTTCTGTTCTACACAAAATGTTGAATATAATCTTTGCTTAAGCAAAACTTTGTAGGTGATGCTTTCAAGCATAGGCAAATTTTTTGCTGTATACTCCAAATCCTTGCTGTTCTAAATGAAGCACCAGTTCACACTAGTCATTCTCGGGCTATTCCAGGGACTGCTGTGAATCAGTATTCAGCAAGTGCTCAAACTTCAAAAGTGGAGAGAGAGGAAGGAAACAAAAATAATGAGAAGATCTAATGCTAGTATCAAGTTATTCTTTCCGTACGTGTACTTAACTTTTCCGTGCGTGTTCATTAATTTGTACAATTTCAGTTTTGGTTCTCTTGTCTCTCTCTGTCTCTCTCCCCACAGGAAATGGGGAAAGTAAGTGACCTTTGCCTCTTTTCTGTTCTTCGAAATGTTTGTTGTGTCTCAAATTCTTCGGAGTTTCAGGGCATCTCAACCCATCATAGACTGAAAGACTTTGTTGTTGAAGATAGTATTATGTAATTTTCATCTACAAAATGCAAGATGTAGTTTGACCTCTAGTTCTTGTAGGACCTATACAACTATCTCTGGCGTAGTAAACTGGGATAGTCTGAATTGACTGAAGACGCCCTTCTTAGTCTACTCTTTTTCCATATGAACTATCCATGTTTTATTAGTCAAAAATATTCCCACAGTCCTCACAAGGCTAGTTCTAAGTGTAAATTAATAATGCTAAACGTACAACCCCTTTCTGTGTGTCTCTTTTTGCTTTAGATTCTTAAAGAATGCACAGCTTTTCCTCTATTTTCCTTGTTCTCATGTATGTGACATGAGCTTCGCTGCTCTGTTCCTTCCATTGAAAGGTATAGTTGAGATACTGTTTTTCCTTTAGGAACTTGAATAGTGATCTCTTTTAATGACATCTCTTCAGATCTAGAGAAATGCATGCTAGTAGTTTGGTATTGTGCCAAGACTGTCACTAACTTCTTCAGTGTGTAAATGCGCTTCCCTTTAGTAGAGGGAGATACCCACTCTCTAAAGTGGGGTGGTAAAGGTCATCTTCAAATAGAACCTTCTTTTTCAGAGCGTAACTGAGCATTCAGAACATTCTGAGCTGGACAGTTGAACGTAATGAAACTCTTGGATTTCTCTGTCCCTACAAGTCAAATGTTCTGTAGGCATCAAAGAGAAAATCTGTGATTACAAAGGACTGATTAGAGAGGTTCAGGTGGTGACCTAATATAAACAAGTTCCTTTCTCTGCTGTATAATTTGAGAGAGTCTCAGGCTTTTATCTGTACTTGATACTGGAGAACTTGAAATCCAGGCATAATCAATGGTTGTAAAGTTGGAGCAGTGGACATTTGATTTGCTTGCCTGTGTATTAATGTTTTTCCTCACTTTTTAAGTGGAATTAATCTAAATCTTCATTTAAGATGACTTGTGAGAGGAAGCTTGTGTTGAGGTGCTAGCTTTCAACTCGGGAGGTCTGGGTTAACTTCCTTGCTTCCATTCCAAACTGGGTGGTCTTGGCAAATTTCTTATTCTCCCTTTGCCTTAGTTGTCTCCTGACAGATGGGGGTAACAGTAATAATTTGGGGTAATAATTTTGTGGTATTTGTTTGTTTATCATAACTTAATGGTAATAATTTTACTGGAATGCTGTAAAATGTTAGGGTGTGAGATATTACAGTAGACTTTATCTTAAAAAATTTGGCAGCATTAAATTAAGATGGCAACTTCCGAGGCCTGTCATGGTAACAGTAAATAAATTTGAAGCATCTAGTTCAAAAATGTATGACTTCTAATGTAAAATTATGTTTTTAATGAAAGGAGATGTTCTTTAAAAAATCTGAGGATTGTTCACGAAGTTACTACATTAGATTGAGTGTTCTTCTCTGATAGCTTTTTGAGGGCAGGTTGCATCAATTCAAGTGCTAGCTTGTGATGTGGGTTTTTTGTTTTTCCCCCCAGGTTGATTCTGCTAACACTGGAAGAGTGCTAGCTTCTGATGCAGCTGTTTTCTTGAAAAAGTCTGGATTAACAGATTTGGTACTTGGGAAGGTATTTACTGACTTAAGAACTACTACTTAATTATCCTATCTCTTACTTTAGTTAGTATCCTCTGTAAATTAAGGAGTGATCCTACAGGATATATAATCTTCCCTTGCAGCTTCCTCTCAGTGTTGCAAAACATCCTTGTGTCTTCTGTTTTATATTTTAGATTTGGGACTTAGCTGATACTGATGGCAAAGGTATCCTGAACAAACAGGTAAGATTGTTTATGTGATGAATGAGAGCCTTTCGCTTATTCCAACTATTAGCAAACCTTGACATAAGATAAAAGTTAAAAACTCTGATTCAGGAAGACAATTCTTGTAATGGATCTCTTCTGAATTCTTTTTATTAGAATGTTTTTCCCATGTCATTGTAAATGACAGTAAATTACGCAGCCTTCAGCTACCTGATCTGTTTTTCTTCAGGTCATTAAAATGATCCTCTATATAACTGTGCAATATAATATACTGAGAATTAATTTAAGGACTAATATACTGTTTACTGTATTTACTATGAAGGTAACTTTCTGTTATCTTGGGGGAAAGCAATTGCAGAAATAGAAATTCTAGTAAAACTATTTGCTCTTAAAAATTCCTATTTATCTATTTTGGTGGATTTCATATCGGTATGTTTTGTTTTGAGTTACTCTTCCTTACTTGTAGGTATGAGCTATATGTCAGTCAGACTTGCATGTTAGTGTTGTATTTGTAGTGTAATCTGCTGAAAAGCTGTAATGTGATTTTGCCATGTGATGGTTTGAAGTATGGTTACTTAAATAAATAGCGGCCCATAGAGAACTGCTTCATTTCATGGTAGAAAAAGGAGGAGCTGTAGCATCTAATACTTTTTTTTTTTTTTCCCAAACCTTCCCTTTTTGACTGATGCCTTCTATGCTGTACCTTTCTTCCCTCTCATTTCATCAACCATTGCCTTGAGGATCAGCTCAGTTCCTCCAAGATAAACATATGTAATTGCTACTTTAAATATTCACTGCTCTGCCCTGAAAGAACTGAGTGCTGAAAAGTTAAAGCTAATTATACTAGCCGGGAATCTACTGAACACTCGGAGATAGTAATTACAAACTTTGCCCCACGGGAGGGATCGAGCCATTTCCGACTGCTGCTTTCTCTCACTTTGCGACTCCTTTTGAAACCATTTCCAACCTTTTGTGTATGTAGCAATACTAGAGAAGCTGATTCTTTTGAAATTTGAGTATTTCTCCTCTAATTCTTTAAAATTTCTTTTTTCCTGTAGGAATTTTTTGTGGCTTTACGACTTGTAGCATGTGCACAGAATGGATTGGATGTTTCCCTGAGCAGTCTTAACTTGCCTGTTCCTCCACCAAGATTTGTAAGATTTCTTTTTTTAATGGGAAATACCAATTCATTAATAACAATTACTTTTAAGTGAGCAATTGGAAGAGTTGTTTTAAATAACCATCAAATATTTCTGAAAATGATATTGTAGGGGAGGGGAAAAAAAGGCCATGTGGAATAAGAGTAAAGTAGTGCATGTTCTAGTGGTGATGTAAGTGTCAAATTGTGTAAAATTAGCACTAATACAAGCACTACACATATTTAGTCTTTAATGGAAGAAGCATTTTAAATTTCTTATTCTGAAGTTGGGTATCCCTAATTAGGGCACAAGTGACTAAAATGCAGTTCTGGCTTTGAGAAGTAGTGCCCCCTGAAACAGGGGAATGGTTTTACAAGGTCAGAACCATTTCCCTTCTCATGTGTGTTTTTTGTTTGTTTGTTTTGTGTGTGTGTTCTGTTTTTCACTAGACTGATACTAGCAGTCCTTTGCTACTCAGCGGAGCAGCATCAGCTGATGTACCATGGGCTGTTAAGGTAAACAGTGATATGTAAAGATCAGACTCTTAGCTAGAGTGCTAGAGTTATGATGTGGTTTGCGATAAGACACAAATCTTTTTGAAGACAATATAGTGATAGTGGTACCTATAGTTCATCAACAATTCCTGAATATGAAGTGAATGGTTATCTTTAATTATGAATTAACATTCATGTCAAATCTGTAATTGGGCTAGTAGATCATCTAATCTGATTAAAAACACTTGTCACTTGTGAAATCTCTTCACTGTGCAAAACTTATTTTTTTGAGAATAGTTATCTGAAGCATATTCAAGTAATTGAAGACTAAATCTCATGGGGATTTGGATGAGTCTCTGACTTAAAAATAATAGATTCTCTATATCAAAAGGACTGCAAGGTGTGTTTCTCCCACTGTAAATTCAAAAAAAACCAAACAACATAATACTCTTGAAATAAGTACTGCTCTTTTGGTTATGAGTGTGACTAAGCGTTTCTGTAAGTAGCGTTTGTTTCTTCTGCTCCTGCAGCTAGAAGACAAAGCCAAGTATGATGCTATTTTTGACAGCCTAAATCCTGTGAATGGACTGTTGTCAGGTGATAAGGTGAAACCTGTACTCCTGAACTCAAAACTGCCAGTGGATATCTTAGGACGAGTAAGAATGTCTTTTTACCGAATTGTAAATTCACAAATTCGTAACTGCACTAAACTCGATATCTGTTCAAACTTAAGATCTGTAACAATAAAGTTAACTATGAAATATTGAGTGGCAGCACACTTGCATGCAATTATTCAACTGTAAAAATATTCTTTGATATTTTGATAATCAAATTATCAAAATGGTGATTATCACCTCTCACTATAATGCATCTATTTTGTGTACACTTTAAGACGTGATTTAGGACAGGGTGCTATTAATACTTGTTCTTCTCTTTCTCATTCGCTTGAATCTCTTTTGCTCACGCTTGCTCTCACGCTTGCTCTGTTGCATCTCGCTTGCTCGCGCTAGGATCTCTCTCGCACTCGAGTCGTGTGCTCTCGAATCTCCTTGCGCGCATGCGCTCTCGACTCGCGCTCGCTCTCTCTAGAATCACTCTTCTTTTACACAATTTATATGAATGTATGTTGCTGACTGAAAACTAATGCTGTTAGATTGATAGCTTGGGCTATAATGCAGGGAGGTTGTTCTCACTTTTGTTTTTAATGAGATTTTAAATAGGGAACCACTAAGTTTAGGCAAACTTTCCTATGTTCTGTTTTTTATTGTTAGGTGTGGGAATTGAGCGATATTGACCGTGATGGAATGTTGGATCGAGATGAGTTTGCAGTTGTAAGTACCTTGTTCTTCTACAACTTGGAATTTTGAAAGCTTATTTACAAGGCCTTAAAATGGGTGCATTGTGAGTTAACTTGTGGGCAGGTTCTGTGGTTTCTTTCATTGCCTTTATTCAGAGACCTGAGTGAATCTCTAATACTAGTTAATGTTCCTGTCAGTTTATTCGGTTATTGTCTCACATTACACAGCAATAACGTTATTTGTGGGCTAAATGAACCATTCAAAGCTTAGATCTGTGATCTGCTGTGCCAAATAAGACTTCTTCCACTGAATAACAAGTCTTACACAAACACTGACGGTTAAGCTACTTGATGCCTCAAGATATCTTTGAGGGTTTTTTTAAGTATGTATAAATTCTTCAGACGTTCATAGCAAGTCAGAATTTGAACTCTGTTAATGACAGGCCTGATGAAATAACGTAGGAAGCCATAAATAAGGTTATTTTTCCCCCAAGAGACAGTAAGTGAGGAAAGAGTGGAAGACTCTTGCTTTTGGTAACAAAACTGTAGAGTACTTAGCTGTCAAGTTGCTACTATTTATGCTGTAGTTGTTCAGATTTTTTAGCTTTGAGATGAGGGAATTGATATGATGCTGTAGCCAGATGTTGCAGGTAAATTAAATCGGCAATTTTTATAAAATTAAATTTCTTTAAGTGCAGTTCTGTGTCTTGACTAACAGTCATAAAATTCTTAAAATAGAAAACGACAGCAAAAGAATAGTCACTTAAGTGTAGTGTCTCCTGGAAAAATTGTGAATATATAGAATTTAAATGCTTGAAGTGATCTCTCCTAAAATCTCACAAGTGGTGGTTATAAGCTGGGTTATGGTTAGGAGAATCATTTTGAAGTTAAAAAGGTACTTAGCTTCATTTGCTAAGCATTGAACCTTAAAGGGTAAGTGGTAGTGAAAAGCGTTAAGTCAGAGATCAGTAAAACAGAATTCAGTTGAGAGGGCTTATAAAGGGGAAACGTAATGAAAAGATGCTACAAAGTAATCTCTTAACTTTTTTTTTATATGTATGTTTTTATATGTATGTTTTATATTTTTATTTTCTCTCTGTATATACATACACCCACACGCCTTGTTTTCATGTTAAGGCCATGTTCTTGGTGTACTGTGCTTTGGAGAAGGAACCAGTGCCAATGTCCCTGCCTGCAGCTTTGATGCCACCATCCAAGAGAAAACCTGTTAGCGTTCCAGGAGCAATGCAGTTAATTCCATCTTCAGTGTCTGCTAAAGAGTCTCATCAGTCCTTGCCACCTGTAGGTGTTTTAGCTGCCAAAACACCATTAACACAGGTATAATTCTGAAGTGGTTTGGGGTTAAAAGGTTTCTGTTCTTAATGCTGTGCTTTGGAGTCTGCCGGTATGAAGAGACTTTTTTTTTTTTTTTTTACTATATTTTCTCTTCCTTGCCCCATTGATTTATTGATAAAATTGAGGAGGCTGATGGGAAGACCAAGTTAGGAGAAAGGCTAATTTATCTTATTTTTACATTTTCTGGATGCCTTCAGATATAAACTTTCAGATTTAAAAAAAAAAAAAAACAAACCTCACCTAAAGACTTTGAAGATACTTTAACAATAAATTATTTCAAAGCATCAAACTCAACCCAAAAGTCAGAATGTTAAGAAAACAGTTCAAAAATGTAGTTCAGATACACGTCTGGAGACGATATAATTGTTCTGGCTAAGAATGACTTGAACTTGACAGGTTTTTCTAGCAAATTAGTATCTGTGGTAGGTGTGTGCATGCATGCATGTGTACTTGTAGGTGTGTGCATGCATGCAGAGTTTGAAAAGGAGTTTGTCGCAAATGTGGTTATTGGGAAACTTGACAAAAAAAAAAAAAAGCACCTTATTTAATCCTGGTAGTTTTAGAATACAGAATTAAGGAACATTTCCTGTTTCTCTCCAAAAGAAGAAAAATTTGAGAAAGGGGATTAAGGTAAGAATTGCAGTGCTTTCAGGCCTAAGATGCTGCTTGGATGTTTACTTGACTGACCGAAGTCTTGTTAGCGTATTTATTACAAAGTTGTGCCATCCTGGGTGAATGTCTCAGTGTATGCTTTTTATGCAGCACCATTTGGATTTCATGCAGTAATTGTTCTTGTACACTGAAATTAATGTGTAGATGCACAGCAGTTGAAGCCATCTTCACTGAAAAAATGCATGTGTGTTTTATGGTAGTCTAGCACTTGAAAAAACTGCCACGGTAAGAGATATTGCAAAAATTCCCATCTTACCTTGATGGGAGCATTCAAACCTGTGATTAAGAATGTCCCGGCTATTAACTGTCCAGGCTTGACCAGTTCTGCAGTTCCTCTGGTTAAAGCTCTTCAGCTGTATAAAGAGGAATAAAAATGAAGGAGTCGGACAGTAAGCAGGAGGGGTGTGACTCAGTACGATGATGAGGACACAACTGCATGTTAGGAGAAGGTCTGGGCTCCAGGGACTACTTGATGCGTAGACAAGGAGGCAAAGCGATACCCACTACCCTGAGTGCTTTACCGATGTAAATATTTTGCTTCTCTTCTTGGAGTTACTTGCAGTTCTCTGTACAGCTCTCTTTTGGGGGATAAAACTTATTCATGAGCTAGGCATCTATATCACTTTTTAAATCTGTGTTGTAGTCCTTGAATTATGTAACTCCTGAAAGTAATTAATCTGAAAACAGACTTGCCTTTATCTTAATATTATGGTTCTTTTTCCCTTCCATCCCCCACAGTGGGTTGTATCGCCTGCAGACAAAATGAAGTACGATGAGATCTTTGTGAAAACCGACAAAGACATGGATGGCTTTGTGTCAGGTGTGGAAGCCAGAGAACTGTTCTTGAAGACAGGACTGCCTTCTGCTCTGCTTGCACATATCTGGTAGGGATTTTTTCAGTGACAGCTGTTGAGACAATGGGATGGTTCTCACTCATTCTCAGCACTCTTCATGAAAAGTGCTGTGTTGATATTTCTGGAAAATGAAGGTTTTGTTTATACAATAAGGTGGGCTCTGTATGAGTAGTGGTAATGTATTTGCTTCTACTTTTGGACTGAAACGGAGGGAAAGCAGGTTCGTTCTATGTTTTGTCATCTCCTAGCTGGAACAGAGAAGGAGCCGGAACGGAAATAGTTACAAATACTAGTTACTTCAGTTAAACCTTCATATTTAAGGCATTATCGTGTTGCTCTGCATCTGAGCCCTGATACACTATCCATACCCTGGTGATGACAGTTATCTGTACAAAACTTCTAGCGTGTGAGACTTGAGGCCTGTGTAGTTCTGGAGCTTGTTTGTGTCTTTCACTACTGCCAGTAGTGATACCTACTGCTTTTTTGTTTGTTTTTATGCCTCTACAGAATAAGCTAATGCAGGGCCCTTTCTTAGGAAAAAAAAAAATCTATTTTTTCAAGATATGCTTAATATAATCTCTAATTTAGGAAAATTAGATAAATGTGGTGTCTGTAAGAGGTTCCTTAATTAGCAGGAGCTTCAGTTACAGATACTCAGGTATCGCTGCTGACTCACAGGCCTGATTGTGCCTTTCAGCAGATCCAGAACCCTTTGTAATGGAACTGTACACCTTAGCATGGGAAGAGAAAATGGTTGTGTATGTTTGAGTAACGTTTCCTGTTTATTACCAAGCCCAGCTCCTCCACTGCGTTTTTTAAAATGAGGAGATAGACTAGCAATTTTCAGTTTTGAATGACAGCAAGTACAATAAACAGGGTTGTACTTGCGGAAATTAGGATTTGGTTTGTTTCATGTCTGAACAGGGCTCTCTGTGACACAAAAGACTGCGGAAAGCTTTCAAAGGAACAGTTTGCCTTGGCTTTCTATTTAATTAATCAGAAGTTAACAAAGGGCATCGATCCACCTCAGGCCCTGACTCCAGAGATGATTCCACCTTCTGACAGGGGTGTCAGTTTACAGAAGGTAAGGATGGGTTTGGCATTTTGATACAAATCTCAAATGCAAGAAAAGGTTAATTTCAAAGGCTACATAAGAAGCGGATCAAGTACTGGCATACCTTAAATCTAACATAATATCAGAGGGAAAACAAGTCTTAATTACAAAGAAGAGACAAAACACCGCTCCATTCATGTTCCAAAATGAAGTTGCCATTTACTTAACCTGCCAACCAAGCGGAGAGATCTTATGTTGAGAAAGCATGATTTTCTGTTTTGAAAGAGTAATCCTCTTCCTGCCTGTCTGAAGAGATTTTAGTTTGCATCTGAGGTAACATGCACAAGTTTAATGTTTTTCTCCTAATGTCTTTACAGTTACCTTTTTCACATTTCTTTTTGAAGAAGTCTCAAAATAATGTGAACTACTTGAAGTTGTGATCAGATATTTAAAGTTTCAAAAGTAAATGATCCAACTATTTTATAATTCAAAGACAGTTTAAATGTCCTCATAGCCTGCTGATTGTCCTACATTCTGTTGCGAAATTAAGATACATCTCAGCTGTCGAAGCTGTAATAATTACAACAACAGAGGTCACAGCAAATTCTTACTTTTCTTACGCATCAAAGTCTGATGTGGATTACCTTTTCTTGGTTGTGCAAAACATTGACCTAATTCTACAACTTTCTTGAACAGAATGAAAAATTTTCACCTGAAAAAAATGAGAAACTCAAAATTTGGCACTACTTTTGAGTTTCTGTAACTGATACCTAATTTCTTTTTACATTCTGTTTTTAAAAAGTAATTGCTTTATTTGCAACTCTACTAATCTTTTTTTATATGTTTGCTTTCCTTTCTATGTCTCTTTTCTAGTTTGGACTGTTTTTTCCATTCTGCACCACTCTGCTTTTCATCTTTATTATTCTGTCAGTTTGTTAACTCTGCTTTCTCAAGGTTAGAGAATCTTTGCTTTTCTAATATTTACTGTCTGTTGGTTTAATAATGAGCATCCTTCTAAGACGCTTAAATAATCATTGAAATAGCACAACACTCTCTGAAGTGTCACAATATGTTGCTGTCTCAAAGTATTGCCGTTTTCCAGTGCTGTTCATCTGGAACAATCCCAACTGACACAGTGTATATTTAGTTTACTCCTGTGTAGAAAATGTTTTGTGGGGTGAGTCTCTGTGGCTGTTGTGTTAGTAATATGTGCTGCTTAAACTTAAAGAGAAAAATGTTATTTCTTATCATATTGACACTGCTGGGGAAGTGTATTCCCCCAAATTGAAAGCTGACAGTTATAATTAGGACTTTTTACTGATTATATTGCAGAAAATGTAGTGATCAAAGCACATTAGATGAGATCAGCCTTGTTTACTGCTATTCTATGTGTATATTGTTTTCATAGAACTCTTAAAGACATCAGTTGAATTTTGCAGTGATTTTGCATTACTAACATACAAGATAAGATTAAGACTATTTTGAAAGAAGGTAAGAGGTGTCTTTTAGTTAGCTCTGTAAATCCTTACCGTGAATTCATTTTACCAGATTGAGCTGACGGTTCAGCTCATTTTGAGCTTTTTCAAAAGAGATACTGTCTCGTTTGTTAATATGAAAGAACTTCCTTGCCCAAGATTATGGCTCAAAGATTGAATCAAACAGTAAGAGCAGTAGAGAGATATAATTTTTTTTGAAGTGGTGTGGCTTAAAGAATAAAATTACTATTAGGCTTCCTCTTCTGACTTAACAGATATAAACACAGTAGCAGAAATATCTATAAATATAAATGTAATTGATTATGTTTTTAGGGTAGGGGAAGCTATTTGGCAATCTTTCTTGGTAGATGTTCAAAATATATATGCATGTGTAATGCTATTATCTAATACTCTGTTTTCTTACAGAATTTCATTTCAATACTAGTGTAACTGTTATGTTTCAATGTTGAAACTTGACTGCAAATGGGAATTTCATAAATGGGAAATAGCAGCAGTCTAGTATTTGTTGCTGTTTCTTTACCAGATCAGTCTTGTTTGTAGTTGCCAAGTTTACACTTGTGTTATCAGTCTTGAGTCTTAAAAGGAGCTTGCATGTAAGTTTTAAAGGAATTTTCACATGTGAGTTAAAACCTAGCTTCCTTCATCATTCTATCTTGATTGAGTCTTACTGCTATCTTGAATTAAAAACTCTTAAGCATTGTTTGCATGTGTTTCTTAAATGGCAGTGAATAGTTCTAACTTCTGTCTTTAACTTCTTGACTTGTATTTTGAAGCTAAAAATGTTTGTTTTTCTATTTTCCCTCCTCCAGTTTTCCTGAAAAGTCGAAAATGAGATTGAATTACATTTTTTAAGGTTTTGTGCTAAACCTAATGTGCAGAATTTCTCTAATGGATGAGAGAAGAAAACCCAGAAGGAATTTGTACTTCTGGCTAATACCTCCATGTTTTTCTCCTGTCCCCTTTATAGGAAAGGGAGAAGTTTTTTCTCACTAGAACACCATGAGCAAGTTGACAAAACTCCTGAGTAATTTTTTTTAGGATAAGACTGAACTTCCTATATAAACTTCTGTTTTGCCAATTTGAGAAACTGTACATTAACCAGTTCAAGAATGGCTGTATGTTTTTGATTCTCCATTCATGCGCTTTACTCTTTTAAAATGTGCACATATAATCTATAGTTCTACAGAATAAAATTCTCTGCCACAGTGTGTTCAGATTTACTGGTTTAGGTCTTTTGTTTTATTTTTTTCTCCTCCTCTAAGCATAAACTTGAATAAACACATAATGAATAACATCTGAAGTTTCGTTGGAAATAAACCAAGAATTTAAAGATTCTTTTTTTTTTCCTTTTTATTTGTGTTACTTTGAAGAACCTACATGCTTTTAAAATTAATAATACATATATGTACATATCCTCTGTACGTTATATTTGCCCTGAATAATTTTATTCAAGGCTTGAAGGAAATAATCTATTTATAGAAGGTAGTTAGAATGAGTATGGCTTCCTAAATATATTTGTGTTGTGACAAGGCCCACTCAAATAGCTAGTGTTTGCTAATTTGTCTTTAGGGTTTGTTCTGCATCATTTATGTTTAATTGTTCTTTGAAATAATTCGTATTAAAGTGTTCTTTTTATTATAAAGAAATGGGAACTCATGGGTCAGTCTTATCTATAACTTAGTCTGTATCATCAAAGTTTCAGTCAGTACTCTGGTGATTCTTGTTGAACTTAGCTTGATATGACTCAAAAGCATCACAAATCATGTGTCAGTCCTCTGCAACATGAGGATCACCAACGTGAAGAGCTACTTTTTCTTTCTTTCTTTCTTTCTTTTTCTTTCTTCCTTTTTCTTAATTAGTAAACCAAGCCACTTTTAAATGAATGCTAGGAAGCCAGCTACAATACAATAACTAAAACAAATCTCATAAGGTAGAACTAATATTTTTGTTGTCAGTTTTGGGTTTTTGGTTTTTTGGTATGATAAGGTGGTCTTGCAGTTTGGTGGAAGATGTCATCAAGAGTTTACAGAAGACAAACTCAGGTTGAGTTACTAGATGTATTGGATGTGTTGTGTGTTCAGTTAATCTAGCATCTAAACTGCTTTTAAAGGTCCAAGATTCTAAGTTTAATGTTACAAGCAGTTGTTATTTTTTTGATGGCATGCACTGTCCTCTTGTAAAGTGAAGATGTGTTACTGTAAACTAACAGTAATTTTCTTTTTTGTATTTTTCAGAGCACTCAAGGACTGAGTTCTGTAGCAGACTTTTCTGCAATTAAAGAACTTGATACATTAAACAATGAAATAGTAGACCTGCAGAGGTAGGTAAAGGAGGAGTAGTCTTAGTTGTCTTAGATTCTTATGTTACTAGATGTTGTTTTAAAAACAATTCAACACTTAACAGAAATCCTGAATGTAATACAGTCTACTTTGCTAGTATCAGCGGTGAGTATGTCTGTAAGATGATTCTAGTATTGCATTGTGTAACACTTCTGCTCTTTGCTCTCTCAGATGAGTGCGTTTAATAGCAGCAAGACTGCTATTAAAAGTCTCTATCATGCCTTCTGGACATGTGTGAGAGCTGCATGTCTTGGCACCACAAGATTGAAACCTCTCCCCTGTTCATCTGTGACGGACCGAAACAGAGCAGGTCTTTAAGATGCTGGACCCATGATACAAATTGGTGCTAGTGACCTTTTATTTGTGCACTCCTAAAGACTTTTTTCCAGTGGAAGGAAGGAAGTGAGACAGGAAAATCTGAAAGATCGGCAGCTTTCTTGATCACTGAAAGATCAAGAAGTAAACAGGGTAGAGAGCGGAAGATGGCAGTTTCCATATGGACCTCTGCTAGGATTTTGATAGTGGTAAAGAAGATGGTCGTGCTCCTCTTCTGCTTGGTGAAATAAACGGTTGCACGGGGAAGAATGCTTTTTAATTTGAGAAGTTCCACTAAGAATTTTTAAGGTAGTTAAGAAGATGACTTAAAGTCACTAAGAAAATTAAGTTCATAAATGTTGTACAGTCCTTGCAGATGTATTTCTTCAGTGATTTTTGGTACTATCGTAGATCTACTGTAAACTCTTTTTCTATTGAGAACAGTCTGTTAATTCTAGTATTTTACAAGTGAGGGTGCTTTGCCATGATGACATTTGCCTGTCTTATTCATGTCACTTGTAGGAATGATTTAATTTGGCAAGGTGTCAAAGCACAGTCTGTTTCCTAAATATGTAGATGTTTTCAACTTCAGTGACTGCTTATTCTCTCTCTTTTTACTCCCACTGTCTCTTCACTTCTCTCTGCTCTGGTTTCCTCTGTTCTTGTTTAGATTGTTTTAGTGCCAGTTCCGGACTCATGCTTTTATTAAGTTGAGATTTGATTTACAAAGAGCTGCGTTACTTTGCTATGTGTATCTTTGAGGAAAATAGATCGTTCATTAGCATGAATTTTTAGATGAAACTTTTTTACCAGGCGTGATTGCAGCCTAACGTGCAAACCAGTCTGTTATATTTTAGTGATTTTTACTTTTTTCTTTCCCATGGGGAGATGGGAAGGAACCATGGCATTTGGATAGTCATTGCTTCCACTTCTTTATTGGCCCATATATTTGGATAGTTATTTAAGACACCCTTGGAGGACGATAGATTGTTTGCAGTATGCTTTGAAGATATGACAGGGACAAATATTACTGTTTTTAATTTTAGAAAAGGGAAATTTGCTTTGATACGGTTTAGAGGCCCAGAATAGGACTAGATTAATTATCAAAGGCTTAAGGCTGTATTTCAAACTGAAGTGTAACAGTAAGAGATGTGTGCTGTTCCACTGAGAATGACTGACACTCTGTCAATGTAATAAAGTTAATTGTGGCTCCAGTGAAAAATATATTTATTTGTTGGAAAAAAAAATTATGATTGACTTAGAAATCCTTTAGCTGCTGTGGAAGAGTTATTTTGTTAGCAAAGTAAATATTACTGTTTGTGCATTCCATAAGTGCAGGTGGTAATGTCAGGCAACAGGAATGTCAGGAAACTTGATTTTTTTATCTTTGGGAAACTCATAGTTTTTAAGTAGAACTGGTTATGTATCCTTCCCGTCTTAGTAGTTCACTTATAAAAAGATAATTGAAACTTAACTTATTTTTGGTCATCATTAAACAAAACATATTGTTCAGCTTTTTTATCGAAAATGTAATGATTTCAGTCCATGAACTCCACTAAGATGCATCCATGAGAGCTGCATCTATGAGGCCCAGTAATAGAATATTGGATCCATTTTTGAAGTGCACATTATTTAAAAAAAAAAAAAAAAAACCAACAAACAAAACCCCCACCCAACCTGAAACAGCAGAGGAGTGTCAGCAGATAAGATAATCAAAAGAATGATAGTGCCTGGAAGACATGGCTCTGAGAGACTGAACAAAAAACTCTTAAGATATATTTGTTGCTCATCAGTTTACAGGATGGAAATATTTCTGATAGCTAATAGTTTTTGAATCTCATTCAGTAAAAAACATAGTATCAGGAAGATGAAGCTTGAGAATCAGATGAGGAATAAAATGCAGAACACTTACTAGTGAGCACAGTTTCCCAGTGATTTGTCTAGGGATGTTGTGGAATCCGCATCGTTTTGGGCCTGTCAGCACTGCTACTTTCTTCAGAAGGCTTCTAAATTCAGTTTCAGTTGCAATATATTTTTAGAAAGCTATCTGTGAAGCTTTTTTTGATCACTATTGTGGGAGGCTGGACCAGATGTTCTTAATATTCCTTTTGGGCCATAAAACCTCTTTTTGTTCCCCAGCAACCATGCTTTGCTTTTGTGCATTCAAAGCTAGCTGTGACCCACTGATGAGCTGGAATTCTTCAGCTTTAACAGTACCACGTTTCTCTCTAAGCATATAAGTAGTTGAGCTTAATTTCATACAGCTCTCCAGAACTGCCGTCCTTCATGTATGTTGGACAGCAACAGTTATACTGGCTTAAATACAAGCCAGTTTAAAAGGGACCGTAAAGCTGCTAAGTCAGTCTCTCAAAAGTAAGGAAATAGCAGAGTGTGCCCAGAAAAACAGGGCACTGACATCAGACCTTTGTTTCAAAGTTCAGGGATCTACAGCTCCTTAGCAAAGTAGTGATAAGAATTTTAATATATGCTAGATGCTTTCTTCTAAACTCTGTCTTGGAAGTAAACGACCTGTTGTAACTGGAAAAGATGGTGGGAGGGAAAGAAGGGGAGGAGAAACTAGGCAAGCCTTTCCTTCCAGCATTGCCAAACTCAAGTACTGCAGTGTGAATTTCCAAACTTACAGAAGTATGTGAAAGTAAGAATGCTGGGCAACTGTGAGCGCAGATGATGCTTCCAGCTCTGTCTCCAGTCATCGGTCACTTATTATAGGAAATAACTATGAATTTTTTTCTAGCTTTTCTAGCTAATATGGTTCTAAGTGTTTGTAGTGTGCTGACTCCCATTCAAAAATGGTTATATTCCATTCGCAAATTAGTATACAATTTCTGGATTTACTGTGATTATTTGTTTGTAAATTCTGAAGTATTTATGCTGGAGAAACTGTCTTAGGTTTTCTTAAGAAATTGCTTTTAATTTATTTGGTGTGAGGTTCTCCTGACCTGATTCCTATTCAAATATGTAGGGAAATTGTATTGCCTTCATAAATTGATTGAAGCTGGTTACAAATGTCCTTTATTGGCAAGCCTAGAAGTTTGTTGTTTGTTGGTTTATTTTTCTCCCCCCCCCCCCCCCCATCGAGTGTTGGTATGGTATGGGGCTTTATGAGCCAGGAAATTTGTCATATCCGATAAATCAATTATTTGTTGCTTGTTTTTGGTTTTTTCAGTTGCTGAGCATTCCTACAGGGGCATACCAGATAGTTTGTAAAAGAAATGGAGAATGAGTGAATTAAGAAGAATTAGTGAATTAAGTAGGTCTCTGTGTTGTCCTTTTTGAAACAAAGGTGCATTACTGTTTGGTGGGGGAGTGGATATCTGTAGACTGTATACGTTCAACTTGTTTTCCTTTGCCCAAGACCACTGCTTAGGGTTTTCTTGTTCTGCCTGACTGTAATTTTTTCATTCAATCTTTCCAATTAATTGATTGTTTTGCACTTTGGCCAGTGTAAGTCAGCTGGGGGTGGGTATGGTAGCCTGCTATATGCTTACCTATGTCCAGATTCCAAGGCTTTGGTACCCGACTTCTGCTGAAATGGGTTGGAAGTGGGCTTCACCTCTGGTGCTCTTTTAGGCACATCAGTGACAGTGGTGTAGAAGGGCTATACATTAAGGCACACATACCTGCTTGTATTTCCTATTTTCTTTCAATTTTCCTACCTTAGTTAAAGACCAAAAAAAAAAAAAAAAAAGGATTTATTTACCTAGTACAGGTCAATTATTCCATCTTTTATCAGGACTAATATGCCTGAATGTTTGCTGTGCTTGACATGTGTCTGAGGGCTTGAAGGTATTTTTCAACCCGACTTGTATTTAGATCCATCGACGTGCTTTGCTGGGGTTGAGATTCTTCATTAATGGAGAGTTAAGGAACACAAAATCAACAGAACTTCTTTCAGCTCCATATTGCAACATTTTAAATGTCTAAGTAAAATTATGCGGAAAATACTGGTCTTTTGGGATGTGCTCTGCAAGTCACTCTTTAATCAGATACTAGAATAAACAAAAGCAGAATATAATAAACGGTAATTATTTTTCAGAACAAATGTTCATTTAAGAACAGTGTGACACCTGGATTTTTGTTTTCTTCCCTTTGTATACAATCTAGCAGAAAAAAGAGAACTTTTGTAGAGCAGACCCGCTTGACTTTGGGGACAGAAATGGTCTATTTCTTATTAGATAAGGGGAAATAATAAAATTAACTTTAATTTTGTATTGATTACCATGCTTTGGCTATTAAATACAACGTTGCCTTAATGTTAGTGATCTCTTAGTAATATCACTTAATAGCTTTTCACTACGGTATTTCAGTTAGATATATTAGGTTTACTGTCATAGCACAAGTATTAACTTTTAATGTGTGTTTTAATTTAATAATGATATCTTTACCAAAAGTAAGCATCTGCATAGAAAATAATTGACTAATACAAAAGCTGCTGTTAAAACTGTAAAGCCTAGTACTTTTCTGCATCTGTGAAAGGAAAAATGATTGCATATGCTGTCCAGAGGGAAACACTTTTTTTTTTTTTTAAATTAACAGAAGCATTTTTAAGTTGTGGAGGTTTCTTTCTTTCTTTCTTAAAGCTATTGCTATCTTTGACTGCCAAGAATGTATTGGTGATAATTCCCCTGTCAGCAGTAATCACTCTTAAGCTTGAATAAACATCTGTAGGGACAGACTTGACATGACGCAGCAAATAACTATGTATGGAGTCTCTAAGCACATACTGATCATGGCAATCTAACATCCCTTCTGACTGAGCTTACCCACACAGATATCTGAAATCTGATAGGCAAGGTTAATTAATCAGCTGGGTCGGCCTCCTGGAAACGTTTTCTAGCTGCTGTCAGCACAGGAATTACTGTGATTGCAAGGGTTAATACATAGAATCTGATGCAATCCCTCCCACTTTTCCCAGCAGTTTTCATTAGGCAAGTGCTCCATGGCAACAGTGAGATCACTGAAGACGGTATTTCATTGATTTCTCCTTCCCGCCCCCTTCCGTTTTTGAGCCGTTCTTATCACTGAAGTGCAGTTGGGTGAAAAGACATTTTTTTAATGCAGATCACTTATATAGGCTTCTGTCTTGTAAATAATTTGGGAAGCAGAAATCCCCTACATTTTTTCTGTGTTTAATGTTTCACTATGTATTTAAAGAGAGATACAGGTTTAGGAAGCTGGATAACTGTACCTGGTGTAGCTGATGTTCTTAAGTATTCTTGCATTGTTTGCTGGTCTTCTAGGGAAAAGAATAATGTAGAGCAAGACCTGAAGGAGAAAGAAGATGCCATCAAACAGAGGACGAGTGAGGTCCAGGTAAATAAGACACAGAATTACTGCTGAGATATCTGATATTGAACCATGTGGTGTTTTAATGGCAGTGGGATTACTGAGTCTTAAGATCGCATCACTTATTCAGTGGTGGCTAAGAAAAAGAATATTCTTTGAAATGTATTTGTTGTGTGAATGTGGGTTGGTGGGGGTGTTTATATAAATATATGAACTCTTAAAATGTGTAGCCTATCTGGAGTTCTAATTCAAAGCAAAGCTATTTAATGTGTAATTAAAATGAAGAAGACACTAATATTGCAAATTAATAAAATCTTAAGTGGTTGAGTTAAATGGGACTTGTACATGGGACTGTTTAAGAGTCATAGTAATTGCCAGCTTGGGAGAATGATATTGCCTTAAGTTAATTTTGCCTGAAGTGAGTGAATTCAAAAATAAAATCCATTTGATTTTTATTTAAAAGGATGATATTGAACTTTCCAGAATATTAGAAAATTTGAATGTCATGAGTATTTTAAATGAATTAAAAATTATGTAGTCAACATCAGTGTTTAGGGTGCTAACAGACTAGCCCTGAATTAAATGCTGCAAAGCAGTATTTCAGTTAAATCGTAAGCTGCAAAAGCAGCTGGTATTGCTGCATTAAGAAAAAAAACCTCCAGTGAGATGTCTGATCATCTAAATTTCTTTTAAGAATAATAGTGGAAAATAAATTATTTAGTTAAAAGTAAATAATGCAAGACTTGGTTAAGAGTAAATAATGCAAGATTGCTGCATTTTACTTCGTGTAAGGGGAAAAAAAAAAGCCTGTGTGTTACCTCTGTGGTGAATTTTGTGCTTGACTATCAAGCCAGGATATCTTCAAGCCAGGATGATGATGATTAATAGCGTGACCTTTCAGGAGATAATCTGATGCTTGTCTGTTAGTCGCAATGGCAGCCAGCTACAGCAACTGAGGAAATGCATACAGAGGTTGCCCATGCCTGTGATTTCTGTCCATGCATGCAGTGATCATTCCACTCCCCACTATGCAGAATACCTTTTCACACTGTTAAAATGTGTTACTGGTATTTTTTTGACATGTATACATGATAATTCTGTTAATCTGCTCTGGAATCTGTATGTGTGTTCATGTGAAGGTTGCTCTCTGGCATCTCTTTCACAAGAGGTATGTAAAACTAGATCAAAAGCCTTAGATCTAATTCCTGCTTTAGAAGGCCTAAAATATTACAGTGTTAGTATGATCTGTGTATATGTTTATCATCTACTGTTTGATAGTCAGCTGCATCACAGAATCAATGAAACCATTGTGCCCAGAGCAGTAGAAGCAATTGTCATACGCCCTTAACCTCTTAGTGATCACACAAGCTATTTGTCCCTTGTTAATGCTGAGTTCTTTCAGACTGCAGAGAAGGGACAGTCTGTTACTGGTTTATCTGAAAAATGACAGACCATCAGCATCAAGTGGGATATGCCTGCAGCATTTATTTGAGTTTGTGGCCTTTTATCTCTTATCTCCTTACTCCTTAATTTTGGAGGACCTGTTCGGTGAAACTTTCTAGAACTTGAGAAAATGTTGGTGACGGACTACGAATGTTTTTACATCATCCTGCTTTCTTCTGCTTTATTCTAAGAGTGGCATTTTTAAAGATGGTATACAAAACCATCATGTTCTAGTGTGCCACCTTTGATAAGGCTAATTTAGTGGCATCTTTCTCTGGGGCTTGTGATACCAGGATTACTCCCATGGATGCAAATTATCATCTCACAGATATCCACAATTTGTGATGAGTTGAACTAATTCTATGGGAGGAAAGATTTCTGTATAAAATATTTTATTTATTTTATTTACTATGCAAATAAAGAGCAAAAATTGGGAAGCTTCTAAGGTACCCTTCCCTAACTACTTCCGTGATTGGATTAGCATTCTTTCACAAATTCAGGAGCAATGATCTCGGGTATGAATTATTCCCTCAAAGAAGAGAACTCTGGGTTTTACAAAGTTAACATATTACTAAAACATTAGTTTTTGAACACATATCAAGTACAATTTGTAAGTGCCTTCACCTCGCTGTCCCCTTTTTCTCTCATTTCCCTCACCCAGCTTCTTTCGTTTACTAAGCTGCTTTGCTAGACCCAGGTGTTGATGCTCCTCAGCAGCTAGCCACTGCCTCAAGCAGCGGGCTCCTGGCCACATCCATGAGGTTCTCATTGTCCATCTAGCATCTCACGTGCACGTGTATGGTTTGTCAGTCTAACTACCAAGACGCAGAAATGAGTGATTCTCCTGGTACTCCCAACAACAACTGCATGTTCCCCGTAATTTCACTAATACTAAGTCAAAAGGTCTATGTTTTGCTCTTCAGTAGGACATTGAAACTTTTGTAAAGAGATTTTTAGAATAAGTGCATGTGACTAATAAACAAAGCATAATACATGTTCAGATCTATGGAAGAATATATCTGCGTATGAGATCCTGTTTCAGGGCTGTTCTCCTCTCTGAAAGGTATTTCAGGATGAATAGTCTCTTTTCAATGAGCCCAGAATGCTTCTGGTCTTTTCTTCAAGCCTTTTGGTCTCCTTGTTGGCCTGAATTTCCTTAAAAACAGGCTTATGCTCTGAGTATCTCTGTCAGCATTGGGTTTTCCCTATGCTTTGTTGCAGTGCACCAAAGCCATTAGAAAGTCAGTAAAGTTTGACTTGTCTGTACTCTTTCTGACTTGAAGGTTCTTAGTGCTTGAATTAAGAATAGTGTGGCTATTAAATCCATTGTCTGTCTTTTTGTGGAAATACAGATCTTTTGAGATTTCCTTGTCCTATGCTACATTAGCATGTAAAGTTACCACGATTGTAAATCTAACACAAAGATGCCTATTACCATTTTAAAAAGCTACTTTTTATACCATCTCAAATATATTAATTGTTTGAAAATGGGGTCTCGTTCAGTGTTTGAGTGTTAAGATCTCTTTTTTCCTGTGCGGAGGATATTCTTTGAAATCAAAATTTAATTGGAGTCTTCTTTATTTTATGAAGATATATCTTTGGATATTACCTTTAGTTCTGTGTATTATGTCTGCTCTGACCTGTAATTATTTCTGGGGCGGCCATATGAACATGAATTTCCTTTCTGGAAGCTATCAGATTTAGTCAGTGACCCTACTTCTGTGCCTAGGACAGACATTAGGATTCAAGGAGGATGTAGCAAGACTGGGGCGATCTATATTTAACTTGTGTGTATGTAAATGCTTGCTCCTTTTAGAAAAAAGGAGACTGTAAAATCTCTTTAAGCTGTTACTTTTTTACCCTGATGCTTATGTTGGGTGTCAGCTGATAACTCATTTCTCAAAGTGATTTAAAAGACAAATTTATCAGGACAGTCTCCCAATTATCCAGGCCACCAGTGCCTGTCAGAGGCAGGTATGTGTTGATTTTTCATAGATTAGAAATAATCAGCAGGTCATTTAGTCTGACTGCTGTACAACATCAATCATATAATTTTAACTAGTTATACCTTTATTAAACCTTAATTTTTTTAAATTTTTTTTCATAAAAGCATCTACTTTTGATTTAAAGACCTTAAGTTTAAAAGGATATAATGTTTCTTTAGAGGTTCTGTCCTAGCTGTCAGTTGTTTTGAGGCCTAGTGTCTGACTGCTGCAGCTGCAGTGTATGCCTATCTGCTTGTCTTGTGCAAAATTTGACAAAATTTGGCTTTTTTTGTCCTACTGATTGTCTGGAGGGGTCAGCACATACGGATAAACTCATAATCTCATTCACTAAAATAAATAATTAAAAAGAAGGGGATCTCTAGCTTAGAACAGCAGAATAATGTTTGTATCTAATCAAAAATTCCCTTCTGCTTATTTTCTTTTCCTCCCTAATTTTCTTTTTTTCTCTATTCTTTCCTTCTCTCTCTCCCTGTCTTACTCTCTCATGATTCTTCCTTCAGTTACCATATTTTTCTGGAAAGGCTGCAGTCTTCTCTTTTCATTTAATACTTCTCCTTGCATATCAGTCCTTTTGATCTCCCTATATTATCTCTTCCTCTTGACTGTTTTTCTCTTCCTGAATTGTCTCTTTTTTCCTAGTGTTATCTCTGCAGTTTGTAAAAGTATAACCATTGCTGTTGCTCAGAAATGAACCAATTACCATATGATGCCACTTATGTACTTAAAATACATGATACCTGGTTGCTGCTGTTTCATAAGTTAAAAAATGTCGTATTTTCATGGATGGAACGTGAATTTCTTTCCAGTATTGTTCCTTGAAAATAAGTTCTTGAATAACTTGCACAAAATCAGAGGCAGGGAGGCTGTTGAAAGGAGTGCAATGTGGGGTAATGATGTACATGTTTTATTCTTTACTCTTCTGCTACAGTAATTTGTATTTTTGGATATGTATTTGTGGAGGAAGGGAGCACAATAAAAGATTTCTATTATTATCAAGGAACTCAGTAAATTAGTATGTTAACATATTACTAAAACATAGGAGAAAGATGATGTAGCAGGCTGAACAAGGAAGATTTTAGAAATTGAAAATAGAAACCTGACCCTCTTTATAGGTGAAACGTTTAATCTCTTTGTTGATGGTATAATCTTCAATATTCCAGTGAGTTTCTTCTGAATAAAGAAAGGAAAAAGCAAGTAGCCTGTGTATTTATGTCTCAGAATACAGGCTTTAAAATACTTGCTTCTCTGAGGTGCTAAATTTTAGTCTTTGAAAGATGTGTTCTTGCTCTGAAATCTGAGGCATTGGTACTGCAATTTATACTACAAAATTACTACAGAACGTAGTGGTCAAAAGAGGGAGAGGAAAAAACACGAAACCCAAAGGAAATCTGTTTTATTACAGGATCTACAAGATGAAGTAAAGCGGGAGAGCAGTAATCTGCAAAAGCTGCAAGCTCAGAAGCAGGAAGCACAGGAAATCCTTAATGATCTGGATGAGCAGAAGGCTAAGCTGGAAGAGCAACTTAATGATATCAGGCAGAAGTGTGCAGAGGAGGCCCATTTGGTAAGACCTAGTGGCTCAGACCCATGGCGGAGTAAACACCTCAGTTTGAAGAGAGTAGTCTTGCAGTGTGTTACAGTTGAGGAAAGAGAAAAAACTGTAAAGAGTATATAATGAATTTCCAGATTTTGTGACCAACAGAGAATAAGCCACTAATTTCAGTGGCTTCCTAATTTAGTATTGTTGTGCCAATAATACAGCGAGAACCATAAGGTTCTCATGGTGTGCAAACTATAGATGTAATCAGTCCCACAAGTGCTTCTAATTTTCTACCAGTTTAAAAAAAAAAAACAAAAAACATCTTAAGGCTTTTTTTTTTTTTTTTTTTGCTAATATAAATCTACAATATTTCCTTGTGGTATAAAATGACATTTCCAATATTAGAAATATCCATGTTGGTCAGGAAAAAAAAACTGGAATACCAGAATCTCCTTGACACCAACGGGGAGTTTTGTTCAGGTAAGATCTGTCTTGCCCGTGTTAGCTGTGAGGTTTTTGGATTTTTTTAGTTATTTTTCTTTGCCTTTTATGGTCATAAATAATAGTTTTTGCTGGATGTGTTGTGGATTTTTGGGGATTTGGCTTTGAAATACTTGCTCATGCTTCAGATAGCTGTGCTGAAGGGTGAAATAACAAGCCAGGAATCAAAGATTTCTGCATATGAAGATGAACTAACCAAAGCTCAAGAGGAGCTGAGTCGCCTGCAGCAAGAAACTGCAGAGCTTGAGCATTGCATAGAGTCTGGGAAAGCACAGCTGGAACCTCTTCAGCAACATCTGCAGGATTCACAACAGGAAATCACTTCAGTAAGGCAATTTGAAAAACAAACATTTTAACCGACAACCTTTCGTGTGTGTGTGTGTGTGTGTGTGTGTGTGTGTGTTGTTTGTTTTTAAGAGGAAGTGTTACTTTTTCTTCACTGTTTGCACATGTCTTTCAGTTGCTTTCACAAATGTGTTTTGTGCTAATGGCTGCTAAGATTTTTAGAGGCTGACTCAAGTCACAAGATGATACTGCATTATATTTCTCCAAGTTTTGATAATAAAAAGGGATTAATTAATTGTACTAAATCTGTCTTAATGTAATGAATGAGAAAGGGATAACACTGGTTTAAATTCACTGTGTGTGGTAGTTATCTAAGCTTTGTTTCCCCAGCCACGGCCTGGGCCATGCTCTCTGCCATTCCTTTAGTTGATGTGATGTCAGTGTAGAAACTCCCAATTCTTTGAGCATTGTTGAATGAAGAAAGTAACCTGAATGTAAGAATAAATTGGATTGTGACTAGATACTTACAAGTAGAAAGATAACTGCACTGGATTTTATGCAGTGAAGCGTCTTTCCTCACCACTTCTTTTTCTTACTCTGACTTGCCAGCTGTCTTCTAATATGTTAGCCAGAGTCTTTATTTTCATTATCAGCTTTTTTTCTTTTAATGCCATTCTATTAATTTTGAACCCTAGAAATGGTTGATTTTCTGGGGGGTTGGTCATTTCATAG
The DNA here is from genome assembly GCF_040807025.1 of Struthio camelus. Classification (NCBI taxonomy): domain Eukaryota; kingdom Metazoa; phylum Chordata; class Aves; order Struthioniformes; family Struthionidae; genus Struthio; species Struthio camelus. Next base: position 31,148,855 of record NC_090949.1, on the reverse strand, counting down.
TCTTCATATCTGTAACTTGCTCACAAAGTTTTTTGTTAAAACTTCTGCTGTTCATGAGAGAATGCTATTTTTTCCTATTGAAAAGGTTTATAACATTCATAATTTTAAAATTTAATTTGGTAGGAGACTTAGAGACTGAGAAGCAAACAAATGGATTGTCTATTTTTTCATTAGAGGTAGAGAAAACTGTTCTGTTTCCATATTTCTGCATGTTAGCAAGAGGTGCTTGAGATTAACAGATTTGAGGCAGGTATTATAAGTGATTGGTAATGCTTGTCTGTACCAAAAACCTTTTTTAGCTTCTTGGACAGGTTTTATATCGTTATTCTTGTTTGTGAGCCAAAAGCAATAAAATCAAGCTCAACCATAGGTGTTTTGGTGCTTTAGGCAGGATTATCTAATGGTTGATCTGAGGTGAGTGCATTTGAAAGATACCAGATGTTTTCTTTGCTACTACCCAATTTCTGTGGGCAAAGCAATGAAACCCCCTTTTATTTAGGTTCCTAACCTCTATTTAGGAGACTTAGAAATCAGCGAGATTTAGACACCTAAATATCTTCATCTGAACCATGTTCCCTCTTCTGCATAATCTGCTGAATTCAGTAGTTCCTTCATAACTCACAGCATGGTTGTAAGTGTAAATGTTTGCTGTGAGGCCTTTTTTAGGCATGTTGGCGAAGTAAGGACGTGTGGATGTATCTTTCTGCTTAGAAGATACACTGTGGATTTTGTAGAAAAATCGTGTGGGAGGAGATAATAAACTGTAATTTTCCCTCTTGGAAGATGAGCAGTCTGATAAGGTGGCCTTTTTAATTTACCGAGTGGAAAGCAATTGTAACCCCATAACTGTAAAAATCTGGAAAAAAGCTTTGCAACTCCCCTTATGAGTTTGAGTGGAAACAAAGCAACAGGTTTTGACGTCTCTGTTGATGGTCTGTTTCCTTGGCAGTAAGAAGGTTCTCAGAGCTCTCCTTCAACCACATTAAATCTCTTCTTAGTCACATTTGTGCTTATCTCTCAAATTTATCCTTTGCTTTGAAAGAACACAGTTTTATTATTATTTTGTTTTGGAAAATAATTTCAGATCTATACCTTCCTCTTTATATTTGAGAGGAGATGGTCATGTGTTACCTTCTGTGCACTGCCGTACTAATAATTATAAATTTATTTCTGTTTACAGGTGCAAACAAAACTTCTTGAGCTGAAAGAGTTGGAAAATAACCAATTTAGTTGGCACTCCCAGCAACATAATGTACTTGTTAATGGAACTGTGGATCATTCTAGTCTTAGCAACAGCAGCAGTGAAACTGCTAACCTTAATGAGAATGCTGAAAGGGAAAGTTTAGCAGAAGATGAACAAATAAACAATGCGTCTCCAGTGAGTAAAGTGTTTTGCCTGCTTGATCATGATGTAATGCAGCTGTGAAGTTGGAAAAAGTTAAAAGTGGATCATGACTGATTACATTTTGTTTTTAAACACTTGCACAAGTCCAGTTTCAGGGTTTTGCTCAGAGGAACTCTACTGCATTGATCTGAAAGCTGATTATCAGGAGAGGAAGCAAATTTCACTTGGATGGAAAGTTGTAACAGGGCCTTTTGCTTTGGAAAAGATACATAGGGGTTTTTTTGGTTTTTTTGTTGTTGTTGTTGTTGTTTTTTAAGTTTAATAGTAGAATTGATATTAAGGGAGAGCAGCTGTCTCCAGTTGATGCCGCAAGAACAGAATGAGGTATAGCATGGAAAATCTAGAGCTATCCTGCTTAATGGATGTCCTTCCTTATCTCCAAGTATGTTCCTGGATTTTTTTTTTAATGACTTTCACAGGTTTCATGGACTATTTCTATTCTATAATAATTATGAATCTCTTGAGCTAGAATATCCTTTAGTATTATTTTTAACACTTTGATATGAAGAATGGTATACATAGTGGGGTTTTTTGTTTTTTAATATATGCAGAATTACTTTTATCCTTCTGTAGATAAGGAATAGTCCTGAAACAATAGAAGCTGTTGTGGAAGAAGGGAAAGAGACCCCAGCTGCAGCTATTACAAAAAAAGTAAGTTTGTTCAGATTTGATGGAGGGAAAACTAAAGTCATAGTTAAATTATTTCAGGTTTACATCCTGTCAGTTACTTACATGATGGTCATAGACTAGCATAGAAATCAAATTATCATTTTCTTACTGTTTTTAATTTGAATATGTCATGAAAACGCTTTATCTCATGTAGCAGATTGATGTTGAGAAACATTTCGGATGCCCATTGATGAATTATATAGAATTCCAGTTGTCTATATGATAACATTTAGTAGTTACTTAAAGCTAAAAAGAAAGACATGAGATATGTGTTTTCTCTCCTCTGCATCTTAAAAATTTCATACTTCTCTTACTACTTTCACGTTACCCAGGAGGATCCATTTGATGCTGAATCTCATCCATTACCTGATCTAGTTTCTGAAGCCAGCTTAGACTTCTTCCGATCTGACCCTTTTGTTGGCAGTAAGTAAACTTTTCTAAGTACGGATTTGCAGAAAGATGTTTTGTCTGAACATGTCAGACTAATCTACACCTCGGAACTGGTCTTTTTAGAATAAATGGGAAGGTGTTTGAGTGACAGGAGCGTGGAGCCAATAGCCTCACAAAACCAGAAATGACAGTCCCAGGGTGTTTTCCCTTTCTTTCGTCTGCACTTCTGTATTAGCTGTGAGAACTGCACTTTTCCTGCACTGCACTTCCAGAGTGTGTCTCCTCCCCACCCCTGAGGTTGCGTTTTTGATGTGAAAGGTGCAGGCATATTTGTGATGCATTTCATGTCGCTCATCTAATTTACAGCAAAATAGCTCAACTGAAGGTTCAGTGAGCTGTGCTGTGGGGAGGGTGTGGGTGGTTGAGAATGAATGGCTTGGCCTATTTACAGTGAGTTTGGCACTCAGAAAAAGGTATGTGGAACTGCACCATCTGTTCATCTTGTGCAAATGCTGTGCTTTATTTTAAGAACTCAACGCTTACGAATGCTGTTGCTCTGGTTTTATGTTGGAAGGGGTGGTCTGCATGGAGATGCTTGGAGCGTGGGAGAAGGAGAGTTAATTTGGGTTAACTGCTAGAGCAGATGTTTTAAGCCACATTAATATGCCTTGACATACTTTTCAGAATCAAGATCGTCTAATTGTTTTAGCTCAGATCGCTTCAGAAGGAAAATAAACTAAATTTACTTAGGATGACTTGGCTTCTGAATGACTGTCAGTTTGCAGGTTTAATAATTTTAAATAAATAAAACTGTAATTTAAAATATTTTTAATTTGAATGCCTCCATGCAGCTTTTGTTTGATTATGTGTTTATATTGAAGTGGTCCTGCTACAGCCAATGACATACCTTTCTCCTCTGAAAGAAAGGCTATCTCTTTTAGTAGTCGGCCTTTGGGCTTTTTGTGTCCAAAGATGTGTTCGGGGGTAGGTGCTTATAGCTAAGAGTTAGCATATCCATGTGGGAGCATGACTGATGCGACTGGGACAATGTTGCCAGTACAGAAATGAACACTTAAGACCAGGAGTTGCTATCCATGGTGCCTGTGAGAGTTATTAAATCTGGGACTAAGCTTCTATCGGTGGCCTGGGTTATCATGATGGTAAATGCTGCACAACGTGGGTGTTTAATAACAATAGCTACCCAGATGCATCTTTGAAATGGCTGCTTTAGTGTATACTTTGTGCTGGTACTAAGCTACTTGATGAATAGTTGTTCTGTCTAACACCAGCTCTTGTAGTTCTACTGAAATTAGTGAAACTACTCCTCTGAGTGAGAGTTGCTAAATTCTAGTTATAGAGATTAATTTATATCCTAAGAGACTTCACCTCAGTATATTTTTAATGGTTTAAAAAAAAAGCTACATGTTTCGTTTCTTTTTTTTTTTCTTTTCTTTTTTTTTTAAAAAACAGGTGATCCTTTCAAAGATGACCCTTTTGGGAAAATTGGTAAGTAACTTTTTAACTTTTAATGTGTCTGTGTTTGTAGATGATTCATAGTAGAAGAGTATATGGGAAAAGCGTGTCACCACTTTCAGTACGAAAAAGATGGAAATGACCTGAAAACTGCCTCAAGATGGATAAACAGTAGTAGCAGTTGGCTACTTATATGAAGCCTCTCCAGAGAAGCACATTCTTGGTGGACTTCTCTTTTGCTGTCGGAAGTATCCTGAGTTGCGATTTAAGTGTATCTGAAGATGGTGAACAGAAGGCCCCAAACTCTTGCTGCCTAATTTGTATGCAAATAAGTAGGACTGTACTCTTAAAAGCTCTCAATTCAGCAACTTTCTCTAGCACTAGATACTTAAAAAGGTGGACAGTCTCAATTCATCATTGTATTATTTACTTGGTCCTGGATGACCTTACGGCTGGCAAAAGCAAAATAGACTGTACAAAGGCTATAGCAAAATAACATTGTGTACCAAGTGCCAAATAAGAAAACATCAGCTATGTTTGGGGAATTAAGGAGAGGAGAGTAGCGGAGTTCTGAAAAACATTAGCTTTTGTAAAATGGTACCTTTTTAAGGGAGGATGTATAAAGAACCTATGTGCTCAAATGGTTCCAGAACTGAGCCACTGTCGTTATCCAGAGTTTCCGTGATGTACAGAAAATGTTAGCTTGTCCAATGTTTTGGATCATAGAAGTTATTTGCAGGTGAACTTCATGCTTCAAAGATACTTGGTCCTAACTGTGTCACCTTTCTGCACTACGAAATAAGCAATATGAAATGTTTTATTTTTAAGATATTAAGCTAAATAAAACTAGCAGAAATATTAATGCAGTATTTACTTCTTTAGATCCTTTTGGTCCTGATCCTTTCAAAGGCTCCGATCCTTTTGCAGCCGACTGTTTTTTCAAACAGTCCTCCACTGATCCTTTTGTGACTGCAGGCACTGATCCATTTAGCGCTACAGGCAACAGCAGTAGTCTCGCAGTAAGTTTGATAGCACACCTCTTAGTTTATTTTGTCTCAATTATATGGAAGGAATTATGTTGTGCATTTGGTACTGCTTTGAAATCCTGATACTCTGAAATCATACGGATAACAGGTACCTCTAACTCCCTGTCCCTGTTTTGTCTATTTTTCTCTCCTACTTTCTAGAGATGGTCACAAACAAAATAAAAGTAAAAACACTTTTAAATGCTTTAGTGTGGAGCTTCACTGCGCTTCAAATTGGAATGTTTGGAAGTAGTAAACAACCGCACTGGTAGCTGGTTGGAACTTACCATTGAACAAAACCTAAGATTAACCTCACCAGGTTATGCCAGGTTATGCTGAGATCCTTGATTTGACCTCTAAAACTTGTAGAATCAATAACTATGTTACGTATTTTCTTTGAAATTGGGGGGGGGGGGGACCCCTCCCCCACATCAGAAAAGTCAGATTGTCCTAGATGTGTATGTTGTTTGGGACGTATTTCCTTTTTTAATAGGAGCCACTGAAGCTTACTTATAATTTGTAGAGGCCTACTGAGTAGATATACAATGAATACAATGAAGACGAGTGTACTTAGGTGCAACTTTTAGCTGCCCATGCTATAACTGAGCAATTATTGATCAGTCTTCAGTGTCTAATAAGATAAGAGCTGGATGTGAAACCTTCTTAGATCTAGGGTAGAATCTGATGAAGACAAGATGATGTTCAGGGCTGATGGATAAACACTTATAAGAAGCTGAAATTCTTCATCTCAGAGGTTTGTTTCCATCCTTTTGCCACCTCCTCTCCTCCTAAGTGCGTCTTCTATTCATATCTCACTTCCAATTAAAAAATGCACATGGATAATTAGGAGGCAAGCTAGGTGGCTGTAGAGAGCGTGCCTGACACAAACCACAGAAGCAAGACTGAGAAATCATTTCACCTAATATATTCTCTAGTATTGTCTTGTCCTTCTCTGTGATGTGCATGTTATGCAAATCTCTGGGTTGTACTCCATACTGCAGCCTATACCTGCAGCCTTAAAAAGGAGTTTTCTACAGTATTCAATATTTATTCAGCAGACTATCCTCTTCCAAATTACCGTCTTCTAATACAAGTAATTCTCAGTAATATTATGGCCTGATAAGGGAAGCACAGAGAAGTAAACAAGTCAGCCAGAACTGTGGTGTAGGCTACATGATCGGCAGCGGTTGTGATTCTTGAGATCTGCATTTCTGGACTGGAGTTGTTAGGCATTCATCCCGGAGGCTTTACTATACCTTTCTGTATTGATAGCTTATAGTTAGATCTTTATGAAGATGGCTCTGATAACATGAGACCAAAATAGGTATTAGATATTTTTACATCTTGGTTTAGTAGTTACCTTTTTCCCATTCTTTGAAATCATAATTCTGAGGAGGAGTTTCTGTTAGCCGACTCATTAACGCTGATAAAAGCTACTTCCAAAACTGAAATTGTAGTAAAAAGTGGTAGGTCTCCCTGAACTTGCACTGATTTTTTTAAAATAGAAATAGCTGGAAGACTCTCGGAATGATCAGGAGAGAATTAAGCTTGCTCACAGGTATGAGCGTAAATGATATTAGAGTGGTACAAAAGATTCTGAGCTTTCAGATTCATTTCAGTTACATATTTTAGAAAACTACTTCCCTTTAAGTAAGCTTGGAAAGGTATCATGCACTTGATTTATTTTGTAAACTGTTTAATTGTAGGAGTACTCTGTTCTTGAGGCTATACAACAAAAACTCTTTCTAGGAGTACATGATATTGGAGTAAACATCCTGAACCTGGCAGGAGAACAAGTCTCTTTTCTTGTAGAGCTTAAGTGGGAGATAAGTTGATGACCTTTACCATTGTAAAGTATCCTCTGTCTTTAGGTAGTCATAATTTATGGCTTGATAAATTATATTCTCTAGCGTCTGGAGCAGAGGACTGTATGTCACAATTCATATTCTTTTTGAGAGAAAAACATTGCTTACCTGCTTATTGCACAGGAATGTGAATCATGGATTCTTGGTTGTATTTCCATGTTTGATGGGGAAAAAATAGTTGCATGATCTTTTATCATAAAACCTTTGATTCTGCTCACATATACAATGAAGAAGATGGCACATTTAACTTGACTTTTTTTTTTTTTAGCCACTTGTGCTAAGCATGCGAGCATAAGATTACTATTTGATTTTAAAAACTCTTATATTGAAATAAATCTGAATTGTATTCTTAGACTGAGGACTCTTTTAAGCTGAAAAACAAATTTTCCTCCAAAGGAATTTTTTGTTTTAGACAGAAATACCGAAGAAAAATGACCCTTTTGCTCCTGGTGGAACAACTGTTACTACATCTAACGATCTAGGTAAAGGAGGACTGCATACATCAAATTTTGGGGGTTTTGTTTTTATTTGCTTTGGATTATTTTTATGTCTTTAGGCTTTTAACCGTAAATTCACAATAGGAGCGTTTTAGGGATTGCATTGTACTTGACAGGAAAATTTAGGCAATGTAAGGACATAAATCTGGGGGTGGTCTTTTTGAAACAAAACTGTGTCATTATCCATAGCGCTTATCACTGAAGACTGATTCTGTAAACACGTTCCTTGTCCTACCTGAAACTGGTAAAACTCCTGGCCTAAGAGTTTGGACAATTTGAATGATTTGTACTGCTTCCGATAGGGCTGGTTTTAGGGATTTCCTGTTACTTTTAAGTAACGTAGCAGATAGCTTTATATTCCATGACAGGAGATCTAAGATAGAATTAGTTGATCAGCACTTTAAACTATTAAAAGTTTTGCTGCTTTGCTTTGCTGTGATCCTCTCTCAACTGACAGTTAAAGATGTTTTGGAGAGGAATCTAACATCTTGTAGTTAATAGCTGTTGAGATGAGCACACTGCCAACTATCCTCCCAAGTTAGCCTGACGAGTGGTAATCGAAAAAACGCATCCAAGTGTGATTTCATATTGTAAGCCTGCTCAATTTAACTGCAAACAAACAAACAAAAAATACTGTTTTCTAGAGACATGTTAAGTGAATATGTGCAAAGACTGCACTTCTTGCTTTAAGCAGAATAGCATTTTTTCATCCTTACATGCAAAATGTGTTAAAGGGTACTGCTGAATTACAGATTCTGAGATAATGATGTGAAGTAAGGTATTTCATTCCACGTGAGTGGACCTAGAGGCAGAATCCAGCTGTCGTTCTTATGTATCAAATGCACATGTGTGTGTACATGTGTGTATATGTGTGTGTAAACGTGAAATATTTACATACAGTTATATATGTGTATATTTTTTTTATATATAAAAGATATATATGCACACATATTGGCAAAACATACAGGAATATGGTTATTGGATGCTTTTGGTGGAATTTAGATTTAACTTTTACATCGGAAACTGGAGTATCAGTTTCTTTAGAATTTCTCCCTGTTCAGGAGAATTATTATTCTGAATCAATAGTTAGCATTTATAGTTTTCATAAGTAAAAGCTACTTAATCAAGAACTTAATAAAAGTGCCTACCTTATTAAATATTTGACTTGAATTAGTCTGTGTGGGAAAATATAACACCCGTTTGTTTTCTGTGGTGTTTTTCAAAAGTCTGTATCATTCAGTGCCATTTAACTTTTAAAATCCAATTTTATTTTCTTTTTTTGCTTCTATTTAGCTACAGATCCCTTTGCATCCCTGTTTGGAAATGAATCCTTTGGAAGCAGCTTTGCTGACTTCAGCATGTTATCAAAGGTAATAAGAAACTACTGCCACTCATGGAAAATGCATAAAACTGCAGTGACGAGACGTTAGCAGTCTAGCCTATTCTCTTTCCCAGCAGTTTTACTGTTACAACTTTGCCACTTATAAAAGTTTTTATAATTGCTAAATTTCTTGAAAAATAGCTTTTTATAATAAAATGGCATGGAATTCCACTTTGAATAATGCATTGTAATCTTTTTTTGTGCCTTTATAAATGTTTTTCTATACTACAATATTATCCTATTTTCAGAATTTGCTAAGGGCACTGGCAAAGTATCACTTTTGCTGTACTCTTTATTGCTGTACACACTAACCATTCAAGGTTTTTAAATGATTTTCATTAATGTTCATTTTTAGTGTCTCTTGGAATAGGTGGAACATATGTCCCTTTTTACAAAAAAAAAAAAAAAAAAAGAGAGAGAGCGCGAGTGGGGGGCAACATATTTTTCTTAGTCCAAACATTCATTCTTTTTCTAAATAAGTATTATTGAAAAGAGGGGAAAGTGTTAGCAGAATTGAAATGTACTGAAAACTGAAATGTATACTGAAATGAATACTGAAAATGTATACACTGCTGTTTTCTTTGTTGAAGGCCAACAATGAGGATCCCTTTAGCTCTTCCACATCAGGTTCTGTCAACAATGTGATCATAACTAAAAACTTATTTGAGGAATCGCCGGCCAAAAATGAGGATGTCCCTCCTGCACTGCCACCTAAAACGGGAACTCCCACAAGACCGTGTCCACCGCCACCTGGTAAGAGCTGATCCTGAGATGTTAATAAGAATTACCTTCTCTTTCATATTGGTAAATGGACAGTAATTATGAGGGGATGATGAGGTGTACTGAATTTAGAAAGAATGAACAGGATGTGAAACAAATGTATTTGCGACGGCTTCTTGGAAGTTAAATTTGGTGTGGCATTTTACCATAGTTTGTTTTTTTGAAGAGAGAAAAAATTTAGAGAATGGGTGAAGAGTCATTACAAACATCTACAAGAACATAGCATGGCTACAAACTGAAAGGTTACTAAGGTGGTACGTTGTAAATCTTACAGTAAATTATGCCCTAAAGGGAGAATTCGGTGTGTTTTATCCCTTGCAAAGCCTCTATTTTTTAATGCTGTCTCTATCTCAGAAGAAATATTAAAGCTATTTAGGTTTTTACATGGCTAGAGGAAAAACAAATTAAACTCTGTTAGCATGACTGTCTCAGATTTTTTCAGTTAAATTCTTCCAGGTGGCCTTGCCAGAGGTCCATAGTAGTAAGCCTCACCTGAGTAATAGTAATAAACCCCCAGTTTTCTATACTCTGCTTTTTGTTTGATGATAACTGAATCCTCTGGTCTGCTCCATAACATGAAATACTGTTTTCTACAAAAGGCCATGATTAACAAACATATGCATGTTCTAGTGGTTGCAGCAAGCCTATGTGGTTACAACAGCCTCTTAATTTTCAAATATTTATTAAAGATTTGAAAATATATCACTAATATTCCTTTTTATGTTTATATCATTTGTTTCATTTTTTTTAGAAACTCTACTGCATCCGTTTTTACTATAATGCTATATGGAAGAATCTTGAGGTGTTTTTGGAAAACTATAGCTTAAAAATTTTAAATTATCTATTCATATTTTTCCCCCAAAGGGTGGGGAACATAATAGATGACGTTTTAAACTCGGCTGCTTAATTTCAAATATTGACTCATGGAAATTCAGCTTATTTGTGCCTTGCAGAGATTCAGTTTTTATTCGTGCCTTGCAAACGATCAGTTAATACTCCTGTGTTACAGTAAACGTTAAAATGGCTGACATAGGAAGCGATGATAACTTGGTTATTTTGTAAGGTGTTTCCTTTTATGGAGGTCCTAAAACAATTTGGGATTTCTGACTTCACGGTATGGGAGTGGCTATGAGATGGTGTAGAGATCCCCTTTTAGAATGCAAGCTTCTAGTGGCAGAACGGCATCCTTATCAATAGATGACTAGAAAAAAATAGTCTGTTTATATGCACATATTTAAAAATGATACTGTGGTTATCTTGATAATAACTATGAATATAAGGATGTCACATGGATTTTAACGATTGTTTATATTTTTCCAGTGATGCAGTATAGGAAGCTCTTTTTGTGTTTATGAATTTTGTGTAACTATATTTATACAGTTAATGGACTACTTTGAAAACTAAAATATTAAATTGTTTTCCTAATGGAAATCAAAAAATTACATGTTTAAGTGTATTTGTTTTTAATGACTCTTTTTGTCTGACTCAAAACAAGGACATGATTTTTCAAAGAAATGCCCTGAAATCTTGCTAAGATTCTTCACTGTACTGGAAAGTGTGCAGAAGAGTGGATTATTCACTTGCCTCTGATATCCATTGCCTTTCCAGATACTGAAAAGCACTCCCTCAATTTTTTAGGAGGGGAGGAGAGCTTTGGAGATTGTGTACTTCAGATCCCTATGGTTATTAATCCTTCCCCTGTAGAACTAAATCTCCCTGGATGTCACTTGAAGCTGCTCCTCCTGCATTATCCAAGAAAGTGGTAGGCATGTGTTGTTAGTCAGTAATAGAACATCATCCGTGAGGGAGGGCTATCCTGGGAAGATTATCTGGGAAGCATCTAACTAGATTATATATTCCCTGGGGGAATCCCTAGAAGTCTCTAAGTCATTGCTGCATTAGGATCCCTTTGGGTCTATGGAAGACCTTTTTTTGTGTGTGTGTGTGTGTTTTTTTTTTTCCTCCTAACCTGCGACAGCAATATCCAAAATAATAAGCGGATACTGGTTCAATTCTCCTGTTTTAATCTAAAATGACAACAGAAGCAAGTTTTAGAATACAACCATTAAAGTATCAAACCACTTGCAGAATGCACAAAATCTTCTAGTCAAATTCAAGAAACTGAAATTAAACCTTTTTTTGTAAATAATAACATATGGAAAAGAACAGTGGGATGAAATTCAGCTCAACTATTCTTGGAAGGATTTGGTTTAGTGTCCTCAAAAGTGTTGAAAGCTGACTGGTTAAGCTGAGGGAAAAAGAACAAGATAGGTGGGGGCTTGTGTCCTTGTGCCTGATTCTGTGTTATGTCTGCAGCTATTTAGGCAAGGATTAACAAAATAGTTAAGCCTGTGATTGCTTGTTACCACACTCCTCTCTTTTTTTTTTTTTTTTTTTTTTTAAACTAGAGAAGTTACAGGTGTTGGCATAGTCAGAGGAGATTTTCACTGGTGTTTGGAGACTTAGAAATGCCTCTTTTTTTTCACTGACTCAAATTTTGCTAATTTGATCCAAATAATAAAAGAATCTCAGGGGAATGATCACGGATAATCGATAAGCATAAGAAAAATTACTGTGCTGATAGAATGGGAGCTCAAGACTTCCAGAAATTCTCTTCCCAAAATACTGTTATATCAGCACATTAACATACGTGTGTTCCTTTTTATATGATTATGCTTTAAGAAACTATGGACTGTACCCTCCTTTTTAAATTAGCAACCCCTCCTCTGAAGTCAGTGCAACTCCACTAGTTTACCGGGAAAGGATATATTCCAAGTAGCTTTTTGGGTTTTTTTTTTTGTTTTTTTCTGTTTTTGGCATGTTATTACCTGCTATCTTAAATTCATTTTAAATTATTTTAATCTAAGGGAAAAGACCTATCAATCAAATAGACTCTTCAGATTCCTTTAAACCGACCGATCCATTTCAGCCTTTCCCCACCCCAGACATTCCCAAAGAACAAGAAGCAGATCTATTCTGTGATCCATTTGCTCCCACCAGCATCAGTAAAGAGGCTGACCCCAACAATTTTGCAAACTTCAGTACTGTGAGTAAACATTTCTTACATTTGTTTCAGTATAATGACAGCTTTGAATTGTTCGCACTGAAGTATTCAGTTTTAAGTTAAAATATTAAAACATACCCCATGTACAAAAGAGATAAAACTTTGAATTAAAATAGTATTTACATTTAGTTTGCAGCTGAGGCTGTCCTAAAATGAAATAATGCAAAATGTTACAGTAACTCTTTAAGTTGCATTGCTTTTTTTTTTTTTTTTTGGTAACTGGAATATGCAGCAGATATAAATTATTTACCTATAGCACACACCACCAATTATCCAATTAAAAGTAGAATGAAAGGTGTGATTTTTAATGTAGCTGTCACTGAACTGTTTGATCATAATTTCAATGTACTGAAATACTCATAAACAGCCTCATAACCATTTGTTAATGAAATATAATTCACTGAGTTTTGAATGGCCAGTAAATTACAGACTTGAATGTGATGCAGAAAGTAGCAGGTGTCTCTTTATAACCAGAATCCATTTCATAGAAGTCGTGGTGTCCAAGTGATACAAGCAAATCTAAAGGTTTGTGCATGCCTATATATATAGTTTTTCCTTTCGTGTTTTTGCAAATAGGAATTTTGGAAGGCATCGCTTCACTCTCAAGCTTGATATCTGATAAATGCAAATTGCATTTACAGTAGTTTGATCAGATGCTTTTATTATTTTTAGTCCTAATAAAACTGTGTGCTTGATTGAAGTAAACAGAGGATTGCCAGGCTCTCAAAATTGATTTGCACTGGTTGATGTGTGTTACAGCATGACACTTTTGAAACGTTCTGATTGATCACTTTTACTAGATAGAGGGGACTGAGAAAGCCAGTATGGAGGTCTCAAGAGAATGTGAAACACAGAGGAGAAAGCAAAAACTTTCATTTATCCTCTGTGAAGGAAAAAGTATTTTTCTCCAGCTTCAGTTACTGAGAATGCTCCATGAGCTATGGAAAAAAAAACAAATCAAATTTCTCTACTTCTATGGAATAAAAGTTCAAGTTTGAAAGAAATAGCTCAAAGGAGAAACTAGCTGGAGAGTATTACGATAACCGCTTCAGACTTTATGTTGGGACATTCATGAAGACATAGGCTTCACCTACCTCTTTGCATGCTGAATAAAAACAAATTTTAGCATAACTTTTTTGTGTTTTAAGATGACTTCCTAACTCTCTCTGTTGCTTATAATCGTTATATCAAAGCAATTCAATTCATGTTGTGTGTGTGTATCTATACATACAAGCACACATAGTCAAACAATCTGTTCTTTCTGTTTTCCTCTTGTGTCACATTGACCTTTCTCTGTATTACTTCTAGGTTTTTACCTGCACATTTACTTGGTTATTAAGCTGCTTCTTGAGAGAAGCATTTTTTCAGCTGTTCGATTGAACTGACTCATTCTGCAACTAATTTTTGCAGTCACTATCACTTGGCAGAATCATCCATAATGAAGACAGGGTAAATCAGAATGTGCCACAGAGCCAGATATGGGTGTGCTTTGCAATATATTCTCCTGATTTAGTCACATTTTCTTCTTATATAAACTATTTTTTATCCAAAATAGTTGAATTTAAAACTTAACACTTACTGCAGTAAATTTTTTGGAAACTTAATATTGAATTTTGGAACACAGTATATTTCAGAATAAACCATAATTAGGATGGCTTAAGTGCCATTCTTAATAGTTAGACCTGAACTAAGCTAATCATTTAATAGCCTGTTGAACTCAATTGACAACCAATATTTAAAGACTACAGTATGTCCAGTATTCTGCAAAACCGTTATTGTCCCTCATACGAAGGACTTGGACAGGATTAGTTGTCACTATTATTAATCTGATTATTTTGTCTTTAAAACTACAGTATTCTACTGAGGAAGACATGATTGAATGGGCTAAGAGGGAAAGTGAGAGAGAAGAGAAAGAAAGACTTGCAAGATTAAAACAGCAAGAGCAAGAAGACTTGGAACTGGCTATTGCACTCAGTAAATCTGAAATATCAGAAGCATGAAGTTTAGAATAAGATTGCATCTTATGTCAACTGTTTTGTCTCTTTTCCTGAATACTTAACCTATTTAAATGTTAATCAGAAGTTACATATATACAGGAAAACATGAAAAGTTGTAAACTTCTGAAAGTGGCTGAATACTTTTCTTCCATGCTGACTTGTAGTTTCCCTAAATTTCATTAACTTTGTCAAACAACTAGTATCATACTGCTCTAGTATGTATACTCTTGAGCTTCTTGCCTGTGCTATTTTTATGCTGCAAGCCAAGCACACCAAAGTATCTTTCTGTTTCACAGAAAGAGAGACTGCAGAACATCTTTAGAATCACTGATTGTCATTCTAATCATGCATGAAAAGATTTCTGTGAGCATTTGTAACTGCAAATCCTGAAATTCAAAGACAAGAAAACGTGGCCCAATCAAGTTCCTTCAGAAAGAAAGTTGGTGAAAGTAGCACAGTACGGAAGATGAAACCTGCATAGCCTTGTTTTTGTGTTTGGTTTGCTCTTCTGTGGCTTTGTTTCCTTTTGGGTGTATTTGGCAGATTTTAGTTAGAAGAAGAGAGGTTAACTGAGAACACCTCGATTTCTGTTTGGGTTTTGAACTGTCTAATAAGAATGCTAGGTAGCTTATTCTTATTGAATATCTTTTAAAGATGTGTGAATGTTTCTGCTAAATTCAATTCTTTGCTTATTTTTATTGTTTGAATAACTGCTGATTTTAGGATTCAAATTCTCTGAAGTTTTCAGCAAAAATCAAGTATGTTTCCCACCTGCAAGTAAGTCAGTTTAAAATGCAGGTAGTGAGGTTGTTATCTGACTGTAATCAGTCAGCAGCTGGTAATTGAGCAAAAAGTGACAAACAGGAATTGTTCTGCCATGGCCAACACTCTTCCATCCAGCAGTTATTTAAAACCCTTTGTACTTCCAAGGAGATTTTAGTAATGCCAGGATTGTAGAGTGCTTTATTTTATATGTATGCATATATTTTTTTCATTAATGAAGATTCTGCTGTTGGACTTGAAATAATAATCTCTGTGGAGTCTAAATGGGAAAGACTGTATCTTACTGAAACCTTTTTTGCTTTTCTTGCATGGTCATAGGTTCTAAGACAGTCAGATATTCTGTTTTATGAAGCAACTAAATTGAAGATTCATGTGCATTTGCTGTTGGCAAGATGACTGTCAAATTGCGAGGCCCCACTGCTATTTGAGCCACTTTTGCCTGTGAAATACGCAGCTGAACTGGCAAGTTAGTAAGTTGGATCTGAAATAGGGTTGAGAATAGAAAGAAAACATGTAGTCTAATTTTTTTTTTACAACAGTTTTTTCTGTTTGTGTAATTTATTGAATGCCAATTGATAGTTGCACCTTAAACTGAATGATGATTTCTTTATGGTCACTGAGTCAAAGTAGGATTGATAGAATGTTAATGAAAGTAACTTAATGAAAGTAACTTATTGTTCATTTTAAGAGAACTCCAGTCTGGAGAATCGGTTTCATTTCAGCAGCTTCAAAAAAGATCATCTTTTGCTCTGTTTAAGAACATTTGGATGGCAGCAGCATAAACAGTGAGGACATGTTTTTCCTTGCACTTCTAACTTGTGATATTTCTGCTGAGGAAATTGAAAAGTTTCAAGACCCAGCTCTAGGGCAGGGTGAGGAGTAGGGAAGAACTGGGCCATGCTTTCATATATTTAATCTCTTCCAGTTACCTACCAATGCTGCTGCTGCAAGAGTCTGAGAGTAGTTCTCAAGTTTTCAGGAAAATCGGTAGCTTGACTTGGACAGTTTTCTTTTGCACTGGGAAATGAGCATTTAAACACCTGCTCTAAAAGTAACAAAACTTTTGCAAGTATTATAACTTAACGATACATCTTTGTAATGAGTGTACACTAATCTTGCAAACTGTATGCTTAACTGGATTACATAGTTTCTTATCTTTTGTTAAAATGTATACTCAGTGGACCAACACAATATTATATGTATATATTATATATATATATTCCTTTCCTTTCCTTTATGGAATTTAAAGTTTTGAGTCGTTTGATGTTACATTTCATGTTACTGACTCTAATACTTTTACTCAGACTACCAATAAACCACTGCTGTGAGCTAAATGGCATTACTTACGAAATTTTAACTTTTTTTTTAACTTGTTCAGGTGGGGTTAGCCTCTATTTATAGACTTCCCTTTTGTTTAAAAATTCTAACAATAGCTGTAATTATGAAGAAATAAAGTTTAAGTACATAAGTGTAAACTCTCTGCCTGTTTTTTCAAAATGATGCTGTTAAAACGTCTTGTAAATGTAATGTACACAGTGTAAATTGTTCCAATTGCAGTCTGATGGGAGCGTGTTAATTTTCAGAGAAACAGAAGTTGCTTGAAGCTTGACGTTAGCTTTTTAGCTAAAGTGCATATGAAGTCAGTGACAGCTGGGATTAATTAGGAGTTGTAGCAGCTTCAAAGAAAAATCAGGCTGCTTTTGCCTAAGTACCTTTGCCTGTGCAAACGTTGCAGAACCCAGGTGTTTAAACACTTAGGATTTATCTGTGACAATATACGTAAGCATCCCCTACTGGCTACTGTCAAAGATAGAGGGCTTGAAAGATCTTTAGTCTGATCCAGGGTATATATATGTTTTTTCTTTTTTCAAATATGTCTGTAACTGTAATTTCCAGATCTCTCATTTATGCCTGGGCTTAAACTGCTCTGTTGGAAGTTTAGGAGTTCAGCAGTTATAAACACCTGTACTTGATCCTTTGGTTCCAGTAGTGTTAGGTTTTATTATATTCATCTAAATAGACCCAAATTTCTCTGCCTATCATTGTTTAATAAGACATCAGTTGAATTAGGCATTGTAATATCTTCATTAATTGTATCAGCTTTACACATGTTCTTGAGGCAATTCAAAACTCTGTGCAGGCTGTTTGTTTGTTGTTTGTTTTCCCCCTTTTAGGTCCCCTGCTGAGTTTCCATCTTTGCTTCTGATTATGCTACTTTCAGCCCTCTCTCTGCTCCAAATCACCTGCTGTTTGCCTCTCTGTCATGACGAGTGTGCGAGAAGAAGTTACCCCCCTCCTCATGACTGTTTCTCAGGAATGTACTAGAACTGAAGACCATGCTACTCCGACTGAATAATTTGATACTCTTTTCACCATCTTCTGTCTAGCCTCCTGCACTGTGAAGTTCCAACTGTCATGTAAAAGTTTGTTGTATTTCCAGAAAACCATTGCACTGTTTTGATTTAAGAGATTATCTGATGCCTAGCAAAGGTATTGGCCACTTGACAGTTATAGTCTGAATGCAAGGTTCCTGAAGCAATGTAAATAGAAACCATTATCGGAGGAATGTACTGAGGATTAGTGTGAAGGATCTACCTTTATATCGCTATCAAGTATTGACAAAGAATAAAAGGGTAATAAAGGTGCTTAGTGAAAGAACTGGCATGTTAGATTGACTTTAAATGGAATCCTCTATAAAATTGTCTGTATCAGTACAGGGGACTTTAAAGCCGGAGACTTAATGTGACAGATGTAATTCTAACCCTTCTGCTTAATACTTAAAAGCTGTTGTGTTAGACCTCAACATTGGACCTATCAGTTCCTTTGGTTTATGTGGGCTCCCTTGTCATCCTTTGCCACCTGATATGACGGCTGTATGTCACCACTTCACAGAAATAGCATTCAGCTGTCAGAACTATGTTGTCTAAAGCTGGTTCCTCACTAACTTCTCAACAGTTTGTTACCTACTGAAATTAAAAATTCTCTATTTCAAATTTTGAAGTTTTTAGCAATATTATAGCTCTAGTGTTGCAATGTTTTAGTCGTGCTTTAGCCTGAATTTTCAAAGCAAGCTAATGTGCTACCTCATGTTTCTTGCAATGCTGATTAACAGTATTTTTACATGAAAATTCTTTTACATAATAATATAGAGGGAACAGGACAAACTTAGAAGGATGAAAGTGGAAAAGTAACTTATCTGTTCAAAACTTTGGTGGCTTGCAGTTAT
Source organism: Struthio camelus (assembly GCF_040807025.1). Lineage (NCBI taxonomy): Eukaryota > Metazoa > Chordata > Aves > Struthioniformes > Struthionidae > Struthio > Struthio camelus. The sequence continues at coordinate 31,130,300 of NC_090949.1, read as the reverse complement.
ATGTCTTCTCTTTATGGAACTCCATAGCACATCAGTGAATATTCATGAATTTAATTCCATTGTTGATTAAAGTGAATGGGATGGTTGGCATTCAGATGCATCCATTCATTATTGTAAAACTGAAGACAGTTTGCCTTGTGCAATTGTAAAACACAAGACTGTCAAATCAAAACTAGATTGTCAATAGTTAGTCATGAAAGTAGATAGTAATCTTTTCCCCAAAGATGATCTGATTTGCTTTAAGTTTGAAACTCATTCTTTTAGTAGCTGAAGTGGAGCTTTAGTTACTGGTACGGGTGTGATTGAAACCTATGTGGAGTAATTTGTGTGTTACCTTCCTTGTTGGCAGCAAGGTGTAGGTATGTTACTGAATTAAAAAAAAAAAAAAAAAATGCAAACCGCAAATCTCTGAAGCAGTGGTTAAGGGCACAAGTACCAGCTGGGGAAGGACAGGCTTTTTAGGCTGTGACACCTAAGCCTTGCTGGAATCTGTTTTAGACCAAACAGTTGCTATGTATGCTTCCGTGTGTCATAATGTTCAAACCAAACAAACTCTCTTCACGTCTTTCAGCCCTAATGGTATATGATGCTTCTCTGCTGTTCATAGTTCTAGGCAAACTCTCATGCTTGCAGAACAGCTACAGAGCTTGTGTTTCCGGGGAACCCTGAGGTTAAAATGAAGAAAGTAGCTGCCTGTCTGCACAGATGTTTGTCTGAACTCATTGGCCTGTATGAACTGTAACTCAGTATCCATGCAGGAAGGGAAAATAGTGTGACAAAGAATTTCTTCTCTTTGTGCAGAAAAATTAGGAGGTCAGAGAAACAGCTGGGTAAAAACACTTCCTTTTTGTACTGAAAGACTGCATAAAGAGTATGAGAATTTTTGGACTTTTTGTGGGAAGCTTGACAGTGAATTTTGGCCTGTATCAGTTGTATCCCAGAAAAGAATGAGCAGGAACTTTTAACTTGTCAAATAACAGGCCACCCAAGTCATTAAAGGGATTCATCCTGACCTGCTTATTCAAACTAATTTTCTTGTGTGGATTGGCAGCTGTTGAAGCTATGTAGCGCTGAACTTCTTATATGCATCTTTTGTCATTAGGAAGGTACTACTCAAAGCCAAAAGGTCTTCAGGATTGCTTTCCACAGAATGCAGTCTCTCTTCAGATGTTACATGAACCAGGTATGAAGTTGTTTACATGGAGAAACTAATTTTGGAAGGCTCTCAAAGGCTTTGTAGGTAAAATTCCTCTTGTCTGCATTATCTGAAGGTTCATTAAATATTCTTAAATACTCTTTCTGAAAGATACAGTGGAGAAGTCAAAGTCAAAACTAAAACTGGACCTAGACTTCATTCCAGCTTCCTGTAGGTAGTTTTCCTGTTTGGGAATCTGTTAGAACTCTTGCAAAACTCAGGTCTCTGAATTAAAACGTTTTTGGGTGTTCGGTGTGTGGATCTCGTTTTGGGCCTGCATCCAGTAATAACATTTGCCGAGTAATAACTTGGGTTAGAGTCAAACCAGTCATCTAGAATCCAGAGAACTGTATGTAAAACTACTGCTTAAATATAGGAATTGAAGATCAAAATCCTCTAAAATTTTCCTTCATATGCAATTATTGTATATAAAAATAATTAATTTATTTTACATACTAAAAACAGTTTCAATATTATGCTCAGGAGAGTAACTCAGTTGGACTGCAGTTAGTTGCTTTTCATTAGTATTAGCTATAGAAGATAAGCTAATGATGCAGCATAGTCATATTTTAGCTTTTCCAACTTTATCCTTACAACATAAAATTCCTAAAAGTTTTGAAAAGCAATTTAAAGTAGATGCTTGGGGTCATTATTAATAAAAATGTTCTTTAGGTTAAATGCAATTGATTACTGAAAACTGGCTTTATTTAAAGTGCAGAACTGCATGGGAATATTCTCTTAAGTACATGAAAGCTGTTTATCTGGTCTCATTTTAAATTGAGTTGGAATGCATGAGGTTCATGATTAAGGAAACGCTGTGTATGTAATGTGTATTTTATGCTAAAAAATGTGGCTGGTTGTTGCATCCGTACCAAAACAGCTCTACGAAAGCGCTTGCTACCGCTCCTTACAACACTTCTCACTTATCTAAAATATTTATCCAAACGCCTTGTGTGTTTTTTTTTTCTTGTCTTCAGATTACACTACCATGCTCAAATTGATCAAATGCCTTCTCTTTGCACATTTCTTAGCGGCTTTTTCAAAACCGCTCCACCTGGGGGAGTGGAGGGTGAGGTGGGGCGGCTGCCTGCCTCCCCTTCTACACGCCACTAACCACATTGTCTGTGTTCATAGCTAATGAATTCTTCTGCCCTTTTTTTTTTTTTTTAACCTTATACACCCACTGTTTTCATTAATGTGCCCATTGTTTCACTCTATCAGCCCAGTCCTTCTGTTTGTCCTGCCGCTCCCTCCTGTGTGGATGCCCTTGCTGCCTTTCCCTCTGCTCCTTTCCTTCCCCAAACTCAGGTCTCTGATTAATCTCCTCAGAACTGTTATCCCTGTAACTCAGAAGCTACGTGTGACTGATAAGATAATATAAGTAATTAATGGTTGTATTAAATTAAAACAGCTTTTTGCAGTGTTGTGTACTGATTTATGGTTGGTTTAAGAGTTTTTACTCTGTACTTGAAGCTATTTTTAATTTGTTCATAAACTGAAGCTGATAAACTTGAAACGTGTATGCGCTAGTGGGTGTTACTCCTTTGCACAACTCATTGGCGACTGTGTTTTGCAGTAGATGGCTCCACCTATGCAAACACTTTCATTGGAGCTGGCTAATACAGATTGTCGATTAATTTGAAACTTGGATAAATACAAATTATAGTTTGCTTCAGTAGCTTCTCACACTAACTAATGGCTGTAATTCCAGCACAAATGGGATCAATAATGCAAAAACAGATTCAGAACCTCTGTTTTAAGGACTCCCTTGACTAACGATGAATGATTTCTCATCGGTTTGTATCTGGCAATTTCTGGATAGCTCCAGGCTAATCCTGAATTAGGAGGCTTGTAAAAAGGGTCTGTGGTGTGGGTTCTCTGACGTGCAATACCCTTTTACACCTGCAGCTTCCCCTTTGCAGGGTTTTTCATTAAAATAATAGGATCTTGATAACTTTTGCAATTTCTAATTTTCTTCCTCCCCCCCCAGCGAAATAAAAGTTGTTTGAAGGCAGCCAGGGTATTAAAATTGTTGGGACAGCCTGGCAGAAAGCAGTGGGGTAGGTATACAGATGAAACATGACTGTAAATCTTTTTTTTTTCCCTTCAGGAAATCAGCGTAGAAATGTGACTCGGCGTGTAATTCTAATAACTAGCACTAGAGGGTCCAGATAGCTAAATACAAATTGTGGAGCTTCATTCAGAAATTGACCTTTTTAATCTTGTGGAAAAAATAAGGAATTTTTGTCAGCACCAACTGTGATTTTACAAATCTCCGCAAAACCAGTTCCCTATAAAACAGTTCCTGCATCTGGATAATTCTCTAGCCGTAGGAAACTTGGGACCTGGGTCCAAACTTTCCAGCAGGCCTGTTGCTGAATTTTTAAATTCCTCGCCAATTCTCGTGCTTTCCTTACGTGCCGGGTGGCGAGCGCCGGGTCTCTCTTTCCTCTCAGCCCGTCAGAAGGGGCGGCCATCTCGCAGCTTTTCCCTTCGGCAACATGGCTGCCACCTGCCCGCACCCTGGGTGCTGCTGAAGGCTGGGAGGTGGCTACCATTTCTTTAAGGCTACAGCCGCTTACATCTGCGTGGCGTGTCACGCTGTCTCTGTGTGGCAGGAAGGCTGTTTACACTAGATGCGTCTGTAGCTTCCTGATGCCCGCAGAGCGGCTGGAGCTGTGACTGTGAACAAACCTGCCACCATGCAGGCGCGTAGAGGAGCTGGCATGGAGGAGGCACTGAGGAGGAGAGACGTGGTGCGAGCGTAGATCGGAGTGAGAGATTACGCAGGGCAACGAGGCAGAGGGGATCGGAGGGAATGAGGGGAGTGGAAAGAGAGGTTTTGCGAGCAGCTGGGGAAGGCCGTGTTTCCGTCTCCCAGGGTCTGATCACGAGCCTCATGTGGTGCCCGTAGCGGGAGCCCATCCTTTGGATGAGGAACTCGGCTCTCCTGGGGATTTTGCAGGCCTGGGCCTGCTGCCGTCAAAGGGAAAGCTGTGCTGTGGGACGGGGGAGCGGTAGGGCTCTGCTGGTGGCACAGCATCCCTGCTCTCCCCTGTCCCCGGCTGCTCCTCTCCTCTGCCTGAGCGCTGGGCTGCAGTCCTGCAGCTGCAGGAGGCCCCAGGAGAGGCGGCGGACAGTTGCAATGCATTTACAGCTAGGGCAGAGGTCCAGGCCCAGCGCCGAGAGAGGTGGGGAGAGATTAGCGTTTAAATATTTGGATAACGACATGCAGGTTATTTTTTGTTTTAAGCCTTTTTTTAAAGTTTATTGTTACTAGCCAGTTTATATGGTAATGTAACTGCCATACAAGATTACACCTTTTTGTAAGTGTTTTGAAGGCATCAGTTTTGTAAGCCAAAACGTTAAAGATTCGAAACATAATCACTGCATCAAGGTTTACAGTTATTCCAGTTAGAGCATGCAGGACAGACTGTTGTCTTTTGCTACTTACTTTTGTTGCTTATACACATCTTCATTGAAAAATAATGTAAGAACTTGGCAAACATGAAAAAGCCTTGATGGGTTTTGCATGTCTTACAACATTGTTGAAGGAAAACAGCTGGGGGGAAAGGCCTGGACAGCTGTGGGGAATACATTGCAGAGAAATACATTCTCTGCTCTAGGGACCAAGGTAAGTTGGGAGTAAACCAAAGAGATGTTGATGCACAGTTGTTTTGGGCGGGGAGGGCTGTTTAAGAGCCCTCCATTATAGAGCCCCATTGCCTTAAGTTCATGAGCTGGCCAAAAATCTTCCTTTCTCGCAGATGAGCTGAAGTCTGGAGAAAGAAATTTCAGTCTGGGCTAGTTCTGGCTTTCAAGCATCGCAAACGCGGCGTTACTCCAGTAACCAAAACCCTTCGCCGAGGCTAGAAAACCCCCGGCTTTGCCTCTCCCGCAGCGCTGCGGGGCCATGGCTGCGCCGCAGCGCCCCCCCCTCCCCCGCCCCGGGCGGCTGCGAGGCGGCTCCGGGCGCCTCCGCTGCCCCAACGGCGGGACCCCGCCGGCCCCAGCGCACAGCGGCGGCGGGCAGCGCGGCCGGGCACCGCCGCCGCTCACCTGCGGGGGCGGCCCTGCGGCAGGGCCCGGCCCTGCCCGAACATGCGCCGAGGCGCGCCGCGGCCGTCGCGTTTTACACCATGCGAGGTGGCTGCGGCTGCCGCCCGCGCCGGCCAACAGCAGCACCAGCCTTCGCCTTCTGCTTCCTTTCTCCGCAGCTTCTGGAGCCTGGGCCGCCCTCGGCGACGCCTTCATGGACTCCCCCGCCGAGAACAGCAAGAGCGGTGACTCCAGGTACGGGGCCGGGCGGCGACCCCGTGCCGGCGGGGCGAGCGGGGGCCGCGGCGGCCGCAGCCGTTCGCCTCAGGCCGCCCGTTGGGCTGCGCGGGGCGCCCGGCATGGGGCGGGGGACACAACACGACACCCCCCCCCCCTCCTCCCGCGCCTTACAGCTAGAACCCTCCGCTTTGGGGGAGGGGGGGGACCCGCTGGGGTTTTCCCCCTTGCAGAAGCGCTGCCTTCTACAAGTTTGATAGCCCTTGGTCCCGAGGGAGCAGCAGACGCAGCTCGCCCTGGCCCGCTGGCTCTGCAGGCGGCGCCCTGTCTGCCCCTCACCCGGCAGCGGGGCGCTGACGTCGGCCTGTCCGCGGAGGGCTGCGCCAGCGGCCGGGAGCGCACCGCGCTGCTCTCCAGGCGGTGCATCGGCTTTGTTATCTGTCCCGTTTCACTAGGTCTGGGAAGACGGTGCCTTTGTAGCCACAGCCGGCTTGTTCTTCTTGCCCTGCTTTGTGGTATTAATTCTGCCCAGGTGTGCTTGCTGCTGGGGCCCCGCTGGACTAGGTGCTGCCCGGGTAAAACAGCAGCTGGGACGGAGCTGCCTTTCAGTCCGCTTTTGCCACGGAATTACACAGAGGCTTACTTTAGTAAACTTAGTCCATCTGCTCTTCAGTTTATCGACCAGAAAAGAGATTACAGAAGTGGCAGAAACTATCTTTTGCTCTTTCTTTCTTTTCTTTCTTTCTCTTTTTTTTTTTTTTTTTTGATTAGACAGTTTAAGCTAGCTATGTATCCGTGTTGCAGTCCTTTGATAGTTGTGTGCAAATTTAACTTTGGTCATAAGTATAATTTGAGTCATATAATGTCACTGAAGTCTGTATAAGAGCTTGTCAGACCAGGTCCTTTTTCTTGAGCTCCTGTTTACACAGCTTGCAACACACCTTGACACGGAAATATTGACATTAATTACTCTATAACTAAATCCTTTCCTGCTCACCTCTATGAACAATCTGCAGCTGGGTAACTTCCCTTTTTCCTTTCTGTGTGTACTCCTGCTGCCTCTAAAATACATAAAGTTATATGATGTGCGTGTGAGGGAGTTGTTTTTTCAAAAGCTGAATCAGTATGTAAATAACACTCTTCCCTGATGATGATATACTAAATTTTAGACTTAAGTACATTACAGGCCTATTTATGCCTTCCTGTGAATGGATCTGATGGAACTTAAAGCAGTAAAGTGCTGTAGGGTTAAAAACACAGTCTCTGAGATCTGCTTAATGATCCAGAATATTGTGGGTGTTGTTAGTATTTGCAATAGTTTTGTACAACTTTGTTGTCACATTCTCTCTGTATAACTTATTTAGGGACCCATAAAGTATTATTAATTTTATTTGCACTTTCTAGGGTGGAAAGGTGGCTCTTATGTTTACAATAGTGATTTTAATGGATGTTATTAAAAGACTGTTGTGCTTCCAGGTTCTATGTTAGTACTGATAGTCGATCAGCTGCAGCAAAGATTGAGAAACTGTGGTTGTGATCATGTTACACTTAAGAAAGTTTTGTACATGCAAAAGGATGTTTGCCAAAAAGTTTGGAAGCCGCAAGCAGTTTGAGTTTTCTTAGATTAGGGAGGTGGTGCTGAAAGCAGACTTACTGAAGCTGCTGGAGAACTTGGTCCTGGACTCTCATTGCCTTTCTGTAGCTCCATCTACTGGAACTGGCCGTCACATTCCAATGTAAAACTGCACCTGGATGTGAAGTACTTTGGATGTTCTGGTTACTGAACTAAAATATGCTGAAAAACAATTGATGTTATATGCCGGTATTTTTGGCTAATTAAATTATCGCTAATTCCTTATTGTAGTTCACGTTTTACTTAAAATACTCCCTTAAGGCCCTGAAGATGATCCTAGAAAAAGGTTTTTTCAGGACTACGCTTACTTTTCTTTGGTTTCAGATCTGTTTTGGGAATAGTTTGAAATTATTAGCTCATCGCTGGAAGACAGGATGGTTTAGTGAACTGGTTTGAACTAAAAACTAAATGCCAGAATTTTTGAGTAGGGCTGAGGAATAGTAACGTTCTATTTTGCGGGTTTTCAGCTTTTGTCCTCACTTCAATAACAAACAAAATTTCAGTCATCTTTTGTGGAAAAGCAATAATGGGAAGAAAGTTTGAATGTTAGCATTGACATTCAGATAGACTTGATGGCTTAAATCTTGAATGTGACTCAAACAGAATGCAGTACTGAACTTGCATGTGTTTTTATCTATTTTTCTCCTTGACTCTAACTAAAAATGTCACCCTGAACTGGTGGAATCTTGTATGTGAGAGTTTTTGGTTTTGATAAATCAGGATTTCCAGAAAGTTTCCAGACTGCTGTGCCTCTGAACCCTAAGCCAGCACTGTTTTTGGGGGGGGGGGGGGGGGGGGGGAGGGGGAGGGTCGGTGGGTGGGTTGGTTGGTTGGTTGGTTTGTTTTATCATCTTGCAGCTTTTTTAGTTGGTTTTTCGCTCTGAAATGAGGAGAATAATAATCATCTGCTTTTTGAGGCAGTTGTGGCTAAGAAGAATGATTCTTCAAAAGTGCCTACAGGATATTGCATGCCAAGAAAACTTACTACTAATACATTTTTTCTGTTCTTACGTATTGATCCAACCAGTAGTTTCAGGAGCGTTATAAAGGTGTTGTGTTGAATTTGCTAAGCTTGAATGGTTATTTAATTTGAGGGAAAGTGGCATTGTTTTTGGCTAACGTACCGTGAAGTGTGCCTTGCAGATGACCTCTTAAGTAATAATTCTGTTTATTGGAAGCTCTCAGGAAACGTACACTAGAATTTCATGTAAAGTAATGATTAAAGGCAAAACAATAATCCCCTGTTTGTTAAAATACATTGTATCTTTCCTATATATATATATATTTATGAGAACTTAAAGTACTGTTAAGTAATACAATTTAAAAAATATATGCTTTTGTTTCAAATTCCACTAAAATACATTACTGCGTAATTTATTTTGAAATGCTTTACATCGAGCTTTACATCTTTAATGTAAGCAACAACAAAAAAAGGTGCAGCTCGGATAAGTACTGCAGGAAAATGTCTTTGGGCTAGAATGTGCATTTCATCCCTTCTGTGTTCTTCACCACACTGCAGTCTGAAAGAAGTGAAATGCAAATTAGCATAAAACATCAGAAATCAGCCATTACAAAACGCTGTAGTAGGATGTGTAGGTAACTATTTTGTGATCTACTTATTAATGTTTATTCAAATAATTATTACTAGGTAATGGCAAATCCAAACAAATATGAAAATCCCATAACAGCATTCCCTACATTCCCACTACTGAATCTCATTTCAGAAATGATACAATCCTCTGGCTTGATCTTGCACTCCTTACAAAAATAAATCCCACTGATTTCGGCTGCTTTCTTATGATAAACTTGGCAGACCTGAACTTGCGTTTTGCATAATACCTTTTTTAAGCATGTACCTGAATGTACTCAACTCCACTGCAAGACAATGACCTCGTCAAGCTCTTGTTGAATTCTCATTAGTTTTAACGTAGACAGGATTATACCTTTAAAAATTAAGAATAACTATGACAGAAGTGTAGGTTTGACCAGAGGTAGTAAAAATGTGAGAAGTTAGAGGACTTTGAGAAAAGAGCAAATTAGTATTGTAAGGCTATGTAAGTGTTGATTTTAAGACTTTATAAAAAAAAAAAAAACCCAAAAGTCATACAAAACAAACCTGTATTTCAAAATGATAAAGGCTGTTGAGCATTTGAATTGAAAAGGGACTCTTAAAACTTGTTAAGCATTAATACAGACTGATTTACCATGCAAATTTACTCAACAAGTTTAGCTTCTTAATTGCAGTGGGCATATGAAATTCTGTAATGCTGAATGTATTTGTTTTCTTTTAACTTTAACTTTGTGTTAATTATTGTTTGTACGTTCCAATGGATTAGCACAATTCTAGGATGCTTGGGTTGATAATTTGTAATTGGTCAGATTAAATTGCTTTTTTTCCTTCTATTTGATGCAGACACTTCTAATAACTGGGAATAATCACCGACTAAATGCTGCGTTTCTGCGTGTCTGGTGTACTTTTATGAGTGGTCATGCCATTAAAATTCTGTTGCTTACTGAAAAGGAAGTGCACAAAATGACATCAACGCTTTCTTTCTACTTGAACAAATCTATCTAAATTAATTTATTGCATTGTTTGCCGATTCAAATACAGGATGAGAACTGTCAGCATAGTGCAACTTAGATCCTGCTTGGCGTAAGTTAAACAGTGGTGGAACCAAGGGCAGAACATAAGTCTACTGATTCTTTGAACTTTGTTTCATGCACTTGACTGCTTTGTCACATCCCGTTGTCTTGTGACCCTTTACTGAAACGTAAGGACCAAAAGCATGAATATCCTTTTAATAAAAGACCTTTGACGTTGTCCAGACATCAGCAACTATGGTAGTTTCAGAGCAGAGTTAGCCTCAAAAATAGCCTACCAAAATCTCCCCCCATGCAGTCTTGAAATATGGACTAAGATCTCCTGAATTCCAGAATTGCATCATGTTTATATTTCTGTACAGAATTTGGGGAACATGGATACAGAAAGCTTTGCTGTTACTTTATTATTCTCAGAAGTAATGACATTTCTGCAGTACCTAGGAGCCTTAGTCATAGGCTACAAATGTATTGTAGAACAAAAAGATAAATGGAAATTATGCTGAGGTGTCGCTAGCTTGGCACATAAAGCAGGAAGGGGTATATTAGAATTGATTTTCTTATATAAGTTTATTTGCTTTTGAATATGAAGAAGTTCCTGTATTGTTTGAAAACTGAATGTTAATAAATTATTATGAGAACTGGTTACTGGTTCTCCTTTTCACCTAATGAGACAGGTGTTCATATGAATTTATTTCTGATCTCACGCGGCTTTGGAAATGTTTGCAAAGTAGAAACATAATTTTTCCCAAGTGATGTGCTTTTCGTTTTCTTTGAATATAGAGATTTTTTTCAGTCTTAGGTTCAGATGATTTGTGATACAGTGTTGCTTAAAGTAGTCATCTGTTTAAAAAGGACTTGACAGTCAACTTGAAAAGACAGAAGAAAATAGCCTCAGTTATCTGATATTTCCTAACCTGTCTGTCCGCGTTATGGCAGCAGAAATAATATCTGTATTAAGTGGTGATATTTTTGAAAATATGCAGTGAGGAAGATACCCTGGTGCCAGTGACAGTACTTACTGCATTTGGTGGCCTGACACTGTCTCCCATAACATCCTCATAGACAGGCTGATGAAGTGCATGCTAGATAAGCAGACAGTGAGGTGGACTGAAAACTGACTGAGTTACCAGGCTCAGAGGGTTGTCCTCCGTGGCACAAAGTCCAGCTGGAGGCCATTCACTAGTGATATCCCCCAGGGGTCCATACAATAGAGACAATAATGTTTAACGTCTTCACTAATGACCTGGATGGTGGGACTGAATGCACCCTCAGCAAGTTTGGAGATGATACAGAACTAGGAGGCGTATTGTGTTGTGTGAGAAATATATTTTGGTGGAACAGCTGAGCAACAGAAGCCAGCTGTGCCATGCAGATAGAACTGCAGCAGTCGAGCCAGAACCCCGGTCGGTGTTGACTAGAGCAACTTTGCTGATGTTTGTGAATAGCATTAAAACAGTGCCGGTTACGATTGGGCCCAATTGTGCTAATGCTGGTCAAGCTCCTAAGATATGTGATCCCTAGTATAACTACAGAGGTTATGCTATGAAGTTTCTTTGGGACTGGAAAGTAATCTTTCCATTAGATGCTTTTCTCTGATCTTGCCTCTCACTTGCTTTATGTGGTTGTGACTGGGCTACGTTTGTAAAGACATCATCATGTGCCTCTACTGCTCCCCCCTCTGAGATGCTGATTCTTCCCTGATAATGGAGAGAAGAGAGTCAGCTACTGAGTCATCCACATTTGGGCTTCTCTGTGGTGGTTTCTCATCAAGTACTGTTTAGCCCAGTCTTGCTTGACTGTTTGTATTTTATTGTGTTCCTCCAAATTAAGTTATTCATGCATATGGCCTAAATTGCCTTGTGCAGATAACGTAGATTTGTCAGGGAAATGTTTCCACATTTTAGAGTGTGAACTGATTTAACTTGCTTTCAGTGTTTCGCGATACGGAAGGAGCTATTGAATTAATATTGAAGGGGTTGCAAAGGTTTGTGGGCACAAACTTTGGACTTACCTTTTTTTGCAAAGTCCTGATAGTTATTGAGGTCAAATGAGTCAGTAGTTCAACGTTTTGCAGAATACAAGGTTTGAATTTTTTTTATTAAAGAAATCCATAAAACCAATGACATTTTAGATAAGCATACGTGCTCTTTAGTACTTGAGAGCAAGCTTACAGTAAGAAACCAGTCATCATGCACACAGTGAAATAAAGAAAACCTATGCAGAAATATGGTAATTCCCATCCTCCAAAAAAAACCTCCTCCTTTTTGACCATTAAAAATCATGATTCTATACTCCTGAAAACGCTTTTTCATTAATATTCAAAAAATTAATCTATCACGTACTTAGTGCTTATTTATGGCGTTCGGTATTGCTGTTGGCATGGAAAGGATTTGATGTTTAAGCAAAAAGAACATTGCCTAGGATGTCCTGAGTAGTTGTGCTTGTGACTAGAGGCAGTGGGCCTGCACTGGAGTACAGAGATCAAGTCTTGTGTTAAGTCATAAGATATACTGTAATTATGATTTATGAAGCACTCCCAGTTGTGGTCTCCAGGGCAGAGAACGATGATTTAATAAGTAATAAAGTCACAATGAGAACCGTACGCCTGTCCTTGTAAGATCCGCAACCAAAAGGCAAAAAAGAAATAAGCTTCTAAAACCGAGGAGGAAATAGCCTAAACTTGGAAATATTCCTGATCTTAACTTTTTAGATTTGTTTACTCTAGTTTAAAAAAAAAAAAAAAAGAGTAGGAGTAGAAGAAGAAGAGACAGACAGACAGGTATGGGTGGGGTGCAGGTTGTCTAAGCATGTAAATTTTACCCCAAATCTGCCAAGTCAAATCTTGAAGAATTTGCCAGAAACAGCTGGAGCCTTCGCCATACACCATACTTTAAAGACTAATTTGGGAAATACAGTATCAATTCGAAAGTATATAAACAACTAGTGAAAACAATGGGTAGTCTTTTAGAGTAGCTCATGACCATGGCATAGAAGCACCTTGCTTATTTCAAGTTGCAAGCAGTAGCTGTGCCCACCTGGAGAGGGGGCAGGGAACAGTAATGTCTTTTATCTCCTGCTGCAGCACAAGTACATGCTGCTGTTTTGAACTTGTAACAGAGTTCCTAAAGGGACAGCCTGTGCCTCTGTTAAAATAATTTGTATACCAAATGCAACACAGGCTTTTCCTATGCAGGGCGCTATAAAAGGTTTAATCTGGTGTGTTAATGTGTTCAGAGTATCTCCCTGAAATTCTCCTTTTCTTGTTCATCGTTTTTTGGGTCCTCCTTCAGCAGTTGATGTCTCTGTTACTGGTACTGCTTTGTATAACCTAAGAAATAGAACAATGTGTAGGATAAAAGACATGTATAATTTTACGTGTATAATTTTTAACATTAGACTATAACCCTTTGGAGAAACTGACTTAGTCCTTAGATAAATTAGATCATAACTGATCAACTTCTACAGTACAGCTATTGTATTGGAGAGCTTGCTTCTGCTGCCCTTCTTATGCCTAGCAACAGCACGGCTCATCCGCCAACAGGGCAGTTTGTGAGCGCACACTCTCTTATTTTGGGCAGAGTCAGCCAGATGAGCTCACTCCAGTGATTTAAACTGTTTATGCCAACCCATTAATTTTACCCGAAATTAAAGAGAGATTTTTACAAAGAACATGTGAAATCTCACTACCTCCCAACTTCATAGGAACCAAGAATAAGCAGTAGCTGGCTTGTGGATTCAAGCCTGCTTTGTGGAGAATCCTTAGTAAGAAGAAATAAGTTTCTTGTCTTACCTGTTTGCTTTGCAAATTCACAGCAATTAAGGCCTCAGTTCTCCTACATTTCAACCAGTCTAATTCTACTCTCTGTTCTTGTTCATAGTTTCTGATGAGGTTCAATACCTCATGCAGTAATTTTTGTTTCAAATATGTAATTACAGGGATATTTGACTTCTGCCTCGTTTGCACAGAACGAAAGATAGCTGACAGTCACTAGTTTCTGTCAGGTCTGCAATAGCTTGTAGATCAAAGATACGCTGGCAGGGACTGACGCTCTCTGGATTAGTGGTATTCAATGGTATGTGAACTTAAGGTATCATGGAATGGCTTCTAAATCACTCATTCATAGTGTACTATAACTGAGCTATTGATGCTCATAAGTTTTTTTCATAAAATCCCTAATGACCAATCAGAGAGTACAATGTCCTTGGCTGGCAGGCAGGCAGGCAGGCAGGCTGGCTCTGCCCTGTGCTGACAGTGTGACTGTCACTCAGAGCTGGTGAAGTAGCGCTGAGTGCCTGCCACTGCTACGTGTTCTTGCTTAAATGCTGACTGGGCATGCAAATGACTATGTCAGAAAACACGAGAGGCTTACCGGCAAGGTGAGTAGCAATGCACGGTATTTTCAATTTGGATTAGAGGCAGTTCTGATCTTGTCGTTGAAGATAGGAGAGAATCTGCAACCCACTGAAGCATGACTAATCAGTTTGCTAAAAATGCTTAGCATTCTCTAGTTAAAAGTATTTCTTTTTGCCCTATTGTTAACAGCAATAAATGATAATTTGTAGTGTTTCTGTAAGGTGTATATTTTAGCTCAGGTCTTAAGTTCGCGACTGGGAAACCACATCAAATGTCTGGTTTCCTTAGAGCGTTAGGGAAGTATGCTGCTTACATTGTTGCTGCTGCTGCTGGGGATGGCACTGTGTTCATTATTCTTATTCCAGAAAATATGTCAAATGGTTGACGTATCTTACCTGTGCTTTGAACTTCAACAGTGGTTTTTTTAGTCAGGTTTCTGTTTTAAAAGGGAATATTTTGAAAAGGTTCACTTGTATTTAATTTCTTTCTTTTCTAATTCTCCCACATGGAGATAAATTAAAAAATTCTCCTGCATGGAGATAAATTAAAAAAAAAACAGATAAAATATTACTAACAATAATATCTAAAGACTTTAAAACAGATGAAAGTGTGTGTATTACAGTGTTAAACATGCTGTTTGGTTCAGGGACAGAGGTTTTAAAAAGGCTAATAAGAACCATAATACTTACAAACAATAATTGGCAAAGTTTTAATTATTATGGTAAGTAAGGCTCAGAGTGGATTCCAAGAGTTAGGTAGAGGTGATACTGCGTATTGTATGAGACAGCGCTCACATGTATGCCAAGACTTGGTTAATCAATGTTTGCAAAGCGCGTGGGGAGTCTCTTGGGAGCCGGGCTATTTGCAGCACATCTGAAGCATGAAGACAACAGCCCCTATGAACACTATCGTATAATGATTTTCTCAGTTTTATAATCTTGATTCTCATATATAGAATATACCTATGCTCTTTTTTTCTTTGTAGTAATTACTCTTAAAAACAAACCCAGAACACTGTGCTCAAGTCTGTGGTTATTACTGATACTATCAGTTTGTTCTGTGCTCCCCTGTTTTCCTTAAGGTGATACCAGGATTTTGCTTTCTGTTTTTCTTTCAGCAAGCTGTGTGTTTTGCCATTTTTTAAGGAAGTAACACAGTTTCCAAGTCACAAGACAATTCACATCAGTTAGAGCTGTTGGAGTCAGGAAACTGATAAGTGTGGTTTTTTTGTTGGGTCTTTTTTTTTTTTTTTGGAACAGCCTTCTATACGACATATTAATGCAATATAGTTCTTCTGTCATTAGATGCAAGATGTCCATGTTTCACGAACTGTCTTGAAATTGGCCAGGTTACCGTAACTTTGTTAGTGTAAAGGTAATCGTTTTTTCTCTGTGTTTTTGTACAGTAATTCTGATGGTGATGAACTTGGGCCACATTTTTTCAGCTGGTCTGTATTATCCCCTTGCCAGTAACCTAGAGACCAGCTGAGAACCCTCGTGAAAGGTCAGGCTGACATCTGAATGTTTTACAGGAGGAAAATACAGAGTAAGCCATCTAAGATAATGTTCTGACTCTGAGATGCAGCAGCACTTTCTAGGGAAAATGTGTTCCCAGGAGCATGCACGATGCAAAATTTTAGCCGACTTACAAGACCGTAGTAGTTTATTGGTCAGGAACCATGCTGAATATGAGCTGAACTCAAGCAGCTGTTCCAATAGCAATGTGTATAATTATCTGATGTAGTACAGAAACATTTCACCCTTAAGAAAGCGACAACATAATCATAGTGCAACTAGCCTATTGTCTGGATCAGACTTACATACAGTCAAGGTGTGTGCTGTCACCCAGTGCTCCTGTGTTTCTGCTAGCTGAGCTCATCAAATTACCGGGCTCCCACATGGTAACTTCTCCATGTGCAAGTACTTGTTTACAGCAACTTGCTTCTCTTTCAGAAAGGAGAAAACTTGAATTGCTTTCCACATGTTGCAGTGTAAAGATTTGGTTAAAAAAACAGAGTATCTGAAATGGAAGACACTGTCATCTTTTGCAAGTATTAGACATGAAATAACAGATTATTCACATGGGAATAAGGCAAGCGCTGAAGGTGACAAATTCAAATGTAGTAGCATTGTACCAGTGGAAGGAAAACAAACGTGCTGAGTTTATTCTCTCTCCTGGCAGGTCACCTGCATCAGGCCTCAACATGGCATTGCATGAATGTATGGCAGCTCTGGACTTATTTCTTAGCAACAAGTTCTCAGATGCTTTGGCTTCTTTACAAGCAAAGTAAGTTGACTACTTCTACTAGCTCTCCTGTATTTATTTTTCTTTGCTTCTCCATCTTTCATGAGAAGGGACTAGACAGCTAGTACTCTGTCAGTAGTCAACAGACTGTATAAGTTTCGTTCAGAACGGGATGGTAAATAATATGGCCAAGTTTTTGAGAAGATAGAAAAAGTACGCTTGAGTAAGTAAATAACATGATTGATTATGGGTAATTAGAGAAAGTGCTGAGCTGCTGTCCAAAGAAATAACCCTTTAACTGTAGAATAATATGTGAGTTTCTTACTCCTGAAAGAAAAACATCTATCTTTTCTTTTTCCTCTTTTCCTGTATTTTCCTGCATACAGTGAGAGTTTGTGGTGTTGTGTCTAAACTGGCAACTGGTGGTGAATTTTAGGTTTAGGTCATGTTACTATAGGTTAATTCATATTTATAAGTTTGCTTTGTGGCCCCCCCCCTTTTTTTTTTTTTGGATAGATACCTACTTTCAGAAATATTCTGACAGCTTATCTTACAGTTTAGCGTTGTGGTCACGTACCCTGTTTCATAATTAAATTACGTGAGTGGCCCAGCTGCAAGTAGTGAGGTCATAAAATAACTTCTAAAAGTTTTAGCTCTTTCCAGTTTCTGTTATTTTCATACCTTGTCCTGAAGTTGTGCTGTGCTCTTGACTTGTTGAAGTCTATTGTTATTTTCCATCTCTTCCCCTAGTTTGCCTCATTTATTTTGAGCCATCAGCAAATTACATCATGCCGTCTTTCAGGTCCCACTGGAATATCAAGCAAGTGTAATTCATAGGTAGTGCAGGTTATATCTTTTACCTCTTCAATTTGTCATTTATTTTATCCTTGACTATATTTGTTCATAAGTGTTTGGGGTTACCAGTGACCTGATGGGTCACGTAATCTGAACTCTTATTTCTCACATGCAGAAGTTCAGTGAAAGCACATGTAAATGCTTTTCTGTAAGAATTATGGCTCATAGTGTCTACATTTGTGCATGGCTGGATTAGGCCTCAGATATCCTGAAAAGTATCAGGAGCGGCTGGTTGCGACAGCTGCCTTTCTGCCCAATTATTCTTTTACTCACTCAAATACATTGTATGCAAGTAGTCATCGGTGTTCTGCATCTCCTTCCCTTCCTCTTTCCATGATCTCCTGAAGATGTGACTGCTATGGCAGGAGCCATCAGAAGGGACTTGGTGTATATTTGTCATATACACCCCCCTGCAGGCATCAGGGATGACTGCAGTAAATACTGTATATCTGCTCTACCAAGGTATCAACCTCAATCTTTGACACCGAAGTCCGTAGATGACCCACTTAAGTGTACTCTGTAAAAGTTATTCTTGATAAATTGTGGGCTCAGAAGTATTCCTAATACTGATTTTATTTACAGCACTGTTGTGTTTTGTGTTTATATATCATCAGAAGATACCATAAAAACGGTAAGAGGAACGACTGCATTCTCATTAAATTCTGTTAGTAAATCCCCCGTACCCATCTGGAAACGCTTACCCAGGTCTTCGCAAAAAACGGGGAGGCAGTTTCCAAAATGCTGCAAAAGCTAGTGAAGCTGTGTATTTTTTCTGCAAATCCATTTTTATTCTATTGCATGTGGTTTTCATTCTGCTTTTGTTGGGCCCTGCAGAATTCATTACATGGGCTGACATTCTGTCTTTGCACCTGGAATATGAATGTATTCCACATTGCAAAACCATTTTGAAACTGATTTTTCATGTTAGCCTGTTGTTAAGAGGAGGCCCCTATCCTGTTGACAGTGAGTGAAATACAGAATTATGATCTTTGTGAGCGTAATGCAGAAACTGGAAGCTACATTTCACTACAGATGATATCCCTTATAGACACACTCCACCTCCTTAGGGAATGACAAGAGTTGTAGAGTAGGCACATGTGGTGATATTGAGTATTTTCTTTGGGAGTCATCAGTTCCTCATTGTTGCCGTTTAGCGTGCTGAGATTTGAAATTGGTTTTCACAGTCTATAAACATGCTATCTTTGTTTAAAAAATACTTTTCAGTTTTTACATGCTTGTAAAGAATTTCTCATCTTAGATTTTTGCAGCTTTACCACTTGTGTTGTAGGACATACTCTGCTTTGTATTACGTTATTGCACATTCACTAAATTACTCACATTTGGCTTCCACTCACAATCTCCAGCTGATTTGTACCATGTGTAACTGAGAACAAATTTTGGCAATGTATGAGAGTTAAAACCAGCAGATCTTTCCTAGCAGCTTAAAAATAAATTCCAGGGATGATGTCTAGACTTGTGTTGAAGTAAAGCTCTTTTTTCCTGTTAGAAAAACATATCCTCCATAAAGAAGAGATGTAGTTTCATAAATATTTTAATTTGGCTTTTTTTGTTTCATGTTACATAACTTTGTTTCTGCAGCTACCTTTTAGGTTTAGAGTCGATTTTCTCTTTCTTATTGCTAATGCTCATTATACAACAGTGGCTTCCCACTCTCTCCTGGTTTCTGCACTAGGTTTAATTAATTTAATCTTTAATATAGAATATTCATATTAAGCCTTAGAACTCCAATAAATTCTTTAAATTCAATCAACAAACACAACAGTGATTTTCAACATCTATCCCATTAACTGTGAAAACGAGTAACACTGTGAAACTGTCCAGTCTTTGGGGCAGGGATGAATCTCATGTTCCTCCTCAACTCCAAGATGCGTACAGTAAAGGAATTAAAAGCTGACTGGATTTTTAGCTCTTACGTAATCACAAACATATCATCATCATCATCATTCAAAGAGTCGTTTCTGATGAGGTTTCCTCTTCCCTTCCACAAGACATATGTTTAATTTGATCAATGTTCTGGAAAGCATGAAATAATTACCCGATAGTTTGCTGATGACAAACCATTTGGGAGAATGGTAAATAGCAAAGATGAGTTCATGACACAGAGTAATCTGGATCATTGGATAAGATGTAACACATCTGTGTTGCTGTTTGCAGGATTATGAGTCTGAGAATGATAAACATAGGGCAATTGGCTTCGCTCTGGGAATAATCTCCCAAAAGTGCCTGGAGGTGAGGGTGAAATATTAATTCTAGTAGCAAGATACCTGAAAAGGTAATTTCAGTCCTTGGATGTATGAATGAGTATTGCTGGTAGGTGTGGGAAAGTTATATTACCTCTCTGTTAGTTACTTGTGGAACCATTATTAGAGTGCTGGAGTTCTGTGATGCCAGTTTACCACCACTGGAATTTTGAAAATAAGTCCAAATTACAATATGAGATGTTATTGTGTTCTTTCTGATTTAAAAAAAAAAAGAGTTTATTAAGGTTTTAATGGAAATACTCCGTTGAAATAGTAACTCTTTTCGTTGTGTGGTGAAACATGCTTGCCCTTGCAGAACAAAAGCAAAAATGAGGTCATTTAGTAGGGTAGAGGAACTTGCTCTGGGAGCTGTTCTAACCAAGAAGATGGGTAAGTGTGAAACTGAGAGCAGTAAAAGAGCAAGGGGAAGCGCATGGAAATAAAGAATGAAACTCTAATATCTAGATCTCAAGAAATATATATATAAAGTAAGCCCAGATCATATGATCACTTTGATTTTTCTTTGGTGATTTAGTTGCTTAGTATCACTGAGAGGCAGTTACTTTAGGTGTAACAAATGTTATTTTTTGGCTCTAGAAAACATTAAGCAAACATCAGGGACTCCTGAGGATACTTAGGGGCATTTATCTCACTCTATCGAGCAAAGGAATTAATGTGTAATAGTGTATGAATGCTTGGAAAATTTGAAAGGATTCAGATCATCACAGCAGGTTATTGGATCACTGTTTAATTTAGGACTGTTTCAAAAGTTAGCCTTAAAACTATCTTTCAGTTCAGTCCGGGTATCAAAATCTGGGGAGGCCCATGGATTCCCAGGGAGAGAAAGTAAATGGACTGAGGTGTCTTTAAAGTTTGGCTTTTCCCCTTTAAACAAAGCCACTTTCTCCTTGAAAGAAAAAGAAAAGGAAGTGGTTCACCTTGAAAAACAAGCATGTGAAGTAAACATATTAAGAATGAGTATATTGAGGGTGGAAATTTTGTTGAAAGGATATCCGTGTTTTATTGCAAACATACTTGAATATTCCATGCTATGCAGGACTAACTGATCCCTTCTAAAAGTGTAAACAATTACAGTAAAATTGTTGCTCTTTAGCAATGTTTTTCTAAGTCATGCTGTTTGTCAGGGATGAATTAAATGCAAGGTCCGCAGAGAATTTCCATGGCAGGAATTCATCACAGGTGTGTGTTTGTTTGTTTGTTTTTTTAGCTTGTTTCCCAAGTCTTCCTTATTGGATCTCCTAGGCTGGAAGATATTTTAATTTATAGGGGATTATAACCTACAGGGGTGCTAGGAGAATGCTGTCAATGTGTGCAGTCTATAAACCCTCTTCCTGCCGGAAGAGAGGTGCTTGCAATGACTACAGATAGGAGTTACTTGTTTTTCCTGAATTCTTGCAAAAGTTTTTGACTTTATTTAAATAGGCACCATTTGAAATCCTGCAGAAGAGTATTTAAGTTGGACAGATTGAGGTGGGAGATTGGCAGAAGGGGAGAGAAAGAAAAAGCTGTGGTCTTTGGCTAAGACTAGACCAATTTTGATAGGAAGATCTGTATGATGAAGGTTTTACTTTGGCCACTGTTATAGTATTGTGTTACTTACCTCCTTGATTCTTTCCTGAGCAACTGTGCCAAAATAGAAGAAGAAGATCTGAATTGTTGTCACCTGTTCATTAGATAATTCATTAGGAAGGCAATGATTCTGTTGTCTCTGAATGGTTATGTGTGGTTAATTCCTGTGCTTTTTGTTATGTATGATAAATACCTATCCTCAGCTCAGAATTGGGATATTTTAGCAGTTATTGATATTGGAGCTGTAGACATGATTTTCTGTACAAATAGGAATCTCTCAGCATTTCTTGGTTATGTTAACCTTTTACACGTCCTTTGTGTTTGATTTCTGGTTCATTCAGACCTAGTTCCTATCAGACTAATATGGTCCTGGTTTTGGATTTGTATTTGTTTTTTAAAAGTAATAATAAAATCAGATCAGCTATGCTTCAGCATCTTGTGTTTTCCTGCAGAACTAAAGACAGTATGTATCATGCACTCACTTACGCCACCATATTGGAAATGCAAGCTATGATGACATTTGATCCTCAGGATATATTGAATGCAGGAAACACAATGAAAGAAGCTCAAGCCACCTGCCAAAAGTAAGTGTGGAGAAATTCAGTTAACAGTCCCTTCAGGGAACAGTTCTGGAAGATACATGGATTAAAAGAGGACATGTCATTTCATAGGAATTGTAGGAAAATTTAGGCTGGAAGGAACAGCATAAGGTCTTCTAGCCCAGCTTCCTGCTCTAAAGAGGCTCATCTATGAAGTCAGGTGATGTTACCAAGGGTTTTCACCAGTCTGATCTTGCACACCTTAATTTACTGCAATATCTGATTTTTCTTATCAATTAGATTTTAGTCCTCTCTCTCCCCCCAGTTCTGCAGTGTCTGGAGGCCATTTGCTGTTTATGAACAGTGCGAAATCTTTCCATTTGATGATTGTACCATAGCCAGCTGTTTTTCTGAACCAGCCACGTTCCTGCTTCTCTACACGCACATACACAAAATGAATCAAAAAGCCTGCTTTTCTCCTTCCACCATCAAGACGTTTTTCTGTGCGTAAAGGGGAAAAAAGACAGATCCCAGGATATCCATGTTGGCAAGATTCTGTATGGAAGATGCTCAGGTTTGCATAGATGGCAGAGTAACAGAGGGTTTGTTAACACTGAGTTAACAATGTTAGTGCCTGCATGGATGGCCAGCTGAAAGGTGCCGTTCTCTGTTGGTTGTACTTTTTGTCCGAATGACCAGACTGATTTTTTTTTTCTGCAGGTTTAGGAAGAAATCTACAGTAGCCGATTCCTTCAACAACCTTGTGCATAGACAAAGCCTTGAACACTTTACTGAAGGTAACACTACCTCTGATGCACTTAATGCTTTCTTCTTTTTCCCCTGGAATTGCAATTGTATAGAGTTGCTGACCCAGCATGATTTTTGCAAGTTGCCAGGTCACTGACAAAACTGCTGACTTGGCACTTCCAATATGGCTGGTTTGCTGTTTTGGCAAATTGCTGTATCACCACTTTGAAAATGAGAGTTTTTGGTCGTTCTTGGTATTTCCAAAAATTGCTAGATGAAGAATCTCTAGAAAGAAGTGGGGAAATGCCTAGAAGGGTTCTAGATCCAAGAATTCAGGGAAATTTCTAGGAAGGTTCTATAGCCATGTGGCATTACTCTTTGGATTACTTCAGCAGCCTAGAACTGAACAGCGCAGCCAGTTTGGAAAGAATTTTCTCAGTCTTTGATTTGTGAGCTTATTCCTCTATAAATGATCAAAATACATTTTTAATTAGTTTTTGTCTGATTGAATTTGTTTTCTCTTTCTCCCTCTGTGTAATGCTAGAGGAAATCCATGCAGAAATTTGCTATGCTGAATGTTTACTTCAGAGAGCAGCGCTCACATTCCTACAGGTACAGATTCCTATTTGGTTCTTGGAAAGCAAGTAGCGCAATGTCCACGTAACTGTTTTTGTTTATTAAAACTAATAAAATGTTAAAAGACCCTAGTTTAGTATAATGGATTGAAACATCTGAATTCATCTGAATTAAATCTAGATTTTTTTCTGAATGATCTGCTGGGGTGATATTAGCATGTCTTGTTAAGCCTCTGGATTATCTAAAAATACTCATCTCAATACATGTAGCACCGAATCCCCCAAAATGTCCTTCTCCCGTCCCTTTGGATATGTGAAATATCACCACAAATATTGTGTGTTGGGATACAGATCAAAAAGAGATGGTCACTGTAGCTGTGCTGTGCTGAAATGCAAGGGAGATCTTGCTTCAGTCAGACTGATGGTTGCTTTCCCAAGACTGCTTTCTCACTTCTTTGTTCTGAACGCGTGCTGTTACCTACTTCGCCGTTAGGTTCCACGCATGAATTTCACTAAGCAGTGCTGCCTGTCTTTGAAAGAAGGGGAATACTCCCTCTTTGTATTTCATCCGTCTGGAATAGGGAAGTTTGATTTGCCTCAGGAATTAACATTTGGGCTCCAGCTTGCAATTTAAGCTGTTAATGATAATTGGAATGACTGATTTTTCTTCTTGATTTGACTGTACTTGCTATGTGACAGCATGTCTCTCTGTCTGTGGGGAGAAGATGATAAAAGTCACATTCATGGAGGGGCTTGTGCTTCTTCACTCGAAGATGCTGATAGAGAAAGAAGTGCAGGTGGTGATTTTATTATTTTGAGGAGCTGCTAGATGGGTTCTGATAAATGCTTATGATAATTTATGAACTAGGTCAGCTTTCTCAGCTATGTACCATGCCCCTCTGCTGGGACCTGTTGCTTTGTAGCAAGGCCAGTAATAGAAAGAGCTACCTCTGAAGGTTTTTGAGAGTGCTGATAGTGGTGCCTATACAATAAGATGCTGGACTTTGAAATGGCTTGAGAGGCAGCTACCTATTTCCCTATTTCTGCTTCTCTGGGATTAGTAGCCTCTGGCGTTGGGACAGTTGGGGTGATACCTTAAGCTATAGCAGCAATATTTTTCAGAACTTGTCCGTTGTGGCTCTAAGAAAGGAGTCTTTATTGCAGGGCCTTTTGGTTTTAAATGCTATTTTCTCAATTATCTTTGTGCTCTTCTGCATACAGGATGCCTGTTTGTATGCTTCCTCTTCTCTTC
This sequence comes from Struthio camelus, assembly GCF_040807025.1. Classification (NCBI taxonomy): domain Eukaryota; kingdom Metazoa; phylum Chordata; class Aves; order Struthioniformes; family Struthionidae; genus Struthio; species Struthio camelus. The sequence continues at coordinate 31,106,179 of NC_090949.1, read as the reverse complement.
TGTGTTTAATTTTTCATGAACAGGTTTTAAAAATTAAACAAAGGCACTTGGTTCCAACAGCTACTGATGTGGGTTAGTTTTGATGCATAATGTAAATGACCAAACCCTACTGAAAACACACACAGAAATTAGTCTCAGGATTTTTCAGGAGCTGGAGTATTGTCGTGTTGGTTATCCTCGTTTTTAGTAACGAGTATTCTGAATTTTTAGTCTGAAACTGAAGTAAATATTACATTTTTTAAAACATCTTTTTTTCTTCTCCCCATTTTCTGTTCAAAGGAAAATATAAGCAGACCTTTAGATATGATTATGTATGCCATCCCACCCAACACACACATCTGCAATTGGTAACAAAAAACTGTTTTTTTTCTACTGAACAAAGGAAAACAGGGTCACATCTTTCTGTGAATGTTTTGTTTACATGTGATTGGGATGGTTATGGATGACCTTGAAAGATAGGTCAGTGGTCGTGTTGCAGGCCTCAGGGATAAAATCCTGCCCTTCAACTCAGGCCAGTAGGCTTCCTGTACTAGCTCATAGTTCGGTTTCTTCTGAACTTCCTTTTCTGTAACTTTGATTGGATTGAATTATCTCCCTGACTTAAGGGAAAACAAGAAGGCTCTTTGGGGCAGTTTCTGTCTCTTTGTTTACGAATCGATGAGAGCAATTGGACCCCGTTTTCTTAATGATAACAATGTAACAACCAAATGCTCATCTTATCCGTGCTGTTTTCTCCCCACAGTGTTTGATAGAGCCTCTCAAAAAATGATCACAGAAAAATCATCTGCTAAAACACATGTAGTCTTTCTATCCTAAAGTAACAGCAGATATCGGAACCAATCAGAATGATGAATTAGAGGTGACGAATGAGGCAAGAAACAGTTACCAGAAAGTTGTGAGGCTGATGAAATCCCTCTGAGATACAGCTATAAACTGAAGGTCCTACAGATATATTTTCCTACAAGTTTTCAGTTTGTTATAGCTTGAGATGTGATGTATTACTATACTAGCGTGGATCTCATATATACTTGAATATTTGGGTCAGAAAGAGCATGTCCTGCATTACTTTGCTTACTCTGCCTCCTTTTTAGTATGTGAAATTATGTTCTGTAGACTCATTAGGGCAGGTAGTTATTTGCATCTGGTGCTGAGCCAAGAAACGTTCAGCATTTAACTGTGCTGAAGGACAAATGATTTAAAGCTATTTTTTTGAAACAGCCACAAGTGCATGCACCTTAGATGCCATTCATTAGCTTTGTTCCGGTGTCCGCTAATGCAAATTCTGATGGCCCAGAGGTCGTTGGAGGATGCCATCAGAGGCCCGTAGAGGATAAACTAATCGCAGAAGGCATCAAAATAAAGTGAATGTATCTGAACACAGTAAAAATTTTTTAATTAGAAAGGAAATCCTGAATCTATGTATGTTTCTTAGAGATTTATACTGTCTGTCTCACAATGGTTGTGTTCAAAACGTGTTCATCTCCAGAAAACAGAAGCCCTTCATAACGTGCACAAATTCATATCGCTAAAGTGTTTCATTTCTCACAGGATGAGAATATGGTTAGCTTCATCAAAGGAGGCATCAAAGTCAGAAACAGTTACCAAACGTACAGGTAAGTCAGAGTGATGATATGGTTAAACATACTCTTTCAATTAAAAAGTGCTGCTGGTGGAATTCTGTAATTCACAAATAATTAATTACTGCTGTATTTATTATGGCCTCACATCTAGAACCAACCTCTGTCCACACAAATGTCTTCTTTGCATAAGAAAGGACAGTGATACTGTGTTTGGTTCAGATTGTAAGTTTGTATGAGATGTACGGTTAATGGAAAAAAAGATAGTGGACCCTATCCCTGTTCACTCCTAAGGTGCCTACTTTAAATATGATCTCATTAACATTATGTCAAGAAATAAAACTATTCTAAGTGGTGTGGTGTTCGTTTTGTCTCACAGCAGAATTTGGATGACTCACAAGTCATGCGGCATTTGAAACGGCATTTCTTTATAGTTCTAGCTGCAACTTTACCTTTAGAACCTTCAAAACCAGTAGCTGAAGCACAAATAATTCACTAATAAATACATGAAACCAAAATAAAATTAAGAGACAATTAAGTGAAGAGTTTGTAATTAAAAGGTATAAATGGCTTCAAGCAATGACTGAACAAATTTAGGGGAAATAGGTTTACTAGTTACCATAAGAGAACAGATGCAGTCTCTCCACATCATGAAGTTCCTGAACAGTCAGTTCCTAGGGGATGCTTTCCCAAGCATCTGCCATTGTCTGAGTGAAATCGTGGGTTCGCTGGACCTTTAACCTGGTTAAGTATGGCAGATCTAAAGAGAAAGTGCGTGCCATTGAAGATGATAAGCACGGCTGCTTATCTGAACTCATGCTGTGCCCATCCCTTGGAGTCTAGAAGCCTAAAACATCTGCTTAAGCAGATCTCTTTTCATTTAGAAAGTTATATGGAGCTACTTTCAACATGCGCAAAACGTTTTGAAGTACAGCAGTAAATTGTAAAAAGGTACATTGCAAAGTAGACCATAGGAAATGCATTCGATTGTGCCTCAGTAAGTTAACAGCAACTCTAGTATTTTTAAAGACAAAGTCTTATCAGCTTAGTAGCTGTTATGTGGTCTCCATTTGAAGAAGTGTAAGTATCAACTTGCATGGTACTAAAACATGTACTTGACAGTGGGGAAGTTCATATATGAGATTGGTAGTTAGGATTTCTGTACTGTATGTTTGATGAGTCAAGAAATACTGTTTGCAGTTTTGGTGAGCGAGTGGCACAGCAGGTTACAGAGATTACCTAATGAAATATAGAACAGAGACTTTATTTGCTTTAAGTATTTTTCACACCATAGTTCCTGACTTTAAAAGCCATCTTCTCTTCCCCCACTGCCTCCAGCATGGTTTGGTAATCTGCAACAACAGCCTCCTTGGCAAATACAGCAGGGGTAAAAGTTGCAAAGATACAGTTTTTAAAATTCTTTTTTCAGGGAGGAAAAGATACCCTACACTGTAAAAAGATGGAATTAAATAAAATAACTCAGAATGAAACATTTGCTTGTTGTCAGTGCATGAAAAGTATGAGGAAACTATACAGCAGTACAGACTATATGAATAATTTAAAAAGGTGAAAGCTAAATATGCATCATACTTTGTTTCATTTTAGGACATCTTATTCTTTTTTATTTAGGTTTTAAATTTGGAACAGCCACAAAAAGTCACAGGTACCAGACACAGAACAGCATCTAGACTGAGCTCTCCAGAAATATAGCGAAAGAGAGAAAGATGACAGTACCCATGTTTGTGTGGGGTGAAGGTAGCTCTGAATGCAGGTCCATTATTAAGACTGCAGTTACAATAAATAATCTTATATCTGTTGGCAACGACCAGCAGATAAAAACATGACAGCCTTAACGCAAGCACATGGCTGCTCTTAAAACAGTTTTTTTTTTTCCCCCCAGTAATTGATGAAATAAGCTAAAACAATAATGTGAAAGGCACATAGCTATTGCAAGCTTGGAGACAAGAGAGCTTCAAATTCATTCAGGTTAGGGAATTCAAGGGCTGCTACAAACTTGGGATCTAGGAAAGTTATAATAACTGAAACATGCTTTTCACTTCTTTTTTTTGTCTGTCCTATTTAAAAATATTTCCTACAATCATATTTTCCTATCTGTAACAAAATACTCTTCTTTTGTTTGGACATTCACAAAAAGGGAATAATTAGTGCAGGGATTAGTGAAACTCAAATTAAATTTAGTAATTTAAAAGCTATAAACTCCTCTCCTCCCTCTTGCACTGCCCATTGTCTCCTTTTGTTATACTAAAGGTTGATGTTGCTCCCGCGTGTGTGGCTGTAAATGGACTATGTGTGTTTGACAGGAATTCACCTCAAGAAGTCCATATTTTTGAATTGATGGTAATGTAATGGCTTGTTGATTAACCCACCAAAATGTAGGTGGTTTCCACCTTGATGAGATGAAAAAATTTACCTTGTTTGAACTATTGTGTAGTTCAAGGTAATTGGGTTACTAATTACAATTCAGTAAGAAAGTATTAACCATTTTATTCACTTGTAACACAGTTTCCTGCATTTTCAGGGAGCTGGACAGTCTCATGCAGTCTCCACATTATGTCAAAGGGGAGAACCATCTTCATTTTGAAGGAGGTGTAAAGCTTGGAGTTGGAGCATTTAATTTGGTATGTACTAGCAGTTCTTTGCTTTAGAGGAAGTCCAGCAAACTCCTGAAAACGTTGTTAACTTAAATACCCGAGAAGTTCCACTGACATCAGTAAAAAATAATGATAAGGTTAAAATTAGGTATGTGTGCCGATACTTGCAGGATCCCGGTCTCCGGTCTAACAACATCAGATAGTAATACGCTTTAGAAATAATGAGTGAACCTGCTACCCATAACCTGGGCAGTCCAGCTCTGTGTGTGTGCAGCCCCACCTGCACATCCTCATGGAGCAATTAAAAACTGAGAAATGATCTCATCTGGCAGGGACTAAGGGCATGTTCTTTGATGGTATAGCTTGAGTGTCTGTGCCCAGCTTCCGTTTGCGGCAAGAACAGCAGCCAGTTCATTAACCAAGTGACTGACCAGTGCTGGGAGCTGTTTTGGGGGAGAGGGGAGGAGTAGTCTTGCAAGAAGGGACTGCTGGCTGGGGGAAGCCTCACGCAGGAGCAGCAGATGCCTGTGCCTGGCTTCCATTTGCCTTTTCACTACAACTTAGGGAGAAACTGGGGGCTGCAAACCTCTGATAGTAGAGCAGAGTTGAGTTGGGGACCATCTGTACAAACAGAATACATACAAGTCTGTGGGACCTGACGACTTGCATTGAAGGGTGCTAAGTGTAAGTAGGAGTAAGTAAACTCTGCAAAATGCAGTAAACAGCATCATTTTGAGCTGCTGTTAGTTTTATACACAGGACTTTACATATACATGAATCGCAGTCATGACTGCAGAGTACAGTCATGTACTTGTCTTGGAAGTCTGGGGAACCTACAGTCTGATTGCACCTATTGAGCTGGAGTGCTGCACGTATACATATATTCATATACAGTGGAACTAATGCTTTCAGAAAATGCTTTCCTTACTGCATATGAGTCTGACACATGCCCAAGTGTTGGATTTACTGCACACACACAACAAACATGTACTGTGGTGTGGTATGCACCCAGTGTTTCTGAAACATCCCAGAAGTACTGGAGTTGCTGAGCATGTGCTGTGCAGAACATATTTCTGTGCAGGGACTGTTAGAGAGAGATGCCGGAGACCTATGGGAAACTGATACTTCTGCTTCAATCATGTGTAAAATGTATCAGTTGTATTTCCATTTACACAGGAAATCCTCAGACATGTAAAGACGTTTTTAGTGATTTTTATTGACTATTCTGTGCATTTGGAAGAGTTGTATCAGGCAACCTGCAACTGGGAAGTGAAAGCTGTTACTGCATAACTGTTGCATTTCTTTTGGTAGACATTGTCCATGTTTCCTGCACGAATTTTGAGATTACTGGAGTTTGTTGGATTTTCTGGAAACAAGGTAAATATGAAATAAATATTCCTTTTACCTCACTCATTAAAAAATGGAGACAGGAATTTCTCTCTCCTTCCTCACTTTAACTGTAACAGTCAGAAATACTCCGATTGGTATTGCAGTGTGCTCATTGTTGGCATTGATGCTTTATGCAGCTCAGTTTTCTTTTACGTTTCTGTCCAAACTATTACACTTCAAAGATGGTGATTCAGTGAGGAAGGCTGAAACGTGATAGAAGGCAAACGGCTAATACGATGATATTGACGCATTTAATATTTTCATTTATTTTTCCTTACTGGTGTTTGATGTATACTTGTACTTAGAAAGCCGTAGCCAAATGTATATTCTTAGTCTTTAGTAAATTATACAGTCTTCACATTATCTGAATGTCCCTGACATATTCCTGCATGACATCCAGTTGGAGGGAAGGGGGAAAAAAAAAAAAAGACTTTCAATTTCATTTCTCACTCTCTTTTTTTTTTTTTTTCCCCTTCCATGTCTTTAGCAACTGGTAACTTGAATGTGGCACCTAAATTCCCCAGAATCTCTGCATGAAGAGTAATAGGTCTGACCAATATTGTCTGTGCATGTGGTAGAGGACAGAGGTTTAGCAATGACACATCAGCAAACTCATGTGAACGTCAGGTATAATGCAGGACAGATACACAGAAAGAGATACTCCTGCTGTGCTAGGTTTTGCATATTTGTTGTTTCAAAACAGGATATTAAAATTGATGGAAATTATTTACATCTTGACCTTGATACCTCTTACCTGCCCTTTTCTCTGGTTCTACCACCAGAACATGAGATTCACTCACAGTTGGGTTCCTGGATTAGGAAAACATGGTATATTTAACCTAATCTACTAGTTACATTTATCTCCTAAATGCTGGGTAAGATAAGTATTTAATGTCCTGCAAACATGGCAAAAGCTATACAAACATTTTAAAACTTAACTCTTTTATAAAAAGCTTCCTGTTTACAAAACCTGTTTCAAGGAGAAACGTGTATTTCCTTAATCAGAGCTGCACCTTTCGGTGACAGGTGGGTTAGTGTCATCACTGTTTTACTAGTTTACAGGAAGGATCTTAGATCTGAAAATAAAGTGTCTTGTTAAAAAGCAAGGAGCTTTTGGCAGAGTGTGGATTAGAACCTGGAAATTCCCAGAAGTTAACCAGTTTTACCTCTACTGCCTGTAAAACTGGCATGTAAAAGTTGAATAGTTCATACCTGTCAACCATGAAAACAAAGAGCAAAATATTCACCTAGAAAACGTAAGGGTAATCCACATATCAGGCGAGTTTTGAGGCTACTTTGGAGAACACTCATCTTTTTTTACTGCTGATTACAATTTTCCCTCTTAATTTAATTTCTTGAACTATATGGCTGTGAGTGGGCTAAAATTTGCGTTGATGAGTCAGCTCTTGTTCCAGTTTTTTGGTAACTGACTGAAGCTTGACCTAGACTACCGTAAATATAAGCAAAAACTTCTTTTCTCCACACCATAAAGAAAATAATATTTTAGACAACATGGGTCAAAGTTCACTGATAGTCATTTATTTTAACATCCTAAAAAAGTCTTTCTGCATTTAACATTAGTCAGTCAGATGCCCAAAGCCAGAACCAAAATTGCAGTTGCGTTTGTAATCCTTTCCAGTGGTGGTTTTCCAAAGCTTGCAAGAGGAAGCTGTCCCCTGCAGTACAGACAAGGGGTTTGAAGGTGAAAAAAACAGTAGCAGAGTCGGAGGTGGAGCGTGTGTGTGTTACGTGCACACCATCTGGAAGAAAGGAATTCTGAATATGTCTGTGTTTGATCATTTGATCTTTTCAATTAAATGCTCATGGTGAGCATCAGGCTGTTTGAAACATGAGAGCACCATCGTTAGTGCCTTGAGCAGCTTGTAGTTTACCTGAGAGAGCTGTAGTGCACTGGAGGACAGCTTTGCTGTGGGTTATGTGCTTACTAAAACTGGATATAAAATTGCATTGGGATATCTTCCACAATGCTAATCTGTCTTGAAGCCAGCAGACTTGCCCCTAGGGACTCTCCTTGTTTCTCAGACGTGTTATGTCTGCTAGTAAATGAGGACATGCCCAGAGCTTGATTACTTCCTAAGCCTTTTGCGGGCACTGTGGACAGCACAGTCAACAGCAGTCTGGAATCTCAAAACAGTGGGTAGGGTAGATCACGAAAGTATTAAAATAGCTTGAGGCCGCTACAAGATGTGCCAGTTGTGCCATTCTCACTGTTCAAGGTCCCTTTTCCCCTGTGTCATTAGCTAAACAAGGGGCTTGTTTGTGTTTAATGGCATAGCCCTGCATTTGGGTATTGAGGTTCAAGGCACAGGAATGTAGTTTTGCCTGATTTCATGAGAAGTTCTTTGTGCGCTGAGGTATACGTTGCACAGAGGCAGCTACACTGTGCTCTAACTGGAGAGGCTTGCCTGCCCTGTTCACCAGGTGGTAGGTGGAGAAGGTGTCCCATCCACACTTCGTGTGTTTAACAGTGACTGCCCTTTGCTGCAAGATCTCAAGAATCCTTGCACCATCACTTCTGCGTTCTCCCAAAACATCCAGCCCTTCTTACTGACCCTCTGCTAGGTCTCGGGCTAATATTTACTGTTGTTCTTATTTTATAGTATACTACAAATACTGTGCTGCTCAACCACATAAAAGTTTGACATTAACCCTCTGTATGTTACATGCAGTTTGGCAGAGGGTCAGCTGACAGCGTGATTTCAGGGAAAGGCAGGAGATTTTTCGGATAGAACCAACTTCTTTTAAATTATACTGTTTGATGTAGGAGTGTGTTTTTCCCAAAGCAGTTGAACTGAAGCATATTTTTGATGTCTCAGTTTGAAATAAATTGAATTCCAGTTTCCCACTAGACATCTTTTTGATTTGCATTTTTGGTCTTTTCTGTAAATTTTAAATGAAAGTTAAATCTGAAATTATTTCAGTGGATGCATTCAAATGCCCTCTCTTCCAATTTGGCTAGTCAGCTCTTCATAGAAGCTAGTAGTAACATCCGTCATATTTGCTAAGCCTGAAGTAATGTGATCAAGTCATGGCATATGAACGTTGATCTTGTTTTGCTTTTTTTATGAAGAACCCTAGTTAAAAAAGATGACTTAAAAGTATCGCTGGAGAGCTTTTACTTCAGGAAAGCAGAGTGATTTTAGTCACAGCTGACATAGGTATGAAGCAGTCTGTACATTGTCTAATAATAATTTTGAACATCGTCCTTGTTCTTTCCGCACTCACTGTGTGCATCCCCACCGTTCCCGTGGGGAGTCCTCGATGACAGAACTTTGGAGTTCCTGGAATACGATTCAAACCACTGGCATATTGCTTTTCCTGTCATGCAGTGGGAATTAAAAGGGCATGGGGTGCTGTGACTAACTTTCACAGAAAGATAAGGTTTGTCATGTTGGATTACAACATTTGTCTGTGAGAAAAGTGTGTCATTGCTTCCAGCTCTGTGTTATTACCTGATGCTCTTTAGAGTAACCTAAATCTTGTGTGAATAGAAAAACTAAGTATATATTAATATGTCATTTAATTATTTTGGAGAAATTACTAATGCTTGTTGCCTGAACATCTGTTTTATATGATAGCAATATGCCCTGTAATAGACTTTGTTTGGAAGCACAGTCCTGGTGTTTTGGGATTGCTTGTATCATCTGTGGCATAGTTGTGAGAGGTATTTTTGTGTGTGTCAGAAGGTGTGTCCTAGCAATTACACATAATATATGCCCTTAGTGAGTGACACCAGTGAGTATAGTTTGTTTACTGAGTTACTTCTTAAGCTCAAGTAATAGCTGCTTGCGCTTTTGATAGCGAGATCCTCGGTTTCATCCCTACTGAAGATTATATGGGTGTAATAGTGTTGCCTCATGACACCTCACTTAGCTTAGGTTAGCTGACGAATCTCCGTAGGCTCCATGTGAAAAAATGTAGACGCTTGAAAAGGTGATTCACAATGTCTGACTTAGGCTTCTGTGCGGAATTGCTCCTTAGTGGAATACATCCATCTCCACCGGCTCCAGAGAGAGCCCAGGGAGACAGGCTAACTAAAACTGGTATCTAGAACATGTTTCCCAGCTTCACCCTTCATGATCCCACTTTACTGGTGATCTCATCATAACAGCAGCAGTTTGCAAGAGGTTTTTTGGGAGAAATTTTGTTGCAGCCTTTTCTACAAGTAAACGTTCATGATAATTTATTTATTTTTTCAGACCGTGTCTATGATTGCATTGTTACTCTAATATAGCAAGTTTGTTGTGTTCAAGTAACAGTGAAAAATAAGCATTCTATAATAACTGTAAAGGATAAAATAGGATTGTAGACATAACTCAGAGTGACCTAACTTGCCGAGTGGGCTTCCCAAAGCTGTGCATATACTCAGTTTGAGAACTTCGGCTAAAGCATGCCAGGTTTGCAGCCCTCTCGTCCGGTGAATGGGCAGTGTTCTTGATCCTTTTCATGGTTATTGCTTTCCAGGACACAGTCCTGCAGGGGGTGGATATGGTCTGCATTCATTGTTCATAGAGATAATAACTCTGTGTTCAGCAATGTTAAAATGCATTTTTGGGATTAAAATACATAATTGGGATCAGCTTGGCAAATTGCTCTTAATAACTAGTAGCACTTGCTTATCTGTCGTTCTTTGTGCTATTCACAAATGTGATCAGCAACCATTTTCTACGTAGTTTTACATTATATGGAAGATGTCAAACATCATAAGACCTCGTACTGATGTCCTTAATGGCTCATTGAAACATTCAGGCTGGGGGTATTTCACTTGAAAAATATACTTTGAAATTTTTTCTGCCAGAATTTATTCCACAGAATCTTTTGTCTTATTGCTATCTTGTAGTGCTGTAGTGCTACTTTTTTTTTTAATCATATATTTGCTTGTTTGTTTTTTTAACCGTATGTTTGTTTTGTTAATCTAGGCACTTTAAAGAAGGCGAATTTATCATCTTTTGTTAGTCACCTGTATCAGTCAAACTTTAACTCTCAGCAGAAAATGAAGCTAGGTTTATTTGCTAGAGCTTGATTTCCCTAAAATCATGCTGGTTTTCAGTAATGATTTTCCTATTTTGTAATTCTTCTGAAGTGAAATGCAAGTCAATGTTTTCATTATTTTGTCCAGATGTCAGACTAAATGACCTGCAGATTTGTGTGTTAACGGTCCCTTTCCCCGTAACGGTAATTAGTGCAATAAATTAAACTTTATTAAAACACAAAGTAACTGCATTCATGTGGAAACAAATAACTACACTAGTATGTGAAAATGTACATGTATGACCAAAACTAGAATGCGATTGCAGGCTTCAGGGTGTACAGAGCAAGTGGTAAAGGTCATGCAGTGTAACACCCTTCTGTCATCAAGGACACACAAAAGATGAAAATCTATGTTCAGATCATGCTCTGATAACTCTCTGTGATACCTTCCACAGTGGCTCCAATAAACATCCCTCAGAGTTGCTCTTTATAGTGTAGCTCATTTGAGTGGATATCCTTATAGGCACGTACATTACGTTCCAATAATTTTCCATTGCGGTCATTCTATAATTTAAACAGAATTTGCCCCGGCACACAGTGGACATCTTACTGTGCATATTCACTGGTAGGCAGCTCTCCTGTTTCATACATTTACATCTTTACGTTTGTGTTATTTATACCGTGGAAGCAGGCCTAGAATGGGGTCTTAAATGCTGTTGCCACAGGAACTTTAAATCTCTAGCACTGGTTCTCTCTCTTGCTCTCACTGAACATGATGCAGTGTTGTACTCGATTGCTCTACTTCTTTCCAAAGACTGCCACGACTTCTTTCCATCACATTTTTCTACTTGGGGTGGTGGGCCTACATCATTGCTAAGGCTTCTTTTGTTCTTAATATACTTACAAGCATCCTTTTGCCCTATTATCCTTTGTCCTGCTAGTCACACTTTTTTTTCTTGATGTCTTTAACTTTCTTGGGCAGTAAATAACAACAAACGTGGATACAGTGCACAATGGTGATACATGCTAGTTGTCAGGCATTTCAAAACTCTTTGTGTTTGTTATTTCTGGAATGATGTTTAACAGCATTTGGATGATGATAATAAGTTGTCTCACATTCTCTTATGTTAACATGTAATAAACCCCAAGTTGCTCCTCTGTCACATATATTTTCCAGAAGCCAAGCGGTAACTCCATGAAAAAGATAATTTTGTTAGTGTGTTTTTATCTTTGGTTACTATATAAGCAATTTATATCTGTTCATTTTTGGCATTTGGTGAGTGAGCAGCCTACAGATGATGCTGCGGAAGTTATCAAACTAGCGAAATACGACTTTGCTTATTTTTCAATGCTTTGTCTTCTGCATCTCTATTTGCACAGGAGCATGGTCTGCTGCAGCTTCAAGAAGGAGCATCATCATACAGCTTTAGGTCGGTGCTGTGTACCATGCTGTTGCTTTGCTATCATACTTTCATGACCTTTGTGTTAGGTAAGACTGTTTATAATTACTCTTTGATTTGATTAGTTCTTTGTGGGACACAGAAGGGAAAAAGGTGATTCCATCACCTATCTGTTGGTGAATTGGTTGTTCAGGACCAGATTAAACTAATTTGTGGATAACTCGTTTGTGGATGATTTTACAACAGTGATTGTAAGTGAGGAGAATGTCTTAATCTTCAAGACAGAGGCTTAATATAGAAGAAAGGAGAAGATGGGGACAGCAAAATAAGTCATGAGAACTATCTTCTCTAGTCAGGTGCATTATTTGGGATGTTAAAAATAATGGTTATAAATGATGACTTCCTGAATACTTTGCTCGTGTTTATTTTTCATCTCTGTCTTTTTCGGGAGGTGATAGCTTCCCATGGAGGGAATATTCCTCCCTGTCATCTTCTTGTAGAGCATTCTACAATGCTGTTGGTCTATGCATAAGCAAATTTTCAAGTTCCTAAGTACAGCGTTGTCGGGGGTCTTCCTGAATGTTGGCTCTTCACAGTAGCAGAAGTCATTCACTCTTGCACAGTGGATCTTTACTCCATTCCATGCTGGTCCTCATGTGTTTCTTTCCTTTATGCCTGGCTAGTGCAGCACCAACCTGTATTTTTGCCTCACTGCCGTTAGAGAGAGGAATTTATGTGTTGGCCAGGTGAGGATGGCTAATCAGTACTGTTCCTCCTGTACTTTTTTTTTTCCTATTTTTATCACTTGCATTTTTTATGCAATCTAGGGACAGGAAAAGGAAATGTTGAAGAGGCAGAAAGACTACTTAAGCCTTACTTGGCTCGCTATCCAAAGGTAAAATGAATCATAATTTAGTTTGGTATGATTGTTTAGTGTTTCGCTGCCAAATAACAATTTTCAGGCTGACCATACAGTCTAGATCTTTGTTATAAAATGCTTATATTTTTATTTTTTATAGGGAGCCATATTCCTGTTTTTTGCAGGCAGGATAGAAACACTGAAGGGTAATATTGATGCGGTAAGTCATCCTTTTGCTCTTGGAAAAGCAAGTCTTGAAAGCTTTAGAAAAACTTCTTTGAGAAAATGTTTCCTCTTTGGGTAGTGCTTCCTATGGCTTTGGTTTATTTGTAATTTATAGTTCATGAATAACAAATAGGAATTTTGAAAACAATTTTGAACAGTTTGACCAGCTCCTTTTGCTACCTTTCTAAATTTCTGGTGGTAACTTAATCCTGCAGTATTAGTGACACAGTTTTTTTCATTGTCTTCTCTATCCTGGAGTGAGTGCTGCCTTTAATACCATCCAGTGGTATTCCTTTGCCTTCGGTCTGGATGGAGAGTTACATAAGACTTAAAGGAATTGGAGAGTTGAAGAATACGTATCCAAAATATTTTGAGATAGGGAGAAAGCTGGTGTGCAGTGTTGTAACTCTCTTGAAGTCTTTGGAGCTATGACAATAAATGTCAGCTGAGTGTTTTTCCTCTGATTTTAGTTTCTTAATTTCTCTAGGAACAAACACTCATTTTTCCTGCACTTAGGACTGAATGTAACTCCCAAAAGTGGGGAGTCTGTGGGAGGGGTAAACTTGATAACACCAGGATGACTGGAGCACTGGGTCTCATCCTATTATGTGAGGCCAACAAACATGATTTTGGCGGGGGGGATACTGGGCTCTGACTGATTTGGAAGTTGCAGGAGCCAGGGTCATGGAGTCTCAGTGTCTGTTACAATGCTGCTGTGTGTGCCTTTTCGGGTAATTAGGGTTGTGTTTGAAATTCTCTTTGTGCAGGCAGTTAATAGGTATGAAGAATGTTGCGAGGCTCAGCAATACTGGAAGCAGTTTCATCACATGTGTTACTGGGAGCTTATGTGGTGCTTCACCTACAAGCGCCAGTGGAAGATGGCTTTCTTTTATGCCGATCTGCTAAGCAAAGAAAACACTTGGTCAAAGGTAAGTTAAGTGGAACAGTAACAAAATATTTAACAAAGGGCGGAAGGCCCTGTAGCATCTATTAACTTTTGATCATATTGACTTGACTTTTTATAGCTTTGAACTGAGCGAAGATTGTAAAACAAAACCTGGTCTGCTGTAGCTCTTACAAAACGATGTGAAGTGCAAATACACAAATCTAAACAGTTTCTGTGAAAACAGATGTTTTGGGCCTGATTGGCAGTTGAAGAGCAGCCTGTTAAAGATGCTCTGTTGTGGGTTGATTGGTCCCATAGTCAACACACTGCAATTAGTGGCAAGTTGCCGTTTTTTGGATATAGGTTCTTTTGGTGATGAGCGAGGCTAGCCACCATGGTGCCTCTAAGGTAATAAATGAAATAAGCAGAGGAACCTTGCCTCGTACATCTGAAAGAGAGAAGTTCTCCCGTCCAGAACCCTGGTGGTTTTCTTTCCTCCATCTTCACGTGAGCCCCAGGGAAATCCGTCAGAAGGTCCTGGGAATGGGGTTTTTATCGGATGTTGATTAATTTTTCTTCTTAACGTGATCACACTGTGTGTGTGGTGGGAGGAGAGGTATCTCTGTCTGTTTATTCTATTACAGTATTGAATATATTGGCCAAATGCAACCAAAATTGACAGAAGCTCAAAACAGCCGGGTGAGAGAAACTCTTGCAGTGTTCCTGCTTAGAATAAAAACTACGGTAGGAACTCCTTATAACCCGAAGGATTCCAGCATTGCATTAAGCCATAGGATGCCCAGACGTATTAGTCCGAGTAGTTCTATGGAAGTGTTGTTTAGGAGGGGAACGCTACTTAACTAAAAGCTTTAATATCCTGAAACACTGTAGGATTAACATGTATGTGCTTTTAAATTATGTGTAGAGTTTTATAGTATATTTCAGGGGTCTTAGGAAGCATCTCCGCTTCTGTATTAATAGGTAACCTACATTGCAATATGATAGGAGCAAAATAGTAACAAATAAGTAAATGATGGCCACACATATGGACTGTTTGATTCTGGTGTAAATAAAGAATCACAGCTTAAAATATGCTCTTGAAGCTTACAGTTACTATGTACTCCTTAAATCAATACTCAAGAATTCACCAACTGTTATTCTCAACTGTTCCAAATGTTGTCCTGTCCTCTGCTGCTTTCCTTCCTTGGTTTCTGAATATATGATTGCTCAGGAATCCCTATGAGATCAGTATATTTCATAATCTGAAGTCTTGAGGCCCTTTAAAAACCCTTTGGTGCTCTCTAGGACTTGATATTTGACATAGTCTACCAAGTTGTGACTGGACACACAGACCATATGTATTATTTTCTTCTCTGCACGTGACCCTTTCATAATTTTTCTAGTGTGTTTTCTTGAGGATAATAAAAAATTCACTCTACACAAGCATGATATTTAATTGTATAGTTGTTCTTGGAATGTGAACAGAAGCTGGTACAAAGAAAACAAAGGCATACGTGGTTAAAAAAAAACAAAAACCCAAACCTCATCATTTGCTTTTCTCCCCTTTCAGAAATACTGGAACCAGTGTTTGAAAGCAGATTTTTCTGCCTAAAATTTTGTAGAATTACTTCTGCTGGCAAGCGAAAGCAGTAACTTCTTCTTCTTTGTTGCTATTTTGTTCTTTTCATCAATAATGGTGATGATGTCAATTCATTTTTCTGTACAGATGTTCTTGATTGCATTTGCAGGCTACCTACATTTACATGAAAGCTGCCTACCTCAGTATGTTTGGACCAGATGATTGCAATCCTTTTGGAGACAATGAAGTTGAATTATTTAGGTAAAATTTGCTCATTCCCATTTATGACAGTAATCATTTTCTTATCCTTTCAAGCCAAAGTGTTGAGGGAAGAGAGGGAGAAAAATTACTGATTGTGCAGTTAGGAAGATCTGTACAAATAGCATTTGAATTGGCAAGAAACTGAGGAGTGAAACATTCCCAGTAGATTTATGTGGACCCTGAATTGAGACGACGGTTTTCCGGTGATCCAGAAATACTTTGGAGGCAGGATATTAGTTATATCAGCCATATAGTGGCTGCTGCTGTAGTATATAATATTCACGTGCTTTTTCAGTTATTTCCTTTAATCAGTGTCATATAAGATCTCAAAGCCTTAAATGGATTATGCTACAAAACGTGTGCCTCCTGTAATGACTGTTGGAGACAACATCAATACAATTTGATTCTTGGGACCGGATCTGAGAGGAATATGAATTAGTTAAAAGTGCAAGTGAATATATGCACTATTGACACAGTAAATTAAATCTGGTTGTAATGTTTAAGCTCAAAAATACCTGAATTTTGCTGGGCCAAAAAAACCTAATTAATTTGTATTTTTAAATTTTTTCTGTAAAACGTAAGTATCACTTTTTATGTACTTACAATATATTGTTACTTTTCAGGCCTTTCATATTTTATCTAATCATTACAAGCAGATTTAATTTGATTTGGGGTCCATTATGAAGTGAACTAGTTTAGTCTCTGGGAGAATGGGAGGAAGGCGGACAAAACTTAGCTTCTCTCTTTCTTAGTCTGTGAAAGAAATGGGCCTTATTGTGCATCAGTGCAGAGTTGTAATAATTTAGGCTCATCTAATTTATTCACTCTGGGGAGTAGCATCCCTCTTTCTCCTGCTTGATTAGAGAGGATGTCTGAAGAGGTATGCATCCACTGCCTAAAGACAGCTTTGATGAATATGCGTTGCCCTGCTTCCCCAGACATAGCAATAACTCAGTGTGTAACAGCTTTTATAAGCGCTCTCCAATTTGTTTTTTTTTTTATAATTTGAATGTTTTTTCCCAGAGGTTCATAGAGTAAAATTTATTTTCATTTCCTTTTTAAACATCAGAAGCGTTCCCAGTTTGAAACTGAAAATTGCAGGGAAATCACTGCCTACGGAAAAGTTTGCTATTCGTAAAGCTCGACGGTATCTTTCTTCAAACCCTATTCCTTTGCCAGTCCCACCTTTGGTGAGTTAGAAATATTCTCCCCTCTCCCTTATTATAATTGTTCTTTAATTTATAAAATGGAAATGAAAATGAGATAATTATAATAGTATCTTTCCATGTTTCTAAGGTAAAACCTCTGCAAGAGACTGGAATGTTCACAGAACAAAGCCAAATGAATGCAAGGAATTTTGTAAAACTGGGACATGCACCAGCCACAGGGAATTAAGCCAGCTGTTTGTCACACATAAATGTGTTGCATGTGTAACCCGTTATTCCAGCTTGAGACTAGAATGCCTTTAACAGCTTTTTCATTGATTACCTTTTGAGGAACAATGCCCTGGGTCTCTTCTGTCATGTATGTCATTTACTGACACTACTAAATGAAGACTTTAAGGTACAAGTGAACAAAAAAAAAAATCAAGGAAACAGAGCAAGATTTGAGGGACTGCATGTAAGTGTCTACTTACGTGCCCGTGCACGTTTGCAATTTGGTGCTCTCCAGAGCACCTCATGGGTGGCGGGATGAAATACAGCCAATTCTTTTTGGCCAGTCCAGAAAACTATTCTATATTGTTGATTTTTTTGTGCCTGTAGTGCTGGGAAGTTTGCCATGGCCAGGCAAAACTGCTTCATAAGGTGCCCATTGCCTAGTACACAGTGCATTTACAAAAATCTATCTACAAAGAATGAGTAAAAGAACATGAAAAGATTTCGGCTCCACAGGTTTCCCATGTACAGTGGGGTTAACGTTTGCAGTGCTTTGAGCCGTTATGTGTGAGAAACAGATGGATAATAACATATATTCTTTGAGAAAATGCTGGAACAAGTAAATTTTCCTGGAGATGCCAGTGAGCAGTGATTTTTCAGCCCACAAGCTGGGTGTGTGACACAGTGCTTCTTATGGAAATCTAGTCTCTTGCGGATGTATTACAGTATAGGATGGGTATTCACTTAGAGGCCACTTTCCACTAAGTTCTTAAGACTGAAATGAGAGAAATAATTAGGTTAGTTTGATTTGCCTTTCAGGTTTCAGAAACTGCGGAGAGTGAGAAACGTACACACCTGAGTGTTGGTTTGGCTGTTCTAATAGGGTTATTGGCAGAGCAGCTTTCTCTGCTAGAGGCTTTCTGTGATGTGGTGGGGGCGCTACAGTCTGTGTTTTCCCTGCAGTTGCATTTCAGAGGCAGCAGCTGCCGCAGCTGAACAGATGAAAACACTGAGGACATGTGGAATTGGGGTGGCGAATCTTAACTGAGCTATTGTTTCTCGTGCTTTTGTTTCTTTTCACTGTGAATGGACTTGCGGAGAGGAGAGAGGTCTCAAACGTGGTTGGAGTTAAAACACTGTCTTGTCTATTCTATCCTGACAGCTTATGGTTCTGGACTCAATTATTCTGTACAGGAACTTTATAGAGAAGCTTTAAATTGTTAAATACATACCAGGTCTTATAAAACAAACAAAAACAGAACAAAAACACGTGTCAAGAGGACCTGTAGCAGGTCTCTGTACTGTTTCCCTGGTTAGCTTTGTGAGTGCCAATAGCAATGGGCATCTCAATACATTTGGTCTGGTGATGCATTGTAACGGAGAACCCCAGTTACAAATAGGAATTAAACTAATAGCTTTTGATAGAATTTACTCTGGAAAACATTTACAGTTGAAGAGGAAAGATGTTATTTTCTGAGGGAACTTCAAACAAACCTGAAAAATTTATTAGAGGGACTTCTGTAGGTTGGTTTAAAGTTTGACCCAAAGATTATTGGGGTTTTTTTGTTTGATGGTTGGTTAGTTTGTTTTGAAATTCTGAGGTTTTGTATTTTTCTATGGAAGTAATACATTATGACTGTGTTATTTATTACCGATCTGGTTAGATTAGAACTGAAAAACAAGAGGAGGCCTTAATCAAGGGACTGTTATCCATGAGGCGTTCAGGTTTTAAGTCTGTTCGTCATGTTGGTATTTGCCTTTATTTTTGAGCGAGTTAGTGTTAGTGGTCTGTTCAAGCAATCCTCCTTGGTGTTGTGTGAAGTATGTGGCCCTTTAGGTGTTTTCCAGGACTAACTTGCTCTGAAATGAATGTAACTGGTTTTCAGTTACAATGAAAATATATATTGACAAACTGAGTTTCTAGTTAAGGAATTTGTAACTTTCTCACCATAGATAGAGATAAGCTGAGGTGTTTGATAACTGCATTTATCTAGTACCATAATTAACGATGCTGTCTTCTCTCCCTGACCCTAGGAAATGATGTATATCTGGAATGGCTATGCTGTAATTGGAAAATGCCCAGACTTAACAGAAGGAATGTTAGAGACTTTAATTGAAGCAGAAACAGAATTGGCAAGAAGTTCAGGTAACCAGTGATATGATTTAAGCAAGTATTTTACAATGGGATAGCTAAAGATAACTATCTGTGTATAAAGAGGAAGTGTCATTATTAAAGTTAATCTAATCATAGGCGGAAGACAGATTATGAAACCATAAACTGTTAATGCAGATAGGAATAATTTTCCTCTTTAAGTATAGCAATAACTTAAAATGGTAACAAGCTGTTTTACATCTGCAGAGATATGAGAAGAATACTGTGATGTGTATCAAAGGCCTGTTTATTTTGCTGTATGTATTAATTTTAAAAGATCAAAATTAGCATATACATTGACTTGATCACTTGGATCGGAAAGTTTCATTATCGTCAGACACTGTATTTCAGTTCTGAAGGATAAATGGAAGGAGGCAAAATATCACTCTTGTTTTAAAAATGCTGTCAACTTACAACCAAACCTTGGAGAGCTGAATGGTGTTTGTATGTCAGTGGTATGCTGTAGAAAGCTAGGACATCAGGGATAGACTTCCTTTGTACTATGAACGAGCTCTAGCACAAGCAAGGGGATTGTATGGAACTAGAACAGGCTCTGCTACAGCGTCTTCTGTCAGTCTGGTAATTAGCCATCCATGAGAGAGCTAACTGCTGTTAATTTCTTGCCAATCTTCCCCAGCTCCTATGGGAGTACAACCACACTCCCATAGGGGGAATGCACAGCCTGCCTCACAAAGTTTCCTCTTACTAAATATGTGATCTTCTTATGTACTACCTTCCTGCAAAAGGACCAAGCTCATTCAACCTATAGGTTAAATCACTGCATTGCAGCCTTCCTGTGCACGGTCCATGTGTTACACAGGTATTCTTTTAGAGTTGAAGGCATTGCTTGAAAGAGTGGCTTAAGCTATCTCCTTTTTAATTCTTTGAAAAAGACGGGAGAAAAGTATTTGCAGTGAAGGTAACATCTTAGAAAGAAAGCTTTTGACAAAGTCTCTTTCACCTTCTCATTTGGCTACATTATTTTGCGTAAGTGATTTATTACTCTGTTTATTTTTTTCCTAGCTGGTAAATTGTGAGTAAGGCTGGCTAACTTTTTGCAGGGGTTTTCTGAGGTTGATTCATCTTTGTGAAACGCTGTGAGGACATGTGGTCAAAAAGTGTGATATAATTTAGACATCAACAATTTAAAGTATTACCATTTTCAAGTAGTGACTTGCTATTTTCAGGTATCATGCTTTCCTGACAGTGTTTGAGGTTTTACTATTGTATTTTCTTGTATTTTCTTGTATTTTTTCTTATTGTTAGATTCTTAATGCAATAATCTAATACTATACAATTATGAGCTTGAAAATGTGTGTATTACTAGTGTTGTACAGAATAAGGAGTCAAAGGAAGTCAATTATTGGAAATGCATCTAGAAATCTAAATCTGATCTGCCTAATTATATCTAGGATGGATCCCTAAATGTTTATGTAACCCAGGGCAAGTTTTCCAGGATGTGTTAAAAGTAGAGCAAATACATACGTGGGATTGTGTTCGTAGAAAATTGGCCAGAAGGGACAATTGATCTGCTTTTTATTCTTCTAATGAAATAAGTAAAACTCTCCTGTGGCCCTGAGCCATCTGACTGTGGACATACTTAGTGTATCAACTTTTGTCCTGTTCCCTAGTCCTTCTGTTTTCCAAATAGTCATTGGTCGTCTTCCCTGGGTTTCGCTTTGGAGGTACGCATGGATAGTATGGTAGATTTCTCTATAGGACTTAGCAATAGAAGTGACTGTGTGTATTGCTGTAGGTGCAAGAATTTTTCAGTGCATATCCAATGGTAGGATCAAGGCCTCTAACTGCACACCCCAAAGGGGAGCAACTGTGTCACGCTGTGTGGGTCAGCATTTGATCAGCTGAAGTGAAAGAGAAAGAACTATGTGATCTTGAGGACTGCAGAAACAGGGTGAAATTCAGTAGGCCAAAATGCGGTGTTACATATTTTGCCGAAATTCTTATTAGTTAGTATTTCATGAGTTGGAAATGAGCTTTGCTTATAAATTTAAAACTAAGCTGCCAACGTGGGAAGATTATTACAGATGTTTTCAAAATGTACTATGCAAAATTTTCCTGATAGAAAAGGGGTATTAGTGATGACTTTGAGCTAGGCACTGGTAAGACTGAGTATATGTCATTTCGGGTACTCGTGGCTAGAAGTACAAACTGAAAGGGAAACAGGTGAGAAGAAGTTACTGTAGGGAGATGAGGGAACGTCAACTGAAGCCAGCAAAGTTAGGCGTATTTTCTTTAGTGAAAGGTGGAGAGTTGATAAAACTGTTCCCTATGAACAGGTCATGCGGATAAGAGTCAAGGAGGGAGAAGAGCTGTATTTGCTGAAGAACAATGAAGACATAAGGTTGAAAGATTATGAATTGGACCTCAGTATTTCCAAAGTGGAAACTAAGAGTTTTTAGGTGTCAGAACAATAAGATTGTGGAACAGCCTTTCAGTTGGCGCGGTGGGAACAGAACATCCCAGCAATCTTTAGACAATGGTTGGTCAGTTTATGAAAAGGATGATGTGCGCTTGTCTGTGATTGCATGAAACTGCACTGAATAAACTATGTGAACCAGTTAGTTCCTTCTGTCCTGTGTTCCAGTAAATAGATCTTACTCATACCTACCTGTGTAAGTTTCCCTGCAGGTAGGAAACTCTCCAGTGCTCTGAACGGTTTTCTGAAATGTGCCATCTCATCATTTACTTCACCTTGCAGCTACAGAGTTACTAGCAGATGACCAGTGCGTGATAAAACTGTTAAAGGGTCTATGCCTCAAGCATTTGGGCAAGATCTCAGAGGCGGAAGACCATTTTACTTACATCCATTTAAAGTAAGTTTTCATAGCTGGCGTGTAGGAGAACTCCTGAATTTCTCTGTAACAATTCATTTTAAGCAAGGGCAGAGGAAACGTTGATATGAATAGAAGGGGGAGGACTGCAGAATCTTTACTATTTATTTCACCTGCTTCGATGTCAAGGGATCGCAATTTTAATTGTCGGTGGTGTTAGCCATGTAAGAAAGAAGGACTGCAAATCTGCAGTCTTTACTGGGATATTTCCTCATTTTGGGGGACTATACATGCATAAAATTTGTGAGATATCAGTGCTTCCCCCTCACCCCCTTATCAGTCATGAAGAAGCTGCGCCCAAAGAGCCAAATGCAGTCTGCAGAGACAGATGGCAGCACAGTTATACTTGGAACTTCTATACCTCATGCAGAGAACGGCATCTCTTTTTGTCAATGCACATGGATAGAGCTCATAATATTGTCCCCTTTTCTAATTCTTCCCTGATAATAAGGGCAATGTTTTATAATCCTGAGAAATAACATACTGTGCAGCATGGTTTTGCAAAATACACATTTAATAACCCGGAAGGTAGTTTTGGATAGAGAACATGACAGGTGGTGTAATAGAGATTGATTGCCCCTTCTGATCTTAGCTAATCTCTTATTTATTTGTGTTTGGAGCTGTTAAATGAGGGAAATGATGTATCATTTCAAGATCTTGATGCTATTTCTTTTCCAATTCAGTGAGAAGAAGATAAAATATGACCATTATCTAATTCCAAATGCTTTGCTGGAGCTTGCAGTACTATACCTGGACCAAGGAAGAAGAGAAGAAGCGATAAAACTGCTGGAAAGAGCAAAGTAAGCAAGTGAAAAGCCTGTGCTGATGTCTGATGGGTCAGTATGGTATTTTACTGAAAAGCAGGAAGCAAAACCGTTTGATTAATACCATGGGAACTCACTCTTTGTTTATTCAGTGGAAGGCCTAGTTTTGATTGGGGCCTTTCTAATGGTAGACACTATCTGATTTTTCAGTCTATGGCTATCCTTCCATTCTGATAGGAGAAAATGAAATTTTAAAGGTCTTAATATAACTGTCAAGGGCTTCCATGAGAAATAATCCATGTGTAATAAAATTAAATAATCTTTGTAGGCACCTTACTTTTTCATAAAAGATGAAAAATAAATTTCATAAATGAAATCAAAGCTCCATATTATGGTTGAAAAAGCATTACTCAAATTGATGGCTAGCAGTGCTGTTTTATTTTATTTGATTAAATACATTTAAAGATAACTCTTCAGGTTGCATTTAGTATCTTTGCTTGCATTGTGTTATCTGCAGCTGGAATGCAGCTGAAACACCTGCCTGCGGTATTTTTGTTGTGTGATTGATTTTTCTGTCAAAGTAGGTTTATCAGGAATAGTTGGACTTGATCATGTATATCCTTTATTGTAGAACTAACAAAATATATTTGTGCCTTGGTCTCACCCTTAGCTTCTCTGCTGAGCCAAAATTTCTTTCTAGGGGAAAACAAACAATCAAAAAGCAAAACTATTGAAACCAAACAACCTTTGAAGCATCCTGTCCAAGCAGGGTTGTCCATTTGTCTACCTGGGTACTGAATGATTCCAGATGTCTACATGTTTCTGAGTGCATAAAGTCAAGCCAAGCACTGCTGCAGGTGTGAGCGGCTGCAAAACTGATGTCTGGCCCCAAGCTTCAAAGAGGTCAAATAGTGGTTTTGTGTTCAGTTTTTGTCCACATCAGTCCACCGCGCAAGGAAGAGTGGTGAATTGGTCTACTAGAGATATGCCAAAAGCCTGTCAACACAAAAATTGAAACATTACAATTCTTAATCTTCTGTGCTTGTGAGCCTGGACTCTGTAGACTCATGGAAGATGATAACAATAGCAAAAATTTCATTAGAAAATGCAATGGAAGGTGTTTCAGTTAGTTTCACATTCCTCAAAGCACACGTTTCCTTTTGTCCTCATTTTCGTTGTTCAACTCTATCTTAAAAAGAGGCCTAGAAATTAATAATTCGGAACATCTCATTCTGACTAGTCCTTTTATCAGTTCCTGCTCAGCCATTCCACATTCCCACTTGTCGCTCCGAGTGGCTCAGCTCACAGACCCCTTCAATGGAAGAAGTTGAGCTTAAAGTGGAACACAACAGATAGCTGCTTTAAGCATGTTGTTACCCAATGTATGAAAAGCTAATACCCAGGCTTGCCGTGCTCAAAGAATCCATGGAAACTGAACTGATATGCAAAACACTGTTGTCTTGCTTCAAGCAGTTATTAGAGAGAAAAAAAAAAAAAAAACAGTCCTTAAAACGACCACCTGTGGCTGTTATACTAGATTTAGAAGTATCAGTATTTCACAATACCAATATGGTTTGGGTCCATGCAGCCCTTCTCCAGTGTAGGCACCTGTGGTGAGACTCCAACCTTAATTTCAGAGTAGACTATGTGTACTGCAGTTCCTTAGCTGTCCTTCATATACTGTCCAAACTCGTTTTTTATTCCAAACTAAAACTGCTCAAGTCAGGTAATATCAGTTGGGCAAAAGAATATACTATGTCTGTCAGTAGAGGGCAGTTTTACCTTCTGCGAATCAGTAGACATAACAGCAGAAGCAGTATCGTGGTTAGAAAAGTTTTAACTCCAAATGCACAGCTTTTCTAAGCATTCAGCTTAAAATACTGATTTTCTTTTTAGCGCCTAGAGGGCGAACGAGTTGTCTGTGGTGGCTTTCAGGAACGCGGAATTAGGTTTGCAATTGGCTGGAGTGGAGATGGGCGCTCTGCTTGTGGATGGCGCTTGATTTGCTTGACCTGAATCCATACAGTACTGCTGGCTTGAATGTTTCCACTCTAGGAGAAAGAGTGGAATGAGATGATAAACAGTTTTGTCTTGATCATGCATGGAATTATTTCCATTTGTATTGCCATAAGCTACAAGCAAGAATGTCAGCCAACTGATGAGCAAAACAAAAGGTGTTTTTAATTTCCTTATGGCAAAGTCTACTTAATTTAAAGTAAAAACTCCAAAGAGTTTCAGATTAGAGTAGAGGAAAATCTGTTCACTTCCTCTATTCAGTCAGCTTTTTGAGTATATATAATATTATAAGCTGAGGAAGGATAAATGTGGAAGTCCTCCTTTTTCACAAAGACTCCCCCTGCCATAGGGGCAGATGCCACACTTTCATGCTCGATTTGAATTATGAATTTGGAACTGAAATGCTTTTAAAAATATACCAGTTGTTTCATACTTGATGTTATGTTTCTTTATGGTAAAAATGGCAAATACCTTCTAAAAGAAAGTTAGCAAAGTCTTAGAACTGTTGATGTCTAGATTCTATATCTGTTCTACAGGAGTTGAATCGTTAATTCCTAGTAAGCAGGGTCTACACTTTCTTCAAAGGCTTCTGTAACTCTTTAGAACATAACCTTGCTAATAGGCAAATGATGCTGCTGAGCCAGCCACTAGATGTTTATGGAGGAAGGAAGGAATTCCTTTTTTTCCTGCCAGTCTTTCCCTGGGCCGGTGAACTGCTCCTTGAAAGTCTGCATGGAGTCTTGCATGCACCCTCTTTCTCTGTCCAAGCTCCCAGGGCAGCCGATCTGACCTTATTCCCCCCCCAACACACAATATAGTGGTGCTCCTGTAACACATCTTTGACAGCCACAGGATGGAAACAGGGCATTTCCCTCTTCAGGTCCAGGACAGCTTTTCTCTCTCTCTTTCTCATTTTTTTCTCTCCGTCCTTGAGATGTGTCAGCTGAATTAAGATGAGTTCAAGATTCATTTTTTCTTGGGGGTGTTTTGTAGATAGTACAGGGAAGGGTATAAGTAGGACTGCGTACCATGGCTGAAGAGGTTTCACATCTGCTGAACTTCTCTCCTTTCCAGTATTGGAAGTACTTGAAAAATAAAAAGATTTGGTTTGCTTGTGTTAATTAGCATCAGGGAATGATGGCTTGGATTGAGAATGATCCCCCCCTTAGTTAGTTTCTTTGGAAGTCTTAGCTTTATTCTTTTCCCCTAGATGTTGCTTTTTTTCCAAATATACAATAAAATAATTTAATAAACATATTAAAAGTGGTAGATGGTTCAAAGCATCCAGAAGAAACTAGATCAGTGAAACATATGTCCTTCCCTTTACCACTGTACCAAATATAGGCAATTAAAGTCTTTATCCCTTTTTTACTATACTTAAAAAGTGAATAAATTCTCAATTCATTGTAATTTTCATTCGATACTGCTTAGCAGTTAGCAGTGGCTGTTGGTCTCATTCCTCTCCATACTCTAGCTAACAAAGGTTCATATTGCTGCTGCAAAATGGTTAAATCCTTGCCCTTAGCACAGACTATCTTATTAAAATGAGGAAAAAATCCTGAAAATGTTTGTTTCCAAATTTGTCAGTGATACTTTGGGAAGAAAAAATATTTAATTTCTGAATGTAAACTAAGTGGATGTTATGGGTGTTTAATATAGACTCAATATTTTGATTGAGTGGAACAGATTCAATTTCTTTCTGAACTATATTTTCCCTGGTAATTTCCAGACAGCGGAACTACAAATAAAGAACAAAGAGCTGCATTGTTTGGCTGAGAACACATGCCTGTATTTTAGAGTAGGCAACAAAGGAGTTTGTGAAGAAAGGCTTTCTGCTGTCTGCAGTTGTTTTGCTTAGAACAATAATATAAAGATAACTTGAAAATGTTTAAAATATATATATTCATCGTAGTGGATCTGCTTTTGTTTTAGACAAAGCTACAAGAATTACTCCATGGAAACAAGAACACATTTCAGAATTCAAGCTGCCCTGCACCAAGCCAAATCCATCCCAGAAAACGGAATGCGCTCTGGAGCCTCAGCAGTGTCGTAACTTTTTCTTCTTTGATGTCCTGTTTGTTTGCAAACTGTGGTGCAGAAAATTACTGACACTTTAGAATTATTTTTCCTTCTCTTCCAAGTCAGTGAGAAACCAAATCATTTAAAATTTTAAAGGTGATGCGTGAGATATAAATCTAATGTAATAACATGGCAAAAAAACTCTCAAACCAACCCTAACCCTTAAAATATTTCTTTTCAACAAGTGGCTTTTCGAATACCTACATCTGTGTAATTCACTCATGTGAATTCACTCATGTGTAATTCACTCGTGTAATTCATTCATGTGTGCCTTTTTTTTTACTAAGCAAGCTAGAACATAAGCAGAAAAATTGAAAAAAACCTTTTAAGGCTCACGGAGTTAATCTGGGTTAGCTAGAAGTGTTCATTTGAATTCATATGGCTAGCAGCTGAACAGGAAGCATCACTTTTTCCAGGTACCTATGTAGTTGAAATGATGTGAGAAAATCTCAGCGCTCAAGAAGCATAGCAGGGAGCGGTTTTGAATCCTGGGCCTTTCCAGTTGTGCATAGAAGGCTTCTCTTTACTAGCTTTTACTATTCATTTATTTCACTGCTGTACGAAATTTGCTGGTGAGGAAAATGGTCTCTCTCGTGCAGGTATCTTGGCGTTTTCTTTAATTTGGTCTTCATGTCAAGCCTGTCATTTGTAGTGGCTGAATAATTTACAGTCTACCAAGGATTTTAGGGAAAAAAAAAAACAACAAAACAAAACCCAAATGAAGACGACGGTGTAAAACTGTATCACTTCTTCTTTGACAAGATTCAAAATGGGAGGACCTTAGGAACCAGTTCTGTCATTAGACTGAACGTGATTTGGAATTTATGTCATATTTAAAGCACAAGTCCTTGAAGGTCACTGAAGAAATAGCAATATGGCACTGGCTGTAAGGCAATACAAAGTTACTGTGACAGTCGACGACTCCTTAAAATGATTGTTCTTAGGCTTACCTAGCTGAGACGTCCATGTTTAAAGAGATCGTATGGCAATGTTTCCTTGTAAGGAAGTCTGTGTTGGAGCAAGCTCTCTTGGCATAGCCCTCTGCCTTTTATAAAAAAGAACACTTGCTCTTTTTGGTCTTTATTGTTTTTTTGGGGGGAATCTGTGAGGAAGGTGCATTGAGGGGGATTGAGGGTAGAGCAAAGGGCTGACTCCTCTTTCCAGTGCTGTCTGCCATAGAATTGCTACTTTTTTTTTGCAAAACTGGTAGTCAGCGATAACACAAATTTGCACTGTATTTACTGTTCTCGAGGCTAGCTCCATGCTTCTACTCCTGGGTTTCTTTGGGGCAGATGTCTACCTCCCTTTTGAAAGAGATTCTTCCCCATGACCTGTTCTGATATCTGGAGGTGGGAAGTCCTCTGACAAGCCTTTTTCTCCAATGGAGATGTTTGTCAGGAAGACTCCTGTCTATGTATCTCGCGGTGAATATTCTTTTTCAAGTGACTGTTCCCAGCAGAAGAGAAAATTGACAGTTAATAACTCTGCTTTTACCTTCTCTAGGAAAATGACATTGTTTTATCATGCAAATTCACGTGCAAGGAGATAGAACTACCTGTTCCTCAACACCGGGAACTTGCATTGTCTTAAAACTAGGCACCCTTCATAACAGTCTTCCCAAGTTAAAATCACAGATGAAGAATGCATTTTTTTAAAGAAGTGACTTTCTCAGTTCAGATAATCATAAATAAAATTCAGTACAGACAATTACACCATTTACACATCGTGCATCAAAATTTAAGTGTAAAAGTTCAGCCATTCTTTGTATATAATAAAAAAGATTCTTGTTCTACTTCATGCATATAACGCCTCTTCTTCCAGTTGTGTCCTTTTCATATACTTTGGCAATCTAAGCATCTTTGGAGCAAGCATTGCCATGAGAATTAGCATAACTTGTACTCTGCAGAAAGTGAACAATCCTTGGGACTGTAGATTCATCTCTCAGGGCCACTGAAATGCTCTTTGAAATTTCGCCCACATCCGAGTTTCGCTTATGCTGTCAGATACATTGCACAAAGAACAAATACTGTGCAATATGCAGTCAACTTCCCTGACTCTTTGCAGAGGTGAAAATTCTAAGACTGTCGTCATCATCTTTGGTCCAGCACAGACACCAGTCGTATCGTGGACCTGATCTCCAGCTTTGATATCTCCATTGAGGACCTTGTTGTTAGCCATTATTGAGTAGTCTGTCCTTTCACTCTGACTTTTCAGCTCCCAACCAAGAGGAAAGATTCACCTTCCTGGTGCAACAAGGACTTATGGACTATAATATTCTGAACTCACTAAAGGAAAATAACATCTTGCTTGCAGAAGGAGGAGTGGAGGATCTGGTATGTGATCACTGTACATTAGCCTTCAACTTTTGACTGGCCCACCCTTACTCCCTGTCCATGAATGTGCTTCATTTTGATGCTCTTCCCTGGCTAGTAAGCAAAAATCCAGGTGTCAGTCTGGCCTGGAAGTAACGTAATGATAGTTGGAAGGTCTGTGCTGGGATTGTCTTTCAGGCTGGAGAATCTTCCTGTTGCTTTTACTGAAGCTGCTGCAGTCCTCCCAGAGGAGCTCTCCAGAATCGTAAATTGGTTCATCAGTCTGGATTGTCAAGTACAATGAATTAGGGAAAGCAGAACTGGTTGGAGAAGTTCCAAAACAGCTTTAGAGTTCATTATATTCACCTACCAAAAAATAGTGGATATCCTAATGGAATCAAGTCCAGGATGACCTAACATTCACAAAACATAAGTACTTCTTCAGGTGGATATAGCCAATAGCTCAACTGCAGAAGGAAAGATTAATTCCACTTTCAGACATTTTATAGTCCGACTAATGCTTGAGAAACCCATTCCACGTACTAGGCCTGAACCTGAGAAAAAACTTCTTCACTGTGAGGGTGACAGAGCATTGGAACAGGTTGCCCAGAGGGGTGGTGGAGTCTCCTTCGCTGGAGATATTCAAAACCCGTCTGGATGTGATCCTGGGCAATATGCTCTAGGTGACCCTGCTTGAGCAGGGAGGTTGGACTAGATGATCTCCAGAGGTCCCTTCCAACCTAAACGATTCTGTGATTCTGTGGTTTTAGCCAATAACTGCTGGTATCAACTCTCTCTGTCCTCGTTAAAGCCAAAGTAGTTAACCAAAGACAAACTACTAGCTCATATAGCAGAAAATAGTATTCGGCACTTGGCAGGACCTTGATCATAAAACTTATATATTGTATTTCTTTTTTTTTTTTTATGTATTTTGTTTAGTAGCACTGGTGAGTGGTTTCCTGTCAGTAGCTGAGGAGAAGAAATTCATACTTGGTTTCCTGGATCTCTGCAGCTGTTTCTGTGACTCACTGTGTGATATCGCTGCATCATCTAAAAGTGGTAGTGGCAAGGAAGGGAAAAGCAGTAAAATGAGGACCACCATCATTAGATCTGACATGTGGAATTCACGTATGTGCAGTCTCTCATTAAACCAAAGGGCGGTATGGGTTCAAAAGTCAGCAGCAAGCAGCTTATGCTGAGTTCTAGGTATGCATCGACACCTAGCTCCTATAACTAACACTAGATGAGATAATCTGTTGGATGAAGAACAGTGAGGCAAAGCTGAGCCTGGTCACAGGTTTTCTTGGTGACCAGAAGGGAGAGTATTTTGATGAATTCACAAGCATGATGCGATTTCTATTATTTGGAAGCACCAACTTATGATTTTTCAACTAAACCACTAACGTAGGAACACATTTTGATACATTCTAGATATGCAGTTCTATTGCTGTATGATTTACAGTTAATATCTTCTGTCATGGATGGTTAGTTTAAAGACTGTCCCGCTCTGACAGGTTATTTACACTGCAGTGTCACAGCATTCAAAACTTTGTTTAGGAATCTTTGCCTTTTTTAAAACAGCAGCACAAAACAGGATCGCATCAAACTTTTCTTCCCTTTTCACACAGTTTTCTGCATTAAATTCTGTATTAAATCCATTGCCTTTTTACTTCTCTGCTAGTTGATCTAAGGCCTGGCTCCAAACAGCTAAAAGATTATGGCCTGATAGCTATGACAGCAACAGAAGCATCTGCAGTAAAAGTAATGCTCCTGTGCATGAAACAAAGCTTTCCTAGAGGTCAGTCCCAGAATGCAGAAGGCACCCCCAAGACTTGAAATACAATCCTCGCAGCCCCGAGTTCCACCTGCAAGATGCATTTCTTTCCCTTCTCCAGCATAGAAACACAGCACTAATGTGCATGTATGTGAAATGACCAGAACAATGCATTCCGCACAGTCCCCCCTCTGGGAGGAAGAGGAGAAGATAACCAGAGGTGAGTCATGTTGTTTACTGCTCTACAGGAGTGTGGTTGGAAACGTCATCGATGAGCAAGATCTGAAAACCTGAACAGACTAGAAATGAACTTGCTTCTTCTCTAGTTATGTTCTGCAACTACCCTTTTGTGATAATATGCAGTGTGTATGGCAAGTATTTTAACTCAGTGACTTGTCACCATAAAGTATTTTTAAAAGAGGCTGTAAATTTAAGATGCTCCCTAGGTTTGCCTCAAATGCACCAAAGAAAAGCCAAATGCAAATATTTTCTTAAAAGCTTAGTAAATCCCTATCTCAAAGATTTATGAACAGAGCTAATAAATATCGGCATTGCATTGTGGTAAAATTATGCATGGTGTTTTTTCCAAATTCAACAATATTTTTGTAGAACTAGGCTATGTTCCATTATTTTCTGGGTATTTTAAATCTCTGAACCTACTTAACTTTCATTGGTGGCTAGACATAGGCAAAATGCTTATTTAAAACTATGGATTGTGATGAATTCCAATTGCTTTCACTGTCCTTGGCAATTTTACAGAAAGAATATGAAACAGAGCATTCCCAAGCCCCCCAGCCCCCTGTCTTTTTTGGCTGCTTCAATTTAAAAAAAAAAAAAAAAACATAAAACATGTTATCCCATGTTAGTCAAGTACTGTAACAACTGTTTCAGGTCTGCGGATGAATGGTGGTGTAGTAGTACCTCTCACTTTGACATTGTGTTTCTGACCTATTAATCCAAATAGTAATCAGCCTCATGAAGGGGCCATAATGTCCAGCTCTTTTAGAGGAAATACCTGGTGTTTGAATCTACTGAATTGACATTCAGTACAAGTGAGGGAGCCGACGATGGCTAAAGGTTACTGTTACGTATAAACAAGGCATCTAGGCCCTGTGTTTTTGACTTGGACAGTGGAAAATGCTATTCGGTTCTGCAGAATTGGGTAAATTTTTTTTAACTCTCCAAACTTCTCCATTAACAATGACTCAAAACTGCTGTGGCAAATGCAGAAAAATTTGCAGAAAGACCTATTTCTATGCTGTGGATTTTCCCTTCTAATTATATCGCAGGTGGCAACTAGTACTAAATGCAGTTGTTTGTAATTATGCCAAAAAGTAAATCGTAACTGTAAGGAAAAAAAAAACTTTTCTCTCTTTAATGGTGTTTGACATTTTTTTTATTATTGAGAAAAGCAATATAATCAAGTAAATTGCATATATTAAGATATCTTCACCTTTTCATGACTTCATAGACTGTGAATTTGAAAGATTATAACTACTAGGTGCCGGTGATGAAAAATACTTGATAGAAGTACTTTGCTCACAGCCTTTTATCAAGAAAATATAACTAAAGTTATTATAAAAATGGTGATTTGGGTGACATACATAGGTAATGTTTTGTTTAAATGCTTACCAAAAATGCTACTTGTCCCTTAAACTTTTGCACAGTCAAGCTGCTGGAATACAGATTGTCGAGGGATTTTGGATTAAAGATCACTTAAGATACAGTAGTTGTGGCTGTTTGGGGTCCATGGTTTACATAGATTCCACTTTTGTGTCTCTGCTGCTGTTGCGTGCCTACATTTCGTGCACTTTGCTTTTGGCAGTGGAGCAAGAAGAAGCAGCCAGAGAATTAGGAGTGTCTAAGCCAATTAACATCATGATCATTTATGTTAGCAAGGAAGTTTGGCAACTGTGCGGAGAGGACAGCTTCAACACCTGTGGTGTTGGAGAGCAGCAGCCTGTTCTTTGTTCAGCCGCTTGTTAATGAAGAGTCCGGTTTTGCTTGCGTGGGCCCGAGATGGATGCTCGCTCGCTGAGCGTGGGCCTCCTTGAGCCCTCCGTGGGGGCCAAGGTTCCCATTCCGTCTGGAAGTCGACAAGGAAATGAGCAGGTCCGAGCACAGAGTTGCGCTCTGCATCGTTCCAGTATGGGAATCCCTGCCCCAGCCCGTCAGAGGGTGCTGCTCTGTAGGTGGAAAGAGTCCTTTCTGCCCAGATAGTTTTCTCACTTTTGCAAATCCTTTTTGACGGAGAGCTGTCTAATCTCATGTTATCCCTACCAAAGTGTCCGGAAAGGGAAAAGGCAGTTACCAGAAGGCAAGAGGAAAGGGGAGGTATAACTGTTAGGTTCAAGGAGGACTTTGGTTTGTATTTTAAAACAACAGCTACCAAGAAAATGCAGACTGAGAGTTTCATGGGATTCAGACTAGTAGCCTATGGTCTGGCTTCGCTCAAGACACTTTTCGTCTTTCAAGAGAAGCACCTTGCAGAATTTCCAGTTATTTTACTCTTTCTCCCAAGCGACCCTGAGCAGGATATGCAGTGTGTGCATCCTGGACCCAAGTAGGTCCTGTAGGACTTCACTTCCTCTGTGGAGGCACATAACTCAGATCTGAGCCTTTCATCTGTTGAGAAAGCGGAGTCGAAGTTGCAATATTGTAGACAGTTCTGATCGCTCACTGTGCTCTGCAGTGCAAGGAGCGGGGCGGAGGTAAGGAACTACTTAGTGCTGAAGCTGGAATTAGTGCCATAGATGCAATATATAGATTTTTTTTCATCTGTGATTGTGGCCCTGCGTAAAGGCTGCCTCTGCTGCTATCATGCAACGATGCAAAAAAGGAATAGCATCTCCAACACGCAGCGGAGCTGTACAAGCACGACCGTGCAGCCACCACTGACAGGTGTGTGGCAGAAGAATAGGGAAAAGATGCTAAGAAGCTCCAGGTGTCTGTCCTTCTGCAGTGAGAACCCAAGATACGGCCTGCTGCGTCCAGAAAAAATATTTGATGTAGAGAGCCAGAGTACACCTAATATGTGTAACAGCTTAAACATTTACTGTTGTGTGCCCAGGTCTCTTTGGAATGCTTTATTACAAGAATAATAATGAATCTCCAGGATTTGAGGCTGCAAAGACCAGGTTTATGAAGGCATTTCTAGAGGACAGCGTTTTGGGAGTTTGTTTGTTTGTTTGTAATCTGGTTGGCCCCTCTGGCTGAGGAAGGCACATGCATACCTTTGCACTGCTAGAAAAATATACAGGCGGTTTCACAAATATTTTTTTCCATTATATAGCGGTTCAGCTCTGCAGTTTTTCCTTAGCTGTTCTGAGGCTATCTATCTGCAAGGGGGATAGTGTGAGCAAACTGCTGGCAGAATGTAAATAGTGTTAGGTCTGTTTAAAGCAAACGAATGCTTTTGTAGACTATGCTTTTTATCAAACGGCATAAACTGCATTGTATACAAGGAATGCCAAAGCCCCAAATTCCTATCCCAGAATAGCTTTAAATGCAAGATAATTGGCAAGGGATGGTTAGCATAAATGATATTCCTCAAAGCTAAAATTCTATATAAAAGGGAAAGTTAATTGTTGAAGATAATTTTCAGTCTGGGTATCAAATCAAGAAGTGTTCTTCTGGACAGATTTTTTTTTGGGGGGGGGGGTCAATGTTTTTATAGGTCATCAACTAGTACATGTTTTAAATAAAAATGTGGTGCCTGTAATGGTGGTTGGGGGGGGGGGGGAAATGCGTGTGTGCGTGCACGCACGCACTCATAAGATGTCTGTAATTACCTCTGTTTCCAATTAACTGACATCCACTTTGTAAGGTCAGTTTGAGGCAGGCTTTAACTGATGAGCCGCCCCGTATTTTAGGCTTCAACCATCTATTTTTTTTAACTCTGAGTCAGAAGAATTTTCTTCTTTACCAAGATTGCACAAGGACAGGAAATATCAAGGCTTGAATCTGTGACAAGTTAAAGTTCAGGTATTTTGTAATCCCTTAGCCTGTAAGTGTACAATGTCTAGCACTGCAAGACTGTAAGCTTGCCAAACACGTAATTGTTTTTTCACCCTGGGAAGCTGCAGGAGGGTAGGAACTTTTAAAATATTATTCAGTTAAAAAACCTTTTTACAACTCCAGCCCTTCACAGACTTTAACAATTCTCTGGACTTTTTTTTTTTTTAAAGGGAGAATTTTAATGTTTATCTCAGATTTACATAATGCGATGACAGTAAGTAATAGGGATTATTGTATTTAGAAGTAAAATTATTTAAATGATAATCCCAGTAGCATGCAATCATTTTTAAACATAAAGATTATAGAATTGAGTACCCATTACTTATCATTGCTTTTTTTCTTTTGCCTCACATTTGTGGGAATGTTTTTTCTGCCATGTGAGACAAAAATCCACTTCCCCTGTAATCTGAGACTATAACTTAACAATATCCCTGCTATTGCAAGCATCTTGGCTGTTGGTTGCTGCCTGGCTCCTCACTTACTTTCTAGTTCAGCTTTTGGCCTTTTTAAGGGTGACTGCAGGTTGCTATTAGGAAGCGTGGTGTTTGGCAGTGACGAGGGGCACAGGGCCTTTCAAACGCGATGTTTCTTGGCTTGTTTGAAACGCCAGGGGCCTGCGCTTGAGGATCCGCTCGGTCCTTTTTTTTTTTTTTTTTGGGGGGGGGAGGGCGGGGCTGGGCCAGTGTGCTGGTCTTTGCCAGGTACAGTTTCTAAAATATGAAGTATCGCACTGAATTTCATGATAGAACGTTAACACCTATGAAATGCTTTAAAGCAACCTTTTTTTTTTTTTTCTTACCTTCACGTGATGACTATTGCTAAGCCTGAAGGCAGCTTACACATCTGCAAATACAGCATTTACAGTCCGGTTACTTATACACAGTATAACTGTGAGAGGTGGGTTTTGTTGTTGTTGTTTGTGTGTTTGTTTTCCCCTTCTTCAAAATACTTTGCCGACGTTTACCTACGGGCCTGTCTGCCCTGCTGCATTCAGCCACTGAGCTGTACTAGACACTGGTTAGGAAACAGCCGTGCTGTAAATGCACTGCCTCTTGTGCTGGAAGTGTAAGTAAGTAATTTATTAGACACCTCCAAGACAGGAGGCAAATATCATCCTCATTTTACAGGTGGTGGAGTCGAGAGACTGTTACAGTTTCACAATTGAAGCTAAAACTCAGGTGACTGGAAAGCTCAGGTTACACATCGTTTGCATTAAGTTCAGATAAATCACTTGTTTGAATGAGAGATCATCCAGAACAGCATTACACCTAAAAACTTGAAAAAAAAAATCAACTGATTTATTCATTATATTTACACATTTGTTTTTAAGCTAAAACTTGATTTTTTTTTTTTTGGAATGTTCTTCTATAATCAACTCTAGTTTTAGCCCTTCAAACCTTTTTGTAACTTAACAAGTATTTTACTAAAAGTAATTTTTAACTCTTAGCACAGTAAGTATGTCAGTGTTAATAGTTCAGCTATACAAAGTGCCTAGAAAAGCACTCAGCTCAGTAACTAGTCACTTAATATTTCTTTCAGATCTTTGTAGTCAAATCTTGTAATAAATAAAGACCAATACCAACACGACAACGGTGTTTTTTAAAATTGTTCATTTGCCAGTTTCAGCAAGATAAAAGAAAAGAAACTAATATTTTACGTGAACATTATGTTTTATGCAAAAACAAAAAAAACAAAACAGACAAAAAGGAGGACACAAAAGAACACACATGGAATGATGAAAAGGAACCATGATTTCCCACTGACAAATATTGCACAACTTCAGGTCTGCCTTCTCAGATTTTGCTCAATGTAATGAAGTAGGTATGAATTAAGCAAAAAATTGAGCCCAGCTAAATGCGTAGCAATTTCAATGAATCTAGAACTGCTCTAACTTGCTTCTGAACACTACCTGGAGCTCTTCTCTAAGAGAGCAGGTTGCTGTCAGCAGCAGGAGTAATAAATAAACCAAAATGTTGATTCTACATTCTGCTGACCAACCCTTCAAAAGTTATCCATGACATGCATAATTCGTCTATAGTGTAAGCACACAGAGTCTTCAAAGTACTTGGTTCTTTAAATGCAACGTCTTAGACCAAGCACTCAAACTATATATATATATATATCTATCTCTCTCTCAACCAATCAAGAATGATCCCTGATTTGTTGTGGTTAACTTGAGAGTGCATCTCATTTTGCAAGACCAAGACATCTCAATGTATCAGGGTTGCACTGAACATATAAAAGTCACAGTAAGGAACATTAAGTAAAAAAAAAATAAACACGCTAAGTGGATAAGAGGAGTTTACAGCTACAGCCTTTGCTAGACCATCTCTTAACAAGCAAATACTTTTTGCTGCAGAAATTAGATAATTTTGTCATTCTGGCTTTAGCAGTACTAGCTCCCCACTCAATTGCTACTATGAAATTCTGTGTTTATATAAACTTTGCTTTTATGTGCAGAACATAAAATATATTCTTCTCACATCTGATTTCATTTCTGCTTGGTGGACTGATGTGTCAGCCAGCAGGGCTTAACAGATACATTTAATACAGGAGACTGAGATACAGTATGTTTATTCTTAACTTCTGATAACCTAAGAACTACAGGAACAAGAGATGCAGTATCCTTTTGCTATGATCCAAACCAACCCTTTTTAGGGAACAAAAAAGTGGAGTAAGTTATCAACACTAATACTACATTTGTTCCAAATACTTCCCCCCCCCCCCCCCAATCGTGATAGCAGTTGTTGCCCATCTGGCCCACTTTTAACTTGATCAAGTTAAAGGCAATATATTAAAAGTCTAAGGACCACTGTTTCATCAAAACCCAAGCAAGTTTTAAAAACCATGAAACCATAATTTTAGTGTAGGGCTTGTTTCGTATCTTCATATTTAGCATCACCTGTAGAAAAGGGATAATGCATCTCAGTTTGCTTACAAGCTAGGATATCACTTTGAATTCTGCATATTCCTAACTGCAAACAAAATATAGCACTTTTAACAGGTTATAAATAAACTGTTTTTCTAGCACAGAGCCAGCCCAACAATAACAACACACTATTAAAAGACCTAAGGCAATGAATTCCATCTCCAATGGAGAGAAAAAAAAACTGTGCAAACAAGCTTAAAACTATTTCTTTGTGCCAGTGTTATAAAATGTAGATTTTTGAATAAAGCCTTGACCCAAATGCCAGCACTTGTGAAAAGAATCAGAACAAAACGGGTTACTTTATTTAGGAAAAAATACTCTTATTTTGCTGCTAATAAAATTGGATACACGCAGTTTAAACATTTACAGTTGCTGTAACACTTTACACAATTCCTACATATGAGTGTAAGAACAAACATTAAAGGACAATGGTGGGTCAAGGCTTTACATTAAAAATAACAACCTACTTTTTCTATAGTCTCTAAAATATTATGTTTTTTCCAATATTTGCAGCCATTCGGAAATAATTTTTATTTATTTTATTTAGGAAATGTGTATTTTGTGCATGATCTTAATTCCTAATTCCTGGCTCTTTGGGCTGAATGACAAAAGGATCAAACCCAATAAGATGGATGGTCTCCTTGAAGGTTCAGTAGAGAAACCCTGGCTCAGTTAGTCTCATACGATGAGAGCAGTGCTGCATCCACTGGCTCCATGCAGGAAGGACAGGTAAAGGATCTCATCAACCAGTCATCTATACAGTCCAGGTGGTAAATGTGCATGCACGGCAGAAATCGGATGGGGTCCCCATAAACAAAGTCCATCATACAAATGACACATCTAGGGGGGGAAAAAAATTGTAAAACATTTAAAATGCTGTTACCACACTGGAAATGTAAAAGAGGAATAACATCTACCCTGATTATTTCTGTGTCAAACTGATATTGCTTGCAGATGCTGCGAGGCCGCCTTAGCTCCATCAACGCTGCCGCCAGCACTAGCTTTCTTGGTGCTCCCTCTGCGCTATGCCACCCACGTTCCCATGTTAGCAGAGGCCAGGAAGCTGTCAGTGGGCAGGGAGGGGACAGCGCCACAGGACGGGAAAAGGGAGCTGTACAGGTGAGGAAGCAGCTGCAGCTTGAAATTATTTCCCTCGTGAAGAGGCAACAGAGAGGGAAGAATCCTAAAAGGCGAGGCATTACATGGGTGAGGAAAGTAAGTCTAATTTGTAACAGAAAAGCAAAGAAGAATAAAGGAAAGTGACTTGTGCACGACCATTTTATCGGAAAGATGCATCAAATTCTACTCTCTGAAAGTGAGACAAAAAACAGGAGGACAAGGGAAAAGGAACAAGTTATTTCACATGATCAGCTGTCCCATGGCAATGTCACGTCACCCAGATTAGCTCAGTTAAATTTCTGTAACTTACTCTCTGATCTTCTTCTCAGAGCCGTCTCTTCCAGGATCATAGACTCCTTTAGGTAGGTGCTGAATAAGGCCTATCCTCTGCGCTATTCTGATTTGTTCCTCTTCTGTCAGCTGTGTTGCTAGCCGCGTCTGGCTAGGAGTTGGATGATAAACAGGAACAGGGACCTGTTCCTAAAATTGAAATAGTTCAGGTGAAAAAAAAAAAAACTGCTTTCCTAGTATTTCCTCGCACAATATAGGCAATACATTTAACTGGTTCCTCTCTTAATCCTACAAATGTCTGTAGGATTTCCCAATCCTGCTTTGCAGATTGTGGACTATAAGTATACAGAGAATGGGATAAAAGGGTAAGGCCAACGTCTTAGGAAGCCTGGCAAGGCTCTATTCTTGGCTATTCTCTGCAAAGGCTTTTTGTCCCTAGGAGTCATTCAGAGAGTCAACGCATGCACAACCACCACATGAAAACAGGCAAATAATAAACCTTGCAGGCACTTGGCCAATCCGTAGATAGTGAACAATGTAATGACTAAGGAAGAGGCCCAAGTATTTGTAGCAAAAGACTTGGGTTTTTACACTTAGGAACAATTATTTGCAAAGATAAGGCCAGTGTATAATCTTAGAGCTTTAGAGAAGACTGTTTTGTTGGTTCTGTAATTAAAAAAAGTTATGATGTGAACTATTTTAGGCCACCCAAGCAGCAGTCCAGACCTGTAGATTTAATTCAGTCCGGAACTGTAGATTTAATTCTTGCATGCTTAAAAATGTAACCAGGACAATGCAAAGAAGTGGTTAAATTAGTATTTCAAGTTTTACACTTGTTCTTGTTCATTAATATGCTTTTACAAGTTCTCCCAAGCTGAATCTCAACTGGCATATATTTAGAATACAGATTTCCCAACCAAAAAAATCCCCACAACTTTAGATGTCGTGCACTCTTTCCTCTGTCACATTCTCGAGACTTCTTTTGAACCTTAATGAACTAATGAACTTGAGATCAGATATTTAGGCTGAAATTTATATTACTATGGTCCTTTTTTTTTTTTTTTTTTTTTTTTTAAACACATACATTTAAAGCACCTTTTTGGGAAATAAGTACTAATTTGAACAGGAGCTATTAGGACAGTATTGGCTAATAACCATAAATCTGCTGTTAACGGGAAGATGTTAACGGGAAGAAAGTTTCTTGCATAAGCCTATTTTAACAGTGCCTCTTAAACTGAAACATTATACTTACAGGAATGTTTTGAAAGTAAACCTGTTGTTTCAACAGCACAGCAACACTGATTAATCTGTTTTGGAAAAAGCTAAAGTGCGCGTTTCAGAGGACAGTGTTGCAAATTAAGCAGATGGCAGGAGTGCAGGAGGCTGCACAGCGGGAAGCGCTGGCGTGGCACAGGGCGCGTTCAGCAAAGCTCCCAGCTCCAAACCCCGCTCTGCCGTTACTGATACGGGAGAGCGCCAGGCTTTCACCGCCTGCCAGAGCCGCCGCCACCACCTTCGGAAACGCGTGTGTCTGCACGGAGTTGCCTGGGCCCGTTAAATTCCTGTGCCGGCCTTGTGCCCTTGCACCCGTGGAGGGGACCCTCGCGCTCGCTGCAGCTGCTGAAGGTGACGTGGGACGTCCTGCTGCGGCAAGTGGCCAGAACCAACCTAAGGTAATGCAAACACACACCCGGGGGGGGGGGGGGGGGGGGAGTTCCTCTCCGTATATTGCAAAGAGCAGGAGCAACACTGCAGTTCCCTCTTCTCTTCCCTGCTTTGCCTCTGAGGCTGCTAAGGCGACGACCCGTTGCGGTACGCGGCTGACAGGAACACCCGGCAAATTCCATAGGCAAGGTTTAACGCACACGTAATACAGAGCTTGTAAAACCTGTTAAAGGCTTTCCTCCTTCGTGCCAGTAGGGACGGCCAGCGGTAAGACCGGAGCTACCTGCAAGATTTACAAGCCCCCCGGAAGGCCAGGAGAGAAGAACCATCCCGAAGGACGCGCAGCGTCTCGCTCGCCGATGCCGGAGGTTCCCAGCAGCAGAATTCCTCGTTCACAGGTAACGTGACTCAAAAGTACAACTTTGTCTGGCACTTCTTCTCTTAATACTACCACTTGCAATTCTGCTGTGGGGTAAAAATCCATGGTCTTCTCCCCTTAATTTAACTACGCTAGGATTTTCCCCTTCTCGTTTCCCAACAGAATTCAGAGGGTTTATGAGAAGGTGGGAAGAGAGCGATGATTCAGCCCTGATTCCAAAAAAAAAAAAAAAAAAAAAACAACACACCACAAACTATCAGTAACTTTTTACACTAAATGCTTTGCTGTACTTCTGTGGCAGCACGGTTATTCAATTACATGTAGAGGACACCAG
The DNA here is from genome assembly GCF_040807025.1 of Struthio camelus. Lineage (NCBI taxonomy): Eukaryota > Metazoa > Chordata > Aves > Struthioniformes > Struthionidae > Struthio > Struthio camelus. Next base: position 31,064,340 of record NC_090949.1, on the reverse strand, counting down.
CGTGAGCTCCGTCCTCTGGCACGGAGAAAGATGCACATAACACACAGCAGCTGGACACAGCTGCACCCTCCTCGCTGCATTACAAAAGGGGCAGCAAGTATAAATACCTACATGCAATGCGCAGATTGGTGCCAGTAAGGTCAGGAGGAGGAACTACACCTGCAAGCGATTGCACAGAAACATAAGGATCACTTAGGAAAGGCAAAGAAAAACAAGAAGAAAAGATGAAGAAACTCTTAAAACATATAAAAGGAGCAATCGTATGAATCGATAGCGAATGGCTAGATCAGAAGTCTAGCAAAGCAGCATAAATTATATAGCAAAAGGAAGCTATGGTTCATTAAGACAGACTGTTGTGAGTTAAAACCATACATTTTGGACAACTCCAAAATGTGAAATTAATCATGCTGTCCAACTGATGACTGCTTGAATTAAGTTTTCGACAGTAAATTAATACAACTTTTAAGCATCTAAAGGACAAATAAGGAGAACTCTCTCCCCCTTGTTTTAGTCTTTTACAGCCACTCGCTGCTCCTCGCTGCTCGTTGCTACGTTACTCCAGGCCCCTGTCCCGTCGCTATCCTCTTCCCCGCAGAGGACGGCCGAACATGGCCTGATGGTGCCCAGGACGCGCCAGCGCCCCTTCGCGTGCCAGGAACTCGGCGGCTTTCCTGAACACCCACATCGTATGGAAACCCTCATCTGTTTTGCTTCCTGTCTCAGGTTGTCTTCAAGCGGAGAGGGGGGAGGCTGCCAAGCTGCTGTGAAAAATGCATACGTTGCTACTGCAAACTGAGGGGCAGCTCAATATCGATGTGCTGGTGCACCTCCTTAACGCCCAGCAGCTGACAGTACTGTTAATCTCTTCTCCAGTTACTAAGAGCCTGCCCAAACTGAGCTAGTTGTCCATTGTATAAAGACGTGCTAGTGAAACAAAAAACACAACCACACGCATTGCAAAGAGTCAAATTATAGGTTACACCAACAATGGCCTTTTCAAATCAGTCTTCCTCCAAGAGATGTTAAGAAAAGGCCTGTCATATCTGTATTATTCTGAAAAAATATTTCAAACTATTTATTCATGAGACTATGAGAACCCAGATTTCTCTGACTCAGTTCTTTCAAAAGGCACGCTGCCATTTACAGAGGGGTCAAAATAAGAGCTGAACTAGCTTGCAGGAAGCACTCTGCCAGCTAGATCGTAAACATAACCCATCAGTCAGCAAGGCTTTGGTAGCTCCCCCATAGTCCCAGTCGCACACACGCACAGACAGATGGACGGACAGACATCCCCCCCCCGTGGCTGCCCCCCTGCTCTCCCCACAACGAAACCTCCAAAGTGTTTCTGGAAGTTGGGCACCTAAAACGATCATTTCAAGCAACCCGTAAGGACAGGGTGACGCCCTGCACCGGTGTGGGGTTGTCACCCCCTCTGCACCTCTTTCACAGTTGATAAAGGCTAATTTTATCACCCCACATTTTAATGCAGGAGATCCCACTCGCTCCAGCAGGGCTGTTCAAGAGCAAGGAAGGGTTCGAGGCCTCAGCCACGTTACGTTTGCAGCTAGAGGCCCTTGGCTGTCTATGTATGTGCAAAAGATTACATTAACCAACTAATGGTTATTATACTGCAAAGAGGAGCATGAATTTATTGCTCTTTTGTCTCACTTTTCTCTCTTTCTACCATGGAAAAATGTTTTTGCAGACATAATTATGACATACTGACTTTCCAGCCAAAGTCTGTGTTATTTATCATTTGATAAAGATGTCTGACATATCAAGCAAAGACGAAATTTCATGTTAGCTCTGTTCCTCCATGCAGAAAACTAAAAAAAGGCCAAAACAAATAACCAAAACCACATATTAAATGTCAACCAACAAAAAAAAAAAAAGAAAAATCACTCTCTGGCACTCAATTTGCTTTAATCAATTAATTATTTTTTCCCCCATATGAATTTAATATGGATGAAACATCTCAGTCCTGGAGATACACAACCTTTTACTCACCCTCAGAGGAGGTGGTGTCAGTACAAGCCTCCCTGGCTTTCTCAGCACAGAAATAATTCCTTCCAAATGTTTATCCAGGCCTTAAAGAACAGAGTCGAGGACTACGGCCGGGTTTGTGTCTCTATCTCACCCCGGCTCCTCCTCCTTTGGGGGGGGCCGGAGGGGGGGGGGGGAACCATCAAACATGGGATCTGGATGTTTATTCACATGAGAAGTGAAAAAACACAGACATTTTTGCAGACTGCTTAAAAGGCCCAGGCGACGTGGCTGCGTGGGGACTCCCAAGCACGTTTTGGGAGTTCTCTCCTGGAAAAAGGAGGTTTCATTAGGCATCGTTTCTAGTTTGAAGTTTTGTTATCAATGCAACTTATCTTGGTTACTTATGCTGCTGTAAAACTGCTTCTCTTTTGGTTTATAGCATTTTCATCTTGTTCTAGCAAGTGTAATGAATTTCTAATACTCTGAAAGCAGGTCAGTGGTAGATCAGGAACTCCTAATCCTTGGATAAAGCTTATTTTAAGATCCCTCTACTCCACATATCAGCAGCATGTTATGAGGGGGTTGGTTGGTTGGTTGTTGTTTTTAAATACTTGCACCAACATGCACAAATCCTTTCAGAAAGGTTACAGGAAGGTAAAAGGTGAGACAAGTAATTCGTAACATATCCAAAGATCTCTCTGCCCTTCAAAAGAAGGGATTACTCGTGATTGCCCAGAGGGACAAACATATTTTGGGGGATAAACACTATTTGAAATGTAAAGTGAATTTTAATCTTAAATGATACTTAACACCACACATACAAGCGCACACACACAGATATTACTATAGCTTGGATGCATGGTTTGGTTCTGTCTTTTTCCTAAACTAGAAGTAAAAAAAAAAAAAAAGTCAGGCAAGTCTAGTAACATCAGTTTTATTTTCTTACAGTGCTGCAAAAATCGCAGATTTTTTTTTTGCCTAACTGCATAAAAACAAGCCTTTTCCCCACTAAATTCATAAAAAGCAAAACAAGAATACAAACAAATGAAAATATTTGTTTCTGTAAGCTTAACAAAAATTGGCCAGATAATTTCTATCATGAATTCAGGTATGCACTGACTAAAGACAGAAGAGCAATATGGGAGAATTAAAGGTTCGGAAGGGCAAGCATGTTTTTAATATTTGTACTTATTGCAAAATATTTTGCACGGAGACTTGAGATCTAATCTGATGTTGACATTTCAGACGGAAAGCAAGGCAATACTGCCATCGACATGCCCCTGAATATGGACAGATACAAGCCAAGAGAAAGCAAGTGGCAGGTACTGCACTGGACAGCCCACTTGTTGGGGGCTCAGAACTAAATCACCCAGCAGGCCCAGACTTCACGTTTCTACTTGCACGCTCCATCAGCGAAACGGCACGCCCTGGTATGGTTGCAGCCCAGAACCACGGGCCTGCTGCCTGCACTGATGACTATGAGATGGGCCGTGAAGCCTGCAGCCACTCAGTAGCTCCGTTAATTCTCACGAGAGGCTGCGATCGCCCTCGGACAGCTGCGCCAGCCAGTTCCAAGCCATTTTTAGCTCTGCCGGGAGGGTTGCGTGTTCTGCGCTAGGGAAATCCTTCCCCCAGAGACCAACCTATTAGCGGAACTAGAGGCTGAGTTTTCAGCAGAGGTTCTCACCCCAAGCTTCTCGGTGTCACAAACGAATGATTAAGCACGTTAAGCAACTGCCACAAGCGCGCACAGCCTGGCAGCGGGGGGCCGGGTGCCCGCCCATGCTCCTCGCAGCATCGCCCAAACCTTCCCTTCCTCCGCACCAACTCCAGCCAGGGCTTTTCCTTACCACCTTTTTCAAATACCAGTAGGTAGAGAGCTTATGCTCCACGTGGTTGCTGACTAATCAATTAATGCACATATAAGAGTTCAGTTTGCATGTCCCCGGTTGTTCCCACAGCTCTTCGCTGAAATCCCTTCAATATGCAAATATCTTTCTTGAAACGTGTTGCCAGAAAGCAGCTGCGTTGCTTCCGGACAAGTGCAGTGGAGGCGCCCATGCTTTGGTGCTCACCAGCTTGGTGCCTGCAAACGTTCCTCTGTAAAACGGACCGGCCTTTCTGCAGCACTAACATGCTGCAGCGTTACAGTTTATTACAACCCTCATTATCACCACAGAGATTTTTCAGCCTTGTTGCTTCCCGGTTTTCCATTTACATACGTACAAGTCAGGAGGTGATAAAAAACAAGAAAAAAATCTTGCATTTTCTGTTTTTTGCAAAATCTTCACTGAACTTTACAGAATTTTCTTTTCTCCTTACTTCATTACTCATAAGCGACAAACTGGGATAAGGGTCCAGAGGCCTTTTCTCTAAATGCCATTTTGATTTTGGTAAAAAAACTTAACTGCCTCCGTATGTTAATACACGTTCTGAAATAATATCCTCCCCCAAGACACATTACTTTAAAACCACTCACCATTACGCTGTGCTTTATACTGCAACTACGGCTTACTTTAATAATCCTCCGAATATTATGAGCAGTCTGCCAACTATAAAACCCTTTTCTTGTCACACAGAAGCAAGCGGTCCCTTTATACAGCTGAATACCAGTTGCTGTAAAACATAATGCAATGAAATAGTTACCCAATCTTTCATATTCCTGCTTCCAGGTGGGCAGTCAGTTTAAATAACTGCGATAGCTGAACACTTACACTAAAAAGTCCTTCTGAAGGAAAAACTCCTTCCTGTCACCTCCGCCATTCGCAAGTCACCTAGGACAGCCAGCCAGGTTCGAGACCGACACGCACGCGAAAGCCAATCCCAGATCGGCTGGGATCTGAAGAACGGGCTCGTCTGGAGACCTGACTCCCTTAAGAGTAATGCAGTCGGAAAAGAGATTAACTGTTAAGTTAACACCATATTAAGTAAAACTGTAACTGATTGTTTACCAAATTTTGAAACATGCCAAAGACTTCGATGTCCTTTGCTGAGGTACGCAGTGTGAAGACACAAGTAGTTCTCTCCCAACAAATGCACAAATGATAATACTTTTCAAAACAGATTCATTGCACCACTCTACTAAATACATATTCACCTATCAAATACGTCTCTGACTCTTTGCATTTCTCAGGATCCTCACATTTCTCCCTACAAGGATTAATCATACAATATAAATTTTAAAGATAGGCCTGATTTATCTGGAACTTTAAGACAATAAATGCGTATTTCATTTTTAAGATTTATTAAGGGATTGCTCTGCTATCACGGCTTGCTGGAGAAAGCTTACGTGAACTGTTTGTGATGATTCTGAACAAGCCACCTTACTTTTATTTTCCTTTGAAGTTTTCATTGCTAAGTCTGAGAGCACCGAAGGAGAAAAAACCACAACATAAAACATTTCACGTCTCAGTTTTCCCTTTTAATTAGTATCGTAACTGCTTAAAGTTTAAAAAAAAAATGCAGAAATAAATGTGCGCGCTAGCATCTTAACTGGTCCATAGCCGGAAGAGCAATAAAACCCCTCTTCACTGCATGTGTGGTTAGTTTCGTACACGCTTCCTACCGGTGCAGTCTTATGTAAAGATTAGTGCAAATTCTGAACTGGACCTGTAACTATGGTAGGTAATTAATATAACAACGGACTAAGACGACCGTTTGCAATGGAGGAAAGGAATTTGCATGTCTCTCTCCAGCTGCTTGCACCAGTTAAGAAGCAACAACTGGTTTGAGCCATGTTGTTGTGGGGGTGGTATTTTTTGGTCAGAGCCACGGTGGTTCTGCACTGATGGAGTAGCTTTATTTAAACTGCTACTAAAACTGTAAAACAGTCCCTTGCATTTTTTACAGTTAATCCACTGAAACTGCTGAAAAACGCATTTGAGTTACAAAGGGGAAGCACCACGAAAAAAGCAAACGCTGGCTGGCGACTCTGAAACGCGACCTGTCGCCAGAGCAGAGCTTTGCTGCTGACGACGAGGCTGGGCCACGGGGAGGGAGGGCTCCAATGAGACCCTGCTGCTTTCCTAGATAGCGGCAGGAGTCACTTGAAAATGGGACTTTGTTTTCAAGCTTCCTACAGGTGCTGTCACATAAAACCAAACAGGCCGTCCGCTGCACAGATTAACAGTTGACTATTGAAGCCCTTTTCACTTTGGCCAGTGCAAACACCTGGTCTCCCGCTGCAGAGGTAAGTTACCTGCTGTTCTGAAATCTGATTAACCATCAGCGCAAACAGAAACACAAAAGAGCAGCAAGGAGCTGTAGGGAAAACGTAGTAATTAAAAAGTAGTAATTAATCCCTAGAAGCACAATTTCCTGATGCAACCATGCAATTTTTATATTTCCAGGCTGCACAGCAGGTTTCTCTGGCTCCAGGACCTTATCCTTGGGTACACTTCAACTAAACAAATTTTCATTCGCCAGCTTCTTATCAGTTTTAGCTCTCCTTGTTCCTTTCTCTATTGATCCCATCACACATCAGGATGGGCCTTTCTTCTGGAAAGATGCCACCCTCAACACCTACCACTTAACCAAAACATTCGCACTAGTCCCGAACCGTCACACTGCTCCACAGGGACCCGACTCCATCTCCAGGCAGAGCCCCACTCACCGCATCAGGCCACAATTTCTGTAAGAGAACGGAGCCCTTCTACCACAGCTCCTAGCGTGCTGTTTACTTTAAGAGGTTATTTTTGTATGGGGAGGGGAAAGGATCTGTAAACAATTTACAAAAATCCATGCTCTTCCATCAAGCTGTTGCAATGAGCAAAGCCAACACGCCAACAGTTGCCCCCTGGACGTTACATTAAGGAGACCTGCTCACAAAACGCAGCCTCGTGGGGCTTGCACATCCCAAAGACTATGAAGCAAAGCAGCTGGCTGGGCAAGGAGAAAATCTAGCAGAAGGGGCAAACGGTCATTGGTGCAGCTGGTGGGAGAAGAGTGGCACAGCAGCGCACGTACACAAATGAGCCGACCCCAGCAAACCGCAACGTCTGTGCTGCTGGCGCTTTTTCTCTCCTACTTGCACCAAGTGGTTATCCTTGCAGAAATCCCTTCTTAGGCCTGGCAAGCAGAGGCAGTTGTTATAATGCTGTAACTATATTAAACACATCACGTATGGTTCAAGCTACCACATATGGTAGTTGGTGAAATGAGCAGATGATTTAACAGCAAATAAAACCCTGAAGTTTTGGGAAGAAAGGGGGGGGGGGGGGGGAAAGAGGCCCTTGGTCCTAGTCGGTAGTGGGAGAGGCTGAAAAGAAATCCATCTCTCCACGAGATGGTTTCTTCCGCTAGGGGCCAAAGGGCGCACACCGAGCAAACCTCCCGCGGCCCAGGCGTCTACTGCGGGGGAGCTGTTGGCTAGGCAAAATCACCACAGTGGCATCAAGTAAAGACACTTGCAAAAAAACCCAACCAACCAAATCCAGCTAACACGTTTCTTGGGAGGCTGCACTCCAGCACAAGAGACGAGGGAAGCACCGGCACGTACGGTGAACAAGTTGCCAGATTGCTAGTGGTCCGTACAGAAAAACGCGAAAATCACTCACATGCTCCTTCGGGTGCACGTTTATGTTTCTAGAGAGCGTAAAACGTCAGTCAGTGAAATACGCTTATAAGATAAATCAAAGAGATAATAGTTAAGAATACTAGTATGGATCATCCCAGGAAACGTGTTGAGCCTGCAGCCGCCCTGGAGCCTCCCTCCGCCAGGCCCTGCTCACGCGGCAGCGAAAGGCTCCGTCCCAACCTCCCTGGGCGTCCTGCAGCCCCAGGCGCCCACCCACACCTACCCAAGGCCCTCTCTTAGGCGCTTTGACCAACCTCCGCAGACAAAAAGGCTTAAAGCTCGCTCATACCTCCGAGCGGCTCACGCGCTCAGCCCACGTCGGCCACCCCGTGGCCCCCAGGGCACTGCACCGCACCGCTCACAGCAGCCCGGCGTGAGGCTCGCTCTGGGTTACCGGACAGGCAGGCGCCCTACGAAGAGCGTAAGCGCGGTGGCAGCTGCAGGCGGGCAACGCAGACGCCCCGAGAACACGCGACAGCACGTCGCGCTTCCACCTCGGCAGCCTCAGCACGGCTCCCTCACCTCCCGGGGATTAGGTGCAGCTGACGCAAACTGATCCAAAATTGTGCTGACTCCAAAATACTGGTCCTGCCGCTTCCCTCGCTCTGGCTCCAGCGGTTGGCTGTACGGGCGCTGGTCCGTCTGGCTCCGAACCCCATAAAAAGCAAACAAGCAATTACTACGGACTGTGCAAGCGCTGTAGCGACCGTAAAAGGTGGGAACACAAAGCCAGGAGGAAAACCTAGCAGTGTCCCTTTCGGGGGCTTAAGCCAGGTCTGAAACCCTGACAACAAACACTTAAGATTTAATACAAAAGTGCTAACCCGTCTTTTGGCAAGAATTAGGTCAGCTTGAAAGAAATTCTGAGAACAGCCTTTCTGCGTACTTCAGGCACAAGGTAGCAAAATTATAGAAAACAGCTCTAATTAGGTAAAGAAGAAAGGCTGGGGACAAAAGGCCAACACAGAGAGTAAACATGAAGATGGACATAAGCTAAAGGCACAAGTAACGGACCTGGTGACAACTGGTTAAGTATAAATACAGGCTGTACTCAAATATGTAAAAATACAATGTGTATACGTATATTTAAATTGTAACGAAAGCAATGCTTTCGTTACAATAAAAACATAGAAAAGACATATTACGGAGATTCATATATAGAACTAGAAGGGTATTTTAAGAAAAGCGTATAGCAAGCAGGATACCAAAAGATCAGTGAAATCAAGTGCAGGATGATCTCATCTCTAGGATCAGTGTATGCTGTTGTTTTGGCAAGTACTTCATCTTGAATGCAGGTCTGAACTACTGACCTAAGTATATGGCTTTACTGATAAATAAACGTATTTCTTTCTGATCTCAGCAAGGCACTTTCTTCCACCCCTATTGTCCCCGTTTCTGCTCCTTTCAGTGAGCCCGAGGGCTGTTCAGCAGACCCTGGCCTGTTCGCATGCTCCTTTCGGTGCTCCGTGCACAGGGCCGGCCAGCCTCTTCTATATGAGAATCTTCTTAGGTAAAATCTCTATCCTTTTCCCAGTAGTTGGCTGGAAAAAAATCTAACAGTCTTACCCTCTGCTCAAATACTGCCAGTTTGTAAGAGCCAGAGAGAACGAAAAAATCGAGAGTACCACGCAGCCATCCCGGTGGCTCCTCCAACAACGCGGCGAGCATCCTTCTCAGGCCGGGCAGAGGGCGACTTAATGGCCTTGCCTGAAACAAGTTTCAACATACCTCCTAACCGTAGCATCAAACTCAAGTCCTAATACACCAAGCTGCTAAAACAGGACTTAAACAGACACCGACAGTCAGAGCTGAAAGGAGAATATCGCCCTTGTGTAAGGCCTTCTGGGACGTGTCAATTTAGTCTAAGATAAGAAGTAACACAGATAACGAAAACAAACAGGTAGATCAACAGCAGCTGTTGATAACACCGCCTGGGGTATTATCCCATGCGAGGATATAAAACACTCCTGCAGCCACCCAGTTAGAAGCACGCATCAAGAAGAGGTCTGAAAGGGGACAAGTTGTTTTTTCTCACGAGCAGGTCCCGCCTAAAAAAAAATAAAACAAAACAAAAAAAACACCCACACACAGAAGAAGCAACATAGAGAGAGCAATTTTGGGGAAATTTGGCAGACAGCAGATCACAATTTAAGACAGTGGGACTTTGATAAACAGTGCAAACTTCTGCACCCTAGAGAAAGGGGAGAAAACGGACTGCCCTACTAAGGATAGATGACGTGGGGTGGGGGACAGTCTACATGCTATTACAGAAAAGCTTCAAGAGACAGACAAGCCAGGTGATAACCTGCGGCTGCGTAACCAGAAAGCAAGAAAAACTGCCTAAAGCGGAGAGATTGCGGGTTCGTGGCACCGGCTTTGAGAACACGCTGGCTGCAGGCGTAACCCACCACAGCAGGGCTTGTTCCAAAACTTAATCTGCGTTACAGTTAGGATTACTTGATCAACACTCTGTACTCAATTTAAAATACTTTAATTACTTTTTTTTAACAAAACCATCTCCAATCCCAAGCGCTTGCTCAGGCAGGAAGCTGCCACACCTTGGCAGTCTGATGCTGCAGCCAGATCCAAACCTTTGTATTTTCTTAATTGCATCTGAATTCTTAACGCAAAGCGGATGCCCCTGCGATCAACATATATGACTCAGAAACTGAACCTAGGCAACGCAGCAGGGGCCGGGATTGTGCAGAGGCAGCCAGCAGGTTTCCGAGGCTGACAAAAGGGTATTTTCAATGTTGGGTTTTGCAACTGCTTAACCATTGCTTTTAAAAGCATGTTTCCGCATTACCCTGTCAGAAAGCCACAGATATGCGAAGCTTCACAGATACGTGAAGCACCCTCCATACGCCTGCCATACGTTAGGGCTCCTGAAACACAGTAAAAACCTCTGTGTGTACCTGGCTTTGCCACGACCATCCTACCGTCTGCCCGGCCTCGGCTCTGTGCAACGCAACCGACAGCGTAACTGCGATTTCTTCTGCATTTTCCTTTGAAGTTGGTGCACTCTATATATAAACTTTAACGTTAATAGGGCTCGAATCAGGTAGCGCCGACAGCCCCACAGGCTGCTACGTTTGCGCGTCTTGATCAGTGATTCCCGTGCACAGCCCAGAGCATCGTACGTGAGGATATGGCCAGCTCTCACAGGCACGTATCCACTTCCATGTCCCACTTCTGTGAGTATTAACACACTCAAAGATGATTCAGCTATTTGTTTAGTGTCATTTGACAAGAACATTAATTATTTCAACCCTGAATTAACGAGCAACAGGAGCAAATAGCCACAGGCACAGTTTCAGGCCATCAGCTCATCTCAGATGGTCATTTATTAATCTTAAAGGAATGGTCCATGTGTTAATGATTATTGCTAAATGTATTAAAAAAGAAAAAAGCAGTGCTGTATGCAAAAGCAAGGAATGATGAGGTAAATATTAAGGCATACTAAGCATTATAAAGTTCTACTTTTCAACGCAGTATTAGCAGCGAACACAAGGGCAACGTTTCTATTTTTTCCCAGCTGAGGCTTGTCCTCACAAGCCGTGACTCTGCATTTTCAGCTTCCAGGGCACGGATCCAAACATGATCTCATTCAACTGTCAAACCACTCCTAACATACAAAAGGCCTGTGCCAAGAACAGGTAGAAAAAACATAAATAGCTCTCGCAGCAATTGGTTATGCAAGTGAAATAGTCCCAGAATGTATTTTTCCAATTTATTTTCAAGTCTTAAATGCATGGAGACAGTTCAGTGTCCGAGTGAGCACCTGCATTTTTTTTTTTTTTTTTTTAAATCTGTCACCCGAAGGCACATAATTATTTTACAGTTGTGTGTGAAACATTCAGTTGCCAGGGCAATCAGGACAAGCTGTATACCCTCCACGGCAGCTGAATAAGGTATGATGCCCATCACTAACTGTATAAACAACTGCCAGTCTGGTCAATATTTTAAGTCAGTGTTATATCCTGAATCACTCTTCTTTCATTCTTGCTTGCGCTAGTTTTACACCAAAAATAATTTTGTTCATTTCAGCAAAGGTGCTTTCAGGGTAGACGGTTTTAACCGAGAACTGAATTGGGTCCAAAACCCTACAAGTGAAAGGGAGAAAGCAAACATGGAGCTACACGTCCAGTGTCTAGACCGGGCTCCTCCAGAGACAGCTCATGCTGCACCACCAGATCGGCAGGCAGTAACAGCGCGAGGCTGCCTTCGATTTGTAAGCATTTTTACAGATTCCTTGAAAATAATCCGTCGCAGCCTACGCAGAGCTGAGACGCGCTCCCGTTAGCGGCCGCTGCCCCGACTCAGCAGAGCGTGCGCTCGGGGCCCATCGACTTCAATGGGACTTAAGCATGCACTTAAGTACTTCCCCGAATTGGGCTTACGCTGCTACAAAATCTCAGAAGAACAGAAAACTGTTTAAGAGGAGGAACGCGAATACAGAAAGGTCGTTTTTCTGAATATGGACTGAACGGTTTGAAGACAAAGGACTGTTTTACTCTGAAATGCCCCTACGAGAACAGCTGCAACACTTGAAGACATCCAGCACTGCCTGAGCTCATACATATGCAACAAGGGATTTCTCATGTTATGTGACAGTATTACCAGAAAGCCAGGATACCTAATATGGTGCTAAATACGATGCAGTTTTATGGTTGCAGTTAAGAATAAAGTGAAAGTGAAATAAAAAGGGAAAGTTAAGTTTAAAAGCACTGATTTCTGAAGACTGTTAGCTGTGACTGTCAAATACTCTGATTTGTACAAATGCCTATGACGAATGCAGGTGAGGTACATGCTACTTTTGGTGCCACTCGGAGACAGAAGTTTCTGAAAGCCTTATGACATTATGTTACTGACACTCTTTCAGGCGTTATGAAGATGTACAGAAATACTTTATACTAGTCTTAAGGTTTGGGATAGAATAACCATGTCCTGCTACAATCTGCACTATCACTAAAATAGGTTTTGCCAGTTTATACAAACACAAATAAACACCAGTCATGAAGAAATACTGCAACGGAATAACATTAAGCCATAGATAGAAAGCTCTGAGACAGTAAATCTGGAGGTATTCAGTATGTCGTGGTATCAACAAAATACACACCACCATAGCAAAATAGTTAAAGAAAACCCCAGGGGTTTTTTAAGGTTTAGCTTATGACACTTAGTCTAGAATACACCTGCTTACATTGGGAGTCGTAACGTTAAAACTAGAGGTAAAGATAATGCTAGATAATTTTCCCTTGCAGATGAGGTTTAAAGAGAAGGAGAAAAGGAGGTGGAAAACTTCTTGCTTGGATACTAGCTCTTCATAAGCAGAAATATCATCAGTCAATTACTGCAGAAATATTTTAGTTATCTTTCTAGCTTTTTTTAAAGCCCATTTTGCTAGGCTGAACCCTGTCAGTAAAACCTTCTTGACACGTTTCCAGCCACAAAGCCCTCCCAACGTTATCACAGAACTTGTGCAACCACTGCTTACTTTAATTCGAAGCTGGGCCTAAAAACTTTACTGGGAGCCTGCGCTTGAACATTAATCACTCCTGTTGGTGTTGGGCTTATTGAATTTTTGACGCTAAAGAGGGAGAAGACTGTGGCTGTATTTCTTTCTTGCGCATTTAAACGCGACAAGAAGAACATACATACCAAATAGGGTCGCAACTTTGCTCTCCTCAAAAGCTTGCTGTCCGGCTCCTGGAGGGCCAGCTCTGTTAAATGCATCTCTGAGAACAACTGGACAGATTTGGTTGCACGAAATTGTAACAACTCGGACATCAGAAAGCAGGCTAGGAAGGCCATTGCATTTAGCGCCTCTCCTCTGAGCCTCACAAGCTCCAGGACAAGGTTCACCTCCATCGCTGTATGCACCAGGCTGGTTCAGGTAAGTGAAGGCAGCGAAGGTGCTTTCCTGGGGACTTTAAAAGATTTGCCAAGTAAGCTCAAAACCAAACGGGCAAAGTTATAAGTAACAGTCTAAATTATTTTCTTTATTTGGGATACCTCCTTTCATATAGGCAGATCTCCCCAGCAGTAGAGAGCAGAATAGAAACCACGGCAGCAAACCTGCTTTCTTTCATTTGCTGTTCTGAACCAAACTAAAACTAGTAGTTTTTTCTACTAGAAGTAGAAATGAAATAGTCACTTTGGGAGATGGTCAGCTGCAGATGTTTCCTTGGGGGGCGGAAAAAGGCTAAGGATTGCTTTGTCCTGGGTTACCCTATGGAGCAATTTCACACCAGCATATCAGATGGAAGAGAATTTCTTTGCTCAGCTAACGCTTTGTATAGAAAACAGCCTTAAAATAACTTACAGACCTAATCCTGATGTTGTGTACTCTTTATCAGTTCACATAACGCTGTGTTCTTGATTAGGTCTTCAGCACATTATGGCATAGTTTACCCAACCGAGAGAGGGTAATGGCTCCTAGCTTACGGGAAGGTGCTTGCCTCCTGACCTCCCCGCTGCCTGTTCTGCAGATTTAAAGTAAATATTACTTGTGACTTCCATTATCGGTCATGGCAAAATTCACCAGGGCTTAATGCTGCAAGATGCTGAGCAGTCAGTCAGTGATCCCTCAATCACTTAAAATATGCTTTGCTTTAATCTTTTTTTTGGTTTACGTTTCACTGATTATGGATGAGACAGTCTGTTTCTCCGGAAAACCAAGTTTCTTGACTATTAGATCCACTAACAAACAAAATAAAAATAGAAGCGTTAGCCTAGAAAAAACAAAGGCTGAAAGGAGTATAGGATTGTTCTCTAAATAAATCAGAAGAGTAAACATCAGAAAAAGAAAAATAACTGAAGATCTGTTTGATACAAGAACAGCAGGTGTAAGCTGGCCATAATCTAGAAATGTGAAAAAGCTTCTTGAGCCTTAGCTCGCTGATGGTCTAAAGAGACCCCTGGTACGTGAAATAAGGGCAGAACTTGATCAACTTTTGGTAAAATTATATACAAGCTGCAGAAAATATCTTCACTGAACATATGCATAGCCATCCGCATATTCCCTAGTTCACAGGCACCAGGTAGTTATACCAGGTAGTCCAGTAGTTATTCATACACTTGTTAACAGAGTTTCAAATACTGTACTGAACATGGCTGTTACCCAAATTAATATCATCTATGAAGCAGGGGAAAAAAAAAAAACACCCTAGCAATAATGCTTGTCATATTTAACTCAAAGCTCATTTAACTAAAATACAGAAGGTGATGCTCATTAAATCCGAGCCACATTTTGAAGCTACTGTGTCCACCTGAAAGTTTAAGGTGCTAACAAAAGAACTGCTTTAAAAAAAAAAAAAAAGGTTCTTGGACAAAACCTTTTTGCATTAACAATTCTGGAAATATATGGATTCACAGATCAGGACAACTGCTGAGAAAGAGATTTTATGATCTAGTTACAGACATGGACTTTCAGTGCACATTCAGTTAAGTCTGTTTTATGACAATTACTATGTTTTGTTCATCATTGAGTTCTTACAATTTCTCATCACATCTGCTCCAGTTATTCTCCTCTATTGGTTCTATAATGCAATATTTTATATTGAAATTCATTAATGACTTCTCAGCCACAAAAAGTAATATTAAGATATTTTTAAAGGATTGTGTTTCTATTTCAGCCGTCATACAAAGTGTAAAGGTCTATATGCCTTTTATGTTTTCGATACATTCACGTTCAGCATTGCACAAGCCTGGAGTGAGAAAGGACACAGAAGTCTTTACATCTCCCCTTCTCCCAAGAAGGGAGGGGCAGTACAATCCTCGAGGTAACCTGGTTTAATCTCCGCTGGGTTTTCAATAGCCCGCTGGTGCTAAAACACCTACGGCTGCGGCACACAGGTTTCTGGCCAAACCCCCTTTCCCTGCAGCACACCTCGCGAGTAGAAGTAGGAGCAAAGGTAGGGCTGAAAAGAGACCTTTAGAAAGCTGCCTGGAGGCTAGCCAGAAATTTTACCACATATGGAAATCTCCAGTTTCACAAACCCACCAATGTTGCTTGAGTAGCACTAGGCAACTGCACCACGGGCAAGGATTTGGCCTGTGGCAAGCAAAACCCAAGATCTTCGGTGAAAAAGCATATGGGGGATTATTACAGTCTACATTGATATGCAACGACTTTATTGCTGGAACACGGTAATCGTTCTGCATCTAGAATTTAAAAAAAGAAGCCTTACTTTAGTTTAGTGTGCTACTTAAGTCTTTGTAAGGGAGAAAGGGTAATAGCTACTAGTGCAATTTAAATAGTTATATTCTGCCCAGCTGAAATGTGTTACTGTATTCAAACTGAAACCTGGCCAACATGTTTTGTGAAATAAAGCAGGGAAATCAGTGTGGCCATGAGTGGTCTCATTCAGAAAACAATTCTCTATAGCGTTGCAGTGCTCCCCAGCCCTGACAATATGCTGGGCTGTTTGCTTACCAGTGACTGACGAGGCAGCGTGTCCCTTACTGCCGTAGCAACCCAAACTCCTGCAGCTTTTGGGCTTTTTTTTTTTTTTCATCCGGTCTCTAAGCCAAAAATTACTCCTGACCCAACTTAGCTCATGAGATCCAAAAAAGCCATAAAGATGCTATTTACTGCCTGTGTTCAGTGTAACTAATTATGAACTCAGAAAAACTAAATAGGAAGATGCTGAGCGAGGAGGTTTGATCTATGTAAGAGAGCGGCATTCCTGTAAAACTTACACGAGCTGCTAACACTGCGTAAGCAGATGCAAGAGAAAGCAGCAAAATTTGCTTCTCAAGTTTGTTTCTTGAAACAGGATTTCACTCCTCAATTTGCATTAACTAAGACTGGCTTCAATAGGAAACTAGCGGACCCTCCTGAGAGGCACCAAACTAAAATCAGTAGTGGTAACACATAAAACAGTGGCTAAATTAAGGTAACTAGTTTAGAATTAGGAAGTTACACAACAGCAAAAGCTAAACATTTTAGACAACAAGGAGGTTATTTTACTGAAAGCCACACACACCGGCAGTGCTCACATACATATGGACAAAGCTAATCAAACTTTTAACAGTACCGACGAAGCTTGCCAAGTTATATTCAAACTTTGGAAACAATCCACAGAGCAGTAACTGGAAGGCTTGTGCAAGGATAGAGGCACAGCAGCACCCCACAATGCAAATGAATGATGTTACTGTAATCAGCTACGTCCCTAGGGATATCACAGTCTGCTGCACAGCATGAACAGGCTGCGAGAGCCTTCACCAATTACCTTCACTTACTAAATACACCTACAACTGTTAGGTAACGTTAGTGAATTTCCTTAGGGAAAAAAGAAAAAAAGGGAGGAAAAGCATTGAAGCTTCTTTAATGACAGCTGTGGTAGACAAATCTATGTTCTTTCATTATGTCTTGGGGTTTTGTTCGTTTGTTTTATAATCACGAACTTACTGGGGGCGAGGGGGGAACAGAATGAAATTAAGCCTTTGTCTACACTGGAGGTTTGTCCTGAGCTGACCTGATCCCTGAAATTACAATCACTGCCCCACTGAAGTCAGAAATAACAAATTTGGATTGCATTTCATATGCAGATCATTCTCAAATACACTTATCATCCAAACTAATATTAGGCATTAATTCTGTGCACGCTCTGGTATGCGGCTAAATCCAAGTATATTCTTAACCACAACACGGAAAAGCCAACAATCCTGTAGTACTTTGTGAAAACAGCACATGTCTAATATCTGGTATTGCTAGACTTTTCTAGAGATGTCACAAAGTTAAAACGGAATATACACATTGCAAAGACTGCAGTTAAATCCGATCAGCTCTTCTCATTTAACAACCCACTGCTGTTCAAGGAGGTATTCCCCGTTTTCTCCTGCGCTCGCACAACACGCTCCGACACCCGTCCACGCCAGCTCTAGTGCTCACCCGCCCTGCCATGAGGCCAGATCAGTTCACTAAATGGACAGAAGGAAAAGAGGGAGAAAGAGAGAGCAAGAGCCCATTCGGGATACTTTAATGGTACGAACCAACTCTCTGGGGGAAGAGAACCAAAGCCAGCACAAAGAGACGGTGGAGTACGTGGCTGCAAATGGAAAAGAGGAAGGAAAAGTGAAACAATCCATTTTGGCAGCAGCAAATACTTAGATCGGAGTTCCTGGAGTCAGAAACATGGAAGCATGGAAGATGGATCACAACACGCTGTATTTTAGCTTGATTTCAGACTCATGCTCTACTGAATTTAGAAACAGCTCTAGAGTCTCTTCTTTGGCCTCAGTTGCATTCACTCCTGAGTACAGTCTGTCAAAGCTATAGTTTAAGCGGCAGAACAGAATCCTGCATTAAATGAATTTAAATGAACATAAACTATAATTTCCCTACATGCTATGATAAGGGCACCAATGCCTTTAATTGGCAAAGTCCCAGCAAAGGCCCCAAGACGGGAGTATTTGGTTTCTTTGGACAGAAGCACTTTTTTTAGCGACATGGAAAGTACCCCTCTCTTCCTAGAAACACCGCAGAAGCCTGAACAGCTCAAGTTACTGATGCACTGAATCAGACACATGTCCCTATATTTAAAAAAGGAATCTTACGCTGACAAAGGGATGGACAAACTTCCCTCCCTCTACACTACTGCAACTGCTCATTCTGGGATGAAAGCATTTGTCTGATCTGTCAACACTAACAACTTGTGGGGTAGCATCTGTTACATAGTTGTTACTACCATTTTCCCAGTTTTTGCTTGTCAATAAAAACACTGCAGCACCAGTTCTTAGAGAAACCTCCAAAAAGAAAGAAAAAGTCTCAGTGATCGGACTCAAGAGAAGCACGTATTGACCTCAGGGTACCAACTCCACAGTCACAGCCCACTGCAGAAATCCCTGCCAGCGTTAACACTCGATCCAATTCACTCTTTAATGAAGAGGAAGTTTGTCATTATTCAGCCACAGCACCCTAAGATACTGAGCTGAAAGAAGTAGGTGTAATTTCTTTATATTAGAGCCGGGAGCTCAAAACTTTCCTTCTGTACAGCAGACCCTAGATAACGGCATGCGCATAAGAAATTCTTAATAGCCAAAAAAAGGAGGAGGCTAAAACACCCTTCATTCCCATCCCAACATAAAATTACAGTTCTTTTCTCCTTAGTTTATCAGCTCAGAGTAGGTGACAATTTTAACAACATAAAGACACTTCAGGAGAAGCTATAGATAGGGTGAAGTGAACTCTTCCCCAGGAAGCTCTAAATCTAGGCCATCTTGCTTCTTCTGGGAGGTGAGAAAAGGCAGGTTACTACTCACTGAATGAGAGGAAAGAATACAGTCTATAACAAGGAAAACAAAGATGACTTGGAGCATGAAATTTTTTTTGTGTGTGCAAGTTAATATTTTTATTTCTTTTTAAAACATTCTTCTGAAGTTTTTTTTTTAATAAAATTAATTATATATTTAGCACTGTTTCTCTGCATAGCTGACTCCATCTCATACCAATCATTAAATCCACTATATATACAAAAGGAATGGGCATTCTTTGTTAAACTTATTTTCAATAGTTTAGTCACACAGTCAAATACAGAAATGTAGCTTAATTTCTCAGAAATTCCAGCAGGTTTGTCTAAATTCAGACATAAGGCAAAAAAAATAAATAGATAAAAACAAAAAAACCTGTGTCTTGTTTTTGGTTCTTATAGATGGCTGGATGGAAGGACCTGCTAAAAAGCAGCAGAACTACAGTTATCGTACGAATCTATTCATTGCCACATTATCACTTCCAGGGAAAGGCAGGGTGGCAGAGCAACGGAGTGTCTCACGTGGGCTCGGGCAGAGACCCAAACCGAGGCACCCTGACCCAGCAGTCGGGAAGTGCTTGGCCACTGCAGCCCGCTGCGAGCAGGAGGGCTATGCCTCCGCCAAAGGAGTTTTCGTGGCTCAAGACGGACCTTAAACTAACACTACCTATGCACTGTTTGTTTGTTTTTTTTTAAAAAACTGCAAAACATCAAGAACTGGCAACGGCAATTCAGCCAGTACCATTATAGAGCACAAACTAAAGTTTACAAGTGTTAGGGTGGTTAATTCTAGTGTCTTAACTAAATCTGAATTTAGAGCTTTACTTTGCCAATCTGAGCTTTTTTAATGAAGTTTCAACTGCATACAGCTTTCTGTTAAGCAACAGTACAGACCAAACCAGTTTAACAGTTTGGTACGTGTGCAGTCAAGCAAATTTTACACCTGTTTGCTCAAACACCGAGAGCAATCACTTCTCTTTCTGAACTTTAAAGAAAATTAATTCAGGCAAAATAAATATTGGTCTTAATCTACCCTGCAAAGTTTTACTATGTCTGAAATACAGATTTCAACAAGTGTGTTAATAAAAATGCAGTGATTAACATTCAGTGCACAGAACAAACTCTGCGTCTGGGTTTAATTACAACGATGAATAAAAGTCAGATGCGGAGGCATCCTCCCAGAGTAGCCATGCATTATACTGTCCTGTAGATATTGGAATAATGGAATCTGATGCACTTTGATCTCTTGGATAAGCCTCCCGCGGCTCTAAAAGAGAAAGGGCAAGAGCACCGAGCCTCGTCCAATTCCACAGCGTTCGCACACTGAGTCATGAGAGATTTGTATCCTTAACTACCAAGATGCATTTTATGGGAATAAATAAAGCCAGATAAATATTGCTCCATTTCCTTCTGGCTAGATTGTGTATACAAATCATCAGGAGAGCCATATAAAGTGATAGTGGTGAGGACTATAGGGAAACCTTAAGAGTATCTACAGAACTACTGTCCGAAAGCACATAGCTATTGTATATATACACCTATTACTGGGTCATACCCTAGTCTGCCCTTTCTTTTTCGATCAGTTTTGCCATGACAAAAATTGGAAACTGACAGTATCTAGCAAATTCAGTGGTTTTAACCATGGCCGCAGGATAACCAATTCCTTGCTCTTGTCCAAAACAGCACTGCATGATTTTTCTCTTACCACTGAATGCTCATGTGGCTTCATTAAACTTTATTGGCCATAAAACAGGCATTTCCTTCATGCTTCCAAGACTTCCATTAGCAGCCCAAGCTCTAACAGCATGAGTTAACTACAATCCCAAGTTCTGGAAAACTCAGCACTGTCAGCCAGCTGAGATTTGTCTTTGATTGAAGACAAGGTTGTCTCTGCGTGGCTATTTGGCCTTTGAGTTCAGTGAACTAAATACAAGGACTGTTTCTGAGCTATGCCTCTAGAAAAACAAATTGCTCTGAGCGGGGAAAAAGCAGGAGAGAAGATACAATGGCCTCTTCAGTGTCCAAAAAAATAAGATCAAAGGAAACAGGTTTCACCGTTGCAGGTATAATAGTCTGCATGTTCACCACTGCACGCTGGGGCTAAGGGAGGAACTGAATTTCCTGAGTCACAGTTTCTCTCATTCCTCCCACAGTTTCAGTTCTCCTCCAGGCACTTCAGGTCTACATCATCGCGAGACTAAACCAGTGGCTAAAAAACAGAGATGGGACGAGAACTCTGAAAAATCAGACTCGCCTTTGATATGATTTCACGTACACATGCATGTGTGTGAAGCAGAGAGTACGCGCAAGCTTCCTCATGGATCAGCAGAGGCGTCCAGTGTAACAACCCAGCTGGTTGTGATTTGGCTGACGCAACCACGGTTGAAAGGAAGGCTCTTTTATCTTCTCCTCCAGTTGCTGCATGCATCTGTTGTTTGTCCATGTCACTACTCAGGGCTTGTGGCCGAGCAGCTTTTATGCCCCGGCATCGCAACTTTCTTCTTCATTGTTGAGAAAGAGAATGGCCTACAGAGATTCCTATGGAGGGACTGGTAAATAGAACAACCGCTCTTTATAACTCTAACTCCTAGAAATTGTTTCATTAGTTCAGAGAAGAGTCGTGGTTGATTTGCTTTAGCCCATTCCACAGACCATTACCTTTTCAAAATATAAAACTCGTTTATTTTCCGGGCTTCTGAAACCTAAGCCCAGAAGTATGGCCAGGAACGTCCGCTGAGCACATTAATGAACTGGTGGTAAATACAGGAAACATAAAGGCTTCCTGAAAACAAGGTGGTCCTAGATTTTGGGGAGGGCAGGATTGTTTGTTTTGACTGGCTTGCCTGAAAGACTCCTACAGCATCTCCCATGATAATGAAGATTCATTATCCTGATTAGGAAGGTTTTCTTATTGTATCTCCATAGCCTCTTTTTTTCCTACTAATCCAGCCTCTTGAACACAGGCTGCCAAAAAACAAAAACCAAAAAACAGAAACACACACACACAGATTCCTAACAGATTTCAGGAGATTATTATCTACTGTCTTGAACAGATCTTACGATAAAGCTCCCTCTCTACAGCAGCACTGTCATAAATTCCTGCAGAGATTCATTTTGTAATGGAGGAATATTATTTTATTAAAATCAAATTATCACAGAACACTTTACAAACATGAATTAAATTAGTAAGCATGCCTGCAGTAAAGATAAGCTTTATTGCTCCTCATTTTACAGATGAGGAAACCAAAGCACAGTTAAGTGATTTGCCAGAAGTTATAAACTAAACTGAAGACTGGACTAAAAACGACTAGAGCTTATACTAGGGCTAATCGAGCGACTTTTTTTGAAGCCCACAGCGCAGGTACAGCCAGCGAGAAGCCATGCCCTGACCCTGGCTGCCTTGGGCCAGGTAGCTGCTGCGTTCTGCCTATGGCAACCTGCTGCAGCTGTCCCAAGGACCGGCAGAACGATAAGAAATCTGGGATCCTCTATGAAGCCATATCCTACCTTCAGGAAGCAGGACACATCTTCCACGTCTGAGATTTTGACAACATCAGGGCAAGTTTTTCTTGCGCTTTAGAAATCAGACTGAAGCCTGCTTTGCCTTCTCCAGAGCCGCAGAAGGATGACTCTCCAGCTTTCTTCCCCAAAGAGATTTTATTCTAATGCAGCCATTAGAATAAACCTGCTCATTTTATGATTCTTCAGTCTCTTAGGAACTGTTTCATTAGTTCACTGAAAAGCAACAGATGATTTGCCTTAGTCTATTCCACAGACCATTAACTCTTCAAAATATAAATATATTTCTGTGCATGTCTATGGAGAGGAAATAGTAAGGACAAGCATAAAAAAAAAAAAACACAAGATACCTGCCTGTCACAAGGAAGTATCATTATTTTTAGTTTCTCAGCCCTGCATTCTGCAACCAATTTGACTAGCAACATTAACAGGGCCTACAGCAGTGTTCATTGAGCCTTGCTTCTTCCTTTTATTAAAGTGGTGAACAGTGACACAAGCAGACAGGAATGAACCTTGTGCAGTATCTTGATCCAACTTGGATTTTTTTTTTGTAGAATTACACACAAAACGGGGAACAGTATTCCATCAAATAATATAATAACATTCCTCTTCCTTTTCAAAATTCCTGTTGCAAAACCTTCTGTCCAGCACGGTCAGGGACAGATCTTTACTGATTGCTGACTCAACAGCTGTGAGTCTGGAAACTGGCTCTAATTTTCATAATAGAAAGAATATAACACAGGGAACTCAACACACCACATTTGCTCTCATCAGGCCTAACTCCTCTTTATAGCCAATTGAAATTAGGGTTAAAATCTATTTTTAAGATAGCAGAGAATTACAATATTCAGCCAATATTCAAAAATTCTCTTTAAAAAAGAGTTCACAAAAGGACATTTCCCAATACAACTATGCCAAAAAAGTTATCTAACTTTGTGACACCATATGGTATCCTTTATTTTCAGGTTTCCTAATATGTTTGTTCCCTCTACTCCTTTCCTCTCCGTTCAGATGTTTCACTAGCAAAATGGAAGACAGCACCAGTCAGCCTGCTGGGCTACGCTGAAACCAGTATGCATTAAGACAGAAAATACAGATGCCCAATTTCTAATCGCTGTTATCTAGAAAGGAAGTCATACTCAGCACCCTCAGGAAACGTTCTGTTTAGCATTGATTAGCAGCAACCAAATTCTCTAGACAGCTCTCTAAGTTCTTCAGACATGGCAGGAATAAGAAATGTCATGGTATATTGTTTACTAGCCACATATCCTTGAGCGCTCTTACAATGAGGTGCATAATACATATGTTTTATGACTGTCTGGATGAATAAAGTGTATATCCCTATACAGATATTAAACCACAAAAGCGTCAGTTTAATAATGCTCTGCACACGCAAAGAATTTACTGCAACAGCACCATTTATGTACAAATATATGCAAGCCTATACATACACAAGACATCGAGCACTTGCATATTTTCTAAATACAGCTGTCTAAATTGTATCCTAACAGTTTATCAGGAGTGACTTTATCATGTAGCGCTTGGTCTTTCACAGTTAAGAGATATTATTAGAGGATGTTATTGCAGCACTTGTTCATTTTGAAAACAAGTTATATAAGGTAGCTTAAGCAAACATATTCTTGAGAAGAAATAAACACAAAACACCACCGCCTTACTCGAACGTTTCTCATCTATGCCACAAATGCCTCAGCTCCTCTCTCACCTCCTCTTCTCATTGGGGCTGATCTCCACCGGCGTCAATATTGCCCAAACGCATTAGCTAGTGACACACAAACTAGAGAGAGACTCTCCTTTACACCCCTTTGAGGTTTCCACTTGAATAAGGAATTGTGCACTGAAATGGTATTTCAGTTCAGGTCTGCAAATGCAACTGTAACTCATGCACATCAGCAAGACCTGGAGGACAAGGAGAGAAAAGGCCTGCACATGCAATTTTTAATATACTCCTTTCTCTTACATAAAAGTAAAGCTACTAGTTAGTTTGCCTTCTTTTTAGATAAAATGATAGCTAGCTTTCTGTATATAATGTTTTCCCATCACATCTTTCCACCTCTTCTGCTGTTCCAACGCATGCTAACACCTTTGACTTTGCACAGCCACTCAGTGCAACACCTTGTAGGACCACAGTGTTCGCTCTTGACCAATGCGTGCAGTCACCAGTGACAAATCATCTCGTTCATGGCCCAGCAGAATTCTCTATAGGTATTTCTACAAACAGGTGCAACTCCTACGCAAGGATTAATTTCATAGGCAAGTTTTAATGATGTCAATTATCATGCCTTTTAGAAGACAACGTCAGAATGCCATTATTGCTTCGGTCATAATGTAAGTAATGAGCATATAATAAAAGCTTTATTGTTCTGTTGAGCAAAATAAATTCAATATACGCATCCACGATGACAAGTTTCAAGCAGAAAAGTAGCAGGAAGTTTCAAGAAAATTTCTGACGGTTTAAATTGAGGAGTTTTTTCAGCGTCTCAGATAAGCAGCACTCAAGGGCTAGATTTACTGCCTCGTGCTCAGAGGATCTAGTGAGACGCCCCACTAGGGCTACGAGGCTGCAGCCAGGCACAGACTGCTGTGCCCGCTCCCTGAAACGAGGGCCGACGGCAGCAAGCGTGGCAGGACAGGATCAGGGTGAGAGTACACGTACTAGGGATGCTCAATTAAGAGCGGAAGCCCAAGCAGGCTATTGTAGCAACCTCAGTTTAAGAGGTGCCACGAGACATCCTAAACCGTGCTTTCAAAACGTGCTGTCCTCAACAGCTTTTTCAAGATTATGGGAGCGCAGCGTTGGCTTAAGCTCGCCTTTGTGATCTCCCCTGTCTCATTCCAGGCCTACAATCGACTCAAAGGAGTTTCCCGTTCTAAAGGGTTTTTAATGAATCCTTCCAAATAAAAAGGGACATTAGGTCCACTGAAATATTTTATGTAGAAGGCGGTAGAGTACCACAGCTAGCTGTGAAATCATTCAGTTAAAAGGGTAAAATATTTTAGTAGCCTATATTCTGTATCACTTACTTCTCACTTAGCTTACTAATTTAGCAAGTGTTTTACACTGGAATCTCTATTCCTAAAAAAAGATGCAATTTGTCCACACCTGTACTTTTTACGTATTTTCTAAGTATTGGGTAGCTTACGGCATAAAATTCCAGAGTTTAATGAACTGAGAAATTATTTTCTGCAACTATTTAAGAATGGAACTATTTAAGAAGAGTAATATAAGACAAGAATTTAAAAAGCAGCACATCTGTTCTGCAAAATAAAGTCTTTGAGAAGAACTACTAGAAGTAAGAGAAACTGGAAAAAGCAGTGAACTTGTCTGGACAAACAGCAGAAGGCACATTGCCAACAGATGGCGAAGAAGCCGTACACAGAAAAGAAAAATAAACTTTAAAGCATACTCAATTTTGAGGACTCGAGAAGAAACAAAACCAAAGCTAACTCCCTCACTAGTTAGAAATGGAGTTGCGTTTGCTCAGTACTTAGACAAACAGCTGTATCTAAAATGGAGGCACTGAAAATTAGTGTCTCTCCAGGAAAAAAGGTTGGTCTGCACTTGAAATCCCCCCCCCCCACACACACACACTCTTACTTTTGTCTTTTAATCATTTCCCACGTTAGCCCTTAAACTTGATGCACTAGAAAACAGATGATGCTTCAATGGACCACTTTCTCATTTATGCAGATCCCTGTTTAAAAAGATGCTTTCTCTCTGAAAGCCATCAGCCACAGAAATTGGTATCAGCCACAGGTATATGTGCACAGCTTCCGCAGGGAAGTTATATTCCCCATTACATGGTGTGTCCATACTGCCAATCCAATTTTCAGTCTAACTCCTGGCAAGCAGGAATTTTATAAAGCAGGTCCAATAGTGCTCGGAGCACTGATAAAAATAATTTGACATGCAGTTCTGAACAGAATATTGGAGGTGCATTGTGCAGTTAAAAGTAATTAGCTAAATAAAAACTATGGCTTAGTTCTCACATGGATGCCCATGGCACAGAAGTATCAGAACAAGAAAAAGATTTAATATCAAAATAAAATAGCAGTTAGTTATAAGAGACATAGTAGTCCCTGTCTACAGCAGTGAGGAGGGAAAAAAAAAAAAAAAAAAAAGGAAAAAAGAGACGGGGAGATATACATATCAGCAACAATTTTACTGAATTCTTGTGTTGCAGAGGCCTGGACTGCAGAGGCCTGGACTGTAAAAAGTTTTTAAAGTGAGGGGGTGAAAAGAGAGACTGGAAACAAAAAGTAAACTGGGCATAAGTAAGGGACTAATATGCAAGATTAGTAGTTTTTAAGGAGTTTTTAAGGGAGACCCATGAAAACATGCCTTCACCAAACAAGCTTCCTCCCCTCAGTTTGCACACCTTCCAGCATCAATTCAGAAAGCTGGCACATCGTTGCTGCAAACCCAAAGAAGCAAACATAACACGTTTCATTGACTTCTAAAATATGTCCATTTTATGGCTGAATTTCAGGAGCTAGATTTCAAACTACTAGTATTCTTGTTCAGGCTGCTAGTTGCCACAAGCAAGTTTTCAAACTCTTTTTATCTTTTTCCTTGCTTTCCTTCCTCAGGCTTATATATTCTCTCATATATTCTAATTCTGGTTAAAACACTGAAAGAAGTAATTATCACACATAAGGATAATCCACCCATTTGTAACAGTGGAATTCAAGTTGTCACCCGAAAGTTAAAATAGCATAGTTACCTATTGCTTTCGTAACGGAACATAGAGACTTCTTCAACTTTAGAGTTTGGCCTACCTAAAACCATTCAAAGTTATCCCTTAAACGTAACATATTTCCCTTGACCTCAAAGGGCATGAAATACCGTACAGTACTGCAGACAATGTTGACTTCTTATCACTAGCCATGGTGGCTCAACAACTGCGGAAAGCGTAGCTTTGAATTTTGACTATACGAGGCAGGAAATTCACACAAAATCCTGCACTAAGGCGGACGGAGTTTGTTCTCCCTAACCCTAAGATTCAGGGATTGTGAAGATCACATGCAGGGTTTCAGGGCAGCCAACGCCACTCAAGACTGCCAAACTCTTATGTGCGCATCACCTAATGCTACACCGCTTTATTCAAGAACGGGGGATTTTAATATGAATGCACTTACTCAATAACAGACATCTCTAAGTTCATTTATTTTAATCAGTCAATCATCATCAATTATTTCCAAGAAGTTTTTAATTAAAAAAAAAAAGTCCTAGAGGCTGAGGAAGACTACTTATCCACCACTGAAACCAACCTGAGAAGGCCTACAGAGCACGTATACTTTATTTGTGGCTCCTACAGGTTGTTTCCAAGGCCAAAAAAACAAAACAGAAAAAGGAAAAACAATCAAAACCCCCAAACACCCTCCACAAGTCTTCTTAGAGAGCACAGATGTATACGCAACAAACAGCACAGACAGCCAAGCTTCATACATTTATTTAACAACAATACGATGCATTCCTAAGCAGAATGGATGACTTAAACTTAGCTTAGAATAACATGTCCTTTAAAAGAGTTCACCTGACACAAAATACTCTCTATTCATTGGAGTTAAACAGACATAAGTCAGGAAAAACTCCCACGTGAGAAAATTTATTCTAATATTAATTTTTTTGCACTCATACAAACCAAACAGCTACAGACTGCCAAGTAACACCACTGTTGTTTCACTGCATCATCAATGACTGCTACATACACAGCTTCTCTTAAATGCTGAAGAAAATTCCTATCAGGGCTGTAATTCTTGAACTTGTACAAGCATTTGTAGATTACAAGTCTACCCAGTTAAATACTTCCTGCAATTCTGATAATTATATGCCAGTTCTGCAACTCCTGAATGACTCCCATCCTAGAAAATAAAGAGCTCTCAAGGCACCCTTCAGGATTTGTGTGTCAATCTGTCATTTTTATAGATTTCTCCGGAACACATTTTATTCTCTCAGACAGTACAGTATTTCTGAAACTTGAATAAAATGTGCAGTTATGCTACTGAAATTTTTATTTCTTATGCTGTTTTTTCTTGCTGTACAGTCATGTACTTTAGATGGCTTGTTTAGAGCACTATACGTTTCTATATATGGGGATGGAGATGACAAGGAGTGGACAAGTGCAACCACAAGTTCAGCTTCCTTCTTTCTGCGGTCACCACCGAACGGAGGTCAAAAAAGAAAAAACAAAACCCAAGCTTTTTGATATCAACGGCCTCGCAATTCTACATCGATGCCATCCTCTGCTGCGAATAAAATTATAGAGAAAACATCCCCAAAATTTCTTTAACCTTCCTGATTAGTCCTAATCAGGACTAATCATGCTCTGGGAGGCAGAAAAAACAAAAACAAAAAAAAATGGGAAAACGTTTCCTTTCTGGTATCCCACACAACCGAAGGAAATAGGATCTAGCACATTAAAAAAGTTACTTACTGAGGCTCAGTTACCGCTAAAAATAAGGGAGGGAAGTATAGGCTAGAATAAACATAACCCGACAGAGACCAGCTTGGGTGCAAGCGTGTGTGGTCTCTCGTTTAAGAGAGTAATGAGAAAAGAGCAACACCAGACAGTGATGTCACCGCGCGAGGACAACAAAGGAGGCTGCACAGGCTGGGGGGGGAGAAAAATCAGCGTCTCCCCTTTCTAGCTGAGATTTGGGGACCACCGCCACAGCCCCTGGGCCCAGGGCTGTGCCGGGGGAAGAGTCAGCCCCTTCCTCTGGCTTTCATCCTGCCAGGGGCCTTGCTTTGTTCTCCTCACCTACGGGCTTGCGCCTTCCTCGACCAGTTTAAGTCGCCCCCGCACGGCGCCTCTCCCCCCCCCCCTTAAAAAATAATAATA
Source organism: Struthio camelus (assembly GCF_040807025.1). NCBI lineage: Eukaryota > Metazoa > Chordata > Aves > Struthioniformes > Struthionidae > Struthio > Struthio camelus. The sequence goes on along the minus strand of NC_090949.1, from coordinate 31,035,142 downwards.
AAATAATCTCATTGGCTGAAAGGCTAAAATTCGCGAGGCGGAAGGAAACAAAGAAACTTCCCCCAAGGGGGCACATTACGAGGAAGGGAGGAGGCTCAGGTAGTTGCCAAGCGCAGGACGGGGACGGGCGCGAAGTTGGCTCCTCACAGAAGGAAAATGGGGGGCGGCGGGGGGGGGGGGGGCGCCGCTCACCTGGGCTCAGCCCGCCGCCCGGCCCCGGGGCCCTGCTGCCCGCGGCCCCTTCCCCCCCCCCACCACACACCTGATATGGCGGCGGCGGCTCCTGATCCGGCTCGGTCCCATCGCCGTAGCTGGCTCTGTCCGACTGCGACTCGTGCAGCAGCGAGATGTCATCCGACGTGGGGGACTTGAGGCAGTTCCCCATCTTCCCCCCGCCCGCGGCGGAGCGGGGCTTCTCCTCCTCCGCGGGGACGGAGCGCCGGCCCCCGGCGGCCGCGCTGCCTCTGCCTCAGCCTCCGCGCCGCAGCGCGCAGCCCGCAGCGGCAGCCGCCCCGCCGGGGAGGCTCATACCCGCCCCGACCCTCAGCGGCTTAGCGGCGCGGCCGCCCGCCCGCCGCCTCCCGCTCGCCTCGGCCCGCTCCGGCGGCCGCCCCGAGCCGGGGAAGGGGGCGGGAGGGAGGGAGGAGGGGACACAGCGCTCGTCAGCCGCCCGCGGGGGCAGCAGCGGGGCTCAGGTGGGGCCGGCCCGCCCCGGACCGGCGGCGGCAGCAGCGGCGGCGGCTCAGGCGCGGATCTGCTTCCTGGTCAGCAGCGCTCTGCGCACGGGGCTTTGTCGCACAGGCCGCCCTGGCTCCTCCCCTCACTCCTCCCCGCCCGCGCCAGGTTAGCAGCCGCCGCCGAGGCCCGGGGCGAGGAGCGGGGCTGGGGGGGGGGCTCCGTCCCGGCCGCCCCTGCCTGGAGGCGGCTTCACCGCGACCCCCAAAATGGTGGGCGCCGCCCCGCCCCGCCCCGCCCGGCAGCGCTTCGGGGGGCGGGGGTTGTTTTCGGCCATTGCGGGCTGCCCCGCTGCCGCCGGGGGTTGAACCCACCTCGCCGCCCGCCCCCGCGCTGCTGCCCCCTCCCCTTTTTTCCTCTTTTTTTTTTTTATTTTTTTTATTTTTTTGCCGAGGCGGCCTCCGCGGGGCGGGCTGCGGAGCGGCTCCTTCCCCGCTCCCGCGGGCTGCGCGGGCGACACGCGTGGCAGGAGGTGGGGAAGAGGCCGGCGACCTTCCCGCTTTCCCTTGCGTGCCTTTGGAGATGGCCTTTCGGGCGTTTTATACATGGACAGAGACCAAAACAAACCACATACTTAGCTTTCTTTTTTATTATTATTATTTATAAAAATGTGTTTTATTCACTTTCTGATGCAAATGCGGATTTCAACAAAGTAAATGCCTGCACTTCCACCGTGTTAATACAGTAGCATGCGTGTAAACACCAAGACGAGGGAAAGAGTTTTCATCCATTTTTCATCCTGTAGGTGTTCTTTCCAACTTTGTCCTCTAGGATAGTTCCTCAAAATTGCTCACTGGCTTTCAAATTCAGACCTCGACATACGTTTAAAAATCCATTTTTGTTACTTTTCTTTTTTTCAGTTAAGCAAGTTGGGTGCAGATGAGGCTATTTAGAAAGTGCAGTCTCTATATAATACGGTGTAGCGTGGCCAGTTTTTTAAATGCCCAAGCGTTCGCTGCTGATCTACTTTGATCCTGATTTGCGCTGTAGTTTCCATCCTAGGTCCAAGCATCCACCAGCCACGCTGATCCGTTTGGCCCTGCAGCCTTTACTGAAACGTTCGAGGGGTCCTGCGGGGATTTAGGTGCGTGAAGAACGGGGAGCAGACTTGTGGCTGATCATCCAGGTAGCTTCTCCCTTGAGGATTTCCTTGTACTGCTGTTAAGGAGTTCTGCATTGCTGCTCTGCAATGAATAACCTAAACACCTTCAATAGAGGATCGACAGCCATAGCATAGTCATGACTGGCATCTGTGGGGTTCAAGCACGTTTTCAGTTTGGCTAAGAAACTGAGAATAAAAATGGTGCACAAATTGCGAGTTACTCATGGTGGAAAGGCTGGGCAATGGGGTGCTGTATAATAATGACTACTGTACGTGACTCGGTCATTTGGGTGTTTAACATATAAGTACGTTGACTTAGTTTAATAGGACAATTAGGAAGCCAAGCAATAGTTAGGAGCCAGTGAACAACCACCTCCCCCAGGGATGATTTCAGGGTTACGGCAATGTCAGAGCTATCTTTTGTGAGACTCTTAAGGGGAGATTCCAGCTAAGTTACAGATATTTTTAGTTGTGCAGTGGCAACGTTGGGAACAAGATTACTGGCAATTAAAAAGACTTCTTTATTCAACTGTCACTTGATGTTTTATTCCTACTGTGTATATTAAGCCTGCACAGTGACTGTAGCTATGCACAGTCCACGGGCCAGGCACATGCTTCAGTGTACCTTACAATCCTGCTCTCTCCGTCGTACAGTATAGACGTCCTGTAGGAGCAGGTGGTATCTCCCTTCTGGCTGGCATGCCAAAACCCCCTTTCTTCAGAAACCACTGTACAGAAACGGGTCTCTGGTCTCATCCCAATATGGAGTCAGCACTCAGCTGGGATATACCCTGGGGTGCCAGAGTATAGATACTGCCTTTATTTACCTTAAGTCAGATCACCAAAAGGAAAAAACATTAAGTGCTAAGCCCTTGCCCATAAGCACATACAGGATACTCTAAATCCAGGCTCAGTTTAGAAGACTGTCAAATGCCAGAAAAGATCGACTTTTTAAGATGGACTCACAGAGACCAAAGAGGGAGCACTTCACATTGGGCTTTGCAACATGGCAGGCTCTGCAATCATGAGAGCTTGGAAAGAGAAAAAGCCGTTACCAGTCATTACTGATTTCTTCAGAGTCAGGGTGCTTTAGGCTGCTTGTTGTTCTAGGCCATTTACTCCTATTTTTTCAGGTAGGTGGTTAATAATAACTATGCACCATAGGGTCAAAAGTTGTACAGCGGTCCCAGAGACTGAGAATGTAGAAATTCTTGTGCTCACAAACACAGAAAAGTTGCCCTTGTAATATCACCATATATGCTATAGTGTGATCTGAATGGACTGTGAGGCTGCTGCTTTTGCCAACTATGGTTTTTTTGCATCTTGGGAATGAGAGAGCAGCTGAAGAACTTTTCAAGACAGAGGTTGGTTGTCTTCAGTGCTCAAGAGCCATTTGGTGGGAGTTTCTCTAGAGAACACATGAACTGTTTTCACTGTTTCTCAGCATTAAGTGACAGAAAATTGAACAGATCTGGCAGGCTTCACTGTACCTACTTTCTGTAGATAAGTACATAGACTCTTCAAAAAAGGAGCTGCTTTTGTGAAAATAGACATAGAGATGTTCCTTGTACACACAGAGTGGTACATACAGATGACTGTAGACCACAACAAAGCAAGCCCCCATTTCAGAGCTGTGCATGCTGTAGGAGATCCTTGTTCCTTGCAGGCTTGGAAGCTCACAAATAAGTTTTTACTGAAATTTGCCAGTATACAGGAATAATATTCCAGTAAGTTTCAATATGATAACGTCATACACAGGTCTGTTTTGGCCACTTTGTAGTTACGATTTAGCAGCTAGCATCTTCCAAGTGAAATATATTTTTAAAAACAAAATGGAAATGTAGGAAAAATGTTTATAAAGGATGCAAGCAATTGAATGTTTGTTTTACTTTGGAGTTTTTTGATATGAGGGGAGACAAGTTACATAACACTGTATTTTTAAGGCTCCTATGATCTATCAAGAGATGATGAACTACACTACTAAAAAACCTCTACAGTTCTTCTGGATTTTAAAATCTGAAACCCACTGAGGACCTGAACAGTCTTTCTTCTTAACAGTTTATCTGCAAAACTGACATCATAAACTGCCTGATTCAGCGATTCAAAAAACCATTGGCAGCTTCATTTTACATAACCCATGGTCATTTTTTTTATTGGACATGATTTTGCATACGTTTAATGTGTCATACTCACCAAAAGTATTTGAAAGACCTGTTCAGCCTTCAGCAAGAAAAAGTTTTTTCACTTCCTTTTCTTCCCTCGGCCTTATCTTCCCAGCGCTTACCCTCTCTGGTCACGTCTCATCTTTCTTCTGGAAAAAATTGTTTTCTCAATTCATATACAGAAGCCCAGTTACTTTCTGAGTGAAATCTTTCCATGCCATGGAAGCCACAGTTTCAGAGACAGCCCCAATTGTCCAGGTAACGTTGATAAATAAGGCACATTATAATTTTTAAAACTTCTTTGGAAAAAATGTGATACATACTTTTGGGGAATACTGCTAAATGACATTCTTCTATTATACATGTGAATTTGGTTGTAGGAATGGCTGAGTTAATTTATTTGGTTATAAATAACACAGCATCTTCCAAAATACACGATCGTTTCCAGTTTTGTTGATATTTTAGCTGAATCATAGGCATTTCTGAGTATATATTACAAAGTGTATTATTTTCCAAGAGAGAGTGAATGCAGCACAATAGAGCGATTATGCAACTAATGTATTTGCCTTAAATGTGATTTGCCTTTGTGATACAGTAGTTTGCTCATGTTGCTAGAAACTCCCTAAACTTCTGCTTAAATTTGCCCAGTATCACAAATATCCCTTGTATCAGTTTATTCTAAAGACAACAACTTGGCAAGGATATGCTTTCCATTACTGGCATAAGTTACCTTCCATAATAGCTGTTTTCTCCAAATCCAGAAGTTTTTATCACCAAGGAGTGTAATGTCTGCTCCCTACATTGGGAATCTACACAGTTTGTCACAAGGCAGAAAAAGGACATGTATTTTGGCAAAAAAATTTGATCAAAATTAGACAATCATCGTACAAAAGTAATCTCTTCTAACAAGCCCTCTGCCACCCAGCTTCACAGTAAATTTTGTGTAGTAGTCAGTTTTCCTTTTTCTTAGTGTAATACATATTGCAATCTCAACTTGAAGAATGATCAGAGACCTAGAAAACAGGATCTGATAGGACAGACTGAAAGAATTGGGGTTGTTTAGCTTAAAGAAAAGTTTTGGCAAAAGAGATAATTATCTTCAAAAACATAAAAGGTCTCCGCAAAGAGAAAAGGTATAGATTGTTCTCCATGTTTAGGGGATCTAGGGCAAGAGGTAATGGACTTCTAAGAGATTTACAGTAGACATTAGGAAATTATTTCAAACTACACAAGCAGATGAGCACTGGAAATGATTACCTGAGAATCTCATTCACGGAAGGCTTTGAAAAGCAGGTTAGGCAAAATGTCTCAGGAATGATTTCAGATGAGGTAGATTGTATACAGATAACCCCCAAAGGTTCCAGACTATTTTATATTATTCCATTTCTCCCAGGTGGTTTACAACAGTTCTATTACTGTTATATTAATTTTCTCTTTTCCTAACATCCTCAGGAAATACCAGTAAGAAAACATGGCAGTAGGTAAAAAATATGGGGAAGTAGAATGGGTTGTGAGGTTCCCAATAGCAAAATATTAAGGAATCATAATAACTGCAGGAAAACTCTTCTGGTTGAAAGGGAGCGTGACTTCCTGGTATTTCTGCATGGCAGGCCTTGGCAGCCTTGAATACTGCGCCAGCATTCAACTCACAGTGGACATGCAATAACTGGAAATCTATTTTTTGAATAATCTTTTAAAATATTAATTTATTTAAAGTGTTGGTCTTTCTTCACTTTTTGCTGTGTGAAATATTTCCTGCATTTGCTAGGAGCAAACTCTGTCCCAAGGTCTCCAAATCATCAGGTACCGTGACTGCAGGTTCTGATATATTCTGCCTGAGATGTGGGGAAAAGATGGGTGTTTGCAGGAGCAGGTCCAAAAGCCAAAGCTACCTCAACTAATGATGTTAGAGAAGGAAACTGTAGCTGATTTAGCTTCAGCTTAACATAAGTCTGACTCTTGCTTAGCATAAGTGCCTAAAGTAGATGAAGCCTGCAGGCCTCAAGGCCGAACTGTCAATGAACTCAAGAAACATTGCTGGCGATGTAACCGCGAAACCAGCTAATGAGGATACAAAACTAGCTAATTAGGATAAAAAACAGGATGCAGGAGACAAGATGGGATGCACTTGGGTTGTGGTTGACCTTCGAGGGAGGGAAGGGACTATGAAAGACAAGGGACATGGCAACCAGCCTGGGATGTAGGCCAAGACCAGTTAGAAGGAGAGAGACACCAATCAGGAGAGAGACCACCGACTTAGCAAAGACGACTGGAGGAGACCTTCACAGGCAGGCGGGGAAATAAGATTGTGAAGGGTATAATTACCCCAGAATTTCTTTGTTTGGGGTCCCTCCTTGGAGGCCCCCAGCTCAAGCTGTTACTTTACTGTACCATCATTTAAATAAATAATTGATTTTGCTGCTGTATGTGCGTGAGACTCTGTTCCTTGGAAACCTATGGTCGAACTGTTTCCACAACAATGAGGAGTATGAAGTTCAACATGGTATCGTCCCATCTGAGTTTGACTTTTATATTGGAGACTCTTAGTTCCTCGTGAAGCCTTCAGTTCACTGCAACAGTAAGGTAGTATCAAACATGCTCGATCTTCTTTGAAGCAGCATTGGGTCGTTTGACATCTGTGCAGGTAGAACATGTATTTTGCTGCCCAACTTAATGTGCCTATCTTCCACCTTCTCCTATTTTTTCCTTTTTCTCCAGCTTTCACTGGTTTCCCTGAAGCCTGAAATCTCAGAGATGTCTTCCTGTAGACAGCAGTATGTCCCCTGCAAATCATAAGACATGGAAAGATTCCTGAGAACCTATGTAGTCCATTCGTCTGCCATACACCTCTGTCCCAGTCCAAGATAAACCATGCCTTTTTTGTTCCTTGACAGAAAACTGCTGAAACTGTTTCTGAAAATTCTTTCTGGATACTGAATGACTTCTTTAGGTACTGTGTTCTAACCCTTGCAATTTCAAAGTTTTTCCTAATATCTACGATTCTACAAGTTAAACCCTTTATTACTTGTCCTGTCTGCGTTACTGCAGTGATTCTAGGTATCTGAAGACTGTTATCATGCTTCTTAACTTCAGTGTCTCTCGTAACAGGAGAGACATGATTTGTAAGTTTCTCATTCTTTTTGCTCTCTTGCAGACTTTCTCATTGGTCCACTTTTTCAGTAAGCGTGATGTCCAAAACTGGAGTACTCCAGTGAAAACCTCAGTGTTAAATAGAATATTATGTACAAAAATGCCATTTAAACAACTTAGTATGTTTATTTTTTCGTAATGCAACGTCATTAACTTCAGTTTGAGGTGCACTGTCACTCCCTATCCCTTTTCTCATTTTGTGTTTCTGCAGATGATTGTTCTGAAGGGCAGTATTTTGCACTTCTGTTGAAACTTTGGTCCATGACAGCTTAGCTAATTGAAGCGCAGAAAACAAGTTACTGGAAACTGAACAGAAGGAATGTGGAGAGGAACCACTGAAAATTTCTTACGGAGAATATTAGGTGCATATAAATGACTGTCTCTGGCACTGGGGAGGAGTTACTCTTTGGGAAGTTATTTTTACCCTTGGGCTAGAAATATTTCTTAAGACTCATTTTTACTTTTGGAATAGTCCTTTCTGCATGCGCATGAACCCTCCTCTTGGTGGGAGAGGGGGCTCAAAATATGTACCAGTATTTGCTTCAGTATGCACAAGTACTTCTGTGGTCTGTCCTAGTGACAGGAATGCTGTGCTTGCTGCAAAAATTTCTAGAAAATAAGTACATCATGCAGGGAACAGGAATGATCATACAAGGAAGTCTTCTTGACTTCTCTAGTTCTATTAAAAGGGATACAACAGAGTGCCAGTTAATCTGTCCTGCTTTTGAATTGTGAATTGTGTTGTGATTCCTATAGGATATAAAAATCTTGATTGTTTATTAAGCTTATTTACCTGACAAAAGAAGAGAGATGATCTGAAGGCCTGTTTTTTTTAGCAGAACCAATCACATATTGGTTAAATAAATACTTCCCACAAATTAAAACAAGACAGCAAAAGTCATTTTAAGTATTTCTATCTTTTTGAAAAATATTTCAACACGGTTGTGTTTCAAGAATAAATTATTATTCTTTTAATTTATTTTGAGGTCCATACCTACAATTAATCTTTTAGAACAGCAGTTCTTACTTAACCTCTTTCAGTTAAGTAAGTTTATTCAAATTATGGGCTGATCCTGACTCATCTAAACTCTCAAGATTACTGGAATCTTAGGAATAAGATGTGCAGATATTACTAAGATTTTTGTGCTTAGAAATGAGTATCTCTTATATGTCTTCATTTAATTCCACTGCAGTTAATGTTTCATTAATAAGAGGAAGAAGATAAGACAGTATGGTTTGGAAGTTTCAATTTTATAATCCTTTTTTTTCTTGCCTGTAATGAAGCTTCTTCTTGACCATTTCTGGATAAGTTGCTTAACTCAAATACAATAGGAGCTGTAAATCCTTCTTTTGCATTAGTACTTGATGAGTCTGAGTTGAGGTTTCCCCTAAGCATTTTTTTTGGTAAGGAAACTTGGAAAGAGGAAACAGCTGGAGAACAGTCACAGGTTGTTTCTGTGCTTTCACTGGACTAAGATGTAAATGAAGTTGATCTGGAACTTTCAGTCAGAATCCTGTTTGACATAATGAAGCTGGCCGCTGAATCTGGGCTGTCAAACATGACTTTTTCAACAGCACAAAAGTGATCTGTTAATATGAACATCAGGAGCTGTAATGACATTTGAATGTTGTCTATTACTATTTCCATGAATTAATATGTTACAATGAGAACAAATGCAATTATAGTAAACTTAAGATGTTTCTTTTTTAGGCCAAGTGTTTATCGTATGGAAGTTTAAATAATATCTACCTATATATATGCTTCTCCTTCTGTCTATATTCTGGTAATAATTATGAAGGTACTGTAACTACAGAAAGACTTTTCAGAAGCAGTTACTGCTTTTAAGAGCATAATCCTCAGCGGGGTTTGTGTTCCTGAATATGACAGCTGCTTCACGGATTTTTCACCCAAATTCATGCTATTAGAAAGTTTTCCTGTACTTAACTATAACACTCACCATATAGCGGAGGGGGTGTGTGTAGAACGGAGTCTAATGTGCAGTTCACAAAATATAATGTGGGTCACACCTCAGTTTTCTCTCTCTGTCTTTCTCTCTCTTTCTTTCTCATCTGCAGGTAGTTTTGATATATTTTAGCCAAAAGTTAAGAGAAAAGTTTTCTGGAAAAATAGAAATTATATACTTGGCATGTGCAATAGTTTATTTTGCAAGTTTTAATTAATATTCTGCAGAAAACCCGAATTAAAGAATAAAATGTTAGAAAGGTCAAAGGTATGTGGAGATTCCTTTTGAATTGAGAGAATAAAAGGCCAGGAAGCTGAAAAATTGTGGAAGGTACACAGAAATACTGAGGAAGATAGAAGCATTACTAGAAGGCTAAGAGGGAGAGGTGAAACCACTGTAGAAAAAAAAAAAAAACTTTTGAAAGCAATTTGTCCAGGCATTTCTGTAGCATAAATTTCTGAGTAAGCTTATTATTGCATTACATTTTTTAACACATATTAAACTGTAGTTCTGGTTGGTTGGCTGCTTCATGTCATACATGTGGAGGAAACCTGTCATGCAGTTCTCTCAGAACTGGTACCTCTTTTATTTCATCTCTATTCACCAGTGGAACCACTTAGCTCTAACTCTTGTAGGAGATTTTACCATCTTTACAGGAACATTTTAACTGTGCAGTTGCAGACTGCTTTAGAAAGTCACATCTTATGCTAGGCACTGACTTAAGAAATGTGTCAGAACAACATACACTTCATATGTCTTCGCATTTTGGACTGCCTATTTTTCCACAAAAGTTCATGTAGAAGTAGACTGCTGTACAGAATGTCTGAAAGACACTAGACATTTTTTAATGGTCATATTACTTCTGAGTGCTAAGCTGTATGCCAGCACAATGCAAGGGTTAAGAGCAAGGTAAAATCACTTAACTGTTGTTTTGATATAATGAAGGAATATTGTTCTTACCTGAAAAATAATGGGAAATGTGGTTCCTTTTGTGAGGACTGTTCCTGTGGCAGAACTTAAAAGTATGCACGAAAATGCTGTTTCTGTGAACTGTGATGTCATTTGTAGCTCCTGAATCAGAATCTTAAATTTGGATAGGTAGATCTCTGTTGTAGAAGCCCCATCTTGTGGACGACCAATCAATGACTCCTTTAGCAAAATTAAGATTTGAAATACTTAGAAAACCTAAGGATATTCTGATAATCTTTAAAATAAACTAGAGTCTTCATATTGCTGGAAAATATGGAAACATCATTCATATGTAGAAATCAACATATGTTTTTTGAAGATTGTTTCCACACGTAGGAAATAGTGAACTACAGGGAGATGAGAAACAGGGACAGAAACAAGGGTACTGCCTCCAGAACTCTGTTTTAAGTCTGAATCTGTTAAAGCTCTGCAAACCCAAATCCTGCCTTGAAATCCCAGAATGGTTTTCTGTTACATTTATATAATATAAAGGAGTATTTGGATGACAAAATCCTAGCTTATTCATATAAGAGCAGAAAAACATTCTTTGAGAAATTTGTTCAGACAGAAAGAACAACAAAGTATGCATGGAAACTGAATCTGGAAATTTTGGAAACATCCTTAAAGAGATACTTAGTTTCAGCAAAACATAATGGAAAAGCAAACGTATTTGCTAGGAAGAACGTTACGATACGTAAAAGAAATATGAAAACAAGCCTGTGATAAAAGCTCATCTCAAATTTCAGTATGACAGTAGTGGACGTTGCTTGTTTAGCATACATTTTGACACTTTGAAGGAAATAGGTTACTATATGATAGTTTTCCATTTTCTAATAATAAAGGTGATTGATAGTAAAATATCCAGAAAGTGTAGTGAAATCTAGGGAAAGTTTGGCAGAAATGCCAATTCTAATTCTAAAACATCTGTAACTCTTTTTTTTTTTTTTCACCTTGTAAGTTGACATCTTTCAGACTTATCCTCCAGGCAGAAAGAATTACTATTTTGAGTAACCTAACCTCTTAAGAAATAGACACAGTGGACATGAGAATATGATCTTTATTTGAAGGTTTTAGAAGCATCCCAGGAAGAGTTTTGAGTGGGAATAGTAGAAGAGAGCTGCTTTTCACTGAATTTACAAGTCAGATCTGTGTGAAATTTAAGCAGGAGGCAGCTATTGCGCTTAAGTCCAATCTGCTCTTTCAATCAAAGACATCCTACATGCTTAACTGAAAATGTAACACCTTTTTTCTGTGAATATAGCATATCCAGGGAAAGTGGTGAGAGTGGCTTGCTTGGAAGTAGTAAGAGTGAGGAGGAATTTGGCATGTGAATAGGGCATGATATCAACCCCTTTGTGTTGGGGGAGAACACAAGTCATCATTCCTACAGGTGGCTGTCTGATTAAAATAAAAAGACAGAGTTTTTGATCTGGACCAGTCTGGACATCACAAAGCTCAGAAATAATTCCCTAGTCCATATCAAGAGGAGTCTGGATAAAAGCTTCATTTTGGAGACACTTAAAAATTCCTTGTAAATGTACTGTCTGCCACTTCACAGTGTAGTTTAAAATAACTGTTTGTTTCCTACTGAGTCAAAACTAAAAGCTTAGATTGTCATCCTTTAGTAGTCTGAGAATTTCATAAACACAACTAGTTCATAACATAAACAGATCTAAATAAGTCACTGTTGTTAATAAATTAATGGATAAAACTATAAATGAACTTTACTGGCAGATTATAAAGAACTTCACAGAAATGCCTGCAATTTAAAAATATATTTGTTGATGTTTCGGAGTTCCCGAATGGCTCCTTTTGTTTCTATTGGAAAACTGAAGCCTTTCTTGAAATAGAATTTTGCATTTTGGGGGATAAGCATCTTTTAGGAGTTGTCTCACACAGGGCAGAAACTTCGAGAAAAATGCATATTCTCATCTTGGACCTCAGTCTGCTCCTTAAAGAAGGGAAAATTAAAAGACTTTAGGAATATATAGGACTAAAATTGTTATCTGGAAGCAAATTCTGCTGGAACCAGAGTGTGCTATAAAAGCCTTTCCACTTTCCAGAGCGTGGAATGAGGCTACTAAAGGAGTGTAAGGTCCCCCTTCCTCAAGGGGCTGAAAGGGCACAGCAGATGCTAGTTCACCCCTCAAGGGAAGAGTATATGAAGTAGGAACACCTACTTATAATTCCCTGCACTCAAAGGACGAAGCATGAACAGTTCAACAAGAGGCGCGCAGACAGATATTAGTATGCTATGAAATCTAGAGAAGCTGTGGCCCGGGAAAAGAAAATGAGTATGTAAAGTTGTAACAAGACAGTTTTGGAAAACAAGAGTTTTGCAAAGAAACAATTTATTCAGGAAATCTCAGGAGGGAATAGTCATTGTTCAGAATCCCTATTCCAACAAGTGAAATCTCTACAGTTTACAGTAAGGATAACCTCTGATATAAAAGACAGATTGTTTTCCTTATTCTAGGGAGAAGGCTCTAGAAAAAGCCAAAATCTCCTGTACAGGATTTATTTGGTAGTGTTATAAATTTGATGTTTGAAGGACAGAGACAAGGCAAGATTGGAAAGTTCAGGTAGTATCTTTTATTAGGCCAGCTAATATGGTAGAGAAAGCAGATCAACTGTCAGGCATTTTAAATACCTAAAGAAGAGCTTGTGTGCCTGAAAACCTGTATCCTCCCCAAAAATTTTGGCTGGGATAAATTTGGCATGTTTAGCTAACTGAAGGCATACCAAGCAAGGAAAATAATATGTCAGGAGATATACTGCGTCATACAAAAGGTCTACCTATTCCAGTATCCTGTTGCCTTGGTAAAGGCCGATATCTAGGGAGGAGTGTAAGAATAGGGCAAGCATTCAGTGATACCTCTCTGTATTAGGATTGCAATAGAAATTGCAATTGTTTGTATATGCCTATGTAAGAAGGGAGGAAACTGAAAATGTGGCTGCATCCTGGGGCTGCAGGACACTGAAGAGCAAACTGTTGAAGAGCAAAATGTACAGCTAATATGTATGTAGTTGGTATGTTCAGTTGCAGTGTATCATAAACAGAGGGTTAACTGCTAAAAGTTGCAGAGTAATATGCATCTCTTGTTGCACTAACAGACCTTACGAAGAAAACAGATCAGGATTGTAAATAAGTGTAGATCTGCAGTAACTCCACTGGCAGAGGAGTTAGGTAGGTGTAGAAAATTGCCGTGCAAGGGAATGAAGAGCTGTGACTAGTGAATAAATTGTTACTATTTAAAGATGGGTATAATGATTCATAAAAAAACTAATGCACATAAAGGTTGTGTTAAGATAGTAAATCTTTGTCCTTATCTCTTTATTTTATTATGCACATTTTTGTAAATGTCTTCTTTGGTTGCCTCTAGCCTTTCTACTATTCTTAATCTTTGCACATTACATTTTTATTGCTATCAAAATTTGAAGAGATAATATTGATGTATCAAGTTATTTAACGTAAAAAAGACAAAGTTAGATTTTCAATGACATTATGGAAATTTAAGCCACCAGAAAAAAGGCTTGATGTGTTATGTTACTATAAAACTAAATATATGTACTTGAACTCTGAGCTTTTGTGTTCATAATATATGAAAGTGATCTATTATTTCTGTGTCTCAGTAATGATACTTCAGTTCCCACTTGGGTATGTCATTTTGGCATAGTGCTTTATTTTACATTTGGTTGTCAACAGTGTAGACTTTTGCACCTAGGATTGCCACTTCTGTTTGATGTTTGCTTGCTTCCTAAAAAAAGAAATTTACCAAATTATTAATTTGTTAGCGATACCTTTATTTATTAATTCATATCTTATTACCCTATTGAAAATTAAGACTAATAAAGTGCCTTTTTTCTTAAACTTCTTTCTGAGAAGTTTCAAAGTACCAGTCAAGACTTCTGAACAGACTTCTAGTTTGACAAGATTCCAAATCATGCATTTGTATGAAGTAATATATTTAAACTGTATCCCTTAACAGGGTGCCAATTTAAAGTACCAGCTCATTTATCAGACTTTTGTTATAGGGTAAGTAGGTGTCATATGTTGTAGATTTCTTTTTCAACAAGTTAATGGGCAGAAATGGAGAAAAGGGAAGAGGGGAGGGTGAATTGTCTTTCCAAAGAAAGTATATACATGACATGGAAATAGCCCTAATCTAAAGGCTGCAGGGACGTGTCACATGAGACAGAAGCATGTGCACGCTGACTGGTGCTACTGTGGGATGGAGTGAAAGGCCTGTTGTTCCTCCAGTAAATTTATACCTGTACATGGTAAGAAGTCTACCAGATAGCCTTAACAGGAGTATGGCTCACATGTGTTAATAATTAACAAAAATACAGTGCAATCACAGATACTTTAGCTGACAAGTCTGTATTCTAATATCCCCAACATTCTGAAAAGTAAGGATTCTCTCCATGTTGCACTGCGATCTTGAACTTTAATTAAGTAAGGAAAATATCGTTTAAAAATAACATTCCATACAGAGCTCCGGAGGACTGAGGAAAGGGACTATAATATGGCTCAATGCCATACAGTTAGATATTGAAAGGATTACCGTCCTTCAGGGAATACTGGAATTAATTAACCAGAAGACAAGAATGGATTTTAACTTAAAATTCTCAAGCAAAATATTTAAAATGAACAGTATCTTATGTATTCTCAAAAATGGTTATGTCTTCAAAATCCTAGGAAACTGGGTGGTTAATCACATCAGAGTACTTTACTTTTCCCTCTCTTCCTAAGCAAGAAAAATAACGGAAGTTAGGAAATTTACAGGAGAACCAAAATCTGACCACACATATGGCAGCTGGCTGATTTAGCCTCTTTAAAAGACATGCGCTTCTTAGCATAGACCCCAAAATTTTTGTTTCTTTATCCTGCTCCCGCTTTAATTTAGGCTCCCTATAGCCCACCAGTGCATTCTTCCTTTTAATCAAAAGTGAAAAAAGCTTTTGTTATACCTCTTTATAAACTTACCAGACGAAATCCTTCATACCAAAATTCATGTTTTATTAACAGGAGAGTGTTTTGTCTAATTTACTTCCGTAAGGACAGAGTGCTATAGAACCTATTAAAGGGCAATACTGATGTTATTATAATATTTTATCAGAATAGTAACTTTAAATACACGTTTTTTACTCATATTTTCATGTCCATGATATCAGTCTGCTATACTACTCTGCACCTGTACTGTCTCTACCTGTTTCCCTACCTCTCCCTGTCATCTTCTCCAGAGCTGTGGTGCTGCCACTTTGCAGTAATCCCTTGTACCAGCCACCACCATAGGATTCAGTTCCCCAGAGACAGATTCTGGTCCCTGGGCAGAAACAGATTTAGGGAATTAAGCAGAAAGACAGACCCCTAGCATCACCGAAGACAACCTAAAACTCTTCTGACCCGACTCCGAAAGGCTTAATGATACTACAGTTCCTTAGGCTAAAAAACTTTTTCCGATATTAGTATCATGAAATTTTTCAAATGATAACATCCTTTACTGTCAGAACTTTTAATTCTGGGTTTCTGTTTCAAATTTTCCCCAGTTCAGTCAGAACCAAAAGTTAATACCCATTGGCTAATTTCCAGTGCATGCCTCCACAGAACAACCGTTGCCTTTAACTGGTGGTGAGATCAAGGCTTGAATTGACAAAAGACATCTGTATCTTGGAAAACAAATTAATGTTTATGTTTTAATTTATAAGTTCCTGGCTCTTTTATAGTTCCTGTTTTTCAAGTAGTATCTCTTTGGATCCCTAGCTGATGGAGAGTCAAAATGGAAAAGGCTCATGAGAAAATTACCACAATACAACATCTGGTCTGCATTGGAAAAAGCTAATAAGGATATTCAACATCTCTGAGAGTAAGAGTCAGTTACGAGGCACTTTGCAAGATCAGTCTAGGAAAAATGGTGCTGGTTGTGGCCACCTGGGCCAATCTAATGTTTTAGGAAGAGCTATCCTACTTCCTAGCATCTAAATTTTACTCTCACTTCAGCATGGGCATGTGAGAGCGGGGAGTAGTATGAAAGGTGTTTGCTTTTCTTAACATTAATCTGATTTACAGCACTGTCCTGAATATACTGGGGTTTTTGCCTGTCTCTCAGTTTTCTTTTGGACATGGTACGTGAAGAGTCGAGACGCCTTCCCAGGACTTTCTGACATAGTTTTATTGACCTTTTTAACAGGAATTGGAATGGAAAGGACCTTGATTCTGCATATTTTTAAAAGACTATTTCACATCCTGCTTTGAACTTTATTCCAGAAGGTTAAAAGTCATGAACTAGACTGCACATTGGCTGATGTATTTGTATGGCATTAACAGCAAGAAGTTTTGCTTTACCTATTTGTTCCTGTTTTCTGCAGCAAGAGACTCTAAAAAATGCAAAGAAATCATGGATCAACCCAAGCAGTAAGAGTACCACTGAATTAAGAGGGAAAAACTCTTTTGGCCACATGAAACTTCAGCCCTTTAAGTCATCATAGCTCATGCAGAACAGAAACAATTTGGCATGTATAATAACAAACAATGAGAATTGTTTGCCAAACAAAGATATATACTGCAGATGGAAGATCTGATGAAAATTGTTTATAGTTGAGGAACTAAATGTAGATTTTTCAAGAACAAGGTTGTTCTCTTTCTTGCCAAGACAAACAAATCCAATAGAACATCTCATTGCTTTAGGCTGCCTGCGGACCCACTGAAAAGTCTATGGACCTCTCTCTACAGAAAATTTGCATATTGTCAATGTATTGTCCACAGTTGCACTGTGGCAGCTGCAGAGGAAGTGGAAGGTTTGAAAGAATACATAAGGGAGAACTGAGTTTTTGGCTCCTGAAACAGTATGGAATGCTTTTTGAAACTGTAGAAGTTTATGATCTGGATAGTCCTGCTACAAGGGTTATCTGTGAGGTAGTTAAACATAACCGTAATCAATCTGCCATCTTCAGATTTTAGCACTAACAACATAATGAAATTGAGAATTCATATCTTTTAGGACTGCTGTTTTCCACGATTCCTACATTCCTGTGAAGAGACCCAGATTTACACTTTTACACATTTTCAATATTATTTTTATAAATACACAGTGAACAGATGTTTTTACAGGCACTATACATGAATCCTAAACAACTATTTGTAATAGGCCATTTGTTTGGGAAAAACATGTAACGAGCATACATGCCATCCCTGACACTGACATGAAATATGTATTAGCAGGATAATATGGCTTATACTTCCCTGGAAGTATAACACTAATCATGTCCTTAAAATTGTGCTGTATCTGCAAGTATGTATATTGGAGAAGAAGGCCAACAGCCTCTTGGGTTGCATTAGGAAGAACGTTGCCAGCAGGTCGAGGGAGGTGATTATTCCCAGCACTGGTGAGACCACAGCTGGAGCGCTGTGTCTGGTTTTGGCCTCCCCAGTGCAAGGAAGGCATGGACATACTGAAGCAAGTCCAGTGAAGGGCCACTAAGAAGTTAAAGGGACTGGAGCATCTCTCATAGAAGGAGAAGCTGGGAGAGCTGGGACTGATTAGCCTGGAGAAGGAGGTTTAGGAGGGATCTTAGCAATGTGTAAAAATACCTGATGGGAGGGTGGAAAGAAGATGGAGCCAAACTCTTCTCAGTGGTGCACAATGACAGGATGAGAGACAAGGGGCACGAACTGAAATACAGGAGATTCCGTTTAAACATAACAAACAAAAAGGTGTGGGTGACTGAACACTGGAACGGGTTGTCGAGTGAGGCTGTGCAGTCTGCATGTTTGCAGACATTCAAAACCAAACTAGACACGGTCCTGAGCAATCTGCTTTGAACAAGAAGGGGCTGGACTAGACAATCTCCAGAGGGCCCTTCAAGCCTCAGTGATTCTGTGAGTCTGTGAATAGTTGAAGTAGTTTGCTAATGTCTTGTCAATATGTTAACTGGAACCTGATTGCATAGGACTTCTAAAGAAAGCACAAGCTGTAACTCCAGAAATAAGGCTTAACTGCTGATGCCCCAAAAAGGCATAACGGGAGCCACTAAGTACTTTGAATGTCTCATGAGAATGATAGTCAATTTAAAACTATAAAATCAAAAAATATAAATACAGATGTGACTTGTGTCTTTTTTTCAATGATATTGAACACTCATAATGCTCACTTCAGCTGGACTGCATCAAGCCCAGAAAGTAATGCAGAAGGCAACAGTCTCTCTTTTATTTGGAAACTTATTTTAGTTTAACCTTGCTCTGGAATATCTTACCATATTCTTTACTCTAGAAATTAGTATTTGGTGCTTTATGATACTGAATTCATTTGTTGGTTTGTTACAGGTTTTCTTTGCTTACTAATACCGATAAACCACAATGTATTTTGACATACTACTTTAGTAATAACCACATACCACTCTCATGGAATGGAGAATATCAGTTTGAGCAAGATAAAATCAAAATATTGATTTACATTGAAGACATACTTTATGGCACATTATACATTTAGCTTTTAACTATTCTTATAGTACCACCAGAATAAGAACAAAGCTGAAATTCAGAAATGGCTTGCATTTTTAATAGACATAAAATTTCTATGGAAAGGCAGAGATAACGTATTTGAATTAGCTAAATAGTGATATGAAGATTTACCTGTGGTTCTTCATCATGCAAATGCTGAGAACCTGACTCAGTGTTGAGAATTAGCAGATCATCATTCTTCTGCAAACTCTTTGTCTTTCATAATGCCTCTAAGAAAGAAAAAGCGTTCTGGAAAACAATAAATTGAGTAACATTACACACACAATTAGGAAATATGTAGATTATAAAGCATTTGATTTTTAACTCTTCAGAGTTAAATAACATAGAAAGCTCAAATATAGTTAGAGGTTCCCATCTTCTCTCACCACTTTTCTGTGACTTACAACTTTTATAGCATATCTCCTCTGATTGCAATGGTCTCTGCATGGGGTGGGGTTTTTCTGGGTCGGGCAGAATTATTTTAAATTTACACCTTTAGCAGCAGTTCCTATGTCTATTGTTTTCCTTTCATAAATTTATAGCCTATTATAGCTATTCAAGTCTGGCATAGATCCATATTACACATTTGTGGAGAATACAGGCAATTAAATCTAACGTCTAATAAGCATGGAGGCTTATGCAACCTGCAGTCACTCAAAAATATTAAATATCTTCATGTTGCCTTGTCTTTTGATGGAGTTGTGCACTTTGTTGTTCTGTAGACCAAATGCATTCTGCATTTGCGCTAGGGGAACACATGGATTTATCCCTCCCTTCCTACAAACTCTCTGTATGTCATTTCAATATTCTCTAGTTGAAGGACCTGTGTAACTTCCATGTCTAGTATTTGATGGCTTTTTCCACTTCTCCTTTTGTTAGGAACCAGAGTTAGGAACCCATCCTTTCCTCAGAAAAGGGATTATGTCCTCATTCAAGAGACCTCTCCTTTGCTCTTGACACCAAGAACACTGCTCTTCCTTCACTCCTTCTCTACACTCCTGGTACTGTGTGCGACTCCTGTATCCCCCACACTGACTGCATTGTTCACTGACGGGCTTTATGTACCCCTTAGTCTTACCTCTGGGGTCCTGGGTGCTTTCTCACTCATTCTCTGCCTCCCAAGATTTTCTCAAACCTTACAAGGTTTCTGTCTGTTCCATCCCATTGTCTGCTAATACCTGTTACTGTTCTGTTTGGGTGGGTACGTCATTTGGCATAACGTTAGACTTCTAATTACAGGTGCCTAAGTCATGAGTCCGGTCTCCCTGTACAATCAATGGACAGAGATAACTCAATGACCTTATTCAGAGCAAGGAGCCTAATTTGGATTTTTTTAATTACAGCCTGATGAACTTTATCTCTTTCCTGATAATTAAGAGAACAGAGACAAATCAGCCACTTATACCAGGCACCAGCTACATGCACAAACTTAGATGGCATGGATGTCCCCAGTAGTGTCCAAGTGCAGAGAAATGACATTTAAAATACAGAAATTTGACATTAAGCCACACAGATTAGCACCACAGCTTCAGGGGCATGTGTTCTACATACAGTAGTTTAATAACTGGATTTATACTGAATAATTTCAAGCTGTTACAGCCCTTCAGAAAAGTTCTGTCTAGCTTCTGTAATACATAAAGTGACATAAGGCCACAGATGCTGTGGAAATTGGCCTTGCAGTTGATATGTTAATTCAGCAAGAAATCAGTTCTTGCAGAAACCTAGTGAAAATGATTTTAAATATTTTAATATAGTGTCATGCTACTTGGTTGACTTTCAGGAAAGAGATTATTTAGTGTCAAGCTACTTGGTTGACTTTCGGGAAAGAGATTATTAAAAAATTCAAGGAAGTTCTAAGTCTCTGGACAAAGTACCTTTATGAAAACATAAGGTCATTTTTATCACACAGTTCATTAGCTTCCTTACTAAAAGCAAAAAAAAAAAAAAAAGAATTGAATATGATGGTCACAAAATAACATTTTTACCTACCCAAGAAGATGAGAAATAAGATATTTTTATAAACTGAGTTCAATATAACACTAGACTTCACACAGTCTCTTGAATGTCACTCATCCCAGTTTTACTTACCTGTGACTGCCGCTACAATTTTCTTGATGAAAACTTCCATCCGAATAGTTCCAGTGGTATTAATAAGGCTGCACTAATGTACCTGATGGGAATGTGGAACAGAATTACGTTGATGGTGTGCAAGAAGGAGAATCTAGCTTGTCCTTTCTAGAATACATTCAGTATGAATAAAGAGTAGCAAATGCCTTGTATTTTCAGAAATAAACAAATAATCAAGTTAAATTGAAAATAAATTGAAGTCAATCTCTCATGATATTCACAAAGAATTTAGAACTCCTTTAGTTTTTCCATACAATGCACTTATACTATGGAATTACTGAGCACAGAAAGTAAAATAAACTGTACTTCTTGTATAAAAATACTAAAGGACAACAGTTTTACTAGCATAACATCTTTTTGTGATTCAGAAAATATTTCCTTATTGAAGAATAAACAAAACAACTGATTTGCTAAGAAGCAATTCTAAAAAATGTGTATTGTCAAAATTGTATTGTCATTGCCATTTTTAAAAAAGTCTTATTTTAATTTTATGAGATATTAAAGGAAAAAAAAAAACATTTTACACCATGTTGTTTTATAAAACAGGTAAAACATTGCTGTTCCCAAAGGAAAGGCAGCAGTTCCAACAATAGTAGTGCCTGCTGCTAGAATGGAGGATAAATGGTTCAAAATAGCTACATAAAGTTTAAAAGTTAAATGTGAAAATATTATTGTATATAAAGCATCCTCTGTGTTCAGACTCTCCTGTTTCAGATGGTATATTTCAGATGGTCAGGAAGGCAAACAAGTATGACATCTTATCACTTTACATCATTACTGGAAGTAATTTCTTTATAAAGAATGCTGCTTTCTGCTCAAACTGTCTTTGGTTAATTCCAAAGTTCTTTTGGCCCAACTGTCCCTGTGTATGTTTAGCTATGTTACACAAAGATGGCTTTCCAGTGTTTTATAAACATAGACTTTATACCTAACAATATACTCAATTGCATGACAAGACATTTTGATAAGCTAAATATATATTTAAAATATATATCTTGAGGTATATTCTGATCTTCCCCAATAATCTGTTTCAGGGTAACATTATTAGGGAATGGACTACGTCTGAAGTTGCTTCAGCTATTTAGCCCCATTCCTCTAATCCACTTCAATCTTCATTTTCAGCTGGTAACTTCCGTAACGCTGAACATTATTATAAAAAATGATTATTTAACAAAAAGTTTACTCTGAATTTTGACTCTGAATTGCGACACTGAATTTTCCTGTCCATAGAAGTTTCTTTCTTGGTTCAATACATATAAAGCAGATTGTTTTCAGCCAACAGAGTCTTCAGAGACCATGCCAATACCTTAGCTCTCCACTTCATCCCTCTTCCTCTAAGATTATGAAACAGTGCGTGGGAGCAATGTTCTTTTATCTCCTTTACCAAAGATATATGACTCTAGGAACAAGGAAGAACGTAGGTTGTGGAATCCATGTGAGTAACATGTTCTGAAGAACTACTTGCCCACAACTCCTGGGTGAGATTGGCAAACTCCCTTGCAGATGAATTTGCTTCCCTGACTGCCCATTCCCAAAATGAGTCTTGTAGCTGTGGGAATTTCCAGACTTGTCTTCTGTTGCAGAAAACCGTACTGGTGTCAGCAATACTGCTTTTTCATCCATTATCCCCCACAGGGAAGTAAAAGCACATCAGATCTGTCAGATTCATAAGGTCAGTTTAAATGTTAGGCTAACTGAAAATGAAGAGTTTTATTCTAGCACATCAAAGTGTCAAAATCTTCATTACAAATTTGAAAAATGTTGCATAAGAGAAAAGTAAATGAATAAAACATAATTCTAGATTATACCAGATTCCTCTGTATATGCTTCAGTGGCTAAATTAATATGGGCTACCAGAAAATTGGTACTGCCAAAAATTGCTTACTGTGAGGAGTTCTTTGAAGCTACATCTTCTTTTTGCCATTTTGAAAATGGAACTTCATTTTCTCTTTCCCTCAGTTTCTCTTTTGAACATTACTCTGGTTCTTCTTGTTCTTTTTTTCCAGAAGTGTAGCTGCAATAGCATAGAGTTCTGTACCAAACATGGCTCTGATGACCCCACTGTTCCACTTCCTGTTCTCCAGGACTGGATCCTGAAATACATAATGCAAATGTAGCGGACTCGTCCCCTACTCTGGTATATCTCTGAATTTACATTCCAGGTATGTTCCTAAAATAGCACATTCTTTCTAGTTTAAACGTCTTCTAAGACTCCTACAACACATTGTAATTTTTGTATCATGAAAGATACTAATTTTTTCTCATCTTGGGAATATTATGTTTTTTATTACGTTATTCGCTTTTCATAGGGTCCACATACAGTATACTAATATAAAAACTACCTCAGCTATGAATGCTTTTTCTAAATTCTCCTCCATTCTACTTGTGCCAGGAGATCCTGGGTCGTCGCCTTCTTTCCCCTACAGATAGCCGCCCACAGAGATACCATTCTCGGTAATTATCAAGTAGTTGTTTCCTTGCTGAAAATGGGTACTAGCAATTGTATTTAAATGATCAAACAGGATTGTATGGAGTTCTGTAGTTCAATATTTTAAAAAGGTCAGTTATACCAGGACAATTCCATTCCAGCATTCCACTGGCTGGAATTCCAGGAATTTTAGTAGATCTAGTTTATATTAAAGTTTCTCCTATTTATGTACAGATATGTATAGTTTCTTTTTTTTTTTTTTGAAATATGTATTTTTTATTCCTTTTAGTACCTATCACTTCTCCAGAATGTTTCCCATGATATTGATCTTTTCTTCAGGTCTGCTGCAATTTCTGTTTTTCACTACAGAATACATAATTACTGTAACTGGTCTAGTAATGGCATGTGACCTCAAAACACCCATTTTTATGCCTGCACTGTTCATATTTTATATGCTATACCCCTTCAGATTCAATTTTCTTTGCAGTCTAGTTGAGGTTGGTTAAACTCATCTGCTCCACAGAAGTTCACACTTCCCTCCTTACTAATAAACTCCAGTGGTTTATTCGTATTATCTCTGCACCTTAGCTTTGCAGATGTGTGGCACTTCTGAGTTGTAAGCTCCTTTCTGCTCATTTAATTTTGGCATCACTGACTGCTGAATGGGCCATGGTCACCACCTATGGAGGCTGGTGATGTTTCCAAACCTCTGAAGTGGGTAAGGACAAGTCCACATCACACCTGCCTGAACTAGTGGCTGTGAAAGGGAACACAGCCTTTTAACTGCGAGCTGGGGAGTCAGTATCATCTTCTACCTCGCAGGTTTCCAAGTGAAAACCTCATTTTTTCCTCTTGATGCTGAGAGGAAAAGGACCTGTGGTCCCCCTCCAGCTTCTGCATGCTGCAAGGGGACGAGGTGCCCATGGGGAAATGGGGAAGGAGCCCATCCTCGTCAAACACTGGGCCTCTCTCTTCTCACCTAGGAGCACAGGCTAGTTATGGAAACAAGGAACAAGGAGCTAAAATACCCAGCTGCTCCTCACGCCCCCTCCTCAGCATCAGGGGAAAACCAACACCACTCCTTACTCTGAAACGGTGAGGGGCAGCCCCTGCCATGAGCACCACCCATCACCGCCAGCGACGAAACTACCCCCATGCGGATGCAACGTGGGATCCGGACTAAATCAGCTTCCGGCCTTCCCTCGCGAGGGGTGCCGGGACGGTCTGCAGCCAGTCTTCGGCCACCACGCCACACCACCCTCACCACCCAGGACAGCACCCAGCCTCTGGAGATGGCTGCAGGCTGGTACCCCACCGACTCCTGCCCTCCTGGGCCTCATGGACCCCGGCCCCACAGGGCAGACGGCGGGGCTCGCTGCGTAGTCAGGGCATCACTCGACGCCCACCATGACTGTGAGGGTCACATTTCACTGTGAGGGTGACAGATCATTGGAACAGGTTGCCCAGAGAGGTAGTGGAGTCTCCTTCCCTGGAGATATTCAAAACCCATCTGGATGTGATCCTGGGCAATATGCTCTAGGTGACCCTGCTCGAACAGGGAGGTTGGACTAGATGATCTCCAGAGGTCCCATCCAACCTAAACGATTCTGTGATTCTGTGACTGGCGGCGAGGCCTGCGGCGGGGGCGCCGCCCTCCACCAAGCGCCAGGAAAATGGCGGCGGCCGCCAGCTAGCCCTTGGGGACGGCCTCGCAGCCCAACACCTCACGGCCAAGCGCCGCCCTGACCCCGAGGAGGGCGTCGTGGCCTCGAAGGTGCGTTTTTGGCAGAAATCGCCTGTGAGAAGGCAGGAGGCGGCACCTTCCCTCAGGGAGGGCCCGCGGCGGAAGGGCGCTGGTGCCTGCCCCGTGCTCCCTGCCTGCCAGGGGCTTCCTGCCTCCCTCACGGCGGCGGCGGAGAGCCTTTCTCCGCCTGCTTTTAACTCCTCCCCATAGCAAGCGAATGGGAGGGCTGATGCCGCGGTCAGCCTCGTCTCTCCCTCCCCTTTCCTGCCCTCAGGGATCCCTTGTCCACCTACGACCGTTAACGGCCGTTAACGGCCTCGCCTCACCCCCCCCCCCGCCCCCGCTTTGCACATGTCCGCTCCTGCTTGAAGGAGCCCCAGAAGAAACCCTCCCCCAAGCAAGTGGGATTGTGCCCGCCTCACCCCACGCGGTTTTGTGCTCCACGGCCTATATTTTGTGTATAATTTTAGTCAGCCTGAAGTTTTCTATGCTTTTTTTTTTTTTTTTTTTTTTGCACGAGTGGTTTGGCCTGGCTTTCTCAAGTGGCTGGACCACTTCTGCGAGAAGTTGCCGTAGGTGTCTGGCGAGCATCCCCGAGAGAGTTTGTTGGCTCTCTGTGTTTATTCATTTCATTCAGTTTAGCGAACTTGGATCTTTGCTGTGACAGTCTATTTTGGATAGAAACAGGGCATGAAGGCAGTGGACAATTGTCAAATAGCCACTGGGGGCTACCAGCCAAAAACTTGATTTACTGCTTATTCCATCCACTACGATTAATTGGGAAGAGTTTGTGTGTGTACAAAAGTCCAGGAGAGGCGAGAAGGCAGGAACTTCTGCAAACTTATTTTAAGAGGCAATACAGTCTAGCAAAGAAACAAAATTTAACTGAGGCAACTACTTAAGTTTTCTCAGCTGAAGGCTATTGAGCACCCTCTCCAAAAAGCTGCAAGGAGTGGGGAAAATTGCACAGTGCTGTTATGTTTGTCATGCAACTGCTTGTATTCCAAAAGAAAACCTCCTTTGCAGAGTGTGTGCACCTCAATTTAGTACTTATTTATTAGTCAAAGAGTTAAACTAGAAATAGAAATGCCCAGGTGGGTGAACTATCCAGAACAGCATTCGTATGCTACTAAAGTCATGTTTGAAGAAGAGACATGAAATGAGGGGTCTGCACCCCAATACTGTGCTAGAGACATAGAAGCTGCTCCTACCCAGCAGAGTTTTAGTCTCCCACGAGAGGCAAAGGCAGAGTTGAGCAACGTCAGCTGACGAGCCAAACGGGGAGGAACTTTGTTCAAGTTGTCATCACCCCCTCCACTAACTTTATTTTATGTAAACAAAAAGTTCTATGCCGTTACATCTAGAAGAGACAGGAATTGAAAAAAATACAGTGTTTAATATTATGCTTCCAAATCTTTCTTCATATAGGCATACACAAAATGGTTCTATACTACCCAGAGCTTAGACTCCCATTAGCACCTCTCTGCTTTATTGATTTGCCCGTATAGCAGATAAAGTACTGATAGCAGTAACATTCTGCTATCTCAAGTGGTAGAGGTAATTTCTGGAAATCTAATGGCCAACATAGTGGAATTCATTAGTTTAATCTGCTTTTTTTTTTGTTTTTAAGCAAGCAAGTATTTAAAAAGTCTACAAATTCTTCTCCATCAGAGATTATTTTTCCTCTGAGCATGGCTTGGACATGACTCTGGCTGTCAAGTTTACTTCTACAGAGTAAGACCTGCGGTTTTCTCCCTGCGTTCAGTGTTACGGTTCTGATTTTGAATGTCCTGTTGCTTGGGATACTTGCCCAAGTAAGGTCTATTTACACAGCAACAATAAAGCTAGGGTTCAAACACTGCTAGTCAATCAAGAAGGAACAAAAATAGTTTTGAGGGCTACCGCTCTTCTTGGCTGATGCTCAGAAGAGTTGGTGAAAACTGCAGAGAAGACAACTGAGTACACTGAAGACAATATTTATCATATACTTCAGTTTGTAACTGGGTTTTTAGGAATCATATTTGTAATTCAGTTATTTACTCAGATTTAACAGATCTGTGTGAATATTAATTCATTTTTTTCCAAAACGACTACTTTCTTTTGGTTTTTTTTCAACTTTTAATTTCATTCAGTAATGTCCACAAGGTGGTGCCACAGCTAAAAAGTTAGCAGTAAATAAGACAAATATAATTTGATGATTCTACCTGCTCTTCATAACTGAGTAAAGTATGTGTATCATTAAAGAATGGATAAATATTTTGTAAGCATAATGTTATCTGCATTTCAGATGACATTACAGATTTGGAAGTTTCTTTTTAAATCATTCATACTTACCAGATCATAAGCAAGGATGGGTCTATCAGCTGTCTGAGTAGGAGAGGCACCTGTGCATCTGTAACCGTTGGAAACTGTCTATGAAAATGAAGAGACAGCTCGGGGTTAAGTAGAGAAGATAATGAGGAGTGAAGAAATAGATTCAGAGAGATTAAGACCAGCAGAATTCATATTCTCTAGCAGGGTTATTAGTGCAAACACGGTGCCCCACAGATGTGGTTGTATTGCTTCTAGGCCTAGCTTAAGCACAGAAGCAGTATAGCACTGTTTGTGCAGAGCTATTTGGGCACGTGTATACAGGCCAAATGTGTATTACCTGTCCAGGGTCTCAGCATGCCATGCTTGGAGCTTGGAACTAGGGAACTGCGGTGCAACGGCACTTGAGTGCTACATGCAGAGTCAACAGGAGGGCATCCAGATTTGCTAGTTTTGGCCCTTTGTCAACCTCATCAGATACAGCCTGGTCTCTGCAGAGTCTCCAGTGCCTCTTCACTATTTTTCCTTGTATTTCATGTTTTCAGAGGACTCGGTACCAGGTGCACAGCTCTACAGTAAGCAGGTACAGCTCAGATCCACCACTGTACCCAAATTAGTAAGTCATTACCTATCAAGAGCATAAGGAGATGTACTTCTGTGACACTTAAGCAGTACTGTAGGAGTCAGCTTGAATCCAGAAAAGCAGTACAGCTCTTCCTTAGCGCTGGCTGATTCAGATTCCATGCAGTCACCCTAGTGTGTCCATACCACATCATATTCTAATTTTTCCAAGTTTTTTGTAGCCAGGGATAGCCAAGCTCCCCATTATCCTATCACATGCGAGCAAACAGGTAAATATTAGTCCTAAATGGATATTAACTTCTTACGGGGGAGCATAGTATGAGAACAGCTGGATTAGTATATACAGGCAAAATTTAGTGGTAGTCTTTTTTTCCAACGGTTGTTAAAAGGGCGGCCATCCCAAACTGTCTTTAGTAGAGGTGATCAGGTTTCTAAGCATCTTTCTAAACAAGATTAGACCAGAAAAAGTAAAAAAGAATAGCAATGAACCTAAAATGACCGTAGGAATCAACTGGCCCATACAGAAGAGACAATAAAACCTTACCCTGCAAGTACTTCGTGGTAGATCTGAATGGCTGCTTTGTTTTGTAGCAGACTTAACCTATCCTAGAAGAGCTGAAGTACAACGAAAAAGGATCTACTTGAAAAGGGTATTTTAAAAATACTTTTCAAACAAGAATTGTTTTTCATTGGTTGGCACTGTTATTGTTAGAATCTCGTTTTGGTATGGTAGAAGTGTATCAGAAAGAGAATGATAACTGTTTTCACAGAATATATTTTCTCTAAATTGCTATTCTGTTATTTTAAAATACACTAAAATGCTGGTAGCTTGTTTGACTCAGTGAAAGTGATATATACCCGTGAGTGACAATCTGCCTCTCAACTGTAAAGCAGAATGAGAATTAGAGACTTAGTGACACTAGTTCTAAAAGGTATCAAATGACACAGCCCCCTTTTAGAGGATCACAATTTTAGTTATATTTCACAGTAGTTTTCAGTATCTTAATACTTGGTATTGGTTTGGTTTTAACATCTGTCTGGAAAAGTCAGAATTTGAGAACT
Source organism: Struthio camelus (assembly GCF_040807025.1). Classification (NCBI taxonomy): domain Eukaryota; kingdom Metazoa; phylum Chordata; class Aves; order Struthioniformes; family Struthionidae; genus Struthio; species Struthio camelus. The sequence goes on along the minus strand of NC_090949.1, from coordinate 31,006,307 downwards.
TACTTATTAAGTGTGCAGATTCACTGAACAGGTTAGCTAGATATAATTTCTCATTCAGTTAGTCCAAATGACAGCAACACTCTGTCAAAGGATTCCTTTAAAATTGTTCTGAGTGTATGGCAGCAATGTATGTTGCAATTATAGCGATATATTTCTGTTTTAGTTTGTATGTTGCTTTTTCTCTCTGACTTTGTAACATTACTTTTGAAAATGACTGTTTTTCAGGTGTCAACCTGTAGATGCATGCATAGAGAAGAAAAGATACTCTATTCTAAAGGAAATGGTAGAACGTCTGAGATTACAGATACAGATTTCCACTGCATGTAAAACCCAGGTATGCATTATATCAGTAATTTAACAACCAAATTGAAACCCTGAACCTTTATACTTGCATTTGATGTGTTAGCAATGATTTTGCATGTGTACTGGAAATCCCATAAATATTTTTAAAACACCACAGCTATTTCTCCTCAAGGTCAGGAATTTTCTGGTTTCCCATTCAGGTAATTGCAAATAAGCTATGCTTTCAATTTATATCTATATATTTGTATCTATATCCCATTAGTATTTGTAGAATGGTAATTTTCAGCATTGTAAGTTAGGAGTCACACTGAGCACAGTTCAGAAATCATACTACAGATGCACAATGTTAACAGGAAACAATTTAGAATGGCAGTGGTATCCTACAGGATGTGTGTAACTCATTCAGCTATATGTTGATTTACACAGGACTATATTATAGACTGTACACTCTGGTAATTGTGGTATTATTATTACTAGGCAATATCTAAGCACAGGAAATGCATATAAGCACATTTGAAGTGATAACATCCACTCTTATTTGAAAAGCAATATTTTATTCTTGTTAAAAAATGCATGCTATGGCATTTGCAAGAGAAAAACACAATTTCCTAATTAGTACTTAGCAAGGTTTTTAGGAAAAAGCTGACTAATTATGGGAGGGCCTATAACCAGCATTTAGTAATAAATACAAATAAAACCCATCTTTTATTCTTAGTCACTTAAAAAATTATTTTTAAGCATGGACTGTAAACCAAGATCAGAAGGAGACAGTACACTTCCATCCAAAAGCACAAGAAAGATCAACATAACTTATCACAGTGGCACCAAAACCACAGTACTCCGGTCTATCAAGGAGAGTGATTTAAAACCATACCTATGTAGAAGGCTGTGAGGAGTGAATAATTTCATCTTACTGATACATACACATATATAGGTATGTATGTATATATGTGTATGTATATGTATACATTACAAGAAAATTAGAGGTCAACAATGAACACGTTTAAGGACAAGCACTATGGAATTGTTTGGCATTTTTAAAGAGACAGCAGCAAGTGAAGGAGAGACAAGCAATAACTAGGGCTTGTCATGAGGAATACAGGATACCACCCTGGCCCAGGAAGAACCTTTGTTGCTTTATGACACATCATGGACCACAAAAGGCTTAGTTCAAATTTAGATAAGCAATCAATTATAAGGAAGTTAATGACATAAATCTCACTTTTTTCATGAAGACTCAGCTATTTTCAAATTTACCTCCTGGCTTTTATGTCTGAAAATTTGAAAGAAATGGGATGTTTAGCAAAATGGTAAGTAGGACGGGCTGAGTATGTCTTCAGGCCCTGTGTCCCATCTAAAATCTTGTCCTATTTCTTCATCTCAATAAGAAAGTCCACCATACCCATTTATACCCATTTACCTGAAGTCCCTCTCTGCCTGCTTATCTAGCATTAAGGTTCAGGAACAGGCCCATTCTCCACCCCATGTCCCCACCCTCATGTTACAATTCAGCATCAGATTGGCTCCAAGCCTATTTTGCCTTCACTAACAGCCTTGACTTGAAAAGATTTGTCCTTTCCTGCTCCTTGTCCTAGGATGTGGCATTTGAGTTCATTCACAGTTCTGCAGCTAGAGATAACGTATGGTGAGGCCCTGCTCAGAACCTCTCTCATCAGTTCCCTTGAACCATGTAGGCTTCAGGCATAGATATGTGCTTGGGAAAATGATTAAACAAATCAAGGGTCTTCCAAGTAGAGCTCTCTCCCGGAAGGGGCATATGGTTCAAACCAGAAGAGGAAGGGAATATTCATCAGATTTTTGTATGCCAGACTCTTCTTAGCAAAGCGTTTTCAGGGCTAACTGACAAAACATAACTAACATATTCTACATACTGTTCCTATTTCTTACTTTGATTCACCAGAGAGAATAGATAAAAATTGATATAAAGTTTCCCCACTTGTTTCTTTCAACAACAGAAACTTACTGAGGAGAGAGAAAGCAAGAAGTCGTCTTAACTTTATGGAATAACAAGAGGATAGTATATGATATCCTCTCAAAAGACCTTCCACCTAAGCAGTTTTTTTTTTTAACTATTATGAAAGTCTCTTGCCTGTATTAATACATGGAAAAAAAGTAACAGTAGAACTCTGAATCAAATTATTGAATCCAAAAACTGTAAGCTCCTGATCCATACCTAAATGCATATCCATACTGCTGGGTGATATAAATTGTATTTCAGTGTAAATTCAGAACTATAGTTGATGCTATTTAATATTTTTCCTGGTTGTAATCCTTTAAATTTCAGATCAATAATACCATGCTATATTGTGTAAACTGATTGTGTTATGAGTGAGGTTCTAAATAGACACTGCAACATAAAATCAAGGATTGGCCTATTGGCATATCGAATGATACGACAGACATACAGAAAATAGTCTAATGGACTGATAAACTGTTGGAAGGTTTTGTAAAGAGCTTTCTTCTTATTTTACATCTATATTATTTAACATTAAGGAAGCTTTTGTCATTATAAATTTATAAATGCTACTGGTCTGAATTTTTTGTGCTGGCAGTCAAACTAGCATTGAATAAAACTTTAGTTTTAGTTTTGTCAAATCTCACATTAGCAAAATTTTGAAAAAATAGCATGACCAATGCTTCTAAATTAACATTAATATGCCTTTGCTTTTGTTATGATTTCATTATAGCACTGCCTTTTGGAAGAGTCATCCGCTAATGTAAGCTGTGATTTACCAGATAATTTGAAGGTGTATTTAATTTTAAATACGGTATTCAGTGTTTTCCTGAATTGGAATCTCTGTCCTTAATTTAAACTTGCAGTATCCTGGTTAACAAAGGAACAACTTCAAAAGTACTTAGAGTACTTAATGTCATGCAAGTTTTTTTAAGTCTGTTGCTGGGATCAGGGCTTTAAAAGCAAAGGTCAGATAAAGATCCCTACTTGGAACACACTAGGAAATTAGCCTATATGTTTATTTTTTCTTTGATGAATCTACTTATTAAATAGTTAAATGACCAATAATACTACTCGTAATATAATTAAATATATTTTTATTTGTGTGAGTCATGGGAAAGAAACAAATATATGTATTCTGTTGAACAGCAAACCTAACATGACTGCAGTACGTGTGAATCATTCTGTACTGCCTTCAGCTTTTGGCTTTTATTAAAGCAGTAAGAGATGTTCCATGCAATCTCACAACTTAAAAAAAAAAAAAAAAAGAAAAAGATTTTCATGTCTATCTCTCTAATTTCACATGGGAAGTATATTTCATTGCTCGTTTACATGATATCAAAGTCATTGTGTCCTTTCTTAATCATCGTTATGGTGGATCGATTACAATGTAAATGCAAATTCCAAACACTGCATGAAATAAAATTTGCAATTAGCTAGAGATATCCAGAGGAAATTCTGTTTTGTGACGTCGCAATTGAACAGATATCTCCTATTGTAATCAGTGGCAAAAATATGATTTATTTCAGTGGATCACAATAGGGTCCAGTCTTGAAATAACAGTTTATAATAGTTTATAATAACAAAGTTATGTTTCAGACATAATTAAGTTACTGTATTCTCTTCATTTTGCCTTGTCTCTCCTGTGCCTAATTTTATTTGCATATATGAAAGCAACTTGTCATTGAATTTTTAGTAGAAACGTATATGTGTTAAGTGAAGTCCACTAAGAAGAGTTCTTGCTATTAAAATCTTAAAAGTTCTATAGCTTGCAAGGAAACTTGCTGACCCTCAGAGTGGTTATGACTGTTAGATAATTCAAAAGCTTCCTCATCTTGCCTGAGTGGTATGAAACAATTTGAACACACCTTAGATATCTTTAGGCCTTTACATATGGGTTAAATATCTAAAAGAGAAGAGATTCTTAAGCATTAGAAGTCCCAGATTTTTAAAGATCCTGTTGTGTCGTGCCCCTCGTATTTACTTGGTTAGTAAAGCTGTAAGAATAGTGAACAACTATGCTAACACTACTCTTTTCCCTCTTTTGGCTAAATAATGACTTGGGCCTAGGATGTGCTATGCAAATTATGTCTGAATATATTTGCAAACAGTTATTTTAGGTGACAAAATAAAGTGGTCAGCTAAACTGAGGAAACTTTGTCTAGCTCTTTGTCAGTTTGCCAAACAAATCTCTAGGGATTCAGAGCCTGAGGTTTAATTTCAGTCATTTGTCAGGTTGCTGAATCCTGTTTATTCCAAACTAAGACTAGTTTTCTTTCAAAATACTATCATCTAGCATCATTGCAGACAAAATAATATTTGCTCCTACATGGAAGCCCCTCTAAATATAATCCAGTTTGCTTTCTTGTCACTGCATTTGGTCTGCAAGGATGACAGGAATGGAGGCTGCAATTGGCCTAAGATTCCCTTGCATTTAATCTTAAGAGTATTTTTCTGCAGAATAAGTTAATTACAGGCAAGAGCCTGATGAACTTAAAACTTCTAAAAGTTGTTAAGTTATATCTAGATTTGAAAAGCAACTGAATTTAGCAGATATTTAGAGAGGCAATAAAGCCTAGTGGGCAGAGTGCTGGGCTGGGATTGAGAAATCTGTGTTCTATTCCAAATTCTCTTGACTTTTAAATGACCTTGAGCTGTCACTTTTCTGTGCTTCAGTTTAGCTGTCCTCATGAGAAGGATAACAATCTTCCATGATGACTTTAGATTTAATGATGCAAGGAGCTATGTCGATGTTAGGCAGTTCTTGCACTAGACTGAGCAAGATGCATTTGTGGTTAAAGATGGCCAGGATTTGGTCCATACCCTGTGTGTTCCAGAAAATCTGGGAAACAAAAAAGAGGCTTTGGTTGTTAGACTTGCTTTTCGTTGTCTCTCAAAACACATTTCCGTGTTAAAGGTCTTTCTTATCTTTCAGACCATTACAAAATATCTCTAAAACATTTCATATTATTTGGTTACTGCATTGATACTCACAGTTCTTATTAATGTTACTGAGAATTGTGTTTGCCAAGTGCCTCTCAAGATCATACAAATGATAACTTAATGTAGATAAAGTATTTTTGAAAACAAATGTTTTGCAGCATTATACTTAACATATTTGGGTAAAATTAGTGTCATTTAGTTTATTTTATAAAATATTTCAATTGGCCTTTTAGCTTACTTTTGAAACTTTTTAAACTTTAATTAAAACTCAGAAAGTATGTTTTCTGCTTTAATTATATCTTGATTTTACACATTTTGTATTAATATACAGCTACAAGCTCTGTATACAAAGAGAACAGTCTACTTTCAAAACTGCTGAATGCTTTGACCTCAAGGGCATAGAAACTGTTGACTCATTGTTTTTACTGCATATAATATTAGTCCTTTGTCACATCCAGGGAATGACATCATCTTCTTCATTGTTAGCAGCAGGTTTGAATAATAGAAAAAGTGCAGCGTTAGTTCACTGCTGTTATTTGCTCCTAATAAGTGAATGGGTATCTTGTACGAAGAGTTAGATTACTAGTTTTGAGTAAATGTTTAGAATGAGTTTGTGTCAAGTCCCTGCAAGGAGCTTTCCTCCTGTCCTCATGCACACCGTGTGCAGGCCAGGCAAGTTGGCAAGGAGCACAGAGCCTGCAGCATGAACGTCACTGATGGTACTGGCTTCTCAAAAGGGATAAGAGGGGAGACAGAAAAGGAAGAGACTAGGAACTAGATGAAATAGATATTTTATTTTCTTCAAGGTCAGTTTAGTAAAAGGAATCCCTGAGCTCCTGAGAGGCATATTTCTTTGGGGTCTAAAATTACAAGAGGTGATTCTCTGAAAATAAGTTATCCCTAGGACATGCTAACAATAGGAACTGCTTATTTGCAGTTTACACAGCAAAGTATTTTATCCATTCCAAATTTGTATCTGTGTCTATTAGTCTTCTAATCCTCATAACTAAAAAGTCTGTGTCCTCCTCTGAAAGCGTAATTGCCTATTAGAAGTATTTGCTTATGCCTGACTCCTTGGGAAGGATGATAGATCTTTACATATAGTAATCAGGCCAATGGAAGTATTGGGGGGGGGGGGGGTGATACACCACCTTTCACAGGATGTGAAAGCATTCTTTTATGGTGAGAAAAATTTTAAGTGTTGCTTCCTGAACGATAAATATTCCCAGTGAAACAGAGTTCAGTCAGGGAGAGATTCCTTGAGAGACTGATATTATGCCAAATCCATTATCCATTAGCCTTAAGTCTTTGTTTGCTCCAGAAAGATGTGATGTGTTTCACTAAAAAAAATTACACCTTTGTGTTCCCAAAGAGAAAGTTGAAATGCATACAGCTGTGAACAACTCTAAAGGAACATGAGAAATGACAAGAGGCAGCAGGCTGGGAAAGTTGGAGGCAATGGTTTAAGGATCTGGGATTGCTTAATTGCAGAGGCCCACATAACAAGACCGGACTCAGACAAGAGGTACACGCCTGGAAGTACTTCCTAGAGTGCCAGAGCCACAAAAAATATCTTTAAAAGATTAAATTCATCCCCACTGATTTGGAAGTAATAGGGACCTGATGTATCAGCTGTCTTGCAATATAGACTGTTTATCTGTACAAGTGTAGTAGTCATGCAGATAGTGACAGCTGCCTTGCAAGTAGATGGCTCAGATTTAAGCAGGTGTTACTGTCCCTATTCCTAGCCCGAATAGTTCTCAAAGCAGGGAAAATATATAGTTTTGTCTAAGAACTTATTTTCCAAATTTCAGGCTTATCTGTTGTATATAAAATGTTAAATTTTCTTTATATGCTTTTGCAATATAAAGTCTGACTTTTTTCCTCAGTTGTCTCTTCTAGTCCATAGTTCTTCTCTGTCAGTATTTTCAAAATCTCCAAAGTACCGTGAACTTTGGCGAGACTAAATCACTGAATTTTCCCTTGCCCTATTTTGAAGAGTCATACTTGGACAGAAACAATAATGCCATCCGTTTCCTCTCATCCCTTTAAAATCAGAACTTGGTCTCTTTTTTAGGTCATTCTCTGACAAATCATCCAAGTTAAACAGGTTACTGTGGCCAAATTAAATGCTTGGGAAATAGACCATACCATTAATTTGCAATAGTAAGTTGTCTCAGCATGATTTCTCTTCCTCTCAAGGGGAGTGCTGCTTCAAGTAAAAGAAAAGATTAGCGCATTTAAAATATTCTAAATATATCCTGTTAATTGTCCTGAGCTCTGATGGTACTGTCTATTCTTTTGTTGTGCATAATTAGCAAACTGTAAAATTCAGAATTTCTTTTCCACCATAAAAGTATAGCTTTAAGTGCTACAGGATAATCTTTGCCTTTCTGAAAAGTTAATGTAAGTGTGGCTTATTGTTTTTCAAAGATTATATCGAATTTGCCCAGTTAATAAATATAATAAGAGGACTTTTTTGTTTAGATATATCAGCAACTTTAACAAAGGGAATACGAGTATGTGAACAAAAAGAAAAGTCCAACCAAAATAACAATGGATTATGGAAAAATCGGGAAATATTTTCTCCTCTGAGTATGTAAAGAAGATTTCCCTTGTTTGTTAAGGGACAGAGAAGACCTCAGATTTCAAATCCAGCAAAAATAAAAGGTTTCATTTACAAATATGTTTGAAATGTTGACCTCAAATATCAAATTCAGTGACAGCAAATCTCATATGAAAAGTAAGCAAACATAACTAATAAAAAACAGAAATATTCACAAGTGGCTGAGAGAAGCATCACTTGCAGAAAAGTTAGATGAAGCAAGAGTTTGTAATTCTCTATTTGCTCTAAAATGTCTTTTCCTCAAAATGGATAAGGTCTGCTGTGATTTGAAGCATTACTGAATACTGTGCATGAAATGGACAGTTTTCCTCCCCTTATAAGCAAATTGAGCTTTACGCACCCAGCAGTACGGAAGAATAAGTGTTGACTTATCCATAAATTACCTTTTAGACATTTGATCTACAGCAGTATGTTTGAATAAGAGTCTCTGGAAGCATATGAATTTGTTGATGCTTTTAATGAATTTTCTTTCATTTTATGGCCTTTCTTTAAAAAAATTTTGTTGGTCATTCTGAAAAGCAGAACTTTTATCTCAGATCTAATGCTCACTTCATTACTTTTTCATCCAGTATAGATTTTTTTTTAACATGGGTTCAACATGTCCTACTTCATTTTCTTTCAAACTGCCAGTTAAGATGTCTCTTAATATTATATCAAACAAGTTCTATAGGAGAGGCCAACTTGTTCTCCTGCTTTTAAAACTTATATGTTGTCCCAACATTAAATATTTTTAATGTAGTACAGATTTTTTCACATATCCAATACAGATTTTTAATTCTGTCATTCTGCAGAATAGTAAGGAGAGAAGACAAATTAGATGTTTTCTTTGATTGTGCCTTGACTGGATATCAGTTTTTTCTGAACAGAGAACAGCACGGAACAAATAGTGCTCCAGCATTTTTAGCTTAGAAAATATTTGAAAGGCATCTTATAAAAGCTAGATAACACTAAAAGTTGTCTAATAATATATGTGACCATTTAGGATCTCCTAGGATTTAACCTCCATTACGCAAATTGGGAAAAACTTATTAGTAGGAGCCAAAATATGGGCTGAATTGCACCCAACATAATACTTCCTGTCACTCTCCTTGACTGGCATTAGTGGGTGATGTATATTGCCTGCAACTGTACTGCTGGGCACATCTTGGTATGTGGCAACTTAGGAAGTGAGGACACTATGTGCTGTAGGTATTAATCTCAGTAAGACGGATATATGGAACTTCAGATTAAGAAATCTTGCTGTCTTTGAAGTGTAAATTGAAATTTATAATTTTAATGATAATTTCATTGTAGCCAGGAAAATCTAAGGGTTGTGGTAGAGGTTTTTGCTAGACAAGTCAGGCAAAGTAGACAAGCTTTTGGGCAGACAAGAAAGTGTTGTTGCCCTCACCTTATGATACTCTCAGTATAGGCACATTTGCAGTTCTGAGCATTACGTAATCCAGGGAAACAACAGAACTATGCAAATCCAAAAGTTAGACTTTCTTAAACTCTTTTTTGTCTCCTTTATTATGTTCTCAAACTATACTGCAGATTCACAGGCTAGACCTCTGGGAAAGCTCCTCGATCTTTGAGGAAAAGTCCGAGGAAGATGGTGTTCAAAATAATGTACTGTTTAGTTTCCTCAATATGGTAGAAGCTGGCTGTAACTCTTCTGACTCCTCTCAATTCCCTACAGATGCCTCCGTTTATAAAAGGCATCGAATAACAAGTACACCTTTTTGAAATGTGTTTGAAAGACTTCTCAGTAATCCAAAATGACTACTGTTCTCATTATTTAAGATATATATCCAAATTGATTTCTCTCTTTTGATGCCTCCAGTGGAAAATTATTGCATTATGAGAAATAAATCAAGCCTAAAATTTGGGGGAAGAGTTGGATTCCATCATAAGTTTCATATTGTGCCATTAGAAAAATGGTATATTAAATTCAAATACTTCAATGGTACCATTAGGCTGTGTCATTAGGTTGCTTGCTAATTGATAGGTTATTCAAATTAACATTATAATTTTTGACTTCTTAGAAGTATCAATATGAAGAACTTACAAACTTCAGAGAACTAAATTGGGTGTTATAAGGAAAAAATATAGGTGAGAATATTTCCTAATGCATATCACTTAGAAATCTGTATACATTCCAGTACTTGGTGCAATCTCTTGTTAATACCTTGTATGAGGGAACTTCCTGCTACTTTTTCTCCTTGAAGACTGTTTTGTGGTTCATTAGATCATGTTGTCAGGCCATTTTTTCTGCTCTCCTTAAACCTGAATTTTCCAGCTAAAAAGATGAAGCTGTGTAAAATGGAAGGAGATGGTGAGAATAAAATATCATTAAGAATAAGGTAGATTATGTAAATATTGCAGTGATCCCAAAACTAAGCATTGCAGTGATTAATACTAAACCTGACACTAAGTCCCACTATGTTAAAAGTAACACATGCACTGTTAAGAAAACCAAGCAACCTTGTATGCTAAGCCACGGCACCAAGCAATAATTTAATTTTTTGTGCTTATGAATGCAGATTTTTTTTAAATTAGGTGATTTTTAATTTCCTACTTTTCTTCATATGATGCTACCACAGGTCACCATTTTGACCATAGTCTCTACAATCGTAATCATTAACATTAAGAATTTTACTTAAATACAACCAAACTTCTTCAAATGTAGGCTATGCATGAGATTTCAGGATATTTGAACTGCACTTAAAATAAAAAGCCTTAATATAATTTTGGTATTAAAAACCCTATGCAAAGAAAGACTAATAGAAGTGGCCAGAAGGGACTACCATTTTCATCTAGTCTGACTTCCTGCAAAACAAAGGCCACAGGACTTCCTGAATTAATTTCTTCTCGAGCTGGAGCATATCTTTTAGACAAACATGCAGTCAAGTGACCAAAAATCCATTAGATCTGCTAAATTATTTTTTAAATTAATTTTATAGTTAAAAAAAAATGGGTTTACTTGCAAATTAACAGGAAGTCCATTGTCTTTTAAAAAGGACTGCTGTGACTTTAGGGGGTTTGTTACTTTCAGACTTAGCAGAGGAATGGAATTACAATGTTAAATGCAAATAGCCCTCAATGGTAATTGTTGCAATTGTCACCATAAACCTGTACTCTTGAAATCTCTAGCACAGAGGCAGCAGAGGATTTTGGTCAGGTGACTGACATGGGTCGTCTCCTCAGTTAGCTAACCTGCTGCTCTGCCATGCTAACCGTTGCCATGGAAAGGATGATTCACCATCTCCTGGAGCAGCTCCTGAACTGCCATCGTGTGCAGTTTGCTGTATGAAGGTAAACAGGTAACTATGGGAAATGTGGCACTCCTTTAGGAGCCGTTCTGTTATTCTTCCTGGGGGATTGTAATGGCAAGCTGCATACATGAGGGAGTGGGGAGAGGGAGTACCTAGTTCACCCCACAGCTTCAATCCATCGACCCATGTGAATCAGAGCCAGGCTATTTAAGAACCCCAGAGGTAACAAAAGATTTTAATATCCCGTTCTGTTGCTTTGATATTCTCCCACCAGTACCAACTCCTTTTTCCCTTTCCCTTTGATGTCTCTGTGGAGCTTCATCTCCGTAGAATATTTTTTTATTGTTTATTTCTACTCTTCTGTATGTGTTCCAGCCTTCTTTTGTTGCCAAAGATACAGCTCCAGCACTCAGTCCCAATGTTCCCAGTGCACCCCTCTCTCCCCCTCTTAAAGTCGTAGCCCTCTGGATCAGAACCTTTATTTTCAGAGGAAGTGTCTTCACCTGAAACTGTGATATCTAATTTAACTCTGTTTATTTCCACAAATCTGTTATTAAAAACTCATCACAGACCACTTAAAATTTTTCCACATTTAGGCCAAAGTCATAGAACTGCTCTACTTAATATTGTCCTGTGCTTTATAATAACATCTTGTTTGCAGTTGCCTGCAACTTTGTTTGAGCTGAAATTATCCAAGCCAAGTGATCTGCCCCAGGTTTAATTTTTTGGCAGTTTTCAGCTAAACCACTGTAGTCCTTTTCAGGAACAAGGTTAACAAAATATTTTGCCCATGTTAGCAGGAAAAAAAAAAAAAAGGCAGCTGCTTAATTCAGAAGTGTTGGTATCTCCCTTTCTTTACAGAAGGAATTTGAAATGTAACACCATCACTGGTCTTTTTTGATGCCTGTACCTTTTGAGCAGAAACTTGAAATTGGGCAGCATGATTGCTGTGGTTTCACAGATGTGCATCCACATTTAATGAAGTTATAAGACTCCATAAAATCTCAGTTTGCACATAATCGGTTAAGAATTGTTAGATTTTGGCAGCTAAATTTTCCAAAGATCAGTCTGTGCTGACAGAGCTCGTTCTGGGTACAGCTGCTGTATGACATGTAGACTCCATGTGCAGCTTTTGCACAGAGCAACTGAGTCTGCTCTTGCCTGAGGCACTAGGGACCAAGCAGCATTTCCCTGTAGTTTCTGTTTCTCCTGCTGTATTCCTAGGAGATTAGGGTGTGATCAGGGAACCTCTCCTGGGTGCCTAGTGTCTAATCTCCATGTCCTCTATTGCTGCTGAGACAGTGAGAAAGAGGAGGAGGAGGAGGAGGAGGATGGATCCAAAGATGAAAGAGAGGTAGGGAAGAGGACCAAAAAAAGCAGAGCATGGGAGGGAAGAGAAGGCAGGAGGCAAAAAGAGGAGGTGAAGGCTGGAAGTGCAAGGGAGAGAACTGGGACAGACTAGTCCTAGGACATTGTCATCATGGACAGAAAACAGCTGTGGAAGCAGCATCTTGTTAAGTCTTCATACTAGGAACAAAAAAGATGAGGTGAGGACATAATGAGGTTCAGCTAGGCGGTGGGGAAGAGAAGTAAGATAGCAGGTAAGAAGATTAATAGGCATAGTGGAGATAAAGATATGATGCTAGGGGAATAATTAAGAAAAAATAAGAGGAAGAGTGTGTGGTGGATGTGCACATGGAGGAAAAAGAACAGGGAGATGGAAATGGAAGAGTGCAAGAAGGCAGGAGGCAGGAAATGGAGGTATGGATAACTCTAGAGCAGCAAAGAACAGAAGGAGTCAGAATGCAGAATGAATGCTAAGAACAGAACGATTTTTTGAGTTAGGACATCAGTGCAGCTTTTGACTTATCTTTAATGGTATAGGAATAGGAAATGGGTACGGCTAACTTCTATAGTAATACATTTTTTCTTGTTAAAAAGTTCACTTGCCAAATATTCTGTGACTCGAGCCAGAGCTCCAGAGTTAAGGAGACTGCATCTTGCTGTCCATTAAATTTTCAGGCTTCCTCTGACTTTGTTAACAAACATTTTAACTGCCTGAAGTGCAATAGGCTTCTTTTCTAACCACAGTAAAAAATATTTCTGCAAAATACATTTGAAAATATTTAAAGTAATTTTAAAATTATAGGTAGGGCTGCCAGCAATGCCTGTCATTGGCAGAACAAACCAAGGCCCTACACTCAGCTTGATGGCATTTCTCTGTGCTTCTAAGAGTGTTTGCCCCATCACCACAGTAATTAGGTACACTTCCTCACAGGGATGAGCAGAACTGCCTTTTGCAATTGCTTCTCCCACTAGCTAGAAACAGCTGCACTGGAGACCCCAGAAGAGAGAGAGGGGGATGGCTGGCTGTGCTCCGGGTCCCTCTGCCTGCCTGCAAGCAGAGCAGAAATGGAGGTCACTTGACTAGAAAGCAGAGGAGTGCAGAAGCAGGAGGTGGCGTGGGAGGTCTCCTGTGGGGTGACTGCTAGAGCTATAGAAACACCAGAGAATTGCACTGTTCCATTCATGAAGTGTGTGTGGGGGGGGGAGGTGGTATTTGTATCGAACATGATGATTCAGTCTGGAAGTTGGAATTTCTTTAATATAAATGGCAAACTCTTTCCCCAAAGCCAGCAGAGCTGGACTGTTATATTCTCTTTCATCTGGAAGGCAAATTTTGCAGAGCTGAACTGCTTTACTTTCCTTTTGAGAATGAAAGTAGGAGTACTGTCACAAGATATGTATCTGGTGTATCTGGTGGTAGGAAAAGTTATTCAAAAGCTGCAAGTGGTCTGTTATACATTTATTTTTATATAATTGGGAGTTGCAAGTGTTGATTTGATGGGCATGTATTTGTTTGTAATATTGATAGCTTAAACACACAAATGACACTCCTTATAAACAATTCCTAACGGTATGGTTGCTGTTATTACTTGGTCCCTCCTAAAAATTCTTATCAAGGGGGTTAAACAGAGCTAAGAGCTGATAGATTTACCTATCACTTCTTGAGGCAGATCTCTGTTCAAATTCTGACCTACGTCCCAGCTAAAAATGTGTTCAGTCTTTTCTTAATTTGTAATAGATACTTGTGTACATTACAAAACCATCTCGCAATTTGGCAAATTAAGTTGTCTGTGGTTAGCTCTGAAATTGCAGAGATATTGCAGTGCACTGCAGCATTGCATAACAAGCTTACACAGAATTTGCCTTACTCTAGTGAGTAATAGTTATCCTTATCTTTAGTGAGCATCAGATTCATCTGAATTTTTGAAAAAAGAATTAATATCAAATATACGATGGGCATGTTATGCCTTGTGGCTGCAATGTTTTTTCAATTAACTTCTCTGAATATACCACAATGAAAAGTGTCAGCTTTTTGCCTCAGAGGCCTATAATTAGATTAAATAAATACTGTTAATTATCTACTACCTTCTTTACACAAAACAATATGTTTCTCTAAATTAAAATGTTCATACAAGAAGGAAATTATTGTTCACTTCAATGTATGCATGTATTTCTGGATTGCGAGTACTGTGAATCTACCATGGTGTAGCACAGCTTTTTTATCTGTACCTCTTATTTTATGGAAGCTGAAAAATCCATATACATCACACCAATTAGAGAAAATCTGTTGATGCAAGGAGGCGATAATACTAAAAGTTATAATGTTAATGAAACAAATGCATTTTCCTCATTAACAGATGTTTTCTATAAAAATCCCTTAAAGAGATTACATGCAGCTCTGTTTGTGTACCTACAATCACACCCTGAAGGACTATATTATGTTCAGATTTAATGATGCTTTTTCTACGAGAGTGTTCTTCTCCTTTCAGGAGACTTAAAAATTCTGGTTTGTAGGAATAATTTACAATTAACAGCTCTGTTTCCAGGCCTGCTTGTGTACTAGCTAGTGTGGACCGAAAATCTTCTCTGCCTGTTTTCCAGCGATACAAAGTATAAGCAAAAGTTCATGTTTTAAGCTTCATTATCAATATACTTCCATCCTCACATGCCCGATTTAGAAGTGCAGATACTCATATGATACATCACCTCAGTAGTAACACACCTGAAGGAGAAAACACTCCTGGTGATGTGACAAAGTGGATCCAAATGTCCCTATTTACATCAGAATAGATGTTATGTCCCTATTTACATCAGAGTAGATGTTAATAACTTCAGGCCTAAATATGCAATCCTCACTCACCAGAAAATTTCAATTAACTTCAGTAAAAGTCCTTATTTTGGCTTGCAGTATATCCTGAATATACATGTGGGGTGCACCGAGTATTGTTCTTGTGTTTCGTTAGGTTTAGACCCTGCAAAGAACTTCTCCACTAGTTTTTGAATACTTTGTGTACTTACAGAACATCACATTTTGTTGTGCTTCGTGTTGTGTATGTATCTTTTCATTTAAATTTTCATTAACTCTGTGAAAGTGTTGATTAAAATGTCATTTTGTTGATAGTAATCTTAATATTGAGGAATGAGCAGGAGTATATTGCCCTAGAAATGCTGCCCCAGTTCTAGCTCTCAGGGTGTAAAAGCAAAGAGAGAGACCATCTTGATAGGCACTATCTGCAGAAGAAAAACTTTCAACAGGAACTGTGAATTGACTTTAACCTTTTAGTGGTTGCAGTGTGAAGCAAAATGTGTAATCTTTTCCTATATCGAATCAAGCTTTATATTTTAAATACTCATAAATAGTAGTGGCCCTCCTAATTGCTTGTATTAGTATCAGAAAGCAGTTACTTACAGAGGAACAAAGAAATGCAAATGGAAACATGCTTCAGTGGTCTTTTACTTCCCTGAAAAGCTGATTATAATTTTGGCTGATTCAGTTTCTTTCAGAGGGAATTTACCGTTTTTGGCAGTTTGAGTTTAAGCAGTGCTGACTGGACTAACTACATAAGGTCGATATGGGGCTGAGTAAATTAGGATCCTGCGTATACCAAACTGAATTTTGCCAGCAGGCTCTAGATTTTGTCTTTTAGCCCCTCAGTGTTCCTTGTTTTCTGTGCTTCAGAAGCCATTTTAACACAAGTTTAAAAATGCATACGTTTCAGTTATGCTTTTGCAGGTGCCTTGCTCAATTCCCTGCTTTCCCTATATGGCTTAACTCCTGGATATGCAATAATGAAAGGTCAAGGTTATTCTAAAGCATCCAACATACAAGCGCTCTGTTCCTGATTGCTTGTTAAGATTAACTTTGCACAAATATGAATAATGCTGTGCTTCAAGGTAATTCAAACATTCCGAAAAAAGTATGGCATGATAAACAGTAACATTTATCATTATAAAATATCCCTGGAGATTTGTAGTTGATGCTTCTTCAAAATAAAAGAAGCCATCTTACTAGCCAGTGCCATGGCAGAAGTTATTTTTTTTTCGAGCAGTGCTGTGCTGTGTAAATTAGGTCTGCAGAGTGAGACTTGGCACATCTGGCTCTGAGCGACGTGCAATGTAGCTTACATCCGAAGATAATTTCTTTGCCTCTGTGACACGGAAACCAAGAGGCATGGATCTTTCCCTCTCCGCCACCTGCGTATAGTTTTCTAGTGTAGCCAAAGGTCATAAAAACCTATTGTGGGAGATACACCTTGCTTCCCATTATCTAAGGAAACCTGAAGGCAAACCTGCTTCTTTTGTCCCCATGTGGCATAGAGGTCCCTTGGGGTGCGCTGGGAGAAGATGCTGCGGCATCCTCGGAGGCTGGGGCCGGGGGAGGCGAGCCCCGAGCCGCGGGCAGCGGGGGCGCCGCCGCCGCCTGTGCCACGGGCAGCGGCCGCAGAAATGTGCCAGAAACCTCCCCGCTGCCTCCGTAGCTCCCGTTTCTGTACTCACTGCGGGCAGGGGCGGCGCGGGCACGGAGGTTATTCTGCGGTGTCTTCGGTGCCGACTGCAGGGAGAGCGGGGAGAGAGCGAGAGGAGGGAAAGGGAGGGGGGGGGGAAGAAAGAAAGAAAAAGAAAAAAGGGCGCAGTGCAAGTGGCAGAGAAATGAAGCCGCGGCCGCGCGGCGGGGAAGGTGGAGGTGGCGGCGGCGGAGGCGCGGCGGGGCGCGGGCCGGGCGCGGGGCGCTGCGCGGGCCGGCGGCCGCCCCCGAGGCCCCTGGCGGCGGGGGGCCGCAACAAAGCGGCGGCGGCGCCCGCGGAGGAAACTAAATAAATAAAATCAGACTGTTATTTAAGGCGCGTAAATTTAAAAATATTTGGACAGGAAGAGAAAGGGGAAAGAAACCGTAGGAGCCAACCTAACGGTTTCGGCGCCGGGCGCCCCCCCCCGCGCCGCCGCCCCGCCGCCCGGCGCCGTCCCCGGGGGCTGCCCGACCTGCCCCGCACCTCGGCGGGGCCGCGCCGCCGCCCGCGGCCGACCCCGACCCTCCCTCCTCCCCGGGGATCCCGGCGGATCCCTCCGTGAGCACCGACATTTTGAATGCATGTGTTGTGGGGCAGGCTTTTCAGAGACTTGCTTCTGGGTGCTTGGTGAGAAATCTTTCTTTCTTTCTTCCTTTCTTTCCTTCTCCTTTTTTTCTTTCCCTCCCCCTCCCTTCCCCCCCCCCCCCCGCCGTGCACAGTGTCACAGACCTCAAAAATAAATACAGAAGCTTTCCTCTCCTCGCTTTTTCGTGGGAATTTCACCACTTTAGTAAGCAGATAACAACGTTTGGTTGCTTCTGGCTGTCCAGTGAATTGTCAGGTACATCTGTGAAAGAAACATCTCTCTCTCTTTTAAAAGCTAAAAAGTGATATTTTCCACTGTTTTTAACTCTTTGTTCATGTGAACAATGCAATGGCATTTCCTACGATGTTAATTTCTCATCCTACCATGGAATAAAGCATTTATTTAATTCCTCTCATCACCCCAAACTGTAGAAAGAAATTCTTTCATCTAGTTCAATGTGCAACCATTTATTTCACTGGCGATTAAGCTGAATCCATCTTAAAATATCTTATTATCCCCCCCCCCCTATAATTACACAATCAGCTTCATGTTTCTTTATCTACGCTAGCAGTGCACCTCTCACTCTGTTATTTTCAGGATTCACAAACTGATTATTTCATTCTCTTGCAGTGCTGCAGAAATAGATTAAACTCTGTTCGTTCCCTATAGGATCCCTTTAGGATTTATCCCTTTTCAAAAGGAATTCAAGAGTCCCTGGCACTGTTTTAGAAACAAAGGTCAAGTGAAACAGCTTTGCTCACCCGTGATTTCCAAAATGTGGGAGAGGGCTCTCTCTCCATATTTGTAGTCTGAAGTTGCCTGGTCTGTAGTAATCCTGATACGGTTACGTGTTATACTCCATTGCTTCATATTTATACTGTGGTTGCTGTATTTGTTTCTATTTATATAACTCCTCTCGATACTCTCTATTCCTGGGCTGCTCGAGAGTAATATCTGCTCCTGCTTGGTAGATGTACTTTTTAGTTACTTTACATCCCAATAAAAGATCCCCCAAATATTTCGTTCCATCTTATACCCTGCAGTTTTGAATCTCCTAGCAAATGTTGTTGTTGACGATTTCACAAATATGCGAATTTGTAAAACTGAACTTTTTGATGTTATCGTACTGGAGAAGAATCACAAATGTAATTTCTGAAACCACATCCAATACCAGCCTACTTTTTCAGTATAAAGATCCTTATTAATGAGGAGACTTACTTTATATTATTTTCTCCTGGACCAATTAATGCAAGAACTTCTGCAGAAAAGGTGACCCACAGTACTCTACATCTAGTCACGTTTTATCACCTGTTAAACGCTTTAAGGTGCATGCAGCCCACTAGCTGATTTATTCCTTTAGTTTCCCAGAGCCCTTTTGCAGTAACTGTTAACTTCCTCATGCAACAGAGAGTCATAATTACACTTTCAAGGAATCTGAATGTGAATTTCAGTTTACCATGTTGCTTCGGAGAAATACAGAGCGGATTATAGATAAATGTCAACAGTAAACATAAAGCAAGCTTACCTCTAAATTAGGCGTATATATCGTGCATGACTCATTCGATAGAGCTATAGGCTTGACCGTGAAGTTAAACATCCTTGTTTAACACCTGAACTTCGGGCATGCGATAAAAGCCGCTACTTCTGAATAGGCGGGGCATTTGCCATGCAAAACAAGCTGTTTTCTTAAAACTCAGTTAAAATTAAAGCAAATGCTGGTGGAGCTCGAGACAGGTCTTAGACGACCTTGTTTAGCAGTATAGGTGAAACATAAGCGAGGAAGATGACTTTTACCTTTCGGCGTTCGCCTCTGTCTCACAGCAGCCACTGTGAGAAATCCACGTGGTAGGTCAGGTTTCTATTTCATGCGAGGAGTGCAAGGCAGAAAAAAGCTTGGGGCTTCATCCAGGCAGGATGGCGAAGTGGCAAGACAGTTACATGAATAGCAACAGAAAGTGGTTGTGATCACGTCGCCCTGTGGAACTGCGAACTACGTTGCGGCGTTTTAATAATTCAGATGTTTTTAGTGGTCTTCGCACAGTGCATTCTGTAGATGTTTTCACAAAACATGCATTATACGTGCCGTGCTGCTTGGATTACTGTTCTATATATTCCTTAAGAACAAAAATGCGCAAAGCTTCATATTTCACAGAGGTTTTTAATCAGAAAACACAGCAGTGTGACAGAGCGTATACTAAACGTGATAGACAGTTTCAGGAAATTACTTCTCATTTGAAAACAATAGGAAATGACTTTGTGGGGCTAAAATATTTTTCGACGAGTAAAAATCTAAACTAACCTATCTTCTTTTAAGTGCTAGTTTGTGGCCATCTATTCATTTTACACTGATTTGATACCTTCTATTTTTTGCGATTAAAAATCTAAACTATTAAAAGTAAAGCACTTTAAACTGCTCCTCTGTCGAAAAATTAGGATCTATACAAATGTTAAACTCATTCCAACAAGGTGCTTACCGTCGTTAGCTCGCCTTGGAGCTATCGAGGTAAATGAGTTTTGGTCTTATGCATACTATCAACTGCACTGTAACAGAAAATTTTTAAGGGTTAACTTGTATTTTAGGTGCAAGCCATAATATAAGTTCAGGAATATCGAACGTATTGCTTCCTAAATTTCACTGTGTTCAAATATTCATTTTCTGTGAGACGCATCTATCATTAAAATGGTTTATTTCCAAAACAAAACAGAACAGTTTGTGGAAAGCAAGTATTTCTTAAACGGCCTCTAACCAGCTCTCAGCTTATGAAGTGAACAGAAAACTTGTTATATTACAGCCTTATAATACTCTTTTCCCTGCCAATGGTTATCTGCTGCTTGTTCTGAACCTAGAAAAATGTATTGTTCAGTGCACAGTAAACACGAACTACTAAACTGAGCTGTTAAAAACCCCTGGCAATCAAAAACACCACTTATATTGTTTCTGGTAACTAAATTCAAAAGCAGCTTGGTGAAAGTTTAAATACACAAAGGAGAAAAGTGTAATCTACACTTAGAAAATCTAAGTGACCACCTTCTTCTAAGTGACCTACAAAATGCAGCTATTTCCCAACGCTTCTGAGCAACATCCGCTCTCTTCAAGCCAAGCAATCTCTGACTTGAAGCCCTGCCTGTACAAGGATTTGCAGGTTACCCTTTAAAGGGCTGCCTCACCCAAAACAAGACCTCAGACGCTTAAGTACGAGCTAGGGGACGGGGTGGCGGGGGGGAAATCACAGTAAGCTATTTTCTTGTCTTAAACGTAAAAGTACAGCAACATAAAGCACGTGAATATATAGCTTTCTTTTGTATTAAGGACTTCATACAAAAAGCCTAAAATAAAGTGTAACACTTGATACTGGCAAACTAGGTATGAGCGACCAACATATACACGGTTGAGTCTCTTAACGCTTTGTAGGCGGCAGGTGCAAGGACTTGCTAGGAGTGTGGATTTAAAATCTAATCATTATCTAAAACCCCACCTCTCTCTTCAGGGGGAAAAAAAGGAAAAAAACCAAAAAAAACCCAAAAAGTTGCCACAAACGTTATTCAGAAGGAAAATGTAGAAAAGGGCGCGGCGGGGTCAGTCCTGGGCGGCGGGCGGCGGATGGGGGCCGCCGCCGCCCTCCTCGAGCAGCCGCACCACGGCCGTGCGCTTGTAGAGGCGGGCCAGGTCGCAGGCGGTGGCGCCGCGCTTGTTCTGGTGGCCCAGGCGGCTGGCCGTGCGCCGCACCAGGAACTCCACCACCGCCGCGTGGCCCTCCTGCGCCGCCAGGTGCAGCGGCAGGTTGCCCTCGGCGTCCTCGATGTTCACGTCGGCTTTGAACTCCAGCAGAGTCTGCAAAGTGTCCAGGAAACCCGCTCGGGCTACGTCGTGTATCACGGCGAAGCCGGTACTGTCTTTCAGGTTAGGGTTTGCGCCTCTGCTTAGCAACCTCCGGGCAATTTCAGGATTCCCCAGTTTCATGACCTGTGAAAGAAAAACGAGAGTTGAATACCCCGGGTGACGGGAGGACTCTTTGCTTTAGATCCTTATTTTTATCTCTGAGTATTGTCCCGGCTCTGTCATCATTTAAAATAGACAGAGGAGCCCTATTATAAAACTAATGATGCATTAGAACATCTATTTTAATATATTTTTTGCTAACCTCAGTAGAATTGGGGAAGCTGTTATCATTTCAGTGGTAATAGCTTTCTGTCTCGGAGAGATTAATGTTTAAAACATGCAGTGTAGCACGTTGCTATAATAACTTCTTTAACTTAGGTTATCTCAGCCTCTAAGCTTACGAAAATTAAATACGGTTCGGTTTTATTTGTGTAAGTATTGAGACTCCTTTGCATTACTATTTCATCTTGTTAAACATCAAATATGGGTCCCTCTGAGGAACAGACATTTTACCTCAGTAACAGAAAATGTAGAATGTATTTTTATAAACTTTCAGGTGTTTACATTGTCTGTGGATTATCAAAAAACAAATATTTACACTGCACTATAGTTCTGTCTGCTAAAAGAAATAAATCCTGGAAGAAAATTTTCTCCCTAATATATAGGTTTCATTATGTTACCCAAAAAGGAGAAGTTAAAAGGAATGTTTCAGAGTTCCATAAACTTTCTTCTAAAATCAGTATATTATTTCATAGTTTCATAATTTCACTATAAGCGAATTGTGGATATATTCTGTTGTTAAAAATATCTCTAATTAAAAAGCACTAATTGGATTTTCTGACTGTTCCTCTCAGGGAAAAAAAAATACTTCTTTAAATATTCCTAATTGCGTCATAAAAATATTATAATTAAGAAGCAGTTATCTCTTATTTGAGGCTTAACAGTTTATACCAATTTCCCCCAGATTTGCCAGTTTTTGTTTTCTCACAGCATTAAAAAAAATGAGCATGGCAATGAATAATCTCCGACGTATACAGTAAACGAAGAGTTTACTGTTCTTGTAATTAGTTTTATTGTTAAGTGTCAAAGTGGGGGGAGAAAATCTTTATTTCCTTAGAAACGTCCGTACTGATTTAAAATTTTGCAAAGAATCTTTTATCAGCACAAAGAGCATTACAGTGCATTATATTTAACATGTGTAATTTGCACAAGGCATTTGCTGAAATACTGTTCTCAATGAAAAATATGTATTAGGCTTTGTAATAAAGACACACCTATAGTAAATATAATTACTGTAGCATTTAGAATGTAAAGTAGCCCATTATATTGCATCTACAGACAGGAATAAAACTACAGATAAGACAGGATGGGATTCAGGGAAAGACATTTATCTGGGGCACAATATTTCGTGCATGTTTATGTGCCATTTTTTCAATTCTGAAAAGAGGTGTAAGCGATGTAAAGGAAAATAAAAGCATTGTGCTCTCTCTTTCTTTGATAAATCTAGACATTTTTGTCTCTTTTTGAGGGCCCAGGCTGTATTATTTGTGTATTCAAAACATGTATTTGGTTCAAGTGGCAACTGCCACTTATGTGTTCAAGGAAGGCAGGTTTGGGGACTGAAGGCTTAATTTAAAGATGCGGGGGGGGGGGGAGAAAACCTTATAAAAGGTGATGCTATTTGGACGTGGGATACAACTATACCGCAAATGCCCTTTATTTTGAAAAGTTTCACTTGGCTGGGGGAGGCAAAGAAGGAGAAAGTATTTATTGAATAAGTCTGATGAAGAGCGTAAGGGCAGGACTTGCATTTGAGGCCTGCATAGGTACACTTCATCAGAAAAAAAAAAGTACAGAGGAAGACAAGCACTTGTCCAATTAAACATAAATCCAGAAGAAAATTAGATATTAATTTGAATTAACAAATAAGCATTCTCTCTGTTGTGAGTGAGAGAGAGATTATTGAGAGATTATCTCGATTTTGGAGGTTGTATTGACAGAGAACCCTTTCGAGCGTGGTCACCCACCCACAACACATTTCAGGATGATACATAGTGAAAATAAGTAGACAGATTCTTCTGTTTTGATTTTTGTTTGCGGTTCCTTAACTCAGTTATGATTAGGCTGCAATAAAAAGTATTGTTAGTACACAGATGCGTGTTTAATATAGCTGAATGCTCTGTCCTTGTGTAAAATATTCCTTAATTTAGGGCACGGACGTTTAGTTTCTTTTAGCAAAATACATTACTGTAGTACCATTCGGTTTTCAGCCCCCGTCTGGAGGATAAAGCATCTAGCTAAATGTTTCCTGCTTTTTAAAAAAAGTTAGTTTGTACAAGTTTCTAATTTAAATCCTTCCCTGCTCCTAAAAGTTGCTGCGAGTGTCTGCACTGTCATACGATGTCCTATTTAGGTGATAACAGTGCAAAGATAATCTTACAGCTCTCGAGTTTAGGTGAAATTGTCAAACAAGGGTCAGTACTGCTTTACAACAAGAGGTGCTTATTTTCGAGGTCTAACATTTTGATGGTAAGCCAAAAACCTGTAAATATCTCGAGCGCATTCGCAAGCTACATGCTTTTTGAAAACAAAATTTCAGAAATGAATATCGTGGTTTCGGGGGAGGGGGAGAGAGGAGTTAATAGAAACGATTTTTCTAATGTGTGAAATTAAAAAGTCCCACAGCTCTACTTCCACATTTCTTTACATTCCCTTAAGTATATAAATAACCACACATTTCCTCCTGATTTATAAATCACTTATTTCACTATTTTGTATGCATTCTACCATTTTCGCCATCATTATCTGATATTATGAAAAGAGAAATCTTTCATCAGCTCCAATAGTTAGCAGCTGGATGAGTTCCAAATCCTGTCTGCACAGCTACCCACTTAAAAATTAGGACAGAGGACCCTATACGATCAGAAATGAAATAGCTGGAAGCAATGCCTTGCCATCCGATCTAAAAATTCAAATATTTAAGCCTTAATTATGAATGAAAAGGCAAGTGATTCAGACTGAGCTGTAACTCATTCGGCTAGCTATGAATGTACATCTAAGGTACTCGATTCTGTGTAGCAGCTTCGAAATGAGAAAGGTCATTCGTCACAAACAGCGTATAAAGGAAAAGTACCATCTACCGCAGAACTAATAATCGAGAAAAGCAATGTTTTAACAGCATACTATAGGGGGAACAAAAAATAACTCTAAGCTTCAAATAGTAACACAGATGTGTTTACAGACCTGCTCTGAAATCCTGCTCACCTAAGATGATTTCTTTTCATCTCCTCTCTTCCATTCTTTGCCTCCTCCCCACTAAGTTACAAAATATTATTAAACTTGTAGCCCGTTTGACATTGAGGGTGATCCCCGACTGAAATAATGGTTTTGACCAGTTTTATTTCAAGTACGTCATTTTAGGGAGTTGGAGCCACTAAAGTTATAAAATATGGCATCCAACTACTTTAAAAAACACTCGAATTTCGTCCACCAGCCTGTTTAAAACGTTGTCTTTTTGGAAACCCGGGTCACGTAGGTAGCAGTGATGAAATATTTTCTCCCTCTCTGGATACCAACCTGCAGCGCAGTCCTCCCAAATCCATTTTGTGCATTGACGTTTACATTCTTTTGCAACAAATTAGTAAGTTGCACTAGGTCCCCCTTGGCAGCCGCGGACGCCAGCTCGTTCCCAGAAGGCTCGGCCATTCTTTAGGGTGACTGACGATCGGAAAAAGATGAGATTTTTTTTTAACCAGGCATGGCATCGGAGACTGACAGAAGGATTGGGATGGTTAATCTTCTGGAGTAGACCTTGTAGTAAATACTCGTAAAAAAACTCCTTGCCAAGAGCCCGCCCCTAACTCACACGTGATTATTCAGCAAAACTGCAGCTCCACTTGAAAGAAGATTTCTTCGCTTCCACATATAGAGTAACTCCTATTAAAGACTTTGGCCAGTTTAAAGGGAAATATATTAAAAGCTATGAAATATATGATATATGTTATATGTAACATATATACACGTACCCTGGAGCCTGAGTCAGCCCTGAAATCTTTGAAGAAGAAAACAACCCACCCTGTTCACAGTCGGGATGCGAGACTTAGCAGCAACAGCTCCGAAGAAAAGTCTTCTCTAGCGGCGCGCGTCCATGCCCGGGGGGATGCCCCCTGGCAGCCGGCACGGCCGCCTCCAGGGCGAGCCGCGCGGGGCGGCGGCGGGGCCGGCGGGCGGCGGCGGGGCCGGCCGCAGCGCTCGCTCCCTCGGCGCGGCGGCCCCGGCGCTCCTGGCTTCGCGCAGCAGCGTCGATCCCGCGTCCTGGCGGAGCCCGGGCGCAGCGGGCGGGCGCGGTGGCGGGCGGCGGCGGCGGCGGCTCCGGCGCATCCAGGAGGCCGGCGGGGCCGCGGGCGGCGGCGGCGGCCTGGCGGCGGCGGCGGCGCAGAGGCAGCCGCATGCCGCCGCCCGCGCTCAGGGCGCGGAGCCGCCGCGGCGCCGCCGGCGCGCAGCCGTCTCCGCGGCGCGGCCGGGCCCCGCGGCCGGCGCTCGGCGCTCCGCTGGGCGGCTCGGCGCTCCCCGGTGTGGTGGTGCCTCTCTCGCTGCCGCCGTCCCGAGCGCGCTGGCCGCGCCGAGGAAGGGGAGCGGTGTGTGCGAGCAGCGGGCGAGGAGGAGGAGGAGGCGGACCGGCTCCCGGGAGCGCCCGGAGGGCAAAGGCTGCGCCGGGGCAGCCGCAGCCCGCGCAGCAGCCGCGCGGGCGCGGGCGGCCCGGGCAGCGCGGCACCCCGGCTGCCGCCAACCAGCTGTGCCGCCGCCGGCCCCTCGGCTCGCAGCCTCCGGCGCGCAGTGACAGCAGCGGCTTTCCTTTTCTTTCAACTTTGCAAAATAAAGCTGCACTTGCCGGTCTGCAATCGCTGCCTCCGCCCGCGACTTTACGCTCCCCCTTTTTTAAGCACAAACAATCTCTACTTCTGTTTCCTACGGACACGAAGCCGGTTTCTTTTTTTTTTTTTTCTTTCCCCCTTTTTTTTTTAACCTCATCAGCTTTTTTTGAAAAGAAAAAAAATTTGAGCGCTTTTTGAGTTGAAACACCCGCCCACATTTTAACGGCAGAGATTTAAGGAGGCGCGGCGGAGTTGCGGCGCGGCCGGCGGGCGGGCAGGAAGGCCTGCACGGCGCCCGCCCCTCGCCCGGCCCCGCCGCGCAGGCCCCGGCTCCGGTCCCGGCTCCGGTCCCGCGCACGCTGCGCGCCGGGCGGCGGCGGGGCCCGCGCCGTGCGGGGCTCCCCCCGCTTGGCGGACCGGGCAGGGCAGGGACGTGCCCGCCGCCGCCGCAGTCGCCAGGTCGCTGGTTCAGAGGCTCCGCTGCCGAGGCCTAAAGCGGGAGCGCTTGAGCGCCCGGAGCCGCTGCGCCAGCGCGGAGGGCCGAGCCGCCGCGGGCAGCGCGCCCCGCCGCTCCCCCGGCACCCAGCGCCGCCGCCCCGGGGTCCCGCGGGCTCGCGGCCGAGCGGTGCCCACCTGCCCGCAGCGGCCCCGGCCCGGCACCGCGGAGGCGGCGGCTTCCCGGGCAGGGTCCGGTCCTGCCGCGGTGCTGGCTCTGCTCCGCAGGGACAAGGTCACGGATGAAGGGCCAATGTCAAGTCGCGGTAGCTGTGAGAGGCGAGAATGCAGAACAGAAATCTTTGCTGTTCGTGTTTCTGATGTTCTTGGTTAATTTGAAAGGGCCATTTTGAGGGGAAAAGGCACGTAACTACAAGGAAGACGTGAGGGATTCACTGCTTCAAAGGGAAAAGAAGTAACGACGGTACAGTATGGAGATTTTATTACCGTTCTGACTAACATCATTTAATGCTTTGAAATGCTTGACTTGCTGAATTGCTTTAAGTTTCAGGGGACCTCGAAAAAGCTGAATTCTGCAATAGTTAACAGCCTGGGAGGCGAGTTACACCGCGGCTTCAATGTCACGGCTCCCCAGGCAGCATACGTAATCTGTCAGTTGTAGCTGTCCGTGTAGACACCACGGAAAAGTTAGTTTGAATGTAAACATGTATGAGCCAATTCAGGGAGGGAACCTGTTTGACAATAATATCAGCTCATAAAACACCGCCCCAGTTCCGTCCCAGAAACCTGCCATGGACATGAAGGCAGAGACAGCACGTGTCGCGGGCCTGATTTACAATTACGACTGCGAGAGACATAACCAGTTTTACAGGGACCAACCTGCAATCTAAATAGTTAAAGGAAGTTAGCAGTAGGTATTACTTATGCGTCTGACTCTCCTGTAAGTTTTGATTAGCTTGTTGCTTCGCAGTCACATTTCTCTGTGCTGACCCCCTTGTTTGTGAAAACACCGTGGGGAAAAGCTATGAGCTGGCTACACAAAAAGCAGAGAATCCAGCTGTGCTCAAATTATCAAGTGCCCCACACATGCAAAAAAGAAAGAAAGGAAGAAACTTTTAGGGCCTTATTATCATAATTCTCGGTCACAAGCAATACTGCTGAATTTTGTAAACAAAGATACGAATTATAACTCCCCTCGAAGTTAACTCTAGAAATAGAAGTATATAGAAATACATATATTTAAATATAGTTACTTTTTTGCATAAGGAAGGCATTAATATACAATACTTAGAATATTGAATCAGTCGGCTTTTAAAGGACCTATTTTGTGACTAATCAGTACCTAAAATCTAAAGGTTTTGGTGGTATTACTCGTTGCTAATTTAGTGCAGAATTAGTCCTAAAAGTCTTGCAACACTACCCTACTACTTTTTTTTTGTTTTACAGTTAAAAAGGAAGCGTCCATCTTCTGTTAATCATGTTACATAACAAAAATAATTAACTAAACTGTAGCTGGGATGCTGCAGGCCTTCTGCGAGTAAAATTGCCCAGCCAGAAAAAGCCATCAAACATTCTTCATCATACTTGCTTCTAATGTCCTTCAAAGAGCTTTGCAGAAAAAAGCATGATATTATGATCACGAATTATGGTCACTTCCTTTTAACAATCATCAAGATACCCCTCATAAAACAGAAAGTGTAACCTCAGTCAGAATCAAAATCAGCGGCTGAAACACCTTCTGCAGGGAGATACTATCACCGGACATTGCAATGAGTCATGTCAGCAAGTACCCACTTTACCCTCTATAATTTTGTAATACTTGTAGGAGAAAAAAGACATAGAGGAGTATGTCGAAGTTATGAGTTGTGAAAAGAATAATAGAAACTTTCACTGTGACTTTAACATGAACTTCCTGTGATGTACGGTATGTTAACTTTTCACCTTTTCTTCACATTGTGGTTCAATTGCTTCCTTTTTTGATCTAATATACCTATTATGATTTAAAATATTACTTTAGTAGACGTGAACACTATGTAACTAACCTTGACAACGTAACTTTAGTTTAAATTCGTGCCAGGAATTAATTGGCTTCAATCCAATTTATAAAACTTGCTTTTCAGCCTTTATGATACTTACTCTCAAGTAATGCGTGGGTGGATTTGTTCGTAATTTAGTATAGGCTGTCACTGGCATTGCACCATACCTTGTACATATTACAGAATTGTATGTAACATCAAACTGAGAAAAGCAGGTGTGAAAGCAATTACATTATCATCCATATATTCGGTGGTGGGAAACTCGAACTGTTAAGCTAACATGAGCGAGTGATAAAGGTCTCTTGCACAACCTTGCCAACATAAACTAACGCAGGAATACGATACAATATAATATCCAACTTATCTGGCTTTGCATCACTAGTGGAGTTTTAGTATAGCTTTAATCCACCTTGAAATTCGGAGTGATTATCCAGCCACCAGAAGCAACCCGAATGCATCGTGAAGATCACAGCCCTCAATAGCATTCAGCAGCAAGCTTTAGATAATTCCATACCTACAGCATTCTTTTGGGGGAAATGGACTGTCTTGAAGGTGCAATTTAACATTTTTTGTACCCATCTACTGTATGTAACGTGCATGCGGTGTTTATTTGCTGTCTCTCCCTAAGTCACGCTCCCTTTTTTTAATGGATTCTGCTGTGATGTGCAGTTGTGCTTCTTTTTCCCGCAGGTCTCCCTTTTATTTGGCACCCTGTTGCTATAATTACAGTAGTCAGCAGGAAGTACACCGACTGAAAAACTCGTGTATAAGCCTCACGAAGGCGAGTAGAGGGGGGAAAAAAACAATGGAGAACTACGTTTCTTAAAGAGGGGAAAATAACCTGATTCACAGGGAGTATATCATAACGTAGCTCCCTTAGCTTTCACTAAGAAGAAAGGTGCTTAATCCCTTTCTGGCCTTAGGTAACCGGGACACCCACCGAACATATACAAAGGGCCGAACAAAACGTGTTGGGCTAATTAGCAAATTGCTGTCCGAAAGCGCGAGCGTTCCGTGTTCAACGCCAGCGGCGAGGGGGCGGGCGGCAGGGCGCGGCGGCAGGCAGCCCCCAGCAGCGTTCCTTCTCGCCGGCCCTTCCGCGCTAGCGCAGCGCGGCGGCCCCGGCCGCGGCACCCCGCGCGGCCAGCGGCAGCGAGGGGTCGTCGCGCACGTTACTCTCCGTCGGCTCAGAAAACGGCTCGGACTCTTTCCGAGGGAAGTACAGAGAGGGCGAAATTCACCGTTTCGCGGAGCCGCCCCGCCCCCGGTCCAAAAAAAAAAAAAAGGAGGTTTTGCAGGAAGTCATGCGCCGTCGCAGCAAGTGCAAACCGCGCTGGGACGCGCCCGCCGCGGCGT
The DNA here is from genome assembly GCF_040807025.1 of Struthio camelus. Classification (NCBI taxonomy): domain Eukaryota; kingdom Metazoa; phylum Chordata; class Aves; order Struthioniformes; family Struthionidae; genus Struthio; species Struthio camelus. The sequence continues at coordinate 30,976,163 of NC_090949.1, read as the reverse complement.
TTGCAGGCGCCTCCCGGAGCCGCGCTGCAGCCCGGGGGGGCGGCCGCCAGCCCCAGCCCCACCCGCTGCTCCCCCCCCCCCGCCCCGCGCCGCCTCCCCCCGCGCCGCGGCGTTGTCACCGCCCCCTCGAGGGGGGACGTTCCCCCTTTCCCCCCCTCCCCCCCGCCGCTCCGCGCCTCCGTCGCCGGGGGCCGCTCGGGATGGGCCCGCGCAGGGGCCGGGCGCGGAGGGAGCCCCCCCCCCGCCCCGTCCCGCCCCGCCAGGGCCGGCCCCGCTGGCACAGAGCGGCTCCCCGGAAAGCAGCGCCTCCGGCCGCCCCGCCGCGGCGCTCCCCCCGCGCGCGCGCGCGCGCGCCCCGTCAGCGGGAGCGGGAGCGACGGCGGCGGCGGCCGGGGGCGCGCGCGGCCGGAAAGGCGCCGCCCCGCCCCTTCCCCCGGCTTCGCGAGCGCTTGACAGGAGGCTGGTCACGTGTCAGCCGCAAAGCGCCTCTTTGCGACCTCAATGACAGGCAAAATGTGCGACAGGCGCTGGGCAGGCGGGGAGGAAGCGGCGCTGCCTCCTCCTCCTCCTCTTCCCCGGGCCAGCAGCTGAGGCAGCGCCGGCAGCGCCGCCCGCACCCCGGCCCCCGCCTCTGCCCCCCACCCCGCTGCCGCCACCACCACCGCGCCAGCAGCCCCCCCGTTGGGGCAGCTCGGGAGCGCCGCCGCCGCCTCCATGCGCTCCTAGCCGCCCGCCCTGCCCCTGCTCGCCGGCGGCCGCCGCCGGTGCGCGGCGCCGAGCCGGGAGGCGGCCGGCTGCAATGGCGTCCAACATGGACAGGGAGATGATACTGGCCGACTTCCAGGTAACGCTCGCCCCGCCGCCGCTGCGCTGGCCCCTCGCGTCCCTGCCGCCTGCCCTGCGCGGGGAGGGCCGCCCCCCCCCCGCCCGCCCGCCGCCCTCCCCGGGCCTCGCGGTGGCAGCGTGCCCCCTGCTCGGGGCTGGGGGGGCCTGCGCTCGACGTCCTCTCTGCCTCCGGGAGTCTGAACTGTTAACACAAAAGGCGTTTTCGCCCCCTTCGCTTGCGCCAGCTCTCTGCGACCGCCCAGGCCCGGGGACAGCTGGTGGAGAGCCACCCCCCCCCCCCCCCACACACACACATGAGAGAGGCGAGTGCCGGGGAGGGTGCAAAACTCCTCTCTTCTCGCGGTTGGTCCCGGCGCTTGTCGTAAGTCGCTCATCGGTACTAGGGGTTAACGCTGAGCAGGGCTGTGCGCATCCCACCATCAGCGCTAACTTCGTGGTCGCCTCAGCCTGTGACTGTTGTAATGGTGGAAGAACTCTCCCCTGCCCTTCCCAGCTAACCTGGGTTTGCAGACAGACAGAACACCCCCTTGAAGTGTGTTGCTTACCTTCCCTCCTCCCTACAAAAGGGCATTTAGACTGTAAATTAACTTCAAGCCCTTCAATCTTATTGGCAGATTGAGGTCTCTTTCTAAATGAAAGTGATGTTCAGGGACTTGGTTAATCTGCTCAATATATTGCTTCTTAATGTTGCTTGTTTCTTATATTGTTTTTCTCAAGAGCAAGTAAACAAACAAGTGGAAGATACCTGATTTTGAAATGGTGGGGAGAGCCAAAAGCAGCTTGAAAGAATAGCAGATTATATTTGTGTACATTTGTGTATTTCAATATTTACTTTCAAATCTGAATCTTTTCTTAGGCTTTGTCTCTCTGCAGTGGCTGGTCTCATATGGATAGGCTCCTGCATGTTCTTAGATCAAGTTATGAAACCTCTGCCTTTACATACGACTTCTTAAAAGTCTGTTAGCTGGGAAAGTATCTTGTTTGGTTAAAAAAAAAGAAGTAATCCATTTGTTGTTTGTGTTTAACAAGAATATTTCTTAAGAGTTGCAGGTAATATGATAGTGTAATTTATTTTTTGCAAAAGGTATTTGAGATCTTACTGACATAACATGTGGAGTTCCCAGTTGATAACAGGGAAATGTTTTCCCTTTCTGTATCTGAATATATGCCTTTTATATTTATGAAAATGTTTAACAAGCAATTCTATAATCAACCCTTATGGTGTTGTGCTTGGAGATACCTTCGTGTGTGTGGAGAGTAATTTTTAAGTTTTAGGGCTGGGATTTCATAAAGGAGCTCTTCCGGTAACAGTACACTGTAGAAAAGGAAATTGGGACCACAGTTCTGCATCCATGTGACTGGAGATGGACTTTTATGGAATTCCATGTAATTAACTGAAATAGATTAAAAGGTTCACATTCAGAAACCCAAGACTGTGATTAGGTTGATGGCTGGTAAATCTTATTAGATATTTTAAAGTAGAGTTTTTAATCTGTATCCTCTTTCCAAGTTTCTTGTGTCAGTGCTGTTTTGCAATTCTGCAGTACTTTTGATCTTGGGTTTTTGAAACCAATAGGTAAGAGCAACTGCAGTGACTGACTGTGAAGACAAGTAAGTATTACTGCAAGCTTACAGGCTGCCAAGAGAGACACAGAAATCAGCTGTAGATCCAAGATGACAAAATGTGTCTGAACTAGGACCTGGGAAAAACTTGTATTGTTTAACAAAGCTTGTATATATTAAAGAAAAAATTTCTTATTTTTCCTCCTGTGTTTCAGTAGCCAGTTCTGTTTTTGTTTCCTTTTTTGAAAATCCTCTAGCTTCTCTCTTCTCTTCATTCTGAAATGCTGAGTTATCAACTGTGATTCTGTTAAAGCTTCAGATTAGCGAAGGACAATGTCAGTCATTTTTAGACCTCCTGTATCTTTAATGTTACAAAATAGGGATTTGGGAGTTTTAAAATACTTGATGGAATTTACAGCTCTTTGACCAAGAATTTAAAAGGGAAAGGGAAGCATTATCTGCAAATAAACTCTGAATGATTTTTTTTCCCTGTTATATTTTCTATATCTTTTAATAAATATATTTTTCAGAGTTCTACCGCCATCTTTGACGTTTGCGCAAGGTATTTGTTGACAGATGTTATATATGCTAGAAACTTTAAAAATTCTTTGTAGTTATGTTCAGGTAGTCTTTGCTGAATGAATCTAAGGGGAAACTTCCATCACCATTTCACACTAGCCTTTTCCAAGTTTCTTTTAAGAGGGATAAAACAGTGGTCTTTAGGCTTGTTAAATTTGAAATGGTTGTCCCACCAATAAAAACTTTTCAGCGGTCATAATTATATTAATGTTAGAGGCTTTCATGCAGCGTTCATGGACCTATTTTGTACTTTTCAAAATTGGTAGGTATTTTGCCATTGATTTCAAGTGGAGCAGGATCTTGTACGCTAGCATTTGAATTTTCCTTTTAACTCTGCTGTAACAAGTTACTTCTACATTCTAAGATGTTAAAGAGAAAGTATTCTGTTTAAATGCTATATATGTATTATCAAATCACTTTAATAAAGATTTTAAGTACAGAGTAAAACACAGTAAGTCATCTACCAAAATTACTTTTTCTTAATGTGTCTCAAAACAATTTAAGCTTGTTCTGTATGAGTTATAATTATTTTCCTTCCTTCTCCTTTATTTTTTTTAATGAGGTTACAGTGTGCTACCCAGGGAGTATAAAGTATGTAGGCTGTAAAAGCAACCTATCTAACTTTTTCCTCTTAGGTTCTCACTTAAAAGATTAAGCAGAAGCTTAGCTTTGTACCCGAGTAGTCTGATTGTTTTTAGTGGAAGTAGGTAAAGTAGTGGAGCTATGCACGTAAACAGGTTTTTAACTGTCTTCCTAAATGCAATTCAGAACGTCTCCACAAAGTGTCATTGGCAAGTAGGAAAAGCTACACAGGAAAAAGAAGCACCTTGTGTTTGCAGCATAGCTTCTTTAAGAAGGCAATCATATGTCAATTGCTTAAAAGAATAATGCAGCAACCTGCCTGAAATCACATGAGAAATAAGGGAATGTTATTTCTACCAATTTTTGTTAACATTTCTTCTCTCTTGTTTATCATCTTTAATGAAAAATGTCCTTTCATCTCTGGTAGGATACCCAGGCTTTTACATGATACAAATACTAAACTTCAGACATTCCAGTCAAAACTGATATGCTGCTGTAGTAGACACTGTGTACCTGCAGAGTAAAACCCAGTCCCTGCCAGAGAGTTGGCAGTTTAAGTAAAGGTTTACCATTGCATTAAAAAGTACTTTCTTTTCTCTTTAATTAATAAAAGGCACTGATATGTACTATCATTCTATTGCTCTTCTACGCTATAAAGTTCGTATATGTAGGAACTTTATTAAAGAAAAAATTATAGTCTGATACTTTGGCCTCACAGTTTGGGATTGTATTTGTGGTGATCCCTTCTCATTCCTGGCTCTCCAGGTAGCCTATTGTATAAAATAGAAATATTTGAACTAGGTGAGGAGTTCATGGCACAGATGCCATTTTATAAATACTATGACTCGTATGCACACACTTTCAGGTACTTATGTTTAGAAATTAGTCCATATACATAAGTATGTTAAATTTGTAGGCTCAAAATAGTTGCTCTTGGCGTATATTGGTCGACTTGTAATTATTTAAAAAAGAAAAAAAAGGTAAATATTTTACTTTTTTTCTTTACTAAAGCAAACTTCAGTTGAATTGAACTTAGGTAAACTGGCATAATTGAATTGATAGGAATGAAAAATGAGTTTTGAGTGTTGGCAGAAGTGTTTGATGTAGACATTTATGTATATGAGCAACTCTGTCTTTTATTTATTTAATTTTTTACAATTTCATTTAGAGGACTGAAATTAGCAAAAATGTCTTTTTGCCAGCATAAATTATGTCCCAGCATAAATTATGTCCCCATATAGGATGACTTTGGCCATACAACATGGCTATCCTCACAGTAAATCCTAAATGTGGAATGGGCCAAAAATGTGGAATACTGTAGGAGTTACAAGCTATTGGGTATCCATATTACAAGATTATCTAGCACATAAAGCTTCAGATGGAGATCTTTCATGGACTTCACATTTTTCATTGACCAAGTAAGTAAGTAGCTCAAGATCTGGTTTGGGTAGCAGGACTTCAGAGTGGAATGGTGAAACTCAAATCCTTACTTTTGCTGAAACAACACATCTCCAATAGTTTTCTTCTTCTGTCCATATTTATTGTGCAAACAAAGTTGTGGAAGGCTTTATTTTATTTTATTTTTACATGTTTTTGGATGTTGGAAATGGACAAATACAGTGCTTTGGTATGAGTCACATACACATCTGTATATAAAAACCGTTCTTTTCAAGCTTCAGCTTTGTGTCAATTTTTCTGATAAAAACAGACTTTTTTGGGAGGAGCAGGGAGGAATTGGGAAAGAGGAACCTTGTTGCCATCGGTTATGAAAAGGTGGGAAAGCATGCTAGATAATAATGTTTTAAGTTATAAAATTGTTGATTGTGACATTGATATAGCAGCATATATATATATCCTTCTAGAACAACTAAAGTTAAAGGAACCGGAGAATCTTTCACAGTTTCACTAGGAAGTTAACATAGTGCTGTTGAATAAATGACAAGATATATTTTTAAATACCTCTTTGGTGATTATAAAAAATGTCTTCTTCAGCCCTGTATAAGACTCTGTATTACGCACACTATTTTCACTTTATAACAGTCTATATGCAGAATTTACATATGTATTGCACATTTTTGAGGGTGGACCGCTAAGAGAGTGTTGCTTTCTTCAGTATGTGTTGACACAGTGGCTCAGCTTCTCTGTCGCTTTTAAATTATTGCCAATATGAAAATTTAGAGGTGAAGAAGGTAGACAGATAACAGCAGTATTCTGAAAGAAGAATAATTTGATTTCAGTACACCTGATTGTGGCTCTGGACTGTTTTTATGCTGGGGTCTGGAAAGTCTGTTCCAGCCATTCTCTGGTAACAGAAAACAATCCACTAAGGTTTTAAAATTTGTAGCAAAACTGATGTCCTTTACATTTCTTTCTGAAAGAAGAGTTGTCATTGTCTTGTCATTAAAGCATTGGAGCAAAAAAGACTATTCTTGACTTCTCTGCAGACTTTCTGTGAAGGGTTTGGCAACACATTTAGAACTAAGTCCTCAATGAAAGATAGGCACTGAAGAGATACCCATCAAAGCTTAAATTTTTGGAAAATGTCCTCAGATTTGTGTTTAAAGTTCTTGAAGGCCTGTGTTTTTTGTCAGACAGACTGCCTGAAGCACCTAAATTTTTTTGTTTTTGTGTGTGCTTAGATCTCTCTGAGCTTTGTAAACTCAACATCTTGCTCACACCAAACCCCATCGGGATTCTTTTGTCTGTCTTCTCCGTAGAATTGTACGCAGCAGGCGCTGCCAGAGCGAGCAGATGGGCTATAAGCTCTGTCTCTCTCTCCATAGTAGATGGAGGGAAATCCAGTGCTCTGTAGGCTAGAAATCAGGGTTTGGGAGAGACAGGTTTGTTTCCTCTTCTCATACTGGGTATTTTTTAGGTAAAAGTGGACTCTGCTGAGTTTCTAATAGGTGCCAAGACGCTCAGCCCTGCTTCACCTGACTTTTTTTTTTTTTTTTTTGGTGTGGATTAGGTTACTATAGCCATAGCTGATTTTTGAAATAGGGATAATAATTCTTTGTTTTTTAGGAAAATTTATTCTTGAGAAGAGCCCGTAACCTTTAGGAAAGGAACAGACTTGTGGAAATAATGTCGGGAAAAATTGATTCATCTGGAACATACTGCTTTATTTTTTGTTTTTTTGATTTTTAGTATAAAAATTGGGACTTTATGACACCCTAGGATATTGAAGCTCATACCTATGAGGTAATTTATTTCACTTTGATGTGTATTTTTTCTAATCCTTATTGCTTTTTATCCTTATTGTATTGCATAGTCAATAGCAGCTTTGGAACTGGTAGCTGGACCTCTTGGTTTGCAAAACAATTGGCTTTGTGTGCTACAACTGGCCTCGGGTAAAGCATCAAGAGACATGATAAAAGCGTACTGTATACTTAGTCGGTTTCAGTTTGTTTGTTTTGATTGTCATTGATTGTCATTGTCTGCTTCTAAGACCTTTGCTTATATTAGCTTTTGTTCTTTGTATGTTTCTGAAGAATCAACAGTTTAATGTTGAGATACTTTTAGATTCAGCTGTAATTCCAAAGCTGTGTTCATCAGCACAAACCTAATCTGATTGATTTGTCAGCTTTCTGGCCTTTAAATAAAATGTGAGGTGAATTCCCAAATCAGGAATAAGAAACGGGACTAAGAATGGTGTCCATTTAGAAGCATGATAATTTGGATTTTTCTTTGATATTGCAGTGTAATAGCACTAACTGTTCACGGAAAAGGCAGCCAATTTCTTTTATTTAGTGACAGTATTTCCAAATACTATCTGACGTTTATGGAGATGAAAGAGGATACTATGTGATTTGTGTGCGTTACAGTCTTGGTGTAAGAACCTAATAATTTACCCCTTGAACACTGGTTCATCTTTAGAAAGAGGTTTGTGGTGTTCTCCTTCAATTACCTTGAAAAGACTCTTCACATCACAGTAATCATGTCACCATTTCCATCAGCCCATTCATACAGGTATTTGGGTTAGTAGGTCGCTGAGACAGATTGAGGGGTGGTAACTGTGGGATCCTTTTTCAAATGCCAAGACAACAGTACTGGCTATATTACTGATTTAAAAAAACAAAACAAAACACCAAACTTCTTCTATGTGATTATAACTACCCCTAGAAGTTAGGATATGCTTTTATTGCAAGAAAATGTGATAATTATTTGGCAAGTGCAAACTAAGATGTCCAGCTAATGTTTCTTGGTAAGCAAGGATCATTTACAGTAAACACGTTTTCTGAGTTCACGTTTTTGTATGTAAGGAGGGATAGAAAAGGAGAAGATGAGGAACTGAGAATCTCCCATCTTAAAAAGTCTTGCATTACTGCTGGAAAGTCTGAAGAGATTAGATGCCTTCCTCGATATTTGGGCATATGGTTCAGTTACCATTGCATGCCTGATTTTCATGCTTTTTTTTCTACTAGAAGTAAGAGTTAATAGCTTATTAGAGGATCTGTTTGGCATATCTCTGATAGGATTTTCTATCGTTTTAGTGACTACATGAGTCTGTGCTTTTGTCGGGTAGCCATTAGATGAGTCCCTTCTCTTAACTACTGTAGGAACTAGACTAAAAAGTCTGGGGAAATACCTAATGTTTTACTTATCCCTCCCATTTGGTTGAAAGGAAATGATGTGCTAGCAAGCTGGATTGATACCTATTAATTAAGCCCCTTTTTTTAGAGTTGACTAGATTAATGTGCAGTTGTAAAAACAAACTATTCAAAGAAGAAATCAGAACCCTAATACATGTTTTATATTTTATTTATTCTATCAAAGTAATTATCTGCTGGTCCTCCATGTCTAACTGGTTGAGCAGGTCTTTGTTCTGTGGGAGTAATAACAATTTCAAAAGATACTTCAGTAACACTGAAGTTCTTAAGAGATGTTTTTAAACTAAATCAGAAAACATTAGTCCTTCAGAGTTATTTTATATAGATATCGTATTCTACCTATTGCAGGAAACAATTTGTAAAGACAAGAATGCTGAAGTTGAGTCATTTCTATTATTTTGTTTAAAGGTCAGGTTGTTTGTGTGAGCAAATATCAAAGCTGCCGTACAGCTCAGATCAAGGAGCCAGCTTACCTAGTGTCTAATCTCCAGCAGTGACTAGTGGCCAAGCTTTAGGAAGGAACTGCAAGAAATAGGATCTGAATGGATTAACCCATCCTCATTTCTGGAAGTCAATGCTTTAAGAACGTGATGCTGGAATTTGTTGTAAGACTTTTGAAAGCAAACTGTATCAGTTTGAGTAGGTTTTGAGTTCTTCAGCTGATGGAGTTCTTCACAGGACTCTAAATAGTTTTGTGAAATGTGAGTCCACTCTGTAAAAGCGGTGTTGCCTCTTTCTCAGTATGTTATATGTATTCATGTATATGCTAATTTATATACTTTATTAGAAATTCTACTAATGTTCATGGTACAGAAATAAAATTTGTCTGAAAAGGCAGGCAGGTTTAGTAGTCCAGAGAACTAATTAATGGGCGCTAATTTTTGTTTTGTTTTACTTTTTAATTCAGTCTGAGCACTGCTCTGTTTATGTAGTTCGGAGACATGTGGCTTAAATGCTCGAGTATTAAAATGGGACATAGACTAGAGTTCATGTCTTGGCTCAGCTCATGGACTTCTTGGGGACATGCCTTCGTAGTATTCTGGAAGCAGAATTTGCTTCAGAGCCTTGAGAGCATCCAGAGTGGGCTGGAAACCACTTGAAAGTGGTTAGTGTGGTGCCAAGTTAGCCAGCTCTGCTAAGAAGTGGTTAGAGCTTCATGCTACTAGTTTAGACTTTGTACCCTGCTTGCTTTGTTCATAATGCTTTCAGTCATCTCGGAGCATGGGCAAAGTCCGCTCTCATCTGCTTGCAAACTAGTAGGTAGAAATACCTTGTGTGACCTTCAAAAATACCATTATTTGTTTTGTTGCTCCCTGATCCTTCTGTAAAATGGAGCTAATGCTTCCTTACTTGACAGTTTTGCTTAAGGTGGTGTTCAGACAGTACGGTGACGAAGCTTGTAAATAGTTGGGAGTGGGAGTTGAAATACATACGCCAGGCTAAAGTTTTGCCCAGTGTACCTCAACCCTTCTAAGATTCCTGATACTGGCAAGTGTACTAATTTAAACTAACAGCTGGGGAGTCTGCTTAATTGTTGCCAGATGGTCTTCTGAGTTATGTAAAAACAGAGAAGCATTCTTATCTTTTTGTTTCGATGCTTGTAATAGGTGACCTTTCAGTTTGTCTCTCAGTTGATACGCCTGGATGTTCTTTTCTTTTAATGTTTGTCTAAAACAGAAAGAAATAAAAGTAAATTTAATAACCACAGATGAGTCAATATTAGAATAGTCTTGCTACATCAGTAGGGCGGTTGCAAGGTTGGAATGACAGAGTATACCAAAGAGGAGCTGGTATGCAGCTGATGCTGCAGTCAGCGAAGGCCGTCCTGAGGCTGACAGGACTGTGGGATGAGAGATGCCGAGGTACCAAAAAAACCCTCTGTTCTGAGTGTCTGAATATGCTGAATCTCTTTTTAGGTGAGAGGAGAGTTATACATGGAACCTAAATCTGATATTATGATATTAAAGCCTTTATTTGCTTGGCTGAGCGTATTGCTATAACTTTACCTGTTTTGGAGAAGCAAGTATTAAGTTTTGTTTCTGTTGCTTTGTAATAATTACCATTGCAATAGTGTGTGTGTATTTTCAAGAAAAGTTCTTTTATTAAAATGTTGTGGGTGAATTAGTATACTGAAGCTTTATGACTTTGGGTAGACTTTTAGCAGAAGCAGTTAGGAGCTGCTGTTGGCTACTTTTCTAGAATTGTAGTTATTGTCATTGATTACTAAGCCATATTCCCCAAAAAGGATGGGACAGGAAGCAAAATACCATATTTCTCGTTAAATACAAGAAACATACAGCTAGATTGATTAAACATTCTACATCCAGAAACATATTTTATTTATTTATTTTTATTATAAATACTTAGGAAGGAAACAATGGATTCTTCTAGTAGTAAGTAATAGCCACATACTGGGGTGCATTAGTAAGAGCTTAGGCTGCAAACAGAGGAATTAATTTTCCCTTTTATTCGGTACTAGCAAGACCACTACTACCAGGAGTACTGTGTCCAGCTTTGGTCCCTCTAGTCCAAAAAAAGACATCAACAAAGCAGAGCAAGTTCAGTGGAGGACTGCCTAGCTTGTTGGTAGGCTGGAGCATGGGATGTAAAAGGAGAGTTTGAGAGAGTTGGGTTTATACAGCCTTGAAGAGAAGGCTACGGGGGATATAAGTGCTCCCTCAACTACATAACAGGTGACAATAGACAACATGGGGCCAAATGTTTCTTCGAGGTGCACAGTGAAAGTACAAGAAGCAATGAATACAGGTTACAGCAAGGCAAATTATATTTATGTAAATTATATAAATGTGTGTATATGTGTGTGTATGTATATATATATATATATAAAAATAAATATAAAATGCATCATATTATTTAGAGATTACAAAAAGATTCTTCCTGGTAAAGGTGGTCAGACACTAGAACAAGCTGCCCGGAGAGGTTCTAGACTCTCTAGAACTACTACTCTCTAGTCTACTCTCTAGTATCCTTGGAGATACTGAGAACCTGATAGGAAGCTGAAGTGTGTCTGTGAACTGAACTATCTTGCTGTAATTGAAGGAACGAATAAAATGGCAAACTAAGTTTTGGTTATATTGGAGAGGAAGTATGTAAGGTGATAGCATGTGAAATATGAGCAATATGCTCTGTGTTATTAAAAACAGCTATGAGTTATTCAAGCTGCTGACCCCAAGACTGAGAATTCAGCTACCTTTTTGAACAGGTTTATGGTCTGTACTCAAAAAGAGTTTTTCATGCTCTTAATCTCTCCTGTCTTTTGATGAGTAAGTTACTGAAGGGATAGTGAATTCATTTTAACAATATTTATTCTCTGCCAGTCTCTTTGATTTCTGTTAAAACTCATATATCATTATGGAATAGAGGTAGTTCCAGTTGCATTGCTAGATCTAATAATAAAACATACCAGGTAACTTTAAACATTTCATAAAGTACTGCTTGTGCAGTTGCGGTGGATGAAGATGCATTACGCTGGCTTCCCAAGGTTTTGTTGGGAGATCCCAAGGGATGAAAGCTTTTCTTCCCAGCTCTTCTCGCCTGTTCAATCTTGTAGTGGCTTAATGTGGTTATTTCTTTGGACACTGTAGTTTTATACAAATATTAAAAAGATGCAGTGAGCTACAGTGGAAACAAAATGCTGATGGCTGGAAGCTCTTTTGCCTTTTTCATCCAGCACAGGAGAGTCTGTATCACCTGTTTCGGTATTTGAGGAATAGGCATCAGATTGAATGACAGTAGCTTAATCTTATTCTGAGACAGATGGGTGTGATGTTAGCCTGAGGAAAAAGTCTGCGGTTAACAACTGTTACGATTCTGCCCTGTAGATCAGATGTCCAGGTTTGTTGCTGCTCTGGGTTCTTGGAGCTATGGCTCTAATTTTATCCTTTTTATTAAATGAACTGAACATAGTATCTGTATTGCCATCTCTTCTGGATTACTGCATGAAGTTCTAACTGAGGATGTTAACTGCAAAGTGCTGTGGAAACTAGTTGGGTACAAATGTGCTTTTTTCCAGTTGACCTCTACAGGAGAGAGAGAGAGCCATGAACTGTGAAATTCAGTGAAATCTATTCACATGATTTTCATGGGCCAGATCCTGTTCTGCAGAATTCTTCTGGGCTAAATCCCAGGTTGGTTTAGCTTAGAGATGTTCCCTGCTTTGAGAAAGCCTGGGTATTGTTGGTAGTCAAAGGCAATACAGAATTGTTCAACAAAATTGTTGTGAGAAGCAGTCCTCGAAGTTGTTCTGATCCAACTGCTGGCTGGTAGGCTGAATCTGATCTTCTGGATACTTCTGAACTGCTGCGTTTTGCCTTTCTGAGAAGGGGAACGGTGCTGCAGGTGAGATCTGAGTAGCAAATTCTGCCCAGCTGCCAAATACCATCTGCTCCCAGCTTCTGTGCAACAACTGCCACTCGCTATCCAGCAGGGCAACGGGAGCCTGTCTCGGTATTTGAGTCAGCAGCAGCTGTTTGTTGCTTTCCCAGCTTCTGCGGGAGAAGTAACAGCCCGCTTCTCTGTGTCGGGAGCAGCAGTTGTCCTGTCTAGTTTCGCTGTGTAACAACTGCCTGGATCTCTGCGGCAGGTGTGGGAGGGAGCATTTTAACGGCAGCTGCTGCCAGATGGGGAAGTCAGCTGCTTTCCTGTGATGTGGAGGTAGGCTAAAGCCTTTGCTGTTGGGCTGGGGGTCACAGAGGGTCTCAAAACCCCAATCCAGCTGTTACAGCTGCCGAGGTCAGACCACCCTGCGAGTGATTTGGAAGAGCAAGTCTACCGTCCTGCACTGCAGCTTTCTAGAAGAACCTCCTAGGTTTCTCTTGAATGTCTTGAATTCTGTCTGCCCTGCAGCTTTTCTTCTGTTGAATTATTTCCTCAATAGCTGCTTACTATTTCTGTATAGCAGTGATAATGGTTACTGCGCCAATTAAATAAGAAGACCCCTAACGGATAGCTGTAAAACTTTCCAAGGGTAAACTCTCCCATAGTATCTGACTAGGGTGTTGGTTAATCTGTAAAGCTACCAAAAAAAAATCGAAGAGCTGTGAGATTTCACTGTATACAAATCTAAATCCAGATGAGGTGTACACTTAGCTGGCCTGGAAAAGCAGGATGCTAAGAAAATGAAAATAATGTTCGGTAATTTTATCTTTGGAATCTGATCTTACGCAGTCAGTTCAGTCCAATAGTTCATGTATCCTCACATTCATTTTCCTCTTGTGTGGTCTGAAAAACACAGAAGAGACTGTACAGTCTTTAGAGAAGTGCTGTTGCTGCTGTGAAGGATAAATTTTAGAGATTTAGAGTACCGAGAGACAATTCAGATGGACGAAGAGAAGGAACTCCTACCTTTTCTTTCCCTTTGGCCTTCAAAAAATTCTTTGGTTTCTTTTTGATGTGTAAAGGTGGTTTACAAACCAGTAAGCCTTGAAGATTTTGCCTTTGCTGTGGTGATTTGTTTCTTTAAGTGTGATGACTTAGATGAATGTGATGTGTTGGTTGTTGCTTAAATCAAGAGTCAGGAGTGTACTAAAAAGAATTTTCTGCTGAAATATTTAAGGCTTTCCAGTAAATAGATCTCTTACAGGAATAAATTAAAATAAAAATCAGTTAACTCTGCGATTCAAAAATGAAAAAGTATTCTCTGGTAATATCACTTTACTTGCTTAGCAACAAAGATGTCTCTGTTTCTTCAGAGCTCATCTACTTCCATGTATTTTGAAGGATTTTTCTGTTTCTGCAAAATTAACTTTTTTTCATATTTTAGGGGTGTTGTTTCTTGCTTGGGTAGAACAGAAGGCATAACAATGAGCAAAATACCATGTTTTCTGGTATCTTTCATGTATCTTAAAGAAGTAACCCTCTCCTGTTTTTTTTCAATCTGCCTTCCTAACACAGCAAAGTATATATGATTATGGTGCCCCGGTCTCCTCACCAGTAGCTTTTGAACCTATGGACTCGTACCAGTTAAATTCTTCTAAATTTCATGAAAGTAGAGCTAGGTAACATGGAAAGAAGACCATTAAGGAAGAAGCCCAACCATAGCTTAAATCAGCACTTGCAGTCAGGGATGAGACACAAACCCATCGCAAGCCAGGCTTTATTAGTTTTGTTGCTCACAGAACCTACTTGTTTCCTGTATGTGTCTCCCTAAAGAAAATGAGGGTCTGAGTAGACTGGGTGGTTGTGTGACTGCTCTACTGCTCCAGAAGTCTTTGAGAGACCTGGAGCTACCTTGAGTGCTTACTTTCTTAGAGGAAAGTAAATGAGGTGCAAACCACGTTGTTGTTGTTTTTTTTTTTTTTTGGTCTATCTTATTTGCTATACACTTAAAAGGAAACAAACCTTTTGATTGCTGTTTTATTTATGTTTAGACCAGTGATGGGTCATGATTTGAGATAGGGATTTGTGTGTGACAGTTTGCAGTATCCAAATTAGTTCTGCTTCTTAATGTTGAAATATTCTGAAGTGTTAGTCTGCTACAACTAAGACTCATATGAGCATATTGAGAAAAATCTTAAACAAAATGTCTGTTTTGTTGCTACATTGATAGGTAATGTTCGTTCGTTCATTCATTGTCATTCAGAAATGTTTTGTTGGCTATTTTTGCTAGTTGTCAAAAAGTAACTGTAAAAAATGGTGTAAGGTTATTCATCAAAACTGCTTTCCTGAATATTAAAACTTTTCTTAGTTACTGTTTACAACAGTAAACAGTACTAAACTGATTACAACAGTAGTCAGTTTAGTATCAGTTATTATACAACAGTAAACAGTTGTACTGTGTACAACTGTTACCCTAATGACTCTGCATTGCTAAGAGAGAATGAGTAGGATTCTATTTTAGATTGTAGGATGCAGACTAGTGAACTAGTTTGCTTATTTACTTTACCCTCAAATGAGGTTACTCCTTTCACTGTGTGCTTTTAGTCTGAGAGAAAGGTAAGCCAATTTCATTTAGCTTAGCTCAAAATATAGGAATTCTTATTGGAGGAGGCCTGCGGGTTGGAACACAGTTGTTAAAAAGGTCACGTATAGCTTACAGGGCTGATAAATTACAAATAGTAACTTTTTATTTCTATGAAACCAGATTTTAAGTGTATTTCACTTCACTGTAAATAGAACCTCAAGCTGTCACTTTTGCAAAGCTTTTTCAGAGTTGGAATGTATTCTGGCAGTTGTCAATATCTTACCATTTCTTCAGAAGGTGGTTAGACTTTCAAGTGCTGAACATCTAATGTTTTCCACTGAAGAAACTATTTAAACAAACTGTGGTAGGGAACTTTTTTTTTTTTGTAATGAATTACTGAATCCTTTATGGACTTACAACATAGGACAATCCAATTGTTTACATATTACACTCACTTTAGAAAATACTCATTTTAAATAAAAATACACAATTTAAATAATACATTTTTAACAGTTTTTTTCAAATTGTAAAGAGTTACTTTAGTTGCATATGAATATTTGCATATGAATATATATGAATATTTACTATGTCAGTAGGTGAGATAAATTCAGATACTATAGCAAATAATCCTACTTTAAAAAATGAATTTTAAATTACAAATGGCCTAATTATTGTGTATGTATTCTTTTTCTCATTCTTGTTTTCTTTTCCTTGTAGTACTGCTCATGAGCTTTGTTTCTGCTTTAGAATGGAAACAGTTCAAGCAGGGAGTCTAGATAAATTTCCTGGCTTGCTTCTGTATGTTGGGAAGCACATACTGATGACCGATACTGTACTCTTTATCTGCATTTGCTTTCTAACTTTGATTATAAGATTCCTTCTTAGATATAACTTTGTTATCTTACACCTTTTTCCCTACTTCTCTGTGTGTGTGTTTTTGTTTTAATCTTTGTGAGAAGCCACACTGGGAGAACATATATATACACAGGAGCTTCTGGACTTTTCACTGTCCTTCCCTCATCTTAATTTCTCATGAGGCCTCCTCTTCAAGGTAAGCAGGCCAAACAACAGGAGTCTTCAATAAAAGAAGTCTTTGAGCAACATGTAGGAAACTGCCAAATCTCTTCTGGCCAAGCAAGGGTTTATAGGCTTTTCAGGTTGTTTTAGCAACCTCCTTCCAACTTGAAAGACTTCCCAAATGAGACCTCAGATGAAAACTTTTATTAATTCTTACCTTGTACAGGAGTTGAGGAGAGTGAGCTAGCAGGCTTAGGCAAGTTTGCCAATTGCAGTGGACCCTAATGTGTAGTTTTTGTTGAAGAGACGCTTTCACGTCTTCACTTCTGTCCCATATCTGCTGGAGGAATATCTTCTGTGCTCTGTCTTCTCAAGGTCACTCTTTGGGTTCTTCGTAGCCTTTCTTTGTCACTTCATATGACTGTGTGAGCAAGGAGGTAGACTATGAGCTTTCTAAAATCTGTTTCGGTATAAATTCCACAAGAGGATTTGTCCCATCTTATGGTATCTGGCCTTTCCCAAGATAACAGGTAGAACTTCTGCATCATTCCTGGCAAGAAACCCTTGGGGGAAAAAAATCAAGATACAAGTAGTGATGGATATTCAGGCTTTTCCTGACTATAGAACGCTTATCATAAACAACAACTTATCCTAGAACCAGGAGATGCAGCTTATATTTGAAAGCATGCTTTTCATGGTAAGGAAGAAGGACAAGCTGTGTGCATGTAAATGAACAGAACTATAAAGAAAGCAAAGTTCAGTGATCCCTGCTCCCAGCAGATTATGGATATTCAAAACCAGTTAGTATGAACAGTCGTAGTAGGAGTCTGTCTGTGTCTGGGGCTTAACAGAATTTGTGGTTACAGAATTCATTCATTGCCAAATAATAATTTGTTACCTAAATTTCACCTTGAAAATTTGGTCTAATTTTTTTAATGTAGCCTAGAAGAGACAGTCTTTAAAATGCTGTCCTGAGCAAAAACAAAAATAGAAGAAGCCATGCTTTCAAGCACAGTCTCTCTTTCTATACATCTCTCCAAGCCACTGTTTCTATTGTAACTTTATGATAGAATGAATCCTACTATAACTTCAAAAATGACAGTCTCATGTTCTGCACTCCTCGGTCCTTCCTGCCATGAGTATATAAGCTTTTGATTTGCTAGGGAGTGCATTGAAGTATTGTCTTACTTTTAACCTCGGAAGCAACTGCCCAAAATGAATAACAGAAGAGAAGGCAAAGTGTTACCTCAAAGGAAAGCATTCATTTTTCTTTAACCTCTTTTTAACACTCCAGATGCAAAGTGGGTAAAATGCTGTATTAGCACAGCATGCTGAGCAGAGGAAGAAATTTTGTTATGTACCAGAGAGAATGAGTGTGGCCGTAACAGCCTTATGGACCAACAGCTGCCTACCCTCCACAGGCAAAATCTCTCAAGTGTTGTCTTGTGATCACTCGTGGTCCTCCAGACCAATGTATTTTATCTAGACATAGTGCATGTAATGCTTTTTAAGTGTGGAAAACTTCAGCGTAGAATTTGGGAAGAGGGAACTGGCTATGAAGCTCTTTGCGATTTCCTTTTCTACTTCCCATTTACAATAACAAATGTAAGAAACAGGAGAAAAATAAGACCTATCATGGAAAATGTATGAGCTGACTGTTTTTTATTTCTTCAAGGGGTGAGTAAAAAGTGTGTCTGTTTCTGTCTCTCCCCTCTCACCCCTTTTTCTCCTTTATAACATGAAAGAAAAACACTACTAAATAAGCTTTCTTGACTCCAAAGATACGTTTGCTGCTATCTAGCTCTGTGGTGTTGCTATTAAAAAAGTTTGATGGCTTTTATGTAGTTTTATATAAACTAAACTTTCTTTTTATATGACTTTGTGGTGGAACAAAAGGAATATGATCACGCTTCAGAATCTGTAAAAGTCTGAACGGGTATTGTGTGCGTGTGAATACAGAGCGTGGCTTTGACTGTGACTGAAGATCAGTTCCAGAAAGAAACTGAACTGTATCCGTTTTTCCCATCTGGTGAAGTGTATCTGATATCCTTCTATGCGAGTGGTAGCAACTAAGTGGCAAAGTGAGGAGCAATGCTCTGCCTGTTGAATTGCTGGATGATGGATATCAAAAAAAGCAAGCAAGATGCTGGATCAAGGTTTCAGTTGAGTAGGGGTGCTCTCTTGGAGTTGCAATTAATCTAAACTGACAATACCTTTTCGTTGGATGTTATCCCTACTTTAAAAATGCTTTTGTGTTAGATTTCTTAACCCTGGTGAAGGTGAAGTGTAGGGCTAGAGCAGCGTGCAAGCCTTTTTTCCTAAAAGGAAAACACTTTAAATGATTCACGGTATAGTCTTCATTTTAAATAGTTTTACAAGGGTGCTCAGTTGTGTTTGCAGTAGTCAGTTGGCACTCATGTAGATCAGAAAGTCATACTTACGCTCTTCTTCACCTCTTATACTGCCCTGTGTAACACAGAGTGTAGAGGTATAAGATGGTGGTGGAAGCAGTAGAGCTTCTTTAGAAGTGTTTCTCATTTTACACAAAGTATTTCAGCCATCTCAAACTTAGCATTTTAAATATTTAAATGATCCCTTTCAAGGTGGTATGAGCGTTTCTTAATTTTGAATGTAGAATTCTCAAAAAAAAAAAAAAAAAAAATCTGAGGAACAACCCTATTGTCCTGATTTTACAGATAACTGCTTTGTCTTGCTTCCTAACTGTCTTCCTCAAGGTTTCACAGAAATTCTCTGGTGGAATAGGGCATTGTATCCTGGAATCTGATGTTTAAAACTGGAAGTCTGAGTTCTAGCTCATCCTTTTTTAACAGAGATAAAAGACCTATACCTTTCATGTCATCCTAGGGGAATTAATTGAATTTTAAGTATCAATATTCTGATTGAGATCAATGCTTTTAATTCAGTTTATTGCTTCTTTTTCTTTTTAGGCATGTACTGGTATCGAAAATATTGATGAAGCTATAACGTTGCTTGAACAAAATAACTGGGATTTAGTGGTAAGTATTCTAAGAAAATGACTTCATAGATCAACTTCATATAACAGCGACAGGCTATCTTGCTGAGACAGCTATTGCCTTTATTTCAAATTTGGGCATGGCTTATGGCTGGGGCAAGCAAGTTACGTGCAAACTATTTCTTGTCTGTTAAAACCTCATTGCCAAGTAACGTAGTGCTGAGTTATATATACCTGTATATGCTCTGATTCTCTTCATGCCTTTTTGATTTAAAGGAAAAGAAACAAATCAATGTTTCATACTGTGTTTAGTTTCCTTTTTGGTTAGTTTGGTTAGTAAATATTTTAAAAACACATTTTTTTTTGTGTATACAAATTTTTAAAGATTTAGGTGCCTGTGGACTAAATGAAAAGTAAACCAATGTCTTCAGTCTTTATGTTTATCTTGTTTATTACAAGGCTCAGTGTGCAGACATGTAGTGGGAAAGCAAGGTAACAAGCAGAAGAGTTTTATTTTTATTAAGTAGAACTCTACCTGGGATTATCAAGATGAATAAAGAAACAATTAGTCCACTTTCTTAAAAATCTAAAAAAGTACAATAGAACAAACTTAACTTAAAACCAAGTCCCCTTCCTGTAAAATTTAATACCTTTGATTTCCTCCTCCTTTTTTCCTTTGAAAATGAGTGATCTCTGTACCAATCCAAATAATCATGAACTAATTAAAAAAAAAAAAGGTGATCCAGAAATGACTCTGTATACAACTTCAGCTTTCTGCCATGTTATGCTTCCAGAGTATTGATTAGTCATCTCTGTTTTACTGATTAAAAACTGAATATCACAGTGTTTAACCTGAGTTTAAGTGACCTTAAACATTGTAATATTGTAATAATTTGTAAACAAACACTATGTACTTCAAACACTTCAAGTTGTATGTTTAAAAAGAATGTTGGGCAAAGTGTGCCAAGCCTTTATTTTGCAACATATCACATCACAATATAAGCAAGAATGACACAACCAGCAAAAGACAGTACATATCATCAAGCAGAGAAGCCCAAATGTATGTTGACAGATTGGTACAATTAAAAACATCTTATATCATAGTAGATTGTTGTGACATGGTGTCTACTGTTTTGAAAGTTGGAGTATTTTTCTATTCATGTATTTGAAGGCAAGGAATTAATCCTATGGCTTCTCTTCAGGTTGTAAGGTTCTCAATACAAGGCATTAAATCAGTTCGATATGGTATTGGGGGATTTGTAAATTGTAAAACATGCTGTACAATAAATGCTCACAAAAGAGGTTGACTGAGAGAACTCTAATGAAGAATAGCAAGAGCAGCTAAAGGGAATCTGTTTTTTATATTTTTTATATATATATATGTATATATATATATAAAATGTTTTTGAGACTACAGAATGAGCAGAAAAGAATAAAGTATTTGAAGCTATGAGAACTAACAAAATTATTTAGAAGTAGAATAGGAATATAATAGGAAAAGGAGTACTGACCCAAAATGCAAGCTTGGAAGAGGCATATGGAATGTAAGAAAGGGAAGCCAATTTGGGATGTGGGAGATATTTCAGGAGAGTACGTTGTTCTTGAAACTATTATAGAAAGTGAGTGAGGGGGTATCTATGGAAAGGAAATGTTAAGTTGTAGAAGAATAAATAAATAAATGAAGGAGAGTAGAAGTGAAGGAGATGCCCTATGCTTCTGTCATTAATAGGGCACTGGCTGCTTTTTATTAAGAGCAATCTTGTGGAAACAAAAAAAATGAATGAAAACCAAATTATGCTAATCTAATAGATAATTAGGAGCAAAAGAGTGAAGGAAGGGGAGAGAAGACAGAAGCAATGTGAAGGCAGAATGTAGGAAGAAAAGGATTCAGTACCTTGAGGAGAGAATCAGATATCTCATTGTTAGTCAAGGGATTTTAGCATTTAAAAAAGTCAAAATAACATATGGAAAAAAGGCTCATGACATTTGAGAAAAGTAGGGTTTTTTTTTCTCTTTTAAAAATAAAAAATGTAAAATAAAATTGTAATGTAAGAATTATTTCTGGTCTGTGG
This sequence comes from Struthio camelus, assembly GCF_040807025.1. Lineage (NCBI taxonomy): Eukaryota > Metazoa > Chordata > Aves > Struthioniformes > Struthionidae > Struthio > Struthio camelus. The sequence continues at coordinate 30,954,998 of NC_090949.1, read as the reverse complement.
TCTTTTTTTCAGGGAGGCTTATTGCATAGGTCATTTTTTTTTCTTTTCTTTTTTTTTCTTCTTCTCTTCCTCCTTTAATTCGGTAGTCAAGTACAGATTCAATGACAAGAAATTGAGGAGAAGGTGAGGTGTGGTTTAGATTAAACCAAACAGTCATGGAGTATTTTAACTGAGATGAAAAATTAAAAAAAATCCCTTTGTTTGGTACTAAGTATTTCATTCAAACCTGAAATAAAACATTTCATTTTTAGGCTTTGTAAAGAAAACAAAATGTGTAGGACTTGATTCACAAATCATGAAGAAGGTAGTAATGATTTTGGTAATGGTTCCTCTATTATCGTTTTACCACCAATGTGTTAGGTAAATGGGAACATGAAGATGACTGTCTTCTCTTACTTCACTTTTAGTTTTGTCAGTTGATTTCAAGCATAAAGTTTCTGATAAATGTGACCTGAACGTATAGGTTGGGGACAGTCAGTATTTTTATGGCAAACTTATCGTTGTCTAAAAGGAATTGAACCCATTCTAAGTGAAGTAGTAAAATATGCCGCCATAGTTGATTTCTATTTAATGTGGATTCCCTTTTTTAAAATGTGGATTTCTTATTTATTTATTTATTTATTTTTAAAGTAAATTCAGAGCTCTGTATTTGATCAGGAAAACTTAGTGAGACACTTGGGGAAATACTAAATAGAAAGCCAAGCAAGTCCTTTTAGGATGTCATCCTAAGTTCAGAGACACTTCTGCAGCATTTGGGAGAGGGGAGAAGAAAAGAAGAGAGGGGGGAGAAAAAATAAAAAAAAAAAAAAAGCAAACGAGCATAAGCTAAGGAAATTCTTGTTTTGGAACAGATTGCTTTCTTGCTCTTCATTTAGGCCATCTGTATCTCAGTTCCATTTTACTGTTTGGAAAATAGTCGTGAACTATGTGCAACTATGTTGGGAAACCAGGTTGAATACTCCCATGAGCACCTTTTTCTTCTTGAATTCTGTGCAGCTGTTCTCAAGGGAGTTGTTATTTCTCTGGGACTTCAGCCAAAACAACAGTGAGCAAGTAGTCCTGGTGAGGTTGAAAGCAGAAGGATCCCAAAACAGAAATAATGAAGTACTTACTAATATAGGTCAAGAAAGAAGTATAAGAACACATACAAGAAGGTCAAGAAGGATTGTGCAAAAGCAACAGAGGTTATAAACTTTACAAAGCAAGTGAAAGAAATCTTAATTTTCTAAAAATAAAGAAAAATATCTCTGTTTTAGGTTCTGTGTTGATTACTGTTAGTATCCAGATAATTTTTTTTTTTTTTAAATGACTTGAGAGGTTAAAAAATTAGTGTATGAGATTAAATCTTCCTAGTTGAGACAACTCTGAGCTGGAGATTTTTTTTTAATGTCAGTCACTGTGGCTACAAGTCTCTCTTTCAGACAACCTCTGCACCTTTACATTATTTCCGACCTCCTGAATAGCCTAAGTGGGTGTGCGCAATGACTCTCCCTTTTTCTAATGTCATACTGCAAGGATTATATTTTCACGTAAACTTTTTTTGAGGATGTATTTGTTTACCCTGATGTGATATTCCTACATCTTTATTGTCTTCACATTCCTCTTATTTTTGTTAATTTTTTTTTTTAATTTCCCCCCACATTGTTAGTAGGTGTTAATATCAAGAGTTAAAATGTCACCCAGCGTTTCCTACTATCAAGAATATTATTCTTTCCTGTTACGTTACTTCAGTGAGTGTTACTGTGTTTTGTTTCTTCTGGACATTGTCTTACCTTTAAACAAAAACATATGAGTGACAGTTATGGAACTCCTTTCATAATTTACTTGTTTCAATAGCTATTTATGTTTTTTTTATTAAGGATGCATCTGAATTCTTTTTTTCTTTCAATTTAGAACTGAAACATTAACTTACATTTTTTGAGTTTTTAATGTTTTGTTTCCCTAAATTAGAAATCTTCCCATGTCTTATTTTTCCTCTGCCTAAGATACTTAGGCTGGTGTAAACTGCCATTGTTTTATCTTTCACCTTTCAATTTAAATTTTTCCTGGCTCTATATGTTTTATGGCTTTCAAATAGCATCTGTAGCTGTTTGAAGTGATGTAGGAAATTCTTTCCTACACGTTTGGTTGCTAGGTGTTCTTCAAGCACTCAAAATCAAATTGATCATAGGATTACTGCGAAGGAATTTATATGAGTAACAGCCTATGAATTACTTGGTGGGATCATGGAATCTAATCTTGCCAATAATTAATTTCCTACTGCTGCACAGGACTTGGACTTTGTGGTGGGCTACTCTTGTTCGTTTGGCAGCACTGTAGCCTAACTACTCGGCTTATTATATGCTGCCTGGTGAAATGTTACAGATGTTTGGTGAAATACAGAAAGTCAACAAAGACAATACGGTGATCCCTTCTGGACCTGATCTTTATGAAACTGTACTTTAATGAAAGGATCCAACAACTCTCTTAAGCCTATCAGGATTCCTGATTTGTTATTTCTCAAGTGTAATTTCTTTGGGAGGTATTAATTTACAATACTTTTTAACATCTAAAGAAGCCAACTTAAGAATTTCTGTCAGCTTTAAAACTTGATGATTTCAAGCTTGCCCATTCCAACTATGATCTTCTGCTTCTGCATTTGAAGGGAAGAATGACAATATAAAGGTATCATCTTAAATGCTATGTAAAAACAATAAAATAAAAACCTGAAAATTCCCAGGTCTGTGTCTTTTGAATTGTTTCCGATGATGGCATGTATTTAAAGACAGTGATTCATTTATGCAAGAAATTCTAATTTACTCCTTGCTTCTGTGCAGTATGTACCTTCATGTATCTGAGGTTATTACTGGTGTGAGAGCTTCTTATTCTCCTGATGTCAAATGCTTATACCTGTGCTTAAAACCCAATCTCCTGTAGCGTTCACAGTTTTAATGAAAATCTCATATCCTTCAGTGGTAGCTCAAGCTCGTTCTTTATTGGTAATCGGAACAGAGTTTCTGAACAGAAAGCAGGATTCACTATACTTGGTTTTCTACTTCTTCCAGTATGACCATTTCTGTTGTTACTCCTTTAGAGTTCACTGGTTTAAAATCCTTTCTATTTTGCTTCTTTTTTCCAACAGACATTGTAATGTAGGTACTGCTTAGCATATTAAACTTCAAGAAGAAAATCCTTTCCTCAAAATAAAGGATTATTTGTGCCTTCCTGCTATATTTAACTTTGTTATTCTGTATTCTGGCAGAGGCTCCAAGCACAGCATAGTTTCAGTAAAAGCAGCAGTTTAGTGTACCTGTAAATGTGATGACTTGCAGTTTCTCCTGTACACAGCTTCCAAGGATCAGCTGACAAAAGTTCTCCTATACCTTGGAAAGAGAAAATCTTATGTTTTTAATGTCTGGTTTTTATAATGCTTCAATTCTCAACTATTATTTTTTTTTCTTTTTAATTGGGAACTTTATACAGAAGATTGATTTATTTTTGCGTTTTGCTGTTTAAAACCTCTTAAAAATTGGCATTATTTGTCAGTTTTTCAAATACCCACTTTGTTCATACATATATACTTATATTTGCTTCTATCTTTTGGAAAGAAAGAAAGTCAAAAACATTTTTTTGAACTAAGAAAAATGAGCCATGACTTTACAATTTTACTTTTTTATTGTTTCTGTTGGAGGTGTCATTTTTAGATGTCATTCCTAGGCAGAAAATGGTCAGTTGCCTCTTTGACAGTTATCAACAATCATTATTTTATCTTTGATTGCTTTCTAACCGTAACTTAGTTCTTCTGTTATAATGTGTAATAAATCTCAGTATAAGTTGGTAGCAACTAATACAGTAATGATGACTTTTGACTTTTTTCCAATTGATTTGCCCTGCAGAAGCTTTGATGTGGTATCTCTTTGTGCGTTTTTGAATTAGTCTGCCTCCAGAAACTAGATGATTGATTAAAGTTTGGCACAAGGCCATTTCTTTTCCTTAAATGTGGGACAGTACTGTCATATGGTTTGCAGCTCTCGTTTCCTCCGAAGGTGGCTGTATTTCGGTGGCTGTTGACCCAGGACTGCACATCATGGTGATCGTGTTCATCATATTTGCCTCATTTATCTTGAATTGTTGACCTATTTTCTGTACTTCAGAATTTCATACTGACTATGCTATACATTTGACAGCACTCACTGCTGGACTAATAAGTCTGTGGTGTGCCTGTGTCATTAGGACTAGACCTGAAGGCTTGTCACTGTCAGGAACGTGGGCATATCTGTGTAGTAATAACTGACTCATCTGCCCACACGGGAATGTTATGTCTGCCTGTGGGGAACAGAGGTGTGTATGCGTGATTTTATTTTATTTTATTTTATTTTTTAATTTAAATTAAGGAGCCTTTCAACTTTTTCTTCAGATGGGTGTCCTCTTCTGGACTTGCGTGTTCTGTTGCCTGTGTTACTGCCAGCTTGGTTAGGTGGTGTTTGCTGTCACTGAAGTGAGCAGCCTGGACAGCGGTCAAAATGCTGCTGCCCGCAGAGCTATGGAAAAGGGAGGCTCTGAGTGAGGTGGTGGCAAGTAGATGTTGGAGAACTCATGTACCACCGGTGCAAGTGTACTAGGCACGGTGCCGGTTCTCCATGAAATACAGAAACCACACATTTCCTGTATGTCCATCTGCAGCATTAACCTTTGCAGTAGGACACAATCGGTTCTGTGTGAACTTTTGTTTTACAAAGGGCTAGAGAAGTCCCTTCTGGAAGTCTATTAATATACTTTCCATTATACTAGGGATTCTTGCTTGCAAAAAAGTCTTTCAATTTCTCATAACTTTTATTTCCAGCTTTTTTGCAGTTTGCTAAGGGATACTTCTGCATCTTTGAGCAGGTGCAAGTGCCTGCTGTATATTTGTGCAAGTTTCAGGAAACTGGGTGGTAGAAAAGAAGACTAGCTAGTTCTCGGCAAAATGTGATTATTAAATCCTTTGTTTTCATTTCCTTGAAATTGAGGCATTCAAATGTAAAAGAGATGTTTCCTTTTTGTATATTTTATACATTGAATACCTTGAGAAATGTGCAGATCTGTAAGCGGTTGTAAACATATGTATGGCTTTCCACATAGTTATATGCACGTTCATCTTTAAAAACTAATATGTCTGGAGGAAATTGAGATTCTTGCCTTGCAGAATAACTGTGCTTTTTTGTTGCCTTGGCAATGTGCTTCCAGAAGGGAAAACTTCCTCTAATAGTAATAAGGTAGCCCAGTCTTCATGGCCTGATCAAATCCTATCTGCATTTTTTTTTTTTTTGAGAGTTAAGGGCACCAGTTGACTCCTCACCTGATGTAGAAGTGTTTGCTATGTTGTCCTGTAACGTTTGTTTCACGTGACTTTGCAAGCACAGCTTGCAGTTGGTCCTGTTGTATCTCTGTGTCAGCTGTGATCCATTGCCTGCAAGTGGTCTGCTAGGCATCAAGAAAGTGATCAACAAAGCAACTACAGTTTAAAATAAAATGAAACCAAAACCAATAAAAGATGTCATAAACACATTCTGATACATGCAATCAGAGAAGCAAACAAAATAAGGGGAGAATAAAAGCAGCAAATGCCTGGCTTGAATGTTTTCAACTTGCAATTGCTTTGAATGAAACTGTTATTATGTTATATAGAATTGGTCCTCAGTGGTGTTTTTTTTTTTTTTTTTTCTCCCTCCCCCAGAAACTTAGGTGGTCTTTGGATTTATCTTCTTGTTTGGATGACCCTTTGCTTCTTTAAAAAGAAGTTGAGAAATACTGCTTGGATCATGTTAACATTGCCAAATCTTGCAATTTTTATAAGGAATCCCATTAAAGTTGTAATCAAAGCCGTAGTTGCTGATGCTGTGTAAATAGCCAAGAATCTCAAGTTTCACAGTGATCCCTCTGTAAAGAAAGAGGCTGGGATAGGGGGCATTATCTGGCTTGCCAGTAGAGAAAGATTTGAAAACTGAAATGAATTGCTTTCCGCATCCAGAGTCTACCTCCTTCAGATTTTTATTAGAGTCCTGTAGCTCCTGACTGGGACTATTGAGGTGCAAAAAACCCTTATAAAATGTTCCTTTCTCCAGCAAGTAATAGCTAAATCATATTCTAGGTTCAGAGAGTCATTTGATTTCTTTAGTTTATTCCATCTTCTTTCTTGATGGGGCTTAAAGCAGATGCATATGTAACAAATATGACTCTATTTCCTTGCTCCCCAGCAAATTACTGTGTCTCCTTAATAGGAGAAAGCATAATCTGAGAAATATTATTTTGGAGTTTGGCAAAAACAATTTTAATTTCTCTAAAATACTCCTCTGTTGAAACACTGTACTTTTTTCACAGAAAAAGTTTTCAAGGGCTCAGTGCTTGAGCTTTCATTTGGGAAAGCCAGTGCTATGCAGTTTCATTCTTGTCTTCTGTTTTAAAGGCATTACTAAAATTTTAGCGTTAAGGGTAACATGAGAGTATTACTTGTTTAGTAGGTGAATCTTTTTGGTCTACCATGTTTAAACAGGTTGAGGGCAAAGGTTGTGAAGTGTACAACTTCATTGAAACCATGAATTAAGATTAAACACTTAAATTCTTCTGTTGTTCAATTTGAAGGCAATTTTTTGGGAAGATGAAAAAATCGGTAGCTCTCAAGGAGGTAGGCTTTTAAATTTTTCTTTTATTTTAATTTAAGGCAATTAAGAGATTTAGCTCAAAATCTGTAGCTGCAAACCCATGTTTTCTTTATTATGGTTTCATGTATGCTTTTGGGTTTTGTTGTTTCAGCAGAAGGGACTATTCTTACATAGGTCTTTGAAGGAGAGTATAGTGAGGTAAATATTTTTCTTACAGGGCAAAACTGGTGTAGCATAGGTCCAGAAACTTGGGCAATGTATCTTCTAAATGGATGTCCTTTCCTTCCTATTAGATTGTAATAATTCTTCAGTATCTATGAAAAAAAATCCATATTTTCCACCTCCACAATTTCAGCAAAGGTAATGGTTAACTTGCAATGTTTCAGACAGTTTTTTAGACACAAAGGTTTTAATCTAAAAAGAATTTACTTTGATTCATAATTATTGATTTAATTTTTTAAAAGCCTGTTTTATCCACTGGAAGATAACGAAAGGGTGGTAATTATGTCTTATGGCTTTACTCCGTAGCCATGTGACTGTGGTGATGCATGTGATATTTAATATCTGGCTTGAAAGACAGCTGAGTAGTTCTTTGGGTAAGACTTTGCTGTCAACGTGGTAAAGTGAAGTAAGCAATGTGTATCCTCTCGAAATAATTGATGGAGTTTTGTTACTTAAAATTTTAAGTAAGCTTTTTTTTTGTGCAAAGCAAGAAAATACATATAGACTTTTTTTTTACAAAGGCTATTTCATCTGACAGAGAATTGCTTGTGCTCTGAACATAATGAAAAAGCATCTACCTGCGATCGTAGCTGTATTTAATAACGTTACTGTAGCTGTATGCATGCATTACCCACCCTGCTTCACATCTCGCAAACATATATTTTCAGCAGCTTGTACTGGCTGTTTATATGAAGAGTGCATAGTATTAATTTGTCCTGAAACACTCAAATTTAAAAGCAAATTTCTAGAACGTTTTAATAGTTGTGAGGGGTATTTGATGTTTTTAATTGTCCTGAAAGTTTCCAATATGTTGTGTGACTAGTTGAACTGAAAAGTACATACATTTTATAAATGTGTCTTTGACAAGTGATTAGTGTCTTGGCATCATGCTGGGAAAGTATAGGTAGGATAAAAATGAAGTAAATTATTTAAATTGAGAAGCAGCATCTGTGTAGATACTGTATCTTAGCAAAGAAGCCAGGAATTGCCCAGACCCATCAGTCTGAACTTTACTTTCAGAACAGAGTGCTCTAAAAATGGATTTATTTATACTGTTGAATGTCTTAACGCTTCTGTCCTAGTTTTATTTAAATAAACTGTCTTTAGCTGGTGCTGGAAGACCTGGGTTGCTGCAGTGCTGGTAGTGTAGCATAGGCTATGATTAGGTGTGAGAAGAGATATTGAGAGACAAATTGTAGATTGCTTTTTGTCCGAATTTTCCAGTTTCTAAGCTTCTAAGCTAAATCTTGCAGAGCTATTCTTTATTACTGATAAGTGATTAGGCAGTGTGTTGACTATAGTTAAGGTAATTCGGGAACTGCCACATGAGATGTGTTTTGTATTGTTATATCTCTTGAGTAAAAGGGACCTTAGTCTATGCATAGTATTCCTAGAGCATTTTGAATTGTCTTGTGTCCTGAGATGTCATCCCTGTTCTGTCTTTTTGAAAAAGCTTTTTTAAAAGCTAATATGACATGCAATGAGTGATTTGTTTGTTTGTTTGTTTTAAGCTGAACGGAAAGCATCTTGGCCTGAGGTAGCTGACTGCGACCCATGCACTTTTGTGTTGTCATTCACATTTGCATAAAATAATTAGGAGAGGGGAGCAACGTGGGAGTTCAGTACCTAGATAGTTTTTCAGGCATAACCTTTGGTTTATTTGTCTCCTGCTGTCTATTTTAATTCTCGAGGAAGAACAAGATATGTTTTTGTATCAAGCATAAGCATTCATTTCTGCTAACTTAAAAGGTAAAGCAGCATCAATGTAAAAAGTTGTGACGTTAATCACTAGGGCCAAGATATGTATATCTATATATGCCATAAAGTAGTAGATGCATCATGGTCTACTCCTCTCACTTTATGTATAAATGAGTTTTGAGTAGATAGTTCAAAGTAGACTTTTTTTCTTTTATTCCTGCTGAAGTCCAAGTTTGATCTTGGATAGATACAGATCAATAAGCTGCTTATACATATGTTCATGTTTTTTATTTTCGTGACACTATAAAAATACATCCAATTAGGATATTTATTTAATTCATTATTTGTATTGTTGACGTTGCACTCTGTGCAGTTACACAGTGGCGATATAAAATTGAAGAACTGTGCGAAGTGTGGGTAGGGATGTGTGTGTGTGTGTCTTTTATTTTATTATATTTTAGTTTCCCTCAAGGATTATAAGAGTATATGTAGCTGTTGAAAGGCTTCCTAGTGCATTTCAGCATGTTGTAGGAGCTACAGGAAAAAAGTTTATTGAAGCCACCAAAGAAGTAGAGAGAAATGGGAAACCACATCTAGAGGGCTAATTGTAAACTATTGCAATGCGTGCTCTATTACTGATGAAGTGAATCATCTGTATGAATATATTCATGTGGGCATTTTTGATGAAATGTTAATTTTTTGCTTTATTAGCAATTCTATTGTTTTGCAGCTTTTCATGAAGTATATTTGTTGTAAAGAAAGCAAGCTGAAATAAAGCATAATGCATAGAAGACACTTCATTGTAGTTCAATTACAGCTTTTGGTTAAATTTTAACCACGATGGGGACGAATGTTGGCATCCTGTAAAAACTTTATGGGTGTAACTTCACATCTAGCACTTGGAAGTACTTTGAGACTTGAAGCTGGGGAAATGCCAGCAAGTATAACACAAGCTGCAGGAAAAAGCTGACTCTCTTTGCCTTACAAAACCTGCCAAAGATAACAAAGGTAGAGGTTGCTTCTGTTAGTTTACTACTGGGGCATAATCAGTAATTTTAAACTTAAATATTATTGTATTCATTTTAAAATTTACAGTGAATATTACTTTTTATAACTTAAACTTGTAACAGTAATTACTTGTTAAAAGAATGGTTTTAAAATATCTGTTTATTGGTCTAGTATGTAGGAAGGTGGTAATATATCTTGGTTGGAACAGTCTCTAGTCTAAAATAGTTGGTATTTCTGCAGACTATTTTATGAGATTTCACGTTTAGAATTAACACATCACAGACTTGTCTGTAACAGGGAAGATTTGATTGTTTCATAAATGAAAAGTCATGTTCCTCTACTTTGGAGTCTCATAATATAGTCTCAACATCTTGGTGCAGGAAGAAGTGATTATGTTGTATTATGCCAAATTTCAGTGAACTTTGATTTTTATTAATCCCAATTGACTGAAATATTTGACTAATACTTGCAGCAAGTTTTCTCTTTCTTTCTTTCTTTTTTTTTTTTTGGTCAGTCAGTCAGCAACATATCTTCTGCTGTTCATTCCCCAATTTTCCCCTTTTTCATTGTTATAATGTGATCAGAGGAAAAGTCCATGCATACCCTGCACTACTTTTATCTAGTTTCCTGAAATCGTACTATCAGCAGGTCAGAACAAATGTTTTGACATGTCTGGCATTACCTGTTAAAACATAGCAATGCTAACATCAGTTCTGTTGAAAATACAAGCCCAAATTAATACTTGCCAAATAGAAAGAGGAAAATATGAGGGGAGCATAATTTCAAAATATTTACTGTTTTTACTGGAATATGTAAACGTGGCAGAACATTGTGAGTTAGTTACATTGTAAGAAATACTTCTGTGCCCCAAAGGAACTGATAAATCTCCACACTTCTACTGTTTTACTTTGCTGTTGTTTATAAAAATATATTCCTTTGTCACTCAGATTTATAGTTTGGAAGAAATTAAAAATTCACATTCACTTTTTGGTCCCTTCACGCATGTGTTATCTTGCTAGTGCTTTTCTTCTGTCTCTTATCATTTAATTATTTGTTTTTTCCTCTCTGGGCAACATTTTTGGTTTGGGTTTTGGTTTTGTGTTTTAAGCTTCCCATTGTACAAAGCATTTGTGGTTTTATCATGCATGTATCTTGTTGGAATATGAAATAAAATGATGGATTTTAAATCTTTGGGCTAGTAAATATGATTCATCATTTGAAAGCAGTGAAATCAAAATATTGCATTTCAAGGACTGTGTCACGTTTAACCTAAATTAAGAATAGAATTAATTGCAAAGGAGTTACTTTTGTAAACAGAATAGTATAAATGGTCTTTTCAGTGCTGTGGAAATACGTTTTATAATTTAAAAGATAAGAAATAACTTCTCACAGGTGTATGAGATTGCCTAGTGATAGCCTCTTAGTATATTTAATTACCCTCCTTAGTTATTTAAAAAAATGATTTGTTTGCCTAAATTCAACGGGGAAAATCTGGATGGATCCTTAATCTCGTTGGACTAATAGCACACAGAAATGTTCACTGGTATTTCCAAATGTAAAAGTTAGCGATTTTTCATTCTACAAAAATCAAAACGCAGTACATCTGTCTTGCATGCCATCTCTTGGCTGTCTCCCCACCGAGAGATTTTTATATGTGTGTTTTGGTGAATATTTACTTGTGTAATCAGAATGGGAAATAAATATAAGATTAAAAGCTGAAAGGGTAAGTCAAATGTTAAGATAGGTTTCTATTTGTTTTGTAGTGTGAAATAAAAAAATAAAACAAGAACTCTTTGTTATATGTAAAAGCATAGCCCAGACAGCTGCTAGCACTACTTCCTCAAAGATTATTGTAAAGTTGTCTTTATTTCAGCTAATGTAGAGAGCAGCGTGGGGCAAACTTTGAATTTGTCATTTGAGAAAATTTTTTTTTATATCAGGGAGATGTTAAATATGTAATAGGAGTAAAAGACAGAATGAACATGAAAAGCCACGAAGTGCAAAACTTGGTTCTTTAGCTTGCTGGATACTTTACACCAAATTTAATTCATATATATGTATAGGCTTTGGGTTATTAGTTACTTCTTGTCTCTCAATAGCAGTTGCTAATACCATTTCTAAGAAGCAATTAGTAGTAAAATCTAGCGCTATCTTCTAAGTGAGCTGTAATTCATTTCCCTCATGCAAAATGTCCAAGTTGCTCCTTGAGGAGAATCCGTAATACCTACGTATTGGACTGCAACCTACTTGCTGTTGGTTTTGCTGGAGGTAGAGATCTGAATGCAGAAAGATTTAAAAGGTCTATATCTATAGCAGGCTGTCAGCCAAAGCCGCTGCCTGAGATGGAGGTTGGGAAGGAGGTTGCTGCTAGGAAGCTCTTCCCCCACCTCACCCTCTGCTCCAGCCTGCGAGTGTGCTTTTGTCTAGGCCTGATTTGGGCTCTTAAATTGATTTGGCTAAACACAGTGTTTAAATTCTGGAAACAAAACCTCCCATCACGCAGATAAAAGAATTCCCAACCTCATTTAAATATGCACTTAGCATATTTAGACCTCTACTTTTGAATAACGTCATCGACAAATTCCATCCATTTTCAAACATAGTGGTAAAAATTGAGAGTTTTAAACTTGGAATTTAGTTACTGTGCTATCTAAAATACCACAATTCTTTCATAACTATTGATAGCCTCCCCTGCCTCGAAGACAGTCACAAGATGTGCTGAAATGCTTTTGAATGGTTAGTACTATGATTGTGTATTTTGAGACAAGCCATTGACAGTGTTTCATCAGCTTATTAAGAAACGGTTCTTAGTTTTCTATTTAACTCTCTTTTGTAGTAGTAAGAGTCGCATGTAGTCAGAACTAACTAATTTGTTTTGATTAATGTTCTCTTGGGGAAAGGCTTTAAATTTCACAATCTGCTTCACAACATTCTTTAACCTCTTAGCTAATTCTAGGGTGTTTGCAGAATACCTCAGAATTTCTGGGTTGTCCAAATTTTTGTGAATTGGTACGTTGTGGGATTTTTTTGTTCTTTTTTTTTACGCTATTGGTTTATTCTTTGCTGTGTTTGTGATAGATGCAAAAAATAAAGTGATGTCAGATTTAATCTATTTTGATACTGTGATTTGGAAGCTTGCTGCTGTGAAACGAGGACACACGAAAATGTATTGTTACTAAGGACCTCCATAGTTGGCACTCGTCAATCCAGTAGTATATCATATTTCTGTCTTCCCATTCCCTAAATGGAACAGGATTATAAGTAATATGTATCAATATACAATCTGTATTTTTAGATGGTGATGGAATCATGGAATAACTCGGGTTGGAAGTTACTTCTGGACATCGTTCTAGTCCAAAGCAGGTCCAATCAGAACAGATTGTGCAAGGCCCTGTTGTTAAATAAGCCATTTAATCTCGAATGTATGACTGATATCGCAAGGCAAAATGTATAAATAAGGAAAAACAAAATTTGGCTCATAATATCTGAAAATAAGTAGTGGGTTTGGTAGTTGTTTAAATGTTGTTTCAGTAAACAGTTGTTTCCTCACTTCTATTTATCTATTTCAAGTTTGATCAGTGTTACAGCAGAGTTTGTGTGTGGGTAGCATTCAGACACATCTAAGATTCTTGGCTTTGTGAAAAATTGTACAAAACCTCTGTAGTTTTCCAGTTTGATGAGCTTAACTCTTTAAATAACATTAGCATTAGAAGTGACAAAATGCCTGTTGCGGTACCCTGCACTCAGCAGTGGACACTAGTGGATGTACACAGAAGGCAAGAACAGAGTAAGCCTGTAGTGCTGCTGCTCTGAGCAATGGATTATTGGAAGCTAAAGAAACTTTTGGAGCCAGACATGGTATCTTTAGATTTAATAATCCATGAGTACATTTACTGCACCTATTAAAATTGTTTCCAGGGAAGTGTATCTTTTTAATTACGGTATATTAGTAGCATAGGCTGTCTTTGATAAAATGATCCCTGTTTGGAAGGACAAAAAAAATTTAATATCTTTGAATGTTTGCTTAACCAGTAAGAGTTGATCCTCTCTCAAAGGGGCCTGGCTTTGGGGAAGAATAGTCTGGAACAGCTCTTTCCTTAGTACTACTTTTGTTTGTTTGTTTGTTTGTTTTGGTCACAATCTTCCTGCTGTGAATTCCAGTAGATAGTTGTTGCTTTTTCTTATTTTCTTCACTGAGTGTGCTTATAGATGTCTTGTAAGAACATGGATATTTATCTTTGCAATACCTACCTGCGCACTGCTACCAGTTGTCATCTACATAATTGTAGTCTTCATCGTTTTTACCAGTGTCCAATCTCTTTGTTTTTACTGTATGGTTAATAGAGATCTTTCTGTCAAAAAAGTACATAATGCTGCTGCTGTTTTTTCTTATTCCTGTGTCCCTTAAATGTCACCAGTTCATGAAACTGGGGACGTGAACAAGTGAGTTATTCAGTTTTAAAGAAAGTAGCTTGGAGCCTCTATCATATTTAGCCCCTCCACTAGGCTTAGAAAAAGCTTGAACTGATTTAATCCTCTGATTTTTTTTTTTTCTTTGAGAAATAAGTTTTAACAGAAAAAGTATGGAAAAGCCATGCCATGTTATATTTCCTCACTGTTGAAGCAGCTAATGAAGTTGAATAAGTTGAAGCAGAATAAAGAGAATTCCACTGGGTCAGCTCAGTGTTGTTGGTGTTAAAATCTGTATTTGCTCTCTCTGATTCCAACAGATGCAAAATAAAGGATGTTTTTGCCTTCCATCAGTAAAACCAGCTTTACCTGTTGATTGGCAGGAATGAAACATGTGATGCTGAAGAGCATTGTGGGGTGGGAACAGGGGAAACAAGCAAACAAAAATAACCCCTAAACAACCCCAAACCTCCCACTTTTTCCTGGAGGTTTATGAGATGAATGTGATCAGGAGCCACATATGACTGCAAAAACCACAATAACGATCAACAAGACACATTGTTAAAATCATACCGCCATGCAGGGTGGATAAATTAATTTTATAAAAGTGTTCAGTAGAAAACTTTGTTTTCAAGTTGACTTGATGGGTAGTTGCTTTAGCTTGTAGGTACCTGCAAGCCTTTCACTTGTGTGCCTTTTCTGATTTGTTTCTAAAGGCATGATATGTCTTGTTAAAACATCATAGTTAGTTAACTGAGCTCAACAGCTGTAACTTTTTTGTTCTTATCTAACATTAGCTATTAATAGAATTTATAGAAATTCAGAATTATTTATTCAAAGAAAAAGAAAGCACAGCACTGAAAACTTGGTTTATTCTCTTATGTTTTAAATGTTTATTTAAGCTGCATTTTTTGAATGTTAATTTGTAAAAAAAAAAAAAAAAAAAAAAAAAATCACATTGCTAGCTAACGACCGTGCATAGTTCAGCAGCAGTCTTTGATGTCCTCTTCTTGGAGTGCCGTCAATCTGTGCGCTTCTAAATTCCAGCTGCATCTTCCTAGCACCAGGCACTCACTCGCCAGCTGTGCTGGCCAGCAGGTCAGGTAAAATTGACATATGAGGATGGGTATTAGCTATATTAGAAGCTGTGACATTAAAAATGCATGAGTTGCTGGTGATACAGGAGAAAATGAAGATTAGTGACTTGCTAGAAACTCTCTCTGGCTGCACCCTCAAGCCTAGCAAATACGGGGCTGTGGAAAACGATGATCATGAAGACCATAAAAGCCTGGAAATAGAATTAGTCTTCAGAGTACCATTTCTTTTTCCTCTAAATTTGCTGAGTTCTTTCCCTTTTCTTGTCTAGTCCAGCCGGTGCTGTTCCACTGGATCTGCCCAGTGATGGGTCATGTTTAAAAGTCTGAAGTTAGGAAGGTTCTGACAGCCTGACTCCCATACCTTCTAACAATAATCGGAACAAAGCTTAAAAAGCTCGGTAATAAAATGTGTAAGTCACTTTCACCAGCTCACGTGGTATCACTTTCAATGCACCTAAAATATGAAAAACCCTAGCATTGAGGTGGCTTAAAAACATATATATTTTTTGTGATGTAGAGCAATCTTAAGCACGCTAGCTTCCAAATACTGTTGAAAAGAGCCTTAGTAGGATTTTGCCACTGAAGTTTTTCCCCCTTCTTGACAAATATACGATTTCTAAGTTTGTAAAAACTTCTGTGTCATCAGATGTGTTGGGAATGTACTGAAACTTTTTGCAACATAGAATGGACCAATGCTATAGCAGGGTGAGAAAACAAGTGTCACAGGTGGGTTTTGAGATTGAAATTGTAGCATGTTTTGCCTATTCTAAACATTATGCTTTTCAGTATGGGAATTTATCAGGATGTTTTAATAGGTAATAGTTCTGCGTTACAGATATTAAGCTTCTGCTGATTAAAAAAGAAAACTAAAAATAATTTATAGTGTGACCAGGAGCCCTGGTGATAGGTGTTTAAATCCTTTATTGTACAAACTTAGAAAATTAAGTTACTAACAGACATGAGTCGTAAGCTGCCCTAGTTGTGTGTGGTGACCTATATTGCTTTCCCTGCCAATATAAATTTGAAGAGAGATGTGAGAGATTTTCAAAAGCAGTAGTAAATGAGTAAATAACTGGCTGCTGTTTCATTTCAAGTGGTGCTTATTGTGCATCCTTACTGTTGATAAGTATGCTTTTCAATGCTTAAGCAAATATGGTCTTAATGGTCATATTGAGTGTATTTGTAAGTCCCTGTGCCTTTGCAGGCACTAAATGAATGGGGTGGCATCTGGATATGGCCGTAAGTATCAAAACACAAGTATTGGTGGACAATTTAAACAGTTGGTGTAAATATCTCATACAGGCATTCTTTATCATCTTGGACATCACACAAAGCAGCCCCATGTAGAAACACCTGTCCTAGGTCTGGAACAAGAAGTAAAATTAGTGGGTTGATATTTTAGTTATCGTGGGTGGAGGACTGCATGGTGCGGTTTTACTGCTTTCAGAAGGCAGGTTAGTATCTCCTCACTCGCTGCCCTTGAACTGCTGCCTGAGCTAGCTCTGACCAAGCCTGTAAAGCTGCCGGATGTTGCATTGTTTGCTGCAAACCTGCACAGGGAGTCAGTATTACAGATGTGAAGAGAACTTGGTAATTTTTTGTTCCTAGCTGTTTTCTGTTACTTCTGCTAATCACAGTTCTTTTCTTTATTGCTTCTTGATTTTTTTTTGTTTTGTTTTTGTTTTTTGAGTCACTTAATTTACTTTTCCTGAACTAAGAGTCCTAGAACTGGCATTCTTGATAGTAGCATGACATATTTTTATTTATATGGTTTTTAAAAAATAGTTATTATGTTGAACTAAAGAAACAAATATAGTGTGAGAAAATTTGTGAACAGTTAAAATGTAGTTGTGATACTGTAGATTGGCAGAAGGACTTAGTCAAAGCACCTCTAAAAGTGAGTAAAAATGGATGTAAAAGGAGCTTCTGAGGCAGGTTCTCACTCTTAACCACTTATCAGACTTGCAGTTGCAGCTTCTTTGGGAAGCTGCAACTTTGGAAGCTTCTTTGGGAAGCTTTGTGGATGTATGGTAGTTTTAATATTTCCAAATGAAGTTGTCCATCTGTGTCCCTTCCTCCACCCCCCCCCCCAACTTTCTATCTCCAGTTAGGTCCAAATAGAGTTGTCTGCATTTGGGACTTCAAACGTTCTGAAACATCGTTGTCTTTTAAATAAGAATGTACGTGTGCGAGCTATAGTTTCAAATAAGAGACTGCATAAAAGACCAGCCAGGCCTGCACCTCCACTTGAGTAATATTTTGATAATCTGACCAGAGTGAGATGATACTTAGCTGCATGCACATCATTTAGAAGGTGTTTCTGTATGGAAATTGCTTGAATTTTGGAGGGTAGGCTGCAGTTCTTTAGGATTCCCTGATGCCTGATGACTCTCAGGAGGTAAGACAGTATTGTGTGCCTGTGGGGTAGCTGGAATCAGACTGTCTGGAAACCCTGGGCGTGCTCAAGGCACGCACTCTGCTGAGTAGCCGTTTGCACCGAGTTAGTAATTTCCAAATACTTTGGCCTTGCGACACTGCAGTGTGTGCGCAGCTTTGTGGGTTTATAGGGTTATGCAGGTCTGCTACTTCTGGGAAATGTTAGAGTCTCTGGGTGCATGCTGTCTAGCTGGCTCCTCTGTGCACAGTTAGCTTGATGGGTCTGAAAGCAGCATGTTTACTGTATCTATATACCAAGTGTATAGACTGTTAGATTTTTTGAACATAGACTGTGCAGTTTATTCCCATTCTTCCTGCACAATCCATGATGCACACAGAGAAGTCCAAGCTTTGGCTCAAGTTCATTTTCACTTAGATATACTTTTTATTTTAGGAAGGTACTTGACAGTATCATTTACCACTAATATTCATTGAATAGAGGACACTTTATGCTGTATTTTAAAGCAAATTAATCACTTTTAAAAACATATTATAGAAGTTCTAATTTATTTTTGTTGCCCTGGATACCTGACTAAAAACTTATTTTTTCTTTTCAGGCAGCTATAAATGGTGTAATACCACAAGAAAATGGCATTCTGCAGAGGTAAGTGCAGAAGGTTGGAGTAGTACATGCACAGAATGATGCCATGTAATAGTTTCTGTTCCTGAATCCTAAGAAGATGATGTAATTTTCCTTTCAGAACAGTTTCTAGAGCCACAGATTCATTTCCTGGCAAATCTGACTTAACATTCAAATTTTTTCTTAAGAATTGAATTCCAGCCTGATCACCTATTCAAATTAGTTAATTTTTACTTTGAATTCAGTGCTTGTCGGATCATCCCATAAAGGGTTATCTCTTTAGTAAGCCTGAATTTTGGTAGGCTCTCTTGGAAGTGAGGACTTGTTTTTTCTATGTGGATATAAAAAATTTGCAAGGCAGTTCTTGTAAAAGTATGTAGATCCACAGATGTGCCTGGCTAAGTATTTTATTTTTTCTTATGCGTTTTAAAAGGTATTGATATTGTATACACATTCACACCCCTATACCCGTGCCCACCCACCCCAGGACCACAAAGGTTTTCGTGGGTTTTTAGTGAATTACGGGCACCAGATGCTATATCAGTAAGGTAGTAAGTAAGGTTAGTCTTTCCCTTCTACAAGTAGCTTCACTGATTTTTCTCAACTTTTGAATTAAATTTTGGCTTGTATACTGATGCCTAGATGTTTTGAAGCTGCTGAAACATGCTCTCCTAAGTGCTGATGAGGCAGCTGAAAGCAGCAGAAAAGGAATTGAGCTACTTGGAAAAGACAATAAAATAATGTTTAAAATTTTGTTTAGAAAAATACTCAATGTGCTATTTAAAAAAAAAATTGTTTTTAATTGATGGAAGAAGATAATGTAATGTAGGTAAACTGGTGTTTTGGCATCTATGTCAATAGTCACTAAAGTTATCATTAAATAGTTGGTTTTTGATTCAGGATAAAACCTCATTTGCTCAGTAAATTGCTGGATTTGTATTAACAGTAAGGCCTACACAGTCCAGCTGAGATCAGGTCTCTGCTGTGTTGGGCACTGTTTCTACCTATGTTAATAAGTCATGACCCCAAGGCATTTATAAATATCAGAAAGATTGGAAGAATGGTTTTGTCAGGGGGAGGGAGCTGGGGAGTAGCTATACCTGGAAGAGGTTTTGAAGGAAGCCTAGAAGACTTAGAAGCCTACTTTCTGGTGGTTTTCAAATGAGGCTGACATTCAAAATCGCTGACGTTTGAAATTGCTGACATGAGGCTTTTTATGTTCTCTTAGAGATTGCCGTTCAGATACGTAGGATGTCTTTTGTAATGGAATTCAAATAGAATTAATACAGCCAGACTTGAAGAAAGTTAGTATATTGAAGGGAAAAATACCTTTTGTGTTATAATTTAGTTGTGTTTTAAAAAAGCCATTCCTGAGAGTTGGGATATTCTTTACCTCTTAGCTCTGTTAACAAAACTGTTGTAGTAGTTTGAATTCATAGTTGGACATGAGATTAAAAAAAAAATTACTCAGCATTTATAATTTTTAAAAGTCTGAAAGCAAGACTGTTTCCTGTGCTCTTTATGTATGTGATGTATACAGTCTGAGGTTGTGATGAGTCTTTGTAGCTGAGAATTCATCCTTCTGAGCCTGCTGACTTGAGAAGGGAAGGAGTCCCTTGTGCTACAAGCATAAGGATGTGTGTGTGGTTTTTGTTTGTTTGTTTTTAATGCGGGCAGCACAATGATGGGACTTGCACTAGACTTGTATAATCTCTGCTCTTTTGTGTCCTGGGTGCCAGCCACGCTTATGCTTTTGTAAGCTCAGACCTCCTCTAGATGATAACTTTAACTTGCGTAAGAAGCATTTGCATTGAGAGGTCTCTTAATGTCGTCTTAAGAAGGAGGGTAAGCATTTTCAAATAAGTTCTGTTTAAGAATGGTAATAGCCAAGTTAAGTTTCAGCATCTTCTAAATTATTCTTTGCTCAGCTTCCATTCTTTCAGTGCATACTTTTTATTAGCTTGCATCATCACTATTTCCTGTAGCTGCCCAAGACAGCTCTGAACAGCCCAATCCTCTGAACAGAGAGCATCATCTTCCTGTTAAGAACATCTGCAAGGCAAAGCTCTAGGCATACACTAGGAAGACTCCTACCTTCAAAAGCAAGAGTTGAAAAGAGAATTTGTGTACATCGTAGTTTTCTTTGGCCTGGAGTAATGTTTCTTAAACTTGTTGTTTTGTTATGTTAGTTTTTACGTGCCTCTTGTGGAGACGCTCACTGAAGAAGATGAAGTACTTCTATGTAATGGGGGTTTTTCAGATTATTTCAATCTGTAGTGTTATGTGTACCCTTGATATGGGATACATCCTTACGTGAATGTCTAGGAGGCTTTGAACTCAAAGGCAAGCTAGAAGTCAGCATTATATTACTATTGTACTTCTGGATATTAGTTTCAACGTACACATTATTAGCTCTGTTTATTTCCATTAATTACATAACTGTCATACCTGACTTGTTTTTCAGTAATTTGGGATTAGACTTGGAATTATTTTTTATGCTTCACTTCTCATTTTCATTTATATAGGATACTAATATGATGGTGTAGAAAACTGTTGGTTTCCATGGTGGCTTCTAAATTGTTATATGATCACAGCATTCCTGAAACAGGGAACAAAGCTTAGCTTTTTCACTCGATAATTCTGACATTAATTGAACTTTAAACTAAGATGATGGCTTGGAAGCCAGTTTGTCATCTCAGATTTTCTACTATAGCACTTCTGAGTCACTGAAATATTAATGTTGTTGATATTGAAGTTAATTTCTGTTAGTATACCAATATTTTTGGATATGGAAATGTAGCTGATTCGACAGGCATATGCTGATGACCATAGTGAATAATACTGTTCATTTTGCTTTGCTGACCTTTTTTAAACAGATAATCTGTTCTGTGTAAACCTTCTTATCATATATCTTTCAGTGAGTACGGTGGAGAGACTTTACAAGGACCAGCATATGGCCCCACGGGTCATTCTACAGCAGCTTCTTCTACTCCCTCCTCATCCTCAGCATTTCGCCATGTAGTGCCATCTAGACAAATAGTGGAAAGACAACCTCGAATGCTTGACTTCAGGGTTGAGTACAGAGACAGAAATGTGGAAGTAGTACTTGAAGACAGCTCCACAGTTGGTAAGGATTTGTAAAGATGAAATGGAAACTATTGTGGTAAAATTATTAGAACAAAAACCAACAAAAAAAAATCCAGTCCTAAAACTGCAAGCCTCAAAACACAAAAAAAAAAACCCCAAAACCAAAAGACCATAGATACTAACCATTTCCAAATCTCTTTGTAGCTTAAAAGACCACCAAATTTCACTATTTCATTGTTAAGGATCTAGCAAAAATTTATTTAGAAATCTAGTGGTCTTTTGGGTTTGCTTCAGAAACAAAATTGAGATTCCTGATTAAACTGAGACATGAAAGTGTAATTAGGGGTAGGATTAGTGTGGATGTGGTATACTAATGAGCAGATGATCTTGGCATTTCACATGTGTGTAGCATCATCTATCCCTTCCTGTGTAGGAATAGTGACAAGATTCAGAGGGATTCTCTCTAGGGTGAAGATCCTCATTGCATTCACTTTTTTTTTTTTTTCCCCCCTAACTATTATTTGACTTTTCTGGGAAAATTAAGGTTCCTTTTATGTGATTTTTCACTGTATGTATCCTAAAACTGATGTATTTTGCAACAGTATGTTAGAACTATGTTAGAAGTATGCTGCTGTTTGTGTTGCAGAGTATATTATTTTTTGACATTTCCCAAACTGGGAGTTAATTTTACTTTACTAAAGAAAAGATTTGTGTTGTGAAGTTACTATACAGTTCAAAACAAGGAATTAAATAAAGAAATAGTGAATTAAAAAAAAGCTGAGCTGCAGTCTTATATTTGTGATGAAATTTTGAAATCGAAACATTTGATCCTTTTTCAAGTCGTTTTAGCATTTTATTTGGTATTGAACAATGCCACCTAGTGGTGATTATTTCGAATTCTTGATTACGGTTTCACTTTTTCCAGTGCACTGTACTTAATGATGTCAGTGCAAAGACGATATAAAAGTCCAACCAAATCATAATTTTGCATCTGTTTTCTGCTCCCCCCCCCCATCTCCCTCCCATCTATTTTCTTGCAGATATTAATGATTAAGCTATAAGGCAGAAGACAGTTGGTGGAAATCTTTTGTCTATTTCTTGGCATGTGAAGGTTGAGAGCAGTCTTGGCTGCATCAACCAGGAGATAGTGAGGTTTAAAGTCCTGAGAGAGTGAGCAAGGCAAACGGTAAAATTTCAGTCCAGGACTTCAAGAGAGCAGATTTTGGCTTGTCCAGGGATCTGGTTGGCAGGATTCAACGGGAGACTGCTCTGGGGGTAAAGGGGCCCCAGAGAGCCTGTTAATCTTCAAGGGCAACCTCTTCAAAGCAGAAAAATAGTTCAATCCAACATGCAGGAAGATGAGCAAGCATGGCAGAAGGACAGCATGGAAGAACAAAGAACCTTTGACTAAGCTAAATGCAAGTACACAAAAGGTGGAAGTAAGGATGGGCTAACCAGGAGGAATACAGAGACATGGCCGGAGCATGCAGGTTTGGAGTTGGGAAGACCAAAGCTTGGATAGAGTTGAAACTATTGAGGGTTAGGAAGGGCTTTGGTATGTAAACCAGCATTAAAAGAAAACTAAGGAAAATGTGAGCCTACTGCTCAATGGCAATCATTGAACCTCAGTCTGTGGGAGGGTGAAAATCCTCCTGGAAGCCCTTTCTCAGCCCATGAAGGAAAAGAAGGTGATTGGGAACAGCCAGCAAGGATTTGTCAAGGCCAAATCATGCCTAAGCAGCCTGATTGCCTTTTATCATGTGGTGTGGACAGGGCTCTGTGGAGAGAGGGAGAGCTGTGGCTGTTGTTTGCTTTGACTCTAGCAAGTCTTTGACACAGTCTCCTGTAGTATTTTTATAGTGAAATTGTTGAGATGAGAGCTAGATAAGTGGACTTATAGGTAGATAACTGGCTGAACTGCTGGGCTCAAAGTCAAACTGGAGAGCAGTTGCTAGTGTAGAGATGTCCCTAAGAGGTCTATATTGGGGCCAGCGTTGCTTTGAGAGGGCGAGCGCTTTTGGCAAGTTCACAGACAGCACCAAATCAGAGAAAAAGTATTCTGGAGAGAGGGGCTGCTATTTAGGGGGACCTGGACCGGCTGGAGAAAGAGGCTGACAGGAACCTCATGAAGTTCATCAAAAGCAAATATGATGTCTTGCATCTGGGATGGGATAACCCCATGTTATCCTGTCTGATAACTGGCTGGAGGCTCAAAGCTAGAAAACAGCTCTACATTAAAAGCTGCACACCCTTGCAACGAATAAGACTAGCCACACCTGGGGTATATTAGCTAGAGTGTAGTCAGCTGATCAAGGGAAGTAATTATTCCCTTCTGTTCAGCAATTGTGAGCCTGCATCTGGAGCACTATGTCCAGTTTTGAGCTCCCCAGTACAAGAAAGATATTGACATAGTGGAGCAAGTCCAACAGAGGCCACCAAGGTAGTCATGGAACTGGAGCACGTGGTAACGTATGAGGAGAGGCTGAAAGAGTGAGATTAGTTTAGGCCGGAGAAGAGAAAGGCTAAAGGGAGACTTTATTGCTGTCTACAGCTAACTGGTGGGAGGACACAGAGAAGATGGAGCCAAACTCTACTCGGAGGTGCATAAGAATATGATGAGAGGCAATGGATGCAGTTTGGAATGTGGGAAATTCTGATTAGATGTAAAGATTTCTTTTTAATTATTTGTTATTTTTTTTATTGTGAAAGGTGGTCAAGTATTAGAACAGGTTGGCCAGAGAAGTTGGTGAACCTCCATTCTTAGGTGTTCAAGATTTGACTGTACAAGTCTTTGGGTGAATTGATCTAGTTAGACCTTTGAGTTGCGAGGTTGGTTTAGATGATCTCCTGAGGTACCTTTCAGCCTAAATTATTTTATGGTCCTAAAAACTACAAGGAGAAGGAGAGTGTCAAAATGTCTAAAACACTGGAAGAACTTTTAGAGCAGTCAAATTGTATGAACACTCAGGCTTTGTATGTCACGGCTATTGAGAATGAAATTGAGTATCAAAAATACGCACCTTGTTTATTGCTGTCAACATGCATTGCTTCAGATAGTACACATCTGCAAATGTTTGGGACTAGCACGCACAGTGTAGGACTATTCAAGGATATGTCCAGGCTGTCAAATCCTCGTGTGGTTGTTCGTTTAAATTCATGTTCTGTGTGATTTTTATCTTCCTTTGTTCTTTACTATTTGAAGTATGTGTTACTAGGGTCACTAAACTAAAACTGGTTTTCATCATAAATTTTTTTTCTTGCTCTTGTTTTTAACTATAGTCCTGTGCCCTTTGAAATAAGGCAGCAAGTGTTTGTATTTTTATGTGTGGTTTTCTTGATATTTCCTTTGTTTTCTCTTCAGGAGAGATAAAACATATTCTAGAAAATGAACTTCAGATTCCTGCGTCTAAAATGCTGTTAAAAGGGTGGAAGACTGGAGATGTAGACGATAGTGTAAGTTTTCAGCTGTGTCTTCAGTTAACTGATTTCAGTGTTTCAAACTAAACATCTGTGGGTGGCTATTGCAGTGCAAAATTGTGAGTTTCTAACAGTGTTAGTTATCTTGGATGAAAGGAATACAAGAGAAACAGACTAAAACATTGCAAAAAAAAAAAAGAAAAAAGACAAATCACTTTTGTTAGTGTTATTTTTATATATGACATGGCACACCTACAGAAAAGATGTTACTAAAATAACAGTAAGTGTATCTCAAAACAAAACATTTGGTAGCATTGTAAGTAAACGTTAATAATTAAAAACAATAAATAAACCATAATATGTCAAAATCAACAAATGTTTTATATTTATAATCATGTTTTTTTTCCCCCCCTCAGACTATTTTAAAAACTCTACACTTGCCAAAAAATAATAGTCTTTATGTTCTAACACCTGACCTGCCTCCTCCTTCTTCGAGTCATTCTGGGTAAGTCTTTTGGCCATAAATTCTGTTTGTACTGCTGTGTGTGTGTGTGTGTGTGTGGTTTTTATGAAGCTGCATGCATCCTTACAGGAACCCGCACTCAGTAAATGCAAAGTACTTCACTGCTTTAAGATATACTAGTAAGTGTTGAGATTAACAAACCTCAACACCCAATTGCTGAAAATAACATTATTAAGAAAAGTTCTTTAAAACCTTGGTGTGGTGCATTTACTCCTTGAACACATGCAGAATTTTGCACCGCCCAAATGTAGATATCTTTAAGTTAACAACAATGTAGTCCCTGTGGAAATTAAAGTGGCCTTCCGTATCTTCTTGTATTATATTGGTTCATTTAACATAAAGCTATTATAATAATTGTAATGTATATGTACATCACAATAATAAATACTGTGTATGTATGTTACAAAAACAAATAATAATGTAATAAAACATGTAGTAACCATTACCAACATATCAACATTTTCTTTCTGAAATGTTTGTAACATTATATTATCATATCTTCTTGGACTTTTTAAATGTAGGTAGGTAGGTGGGGTAATTAATTTCCTTTGATTGAGTAGGGTATCTTTTATTACTGATTTAAATACTCAAAAACTAACAATGAGTGAATGAGTGTTCATATGTCAGTGAATATTGCAAAGTTTTGAAAGTGAAATAATATTTTCTCAAAAACGGAATCCTTACTGTCACATGTTAATATTAGATTCCTTTACTTTGATTACTATGGCTTGTTTTCTCTCCTGTCCTTCCTGTTCTCAAAGGCAGAGCTCTGTGTTCCTACCAGTAAAACATTAATATTATTACTTAACCGCTAGGGGGTGCGCAGTAATTGAGTCTAAGAGAGTAGTTGTATCCCTAAAAAGTCAAGCAAGCAGGAAGGATTGAATTTTTGAATTGATTAAATTGCATAATCATTAGACTAGATTGCCTTCAAGTTATCTGAAGAGGGAATTGTTTTTTCTACTATTGTAGTTGGATAGTATAGTACTCTACAAATGCAGTTGTATTACCCATGCAAGAAATTCTTTTGACAATCAATAGAAATAAATAGCATTTCTTAATGACTACAGATACTCCCGATATTACTAAAAGTAACTTCTACATGTATGTTCTGTAGAGGAAATGAAAATTCGGGTTTGAACTGAAAAAAATTGAAGCATTAGGAGAAGAAACTAGTGGAAATGGAACCGGGGGGGTGGGAGGTGGAGCGACGCTGAGCTGCCCAGTGAATTGTGTGTGCACTGTTTGTGTTAGCAGGAGCTGTAGTTGTGCGTGAGGACAAAAAGAACAGTGGAAACGCTGTGGAAAAACACTGTAGATGCTAGCTGATTATTATTATGTCTTTGTAAATTATTTTTCAATTTCAGAATTTTCTACCAAGGTGTCACTGGATTTTGTAATTTGAATGTTTTCAGTTCTGGAAAGAAATTGGGGTCTGAAGAGCGTGCTTTTTATTTCATCTGAATAAATCATATAACAACAACAGCAAAGAAAAACTGTTTGAAAAGAGTTCTTAGGCTTTTTTGGTGGTTGAAGAGTTTAAAAGAACTTTGTACTTCCTAGTAAAATCAAAGTGGTTGTTGCCATTACTTTACAGTTTATACTTGTTTCATAGTGGAAATTAGTTCTGGATATTTTTAACATACATCTGGTAGCTTTGGGATAGCAAAAGATGATTAATTAGTGGCTACTTAAACAAGGATAATTTGAAGGCGAGATCATCTCCCTGAAGTCATAAATTCTAGATGAAAGGGGAGGCTTGCCTCCAATTAAAGCATCAATGCAGATCAAAACACATCTAATTGAAGCAATGTACCAAACCCGGTTACACTGTTTACTGCCTACTGTTAGGTCAGTTATTACTCAGATTAGTTTGTTACCCACAGTTTTTAAAAGCATGATGCTAACATCCATTATTAATGGATGTTAGAGAACTTTGCCTCTTACTTTGAGTTCATCTGTTGTTTTCTTCAAATACCTTCTGTTTTCAGCTAAATAGTCATGATCTGAATATCTCCAGAATGTGATATTTGAAAAGCTTGAAATTTCAGTACGTGATATTTTATGTATGTGCCCTTCTTAAAAGGAGCGATCTGATCACAGCTCTATAAACTCCAGCTTTGTTGCTGTTCTTGACACAGAGGGAGAACCAGGGTCTGAAGCATCGTTTCCCACCTCATTGGTATCTAGGCATTGAAGTTTGTGACAGACTGGATAGGCTTAACCCAGAACTGATCTAAGCTAGCATTGAAATGTTATAGCAAAGTGATCCTGCAGTTTGAACAAGCAAAACTCTGCTAGGATATCTTCATTCGTCAGTGGCATACCTAAAGCTTTTATAGGTAATAGAAACCCAGTGGCTTTCTACCACGCATGCTAATACATTGAGGTGTAAAGATTAAATTTAAATGTCAGTTTTGCTTGCCGGCTTGCATATTTTGCTTCCACAGTTGTAGCTGGCAAAGCCATACTTACCCATCCTCGACCTCTAGAACAGTGACAATGTGTTTTGTGAGCTGTGGCTGAAAGGAAGCCTGATCCTGAGTGAATTCCTGCTTCAGCCTGAGAGCTGAGATAGCTCAGCTCTTTCCGCCTGTACTTCCAGGGATCTCACCCTCCTCGGACACATGCCGCTTCCAGTTCCTCCCATGCGTTTTCTAGTACTTACCTCATTTTTCCCTGCATGTGCAGGCAGTATGCCCTGCCTCTGTTCTCCAGCTGATGAGACAGGTTATACTGAAGGGCAGGAGGTGTCATACGCTGTAGGTAGTACTGTGATCACTGGCCACAGGTTGGCTGCATGGAATATAAAAATGTTAGACTTGTATTGCAGCTTCTTACTAAGATGGGTACTAATTTGGGTCTCTTTCCTCTACCCAGCTGTTGATTTTTCACTCAGTTTTTGGGACCTTTATAACTGTCAGATTTCCTTGAAACTAGTGAGTATGTTCAAAGTTACTGGATGGGACGGGTGGGTGGAGAAAAACATAATTTTTTTTTTTGGAAAGCAGCCTTAAAAGGGAAGAGGACAAAGAATGTCCATCAGTTAGTTGTCCAAGGAGAGAAATCCCTTGCACCTGCTTTGCCAGATTAGATTCCTTTCCACTTCTCTATCGTGGCCTTTGCTGCCTCGGGTGCTTCTTGAAAGCCAGCAATACCCTGCACAGGGAGAGGCTTGGGAGCGCGATAGAAGGGAGCATGAGAAGGGTAGGCGTGCAAGTCTGGCCACATGCTTAGGTCATCCTGACATTCTTCCCTTTCCATCTTGCATGTTCTGGGAAATGTTTTTAATCAGTGTTTTTTTTTTCCTTTGGTTGTCACTTTAATAGATATCGTGGGGCTTTTATATATATTTTTCTAAATAGCTGAAAATCTGAGATACTTTATTATACCTGGTGTATCATTGGACAGTTAAAAGCTATCTGACTGTGTGCATATCTTGGAGATTATTACAGATAATATATTCTGAGCAATTGTAATTTAAGAAATGTAATAATCTGTATGGATAGGAATAAAAAAAAATCTTTCAAGAAATGGCCCCGTCTTTTGCTGAGTGTGTGTCTTTTAGATTGTTGCAGAGGAGTGGTGACTGTGACATGGTGTCTCGGTGTATGTTATCAACTGTAGCGGAGTGTTAATTAAGAACGATGTAACCTGCAACTCCAATTATTAGTAGTGTCTGTTTAGCTGGACAGGAGCAGTGCCTTGCTTTAGTTACTTTGAAAACCTCAATGAGAATGGTAAGATTAATGTTTTATTTTCACATCTGCTCATGAGACAGTTTAAAAATCCTGAAGTTTAAAATGCAATAGAAGGTAAACAAAAGGGCTTCTGCTCATTTACATGTTAGCCAGATTTGCTAACTGATTGCTGTTTGAACCTAATCTACCATCTCCTGCTGCATTAGCTACAACAAACATTACATTTACATACTGACTTCTTATTTTGTTTTAATGTAAATAATCTGTAATTACAGTAAATTTGGACTTCTGTTGACATGAGCTTGTATAAATCTGTAAGTTTAAAATGGAAATGTTAATTACTTTGTGTCATACCTATTTATATAAAATCCTGAGATTTTTGGGAAAATCTCCTTGTCACTGAAGAAGATCTTGCATAATGAGAAATAATGAATTTGTTTCATAAAAACTCACAGAACTGAAATAAAAAAGAGGACTTGCTGATCATTGATTAAGGGTATACTTTTGGTTTCATAGTTAAAAATATCTCTAAAATTTCAAAGAATAATGCTATAAAAAACTACATCAAAAGTCAAAGCATTAAGGCAGTACTTAATATATTAACAATAGATTGGTTATATCTATTGTTAAGTGTTACAGAACAGTGGAAAACTAGTAGAACTGGAAGCTTAAAATATAATATAAATATTAATATCATTGTGCTTTAGCCTTGCATAAACTGATTGGACAGTTGCTAACCTGTTGAGATGAACATTATTTGCAGTTACATGCTTTTTGGCTAAATTTGGTTCTACTGTAAATTTATTAGAATTGTACTATACTGAAATATTGAGACATACGGAGTAGCTAGTGAATAAAATCTTTCAGGACTCTTAATCGAGCATTTGATACTTGGAATTTAGAGAAGAACGTTCTTGTATCTTTTGTTGTCTAAAATTTGAGTTTTAAAGGACGTTTTTGTTTGCATTTTGTGGAGTTTCAGCCCCTGTTGAATCCAGGTTCATCCGTGAGGTTTTTATGCGTTGCGGTAACGCTGATAACCAAAGCTATATGTGATCCATATGAAATAGAAAACTGATCTGAATCTCTCTTGCTAGAAGTGGTCAATGTGGTAACTGTGCTCAGATCTGTTCTCTTTTGTCTGTGCTCAGACTTGCTTCTTTCTGATTGCCTCTCTCTGAGGCAGAGTTGTTCCTAAAAATATCACTGAGTTCCCATGTCTCCTATGCTGAATAGTGAATGTGTAATCATTCAGCTGAGGCGGGGGAAAAGTAATGGCAATGGACAACCTATCTGTACATGCTTTTGAAAGCTAGGATTTGCAGTAGGGAGGACATGGTGCTGACAAGAGTTGCCCACTTTAATTCTATTTCTAGAATTTGCCCCTCTGCCCCCATAATTAATCCTTAGATAAATTAAATTCTGTTAGCGCTGATGGCAAAAAATCTTTCTCGACTTCCCTCCCCCCACCCCTTATGCATACATTTTATTTGGAAGATTTACAGTCCACTAATAACAGTTGCTGGAAGATGAAACTGCTCAAACGCAGGAGCTAAAATTTTAGCAATGTGCTTTATGTTCAAAGTCAGGCTCTCACCACTGTTATGTGCACCTAAAAAAATAAAGAAGTTTCAGCTTATTGTCAATGAGATTAGAAATCTCCTTTAAATATCTCTGTTTTGTGCGTTTGATAGCTTTAATGATTGCAAATACGATTATAAGGCAAGGCAGGTTTTTGGAGGCAGAGTTTTGTTGGCACAAAGACTTTGGGGTAATCCAAATCCTTAGCTGCTGGAGGAAATGAATTTGGGAATTGGTGGGCCTTACTGGTTGTCCAGCTGCGTGTTAAAATCAACCCCATCCCGCAGAGGAGCGTTGGTACGCCTAGGAAGTTATCGGCATATACTGCCCATCACATGCACTAACAGCTCCTCTTCCCCTTGGCTTTCCAGGGAATGTTACATGTCCTGTGGCTCTCAGGCCATAGAAAGTTTTGGTATGGCAGCTCAAAGGATTGGGTCAGTTGATCATTGTATTTGTGTGTAAATTTTATTCTACACATATTCGTCATTATCTTTCTGAGGAAAAGATGAATAATCAGTCATATACTTTAATAGCCAGCACTTTCAAAAAGGTGTTTCAAGGTGTTTTTTTTTTTTTTTTTTAGCCTAATTTTTAGCCAAGTCTTTGTTTGTATTTGGCTCTGAATATATAGTGAGAGCTTGCTTGTTCTCAGAGAAGGGAATATTTTGCGCTGCATCTCCATTTAAATTCCCTCCTTGTTTAATTTCAGATTTTCATAATCAATTGCACCTATTTCTTTTAGCTGCAACATCCCTGCAACCTCGCTGTTGCTTCTATTTTCTGAGACGTTTTCCCTGTGAACTATGAGACATCTGGTTGTCTCATATAAGAAGCAATTTTTGTGGTCTGAAATATTGTAGTCTTTAGTGTTACTCAGGTTTTCAGGACTGGATCCATCATCTTTTGCAAAGCAGTAGTGTTGGTAGTAGATTTTTTTTTTTAAATCCATTGCGTTGTAGAAATACGTAAATGATTGATCATTCCAAAAAGAGATGGTACTAAAGCTCCACTACTTGGAAAAAAAGTATAATATGATCATAGCAAATCATGTGACCTAGTGGACTTGATCCTCTTGAGGACAAAAAGATTACACGTATAACACAGGTTTTTACTTTAAAATTTCAATATTATCCTATTTTTGGTAATGAAGATGGAAAAGAAAGTGTTTGAATATTTAAAATCAAGATTTTACAGTCTAACTGCAACAACTGCGTTTCAGTATGAAAAGTAAAATACATACTTGAAAAATATACTTGATTTTTCTGGACTATTTCTTGTCTTTAGAGGGGCTGTTAATTATTTTAAAAATTTTCCAGCTTATTATTAGAATTTGTGACAAGTGCAGCTAGCTTCACATTAAGAGGTACAACTGAAATAAGTCATCTATGTAGTGTCTGTCATGTATTTGAACATTCTTAGCATTAACAATGAATAAACTTTGTCTTCCATATTACAAAAATGTAAAACACAAGAAAAATAGCACTTTGATTTTGTTTTGTAGTATGTGGTTATTATATTTAAGATGTCACAGAATCCATATTATGTTGCTGAGTGAAGATATTTTTATAAGGTAATTTTTCTTGAAGTGTTAAAGTAAATCGTGCATCTCTTGCTGAAGCATCCAATGAGTATTGCGTGGGTTCCTTACTATCTGAGTAGCAAAACTGCAGACCAGTAATTCCAGCAGAAGAAAAACTAACATATCCAGACTCAAATAGTCTAGCAGTCTTTCTTGTCTTCTTGTGTATTAAGATACAGCAGTGTTCATCTGCATAGTAGGTCCAAACAGAATTTGTCCTTTATTGCTTGAAGAAACAGAGTATTGAGGTGAAGCAGTAGATTGCAACAGTGAAGATCTGAAGAAAAAAAGTTTATCATTCTTGTATGAGTGTGTTATTAAAAAAGAAAGAAAAAAACCCGATATAATTCCAAATACCCTTAAACAGGTCAAGTTTACATAAATTTTAGAAATGTAGCAAGCTGTGTTATAATATTGTTGCAGTTTTGTAGCCTATATATAAGGTTGTACACAGCTGTAATTAGCCCTGATTGTAATACAAGTCCTGTCTTTTCTTTTGAAAAGTAGATAATTGCATAATTTTGTGTCTAATTAAGTAAGCAGGATGCTTTTCTAATGTCTAGATCTTCTGTTACCAGGAAAATCACAAAAGACAAGTTTTATGTGGCAACATGAATATATAGTTGACCTGTTCAATCTGTATCTGAAGATTTTTTTTTTCCTCAATTGAAATCATTAAAGATACTTTAATGTCTATTAAGAAAAAATTGAGCAGAACATATTTCTCTAAATGCTCAATACCCACACGAGAAACTTTGTAGTTAGTTTCCCAGTTCTAATTAGCTGAATTTGTGCTTTGAATGAAGCTAAGCGGAAGAATTTCCGTTTGATTTTTTCTTCAGGTGCCCTAGAGAAGTAAGAGCATGCTTTGCTTTGTTCTGCTTACTATCAGTTTTTAATGTGCATTGTAGCTTGATATTTTGTCTG
Organism: Struthio camelus; assembly: GCF_040807025.1. Taxonomy (NCBI): domain Eukaryota; kingdom Metazoa; phylum Chordata; class Aves; order Struthioniformes; family Struthionidae; genus Struthio; species Struthio camelus. Next base: position 30,922,109 of record NC_090949.1, on the reverse strand, counting down.
GTCATCAATATGCTTACAAGCCTGGTGTTAATGGCATTGTGAGTGCTAAATATACCTGATGTTTGTGATGATAATGTGACTCTCTCGATTTTGAAAATACTTAACATTAGAAGAGCTTTAAAGGCTGCAGTCACCTTATTAAGGAAGCAGTTCAAGAATGGCCTTCAGTCATTCTCAGTGTGCTTTCTTGCATTTAAGAGTGAAAAGAGAGATGATAATGTTGTGCCTGGACTTGTCCATGTAGGGTTTAGGGTACCCTGGGGTTTTTGCATCTAGCTGTAAAACAAGCTACAACATGCTTATCCCTGATTTTCTTGTTTTTCTTTCAACCATTTCAGGGCCCTGCAGGAGTCATTAAATCAAAACTTCATGCTGATCGTCACCCATCGAGAAGTCCAGCGGGAGTACAACCTCAACTTCTCAGGAAGCAGTACCATTCAGGAGGTGAGTTCCGTTTCACAGCTGAAGAATAAATGTTGCTCATTATAGCTAACGGCAACTTGGTTAAAGAGGGCTTACATGATTTTGTTGGGAACTATTTTATTGCTCAGTTTTTGGTTTAATCAACTCGGATCATCAAGGTTGCTATAAATTGATTAAAGGACATGACCTAAAAAAGGTTCACTATTAAATCATACAGAAAAGATGTTTCTTTTTGCATTGCGATTGCAAAATACATAAACAGTGTTCACTGAGTTATTGAAGAGTGATAAGGAAAGGCAGTTATTCAGATCCATTTTATTTTTTAGCCCCTTGAAGCTCCCACTGCCTTGCTCTCTTCTAAGCAGCTCCATCTCCCTTTTGTAAGCACCTCTACTGTTATTGGTGGCTCTCGCAGCGCTGTAATCTGTAGCGGTTTGGGAGCCACGGGATTTCTTTGTATGCCGGTGTCCGTGCGGTTCTGTGGAGTGGCCAGCAAGGGGTGGTGTTGTAGAGAACTTTGTCACGATTAAGTCCTGGAGGAATAAACGTCCCTGGTATGAATCTGGATCCTCTGAATTTAGAACAAGCACTCCTTGTGTGTGTGTTTTTTTTTAAACTCCTTTCTAAACAAAAACAAAATATTGTTGTCTAATGCTTCACAGTATGTCTAATGTTTCAAATGGTTATTTTCCGTACCACCCACCAAGCGGGGATATATGAAACCTGAAGAAACGTGACAAGCAATCTGAAATGTGAATCTTCAGAATTCACGTTAAAAAATATTAAGAATAAAGGCTTACTTTTCAGATTAAATGTATGCTTGCTATCGATGTGACACTTCTCTCAGTCAGTCTTTCAGGACTGAGAAGATCTTACTGAAATCTTTCCTGTGATATGGTGACATTGTAGGTAGGATTGTTTTAAGTTCCGTAATATTAGCTGTAGGAGCAATAGCTAACACAACAATGAAAACTGGCTATTTTCATTGTGAACCCTGTTATTCTTAAGATCTAGATTCTGATTTTGCTCTGTGCAAAAGGCTGGTTTTTATTTTGTGTTTTTTTTTAAACTTACTTTTCAATATAAATTTGCAAACATTGTTGGGCCAGTTTGTTTTTGGAGGGTCTCGGCTCTGACTTTTCAAATTATTCCTAATTTAAAAACCATACAAAAATAAATGATCATAATGATATTTTTTTCAATTTTTAAATTGTGAGATGCTAAAAGAAAAAAACATGCATATTGCTTCTTTTTACATATGCTATATCAATTACTTTTTTCCTGGTGGGTCTTAAAGGAACCAGAAGGTGGTACAGTGCTTGGGTATTTAGGCTGTCTTTACATGCATTGAAGTAATCTTATTTGTTGGTAGTTACAGATGATAGTCAACATGTCGCATACAAAGTCAATTTAATTTAAAAGTGAGTGAATAATTTTCCCCCTTAAACAACTGAAGAAAAAAACAAAAACAAAAAAACACCCCAAGCCCTGCCACCCCATAACCAAATCAACCTTGCATCAAATCTTTCTGTGCCTTTATCTCTTGTATCGAAGCGTTGCATCCAATACAGCGTGTAGAATTGAGACAGTTTCAGAAGCTAGAGTGGAAAAAACTCTGGACCTTCTTGCTGCAGTTGATGCTGAACAGGTGAATGTGTCTGTACAAAGTCACACTGAAATCACTGGGGACTTGGCTGAGGTAAAAGGGACGGTGAACATTTGTCTAATTATAGAAAACAAGCACTGTTTTGTATGTTAACTCCCTAATTGGTTTTTAATTTATTTTTTTTTCTTTTAGCATAGAGCGAGCATTGTAACAAACGATTGATGAATCTCGTTGCTTTGTGTGATTTGAAGGAATCAGTGATATTTTTCTTTCTTCGCTCTCCCTATCTCTTTCCTCTCCAGAGACTGTTAGAATTTTTATTCATTCTCTTGCTCACACTTGTACAAATTAATAGTTTACTTTCCTTCTGGTGTATTTTTGTAATAGTGGAAAAGCTTTATGCAAGTTGCAGTTGCCAACCACAAGAGGGCAGGAAGGACTATTCAATTATTACCTATAAATGCCATTCAGCATTTTCAAATTAGCTTCTGGTATATTAACAAAAAGGAGTATAATGGCTAAGTTATTGTTTGATTTACAGATAATTGGCATATTGCAGGGAGGAGACTTAATTTCACCCTTTTAAATTAAACAGGGAGATTTAAAAAGACATAAAATATTCATTAATGTTCAGTGATTATAAAGCAGCGGCATATATTTATTCTACCTTTATTACTGTTTCGATGGGAAAATACTGCAAATATTTCAGAAATCGAGTTGGCCATACTGACAAGTTGAAATGTTTAAGCAGTGTTAATGCAATCTACTCACACGTTATATCCTATGCAAAAAGATTCAAAATGACTACATCAATTATTAAAAGAAATATTTAAAATTCTATAAATGTTCCATTGCTTGCCACAGTTGAATGCAACTGTCTCTCCAGGGCCAGTTGTTTGGTTTGTTGTTATTATTAGTGCAGCAAGTTTTAAGGAATAAAAAATATTTATTTTACAAATGTTTCCAGCAACAACAACAACAACAAAAAAAACTTGCAGAACAGTCATAAATATTTTGCAACGGTTTAATGTGAAATCCAGTGAGCTATCTGCTGTGCTCTAATAAACTACTGTTGCTTCAGTTCTGTTTTCTTCTTTCTTTGTTTAGAACGTATGTTTCAAATGATATTTGGATGAACTATTACTTAAATCATGCTTTTTATGGAATACAGTCCAGCAGAAAATTAGCTAGCAGAAAAGCCTGAACCATAGTGCTCAGATCTGGTTCCACAAATTTTCCTGTATTAATTCCATGGTTGGATTTTGGATGGTGCACAAAAGTGCTTTTATCACGTGTTTTGTCCACATCTTCAACTACTTACTCATTAAGATTTAATTTTTCGGTTAAAAAAAAACAAAAAAACTTATCCTCAGTTATAGGTTGCAGACCTGAATCATTATAACGAATCTTCAGAAATAATATAAAAAACGAAAAACAAGTTCTCCAAAAATTCTGTAGTTTTTTTTTTTTTCTTGCAAGTTGGGTAGGGGAGTTGTTAACTTGGAAAGTTAACGATAACATGTTGGCCTAAATTGCAAATTAATCTGTGTCACGTTTTTCTGACATCTGTTTGTTCTTGTAAAATTGCAGTATTAAATTAATTCTGGGCAGATACTGTTCTGGGAAAAAATCATGATTACTTTTTTCCATGATCTGCATTTTAAACTGGAAATGAGTAGGTTTTGTGCCAGTTTGGAGACTGTAAATTAAAACATTTCCAATGTACTATATGGTTAAGTAAGGGCAGTTCTAACAAATTGAAGTGCTAATACTTATAAAATTATGAAGAGTTTTCAGTCTGAATGCTCGGTCTTTATTCTACTATGATAATTAGTAGAGGCTATCACTAGTTGAAAGTTGAGGTGAGAGAGCTTTTTTTAATTTTGATTTGAGAAGATATGTGCTGAAATTTGTAAGACATTGCCACTTTCAACATCATTTATTTTGTCTGTTATGATTTTGTTATATACTAGGAATGAATATTTTTTGTGAGTTGTGGTTACGTTACTTGAGAGACGAAGGGCAAGTTTTTTTTATTTTTTAAAATGTTTATTATTTTTCTTTTCAAAAGGGGAGTACTTAATATTTTCCTGAAAAGCAACTTTTTGTTCTCATTCTGGAGTAGGCACAGTTTAACTAATTTGTGAAAAACTTACTGAATTTGGAATTTGGAAAGCTCTCTTTTTATCCCAACAACATGCTTCACGCTTTTTGTTGTTCTAGTAAGTGCCATGGGGGAAAAAACATTCAGAAAATTTTAACAGACTAATTACCTCCATTAAAAACAAGGAGTTTGCATTTGTCTATTTTACTGACCGTGTAGTCTTTGAAGCCTTTTTTGTGATTCCTGTGTGCAGGATTACAGCAGTACCCAGTGTACACAAGCTGTGGCTATTAAAGGGAGGACAAGTGAAATATGCAGAAACCCCAGGCCCCTTGAAGATAGATATATATGGATACACATATATGTATATATATATATTTTTGTAATTATTGGAGATTCCAGTTGAGGATACTAGGTAAAGCATGCACCAGGTACTGTAATTCCTAGTAAAACATAAAATCTGTGCAAAGAAGATAGGTTCCTAAATACTGTCTACCTTTGCATAGCTGCATCTGCTCTTTAGTCCGTGCCTTTAGCCAATTAAAGTAAGTAGAGGCTAGCTTCTTAGCATCTCTGTCACCTGTGTTAAGTAGTATATTTGTTCTTTGTTCCCTGTAGACTTACTGGCTAAGGTGGAATATGAAAAGCAATGTATCCAGTAGCACTGCAGGCAAGAGAACGAACTAGGCATACACAGAACTGCTCTGGGATGGGATAAGCTATAAATTCTGTGTTGACAGAGACTACCGATAGTTAGAAGACCTTTTTACAGAATTTTTAAAAGCTTTTTTGATAAGTGGATGAATGTGAAACAAGATACAAAACCAGAACATATAAACACGGGCAGAAACCTCATTTAAAAGGCCTAGATAATGCTAATACATAAATATATGTGAGTAGATGAACTCTCTTCAACATACAAAAAACTAATTTAGCTGAAGAAGGTTTTTTTCCTTTTTTCAGATCTGACTTTTGGTATTTGTATAAATATTTTCAAGCCAGTTATTTTTGAGTGAGATCACCCATACTAAAGGTCAGACATTGGCATGGGAGTGTGAAAAGTGTATATAATAATTTTCATCCTTTTAATATTGTAGCTAAGTAATTGCAATAGGATAGGCTTGCCAGGGATTAGAGTATCAACATATCCGAATATTGTATGTATGTAACAGAGTCAGAAACAGTTATCTTATATTGTAGCATTTTTATCTGCTTTGCTGAGATAGTTTAAAAACCCCTATTCTTATGCAAATAAAAATCAGTAACTAATACTCCATTTTAATATTTGATAGGAGCTACACAGCTATTCCATACTACTGGTTAATTATTCTCATAGTACTGGACAAGTTAATAAGTTTTGCTGTTATACTGAATGTACTTAAGATCCTTAGATGATTTTTGTGAAAACTGAAAATTTTGCTTTTCAAAGAAATCTATCACGTAACAATTATATTCAATTTATAGTGTGTGATTAGAATAGTATACGTACTTTAAACATCTATTACTGTAATAGCCTCAGTGTTCTACAGTGGTAAATGAGTACCGTCTAGCAAGTTAGGGTTCAACTTTTTAAACAAGGCGGAAAAAATCTTTTTTTATAAGGTGAATGAACTTGATTTTTTTTTCTTTTTTTTTTAAAAAGAAAAACAGCATATTGCTAAACTAAAATGTATCCACTGAGGGGAAGGAAAAAGATTTTTGTAAATGGTCATCTGTTTAGAACTGTATGGAAAGGAAGTTCCTTGGGAAATAAAAAGGAAAATAGCTATTACATACCTGTTCAAAAGTGATAGCTTTATTTGGCGTTCAAGATATCTAAATATCTGACTGTGGAGACAGTTGTGTTTCTAAGGGATTACGTAGAAGGTATAGAACCATTTTTTTTCCTATGCAACAGAAACAGCAATAAGAGATAAAGGGCACTCTTTTACTTCTCTATTAATTATGAAGCTTAATATATTCCTGACAGAATATGTTTCATAACCTGTAATTTGTTTTTGGTGGGTTTGGACGTGCATATCATTAACGAAACGATCTTCAGTTATCAAAAACTAGTAAACATGGACATTTTTATATGCAAGAAAAGGCAGAGAGTAAATAATTGCACTGGTGACCAATACTGTAATAATCCTGTTTTACAATATGCACTTGACAGGTTGTAATAGTGCTAATTGAAGAGACTAATTCACACTTGCTTCATTCTATTCAAAGGCAAAATCAGCAGCTTGTTTTGCTTTTGACCAGATGGTCCTGATGAACACCTACTGTGCACTTTAAGTGCTTTACTAGAATTACAAAGGCTGGGGGCTGCGTCCGACTCAAAATGATTTGAGAAGAGAAAAAAAACTCACTGCTCAATGGATTTGGTGCAACTAAATTAATTCTAGTGGACCCATTACACATTGAGCCCCCTTTTCAAAGTGCTGAGCCTCCTCGTTTGTTCTGTAGCAATGAGAAAGTGAAAGGCAGATTACTGCAAACAGAAATAAAAAAAAAAAGTGCTGTGAAAAGGAGAAAAGAGGCCTTGAAGCCTTTTCATATCATTTGGGTTTTTCAAGTGCGTTATTTTTGGGGAGGGTGGATGTATGAAAAGCCAATTGGAGTTTTTTTTGTTTTAAAGTGCGCTATTTAAGTACTATGAATATAAAAGCAAGAGCAACAGTTGACTGAGTTTACTGTGGTAAAGCTTTGTGTCCAAGGATGAATCAAATTCATTATAGTTCAATGCTTTGTATTTTCGTATGAATGTCGGGTTAGTTTCACAAGACTGTGTCTGTTTAGGATAATTATAATTTAATATTTTCCTTTCATAAAGTTATCACTGTAGATATCTAAAATTTACTGAAAGCAGGTTTTTTCTTGGATAAATTTAGAAGGACCCAAAGAAATTAAAACTCCAAAGGAAGCTGTTGAATTTCCAAAGGAAGGCGAGGCATGTTCCAATAGCATTGAAGCACAGATTATTATAACTAATTAGAAGTCACACATCTGTTAGCTTTCGATTTGTCAACGCTTGTAGTTTGTATGTGTGTTTATATCTTCCCTTCTTTCTTTCTTCCTTTCTCTCTGTCTCTGTTACGCCCCGTAAATGTAGGCTGGATTTGAGAGAGTCTCAAAGGATAAGGATCAATTTATTTGAATTTGGAAGTAATGAGGAGTCATTGTTATAATTTTGGTTACAGGTTCTGTTCCATGAATGCTCAGTCATGTGAGTTGTCCTTATTTTTGAAGTAATCGTGTTGAATTGAATGGCTTTGCTCGTGTAATTTAAGGATGCTAAGGATTTTTGGGATCAAGACCTAATTTAGAACTCTGATTTTTTTTTTTTTTCCCAAGCTGCAATTAAATCCATAACTCAGTATTCTGATTTTGAATTTTTGCTGTTTTACTTTCAGAGGTGAAGAATTTTTGTGCAAAGCTTCCATCATAATGCTAGCTATTAAAAAAGTGTTAGCATGAAATGACAAGAAAACGTAAGCAGCCTTATGAACGTATTAAACAGCTATGTTCCTAGCTCTTGTCCATTGAAAGTGGCAAAGCAGTATTCTGTAGCTAAATAGCACAGTACTGCTATCTATGTAAATTATATTTAGTTGAGTCATAAATGAAAAACTAAATATTAGTGTTTTTCACAATTAAAAGTAATTTGCAGGTTGTAAATTAGAGCGTAGTAGAGCATAGTTTAACCTTTCTTCCGTATGTTAACTATATTATGATCACTCCTGTTATTGTGTAATATACACTTTTCTTGAAAACAAAACAATAACAGCCGTTGAATTGCTGACTTGTTTTCAAACAATGGAATTTATATTTGTGCAAATTATAGTAGGCACAGTGTTCTCTCATGTTTTCTCATCAAACAACCCAATTATACTTATAAATAGTGAGGTGCTAATGAACTGTTGTTCTGGAAAAGTTGTGTGGGTTTTTTTTTGTTGTTTTCCTTCTTAAGTTGAGTAAGAAAAGAAACACTTCACAATTTTAGAGTGCTTGTTTAGTGAGAAAATATTTGGAGATATTGTACCTATGTAAATCGTGTTGGTGCTATCACTTTTAAGTACGACAGAAGCTAATCTGAACCCCTTAAGTTCATGTGGAATTCAGCTGGATTCTTGCCTTTGTGAATTGCTCACTTTATTGGGAACTGATGAGCTATTTCTCTTCATAGGACTATAGAAGATTTTTTTCAGTAAGATGCAGTTTAAAGAGTATTAATGCATTCATTGCAATTTGCTTTCCAGAGAGTTAGGGTGGTGAATATATTCAACAGTCTTGGTGGAGATGTGGCACTGAAATAGTCTACAGTATCTTAAATATAAATAGTGTAATTACAGGACAGCATTAAATCATTCTGTAATTGCTATGCAAAGAAAATATTCAATTGTGATTTCCAATGCGAATTAATAATGTTTATAGCAAACAGTTTCACTCAGACGTTATGGACTGCATAGCTATCTGTTTAGTAAAACCATTTCTTATGATTTTTCAGTTATATTCCCATGTCTGTGTAAAACGTGAACTTAAAGTTGTTCTTTTGTATTTGTACCAAGAATCATGGGCATAAGTTGAAGAGTCTTGCACTCATTTAAAGGATAAAATGGCCTCATGATCACCCTCAATAAATCCCTGTTACTGTTTTTAAAAAGGGTTATAGAAGCTCTCAGCAAACATTTGCAATAAGTGGCAAAATTTATGCCTTGCTTTGTGATCGTTGCGTGACCAGACAGTGGGGTATAGGATTGTTTTAAGGTTTTTACAGCTGCAGGCAAAAAGCATCTGTTCCTAGAAAAGCCTGCATTGTTTAATTTTGACACTGACTTTTCCATGCTGCTTGTACCCGTCGCTGGATTAGGTGCCACTAAGATAAAATTTGTTTTAAGTTGCTTCCAAATGCAGCTGTCACTATACATGGCCTGGTAGCTTAAGCGAAGTAGACATAATCAAAACAAGCTTTTTTGTACAAGGTCATCTTATTAGACTGGAGAAGCTCAGAGCACGATTTCTGACAATATTGTATCTTGTGAGTAGCTAGGCTATTAGCTTTTGGGTTTATTTAATAATTCTGGTGGTGTCTAACATGTGTGACCACCTTATAAACAAAGAAAGAAAGGGATTCTTTTTTTAACTTTACTGTTTTTCCTTTTAAATATCCATTATATTTATTTTGATTGAGGAGTTACTATGTTACTAAACTATATAAAGTCTTTGAGTATATCTATATGTCTCTATCTACAGTGAAATGGAAGGACTTCCAAAGATCAGGGAAAGTTGACGTTTTTGAAAGAGCTTCTTTTTTTTTCTTCAAAGTTTCCAGTGCATTAAAAATGAAAGAGCACTTCATTTTATGTATCCCAGAGTTGTGTTAATTTCTACCCAGCTGGTCTAAAATGATTGATACAAAGCCAAATTTGTGACTGCCTGCATTACAAAGTCTGTAATTTGCTAATGAATTATGATAATAATCTTTCATCGTACATGAAAGATTTAGACAAACAATTTACTAACTATATAGTTTGATCACAATTTTTGGGTTTCTACCAAGCGTCAAATTTATTTTGTTTTCCCCCGCATAGATAGCAGGCCAAGGTGAACTTATTCTTACCATGTTTTGGAAACAACAATGCTGGAAGATATGTGGGGATGATAGTGAACAGCAGAAATGATACAGGCTTGTAGTGTGAAACACCATACTTGTATGCATGTGTATACATGTATGTGCAAACCAAACCACCCAGCCTTCGACTAGAGAAGCTCCGTAGCATGCATGGCATGAGAGGTTGTTGGAGACTGTCTCTGGGATATTGTGCTGTAGGGGCAGAGTAGTCAATGAAAAGGGAGTAGAGAGGTTTCTCAAGTTAAACCTCCTTAAGGTGCAGCCAAGACAAACTATTTAAAGCATAGCTAGACAAAGGCCTAGGAGCAAACTAAGCTTTTTTTAAAAAACAAAGCAAAACAAAAAGATATCAACCCCAAACCCTTACCAGGCTGCATCAGGGAGAGTGCAAACAGTACTCTAAGCTTTAGTCTTTCAGTCCGTGAAATATTGCACAAAAGGGAGAAAAGGGGTAACCGCCACCAGATGCAGTCAACCTGAATGAATTACGTGGTCACCTGTATATTATGTCAGCAAAGCAGTTGATAGGACATGCTTCTGAGGACAGTGTGGACAGGCTGTGGCCACAGTATGAGCAGGTCTGTTACTGTTATGAAAGATGCTCATATTTGGTCCTCTGAGGGAGGAGTTCCTGCACCTCCTGACCAGAGGCTGCTTCCGAGTTCTGCAGCCCTTGCTTCTGCTTTGGATTTTTCACTCTTCTGAAAGTGAGCAGCCTAGAGAACAGGAGAGGAGCTTTCTGTTCCGAGCCACCAGCTTTTCTGCTGTTTTGCATATAGATTCAGCCAATTTTCTGCCCCTTTGGGGCCCAGTTTATTTCAGTGAGTTGGAGGTGTTGGTCATATTGATGTCCACCCTAAAGCAAACAAACAAAACCACCCGAAACACTTGTATCCGGCCCCATTGTTGTTATTAGGGTGAAATTGCTGACTCGGCGATTTCTGGCTTTAACTATATCTCTTCAGAGCAGTAGTTACCTGAAACAATTGGTTCATCTGTCCTAAACCCAGACATGTATCACTGCCTGAACAAAACCATGCTCAGACTCCTGTGGCTACGATTAGGTGAAGTATTACGTTACTGTAAAAAAAAAAAAAAAAAAAGAGAAAGAGAGAGAAACTGGGAATAAGGGTGAGAAAGTAAAACGACTAACAACAGGAAAACCTGTTCCAGAGGAAGGACTGGGAAGGTGGCCACGTGAAAAGACAAGGATAGGTGCTGACTGGAAAGGAAGATGAACCCTGAACAAAGCCAGTTGTGGTTTTTGGTTATGTTTTGATGTTGTTTGTTTTTATCATGTTTAGTGAACTAGAACTTTGCAAATAAATAAGAATGTGTTTGTGAATCATTTCGTATTGAATCGGTTAAAAAAAAAGTTTAAGTTTGGTTGGAAGATGATATTTTTTAATTAGTCTTCCCAGCTGATTAGAAGTATAGAACAGTGCCTGAAAAACTCAAACCAGTTCTGAAGTCATGTTTGCTATGTTATGTTTTGGAAGAGAAAAAGATTCTTAGATATTGAATTTCTCTCTCTCTCTCTCTCTCTCTCTCTCTCTCTCTCTCTCTCTCTCTCTCTCTCTCTCTCTCTCTCTCTCTCTCTCTCTCCCCTTCTCTTTTTCTCCTTTTTTTTTCTTTTTTTTTTTTAAAAGCATAAAATACTGGTCGTGTTGGTTCTTTGCATGACTAATCTGCAGTGAGCTGAAACACACAGGGCATGCAATTTTTCACTTACAATTTCATATATTTACCTCTCTTCAAAAAGAATGTCACCACCTCTATTTATGGAATTATTTAAAAAAGGCGGTGTTTCTGCTAAAACTGAGAAGGATTCCTAATGGTGTGATACAGGAAAATACAGTTTTGTACCAAAAGATGCAAGACTGATGCAGACCCACTCCTTGCAGGATAGAACTGCATTGATGTTTCACTTCAAAATTGCACTACTGATCTGAAGTGTATCTCCCACTTGTCCCACTTTCTGTGTGTAAGTGTACGTTACGGAGCAATCCTTGAGTGTACAGGCTGAATTCTGTTAGGATGAAACTAAACTAAGAGGTGCAGAAGTTATAAATAACAACTGCTGAGACATTCAGGACCAGATGAGAACTAGGCCTTAGAAAAATTCTAGCAATACAAATAATATGAATGTTGGACCCTTAACACCCACTTGTTTGCTCTGCAGATCTGCCCTTATTGCACTGTCCCGTGTGTTAATGTAGATATAGTCATAGACTGCAATTTAGTGTTTCTCAGGGAGATTTAAAGAGAGACATCTCCCATGACAATTCAAGCACCATCTCAATCTACTACTCTTAGTACATCACAGAATGAACTTCTATCCTACTTAGAAACTCGCTACAGCATTCTGTTATGTCTAAATTTTTCATTAGCCTCCTAGGACCCAACTTTGAAACATTAGCGTGGACCTGCCTGACTTGACAGTTTACCTTTTGTACCAGGGAGAGAAATTTCACTTTACTGTTTTGTACTGCAAAAGAAAGTATCGTCTTCCACTGTTCTGCTACTGCAGTTTGTGGAGAATGTCAGAGTTTCTCCATTGTTATTTGTCTCAGTCCCTGCCCAAACTGTCTTATGTTCACAGTGCTCAGCTGTATGCACATAGGATGTTCTCAGTTGCAGTCTAGCCTTTTCTCTGCATGCCTCATGTCAATGCATTGAATAAAAAAGAGCCGAGACCTTTGAAGCAGAGTGAGTGAAAGGGGCTGCTGGTTATAGGTGAAACTGTCAACACAAAACACTTCCCAGATTAAACTAAGTACTTTCTACACTCCACACTTTTGAATTATTCAAGGATAAGTCCTTCTTGCCTTGTCCTTCTGTGGGTAAGTGCAAACAGAAGTTTATACAAGGCATAGATGGGAGATGTTGAACAGAAGCTCTGCTTATGGTTACGAGTAAACTAATGAACGTACAGAAACATAGCTCACAAGGTTTCTTAAGTAAAAGTTACTCTTTTTGAGCTGCTGAGTTCAGTAAAAGGTAGCCTGCCCTCAGGCACAAGCAAAAGAAGCTTGAGGACAGCATAAAACTAAACCAAATATCTTTTTGCTTTTCCTGAAAGAAATCACAGTGATGTTTTGGAGGCTGTATTTCACCCTGATGCTGTGAATGAAATAAGTGAAATGATTTTGATTCCTAGGATCCATTATTCCTTTCTCCATTTCCTTTTATTGGAACTGAAGTAAGGTATGTACAGTTATGCTGTGCAATACCAAACAGTTAGACATTGCCATTATTTAAGTACAAATTTGTAGGAATGGACTGTCTTTTCCTGGTCATGAATTCAGAATAGTAAAAATCCTCATTCTTTGTACTCATCTTTGCCTTTCTTTTTTGTTTCACTCTTTTAATTGTGCAAGTCTTGAGATAATCTACACTTTCAAATGACAGTAGCATCAGAATTGCCAAGAGAATGCCTAAGTATTAGGCGTACTAGAAAATTGATACTAGATAGAATCACCTTCCTGGGGAAGAAAAAAGTGATGAGAGTTAAAGTGTTTGATACTCCAAATCTTTGGTCTTCCATTTTTCTTCCTTCTGCCAATTTAGAGGTAATATATACAAACATCTCCAAAATTCCATTGTTGTATTAAATTCTCTTAATTCCAACAGTATCATCCCTAAAATGAAAAATTTTTCTGCTTATGAGCGTGTTCTACTTTAGGCCATGAAAGAGCATTTATTAACAGAAGCTTTTCTTCATTGTCTTATAAAGCTGAGAGTCAGCTCATTGTATATATGGAGGGATTGAATTCCTTTCTAAATTCAAGTCATATACAGTGGAGATGGTATAGAGTTTAGATTCTGATAAAAGTTTTTCCTATTTTGAATTACAGTATTAAGAAGAATGATTGGTGATCAGTACTGGAGAGATTTTGTGATAACAAGGCTTTCCCTGTCCCTCAAAATTCCCAAAAAGGTTAGCCAAATTTGGGAAGCTACTTGCAGCTGCTATCTGGGATATCTTCTGCATGAGAATATTATATGAGAATACAGTATGAGACGCAAAAATCTCACTATTCTAGATGCACTATACTAGATTTAGCAAACTTCTTCCTCGTTTATGATACTTACAACTTTCTCATCAGGTATTTTTGTAAGAGAACCATTTTGTATACATAAATATATATAATTTTCCTTTTAGAGAGGTACTTTACCACTATGTTCAATCACAGTTTTCCTTAAGACCAGTTAGAAGTAAGGAACAATAAAACTCAAAGATTCAATGTTTATTCTGGAGCATAAACAGAAACTGTTTGAAGTAGAGGATAATTTTAGCATAGGGTCTGTCATAAGTTTCTGTCATCTCAAGACATTGATATCAGAAGAGAACTGCACATCCAATTTCAATTCTCATGTTGTGTCTTTTGCCTTGTTTCAGCTTATAGGTCAGATCTAGGATCATTCAATTTTAACTTACAAAAGTTGGCAAGCATCCATCTCTATTTTCTCTTCTGTAGGTCATTTTGCTCCTTTGATAAACCATGTGTTTTTCCTCTTTCCTCCTCTTTTCAAGAATTCATTCTCTTCTGTTTTTTTAATTTTCTTCTAAGTCCACATACATGTTTTTTTACTGCTTTCTCATTCCTGCTCTCTATCTTCTGACTTATTTACTCTTTTGCAGTTTTTCATTAAAAACACTTCAAAACTTCTTTACTGCTGCTTGATTTAAAAAGAGAAAAAAAAAAGGCCTATCTGACTTAACTTTATTAAATACACTTTTCTCCTAATAACGGAGAAAAACACATTGTAAAGTGGAAACTTTTAAATTGTTATACTCTTTGTACTTACACTTTTCGGCAGTGCAGAGTTCTAAGTTTGTTGAATTACACCTTGAAAACTATTCCCATGTAGAGGGAATTATGTAGGAGAATTCTTGCATGTTAGGTTTTTAAACAGAACTGAATTCTCACTGATTGTTACACAAATATCAAATGGATATTTTTTCTATCAATTCGATTGCCATTCTTGATGTTAGTTTATATAGTTCAATTAACTTACACTTTCCTAAGTTTTAGAAAGAAGTATTCTTACATTTCTGATGTCTTTTTGTTGTTGCATATTTTACACACTGAATTTGTGTAGCTGTAAGTATTCTCGTGGTTCAGAGAAGGAGCTCTTAGCATGAATCTGTAAAACAGTTGTGTCATTAACATCTTCACAGGGAAAACCCACACAGAATGGCTGAATATGTAAATGAGCGACTTGTGATGCTATAACTTGTCAAATAACCGTTGATGCAGTATAGCTGGGCAAACTGTTTCAGTGTGTGCATATACAGTAGGTATTTCTCTCCAAATTAATATTTGCATTTGGAATGTGTGTGTAGTGCAAATACGTGAGAAGTATATAACAATTAATAATATTTTGTGTTTGATGTTTACATACTATGTGCTCTGCATTTTAATTCTTAATGTTATCTGCTTCTTTAATCATCTTGAATTAGTGTTCCAAATGTATTGATTCAAAGGGATTTATTACTTATTTAGTTATTTATTAATTTTTGATAGACAATTCTGCACTTGAAACCGGTTGGGTATGGTCAGTAGTTGGCAGGCAGGTTTTTTTGAGATTGCCATTTTGCTCTTCAAAATCCCAGACTATCATAAAACTTTTATGTCACCTTTATGAATGTTTCTGATGGTTGTAGTGGGGAGAAAAATTTACAGAATAAGATACCGACTTTAATAGTGGTTTCTAGCTTAGCACTATTCTGTGCAAAAAGAATGTGTAGTCTTTTAAATAAAGGTGTACTTTTAATTTGATTTAATTAAACCAGCATGGACTTTTGTGAACGTTCTTACTTATCCTAAGGGCAGCTTGTTTTACTTTTTTAACAAAAGCAAAGTAGGAATTAGATGAAGTTAAACTGAAGTAAGGCCTCATCCTTGGTAAGCAAAAAAAAAATGTTATAAATCCTGTTTTAGTTAATACACAAGAAATAAATAATAGCAACCCCCCTGCATTTAAAGAACACTTTAATGGAGTCATATACGTGAATCTGCTTAAGGGCAAAGCCAACGTTCCCTCAAAAGTCATCATCACTAGCCCAACACGTACAAGCTGCAGTGCCTACTAAAATGAGCCCCACTGGTTGTAGAGCAATCGAGTAACACCGGGTACTATAGCAGCAAACGTGGAGCATGCAAGAAGCCTCGTGAACATACCCTTTTGTCAGTACTATCATGTTAACTTTGAGCTTAAAGTTTTCCCTCTAAAGTTCGAGTGTATAAATGAGGACTTCTATTTGTGGACCTCTTACATTCCCTATTTTACTTAAGAAAAACTTATTACCTTTATAACATTCAGAAAAAGGATGGCATGTTCTTCAAGATTTCAGGTCCCCTCCTGGTTTTCTTTCCACACTGACTTTTCAGAGCCTAAGACCTTTCCTTTCTCCTTTGATGAAAAGGATTCCTTTGACTTTGGTAGTTTTTAATTCTTTCTCAGTTATTTCTATTTTTTTTTTTCTCCCACTTGTGAACCATGGCTAACTTACTATAATGCAGTTGATGTAAGGAGGGGGGAAAAGTCCGTTTTGCACTTTCTTCTTTGACTGCTTGGCAGTTCAAATGCCATGTTCTGCTAGAAGCTGCTAGAAAGCTTGGTGCTCATCCCCCCCGTAAATCAAAACATTTTAACACTTCTAATTTCTGTAAACATGCTGTCCGTGTTCTAGCGCTGTTAAAATGATGACTTGTTAGATAGTAGTAAGACTTATATATTTATTTATTTTCAGTGTAGTGATAAATGTCACTTAATGAAAGTGACTATACAGGACAGTAGCAGCAGGTGTTTTGGAGGGGAAAGTGTTGCAGCAGTCGTCCTGTGACCTACAGGAATGGAGCAGGAGAGGCGGAGCAGCGTTTCCCCAAAGTGAAATTAGGTGCAGTCACAAAACGAGCCTCAACAGAGTTTGCCTTTCCGCTCCTTTTATCCAAAAAGGCAGACCTTGCCGCGCTGTAAACGCTGGGGCAGTTCTGCCGGGCTGCCCGCTTGCGCGGCTGGGACGCTGCTGCCACGCCGCCGCCGCCGTTGTTCCCCCGCGAGCCCGGAGCGCTGCCCTCCTCGCCGAGGGGCGCCCAATGCTGGCTCCGGGTGCGAGAGGCAGGAGGAGGGGATGAGCCGTTCCCAGCAGGCGTTTGCCCTTAGACTTCTGCTCGGGATCCTAGCTGGGAGTCAATGTCCTTTTAAAGCTGTATTTAACTCTGTGTCATCCCGTTGCCCGCTCCCTCCCCTGCGCTGCTTTGAAGGCAGCCCCTGGGGTCAGCGGCAGCCCGGCTTTGCAGGACTCCCGCGCCAGGCGGAAAGGGACTCTGAGAAGCAGCGCAGAGACAGGAGCCAGGCAGACCTGTCAGTGGCTTTTCTTCTCCCCCCCCTCCCCGAGTGTTAATTGTGGTCACAAATGTTAAGTGTTTCTGTAAAATTAACATCTTGGTATTGTGTATTTGTTTTCCACCGTGTAGCTTCAATGTCAAGTTTACTCAGCAGACAAGTCAAAACAAGATTGTTTTTTTTCTAGCTGCCACTAAAGCGAGCCTCAGCCTGGGATCTCAGAAAATCAGTGTTCGTTGTGGTTAGCAGCTATAGGAAACAATAAAGGTTTTGGGTTCAGAATTCAATTGGCACTGAATGTTGATGCAGGAAGCACAACAGCATACAGTTTACTCTTGTGAAACTTTATTGATTATTTTTTAAAAGAAAAGGTCTGGTGAAAGTAAAAGCAGGCAATTTGCAAGTATTTTTACAGTTTTTATTCTGAAGTGTAAACTCTTCTGTCCATCTCTATCCCTGCACAGGAAACAGGCTGAAAGATCTTCAGATACAGAAAAATTAAAGAAAGTGGCCGTCATTTCTACTGTTCAGCTTGTTCTTCTGGGTGATATTGGGGCTTTTCTTGTTTGCACGTTGGATTTACATCTTTTGCAATGCTAGTATCTCATGTGCACCTGTAAATACTTAAAACTATTGTGACATCAGTGTATCCTCAAAATCTCCATCTTGGTTTCTTTTATAGTGACCTATTTCCAAGCCTCAGATCTGGCATATTGCTGTTGAAGAGGTGATGGTATGAATGGTGGTTTTCCATCTTTCTGGCATTACCTGTAGGCCAAAGTCTAAAACAGGAGCTTTTTTGTCACTAAGGCAAATGATCTCTTGAATTTCTTAGAGTAACTGAGGGTATTTTTTCAAGTATAGATTGATTCCCTGTCTTCAGAACCTGCAACAGGGTGAGCTGCAGAGGCCTCTGAGTGACCTCCTTCTCCCTCAGCTTCCTTGCAAACCCGGACACAGTTTAAATCCTCAGGGTATCGTCGTTGATACAGCCACCATTGACTGACCTGCATTCTGTAAGTGGTATCTCAGTGTCTCTACTTTCAAAACAGCATGCTTTGAAGGTTATTGAAAGGAGTAACCCATGTCCTCTTTGATCTGAACTGTTTCTTCCATAGCTTTGGTGACAGATTACAGATATTTCTTCTGGTCTGGAACTATAATTTCAAATACCTGTCTCTGTGACACCATTAGCAGCAGCTCTTAGCCTTTTATTGTTTTTCTGTCATTCCTGCAACCATTTTTGCTGCTGCTCTTCAGGAATTTGTTTCCACGAGACTCTACCAGAGCAAGCAAACCTCTTCTGGGTGTTCTGATCCAATGGACTTCAATAATGGCCTCTATTTCAAGGGAAGAGGGTTTTACAGAAAGTATTCCAAATACCTCAACGGGGGATAGAGACTCACCTTTGACTTAGGGGTATGCATTTGTATGCCTTTATTTTCAAGTTCATGTTGAGAGTTTTTATGTTAGTGACCAGGTTTCATTGCTCGAAGAGGTCAGTTAATCTGTGTTTCTTATCCTTCAAGATTCTTATTTGTATATTGCAGTTCATTTCTTGCTGAAGAACTATATTTGATTTTGAGATTGTCAGGACTGCTACTTACACAGGTAAGTGTGGAGAAGCGGAAGTGCAAAGTAAGTTCACCCAGAGTACTGACAGCTGCTACTCCATTCGTGTTATAGGATATGGCTTTTTGTCCTATTCCTGATGAGTGACTAGTGAATGATAGCTCATCACCCAAGCAAGACTGCAAGCTTTTTATAGAACACTTTTCAGCTGCAGCTGATAGTGTGCTGAAGTGCTATGTGCTGAAGCTTCACACACCCCAGCATCACCATGATTATCACATTGAGGTTCAGAGTCTCAGAGCATTTAATCTTTCAGAACCCTTCTGTTTCATCGTTTGAGTGTCCAATGGTGATGTGGCCAGATGGTTTAGAACACTTCTCACAACTGGGAGACCTTGGAGGACACCTTCAAAACTTTCCAGATTGAGATCACCTGAGTCTGATCTTTTAGTCTCATAAGCAATGCAAAGTGCCAGTGCATCTATTCTAGACTTTATCTCTCTTTAGCCTGCCTGTTAGATACATTCTTGATCCCTTGAAAGTGCCTCAAATTAATTTTCTTTTAAATGTTTTTACATAGATCATGAAAGATATGATTATGACTTCATTATCCTGTTTGAAAGAATTTTAGATCCAGACTCACTCTGCTGGTGAGTAAGCAGCAGAATGACCCTGTCCTTTCTTCAAGCTTCTGGCTTATTCTTGTTGGACTTAAGTAGGTTTCACTTTCCCCATCTCATATCCATGCATCTCATGAAGTATGTGGGTGCTTGCTTTTCTCCGGTAATGGATGTTCTTCCTAATAGGTAGAAGTAGTCCAGCAGACTCACCAAGATGACTAAATGACTGGGTTTTTAGTAAACATGTTGACCTTTATCATAGAAACTTATTCCCATGGTATTTTGGATTCTTTCCTAGATCTTAGAGTGCAAAGCTGCCAGCTAAATTAGCCACCAGACGTGGCTCTGTCATCTTAGTAGAAGTAAGGAAAGTTACTACCCAAAGCAGAAGGTCACTTGCTGATGTATCCTCTGCCATTGTTGCACTGAGCGGAAAACATATTCTGATGTATGTGAAAATAAAGACTTATTATAACTCTCTTGGTGTTATAACACAATGATAAAAAAAGGAATGCTCCGGAGCAGTTCACTACTCTTTTCCTTTCAGGGACTTAAAAGAAAAATGGAGCTGAAAATGTGTCTTTGGGAGATATACATCATTAAATCTTTTTCATTGGCTATTGAGGTGATCATTCTGTAACAAGGAAGAAAGGGATCAATTTTATTTTTATTTATGTGTTAATTTGAGATGAATATACTTTTTCTGATCTTAATATTTGTTATCTGTGAGTATAATTTTATATTGTATTGCTTCTAATTTTATTTTGGAGAAAAAGTAATTTTGGTGGGGACTTTGCTTAATGTATGTAGCATTGTAGGCATTTTGGGGAAATGACAGCTGAGCTTCTAATAATCAGTGGCTTTGGAAGTAATTCTCATTAAATGGAATAGTGTTCACTGCTTATTTAATAGGTACAGAGTTGCATTTAGAACTGAGACTGAAAAATGCAGAGAAAATAATAAATATATTTAAACAAATAAGCTAACTTTTATTTAAGCTTTTCTGTTTCTGTGAGTTGGCAAGTTTGTACAGTAGGATAGTGAAAACTACTAGAATTACTACAAATAATTTGCTCTTCCTAAGTGGTCATTGCTTTTGTTTTGTTGCTGCTGTTCTGCAGCATGTAAGCGGTAAGCCTTGTAGAGACTGGAGTCTACAGAAAACATAATTCCCCATAGTTTGTTGATCAAACACTAATGAAATTGCATTTAGTTATATATTCAAGAAATATTGACGCCTGCCTTCCTAAAACAGACATTGTGATTTCAGCAGTATGTGGTTTCTGTGTTACTCAAGCTGGGCAAAGCTCTAAGAAAGCTACTGAAAAAATTGTTGTTGCATTGAGAAATGATTGGATGTGTAATCCTCTAAGTACTACACAATAATGTAATTTTCTTTTCAAATTTTGCATTTATAAAGAGAAGTGTGTTTTGGGTGTTGTGGAGTACTCATGTTTTTAACTTGTCCAGTCCTGGAAGCCAGTATATTCAGGAAGAGCACCTGAACTAAAAGTTGCAAGACTGGAGCCTTAGTATTTTTTTTTTTTTTTTAAGTTAAACTATCCAACATGCTGAAAACAAGACGTTAGTTCTTAAGTTGTATGACAGAGTTTTATACCCTAGTACAAACCATATTGGCATTTTTTTAGATTTATGACACTTGTTGCTATCTCACAGGAGGCTTGAAAGGTTTGTAGGTTATTCTCCCAGGCAAAGCATTATTAATAACAGAGGTTTCATGTGAATAACCTGGAAATTAGCAGGGAACGAGAGTGACTGGAGACATACCACACTGAAGAAGTTCCAACCTTTTCTCTTGAATGTTCATCATTAAAAGTTAAATCTGGTGAAAGAACATGTAAAATTTTCTTCATTATGGAAGATACTCTTTTCTGGAAAGTTTCTGTGACTTGTTTTTTTGCTCAGCTTTTCTGTCATAAATGTAGTTCAAGTACTCAAGGCAGCTTTGGCAGGAATGTGCCAGTATGTCTTTGATTAAAAATGTTAAGTTAGCAAAACTGGCTTTCTTTCCTTCCTAAAAGGGTTACTGCTTGTGAAGACCCTTTCCTTGGTGGAAAGGGTTCAAGCCTTTTTTTTTTTTTTTTTCCCCCTCCAAGTTGTTTTATGTACCAGCTTTTATAAGAGTTCACATTTACTGGTTTTGTTTCCCATTCTCTGCTAACACTATTCCTTCATATTTCTGTGTCTGCATCTGCAGAACTTCAGATGCATTGTATAGAACTGAGAGTTCGGGTTTTCCGTGTTGCTCTCATCTTACTATATTTATTTTAACTTTTAACTGTTCCTAGTATTTTTCTGTTACCTGATAACTCATAATAGAGAATGGGATTTGGAAATAACTCCTTACAGCCTGCACTTAGAAAAACATGATTTTAACAACCTGAACCTTATTAATTTGCTTTCCTCTTCATCTTTTTGCGTTCTGCAAATGCATACAAGATACACATATACTTACCACCAATTCAAAGTCTGACTTGTTTGAGAAACAACTTAGAGATTAAAGAAAAAGAGACAGATAGAATGTAGATTCAGGTTTTTGGTCAGGTTGCACCTTTTCTTTTCAACTCCATTCAAATTTTTTAGGAAATATGTTTAAATGTATTTAAATACATTTAAAAATAGTGTTATTCATGAAACTAAAACAAAGTTGCATGACTTCTTTCACTAAAGATAAAAACTGTATTCAGATTCCACTGTTGCCCAACTCATTTTGTTGTTTCAACAGAATTTCATCCCTGCTTCATTCCCTGTTATACTGTCTTTAATTAAAAAAAAAAAAAATCTGATCAAGATCATTTTTAGCCTTATCATGGAAGGGGAACGCAGAAGAATAGTTGACAAATACGTACAGATTTCAATAATTCTTTGCCCCTTATTCAGAAATCTTTGAATATGTTTTCACCTGTAGCGCCACTGCTGTTAAAGTGCATTCTGTCTCAATAAAAATAAATGAGAGACAGAGGTCTTTCCTATATATTATTACATTTCAGATCTACTTTTGTTTTTTAAAGAATGAACTAATCTTTGATCATTGCCTTGATTTCTTGTTTTTGTTTTTTTTTTTTAACCTATTTCATATTGAATTTGAATGCAAATGAAGAGCTAGCTTTGTAAGATGTCACAGTAAACTTTGGAAAGCTTTAAAATTGTTTCCAGTGAAATTATATTTGGGATACAGGTACAGGGAAGCGGTGCTTTAAGCGAGCTTAGTTTGATTTTTATTCTGTGCCCTGCAGAAAGAAATGCATAAGTTTCTGTATATGTTAAACAAGCATTAAATTGAAGATTTTTCTCTATCTTATTAAATAAATGAGTTTGTTTTTTTGGTGTAAGGTTCCACGGTTAAAGATGTAAACCAGCAATTTCTTGCTTCTATAGCATGACATAGTTCAGAGCTGAGATTAGAGAAACCCTGTAGAGTGGCTAATACTCAAGGGCATCCCGAACTAGAAAAGTATGTGAATTTAGGCATGGGAGGAAGGAAGGATCTGCTTTAAATTTAGTGTAGGGTCACTGAATCTTAATGATAGATTAAACAAGGGAGGTGGAATAATGAATAGGGGTATGCAATGTGTAGCACTAATACCAGAAGTCCATGGTTTTCAGTGGTTATTTAATGTCTTTTCCCATATGTTTCTGAATAGACCAGGTTATGGCAGGGATGAGCTAAGGAATAGCTTTGTTAGTGAATTGTTAGATAGATTGAATTCTCTCTTTTAAAATGTACACGTATGTAGGAAAACTGCTTGTTAATAGTATAATTGAGCACCTTATATGCATATATCTTAAACCTAGCAATATTAGTAACTGATTGTATTTGTAATTGATGGGTGTGTGCTGAAGTTCTTAAAATATACTGTGCAAATTGTCTTCATAGCTTTATTTTCCTGCATGAAAGTAACAGCTAGTATTTGCTTAGGGCAGAGAGAAATTTCTGTTGCTTTCTGGATACTGCTGATGTAAAGAAAAGCCCAAGAAGAAGCGGTGATTTGAAAATGAGGAGGAGGGAATTACCGAGAAATGTTTTTGTTTTTTAGAAGTTGACTAACAGCTCGGTTATCCTTGTTCTATAATTTATTTCAACTTGAATTTAAAATAACACCAATAGAATATCTGTTCAGACTCAGAAGCATGACATAATTTATTAAATTCATACTTGAGGTGACTGAGAAAAATCTCACAGTATACATGAGTGTTGGATTGGTATTGAGCTTTCACACACCGAGTCTGCCAGCTGCCTGGTACCAGCAGCATAGGTGAACCAAGCAAGTCAAGCGCTGGGTTGTTGATGGGCTTCTGGATAATCCATATTCTCTTTAGTGTAGCGAAGGTACCAGGAAGACTCTAGAGAAAATCCGCTTTGCACCTCATTTTTCCTCTGTTACAAATATGATTGCAAACTGTACCTGGAAGGTGGAGAGTAAATCCCACTGACAGCTTTGTCCTGTTGTTGTAACAGTACAGTATCAGTGAAATTAATATAATGTACGCATCCTTTCGGGTTTGTTTCTCATGTTCCTCTTTAGGCATATTTCGTTGGCTAACAGTGGGAACAAATAGACTGCAGGGAGAGCCTACCTATCCCTCTTTATTAAGCAAAAGGCTTCCTGTGGTCTTAAGCGTAAAAATGGTGGAAAGAAAGAGGTGAAATATTGAAGTTAGACAAGTATTGGAGGACCTCTCTGCGCAATAATTACTGAAGTAGTGCTTTGCTTCACAAGATGCGGAGGTTGAACTGCTTTTTCATGTATTGTCTAAATTTGTAAATATTTACAAATTTTTAACTAGTGCTTCTAACTTTAGAGGAATAGATTTTGTATTCTCTGTAATAGGAATAAAATATGTTGTCTCCTGAAAGTGTATTTTATCAATTGTCTGGAACTGAGACGGTGAAAAGCACAAGACAAAAGGCTGATCTCTGCTGGAAGTTCTGTTTCTTAAATTAAAATTGGTAGGCTTATCACTTAAAATGAGCATTCTCTGAAGCATATGTAGTTTATGCATTTTCTAAGGCTTGGAAACTGAAGCAGTTTTTCTCCTGAAACATGTTTGGGTCGGCATGGAGGAAGATACTGTCAGTATCAGTTAATTAAATTAAAGAGCATATGTCTTGGTATCGTAATTTGTGATTTCTTGGGAGTAGGACTTAGTCTGTCATTGGATCAAAGTGAAAAGAAATTTGAAGGAGGGGAAGATTTTTCAATACGAATACAAATGATATTCTTAACTACAATTAAATACAATAAGAATTAAACATCTTTTAATTTCTTTTCATCTCCATATTAGTTCCCCAAATCACCCTTTATTTTATCATTTTTCGGTATGGCTAATTATTTTTGAGACCTACAAAAATGCAGTAGTGGGAAAGTGGTGAAAGACTGATGCATATATTAATCATACTTAGACTGCTACAAAATGGTATCTTTTGAAATGAAGATGAGGGTGTTTGTCTTACAATAAATTCCTCTGAATGTTTATTTTATTCTGAACATGACAGCCATGGAAATGTGGCATCACATCTGTTCTCCACTGCAAGAATCACATCCACTGTGTCTCATTCACTTCTAGTGACAATTCAAGTCCTGGAAATAATCTTTAAGGCCCTCATGAATAGGGACCCGACTATATCCAAGGTATCTACTATGCCATAGCTCAATGAGACGTCTTTTAGGTATGAAACCCATATATGAAATTGCTTTTCCCTTGGCACTTTGTCAAGGGACTTCATCGTTTCATCAACATTTTGGGAGACAAAAAATACGTGGAATTGGGACAGTGACATTAGCAATATATTTTGGCAGTTTTCGTGGTTTTTATGGCAAATGAATATCCTTCCCTGAGGAACAATGCCAGAAATTGTATTTCACCTTTATGTTACAATTGAGTCAAGAGAGTAGTTGCTTCTTGATGTTGATCTGGTAGCAGATGAGTTAGTGTCAGTTGCCTGCCTTTCATAATTTGTGGAAAGGTCAGTGAAAAGCCTCCATTGAGCAGTGCTTTTGCATTTAGTTTACTACTAAGTATATTTTCTCAAATGACTATTTCTACTGAACAGGAAAAACAAACTAGGACTTCAGAGTGCATCTTTTCCGTGTCAGTATCTGTTTAAAAAAAAAAAAAGAAGTCTTCAACTATTGTCATCAGTTTTATTTTGTTAGCAGAAATCTTTAGGACACTTTCAAATAAATTCTTAAAATTTTTGTCAGTAATCTTTGTTTAATCTCTTTCAACTCTAATCACATCTTCCTTTCAATCTGTAATGTTACAGCTAGTTCGCACTCTAATACTTTCATAAACTATTTCAACCTCATGCTTGTGTGCTGCTGATATTTTTTTCTGTGCTTTTTTTTTCCCTTTAAATACTCGTGTCTCTTGCCTAAACGTCTTAAGAACGTGTTTTCCCTTCTTTTTATTTAGGAATTTGTTTCTTCTTTTAACCTTCTATTAAAAAACTCAAAGGGTCATGCATTTTTAAGTTCAGAGGGGATTATCACAATTAAGTCTCCTAGGCACTACAAGCAGTGAATAATAATAATTATGTAGTCTGAACTTGTGCGCAGTCCAGGCCCTATAGCCACAATCAACAACAACTGCATCAATTTCAGAAGACTGTAACTTCCATTTAGCTGGAACACTCTTCCAGAAGGATAGCCTAGTTCCCATTTAAAGATGGAGATCAGCAAAGAGGTCTTTTACTCCACTGAATTAAACTGTATCCTGGCAGAAGACTGAGACACTGAGAAGTTGAAAGACATTTTTAAGACTTGAAACAGTTGTGTATAGAATTTGAATTTTCTGGCTCCTGACACAGAGCTGTCTCCAGGGTACTACTGCAGGGCCCATGTATGGCTGTTAGGCATCAAACAGCCTCTTCTTTTAAACCATACAAGCCTCCATTACTCTCCTCTTTGAGCTTTAAAAAGCATTTTTCTCCTTTTTCATAAAATATTCTTATTAAAATTATGTTTTATTATATCATACACGTTCTGCATTGTGCTGTTTGTTTCTGATATTCTCACTAAGTATCCTTAGTAGGTCTTGCAGGGAAGAGAGAGCGCGAGAGCAAGGGGAGAATTTGCCACTTGCTGCAGCCCAGGAAAGGGGGCTGCACATCCAGAGCAGCGGCAGAAGGGAATATCTGGTAGCTTGAAGATAGAGCTCAGATTACATCTGGTGGAGAATGCTTAAAGTTTAGAAATTGCGTCTCTGTGAGGAATAGAAAAAAAGTATTTTTTATGGCAAAATGTCTTACTAAAGCTTTGAGAGCACATCCTATGCATCCTGTATTATACTGCATGTATATATTGCATTGGGCAATCAGGAGAATTTGGTTCATCAGAAGAATCAGTGAAGTTTAACTGAACTGTTGCTCTTATTTCTATTTCAAAAACGTGCAGTTTATCTGCAAAAATAGACTGGGATTACCCAGGGGATCATTTTATTGTGTATTGTGGAATCGTGATATTAACTTGGGAGAGACCCAATAAAAACCATCAAATCACATCCAAGATGGGTTGATTTAATCGAGATTTAAAAGATGAGGCCCAAGGAATGCAATAGGTCTCTCAATTTTTAGTACTTCATCATTGTCTATGAAAGTAATTTATTCAGGACATTATTATTCCCATTGCTGAAAGAAATTGCAGGATGCTTCTTTACAAGTACTTATAAGATATAATGAATATTAAGTGTATTATCCAGGTGTAAGCCATCTGGTGAGCTCTAAACTAGATGGGTTTCTGATAACAACTGCTACTTAAGAACAATTTCTAAATTTCTTTGCAAAAGTGTTATAACTTGGAAATGAAGCTCATTGATGATCTAAAGAGAGCAGGAAGGTCTCTCTCTGTCAACTGTATACTGAACCTCGCCAGCTAGCTTATGTTTGGAATTTGTCATTTAAATTTTGCCCGTAGTATTTTACAAAAGTAATGAGGGCTATCTATAGTTCCGAGGAGTTTACATCAGTAGAGCAAGCTAAGACTTTTTCGTCCAGCTTCCTGCATTGAAATTATTCAGCAGTTTGTGTTTACTCCTGTTCAAGATGTGATATTTGATGATTCACTGTGATGGATATGAATATGGGGGAATACGTCTTCAAGAGCATAGTTGGAAATAAAGAATCCATATGCCTTCCTTTTGACTGGAAGCTGTACTGGGGAGTCTGTCCTCATAACTAGTATCTCGTTTTCCTAAATGAAATATTTTTTACTAGAATATTATATTCTGTCATCTCTCTGTTAAGTTTATGTTGTCTGCTTGCAGATTCTTTTTTTCTGCAAATCTTCCTCCTTCTCCCACTTGAAAATTCATAATGGCACAGTAATATATTCACTTTGTATTTACTTATTCAGCCACTTGCCTTTCAGTAGTTACCTGCGTCTCTACCTTTCCAGCAATTAGTGGCAAAATTCATGTGCTTCAATCTCTTTTCTAGATATTGAAATTAAGAAATTAGAAACATCAAAAAATGTATTTGCTGTTTTTTGCTTAGTGTTTAATTTGACTTAATCTTCTCCGTTTGAACTCTTAACAGCAGAATGTGACAAAAATCACACATTAATTCCCAGAACAAAGTTAATTTAAATGGTTATATAATGAACTCGACAAACTTTCTAATGAAGGCGTTGACACAATACTTACTGAGTACTACAGTACAACACAACCCATTTTTAACAGTAGTTTAAGATGTTTATGTGTTGGTACAGGCATTCTTCCATAAAATCTAAAGTGATATTTGAATACGTTGTTGGATGTTCCATCAAGGACATAAAATGTGTTTAGGTACGGGCAAGTGATATAGGCAAATTTAGCAGAAATTTTTCTGAACATTTTTTGCGTTGTAACTTGATGGTGAATTCTGCTTTGTGTGTGGCTGATGCATGCAACAGACCTACAGGTTCTCCTGAGGTCATTTAGGATTATATAAAGTGGCATATTGGTTTTAATTTGAAAATGAAGCGAAATCTTAATTAGAGGGAAGAGAGCACTACATCCAGTAGGCATGGAAGTTCTGATGCTTTTCTTTGTTTCAGTTTTAATTCCACCAATTGAATAAGCAAGTAATGTTTTACAAGCATGGAATGAATTAAAAGCAATTATGTTAACGTTTAAATGGCATTTTTCTCTTACAATAAGCAAGGAAAATCGCCTCAAATTTTTACTTATTAAAACTTACTTATTAAATATAGAGTGAAATCGTATCGGGAGCATTAACGGCAAAAATAACCATTTAAAGGAAGAGAGCTATGTAATGAAATATTAATTTGAGCAGATATTGTAGCCACACGTTTGAATTCTTACTTATGTGTTTCAGGGAAGTGCCGAATCACAACCAACTTTTATCTGGCAAGCTTGGCATGGAGAAGAGTTCTTTTGCATTCAGTATTGATTTTATTTAAAATATTTTAAAGTAAATTTTTCTTTTAGATTTTAGCACATTTGAATTGACTGTATGTGCAAATGTAAATAGTTATTTTAGCGCGGTGGATCTTCCTTGGAGAGTTTCAGTTACATGAAATTCCTCGGAAGCAGACACCGTTTTTCATTAATAGCCTGATTCTGACATCTTAGTTCACTGATTAAAAGCATTACATAATGCAAATTACAGTAAGCGGCTAGAAAGAGAGGCTAGTTATCATTTGATGTCTTC
This sequence comes from Struthio camelus, assembly GCF_040807025.1. Classification (NCBI taxonomy): domain Eukaryota; kingdom Metazoa; phylum Chordata; class Aves; order Struthioniformes; family Struthionidae; genus Struthio; species Struthio camelus. The sequence continues at coordinate 30,893,141 of NC_090949.1, read as the reverse complement.
AGAGATGCATTATTGATTCTAAGGAAAACAATCTACAGTAAAATTAAATAACCTTTACGATGATGTAAATAACCTTTGTTCTTTAGCTAACCTTTGTTCTTTAGATTTTGATATAGTTTTGTGTTACGTTGTGTACAAAACACTGTAACAAAAATTGCGGGTGGAGAGTTTCTGCGCAGACTCATCCTGTTCCACTCGAGCAAATCTTACGTTAAGTGACCTGTGAGTCCTGTTCTGGGTGCTAACGTTGGCTGCCGTTCATACAGTCGCGTAGCAGGTAATGTACTGTGTCCTCCTGTTGTGAGTAGCTGACTAAAATCTTTGCCCGTGCTACTTTATAATGAGTTAAGAAATTCAGTTTCTGATTGACTGCTGATAGCCTTTCCTGGTAAAATGCAAATTACTTTGCTAGGGGAAAATTCTAAACATCACTTTTATTTTTGTTTTTTTCTCTTTTCTAACTTCTGTATCTGTACAGTTTCTTTACTACTACTGTGGGCCAAATGTATGTAATGTGTTGTGGCAGAGAGGTTGATTCAGAAACGCTTTCTCTTGGGTCTTAAATCACAGAATATTTCTAATAGTTCTTGACAGTCTGACAGAACTTAACAGAAATTTATCTGACCCATCGCCTTTGTTCATAGCTGTCAACAACTTGGTTATCCTTTCCCTTACACTGCTTTATCACCATTGATGCTCTCCTGTGTTTAGGCACTTGCTAAATTCTGTCACAGCATCATCCGAATTGCTCTCCGTGTCCTGACGTTCACTGTTGATGCAGCTTTTGGCTGAGATGTTAAAGGCTTTCTCCTATAATCGTGATGACTTATCGCTTTATCCTTTTTTGCCTTCTTTTTTCACCTATTGTCTGTCTTCACCGATCAATACAAAACACTTCTGCTTACTTTGCATTTCTTTCTCTCATTGCCCCTTCCCTGTCGTTGCAGTCCCCTGAAAATGTGGCTGGCTTGGCTTGGCTTCCCGTCCGTTACAATGTCAAAGTCAAAATAGTGGCGTTGCTGTCGGTGCTCCATGCAACCTTGCGCCGGCTGCATCTGATCTCATTCCCCTGCATCCCCCAACTCGCATTCCACATTCCTCACAGTCCTCTGACTTTATTGCTCCTTTTGTCTGCCTTTCACGCACTCATTTTTGCACTGTCTTTCATGCTGCCTATGTGCCTGGAACAGTCTTTAGCATCTCGGCCAATTTGCAGCTTTGCATAAATTATATTTAATAATAAGACTAACAAAAGTTCATTATCTACATTATTTCAATTAACTTTGTACCTGCAGAAGCAGAAAACAGCCTGAGGGAAACTACTGTTAAACTTTGTTGTGGTTCTTTGTTGTGGTTTGTTGTGAGTCAAAGATACAGATTGAGGCATGACACTACTTTGATGATTCAGCATAATATTTTTTTTTTTTTAACGATTTGGTAGATGAGAGGGTTTTTTTTGCTGAGTAGAGTTCGGATTTTCTAATTCAGGAATAAGAAAGTAGCTACTTACTCTGTATAACTGAAATCACCAGATGATGGTCATCACCACCACGTTACGCGGTACAGACAACTCGCCCTATGATACGTTTTACCTCATTTTCTCCATACTAATATGGATGTAGAAGGGCTTTGAACACTGGATTAACTTTAGATCCACAAACAAAGTATATCTTACGTTTAATTTACCTTTTAAAGCTATATACTCACCTGCTAAAAAATAGCGAAAGATAAGAAAGTAAGAATCTGCCTGTAATGGGTGAATTTTCTCAGTGCGTTGGCCACTTTAAAGTACAGGTTTTCTTAAAAACCAGCTTTTACTATTTCTACTCCCTTCTAACACTAGTGACAATGAGCTGGAAGTAGAACTTCATGTGCTTCTTCACCGCCAGTCGGAAGCTTCGAGGCGAGGTGCTATTAAGGAGCCGTACATAACTTCGCGAGTGAAATCCCGTCCAAAGTATTCGGTGGTTTTGGGTGAAGTGGTTGTATTGGTATTGTTAACAGCCGAACTGCGGAAGCAAAAAGATGTGCTTTTAATTTGCTTTTAAATGATCTCGCATATTCTGGAGATGATAATCTGGTGGCGGGCTGCCATAGTAATGTGCCAGTCACCATGGCATCTGCACGCTATGAAAAGAAATTCTGGGCTGCACAAAGACAACACGACCAATTAGTATTTCTAACCGATCAAAGGTGGGTGACCAAAAAGTTTGCCAATAAACGTAGCTCAGTGGATGGCACCAGAAGTTAGACTTTACACATGTTTTTAAAGATCTCAGTCCTCCTATCAACATCGTGTGAACTTGTAGATAAAAGTCTTAATGCACGCTTTGTCCATGTACTGTGCTAACTGAAAATTTTTCAGTGGCATGAGGAGCGTAGCTGTACATTTCTGTTTCTCTGCTTTAGTGAAGAAGCAATTTATGATGCTGCTTTATATGAATCTTCAGAACTTTTTCTTCCTTACAGAATTTTAGCTTCAAACTGAAATTAAAGCAGTTCATGAAGTAAAAGGAATTTCTTTATTTGATTGGTAAATATTCCCAGTCTGTAAAACTTCTGGCACACTAATGTTTTAATACTAAATTAATTATCAAATTAAGATTAGATAGTTATCAAAAAGCAAGGTTATTTTATCTTTAAATAATTGACTGTGGCGTGTTGTTTGGAAGAGGACTGTTTTGGCAGAGATTCAAAATCCAGCGATGATTTTAACTCGGGCAGTTTGTTTAATCAAACATTACTCTAATAAGTTTTACATGGTACCCTAGCAGACCAGGCCTGACTATAACAACGAGTTTATTCTATGACGAGTTGCTCAACAGATGTCATTCTGCTAGAATAAGGCAGCAGAATACTTGTGCGTTGGCTAAAATTACTTCAACTTTGATCACTTTTGTTCAGCACATCAGGCTGGCATTGTGCTTTATACCAACATCACGCTATCCGCGGAGCATGCCTTTCAAGCTTAGAATAGCAGAGGAATGTTATTGAATTCAGTGCAGTTACAGATGAGTTAATGAAAGAAGGGAAATACTGTTTTTTTCATAATGCCTTCTTGTTGTACTTTGGAGTTAAAATGGAATCTGAGGAATGTGACTCCCGAGTTATTTATTTTTACTTCTGAAGGTTTTTTGAAAGCAGTGTTATGCAGTGCTGTTGAGCTCAGGTTTCTATAAATGTTTCACTTGTTATTTCCCAATAACTAGTTTGAGAGTTTTGTACTGGGAAAATAATGTTGTTAAGATTTTTTTTTTGAGGGATGTGTAATTGAAGAATAATTATCTCACAAAGACAATTTATCCTGGTGTTTAATGCTAGAAAAATAAAACAGCAAGGACCGTATTCCTGTGATCACCGATCAGTATTGTTACGCTTTGATGGGATGTTGTGGGGTCTGTACTGAGTAATGACATCTCTTTACCTTGATTCTCCTGCGAAACGAATACGGCGCAGCAGGCTAGCTTCTTGTTAAGAAGCAGGGAAGAAAAGCTGTTTGTTTTAAACAGTGGGAGTGAGATCATCTACCCAGTTCTATAGAGTTCGGTCTTCCATAGTTCTGTTTTTTCACAGGTGTGTGTGTGTGTACAGATAGATATTTGAAATGGATTGAAATCAATGTCTAAAAAACAAAAATATATCTTAGTTTTTAAAAAAGCACTCTTAAGTATCAGGAAGCAATGATACAAAGTACACTTTAATTACTAGTAATTACTTTAGCATTCCACATCTAAAACGAAGTAACGCTCTTGTTTCAGTTTTTAATTAAAATGTAGTTAAAAAAAAATTAATTGTAGTTACCAGATCAGGCTCTGTGCAAAAACTCCTGGACAAAACCAATATTAACATAAAGGTTATTGAGTATACATGTAATTCACCCGTTAAAAAGAGGAAAAAAAAAAAAAAGAGAGAGAGGGAGAGATCTTAATTATTTCTTAAACAAACTGTGAATTCAAAGCTGAGCCGAAATTAAAAACAAACATATGTTATGATATGGAAATGTCCAGACAAGGCACTCACATGGCCTGAGTTTTGTCCTGTAGTGACATGTAGAATCATACAGTCGTAACGTGTCTTGCTGCTAGACTAGAAATTGCAGTGATTGTTTTCCCCTGGTCTGCCCAGAATGCTTGTTTATAAAACTTTAAACCGATAGTATTGAAATTACTCAATTATCTAGAGTAGTTAACACTAATAGTTCATGTTCCCATGCCAGTACATTGAATCTCTCCAGAAGCATGAAGCATTTCTTCATTGGTTTTGCTAAGGGGCACTTTACTAGTATGAAATAAACAGAAATAGTAAGAGTGAGCAACAGGAATTGAATGGAGGATCAGGGAATTGGAAATACAGCACTAATAGCGCTGCATGTTGAGCTTGCTCTCCGCGTATGCCCTGATCTCCCTCAGTAGTACTTATTTGTTGGCAAACTCGTGCAGCAGGGCCACGGAGAGTCTTCTGACAAACGTTGCCCAGATCAACATTTGCGAGCATGTGTATGCGTATAAATCCCTGTCTCCTCCTCCCACGTAGGTTAACAATGATGAGGAGAGCAAATCTTATCCTGCTGAATTTCTGCAAGTGTATCCTTTATCTGTGTGTATTAGTGTGCCTGAACTACATGCAGTGTGAAAGAAAGAGTCCGTGTAGCGTTCCTCTCTAAAGACGGTCCTGAGGAAAAGAGATTTGGTGATTTTGGAGATTTCATTATGCAGAGACAGGTTTTAGATGAAATCTACTGGCAGATTTTGCATATACATTCTGTACTAAGAGTAAATACTCAACGGAATGTATATATATTACCGTGTTACTTTATCATGTATTCAAATCTCAACTCCACGTCAGTGACGAAGCTATGGCAAATAACAGATTAATAGTTAGGGTCAAATGCCATAAAATGTCTGTTTAGTAGGTTGGTTTGTTTTATTGCGTTATCTCTATTAAAATAGTAGGTTCAAATCAGCTTTTATTCGTTACTTAAAAAAAACTTTTAAGTGTATGGATTATGTTAGTATTTCTCATTTCGGCAAAGACTTTGCCCGTCTTCCCAATCTTGCGCCAAGAGCAAACTGTTCCAAGACAGACTGTTGTTAACTTAGGGTAAGCGTGTTGAGCTGCAAGACGTATGTTAGTTCAAAGACCTCTTCTGCTGACAGCTATTTATAATTTTTTTTTCAGTTCACAGATTTGATTAGTAATACCTCAAAGCAGAAGTTAAAATACAATTAGTTGTTGGTTCTTGCCAGTTGATAAGCGAAAAAAAAAGTTAAAGAAGACATCAAAGGAGAGTTTTTGGAATACGGTCTGGACATTTGCTTTATGTCAAATCTTATCCATCTGCCTTAATATCTTTTGCTTTAATGTGTCAAATATTTGGTTATCCTGTCTGTTAGCGTTAGACTGTAATACCTCTTAAAGCTGGGAAGTGAACATAGAATTTCTGACTTCTGATGATCTTCTCTCCAGTGAATAGTTATGTAAATTGTTAGTAGAATGTGTCAAATTTTACTATTTGAGAATGTTTTTCAGAACTGTAATATGGGTGGTTGATATCTGTACTTGGAAACCGAAGTAGACCCATGAAGGAATATATGGGAAGGCCGTATATTTAGATATAGCAGACTTCTGGAAAACAAATCAAAACCCAGCATTCCTGACTAATAGCATTTTACTGTTCGCAACTCTGATCCAGTTGGGCAATATTTACATGTGCTGTTACTTGTGCTATTTTTATATTCACGTAGAAGGGTATCTTTCAGAATCTGAGATAATGCTCTCTATGTCAAATGCAAAAGTATATTTTTGTGGTTCAAATAATTGTTTATCACAACCCTCTGGTAAAACACGCCAGCTTTTTTCTGTGTTAATGTTTTTGAGGAGAGAGTTTGGAAAGCTGTTGTATTTTGCTATATTCTTCCTATATTTGCAGTTTTCAGCTCTTTCTCCTTTTCCCCTTCCCTTGCCCTAACAACCGTCGTGTGTGATCATTAATGGTAATGGCTTGTCTTTGAACAGCGTGCAGAGAGAGTTGATGTAAAAATTACTTTATTTCCTTTTTGATAATAAATGCTTGAAATGTGTTGTCTTGTTGGAAATATGAAAACAAATTAATAATCACATTTAACACTGCCATTTTTGTTTCTGGATTCCGTTTAAGACATGTGTGCAAAAATAGTTCTTATTGCACTAGATGTACCATGAACCTAAATTTTTTAGGTGAAATCAGAATAGGCTAACTAGGAAAAATTGCAGCAGAATTTTTGTTATTATCTTCTCTACCCCTTCAGTTTGCTTGTTATTTTATATTTTTTTCTACGATGAGGGATTTGTATTATGAAAAGTTTTACACATTGATGATGCTCTATAAATCCTCATTTATAATGATTTATAATAATGGATTTTTTTCCTGTAATAGTTTATTCAGTTGCTTTCAGCAGAACTGTATTTCATCTGTACTGTGCATAATCCTCTGGAACAGATCTGAATCTCTGAGTGTTGGAGGAGCCTGTCTTACAATAAGTAAATGGGAAAAAATCAAAATAAAAAGCTTGGGATTGTGATCAAAGTAATGCAGATTGGCTGTATGCTTTTGTTATTTACCAGTTCTGATTTTCTTTAACAGGTAAAGCGGAACGTGTATGACCTAACTAGTATTCCTGTTCGTCACCAGCTGTGGGAAGGCTGGCCTCCTTCTGCCACAGATGACTCGGTGAGTAGCTGGTTCTTGTTGCATTTTTTCAAAAAACAGTTGATTTTACTTGGCTTTATGATCGGAATAGCCCAACAGCTTTTTTTGTCCCATATACAATAACTTAAGATTATTACATGTACTTCAGAGCATTATCTGGAAAGATGCAGGTATGAGTTTATTGGCTTGCTGAAGCACAGAGGTAGTTCCACGGAAATTACTCCTGGGTATCAAATTCAGTGTATGTTTTAGACTAGCAGCGCTCAGTGTTCCTAGATCGAAGCAAAGTTGCACAATGTTCTGAAAGTTGAAGAGAGCTGTTGCAGTGATTGGGCATCAGGAAAGCATCCTATTTTTTTAGATGTACTCTAAGGACATGTCTAGGTATTTTCTGAGGCATCAGTTCACTGGTACACTTAAGCCTGGGCATGGCTAAGCGGGCAGGTGTTCATGTTAAAATCACTGGAGAGCTTCACTTGCTTTTCAAGTATGTACTTTGGTTCTTGATGAACTGGTAAGAGTTTACAAGATTACATTTTGAAATAGTAAATGCTGTGTGCATGAGATATTTCAGTTTTCAGACATATTCTGCGGGTTTACATGATTTAGAAATGGGAGAAAATATTAAATTTTTTAGATCAATATGTACACTTGATAATGGAATCAGCTAGTTGTGAATTGATTACAAATTTATGAAGTTGTGAGGCTTAACTGTAGAATTCTAATAATTATGCTTGTCTCCTTGCCTGATTGTCCCCACAGTGAATTTTACAGCAACTTTTCAGTTGTACTTGGACAATTTTTCTCTGGTAGTATATTCCTAATGCCAGCTAGTGAGCATTTTTCCCTTAGGAAAAAAAGTACTAATAAAAGAGGACAAAAGGCAGAACTAATAGTGCAGTTAAGTTGCACATAATTTTTGTGATAGTGACCTGCAGAGAAAGATAAGTATTTCTATTTTTACCATTATTCATTTAAAGTAAGGGTGGAATCTGAGTATTCTATAAAGTGAAAATGAAATGGGGATGAGCTTTCTCCGCATATTAGTGTTATCTTCAATATATTTGTTTGCTGTCAGTTGCTGCTCCCCTTATAAGACTCTGGGTAAAGGATTTATGCCAAAAAAAACCAAAAAAACCCAAAAAACCAAAGACTTTCTGATTACCTACTATACTTGTGAAATATGTCGGTGGTAGTGTTTGCAGAAATAGTAATTAGGTTTGTGAGAGGTGGATAAAGCTGTGTCCATGTATTCAAGAGCGTATTTAAGACTATAGATACGAGATTTGAAATAACAGCATGCTGTCATATGGTAATTAGTCTTGGAAATGTCGATCCATTGTAACATTTTATTAGTTTATGTTAGCCCAAAAAAGAATTGGAAACTCGACGCTACTAATCTGTTTTTCCCACAGCTCTTAAGAAAAACAAAATAAATTTTCCCTTAGGAAAGCTCTTCTTTTGGCTAGGATACCTCCACATAGGTTAAAAACCCATAAATCTGTTTTAAATCTGTTTTTACAAGTGACATTGTTGCAGGTGAATTTTTCCCTTTTCATCTTTAATGAAATTGGTGAATGTTGAGTCATCTGCTCCAAAGCAGGAGAGTCCTCAAAGCTCACTGCTTGAATCTGGTGCAGCTGAGACTTGTCAGCTGTGTAAACAGATTTCAGTGTGTTACCAACAAAAATATAATTAATTTCTGTCTAAAATTAGAGGCCACAACTTAATATTTATAAAGATTTAACGTTAGCAATGGTTACTTGAGTGCTTTTTCCTTTGCAAATTAGAAATATATAGTAATAATTACTTCAGTCATAAGTAATCATCTCTTCAGTTCAGTGGCAGGTTTTTTTAAATCCCTTTTTCTGTACTGAGTTTTCCGTGTGCTGGGCTGGATGAGAGTATAGTCCTTAGGCGCAGTTAAAGAGTTAAAGACTAGATTAAAATACTTTTTCATTTACATTTTATGCAGCATAAGAAATACTTTGTAATACCACAGGAGGTTTTGTCAGTGCAGTTCTCGTTAACCTTTGGCTTAGCAAACAGGGCAACTAAATAGACTTGGCATAATTGGATTCCTGTATCATCTTGAGTCTCTTATGAACCTGACCGACTACAGTCTTCTGACATTACCAGGGTGTTTGGTGGAGTCAGTAGTCATTTAAAACATTGTTGCTTCATCTCCCCTCAGAGTTAAGATATGTTCTGTGCTTGTAGCTCTGTCTAATGAGATTTGGGTTACTGTATGAATTGTCAATAACTCTTTCGGATATTTTTGCACTTTCACCAGGGAAATACAGGTATCAAAACCTCCGCAGGGAGGGGAGTGATTTTGTGCTATTGCTGTTTAGCTATGAGAAACAAGGCATGGATACTCTGTGGAAGTCTCATTTTACAGTTCAGCAAGGCCGTATTTTTAGTTTTTAGTGTGCCTGAATAATTTTAACCGCACAAATTATATCTCTTCTTCTAATTAAAGTTCAAACAATGCACATGTATGAGTTTTAAATCATTCTCTTTTTAACAAGTTTACTTAAGTAAAACTTTAATTAATATTAAAGACTTAATTTACCTATTTTGGGGTATAAATGATCAACTGACATAATGAAGTCTTGAAAATTATGCTAGAAAATTAAAAATTAATAATACCTTGTTTTACATAAGTTTGCTGTTTGTGGTCAATCTTTATTTTTATTTTGGATATCATAACCACCTAAACACTGCTGAGCCAAAAATGCCAAAACGAGAACCAAGCCAGAATAATTTACGAGAATTTCTAAAATGTATTTCATTTCCTTTTAATACATTGACTTCATTTCTATTTCATTTCTCTTTAATATATTGGCTGAACTTCTAAAATCTGCTGGTAATTACAGTCATTGCCAAGTGGAATAAGTGAGCTTCAAACACGTATGTATTTAAAAAAAAAAAAAAAAAAAAGTGAGATCAGTAAGTGGTATTTCAGTTATGGTTTTTACAAGGAAGCAGTCTGGTTTTGTTTACATATAAACAGCTGACTTTTTGCACGACAGCTTTACTGATACATGCTTGAGGTAAATCTTCCCTCCCCAATGAGGCCAGTGGGTTTTTCACTTGTTTCGATAGGGCGAGCTTTTGCCCCTAGTGTTGCTGTTGATTTCACGAGCCTGGAACGCCAGTACGCCAAGTATGAGAAACAGAAGAGGGGTTACTGTTCTTGATATTTAAGCTAAATTTTCTTTTTTATTATTATTATTTCATTGTTTTAAGTCATTTTAGTGTGGCAGTGAGAAATGCCTAATAGTTAACTTGTCGAAATGGAATTTATTTCTGCATGGAAAATATGTAAAACCCTTAGAATGAGTTGGGGAGGGGAGAAAGAGAGAGAAAGACAGAAAATAAGGTGCCCTGAGCTGTAACTGCGCAACCTGCTGCAGATCGATTAGTGCTTCGTTTCCTCCACAGTCTGGTTAATCAAGACCTCATGTCTTCATTCCACGGCCGGGAAGTGCGCTTTCTCCTGCTGTAGAGAAACCAGTGGGTGCTAGTCTAGGCAGAGGCAGGACTCGAACTCCAGATTCCCGTGAGGAGGAGCCAGGTTTGAGTTAGTCGGCTGCACTAAGGCTGAGAAACAGTTTGTAACTACGCCTGTGCGTAACCGCTAACAGGTTGAGACTCTGTGTGGTCCTCCGTGAACTAGACCGCCTTCAGTTCTGCGGTGGCTGTTGCATGTGTGGCTGATGTTCCCTAGCTGGATTTAATAAAGACTTCCGAGTTACAGTCCAAACTCTCTTATTATTATATTGTTATTATCACACGTCTGATTTAGTGCTGGTGTTGTATTTAGCTGTTTCATTGGTAAGCGCAGTTTCTATTTCTATCTGGACAAACAAAGAATGCTGACAAATAATGTTCTGGTACAAAGTAAAAACATTTTTGACACTGTAATTTTTGGCTGATCTCCAGATTTTTGGAGAATTTGACTTGTGACATCTGAATATTTAGTATTTGAGAGCATGTATCTTTTTGCCCTTTGCAGGTCTTCAGAAGGCTTTCTGAATATTATTGCAGACTGTCAGTGTGATATGAAAACAAGCTGAGAGATTTAGACACATTGGCTGTTTAATTCTAATGGAGGCCTTGTCTTAATTTACTGGATTGTTTGGAAATTTTCCCCTGGATTTGATATGACTAAAGAAGGAATAGTTATAACAGAGAAAGTCTGCAGTGATCAGCTGTGTAAAATTGACTGTATTGCTATTAAAATACATACATCATTAGGAAATACTCAACTATATTTTTCTATGTCAGTATATCATAATTATAATTGGAATTGTCTATAATATTTTTTACTTTGTATGTTACTTTCTTTCCATAGTTTTCATCAGCACTTGTGGTATCGATCTGACAGGTGCATCCCTGTAATTTAGATATTTGGAAGAATACTTGCAGTCTGTTTTCTTATGTGGGTTCAATAAGAAGACTTAAATGTCAATCTAGCATTTATATTATACTCAACTCAGTTGCAAAAATGGTGAGACAGTACCCAGTCTTGGAAGTTCATGGTAATGATCATTCCAAGATCATTCATCATCATTATGGAATAGAAAACTTACTGAGAAATTTAATGAAAAGTTCCTAAATATCTTTATATTAGATAATCTTCTGACTTGGACTTATGATTTGCTTGGATGTTTTTATATAGATGAAGGTATGATGGAGTATCGTGCTCTTTCCCCAAAACAAGCAAGAAGGATGCAGTTGTTTGCAATTATTATTATTGCCCCCGCAAATTGTCTGTTTCCTGTTTATAGAAATTGAGAGAGTAATTGAGATTCATTTTGCTTTATACAAAATTACATATTATCAGAGAGAAAATCAGTTTTGTATGTTAGTATTATTTAGGGGCAAGGCAATTTATTTAGGATTCTCCAGTTTTAAATACAAAAATGATGTATTTTAACGTTTCAAAATTCAGCAGTTGGTTAACTGATTGAAGGGGGCAACGCTAACAGTGTGACCTGTAACATTCCTTTTCAGAAGGGTGTGTTTCCTCACTCCATGATAATAAGAATCTTATATAAGTGCAAGAAGTGTTTGTACACTGAATAACCAAAACTATAGTATCGTTATATTAAAAAAGTAGGTCAGATTAACTTCTAAAAAAAATAGATATTTCAACTTTTAGCATCTTAGCCACACTGGCTACTCATGGGAAAATATCATTTGTCATCTCTTGTTCACACTTCTGCTTCTTGCGGTCTAGTTTTGATGTTGTCTTTCCTGTTGTTCGAG